>NC_135718.1:108199993-109399993 GCF_964656455.1 Halichoerus grypus
GTCCTCAGTTACTTCAGGAAACTATGGCTCAAAATTCATCCTTAATCTAGGGAACATAAGAAATTTGGGGTTTATCTGGATCCTCAGAACACTTTTTAAAAAAATTTTTTTTTAAAGATTTTATTTATTTATTTGAGAGAGCGAGAATGAGAGAGAGAGAGAGAGAGAGAGCACATGAGAGGGGGAAAGGTCAGAGGGAGAAGCAGACTCCCTGCTGAGCAGGGAGCCCGATGTGGGACTCGATCCCGGGGACTCCAGGATCATGACCTGAGCTGAAGGCAATCGCTTAACCAACTGAGCCACCCAGGTGCCCCCTTTTTTTAAATTATTTAAGAAGGCTCCACATCCAGCCTGGAGCCCAACATGGGGCTTGAACTCCGGACCCTGAGATTAAGACCTGAGCTGGGATCAAGAGTCGGGGGCTTAACCAGCCGAGCCACCAAGGACCCTGAGAACTTAACTTTAAAGAGACAGGTTTTAATGGGTTCAAGAGAAGAGGGAATGGGGAGAAGTTCAGAGGAAAAGGGAAATTGGGTGAAAAGATGAGAATGAGGGAGCAGGTGGTACCGAGGGGGCGGGGAAGGTGCAGAGGGAATAGAGGAAAAATAGTGTGCTCAGGGTCTGAGCACAAGGCAGCTTCGAGCCTACAGACAAACATGGGGGGGGGGGCCTCAGAAGCCATTTTGACTTATTTCACTGTTTATTTGCCTCAGTCAAGTTAGAAAGAGTATTTTGCAGAGAAGCAAACTTGGAATCCTGAAAATGTTTGGAAGCCTCAAGGTACCAATTAAAATAAACATCCCATTCAATTTTTTGTTTTTGCTTTTTTCAGAGCTGTGGCTTTCTAATTTAATTTTGAGTAAAACAAAATTTGGGGAGATCAAAAGTTCCCCATAATGGTCACTGAAATTCTAAATGACTCTTGGTTAAGTTGGTCCACTTAGAAATGTGCTTGAGGAGGGACCACAGTTTTTACCCATAAAACCAGGCGGGAACCCAGAAGGGGCGGGGGGAGGGTAGACCCTCTTAAAGCATTTTGATGACTGGTATCCCATTTTTTAGAGATTTTTCTCTAGAGTAAAAAGGAAAAAATTCCTAAACAATACAGTTTCAACAGGAACGGCCTGGCTCCAAAAGGAGTCCGACCAAAGGCCAAACAAGTTCTCTCAGAAAGGACAAGACCTGAGACCCATTCTGAATAAAACCTGGAGAGCTCAAAATAGAAAGAAAGTGCAGCTTAAAAGCCCAGAGCAAACTTACCCTCAGACTCCAGGGTTGGCAAGACGCACTGAGCTCAACTGGTTGTATGGCTACAAGCACCTGTTTGTTCATCAGCCTTGGAGTTGTTGGGGGGATCTTCACTGGATCCCACTTCTGATCACCAAGTGCTGTTAATCTTAAATCTGTCCATTATTTGGGGCTCCTGGGTGGCTCAGTTGGTTGAGCGTCTGCCTTCGGCTCAAGTCATGATCCTGGAGTCACAGGACTGAGTCTGCTGCTCCCCCCTGACCCTCCCCACTCTCATGCTCTCTCTCTCTCTCTCAAATAAATAAATAAAATCTTAAAAAAAAAACCTGTCCATTATTTTAACAGCAAAAATGGGCCTATTCAGGATTGGCAGAGAGTTGCAATTTGGGACAAGCAAGCTACAGCGAAACCATAGGCAAGTCCAGAGAACAGAAGAAGAACGCTCTTTGATAGAGGAAAGAGGGAAGGTGGGAGGGCTGTTGTAAAGGGAAAGTCCACTGAAGGTCCGAGGATACTGGCCTCTGACTGGCTGGGTTATGAGTCTCTCATTGGCTGGGCTGTTGCCAGGGCAGGAGAAAAACCTTCCTCCTGTTGGGGTTGCAAAGTAGCAGCTTAAGTGGTATCAATTTATAAGGCACCTCTCTTCCCGATGGGTCTGCAATTGATGAGAAGTTGTAGGGTGTGAGAGCTCCCCCTTCTGGCCTCCTGCCTCCATTATAAATGAGGTTCCCTTTTATTAATTTTCACAATTCAAAGTTGATGTAAGCCTTTTTTTCATAAAAAACAAGGCTTTCAACCCTCAGCACAGACTCCTAGCAGATAAGAATAATTCTACTTGTTCTCTTTTGCAGTAGAGGGGTGGTGGTTTTTAAATATAGTGTTCTCTCAGCATTTCCCCTGCAGGTTGAACACAGGCAAAGTTTGTGTTTGTTTGGCTTACCCACAATTTTCTCCCACCTTGACGACCCTGGACTGTCCGTGGGTGGTTGTATGGGGGCATCTCTGAGCATGGGGACAGGGTGTGGGGACTGCATGCAGAGTTTCTGTACAGAGTGACCAGTTTGAGACTTGCATATTTTGATGGGAGGACCCAAATTTCAGTCACTGTAGGTCTCTTCTCTCAGGCTGGTCAGTTTTTCCAGAGAAGAATCCTCCAGTTGCCCACCTGGAAGGTAGCAGCCAGCCTTGCTCAGATCAGAGTGGAAAAGCGTCTCTGGGGCCCCAGGGCCCAGGCTGGGGACTTGCACTCTATTGCCCTGAACTCAGTGTGAGCCTTTCTCCCCAACGCGCTGGGCCTGGTGACCTGGAATCTGGGTGTGTCTGGTCTGTCTCTGCAGAGGGTGAACTTCCTGTCTCCTACCAGGGTGAGGGGAAGAAAGAAAGATGGGTTCTTGGTGTCCCTGTGTCCTCTGTGCCACCTCTTCCCTGACCTTCTGAGGAAGCCGATGCCCACGGCGGCCTCGTTGGCCCTGACAGGCCAGTTCCAATTATTCAGTCTACCAAGCAGCTGTTGACATCTCTTATCTTTGTCCTTGGGAGTGTACATCAGTTGTGTTTCTTAATAAAACTTCTTAAATGCAGTGTGGGGAAGGAAGAGAGATGTACAATGTTTTCAATCCATTTGGTTTAACCAAAAGTTTTCATTTTTCTTTTGTGACATCCAGAAATTGTGCCTGGTAGCTGGCAGCCCCTTCCCAAATGCCTTCTCGACTACCCATTCCTTTGCTTATCTAGTTGTTTAACCAGGTTGGCTGGTTGGTTGGTTTCAGTGCCCCGCCCCAGCCTCAGAGCCTGGTGGAATACTCCTGTAAACAGACCAGTTAGAGGCCAATGTGATAAAGCTTGTTGCTGACAGATGCGGGACTCAAATCTGGGTTTTTGGATCAGACCCAGAGCTCTTGCCACACAGGAAGCCAAGTTAAAGATTCCTGTATGGACTTCCGAAGCTCTGACCTGCATAGGACACAAGAAACTTTATTTCCCTCAGGGAGAAGATGAGCCTTGCCCTCCACAGGGCTGGGAACAGTGGGGAACATGGGGGTCACGGGTGAGGAGACACGGGGTGAATGGTTGCCCATCATGGGTGCTCCACCAGTTCGAGGTCACTGGAGAACTCCTCAGATGCTTTCCGATTCCCAATTCCATGCCACCCACCAACCCAAACACAAATAATGTACTCAGGGCTGAGATCTCCCCCTGGAGTGATATGAACCAAAGAGACATCGACACTCCGCCCACCAGTGGCCTGGCCCCCCAAACTCTCTCAGTCCTCCAGCTTGGAATCAGATCCTCACTGAGGCTGGGATAGTGTTTCCAAGTTTTTGAACAGATGTTTAATGTCAGAATTCAGGAATAAGAAATTGGAATCCCTGGGAATTCTTGGAAATTCCCTAAATCCTAAGTTATTCTTAAAACACCTCCAGCATTCTTCATCTGCTTTACTCATATGTATATCTTAACATTTTTGTTTAACATCTAAGAATTGCTAAGGTTGGTAGTATTCACAAAGCACCACTGCCCACGGTGGATATTCAAACACTGGAAAAAAAACAGCGCACACTGT
This sequence comes from Halichoerus grypus, assembly GCF_964656455.1. NCBI lineage: Eukaryota > Metazoa > Chordata > Mammalia > Carnivora > Phocidae > Halichoerus > Halichoerus grypus. The sequence goes on from NC_135718.1 coordinate 108,203,805, forward strand.
TGGGTGGTGTTTGGATATGCAACATTCGGATCTTTTAGCAAAGCGAATAGCACTACACACAATCATGTGTTAAAATTTGCCAATTTGGGGATCTATTTTTGCTTTCAAGTCTTGTTTTTTTTTTTCTTGGAACACCACTCATAAGATTTGTGAAAGGTATACTAAGTGTATAAACCTATTAATATTTATTTTGTTTGCAACACAACTCAGCACCAGAGCAAGGCCACACACACACACACACACACACACACACACACACAAATATTAAAACAGCTACAAGCAAGACTGATTATATAATGAGCACATCTCTCCCATGTGTTCCTGTTCCTGTCCTCCAGAACATCAACCTTAACCTTCAACTTGGCATTGTTAGCACTTTCCACTCCTGGTTTCACTTGACGTCAATGGAATCCTTCAAACCTGTCATGTCTCTATGTTGATTGTTAAACTTCGGTTCTCACAGGAGATTTATAGTATTTTTCCTATTTTCCCAATTGATTTTTCTCAGGATTCGTGGTTTGGAAAAACGTGCTAATTTCCCCCAAGAAATGCTCAGAAGAAATCCCTGCATAAAAACGCCAGGCTGCGAGTTGGTCTTTGCCTGATTTCTAAAGGACGAACCTTGTTAAACAAAATAGCATCACAAATGAGAGTGTGCCACCAAAGGAGGGGATGCAAAGGGTTTGGCCTGCTTACCTAGTTGCTGCCCGTCATGGGCAGTCCCCTTGCCTTCACAGGCCCGTGGCCACTCACACCCAACGCAGTCTTTCTTATTCCCTGTGGGGCCACCTGGGTGCAGTCAGATCCCCCAGCCCCGTTCCACCCTTCAAATTCAGCATTCATTGAGCACCAACTGTGCACCAAGAACTACGCTAGGTGCAGGAGACACAGCCTCTTCCCGCCCTCGGGCAGCCTGGTGTCATCCGGGGAACAGCTCAGGATGGGGTCTGGTGGAGCCAAGCGGGGAGGTGCCAGTGACCCCAGCCTTGGCCACCAGTTGCCCCGGCCTCTATCCCATTTGTCTACCCAGAGCTTCAACCTTAACTCCAGGGATAAAAGCCCCAATAGATCCTAAATCTGTTCTCCTTAGAAATATTGCTACTGACTTTAGGCCTCCGATCATAGCTGGGGCTGCATCATAACACCTGTATGTGACTTGGTCTCTCAGGGGCACCCAGTGGAAAGAAGGGGATGGCACATTCAAGGAGTCTGCTTTATTCTCTATGTCTGTGGTCTCTAGCGGTCACATCAGTGGAGAGCTTAGAAGGGCTATATGTTTACTGGAAGGAAGGACAAGGCCCCGGAGAGGCTGGGGACTGACGCCTGCTCTGCCTTCCACCTGGAAGGGAAAAAATTCCTCCACCAGAAGCAACGTGAGTTGGGTGGGGAGAGCAAAGAAGACAAGGAGGAAGGAAAGAGTGATGGGTTCCAGACAAGGGTGAGTTTAGCTAATGAAGCTTAAGCTTTAGGACCCCTCACTTGCAAGGACCTCCTCCAAGTTCCTGGGAGACGCCCTTAGCAATTGCTTACAGTTTGGAAAAGTGTAGTATATATAAACCATAGTCAATTAAGACTCCAGTGTTTTCCCACTCTGACGTTCTTTGCTCACACTTCCTTTCATGTTGGGTAGTGTTTCGAGTGGCTGTGGCATTATTAAGTGTCCAGCTAATGAGAAGCTGAGTTAAGAGTGCATTTATATATATGATCTTCAGTCACTTCCTAGTACAGCTAATGATTTCTAGCGTCCTTCCCCCAGGATAAGAATGGCTTCTAGAATATTCCTACTGGCCACTGTACTGACTCATGACCCATGGTCACACGGCAGCAGGAATGTGACCTGGGGGCCCCTGGCACGCGAAGTAGGTGGGAGGTGTAAGAGAAACAAGGCTCTGGATGCAGAGTCAGAAGCGCGTTTGTGTGAAAGCGAGTTTTCTTTCAGTCATCATAAATGTAGAAGCAGGGTTTGTGCTCACTGAGGTCTTGTCAAAGTTGTCTTCTGCCAGGAGGTTCTCCTCTCAGGAACAGACTTCATAATGTGGCATTTACAATTATGAACACATTGTATTTTTTTCTCTTTGTTGGGATTGACAAAACAGACTGGACCAACGTCCTAAGTTTGTAAGCACAAACCTGCAGCGCTATTACGCCACATTTTGATCAAGCACACTAGAGGGAGAGCTAGACGGTCTTTCTATTCTCCCTGTAGAGAATGATGTTACCAAATCATTGGCAAGTGAAGTGGTTGTTAAAGAGCGTGCCGCCAGGCACACCCGGGAAAATATTCTAGAGGTCTCTCAGCCAGTTAATAAAAATGTGATTTTTCTGGATTTTGTGGTATCTGTACTACTTGTCCCCTTTTAAACATTTATAATTTGATGTCATCTATTTTCTCATTCTATCTAAATATTTGCTTTTAGGCTAAATTTTACATTTGTAATGTTATATTATTTTTCTTGAAAAGATCCTCAAATGGTATAAGCTTCAGGCCACGTAAAGCCTAGCTCTGGGCCTGGGCCTAGGTTTGGGGCTCAGGGGTTATTACCAGCCAGTCCTGGCCCTCGAACTTTCTTGGGGGCCCTAGCCCCCTCTGCCCTGCCTCCAAGTCTCCACCCTGACCTTCATGTCTTAGGCCCGGGGAGGCATCAACAGCCTGAGGCCAAGGAACCCCTCATCTGACTGGCGAGTGGGAGGCTACATGAGCCGGTGAGACACGCATGTGCGGGTTTCCATCTCTGGGGGCTTCCCCCCAGCAAAGCCCTGCCCCGCAAGCTGATTGGCCACCCTCCTGGTGTAGGGTGAGCCTCCTGGGTCCTGTGGCCTGGCCCGAGGGTCCTGTAGTTATTAAAAACAGGACCAGCAGAGGTGGTCTGCAGCTGATTGGAACCACCAGATCTTCCTGAGGGGTGTGACACCCTATCTTTGCAAGGTCACATAATTCAGCCGTCGTCCCTGCTCTGGCAGATCTTCCTGGCCACCCCACATCAGTCCACACAAGCGCTTACCGTTGGTAAATCAGAGAGCACCGAGCCAGCGTGTGCAGGCATGGGGGCAGGGCCCCACGTTGCCTCTCAGGGAAACGACGTGACCGTGGAACCATCTGCTGTTCTTCCTCCTCCCCAGACCTTGGGGTCCCTCTCCCCTAAGAGGCCACGTTGCTTGTAGTCTCAGCGAAGTTTTCTCAATTAGAGAATTCTGCAGAAAGACTGCAGAGATAGCTGTGGGGTTCGGCGCCGGCCCAGGCCCGCCGCGCCAGCCCAAGCATGAAAGCACAGTGACCCCGTGCGGCCACTTGTGGAGGTGCGGCTCCAGGGGAGAACCCATGGAGAGAGTTGGTACCCTGGCCCTTTGACCTCAGCAAGGACCCCTTCACTCCCTCCCTGACCAGCCCGACTCTGTCCCTACTCACAGCACAGGACCCCCAAGGAGGGATCTGTCCCCCCCAGGACCTACTAACTGTTCTCCTCTGGTGACATGTCCCCGTGAAGCACTCTCAACTTCATGCTATTTTGGGCTGTGGCTGCCGACCACCTGAGCTCAGCATGGGGGAGGGAGGGTGTGCCACGGAGGGGGCGGGCTTAACCCCAAGAACAGGGAGGATTTTGACAGGGGGCCGGGAGCAGAGTCCTCTATCTCACTCATCCTCAGGCCCAAAGCGCAGAGCACAACGTCCCAAACATAGCGAGTGCTCACTTAGTAATGTGGAATCCACAGTGGCAAGCATGCCCACCTCCTCGGTGAGGGAAATGGCCTCAGCAGAGTCAGGCAGGTATGGAGGGCTGGCCAGTGAGCTGCCGCTCAGTGAAGGTCCCAGGTGGCCAAGGGCCTGGGCTAGGGGGATGCATGGAACCCCGCAGTTTGGAGCATTTCTAGATATTCCTTCTTCATGGACACTGCGATCAAGGGCCCCTAAAAAGAAAGTGTCACACTTGGGACAGCCGAGGAAGAGGCTCAGAAAAGTTAAATACTGTGTCTCAAGTCAAAGCCAATCTGTCTGTAAGCAGCCAAGCTGGGGTTTGAACAACACAATAAAAATACAACACAGGCAAGGCTGTGGGGCTCCTGGGTCCATGCCCAGCCCCCTTGCACCCTGTAGCTTCTAAGGGAACAAAAGCCTAACTAGTTAGTGTCCAGGGCTTCTATCTCCCCACCCTCAATCCACTTTCTCCAGCCATAAAAAAGAATGAAATCTTGCCATTTGCAATGACATGGATGGAACGAGGGACTATAACACTAAGCAAAATAAGTCCATCAGAGAAAGACAAATACATATAATTTCACACACTCACATGTGGAATTTAAGAAACAAAACAGGAGCATCCGGGTGGCTCAGTTGGTTCGGCGTCCAACTCTTGATTTCAGCTCAGGTCATGATCTCAGGATCGTGGGACTGAGCCCCACGTCAGGATCCACACTCAGTGGGGTGTCTCCTTGTCCCTCTCTCTCTCTGCTCCACCCCCTACAGGCTCGCTCATGCTTTCTCTCTCTCAAATAAAATTTTTTTAAAAAGAAACAAAACAAACAAGCGAAGGGAGAAAAAGAGAGAGGCACACCAAGAAACAGACTCTTAACTACAGAGAACAAACCCATGGTCACCAGAGGAGAGGTGGGGGGGGATGGGTGAAACAGGTAATGGGGATGAAGGAGTGCACTTGTCGTGATGAGGGCTGGGTGATGTATGGAAGTGTTGAATCACTATATTGTACACCTGAAACTCATAGAAGACTGTTTGCTCGCTTACAGGAATTAAAATTAAAACTTAAAAAAAAAATCCTCTCTCCCCATTGCATCAGGGTTGCTATCTAAAAGGCACATCTGATCGTACCACTGCATGCTCAAAGGGGTTGGCAGTTCTTCCCCGGGGCATTTGTCTTCATTCCTCACCTTGCCCCAACTCTGGCCACAGCACTCCATCCTTCTCTCCCGCTGCGGGAGCCCTTAGGCAGCCCTATAACTCAGCGCCTCTCAGACCTGCATGTGCAAACCAGTCACCTGGAGATTTTGATTACAATGCAGATTCTGATTCCTAGGCCTGAGGTGGAGCTCTGGCTCCTAAATTCTAACAAGCACCCAGGACGACAGACCATAGGTGAGTGACAAGGGGCTAAACACACCCTATCCCCCTTACCTTTGACCTCTCACCTTTGACCTCTGCATAAACTGTTGTTTTGGTCTCAAACTTTCCCCCTTGCCCCATCTCTTCCCCACTCTCACTTTGACTTGGCTGCTACTCTTCTTCCTTCTCTAAGCCTCAGTTTGGATGCCCCCCACCTCCAGGAAGCTCTCCAGCCCCGTTTGAGACTGGTTAGGGCATGCCTCATCCTTTCAAGCAACAAACAGAAATCTGAAATAAGTGAAATGACAGGGTATCTGGGATTGGTTTTAAAATATTCAAGAAAAAAAGCAGGGGCAGGAAATGAAATAAGAATGACAGAATATTGACAATTGTTGAAACCAGGTGATGGACATGTGAGGATTCATTGTACTGTTCTCTCAACATTTACATTTGTTTGGAAGTTTCCAAAAGAAAAAGTTAAAAAAAAAAAAAAAGGCCTGGGTCAGGAGTCTGCTATGTGCCTCCTTAGCCCCTGCCCCTGCCTGTCCCCATCGCCGGGCCAGCGTGTACCCCACTGCGTGGCGGGTTGCATACTGTGTTCAAGGGCTGAGACTGGGCTGTGTTTTGTTCGCTTTTATACACTGGCCTCTAGCACACGAACTGGCACAGAGTCAATTTTCAACATCTTTCTGTTGAATGAATGAAAATCCTGCCCGTTTGGGTTCATTGGCACAAAAGAAGCAAATCCTTAAAAATGTATGTTGAAACAAAACAATGCATATTGTTCTGCCTACTTAGATCCATGTTGCATCTGCTCCTTCAATCCTCTGTGAAGACCAAGAAAGATTTAATAGCACTTGAGGGAATCAGTTTAAATGGTGACGAAGAGGGGCGCCTGGGTGGCTCAGTTGGTTAAGCGACTGCCTTCGGCTCGGGTCATGATCCCGGAGTCCCAGGATCGAGTCCCACATCAGGCTCCCTGCTCGGCGGGGAGTCTGCTTCTCCCTCTGACCCTACCCCCTCTTGCGCTCTCTCTCTCTCTTACTCTCCCTCTCTCTCAAATAAATAAATAAAATCTTTAATAAATAAATAAGTAAATAAATGGTGACGAAGAAAGCGAATGTGGACATTGGACCCCTTCAGTGTGGATGTGTGTTTCAGAGCTGTTGGAACACGAATAGTATAGATTCATTCATTCAGTCCCCGAGACTAGTTCGTTGTCAGCGTGTCGCAGGTTGGAGGCACCTCTTCTCCAAAGTACCTACTTTGCATGAGTTTACGTGAACGGAAGTGTGAAAAACTTTTTTTCAACTGAGTAATTTTTAAAGATCTTCTTGGCATTATTCAATGGTTCATGAGTCAGGCAGCATCTAATCTAGCAGACAGAAAGGAACTCCAAGGAGCTATACAACAGGAAAGGCTTTTAAAGGCAGGAGGGAGCAGGAATAAGTGACACTGGACAAAAAACAGGGGTCAGTTACTATAAAGTTACTTTCCTCTCTGAATGAGAGGAGTCTATCAGGCAGATAGACTGCCTGATACACTACCCAAGTAGTGCTGATCAGGTGAGTCCTGGTTGTTTAAGATTCCATTTCTGGGAGAGCTAAAAGTGTAGTTAAGTCTCAGTTCGGTGACATAGGGCTTGGCATAAGCAACTCCATTTTGAGCCTGTTGTCTTGTTTTTAACAGAAGCTTGTGTTTTGGCCAAATGAACGAGGCAGAAGGTGGGGGGCATGAAATGGGGAGGGGTGTTTTGTGCAGGGGAACTTAAAAAGAAAGAAAAGGGAATGGGGCAATGTGGGATGGTGAGATCTCTGGGCCGCTTTCCAGTTGAACAAAAGGAGTAAGTTACGGCCGGAGGTTAAAGACCTATCTTTGTAGGACCCTGAGTATCAGCATAGCTGATAAACCACTCTCCTCCACTCCATTTTCTATACCCATCTGCTCAGACCCAATGCTGCTTTAATGCTCAGTGATCTCATGGTGGCCATTAGAAGCAGGAGACAAGAGAGGAGCCTTACCTCAGTTTTTGGGCTTGAACAACGGGGTGAATGGTGATGCCATTCAAGAGCACAAGGAACACAGTGGGAAGAGCAAGCTTGAAGGAAACATGGCAAGTTCACACATGGAGACTGTTCTCTAGATGATCCCCCTTACTGTGGGTGAGGGCAAACCCAAAGAGGAGTTCGCCCAGTTCCCTAACAGGAAGCAAGCTTCCATGACTTATCACCCTAAGAGGCAGGATCAAAGGCTGGAGCTACACACAGATTCACAAAAGGTGGGTGAGTCCAAGAGTCAGGAGAGACAGAGATTAGGGGAATTAGGATGTATCATGGCAAGCTTCAAACTTCTGAAGCAGACAGTAAGAAAGGTACCAGAAAAGAAGATATCCAGTTGGCCAACAGATATATGACAAGATGCTCCACATCACTCATCGTCAGGGAAATACAAATCAAAACCACAATGAGATACCACTTCACACCTGCAGAATGACTAGAATCAAAAAGACAAGAAATAACCACTGTTGATGAAGATGTGGAGAAAAGGGGGAACCCTCGTGCATTGTTGGTGGGAATGTAAATTGGTACAGCCACTGTGGGAAAAAGTATACAAGTTCCTTAAAAAATTAAAGATAGAAATACCATATGACCCAGTAATTCCACTATTGGGTATTTACCCAAGGAAAATGAAAAACATTAATTCAAAAAGATATATGCACCCCCTATATTTATTGCCAAGACATGGAAACAGCCTAACTGTCCATTGAAAGATGAGTGGACAAAGATGTTGTATACACACACACACACACACACACACACACACACACACACTGGAATATTACTCAGCCATAAAAAAGATGAGATCTTGCCATTTGTGACAACATGGATGTAACTAGAAGGTATTATGCTAAATGAAATAAGTCAGAGAACGACAAACACCATATGATTTCATGTATGTGTAGAATCTAAGAAACGAAACAAATGAATAAACAAATAAACAAAAAGCAGAAACAGACCCATGAACGCAGAGACAAACTGATGGTTGCCAGAGGGGGAGCAAGGTGGGGGTTGGGCAAAATGGGTGAAGAGGAGTGGGAGGTACAGGCTTCCCGTTATGGAATGAAAAAGTCACAGGGAATATAGTCAATGGTAATGTGACAGTGTTGTGTGGTGACAGATGGTATCTACCCTTGTGGTGAGCACAGCATCATGTAGACTTGTCAAGTCACTACACTGTACACCTGAAACTAATGTACATTCTATATCAACTATAATTCATTTTAAAAATGTATGTGTTACATAAGTCCTACGAAAAGAAGAAAGTCAACAGAGTCCTTTGACAGCTCGTCTTTGTCCTGGAGTGGCAGAACTTACACACTTGCCGATCTTGTGTTCAGAAGCTGGCTGGCTTCCACGAAACCATGCAATTTTTGCAGACGGTCCCAACATCTTAGCCATTTCTATACAACAAGCCCTCGCACAATGTCTACCTCAAAGGGGGTGCTGAGTCAACGTTTGAAAAATTAGTCAATGACATGAATGCGCTTGGAATGGTGTTGACTTTAGCTCCGGCCCCAAGCTGGAATGATTCCTCAAGCTCACACCTATTCCTCGTTCTTATTATTATCTTGGTGACTGTGTTTATATAGCATTTAACAACTCCCTTGGTCTCCCAAACTTGAGGGAAGTTGAAGCGTGGGTAATGAGGGAAATCTTCACTTGATTGTTTTCTGTGGGAAGTCAGCCTTGGCTCACATCTGGTGGTCTGCGTGAAGTCCTCACTGCTAGTGGGATTTTTGTCTTTCTCCTGCTGCCTGCTAGATCCAAACCTTAAAGAAACAGACCGTCTTTCCATTAAGAGGAAGTTCCGTCTCGTCTGGGCTCTGTCTTGGTTAGGGCCTGATTTTAGGTAGGCAGAGCAGACTTGAGCAAAAAAAGCAGGGCAGAGAGAGGCTCCCGCTGTTTGGGTCAGGTGTTTCATGGTGAGGGGAGGCCTGGAGGCTAAAAGGAGGAGTAGCCTTCACCTTGGAGACCCCACCTGTCTGGGTGGGCCTATCAGATGTGGGCCTGGTATGCGCCTCACCAGCTACTCCATTTTCTCTTCGTGCTCCCTCCTAGTCCTGATTTGCCCCCCGTTCTTCTCTGGACTTCCCTGGCTCACCTAGCTCCCAGCCACATTCCTTCACTCCACATCCGGGTCTATGGACTTTAGGATGCAGTGAGTCTGGTGCCCTTTGAACAATGTTCATTCATTCAACAACTATGTATTGAGCCCCCAAAATGTACAAGCGCTGTTCTATCAAGCATCCAGAATATAGAGTAAACAAGACAGATACACTCCTGACCTCATACAGTTTACATTCCAGTGGCGGAATGCTATATTATTGCAGAACGAATGAACATGCTGCAAACTTCCTGAAACAGGATGCACCGAGAGGTGCCTCCCTGAAAGGTCATCATTTACTCCAGCACCCCCCTCACCAACCACATTAAACAGGTAAAGCCTGATCCATGTGAACCACTATGACAATGACCAGCACAGCCATGGCTCACGTTTGGCAGAGCTGGGATTTTAACCCAAGCAGTCTGGAGGCGGCACTCGTGTATTTGCCTTTCTGCTATACCTCCCAGGGATAGGAAAGGAAAATGATCTCATCAAGAGACAATGTGCAATGCTGAAATGGCGGAAGAAAGGCTTTGGGGTCAGAGGGAAGTGAGAGGGTACAGATGGCCTGATTCCCCTCCAACCTAAACCACTGGTGTGTATGTGTGTGTGTTCGTGTGTGTGTGTGTGTGTGCACGCAGAAGCACAGATGCACACACATATTCCTCGAGCCTTATGCCCAGAACTCATGGTCAGCACCATCTCCTTCTCCACGGCCTTGGCTAATCCTTCTTCCTAAAGCTGGGAAGAAAGCAGGGCACTCAGGTGACTGGTTGATGGACATGTCATTGAAACTAGTCTGCTTAGTGACATTTGTAGGGCTAGTGTTAGTTACTTGAAGCAACTATCATATCCCTTCTGGAGTAATTAAAGATGCTATTTTTAATAATGGAAAACAACACTGAGCATTTATAATGTCCAAATCACTGTGTTGGGATGCTTTAAATATGAATTACGTATTGCTTTTGGAAAAGGCCAACCTGACTTGAAAAGGTTCAAGAGAGCCTGCCAAGTCCTGAATCCAACTTCTTCAGCTGTGTTACTTGTAGTTGTGCTCAATTTATAAATTAAATTACAATTTCAAGGCCACTGCCCACTGGCGGGTAGAACTGCTAGATGATATTTAATACAGGTGAGGTTGACCACGCCACAACTTCTGCATGGCAGAGAGAAGAGAACCAGTAAGATGAGGACCATGGGAGTGGCTTCTGAAACAGCTCCAGCTACCTTGCCCTGAGCCCCACCCCCACCTTCAGGAACCCTGTGTAGATGGAACGGGGTTGGTGTTCTGACACCCCCCCCCACCAGCTGTCACAACTGAAATGTTTAAAAACCATGATTCCCACCAGAATGGCTAAAGACTGGAAATTGACCGTAGCAAGAGGAGCAATAGGAACTCTCATGAACTGCTGCCGATCCGAGTGGAAATGAGGATGGCTGCTTTGACAACTCTCTGGCAATATTCACTCGGAACGGTATTGGTGAACACATGTACACTTTATGAGCCAGCCATCCACACCTAGGTATAGATCCACATGAAGTGCATGAAATATGTGCATCAAAAGACATGTGCAAGAAGGTTCATAGTAGCACTTTTTGTAAGAACCCAACTGGAAATAACCCACATGTCCATCCAGCCACAGGAGGAGAACAACTGTGTAGTGCAGTCACTCTATGGAGTGCTCAATAGCAAGAAGAAGAAATGGTCTACAACCACACGCAATTATGTGGATGACTTAGTCAATATGATGCTGTGTGGAAAGGTCAGACAGAAGAGAAATACAACTGCGTGGTTCCAATTATATATCCTTGCATATAAAGTTCAAAAACAGGCAAAATTCATCTATGCTGCTAAAAGCCAGGATAGTGGTTACTTTTGAGAAAGACCAAGTAGAGATTGGGAGACGCAGGTGGGGGCTCCTGGGATGCTGGAAATGTTCTATGTCTTGACCTGAGTGGTTGTTACCTGCGTGTGTTCGCTTTGTGCTCATTTATTTATCTGTAAGCTTATGATTTTTAAACTTTTCTGGAAACATACTTCATTTCAATAAAAAAAAGTTTTCATGATTAGACTGTACTCCTAAAAAGATAGATGATGTACATATAACTTATACAGTAGGATAGGGTCACAAGCCCAAGGGCATAAGCAAATGAAGTCTTCTGGCTGCCCCATCAGCCCCTTTGGACACAGGGCTGGAGGCCCCGGGTGTGACAACTCCCTCAGGGGTGTCTCACTTCATTAGAGAGGCAATTATATCACTGGACAGCAACCTGTCTCATTCTCCCCGCCAGAAAGGTCCTTACTCAATACAGGGCCTGGCCGGTTGTGAAGAGTAGTCAGCACTGTGATCTGGGAGGAAAGGCCAGTCCCCCCCCAAATCCCAATCTCCCAGGATTTACCAAAGGGGTTTGTGGGAAAGGCACTCTGAGGAACTTTGAGGTGGGTAGCCCAACGATACAGAAACTCCCAGGCCATGCAAGTTTTCAGAAAGGACAGCCGCCCCCCCTTCTTCCCACTCACACCACAAAAAGCACCATTTGTCCCTGGACCAATGTCCGTTTTCTCTCTGAGGAGATCACTAGCCAAGTTTACATACTTCATACAGCTACCATTCTCCTGCAAAGAAAGGTCAACACAGATAACTTTTATTTTTATTTTTTTAAGATTTTATTTATTTATTTGAGATAGAGTGAGAGAGAGAGTGAGGGGGCAGAGGGAGAGAGAGAGGCAGACTCCCCACTGAGCAGGGAGGCTGATGCGGAGCTCGATCCCAGGACCCCAGGATCATGACCTGAGCCAAAGGTAGATGCTTAACCGACTGAGCAGGCACCCCCAGGCACCCCCAGATAACTTAATTTTTAAAAGAGACAAAAGATTTAAACAGGCCCTCGCAAAAGAGGATATCCAAATGGCCAATAAACATACCGAGATGCTCGGCATCATTAGGCATCAGGGTAATGAGAATTAAAACCACAATGAGATTCCGCTATCCTTCCTCTGGAATGTCTAAAATGAAGACCTAACAATGCCTAGTGTCGAGACGCAGACCACTCTTCCACATTCCCTCTGAGACCACAAATAGGTCCACCCTTTGGAAGACAGTCTGGCATTTTCTCCCCATACTACACATACCCAGTCATTTTATTCCTGGGTATTTACCCAACGAAAATGGGTGCTTGTGTCTACCAGAAACACAGAAATGTACAGACAAGAATATTCAGAGCGGCCAAAAACTGGATTTGACCCAAATGTCCGTCATAGGAGAGTGAATAAATGTGTTGAGGCATATTCCTATAATGCAACATTACTCAGCTATATAAAAAAGCCCAAGATGCTGCACCACACGTGGACCCAGGCGAATTTCACATAATGTTCAGTGAAGAGAAGGCAGACACCAGATTACATACTGTATGATCTCACGTAAATGCGGTTCTCACAAAAGCAGCACTCATCTGTGGGGTGCTCAAGAGAGGGGGAAGTCAAGAGAGAAATTCCTTTGTGGGACTGGAGGGTATTTACAGGGAGGAGGTGCTGGAAATGTTCCCTATCTTCACCTGGGTAGCAGTTACATGGGTGTAACTATATATCTAGTTTTACACTGAAGATGGCACGTAAGTTCTACTCCAATGAAAATGTGAAAGAAAGAAAAAACAAAGGAAGAAAAGAAGGTGAGTAGGAAAGAAGGGATGAATGAAGGAAGGATCATCTGAACTCTGGCCTCTCAACTGCAAAATGGTACAGACATCCTGGAACACAGGCACATTCTTAAGAAGGTAAACCTTCGCCTCTCATGGGACCCAACAACCCACTTTTAGGTATTTATCCTAGAGAAATGAGAATTTATTTCACATCAAGCCCTATATGTGAATGTTTATAGCAGCATTATTCACGATGGCCAAAAACTGGGGACAACAGAATATCTTTCAGTGATGAGCGGGCAAACTGTTAGATCCATACAACGAAATACTTCTCAGCGCTGCAGAGGAACGGGCTGCTGATGCACGCAGCAACATGGGTGACTCTCCAGTGTGTTATGCTGAGTGAAAACCCAGCCTCAAAGGTTCCATACTACATGATTCCATTCACGGGACATTGTAGAAAAGATAAAAATGTAGGAACAGAGAACAGATCAGTAGTTGTCAGAGTTTAGGGATGGGGAAAGGTGTGACTAAAAAGGGGCAGCTTGAGAGAAATCTCTGGGGTATTGGAAGTGATCGGTATCCTGTCTGAGGTAGCGGTTATGAGAATCTGTATGTGGGTAAAAATGCAAGACTGTACACCCCCCCCCAAAAAGTGACTTTGATTATATGCAAAAAAAAAAAAAAGACATGTTGGGAAAAGCCAAAACAAACAGGAAAAGCCCACAAAAAAACTCTGCCCTCTCCTCATGGCCTTCACTACCAGCTCAAAGTAGAAGATGAGAGAGGCCTTCAGGGACCACGACAGGGCCTGACTCAGAGCAGACATGCACGAGCTTCATTTCCTCTCCTACCATTCATGCGGCTTAGGAATTGTCACTGTCCTTTGAAATGCCATTAGCTTACCACCCATCCCTACGTGTTTGCTTCTTAATCCTTAGACCTGACCACTCAGAAGCAGCTAAACTGCCATGACTCCCTCAGGGGGAATTTCTTGTCTGAGATCTTGGCGAAAGCAGAGTCCTTTTGGAGACACAGAGGAAAACGCATCGCCCACTAGACCCATCTTACTCACAATGCAGGCCTCCTCTCAGCTGTCAGGGCCGGGCTGTGAGATGTTACTGCTCCACACGGAGAGAACTGAGGGCACTTAGCCTTGGTCATACAGCCTGCCCGCCATTCCCCCAAGGGCGTGTCCTGTCACCCCCCCCTCAGCGCCTGCACATCCGTAAGACCCCGCCGCAACGCCACCTCCCCTGCGAGGCCTCCCCTGACCACCCTGCCCTCCTTCCATCTCCAAGGAACATTTCCTTGATTCGACAAGGAGTGGCCACACACCCACTTCCTGGGCATTAGGCCAGTGAACGGGCTGGATAAGGACCTTGCCCCTGGAGGAGTTGCCACTCCCCTGGGCGAGACTGATGATGACTACAGACACGCACACTGTAGTTTGAGAGTAACTGAGGAGCGGGGCTGGAAGGTTCGAGGATGGCGTGGAGGCCTCACTGGGAGATGCCTCGGAAGCAGGGGCCCCCTCCGTGCTCCTGAGCACTTTGCCTTCTTTATGACCTCCCCTTGGACGGCTGCCAGACTTAGCAAATCAAATTATTGCATGGGACATACTTACACCAAAAGCGTGTAATTTGTTCATCAAATGTAACTGGCTGCCATGTATTTTATCAGGCAACCCAAGCCCTAGGGTCTCGTACCCTCAGGACCCAGCACTGGGGCTGGCTCATAGCGAGGACTCAAACAATGAAAGAATGATCCAGCAAACGTTGCATTTTTTATTTGCATAATGACTTCCCAGGACAAGGTAACCTCCTCCGTGGGGGGGTGGGGGTGGTGGGGAACAGTGTCAGATGACATTCTTTGTATCTAATACAGGACCTGGAGACAGGCAGCCCAAGGGGTGACTTGGGGGGGGGGGTTTAACTGCCTCCTCTACTTCCCCACATAATAATAAGGAAAACATTTTTAAATGTGGTGACCTATGTAATATGGAAAACCAACATTTTTTTCAATCTTAGGCACATGAAAGCACCTTTGGAAATCTTTGCTATATTTATTAGCGTATGATCTAAGAAGACACTGTTCCATCCAGTTCCCTGGCTACCTGCTTCCAATCCCAGGGGCTCCCCTGAGCGCCTCCGCTGTGTAGAGTAGGCCACTCGCACAAATAGCTTGCGGGTAGGTGTTTGTTAAATGAGTGGGCAGCATGAACAGCATGAACGTCTTGTGATTCTGGGTGTCGAGGTCTGTCTCCCCACTAACCTGGTGCCCTCTGTCATTCCCGGACCCAGCATGTGGCAGCAGGTCAGGAAATGTGGGTTGAAAGGCTGACTCTCAAGAGCAACCGACGAGAGATGACATTAAAGCTCCCACCTTGGTGTGCTTGTCCAGAGGAAGGTTACTTCACAAGCAAACCCCATATTGCCCTCTGGAGGTCAGCAATCCCATCAAGGCCCCGCCTAAGCCCCGGGGCAAGCAGCGGCCCACAAGGGTGTGGTCTAACTGCCCAGCAAGTTCTATGAATAAGCCCAGTCTTCACTCACACTTCATGAAAGGAGCACTGTCCCAGAGCAGCCTCAGCCCCTGTTGGTTTCAACTCAGAAGGAGAATGTTGTTGCTTGAGCCTCTTTTGGGTTTTAAAAAGGACAAGGAGAGGCACTGTATAAAATGTTTTACTTCTGACTTTTTTCTTCACTACTCCAAACTGTTGGACGTTGAAAACCGTGCATTTACTTGTGAATCGCTGGTCTGTGTTTGTGTATGGAGGAGGGTAAAGACTGGAAGGGACAAACTTAGTTTCATTTTCCTTGTAAGTTTCTCCATAACTTGGCTTTTCACTGAGCATTCTATATTTCTGTGTAATTGTGTCATTATTTGGTGCATTTTATAACTGGAGGTGCTGAGAGGGGCTCTCCCCCACATGATGTGCTCAAGTCCGATGGGCCAAGATGGCGGCACAGAGCCCACCAGAAGTTAGAAGGGCCCGATTTCTCCGTGGAAGACCATCCTGGATAAGCACACTGATTTAGCTAGGAGAATGAGCACAGAAACATTGCACGTTATGGTGTCAAAGACTAACTCAAAGACATTAAATTAATTATTAGCACACTGTTTACTTGTGTGCAGCAGAAGCCAGTAATAGATTTATTTCATATATTGAAGGCAAAATTAGGAGTTAAATGAGAAATAGAGGAGAAAGAGAAGAAGGAAAACCTGAAAACAAGTTGAAAATAAGGAACTTTGCCTTTTCTCAGGTACAGGCAGCTGACTAAGAAGGCATTCCGGATGTTCTGCCCTTGGTAGCTGGATGGGCCATCAAAGAAAATTCTAGTTGTTTATGGATTCTCTAGAGCCCTGGGGAGTGTAACTGTGCTGTGTACGTGCCAATCTGCTCTGTGTTGTGTGTCAGGGTCCTGGGTGAGCACCTCCATCTCTGTTATGCTCCATGACCCTCATAAAAATGTTTAGGTAACAAATGCAAACAGCCTAAATATCCAACAAATGGAAATCTGCTACTATCCTCAGCAGGAAATACCAAAGATCTTTTAAAATATTGTAATAATTTAAGGAAATGTTGTAGTAAAAGAATATGTAATAATGTGGGAAGCAGTTCATGATACACGGTTAAGTTAAAAATTAAAAAAATAGACTTCAAAAAAATATATACAAGGAATTCTGGGTAAGGACGGCTTTTTTGGTTCTTCCCCAAACCCTACTAAAACAACAATAAAAGGATTTTCCCCCTAGATATAATAAGCTCTTTATTAGAATCTTAGCAGTGAGATTAATAAACATAGATCCTGTACAAAGGATAACAAGTAAATGAAAATTTGCTTTAAAGCAAGGCCAAAGAAGCATAAACATGGGCCTGTAAGGAAAGCCCCAAAAGGTATTTTGAAAGACATACACCTGCAAACACAGGGAGGAAGAAACAGACGAATATCATTACTCAAAAAACAAAACAAAACAAAACCCCAAAACCCCAAAAACAAAAAACAAAAAACAAAAAACAAAACCAGAAGCACAATCAGAAGAGGGCTATATCCATCAGGGTCCAACCACGGAGTAGAAACTTAGTAATTTGAACAAAGAAAGTTGAAGACGAAGAATTATTCACTGTAACCGTGGGTTGGAGTAAGGAGGGACTGGCTTGTGAAAAGTGAACAGAACTCTACAGAATCCAAAAGAAGCAGCTACAAGGGGCAGTCACCACCCTGCCCTGTCCGGCTGAGCCAGAGCGCCGGGACAGCCCCTCCCCTCCCGAGGCTGAGATCCAGACTCTGCGGCAGAGGGCGTAGCGGGGGCTCACTGAGTAGCGGCAGACGGATCATGGTGGTGCTGCAATACAGGACTGGCTAGAAATCTCTAAACTTGCTCAAAACCCACCCTCTAGGATGCTAACGAAAGTCACTTATGCAGGCACCTGCAGGCACCAGGTACTGGGTGAAAGAGCTCTTCAGGCGTCTGGCCACCTGAGCGGGTCACACCAGAACCACGGAGGAGCCCTCCCCGCTTGACGTGCCTCACCAGCGCCCTCTACTGACAAAGCTCAACAGGGTGCCATCAGCAAAAGGAAAGTGTTTACAAGGTCCGATCGGCTCTTCCCGGAGCAGGCAATGAAGGGTGTGGCTTGGAGCTCTGAGGCCATACATTGATAACTGGCGCAAAGATCTTCTCGAGATTGTTGTGGGGACAAAATGAGATAACATAAGTGCTGCTCTTAGCACTGGGCTTGGCAAACAAAATGAGTTCTCAGTTAATGATAGTTACTATACTGGGTGATTCGTTGGCTGTTGACAAAGAAGCCATTCAGTATACTCTTGGGCAGCCAAATGGATTGTCAAAGAAATAATTTCAGTTGTTTTGGGATTATCCAGAAGACTTCAGAAGTTCAACTGAGAGGTATCAATGGCAGTTAATACTGCGAGTGTATGAGGGATAGACTGGAGTGGGAGAGCCCCAAAGGAGAACACCCACGAGCAAAGTAAGCAGTCGTCTAGGAAAGAAATGAGGAAGGCCTGGACAAGGGGTGGCAGGGGTAATGACAAGGAGGGAACCTACGTACCACTCCCTAAGGAGACACGAATGCGGGCGCCTGGGTGGCTCAGTTGGTTGAGCACCTGCCTTTGGCTCAGGTCATGATCCTGGAGTCCCAGGATCGAGTCCCACATCGGGCTCCCTGCTCAGCAGGGAGTCTGCTTCTCCCTCTGACCCTCCCCCCTTTCATGCTCTCTCTCTCAAATAAATAAAATCTTAAAAAAGAGAGAGAGAGACACTAATGCTCTGCCCCGGTGGCGATGGGTGACCCACATGTCAGAAAATGGTTGGTCTTTAAAGGGAAGATGCCTTTCAGGGTAAGGCCCTTGACTTGCCCTTGTTGAGTGCCTTAGCCAGCAAGCTCCGGGCTGCATGTAACAGAAACTCTGACTAGCCATTGCTTAAACACTCATGTTGGAAGTAGACCGTTCCCGGTTCGGTTAATTCCGTGGCTCAGAAAGCATACAGATGGCAAGAATGTGGGGCTACTGCCACTCGTACGCTGCTGATGTGGATATAAATTGGTTCCACTTTTTGGAAAACTGGCACTTTCTACTAATGCTGAACATAAGCTTACTCAGTGATCTAGCCCCTCCGCTCCTAAGTAAACCCAAACATTCTTCATGGCAGAAAGAATGCTCAGGGCAACACTATTTGTAACAGCCAAAATCTGGAAACTACCCACATCTCCATCGAGAGTAAAAATAGATAAATAAATTGTAACATAGTCTCCCGATGGAACTTTCTTCAGCAATAAGAATGAATGATCTATAGGGCGCCTGGGTGGCTCAGTTGGTTAAGCGACTGCCTTCGGCTCAGGTCATGATCCCGGAGTCCTAGGATTGAGTCCCGCATCGGGCTCCCGGCTCGGCGGGGAGCCTGCTTCTCCCTCTGACCCTATCCCCTCTCATGCTGTTTCTCCCTCTCTCTCTCTCTCAAATAAATAAATAAAATCTTAAAAAAAAAAAAAAGAATGAATGATCTATAACTTTACAATATGGATGGCAGTGAGGTGTTGACTTCTTTCTCCCTGGGCTCAAAGTCCTACTGTGTCAGATACCTTGTCCTCCCCTGTTCTGAGCCACCTCTCTGTGCCATGAACAGCCATCTTCTAGGACAGGGTCACAAGCTGCAGGCCTGAGCACCAGACTTCCTCCATCCATGTGATTCATTTGGCCTGCCCTATATTTTAGATTTATATATTCTTAAATGTGAATGCCTATGAAGAAGGGACCAGATTCTCTTTGTCATGTTCCCTCAACACCTCTGGTTGTCTCACCCTTGGCCTGCTCCTCCCATTTCCCTCCCTGCATGGCAGCCACGGGCTTCTGAATATTTAAGCTCCACTGCAAGGAGAGATGCGGGGGGTCTGGTCCATCGAGGTGAAGCATCTTGACCACCCAGGTCATTGGCTTCCCAGTCCCATCTTTCTCACCCTCACGGGCTGCAGAGCAGGGTTTTGGAGAGAAATGACTGGTTTCCTATGGAATACCTTCCGAAAGACCAATCTTTCCTCCCGCTCAAAAATAAAAACCAATTGCCTGAATAGTAGATTGAATCACATGAAACTACCAATATTCAACCAGTTTCGCCCTACAAAGATGGCAATTTCACAGGGTTCAACATGATCTTGGCTTAGTCTCAGGTAGGACAGTGGTCCTCAGCCTGGATTGCAAATGAGAATAAGCTGGGAGCTTTGTAAAAAAAATACCCTCGCCAGGCCCTCCCCCTAAGACAATTAAACTCAAATTTTGGGGGTAGGGGGTATAGGCATAGGAATCCAGACTGAAGACTGCAGCTTTAGCCTATCCCCAGCTCAGTCATAAGAGAGGCTCAAAGAGCCCTCAGCTAACTCTTCGCACATCACTTGTGGGTGAGGGGAGCTGAATTTGAGGAACCCAGAACTTACAGGTGGCTGTAATCACCTCATGCAGTCATTAATGCAATTACTTCATGCATTAAATTGGGCTAATAAAAATTAAAGAGCTTCCATCACAGCAAAAAGAAAAAAGAAGTGTATTAAATACCCATGTGCATGTGGTACCATCCTAAGCACATTACAAAATGATCGCCTTGTGGGAATTAGCAATCTGGAGTGGGCAATATTCTCTCTGTCAAACCCACTGAAGAGCCCATTGGCATTAGAGGAAGGCACAACAGCCTGGAAAATGTTTCAAGACGTGGCCCCCGGATGTTTACTCAGGAGCATTGACCGCAACAAAGTGTACATCTTGGAGTGGTTAATTAAATGACTACAGCCAGACAACGGCAGTGAAGTGAAACAGCTTCGAGCTAGGATTCCTTTGCGTTCTTCGTCATTCTAGGAGTTTCACTGTCCCCTTGAGGTATTTTTCTTCTTGGCTTTAATAAGCAAATTAAAAAAAACAAAAACAAAAACAAAAAACGCTAAATGAACAAATATATTTTCAGAGGAAAAGAAAATAGCCCAAATTATTTTTGGGGAGATGAACATGTTCTAGACTATGGTGATAATTGCTCAACTCCATACATATACTAAAAACCGTTGGATTGTCCAATTTAAACAGGTGAGTTTTATGGTATGTAAATTATATTTCAATAAAGCTGCTTTAAAAAAAAATACTAGGATGGAAAGAAACAACTGAAGGATTTGCACCACTTTTAGATATAGGCATCCTGAACAATTCCTTGGCAGAGAGGCCGGGACGTGGGGGGGGGGGGGTCCCTGGGGCTTGAGAGGCTCACTCAGATGACAGACACGCCCCATGAAGGGTTAAGTGGACAGTCCCAGTTCTGTAAGCAAGGGGTGGACTAGGAGTGGCTCTTTAGAGCCGGTGGCAAAGGGAGGGAAAGGAGTTTGCCCAGCTGGGAAAGAAATGCAGAAGCAGCAGTCCACAGAGAGCCCCATGCAGAGAACAATCCTGCCCCGAGGCAGCGGGCCAGGACTCCAGCTCCCATTCCTGGGAGGGACACCTGTGCTCCTTCACTCAGTAATCCTCCTGTTTCCCTCTCCCCGGCTCCTAGCACCGCGCACCAGGAGAGCTCGCCTCCAGCTCCCTTCCAGCTTTCTTTCTTTTTCTCTTAATTTCTTTATTTTTATTTACATATAATGTTTGTGTCAGGGGTACAGGTCTGTGATTCATCGGTCTTACACAATTCACAGCGCTCACCATAGCACATACCCTCCCCAATGTCCATCACACAGCCACCCCATCCCTCCCACCTGCCTCCACTCCAGCAACCCTCAGTTTGTGTCCTGAGATTAAGAGTCTCTTCCCTTCAACTTTCTTGATGTAGTATTAACTTAATTAGTTTTAGTAGGATCCATCATTGTGGGTGTATTTTCTTAAAAGGAGTGTGTGTGTGTTCTATTGGTGCTGGTGTATATGGGCACCTTCAGACACTACTCCCCTTATACCTTGGGATTGCTGGACTGCTATTTGGGTCCTGGGGCTTGACAAATCGGCAGGGACCTGGAAATTCTGAAACAGGTTAAGGAAAACACAATGATGAAGAGGCCAAGAAAGAAACCTCTGGTGCTTCTGATTCCCCATGTCTACAGGACCTGTTCTAAAACTTATTTTTCAAGTGTTGAGTGTTCACCATGGGCCACGGACAGTGTTAGTGCTAAGGAAGATACAGATGTGAATAAAACACTCTCCTTGGCCCTGAAGGGTTTACAATCCAGGGGAAGGGATCAGAGATATCCCCAAAGATATCACTACAAACCATACTGCAAAAGAGGCACAAAGGACTGAGTCTTAGAAGCCCAGGAGTACACGGACAGTTGCAAAGGCCAGGAAAGGCTTCATGAACAAATGGTATTTAAAGGATATATAACATTTTCACAGGAGGAGATGGGGTTGGGGTGAGGTGGGAGCCCCAGAGGAAGAATCTGGATGATTACAACCATGGGTGCAGAAAAGGGGATGTTCTCAGAGCAAGTGAGTCCTTTAGGGTGGAAGGTAAGAGATTAGCAGAACGTGGGCCTGGAAAGGTGCACTGGGCCTGGAAATGCCAAGCAGAGAACTTGCTATTGAATTCTGTAGGCCGCGGACAAGCCACTGGAGGATTCTGCACTGGGCTACAAACCAAGATTCCTCTACTGAGGACAGAGCTAGAACTACATCACAAGTTCTGAAAGAAGCATCCCAGAAGCTTCAGCAAAGTCTCAGACCTTCCTAATGGGGGTTCTGCCTGACCTTCTGTTCAATTTCCCAAGACTAGGCTGTCAGCTTCTCAAGGATGAGAACCAGGCTTTCTTTGGCTTTTCCATGGGCTGGGTCCAGCTCAGTGTCTGGCACTTGGTAGACATTCATTGAAGGATGGAAGGAAGGAAGAAAATTCTCCCATTCTCTATCATCGGCTGAGGATGTCTGCCTTTAAGTTCACATAGCATGACCTAACTTCGGTTCATATTGTCCCTCTCTTCTCCCACCCATATTTTGCTCACCTTAATCCTCCCTCACTGGCACTACCAGCCCACACTATCTTCCTGAACCCTGCTTCTTTCAGCGATCACAGCGTCTGTGCTGCATAAGTTAAGTCCCCCGTATCCCTTGTAGCTGCTTCCTGTGCTCCAGTCATGTAAACTCTTTGAGGGCAGCATCCCCTTCTTAAAGGACTGCATCCCCCACAGTACCTAGAATATACTGACGGTCAATTGGTTGGGAAACAAGGCACATTCCAGGAAGAGAGGGCAGAAAAGAACATGGTGGAGGGTCAGGACTGTGTCGGTGCTGCGTACACATTGGCAGAGAGCCTGGATCATGTGGCCCAGTGAAAAGAAAAGTGGGGGGCCGAAATTTTGCTGTCTGAAAGCAGGAAGGTCCTGAATCCTGGGCTCGCCATCTATAAAGACAGAAGAGGAGAGAGTGTGTCTCTCCTGCAGCCTATGGGGTGGATGGAAGGATCTGACGGATGTGAAATTAAGCCCTGGAATGGCTTGCCCAGAGAAACCATGAACCCACCTCTCTCAATGTCCTTAGTGCCAGAAGGGATCGCCAGGAAGCTGAAGCTGTAGGCTGTGCTGGCCTTCCCCTGAGCAGTGACAGTTTGACAGTCAACCCTCACTACCCTTGATAGAGTTCCAGGCAAGAAAGGAGGAGAGTCCTCCTTCAAGTAAAGGATCTTAGAGGAACTGTGGCTTTGCGCTGTTGGTTTATGATCTTCTGATGTTGTGAACAAGCTTCAGGGAGATTATCTGATGGCAGTCAGACCAGTGTTCCTATGCAGAGAAATTAGGTAGACTCTCAACTATCCAGCTCATTTCCTTAAGAATTATGTATGCCATGGTCAGAAAATGACCCCCAAGCCCTTTCCACTACATCCAGTAAAAAGCTGATACAACTCCTCCTGTATTTGACAGTGGACTCCTTGCAGGGACTGTTTTCTGCAGAGGGGCAGCCTCCCTAACTAGACTGTCTGGGACTGGTGTCAAGCCCAGTTATTTCTGTAGGCTCTTCTGATGGTAAGTGCTCAGTAAATACACACGTGCACAATAACTCATATATTATACAATAAGGCAAAAGTACTTTCCCCACACATTTCCTAATTTGGACCTCACAACAACCTTGTTGAAATAGGGACTATGATTAACTCCCATTTTGCAGATAAGGAAACCGATACTCTGAGCGGTTCGGTGGCACACTCAATATCACACTACCCACGAGGAGGCGTTCTACCCACTACATCCTACTGCTTAAATGAATTACGTAGCCTGAACAAAGTGTTAGCTCGGTCTTTCCCCCTCTCACACATCTTATCCCACAAAGCAACGTGCATTATATTTCAGACATACACTAAGTCCAAGCTTAGCATATGGTGAATAAATGAATAATTATACAGCAGATGATCTGTATGCAGTCAGTGGAAAGGAAGCAACTTAAAGGGAAGGAGAATTTTCATGCAAACCATTTACAGGGAGTCTGCTGGGTGTCGGGCATTGGAGACAGGGACACGCTGCCCTGCCCTCGTGGGGCTTACAGTCCACTGCAAGAGACAGACATTAAACAACTAAGAGTACAGTAAACTAAGTACAGTTTTGCGAAATGCTACTAACTGTAGCAGGGAGTTTGCTCTGGTCCCAAGGAAGAGCGACTTGTGCGCGCTGTAGGAAGGCTGGCCTCTTTTGGGCAAGAAGGATACACTTTGATAGGCAGAAGCATCAGTCGAGGCAAATTAAATGGGCAGAAGGAGTAGGGAAATCGCTTCTCACAAGTAGAATTGGACCTACAGGACCCCAACTCTCCAGTCCCGCTACCTGGCCTCCTACCTGCTTCCGAAAATTAGGAAAGGAAAAGCGAAAGCAAGAGAGAAGTTCGAGGTCAGTTTCTGCAAGCGGGGCGGGCGGCAGGGAGGAGGAGGAGGAGAGACGGGAGGCGGCGCCGAGGGAGTTAAACGGGGCTGGCCCAGGACGGGAAGGGTTAAGCGGGGCCGTCCGGAGCGAGCCTGGTAGGCCCGCCCACCGGAGGGCGGGGGCGGGGCCTCGCAGAGTGAGCCCTGGGATTGGTCGCAGGGAAGGCGTTACGCTAGGACGGTACCAACGGCCGGGCGCCGCGGAGGCGGGGGGGGGGGGTGGGTGTGGGACCGCCGGCTCTGCGCGGGGAGAGTGGCCAGGGAATGGCCGGGCCGGGGGTGGGCGGGAGCCGCAGTGGCGGCGGCGGCTGGGGGCGGTGAGCGCAGCGTGGGGCTGCCCCTCCCCGGAGGCGGCGGGGGCGGCCGGGCCGCACCGCACCGCACCGTGCGGGAGGCCATGGAGCGAGCCTAGGGCCCGGCAGGTGAGCGGCGTGGGGGCGGGGAGGGCGCGCGACCCCCGCCCCCGGCACGGCGCGGCGGGCGGGAAAGTGCGGGCCGGCCCGAGGGCGGGGCGCGGTGCGTGGCGCGCGCCGGGCGGGGTCCGCTTGGGGGCGGGGCGCCTCCCGAGGGGCCGGGCGCGCCGGTGCCCCAAGCGGTCCCCGAGCGGCCGCTGGCGGGTCCCGGATCGGGCCCGGCTGTTGCCTCGGAGACCGGCCCGGGCCGCGCGCCCCGTCTTGCTGGCCCCCAGGCGGGCTCTTGCGGGCGGGCGCGGCTGGGCGCCTCCTCGGCCCGCTTGAG
The DNA here is from genome assembly GCF_964656455.1 of Halichoerus grypus. Classification (NCBI taxonomy): domain Eukaryota; kingdom Metazoa; phylum Chordata; class Mammalia; order Carnivora; family Phocidae; genus Halichoerus; species Halichoerus grypus. The sequence goes on from NC_135718.1 coordinate 108,228,784, forward strand.
GCGCGGCCTTACCTGGGGCCGCTCGGGGTCCTTCTAGTGAGCGCCCCTCGCGCCCAGGCGCCGTCCCCGGAGGCGACCGGCCCCAGTGCCGCCCTCGCGTCCCGCCGAGCGCCGGTTGTAGCGGCCCGGGGAGGATCGCGCGCCGGCGGGCCCACCTCGTGGCCGAGAAGCGCAAGTGACCACCAGGCCCGAGGCGGGAGGCGGAGTAACTGTGCCCGAGGTCCGCGGTCTCTCGGGGTCGTGCACCCGGCACTCGCAGTCGGGCACAACTTAAGGAAATGATACGGTAGTCCAAAGTGGGTTGCGCTTGAGATTTCATTTCCGGGTGTGATGGCCCCGCGATTAAAAGCGAGCCGAAACGTTGCCATTAACGATGAATGTGAGTAGTTGTCAAGCTGCGCCCTTGATTGTGGGATCTGATTAGAGTTTCCTTCTCATCAGGTTTCTGTTGTCCGCAGGTCTTCTGGTAGGAAGACAAGGGGTGGAAGGATGTTGGAGGGAAAGTGGAGAGGACAGGGCATGATTGGTCGTTATGGAATTTTAGTCCTTTAAATGGCTATATCATCGCTTGGATGGGTGAGGAGTTTATAATTTGGGAAAATTAGAGATGCTTGATACTGTGACTTGTGGTTAGCTAGAGCCAGGTATCAGTGTCTTCCCCACCCAGCCAGTTTCCCATCTCACCTTGAAAAGAAGGAATAGGAATGTGGGATCTTCTAGCTTTTAAATTGTAGGACTTTATACATTTGTATTCTGGTGATTAAGATTGATGTTTGCTAACTATTCCTGTCCTCCTGGTGTTATAAATTAATACATAAATTTCATTGGGGTTGATTTTAAAAATTGAGGTAGAGACCTCAGTGTGCCTATTCCTTGAGTTTATCCAGAACCTTTGAGTAAAGCCTTAGAGCACTTCCACATACATTATTGATCATCAAGACATGGCTTTGGGAAACTGAGGTACAGGTGTTAAAGATGCTAAATCATTCCCCTGGACTCAGAGCCAAGCTCAGGTAGATTTAAAATTAACGTTCTGTGTGAAGTTAATAACTTTTCTGAAGTTTATGAAGTCATTGGACTTTGCAGTGGAATCAGTCAATAGGAAGGGCTTCCCCATTTGAAAGTGCTTACCAAAGGTGAATAAAAAGGCACAAGCAAGTAATTGGGATTCTCAGCCTCACTCACAAGAAAGTGCGGCGATAGAATGGATGTGGCAAAGATGAGCAAATCTTGGAGCTCACAGCTTCTCTTCAGTGTGGCTGGTGAAAATGTGGCATTGATTTGTTCTGCTGTTTCTCTGAAGCCAGTAGGCAACTAGCTACGATTTGGTTAAAGAGTGAAAACTTGAAAACACATGCCCTGCTCTTCTTTCTGGGTACTTTGAATCAGGGAACAAACGAACAAATCACTGTTTGTACCGTCTAATCCTTTACGTTCTAGAATTATTTTATGTTGAGTTGATAACTCTTTGACTTTCAGTCTGTTCTCTTCATTTCCATTTGTAGACTCCAGCTCTCTCATGTAGTCTGAAAGCTTCTGCTTTCTGTCTTTGAATTGTGAATTTCTAAATGAAATTTGTTTGTTTACTTACAGGGCAGACTTCAGCTTCCTACACTTTGTGTGACCATCATTTCCGTGGTGTGAGCCCTGAAGCCAGATACTTCAGGTCTTGAATTGATAACTTTTTAAAAATAGCATCCACAGTGGTTGTTTCAATTGGTGCGGTCTCATCATAGAGGCAGAGGCTGCTCCCTCTATCCTGCGGCCACAGTTGCAAACAATAAAAAGGAGACAGTCTTCTGAAGCCAATGTCAGGTCACCCTGGGACTAAGTGCCATGTGGTTTTGTAGACTGAGGTAGGAAGTGGCCTTAACAACGAGGCACTACAGTATATTGTAACAGTGATGATAATTGGCATACTTTTTTCTCTGCACCTAAAGTGCAGAGTGCATAGTAGGTGTGCAGGAAGTGTTTGGTGGTTGAACGAGTGAATGGAATACAGTATGAAGGAAGGGGAAATACTCTAGTACATAAATTGGTTAGTTCCTCTTTTTGTTAAGGAAAAAAAGGACAAGAAAACGTGTTGCAGATTACTGTTGAAAGTTGCTGGTGAGCTGGGTATATGTGTATTGCTTAAATGGTAGAGTTGAAGGCCTACCAATATTAATAATCTGATTAAATTTCATACAAAGGCAGATATGATCCAGAGCTTTCCATTTACTATAACATTTTTAAGAGTTAAAACTATGTGCTGTTGTAACTGAGCCTCTTTGAACTGAAAACAGTCTTTTTTTTTTTTTTTTTTAAGATTTTATTTATTTAATTGACAGAGGAGCAGGAACACAAGCAGGGGGAGTGGGAGAGGGAGAAGCAGGCCTCCCGCTGAGCAGGGAGCCCAATGTGGGGCTCGATCCCAGGACCCTGGGATCATGACCTGAGCCGAAGGCAGACACTTAACAACTGAGCCACCCAGGCGCCCCGGACGGAGAACAATCTTGAAAATAGAAACATTTAGGGCGCCTGGGTGGCTCAGTTGGTTGGGCGACTGCCTTCGGCTCAGGTCATGATCCTGGAGTCCCTGGATCGAGTCCCGCATCGGGCTCCCTGCTCAGCGGGGAGTCTGCTTCTCCCTCTGACCCTCCCCCCTCTCATGTACTCGCTCTCTCTCATTCTCTCTCTCTCAAATAAATAAATAAAATCTTTAAAAAAAAAAAAAGAAAAAAAAAGAAAATAGAAACATTTAATAAAATGTATTATATAATAGAATAAAATAGCTAAATATTCCTTAAAAAAAAAAAAAAGATGGGTACCTGTAAAGGGTATACCATACTGGACCAGCCTTGCAATTTGATCTGTGACCATATGGTATTCTAGCAGTCTGGGGGCAGCCCATGGTGCCCTGGTCAGGCTCAGCTTCACCGACTTGGCTCCTGGAGCCTTTCCGGCTAGACTAATTGAGCAGTTGGATTGGTAGTCAATATTTTTGCCTTAAGAAAAGAACTGGAGCTCTTGGTAATGGCCACGCCATTATCATTGACCCTGATTGTCTGTCTTCTCATCCCTTACATGGTGGGATGGGAAAGGAGAGCTGTCCCTCCCCGAAGTGCTTCTCCAGCAGCTCCTTATTCCAAACCTGTATATCTCTCCCTCTTTTCCGTACTTGAGCTGCCTCTGTGACCCCCGAGGACTAATGAATTCACTAACACAGATCTAGGGTCCAGGAGACCTTACTTTGCAACTGAAACCAGCTTCTGACCAACTTAAAATGTCACCATGACTGCTAGAGCCAAACCGGAGAGAATATAATGCAGAGATCTCACTTGTGATTTTGTCTTGCCTATTCAAAAGCAAAAGAGGAAAGAAAGGCCTAGCTCCAGGCTTGATGAGTCGTGGGGGTGCATCTGTCATCCCAGGAGGAGATAAGAAATGGAGCGTGATGCAAAAAGAGAGAGCTTTGGTGTGTGTTTGGAGGTTTGTACTTTCTGACACGGTAACAGCCTTACGGAGGGGAGGGTGTTACTTTGGGCACGTGATAAAAGGAGGGCAAGGAATACGGAATTATGCGTGTGTAACAGACCTCGTACAGAGCCAGCCCATCATACCGTGCTCTCCAATGCTTCCCGCCCTACGTATATGGCACCGCTTCGTCTTCTGTTTTTAGGGAATAAGGTGTTAGGTGTGCAAATTCTTGTTTTGGCTAGACTTATCGTGGAAAAAAAATTCACAATATATTACGTACTTTGTTTGCTTTTTAAACAGTACGGTTTCACCTTTCTTTTAGTGACTTGAGGTGGTGCTGCTAGTATCCATTACTGACCGTAATCAAGCAAGGCTTTGAAGCCCCCGAGATATGCAGGTTGTGTGCCCCCTCTGCATTTTGAATTCTTGAATCTGCTTTTAATAGTCAGTCTCTGCTTTCAGAGGTGGGAAAGCTGGGCTTTTGCTGTTGTTAGTGTCCCCGCTGCCCTCTTTTAAATGGGCAGCTTCTGATCTTCGGTGGAGTAGCCGCCCAGCTAACTGTGCTTCCTGCTTGCCTGTGAGACAGCTAAGCGGGCTTCGCGAGGGTCTGCTGCTCTTCCCCGGCAGGGGATGAGCTTTGTGACCACGGCTTTGGCTAGCCCAAGACCTTTTTCTCGTTGATTCCTCGTTTCTTATTCTTGGTTCAGGTAGCGACCTTGCACTCTGTCTGGGTACGTTGATGTTCCTGTGGGTCTCTTGTAGAAAAGAGAAAACGATACGGAAGTCCTGTCAGTTCTCATTTCAGAAAGCGTGGCCAGGAACACTTGAAGATCTGGTTCCAGCCCCATCTCGTGTCATTCTTGGGCAATGTCTTGGACCATCTCCAGTCTTCTTCTTAGCATTTGCAGATCGTCTTTACTCCCGGTCCCAACCAACGGCAGGAACAAGGTTGGCAGTAGTCGTTGCCTTGAGGGGTGGGAGCAGGCTGTACGGAGGTGGCGATTTGTCTGGTATTTCTGCATTTTTATACTGTACTCTACTGTACTGTATATCTGAATCCATTCCAGGACTTAGTTTCTCTTTGTCTGTAAAAGAGGCCATCTTTAGACCGAGGAGCTGAAGAAATTTTTCTACCCCTAAAGCTTTCTCTCCCTTGCGCTTCACTCCTTTTATTCGGTAGGCGTTTATCGAGTACCTCTCCTGCACCCCGCACTCTGCCAGCTTCTGTGGAGGCACAAAGAGAGTAAAATATATCCCCTGTCCCCAAGGAACTCACAGAATAGTAGAGGAGACAGGCATGCCCAAAAATGTGTGTGTGTGTGTGTGTGTGTTTATATTCATATTTTAACAAAGGGATCATGCCTGGAGCCACTCAGCCTCAATTCAGCCCAGACCTGCATAGGGGTTCTGCTGTTGCTGTTTCTAGAGTGATCTGTGGCCCGTCAGCTTGACACACCTGGAATGTAACGTTAATAATGTGAGTTGTTATTGTTGCATAAAGCTAATACACCTTTCCATAGACTGTAGAGAACTGAAAAGTAAAGACAGAAAACAGGAAAATCTGGAGGAAAATGTTGTATTCTTTGAAATTCCATATTTCTGCACTATATGGGAATTACATTCTATCCTATAGTTTTCAATGGTGGTTATATAGTGACAACTGAGCAGTGAAATACCTAGAACATGGGAAGGTTCATTGTACCTGGCCTATTTGAAACAAAATGCAAATTCTTGGGCATTTCCACAGAGTTTCTAGATCAGTGAACATGGCTTATGTTGGTTTTTTAGAACAGACCTCACTAGCAGTATGAGCTAAAGATTTTTTCTTTTCATTTTTCAAAGAATAGGGTTAGAGAGTTGCCCTAAATCAAGGTTTAAATGGGACAGGTTGCACGAATTGAATTTTTTCAGAGGAAGCAAACACTCTTAATTGCATGTTTTGTTTTTGCTCTTACGCCCAGGAAGAAAGGCTACCTTAATGCCTCATTAATGCCTAGTGATCATTTTAGTTGGCTTCTTTCATGAAAAATTGTTAGAGGATTTCACATAGGGCATTGTGAGTTTACAGATATGAATAAATGTTTAAGTGGAAGTGAAAACAGTGAGGAAAATGTAACACTCAGAGTAATTTGGACTGTGTGGGAGTTCAGTTTTCTATACCTGTAGCTTTAAGTTATTCTTAAGACTTACCTTAACTTTAGGACAGGGGCGCCTGGGGGGCTCAGTCAGTTAAGCATCCGACTCTTGGTTTCAGCTCAGGTTATGATCTCAGGGTCATGGGCTCTTGGTTTCTGCTCAGGTCATGATTTCACTGTCCTGGGAGCGAGCCCTGTGGAGGCTCTATGATCAGCAGGGAGTCGGCTTGAAGATTCTCCCTCTGCCCCTCCCCCGCTCTGTCATGCACATGCTCTCTCTCTAAATAAATAAATCTTTAAAAAAGATCTTTAGGACATGCAAAGCTGTCATCTTTAAAACAGAGAGCTTATTTTCCAAACTGAAGAAGATTGTGAAACCATTTTATTTCAGCCTTTTTCGTGGAATAGAAGAACCCTAATGCTTTTATTAATCATTGACTGTGGTAGAATTGAACTTTGTAGACAAGAGAAAGAGGTTGGTCCAATTAGTGCCATAGCCTCCCAGTGTTCTACTTCACATGGTACCCATTTTGAAGATACCTACTTGCCTGCAGTCTTAGCTACTCTTCCAATTGAGGAAAGGATTTGGTTCAGGAAAAGAAGACCACTGAAAGTCTCTGTAATGTGACTTGGGAATTCAGCCCCTCACTCTGCACCCCAGAAGACAGCATGACTAGGGAGGGTTATTTTCTTTGTCATTCTTTCTCCTTTCAGGTCGTCCTCTTTGGGTTTTTGATCTGGTAATAATGACGAACAAGTGATCCCTGCGGGTTGTCCAGGCTCTAGTTGTAGCACAGTATATGTGGTAACGTCATTTATGTTTAGCAACTCTGTGAGTTAGCTAATAGTGTTCTTTTTTTTTTTAAATTTAATTTTATTGTATTATGTTAGTGGTAATAGTCTTCTTATTTTACTTTTCATATGAAAGAACTGAGGCCCACAGAGGTTAGGCATTAAATTACTTTCCCGGGGCGCCTGGGTGGCTCAGTTGGTTGAGCGACTGCCTTCAGCTCGGGTCATGATCCCAGGGTCCTGGGATCGAGCCCCGCATCGGGCTCCTTGCTTGGCAGGAAGCCTGCTTCTCCCTCTCCCACTCCCCCTGCTTGTGTTCCCTCTCTCGTTCTCTCTCTCTCTCTCTCTCTGTCAATTAAATAAATAAATAAAATCTTTTTAAAAAATAAATAAATAAATAAATTACTTTCCCAAGTGCCATAGTAGGTGGTAAAGCAGGCGTTCTGAACCCAGAGCACCCCCTCTTAACCCTTCTGCCTCGGAAGAGTTTATATTTAGAATAAGCAGGTGAATTAAGAACCTCTTTTTTTTTTTTTAATTTTAATTCCAGTGTAGTTAATGTAGTGTTATATTAGTTTCGGGTATACAGCGTAGTGATTCAACAATTCTATACATTGCTCAGTGCTCATCTTGATAAGTGTACTTTTAATCCCCTTTACCTGTTTCACCCATCACCCACCCCTCTCCCCTCTGGTAACCACCAGTTTTCTATAGTTAAGAGTCTGGGGGGTTTTTTTTTGGTCTGTCTCTTCCCCCCCACCACTTTGTTCATTTGTTTCTTAAATTCCACATGAGTAAAATCATAATGGTATTTGTCTTTAAGAAGTATTTCTTAAGCAGAGAATTAGCAGAGAAAGGAAAACTATATGTAGATACTGATTAATATTATTTGGTATTTTTCTTTTAGTTGAAGACCTATTTGAAGATGAAAAAGAATATGCTCTTGTGGTAAGCAGTGGGTGGCAGTGCAGGAATGGGCTGGTTTTCTGGGGATACTCAGGATTTATTCAGGTACTAAACACTTGATGCCCTTTGGTATTGGTGCTTTGACTTCCTGTATAGAAAGAAGCATACAGTGCTAAATGGAAAGATTTCTAGATGCTCTGATTTTACTTAGAATTGCCAGTAACCATCAGGAGAAACTGCATTTATTTCTAGGGGACAGTTAATAATAACATAGCACAATGCTCTGATGTCACTACCAATTAGAAAACAAAAGGGAGGGGCGCCTGGGTGGCTCAGTTGATAAGCGTCTGCCTTCGGCTCAGGTCATCATCCCAGGGTCCTGGGATCGAGCCCCGCATTGGGCTCCCTGCTCCGCAGGAAGCCTGCTTCTCCCTCTCCCAGTCCCCTGCTTGTGTTCCCGCTCTCGCTATCTCTCTCTCTGTCAAATAAATAAATAAAATCTTTAAAAAAGAAAAACAACCAAAAAAAAAAAACCCCAAAAGGGCATTATATCAGATTCAGCCCAGGGCGAAAGTATATCTGTTTCTAATTTTTTTTTTTTTTTTTTTTAACTGAAAGGTTGTGATTTTTGCTATTATTTATGCTTTGGCTGAAGTATGAATGTAGGTTTTATAAACTGGGCATGTGTATTTGTGTGAGGGTGCCAGGTTAGCCTTGATTATTCTAAAGTATGTAAGTGATTTTTAGTAAATGATCCAGGTGAGAGTATATTTTTCCCTTGTGCTACCTTAAAGAGACCTTAATTATGTATCTTCTTAAGCATCTACAACGAAGACAAAATAAGTAGAAATGGTGTGTAACTTTCATGTTGAGTTTATTGCTCTGTAGAAGGCATTAATAATCATTTACAAATATGACCTAACAATTTATTAATCCAATGTTTGTTTATATTTAATGGTTACTATAATGCTTTCCTTCTTCCTGAGAGAATTGTTTTCAGTCACATGATTTATTTCCCTGTGTCTTCTCCTTCAATATTTTTAATGTCTCCAAAATAGTTGATAAGGACAGACTAGACCTGAGAATGTCGGATTTTACAAGCTACCCCAAAATTTAGTGGCTTAAAATAGTGATTTGTTATTTCTTACGATCATGCAGGTCACCTGGGCTCAGCCTGTTGGTTCTTCTGTCCACATGGTTTATAGACTGGGATCACATGTATGACCCCATTCAACTGGGACTTCAAGTGGAACTGGGATGGCTTCACTTCTGTGTCTGGCACCTCAGCTGGGGCTGGTCAGACCTCTCTCTCCATATAGGTTCCTCATCATTCAGTAGTCTAGCCCAAGCTGCTTTACGTAGTGGCTGGGTCCCAGCTGGAAGCTGCCAGGTCTTTTAAGGACTAGGCCCAGATCTGGCACGCAGTTGCTTCCACTGCATTCTCTTGGCCAAAGCAAGTTACAGAGCCAGCCCAGGTTCCGGGGGAGGAAAAATAGATTCTACTTTTTTCTTTTTTCCTTAAGATTTTATTTATTTATTCATTCATTTGAGAGAGAGAGAGAGTGAGCACACGAGCGGGGAGAGGGGCTGAGGGAGAGGGAGAAGCAGACTCTCCACTGAGCAGGGAGCCTGATTTGGGACTCAGTCCCAGGACCGCAGGATCATGACCTGAGCCGAAGGCAGACCCTTATCAACTGACATCCTCACACTATTTCTCCTCAGGTCATGGAGAAGAAATCCCAACCTTTGCACAGAGTAACTGAAAGTGAAAGCTTCAGGACTAACCCTTCCTTGTGCTTTCACCAATAGTGTGAGGATGTCAGTTGATCAGAGGGAGATTCAAGGGGGTACTGCTGCCAACGAGACCCAGCAGCTCACTGGTGGCTTGTGGGGAGTCTCTAGTAAGGTAGTGAGTAAGGGGCCAGGTGTTCTCATGTTCCTCAGCAGCCACAGACGTTGTATCTTGTCACACAGTGACTTAGACCTGTGCACTGACGTGTTTCTGGAAATGTTCCACCAGCACTGAATGGAGGACTTCATACTAAGACCTCACTTTTGTTCTGTGGAATCTGTGTCTCTTCTCCCCAGGCAACTTAATAGTCGTAAGTTTGTCCTCATAAAACAACTGTCAAGTGTGTAGGATGGTGTGTGTGTGTGTGAGAGAGAGTGTGAAGAATGAGCCTCCATAGCAAGCCTTATTGAGTTGATGGAGCTGCGGGTGAAACCAGGGTTCAGGAGGAAAATTCCTCATAAAGGTCTACTTTCCAGAACTCCAATTTGAGAGCTTATGCCAGCTTTTAGTGCGAAAACTACCATTTGCATTGCCTTTTTTTGTGCTTAAGATTTTTTGACTTATGTTATTGCCTTGAGTCTATTTGTTCTTTGAGGTGGGCTCTGTTCCACATAACAGAACCATTAAAATAAATGACAGTAATATAAACCAGACAGTGTTACACTGTTGGAAGCATTTATGGGAGAAGGTGAAGGCACGAAATAGAGCAGACAGAGTCCTCTGGGAATACAAGTGAAATTTTCATGAATAAGTTGGAATATACTCAGTGATCCTACTTTAATTTCCTCAGTATCTGTAATGGGGTATCTTCTTAGAAACCCAGTTTGCAGAGTGCATAGCACGTATGCTGTTGTTTCCAACAAGACAAGAAGATGACCCCATGGGTATCCTGGAAACCCCATCCTGGGTATCCTCCCTTCTCAGGCAAATAGGAGTGAAGGGGATCATTGTGAAGAGTAAGAAGTATACCATCACTAGAGGATGGTATGATTCCGTATCATGCATCTTATACATTTTTCTGGAGTTGGAGAGACTTTTCTTCGGTAGAAATTACACTATAATCACTACATTGTCGATTTCCTAAATATCTTTGTGCTTGCCCTGTGGGCTGAAGGAATAGCAGCTTTCCAGCTAAAAGAAAACCTCTTTCTGAACTGTCAGTGTTTCTTCAGAAAAATAAACTATAAGGGCACCTGGGTGGCTCAGTCGGTTAAGCGTCTGCCTTTCTTTTTCTTTTTTTTTTTTTTAAAGATTTTATTTATTTATTTGACAGAGCGAGATACAGCGGGAGAGAGAGCACAAGCAGGGGGAGCAGGAGAGGGAGAAGGAGACTCCCCGCTGAGCAGGGAGCCTGATGCGGGGCTCGATCCCAGGACCCTGGGATCATGACCTGAGCTGAAGGCAGACGCTTAACACCTGAGCCACCCAGGCGCCCTAAGCATCTGCCTTTCACCTCAGGTCATGAACTCAGGGTTCTGATTGAGCCCCACATTGTCTCTGCATCAGGCTCCTTGCTCAGCAGGGAGCCTGCTTCTCCTCCCTCTGCCATTCCCCCTACTTGTGCTCTCTGGCTCTCATTCTATCAAATAAAAATGTTAAAAAAAGAAAGAACGAAACTATACTCTGAACTAAACCGAGTAGTTAGAGCGTCGGTAGAGAAATAGATTGCCAAACAAAAGAAGAAAGCTGATAAAGGAGTCCAGCTTGAAGGTGGCACACACTCATGTGATCCTGCATATCGAAGGAAGGAAACACCAGAGTCCCAAGATGTTTGTAGTGGTTGTCAGTTCAGGTGAATAAAGCATCTCCCCTTACTATGCTAGGTACTATAGGGATCGTGAAGACAGTTGAGATCACCAAGGAGCCAAGTTTCTGAGAGGGCAATTGAGAAGTACGTACAAGAAGATACTGGACAAGGCAGAATGTAGTTAAGTGCTGGTCTAAAGGAGAAAGGTTACTGTAGGGTGTGGAGAGGGACCAGAAATGGCTTTGGAGATGGCCCTCGAAAAATAGATTAGGCTTTAAACAGGAGAAGATGGGAAAAAAGGGTAGGAGCAAGAATTTTGAGGAAGTCCCAGGGTGAGGAATGACAAGGGCAGAGGTCAGCCCCACACCTGGCGGGGAGGGCAGAGCATGGTCGTGGTCCGTTTGGGTTGAAGCTGAGAAGAGGGATGCCTGGCGAAGCAGACTGGCTGAAGCCATTTAGGGTAGGGCTTTCCTGCCTTGCTAAGGAATCTGTAGAAAGCAGAAGTGCCGTATGATCAGAACAGTGAGTGTGGTGCCTCATCTGGTCCGCATTGGAGAACCTGGAGGCCCAGAAGGCAGTTCTTTCAGTGATTCAGTAGAAGGGGCTGAGCACTAAATTAAGGTGGGGGCTGTGGGAATGAAGGGCAGTTGTAGAGAACCATGCCAAATTGCTGTCTTCCTTGTTCTACCAGGATGTGGTGACTAATCGCAAATGAAACCTCCTTTAGCCTCTTGCAACCTGTGCTCACTCCTAACCTGCAGAGGTAAATAGTGAAATAATCTAACAGCTGAACTCTTCAGTTCACATCATATAAACTCCTATCCTAGTTGAGTGGATGCATTGTTCGCAGCCCTGAATTGAGGAAGGGACCTGTTCAAAAGGTAGCGAGGTTTCGGAACTTAAAAGCACACAAAGACTACGGAATCAGTTTGTTATGTCTGAATTTTGGAGTTGCTGGAACTTCCTATTGCATTAGTAATTTAAAAAACAAAACAAAACAAAAAAAACCTCAATCTCCCTAGTGTTTATGGTGAGTGTTTAGATATGAAATGTTTCTATAGCCTGAGGGAGGAATTTATGCTAAATGAAATGAGCAGCATCATTAGAAGTTTAGGGGTTAACCAGACTTCAGTCCTGAAGAATGCGTTCTAGGAGGAGGAAGGCTGCCCACCCTGCTTACCCCTCTGCACCAGAAGTATCCCAGGCCTGTCGCTCGCTGCAGCCGGAGGGGCTGAGAAAGGGACCACTGGCACAGTGAGATTTCCACGTTAACCTTCTGTCACCGTGGCCGCAACGTGTCCTGTGGAACGGATCGTTGGAGGAGCTGTGTGGTTGAGGTCGTGCTGGGACGAGCAGAAACCTCTGAAATCCGCTCTCCTCGCACTGCTCGTACCTGTAATCCCACAGAACCCTTGTGCTGAGTTTCACACCAAACTCGCTACCCTCACAATTGCATTCTGGATGCACTTGAATTACCGTTGCTTCAGCTAGAAGTGTTATGTACTTCCCAGGAGATGAGGATGACACAAAACAGGTGGCTGGCGACCGTTAGAGTTTGACTTCGACTCTCACCTTCCACCTCTTCCTGCAAACGAACGGGGTCTCCAGTTGGGGTGCGAGTCTGCCGTGTCGTTTGTACCGGCATTATGTCTTTGATTAATGGTTTGAGTTGTTAATGGAATTGGAGTCAAGCCGCTCCCTGTTACCTTCCTGTCCCCTTTGTCTCAGCCCAGGGCTGTGCCGTGCGTACGCATACAGCACGGAGGCTCCTGCGCGGAGCGGAAAGCCACCTGTCAGCATGCAAGTGAGACTGAACTGTGTGTGCTTGACACCCTTGCAGAAATCTAGTGTTTGGAGTCTCTGAGCTTGAGACCTGACCGGAGTGTCAGGTCTGCTTGACATCTGTGGCATCAGTCCCTTTGTCCTGTGCCCGACCAGTCCAGACTCCATAGTGTTGCTATAGCACCAGGTTTCTTTCGTTTTCTGGTCGTGTTCTACTAATAGCTAGATGGGATAGGGATATGTTTTTCCTTTGCTTAATTTATCCAGATTTGATTACTCCTAATTTACAGGGATTTTAATTTTGAAAAATAATTAGTGGAGGACTGATGAAGTAGAGCTACACATCTGGGTGTTGTATTTAAATATGTGAGCAACAGACAGGACACTTCCAGGGTGGCTGGGGATTTGGATTCAGAGGAGTGACTGCTCTCCTCTGGATCCTCTGTGGCGTTTTTAGGAGTTCCTGACTTACAACATGTCATAAAACATACATTTAGAGAAGATAAGAACTGGAAAGTTTCCTAATACTGGTGGTTTGTTCAAAAGTCATTTATGGATTTTGAAAGGTAAAAATGAAAGTGAAGGAGTTAGGCATCTCTTCATGTTGCTTTTGTTGTGCTTTTTCTCATTGTGTTGGTGTTCTGGAATTTGTAGCCAGTCCAATGGATCCTAGCTGACTCTGCACCCTATTAAAACAGGAGAATTTGCTTTAAAAATTCTATTGTACCTGGTTCTTACCTATGAAGTCCTTCCCCACACTAGTTCGTTTTAAACTATTGGGTCTTCTCAAGCATGGGATTAGCAAGGATAAAACAATGTGTAATATGTTGGAGGCTTGTGAAAGATTCCGGGGTGGAAGGGACAGAATCTCTGACTGAATTTTGCTTTGTACTTGGGCTTGCAGGAATTGTGGGAGGCGCTCCAGTGAAGAAATGGACCAGTCTGCATAATCATGGACTCTCCTTGCTGACCATCACCACCTGCTCTCCTTGATAAGTGAGAGAGTGGGTCAGGGGAGAAGGAAAAGAGGTCAACATGAAGCTAAAGCAGCGAGTCGTGCTGTTAGCAATTCTTCTTGTCATCTTTATCTTCACCAAAGTTTTCCTGATTGACAACCTAGACACATCAGCTGCAAACCGAGAGGACCAGAGGGCTTTTCACAGAATGATGGCTGGCTTGCGGGTGGAGCTGGTGCCCAAGCTGGACCACACCTTGCAGTCTCCCTGGGAGATTGCAGCCCAGTGGGTGGTTCCCCGGGAAGTGTACCCAGAAGAGACACCAGAGCTGGGGGCAATCATGCATGCCATGGCCACCAAGAAAATCATTAAAGCTGATGTGGGTTATAAAGGGACACAACTGAAAGCCTTACTCATACTTGAAGGAGGACAGAAAGTTGTCTTCAAACCTAAACGGTAAGTCTTCATGTTGGAAGTTCTGTGTGCTAGTTGGTTGATTCACATAGCTTGCAATTTATATAAGACTTCATCTCCTTCTCTTGGTGTTCTCTTCAATAAAATGAGAAGAGTAGACCACAAGATCTCTGAAGTATTTTCTAGCTCTTAATGTTCTGTGATTCTTCGAGTAGGGGCAATTTATGGGAACGTGTTTTGGTTCTGTATAAGACTTGAACGTTTTACACTTAAAGCTCTCCTTGATTTCTGAATTTACCAAATGTGTGCTTTGTGCCAGATGTGAGCGATACAAAATGAACTGGTTAGGAACTAAGTGACTTGTCACCAAAAGTGTGCAGTTGGAGGCTGGATAACTAACCACATGTCAGGGATGCGGTAGAGCCGGAGTTAGCCAGAGCTGGAGTGGGTTTGGGCAGGTGACTAAAGTCCCCTTGAGGTACTGAAGCTATGATTCTTTCACATGGGTTTTGTTTCAATTAATAAACTTTATTTTTTGGAGCAGTTTTAGGTTTACAGAAAAATCAAGAGGAAAGTGTAGAGAGCTCCCCCACCTACCCCCAGTGTCCCCATTATTGACATCTATTAGTGTACCACATTTGTTACAGTTGATGAGCCAGTATTAATTTATTAACTAAAGTTCATTGTTTGCAGTAAGGTTCACGCTCTGTGTGGTACATTCTGTGGATTTTGATAAACATATAATGACAAGTATCTACCGTTACAGTATCCTACAGAACAGCTTCCCTGCCCTAAAAATCCCCTATGTTCCACTTACTCATCCTTCTGTTCCTCCCCGCCCCCAAACCCCTGGCAACAACTGATCTTTTTACAGTCTCCATAGTTTGGCCTTCTGCAGAGTGCTATATAATTGGAATCATACCTTTGTAGCCTTTTCGGATTGGCTTCTCTCACTTAGCAATGTGCATTTAAGTTTCCTCCACGTCCTTTTGTGGATTGATACTCATTTCTTTTTATTACTGAACAATATTGCATTGTTTGGATGTACCACATTTTGTTTATCCATTTACCTACTGAAGAACATCTTGGTTGCTTCCACATTTTGGCAAATATGAATAAAGCTACTGTAAACATTCATGTGCACGTTTTTTGTAGATGGAAGTTTTCAGCTCATTTGGTTAAATACCAAGGAGCATGATTGCTGGATCATATGCTAAGAGTATGTTTAATTTTGTAAGAAACTGCCAAACTGTCTTCCAAAGTAGCTGTACTCTTTTGCATTCCCACCAGCAATGAAATGAGAGTTCCTGTTACTCCACTTCCTCACTAACATTTTGTGTTGTCAGTGTTTTGGATTTTAGCCATTCTGATATGTGTGTAGTGATGCCTTATTGTTGTTCTACCTGTTTTAAGGAGAGAACTGAGCATTTTAGCTCCCTCAGTCCAAAATCTGAGAAAGTGAGCTGAGTTGTATGTTGTTAGACAGTGATCCCTTGGGGACTTCTCAAAGGCTCTACAGAGATAATTTGTGTGGCAATTTTTAAATAGTTTTCTGTGAGTATATGAATTTGAAATAGGTTAACATGATGGTGATTCATATTCTTTTGCCAGGAATTAGTTACCAGTGAATTTTCTCAAAGTTGGTAATGTCTGAAATTTTCTGTGTACTAAACGTTTTTTTCATTCCTTAATAGAGCTTTTGAGTCTCTTGCTGGGGTGGGATAAGAAATATGGGGTAAAGGTGTACAAAATTCAACTGTGACAAAAGTAGTTAGCTTAGCCGTCTTCACAACCCTACCATCAGTAGGTAATAGGCAGCCGGAGAGCAAATCTATTGGGATCCCAGAAAGGGAGGAAGTCTGCATTTGCCTGGAACTGGGAAGTGTGATGTATGGAAGACATGGAAATTAGGAAAGTTAAAAATACAGTATGCTTTTGGAGAATAGAAAAGTCTGATTGGCAGGTGATGTGGAAAAAGTGTTACGTGGGCCTTGTGATATATTTTCCATTGGACGCACACCGTTCACCAGGCACCACACTAAATACTTTTGTCTCTGTCCATGCTTTCAGCCTCCATCACAACTGTGGGCAGTTACACCTCTTATTTCTAGAGTAAGAAACTGAGGCTGAGGGAGAGTAACTAACTTGACAGGGTCATCCCGCCGTAAGTGGCATTGGGATCTGAGTCTGAGCGGCTGGTGTTCTGCCACACACGTGTAGTTCTCTTCAGTTTGTTTGCCTTCCTGTAAGTGTGATGACATGCAGCACCCATCATCAAAAATCACTAGCTTAGTTTTGAAATGTAGTCCTTGACGTCTTGGTTGGTGGCCTGGGCGAGCAGCAGTGTGAGCAGAAAGAAGGCAAACTAAAAACAAAAATGAAATTCACGTACAGAGATGAGCTGTGGGCATTTCATGTTTAAAGAAGAGGATGTCCCCTGCACAAGCACCGTCTGTACGGGGGCCACTGGGGGTAAGGTGGGCCAGCAGGAGGCGTTAGAAGGCTGGTACTCTGGGTAGTGCGCTCTGTCCGTGCTAGTCCAGGCGCTTGGCAGGGAGGCCCAGGGTGTTCAGACCGGGTAGAAGTGGAGGGAGGGGAGGCCCGGCTGGTGACCAGGGGAGGTGGCAGCAGAGAACCGCACAAACTAACCTGGTCACTGTCGCTTCATCTCCCGTTTCTTTCCACCACTGCAGCCGTCCCCTTACCTCCCTCTACCACACCCTGCTTTTGTCTTTTGCTGAGGGCCCCTTTCATTCCCCCTCCAAATGCCCATGTGAGCACTGTGTTCCCAGCTTTAAAACGTCCGGGGACCGCCCGTTGCTCACCGGACAAAACCCAGCCTCCACAGCGTCATGGTCCACCCCTGGCAGTCCAGTCCTCCCCTCTACACCCTGCTCTCGATTCCTGCCCCACTGGTCCCCGCACCCCCCCAGCCCACATCACTCCCAGCCCCAGGGAACTGTCCTCCCCCCACCCACCAGCTGCAGGGGCCCTGTGGTGGGGGGGTCGCGCCCTCGGTCACGGCCCACGCCGACCTGCGCTGGTTACACCCGGCACTGTCGCAGGCTGCGGACGGTGGGTACACGTCTCGGTGCTTGTAGAAATTGACTCTGGCCCCGAGACGCCCAGCAAATTGCTATTCTGACCCTGGGAGCCTCCGAGGCTATTTAGTCCTAGTGTAAGTGCAAATTAATGTCCTTGGTCAGACGCCGATGTCCTTCAGCAGAAGGGTAGGAGTGATTTATTGGCAGTTAGTGTATGAATTTTGCTGCTCTGCCAGTGACAAGATGGATCACTCTCTGCTGAGAGGAGGCCCCGTGCCCCTGCTGCTGCGGCGGCGCGGGCACCCTTCTTTACGAGCCACTTGTGGTTCCTGCGCTTCCGGAGCCCGGATGGCCGTGTCCTCCTGTCAGAGACAGGAGACGCGCGTGGTGGGTGGAATTTATGGGAAGACAGTGATGCTTTTATTTGCACGTTTTGCCTCACATTAGAAAAGTGATTTTTTTTTTTTCCTCAGTGTAGCTGTCAGCCTTCTGGAAGTAGATGGGCTTTCACAGGCAAAGCCTGCAGTCACGGTGGGAAGGCAACAAGATGGCAGGGTAGGCCTCAGAGTGGGGAGACGTGAGTGAGTGATCCTAGCGTGTGCGGGAAGGGACCTTGGGGATGGGCCGGCCGGGCCGGCTGCTCCTTTGACGGGTGAGACGCAGAGTTGGGACGCGCCACGGTTCACACAGCCCACGGGGAGCCAGGGAGTCAGACCTCCTGACTCTGCCGCAGCTCTTTCATTCTTATTCCTTCCCTCTTCTTTCCCTCCCTTCCCCTCCAGGCCACCCCCAACGTCCCTGGATTCCCCTAGGGTTTAACATTCCACCCCGAGCCACCTTTCAAGGTTTTGGAAAGGTCTCGAACGTTTCACTGGAAGGAGTGGACCGCACAGCGCACACATGTCCCTGTGGCTCCGCTGGAGTCCCGACAGAGAAAGTGTTCAGGACTGTCCCCCAGCTCTGCGGACAGCCTGCAGCTGTGGTGGAGAGAGACGTGCTCGAATAATGTCCGCTTTTGCTGCAGTTCTGTTTAAAAATGGAGGCTTTATTGGGGAGGCAGCCAGTGGAATCCTAGGTAGCCTGACCAATGCTTTGACACTAGGAATGAGCAAGCGACGCTTGAGGATACTGACCATGCTAAGAAGAAACTGGCCTCCAACCGGGGGGTGACGCACGGCTGTCTTCTGACAGAAGTGTTCCGTCACTTTGCCTTGAAAAGGTGTTTTGTGGGCATGGTTCGTTTCACTTTAGACGCCAAGGTCATTTACACTGAAGCTCACAGCCTTTGACGGCACCGTCTCCCACTCCCCCTATCCAGGTGTCCCCAGCGGAGCAGCTCCTCTTCCCTCCAGCTTCCGTTCATTTCTATTTTACACTTGCCTGTAAAGCCTAATAGGTCTTTTGATTCGGGGAAATGCAGGCGAACAGTAGAGGTCATAAGCGGATTTAGTGTCTCTTTCTTCCCGATTAACCATTAAATGGTATGTCTTTATGATTGGTAGAAAGAAATATGCCAGCTTTTATTATCTTTTGTTTATGTCATGCATGTGATGGAAAAATCATCAGAGTGGAGTTTGAGATGAAAGAGATCTTAGAAATTGCCCCCTAGTCCAGCCCCTAGTATGTTATAGATGTAGAATCTAAGACCCAGAGAAGAGAACAGTTTAGCTCAAGGTTACCCAGACAGGTAATGACAGAACCATACACCTGGCTGTCACGCCAGTCCAATATTCCTGCCGCTACATCATCATAAATGTAAACACAGAAAAAGAGGATGGTTATTCAAACAGCTTTTTTCAAATGCACCTTTGCTTACTCATTAAACGAACACTGAGGCATATCAAGACCGTTTATTTCCAAGAAATTTAAACTTCTCTTATAAGCCTTGCCATAGCCATTCTGGTAACACAAACATTTTAATTGTATGTTTCCCTTCATTTCTTCAGTTCAGTCTAATAAAAATGTTAGCAAACATTTATTAAGCACCAACTATAGGTAGAGACACAGAGATAGTCCTTGCCCTCTTTGAGTTTTACTTAAACTCCATGGAAAGAGGGGTAGAAATAGCATCTCGCATGTTTTATTCATAGAGTGACTGCTGCAGCAGATAGAGAAATCTAGTTTCCCTTCTCCACTTCATCTTCACCCCCTCTACCAGTGATTCGTCCGAATCCACACCTCTGCTCAGGTTTGACAGGGAAGGTGTCCGTAGGGCGGAGTCAGGCTTGCTAACATTCTGTTCTGCTGTCTTGTGCGGTGCCGATGTAATTCACGTCTACATCTGTGCTTCCCATTCACTCTGCAGGTATAACCGAGACTATGTGGTAGAAGGGGAGCCCTATGCTGGTTATGATAGACACAATGCAGAGGTAGCAGCCTTTCACTTGGACAGGTATGTGTCATCACGGAGGGTTACGTTTGCTTTGTTTCCTTTTTTAAAAACCTCTTGGAGAGGACTTGTGGACTCCTAAAGGGAGCAACACTCATAACTTCGACTTGGTACCTACTTGAGATAGCTGATGGACGGATTCCACTAAATTTGCACGAGTCCTTCGCAATCTGGGTGGTTCTCGGAATACCAGAGTAGATATCTTCCCTTTATACTATTTAAGGTCATTTCATTCTGGTATGCCACCATGAGTGAAGATATTCTTGGTAAATACAATGGCAGGATGAAAACCAGAGTTGGAACTTAAGTCCCTAAATTGAATTGATCATTAATTGGGCCTGAGAGTACTGTTTTTTTGGTTTGTTTGTTTTGCTTTATTTTTGTTTTAAGTAAGTAATACTTATCCCCATATGCTAGAAGCATACAGCATGACATATATAATGAATTTTATTGGCCTTCATACAAAATATGCTTGGCTTCAGTAACCAGAATAATTCCAAAAGAAAAATGGATATACATTCGAAATGTGTAAGCTAACTAGGAAGATTAATATTTTTTTCACCACGGGGCTGGGCTAGCCGGGAGCCTGGTAACAGGAATGTCTGGTAGCTCACTTCCCAGTCTGAGCAACATCTCCATCAGGGCATATTGACAGACTTTAAAAGAAATATTCATGATATTTGTTAAATGAATATATAAAGAAAACCAGAAGAAAATAAAGGTGAATTTTTGTCTTTTTCTGGATTAGGAAGGATTTTCTAGGCATAAAAGCAATAATTGAAAAATTGCAAAGGAAAAGCTATTCAGTAGACTCAGCTAAATACAATTAACTTCTATATCAGGAACCATCAAATGAAATTTGAAAGCAAACTAGGAGAAAATACTTGAATCTAATGTAATCCAAGCATTAACAACTTTAATATATAAATGTTTATACAAATCTATATATATGCTAAAACTTTAATAGAAAATGATCTAAGGACACAATTGAGTGAATAGAAATTATCAGTTGCTGATAAATATGGTGGGCGGGGGGTGGGGGTGGTGGTTCATCCTCACCAGTAACAAGAACAAATCCAGTTGAAACAATGGGATACTATTTTCTTCTGCTGAAAATGGCAGGATTTAAAAAAAAAAAAAAAAAGTATTTTATTGGCAGGAATGCATTGAGATTCCGATGCAGCTTGTGGCATTGTTAATCAGTTCAATCTTTTGAAGAACTCTGGCATTATGTATTGGAAACCTGAATGCTCCTACCCTTTGGATGAGTAACTACCTTTTTACTCAAATATCTAAGATATTTCTACGAAGGTATTTCTAGGAAGTACCCTGGAGAAGTAATGAAATCCAAAGTTACATATATCCAGGATCTTAGCCGTAGAGTTTTCAGTAGTAGAAAACTAGTAGCAGTCTAAATATCGAGTGATAATGGAAAAGGTTAAATAAATGTTTGTTCACAATACCATGAATTTTCACTGCCTCTTTTAGGACCTAGTGGTAGAGAATTAGGTAAATCCTGCTTCTCGCTTAAAGGCATGCTAGAATCAGTCTTTCCAAGAGCTCATTTGTTTCCCTGTTGTCTTCATTCCCAAACCCTATTTCCCAATTGATGGGCACCAGCAATGCATGAAGATCATTTTCTCCTATCTATACCAATATTTCATAAACCAGTATTTCATCCAACACACGAATTTGTGTTAATCTATGTAAAATGGTACCTCATTGTTAGTTATTTGTTTTTCCCCAGTTATTATTAGCAAAATTTAACATCTCCTTATCTTTTCATAGCACAACACCTATTCGTTAAAGTGAAATAGTCTTTGTACAGAAATCACTCCCTTTGATGTTAATTAAATATACTAATGTTTTAGTTCATGACTTGTGCTCTGGGGGGTCTTGCATTTAAAAGTCCTTCCCTACCTCAAAGTCAGAAAGTTCTTCTCTAGCCCAGCCCCCTACCCGTTTTGTTAACTGCTACCCCAGCCGAGCTCAAGTGACATGGCCCCTTAGCACTGCACTGACTGCTGGTCGTTGGCCTGGCGTGGTCAGTGGGGAGAAAAAGGACTTCCCCACTCTCTTTGCCATCCACGGCTCCTGATCCTTTTCTGCTCTGGGTTGCTGTTTCTCCATTACATTAGGATTTAACCACCTTCTCTGGCCTCGGGAGGTTCTCTTGATTTTTCTGTTATTTTGACCCATCTGTTGATCTACTTGCTTTTGTGGCTTTTCGAAGATTGAGTTTAAGACAGTCAGGAGCCCTGAACAATGGATTATTTCTTTGTGCAGCTGTTTTGAAAGGTTTTATCATGACATGAGAAAAGGCTCATAACAATGAGTGAAAAGCAGGATACAAAACTGCGTATAATATAATCTTAATTGTGTGTCTATACACAAGAGTGTGTATGTATGTGTTTATATATATGTGTGTAAAGGAAAAAATGCTCATATGCCAAAATGTCAGTAGTTATTTCTGGGCTGTGGAATTATGGATGATCTTTATTTCCTTCATCATAACTTTTCTGTATGTTCCAAATCCTGCCCCTCCAACTTTTCTTCAGTGAGTGTGTATTTTTTAGCCAGGAAATTTCATTTTTTTAAAAATGATTTTGCTCAACCATCAGGTTGTATTTTTAGACCATTAGAGAGAAGTATCTTCAAATATATCTGTATTTAGTTGTCCTATGGGCTTATCCTTTTAGATTAATCTGTATAGTTTTCTGTCAATGTGCTTTTATCCAAAGCTTAGAACCTTTATATGGGTTTAAGCCCATTTTTTTTTGATGCTTTGTTAAAATTTATTTAAAAGTTTTACTATGAAAAATTTCTAACAAATTAGAATAGTTTAATGAACCCATGTACCCATTCCCCAGATTTAGCAGTTGCTCACATTTTGCTAGATTTGCCTTATCCTTTTTGCTGAAGTGCATATTAAAATACATTACATACATATTGATATTAAACTTATAAATATATGTACCTTTAAAATATATATACCTGCAGGGGTGCCGGCCTGGCTCAGTCAGTAGAGCATGAGACTCTTGATCTCAGGGTCGTGAGTTCAAGCCCCACGTTGGGGGTAGAGATTACTTTAAAAAAATAAAATCTTTAAAATACGTATAAGTATAAATATACATATATATACCTACCGATCAGCAATATCTTTTCTAAGACTACTTTATAAAATACACCCCCCAAAGATTTTTCTCTTCTGTTCTTCAACCTCCCAAACTAGGATTCTGGGTTTCCGCCGAGCCCCCTTGGTGGTTGGCAGATTTGTTAATCTACGGACAGAGATCAAGCCCGTTGCCACGGAGCAGCTCTTGAGCACCTTCCTAACCGTAGGTAAGATTATAGAGGACATTTAAATAGGGGAATAGTTAATAAGTTAAGCGGGACATCATTGAGCAAGCTGGTTTGTGACTTTTAAGAATTGAAGAACTCAAGGGACTACAAAAGCAAATTGGGCCACTTGTTTTCAGGCTCCTGGGGGTAATGGATCTAACAGTAGGTGGCCAGAAAGTGAAAATTTTCCCTAACGTACTTGGTTGTGTCTGTGAAGTTAGGAAGTGAGGTCATTTACTGATAGTGTAAGTAGGTAATAACTTTACTTGCTTCTGCCTGATTTTTTTTTTAAGGTTTTATTTATTTAAGGGAGAGAGCAAGCATGAGCAGGGGGAGGGGGCAGAAGCAGGCTCCCTACTGAGCAGGGAGCCTTATGGCGGGACTCGATCCCAGGACCCTGGGTACATGACCTGAGCTGAAGGCAGCCGCTTAACCGACTGAGCCATCCAGACACCTCTCCTGCTGCCTGATCTTAAAGTAAATCTCAAACTCAGATTTTGGCCTAAATCCGTTATTGTATGTATATCATTGACTTGGTGGTTTTTTCATATACGTGTACTCTCTTGGGAACTGTCTCTTTAGAATTGAGGGAACTGTAAGGCAGCTCTGAAGGAGGGTCAGAAATGCCCTTGGAGGGTTGGGTTTGGGCCTGGAAGGTCACCACTGCCCTGCTACTGTGCAAGGGTCAGCCTGTAACCCACTGTGCATGGACTTGACCCTGGTCCCTCTGGCCTCGGTGCTCTGTTCTTTCGCTCTGAGTAAGGCATCCGAGCTAAAATTCTTACTCCTGTTCTCCTCATGGACACAGTGAGAATGGGAAGACGTCAGAGGGGTCGGGGTCTCTTGTCTCAGCCTCATTGTGGTGACATTCTCAATGACGCAGTGCTCGGCTTTACAATAGGACTGTTGAAACAGACATTGCCAGATGGGTCTCACCTCGCTTTGCTAGAATGAATAGATTTGTATTTGAAATGAGGTGAAATTGAATATTTAAAGGACTTGTGACAGAGTCATCTTTCAGAATTTAAACCTACAAGGCTAAGGCTAAGGCTGGTCTTACAAATAATCCAAAGCGGACGGTGTCACTGATTTGTTTCATATGTTTTCTAATCACTTTTGCTTGTCCAATTTTATGCTCAGGTAGACATGAATTCCTGATGGATGAGAGGAGGTCAGGAAGAATAGGCCAGAGTCCCAGCTCTCTGGAAACTCACAGAAGGTTAACTCTCATACATGGTGCCAGGGGTGGGGGATGGAGAGGCCAGGCAAAGGTTTGTAGAGGAGGCTGTTAGCAACTAGACTGATTATTGAAGAATCAATAAGAGCTACCCAGGCAGCAAAGAGGAAAAGGCATGAGGCAAAATAATAGGAAGTCATAATGAGAATGAGGGCCTGAAGACCTGAAAGTACAGAGGATTGGTACCTTCGGGGAATGAGCTCCTGGATACAGCCTGCAGTGCAGGACGGGGTCTTAGTGGGGGCTGCCGTCACAGACAATCATGGACGATGTGGCTTAAACAGTAGAGATTTATTCCTCACAGTTTTGGAGGTGGGAAGTCCGAATCAGGGTGCCAGCACGCTTGGGTTCTGGTGAGGACCCTCGTCCTGGTTTATAGTCAGCCACTGTCTTGCTGTGTCCTCACACGGCAGAGAGAGAATGAGAGAGGAATCATCACTCCTGTCTCTTCTTAGAAGGGCACTAATCCCAGCGTGAGGGCTCCTCCCAACAGTCCCACCTCCAGATACCACCACACTGGGATTAGGGGTTCAACATCTGAATTTGGGGGTACACAAACATTCGGGCAGATAGAGGGATTGCACGGGAGATAGGCTTTAAATAATGAGCTGACCTTAGCACAATTTTTAAAAATATGTTCTTAGATAACTTGGTATTTTTAGATAACTTGATATAATAACAACTAAATTCTGCATAACCCTTGCAGCTTGACAAAGCACTTTCACACAGTTACCTTGTTTTGATCCTCTTGACAGAGTGCAGTAAGTAAGGGAGATTTACCCACATTTTATACTGAGAAAGAGGCTCAGAAGAGTTCGAGGACTTTCCTGAGTCACGTAGCTACTACCTCTTAGCCAGGATTCAGACCTGGATTTTCAGACTGTCACATATTTCATCTGCTTATATTCTTTCAACACAATGTTATTTCACTTCTGTGTGGTAGGCTCTGAACTAGGTGCTGAATATCCAGAAATGAATGACACCTCCCTGCCTTCAAGGAGCTTTGTCTGGTGGGGAAACCAGACATGTACAGAGGGCCTGTGACAGTGTGGACGGAAAGGGGAGATGCGCGGGTCAAGGTGTTGGTTCCTTGGTGAAGGTGGTGTTTCATCCAGGTCTTAAAGGGAGAATAGCAATCCCCCAGGGAGGTACAGTAGAATGTCCTAGGTGTTGAGACTCTTAACCTTTTTTGTACTATGGACTCTTGGCATGCTAGAGAAGCTTGGGGATCTTTCCTCACAATAGTGTTTTTAAATGCATACATTCGAATACATAGACTTACAAATGAAACCAATAATACTGAAATCTGGTTTTGTTATCAAAAATTCAAAGTTTGCAATATACTAGCATGTGCTTCGTTATTATTTAACACATTAAATAACAGATCTAGCAGTGATCCAGTAACTCATAATTTCAGACTGAGTATAAATGATACTTTGCAGTGTCTGCAGCAGTGGTTGATATGCTATGAAAAGTCTGTGGTTTCTTCTGGTGAAAAAGTCACAGGTAATGCTAATACCACCATGGTTTGCTTCCTACTATCATAATTGAAGGAATGCTGAGTTTCAGATAGAAGTTAATGAAAGTAAAGGGGCGCCTGGGTGGCTCAGTCAACCAAGCATCCAACTCTTCGTTTCAGCTCGGGTTGTGATCTCAGGGTCGTGGGATTGAGCCCCATGTCGGGCTCCACACTCAGCACAGAGTCTCTCTCTCCCTCTCGCTCTGCCCCTCCCCCCTCAACTCGTACATGCTCTCTCTCAAAAACAAATAAATCTTTAAAAAAAAAAAAGAAGTTAATGAAAATAAGAATGTAATTTTGTTCCCATCCAGTGCACAGGCTCTGAGTTAACCCTGCTTCAGGTGGAGGACAGCACGTAGACAAGGGTGACGAGAAGCGAGAGAAGCCCGTGGCAAGCTCAGGGGACTGTGTAGTTGAGCCGAAGTGAAGGGAGATATGGGGCTGGTGAGGGAGGAAGGCAGGTGGTCAGGACAGTGTCACCGACGGGCCTCGTGCAGCAGGCTTAGAACGGGACACTTTTTCCTTAGACACTCGGAGGCCATGAAAAGAGCTGGAGCTTGGGAAAATCAGATTGGAGTGCTGGAAGACCGGCCGCGGCAGCATCGTGGAGGCCGCCCTGGGAGGGGGGTGAGGTGAGGGCTGGAAGGATGTGGCGGCTGCCGTACCCCCGCGGGTGCAGGGCGAGTCACGGCTCGAGCAAGGACAGCGGGGAGGAAGCGTTAAGAGACACTCAGCAATTAGAATGGTACGAATTTGGTGAACATTTGGGCTGAGTGGGACAACTGAGAGAGAAAGAAAAAATTAAGAATGACTCCCCAGTTCCTGGATTGGATGACTCAGTGTATAACAAAGCTGTTAGCTGTCTTAGGAATGTGTGAAGAGGAGGAAGATCGTGAATCAGATTTTGGACATTTTGTTTCCTTGTGTGAAATAACAAGAAATACATGTATTGGTCTCTGCCTCCCGGTGCCTGACACAGAGCAGAGCTCGTAAAACCCTGGTAAATTCCTAAGCCATAAGAGCACAAGGAATAGCTCTTGTTCTAATGAGGTGACTCCACAAGTGGGCTAGTCACCAGAAAAACAAGCCATAATTGGAAGCTTGGAATTTTCAGCTCCCTGCCTCCCATCCTCCAGAGAGGGGAGAGGGGTTAAGAATAAAGTTAGTAATAGATCATGCCTACGTGAGAAAGCCTCCATAAAAATCCCAATAGTATGGGGTTTGGGAGTTTCCAGGTTGGTGAACCAACCATGTGTCACTGGCCAGGCCCCGAACTCCATGAGAACAGAAGCTCCTGGGTCTGGGACCTTGCCCTGTGTATCTGTCGGGCTTTCGACATGTATCCTTTGTAATAAACCAGTAATCTAGTGAGTAAACTGGTTTCCTGAGTCCTGTGAGCCTCCCCAGCAATTTTTTTTTTATCGAGGTATGATTGACATACAACATTTATATTAGTCTCAGGTATGCATTGTAATGACTTGAAATTTTATATATTGTGAAATGATCACCACAGCATCTGGTTAACATCCATCACTGTACATAGTTACGGAATTTTTTTCTTGTGATGAGAACTCTAAAGATCTATTCACTTAGCAACTTTCATATAGTATTATTAACTATAGGCGCCATGCTATACTTTCCATCTCCGGACTTACTTATCTTATAACTGGAAGTTTGTGCCTTTTGACCCCTTCATCCATTTCACCCACCTCTGGCAGCTACCAGTCTGTTCTCTGTATCTAAGAACTTGGTTTTGGATTGTTTTTGTTTTTGTTTTTGTTTTTAGATTCTGCGTGTAAGTGAGAACATACGGTATTTGTCTTTCTCTGTCTGACTTGTTTCATTTAGCATAATGCCCTCAAAGTCCATCCATGTTGTTGCAGATGGCAAGATTTCATTCTTTTTTTTATAGCCGAATAATATTCCATTGTGCATATATGGCACATCTTCATTCACTCATCAGTGGACACTTAGGTTGTTTCCATATCTTGGTTATTATAAATAATGCTGCGGTGAACATGGAGGTGCAGATATCTTTTCAAGTTAGTATTTTCTTTTCTTTTCTTTTCTTTTTTTCAGATACTCAGAAGTAGAACTGCTGGATCATATGGTAGTTCCATTTTTCAGTTGTTTGAGAAACCTCCATAGTGTTTACCATAGTGGCTACGCCAATTCACATTCCCACCAATGGTACACATGGCTTCCCTTTTCTCCACATCCTCACCAATCTTTCCAGTCTTCTTTGGAAAGATGTCTACTCAGATCTTCTGCTCATTTTTTAATCAGATTGTTTTTTGCTATTGAGTTCTAGGAGTTTTTTATATATTTTGGATACTAGCCCCTTTTCATTTTGTCGATGGTTTCTTTGGCTGTGCAGAAGCTTTTTAGTTTGATGTAGTCCTACTTGTTCGTTTTCACTTTTGTTGCTTTTGCTCTTGGTGTCATATCCAAAAAAATCATCACCTCATCACCCAGACCGATGTCAGGGAGCTTACTGCCTGTGTATTCTTCTAGGAGTTTTATAGTTTCAGGTCTTACGTTCAAGTCTTCAGTCCACTTCGAGTTAATGTTTGTCTGTGGTGTAAGATAGTGGTCCAGTTTCATTCTTCTGCATATGGCTGTCCAGTGTTCCCAATAGCATATAGTGAAGAGACTGTCCTTTCCCCATTGTATATTCTTCTGCCCTAGCAAGTTAACCAAACCCCAAGATGGGGTTCATGGAAACCTCAGATTTGTAAGCCAGCCAGTCAGAGCGCAGGTGACAACCCAGACTTGCAGCTGGCCTCTGAATTGGAGCACAGTCTCGTGGGCCCGACCCTTCAACCTGTGGGATCGGTTCCTGTCTCTGGGTAGACAATGTCAGAATTGAGTGGAATTGTGGGATACCCAGCTGGTGTCCAAGAATGCAGTTCTCCACAATGGAATTGGGTACAGAATCTTACCTTGACAGGAGCATCCAGGAGTAAATGTTGACTAGTCATTTAGGTGCTTTAGACTTAGTCTACAGCTTAGGAGAGAAGTGTGGGCTGGAGGTTTAGATTTGGTTATTAGAGGTGGTAGTTCATCCAAGGAGAGCACAGAGACCAAGTTGTTGATCAGAAAAGCAGTTATAAAAGTTACAAAATCCAGGAAATAATAAAAGATTTCGGAGCCTAGGTAAACGGGGATATTGAAGTCTGGAAAGAGATTGGAGCAAGATTATTAATAATAAATAGCCGGCATTGATTGGTCTCTGACACTGTCAGGCTTTGTGCTGAGCATTACTGTGGATTTATCTATCTCATTTACTCCTCACAACCCAGTGGTAGGGGACTGGTATCCATTTTACAGAGAAAGCTTAGGTAAAATCACATGCCCAAAGTCTCACGTCTAATGACTGTTGATGGTCCATATTTTAATCCCAGAAACATGACCCTACTTCCCACTCAACCAATACACCATACTCCATTCACTTATGAAGGGTCTTACCAAACTCAGGACTTTGGATTTTATCGTGTAGGCAGCAGGTTTCCTACGCCAAGCAGTGTTTTGCTTTGTTTTTTGATTGTTTTTTGAATCAGTAATACATTCACATAACTCAAAATTTTTTAAAAATATTAGAAAGATTGCAATAAGGGGCGCCTGGGTGGCTCAGTCGTTAAGCGTCTGCCTTCGGCTCAGGTCATGATCCCAGGTCCTGGGATCGAGCCCCACATCGGGCTCCCTGCTCCACGGGAAGCCTGCTTCTCCCTCTCACACTCCCTCTGCTGTGTTACCTCTCTCTCTCTCGCTGTGTCTCTCTCTGTCAAATAAATAAATAAAATCTTTAAAAAAAAAAAAAAAAGAGGGGCGCCTGGGTGGCTCAGTTGGTTAAGCGACTGCCTTTGGCTCAGGTCATGATCCTGGAGTCCTGGGATCGAGTCCCACATCGGGCTCCCTGCTCAGCGGGGAGTCTGCTTCTCCCTCTGACCCTCTTCCCTCTCGTGCTCTCTATCTCTCATTCTCTCTCTCTCAAATAAAATCTTTAAAAAAATAAAATAAATAAATAAATAAATAAAAAGAAAGATTGTAATGAGAAGTTTTCCTTTCATCCCTCTGTTCTTCCTCCTTCCTCCCAGTGGTCATCTCTATTGGTAATTTCTTTATGTCCTTTCTGTACGAAATAGGAATATATATTTTTATTTAACTGCCATTATATAAAACATGTCACACTGTACATACTTCTGCATCTTATTCTTTTACCTGATACATCTTTTACCTAACAGATCTTGGAAATCTATCTATTATCACATAAAGAGCTTCTTCGTTCTTTTGTTGTGTTACCAGCTGCAAAGTAATGCGTCGTATGGATCTACCATAATTCATTTAACCAGACCTTTAGTACACATACACGTTCCAATCCTTTTTTTACAACCAGTGTTGCCCAGAATTAACACGAACAGACGTTACTTCACACATGATCAAATATATCCAGAAGTGAAAGCACTGGGTCACAGGGCACATGTATGTCGAACCAGGTTACGTTCCTGGTAGTGACGCGTGAGGTCTCTGTTCCGCCAGTGGCACCAAAGGCATGTTTCCCGACTTTGGCTTTTGTCTGTTTCACGTGTAGCAGCTTTATATTTAAGAGGCATTTGTATTTTCTTTTACCTGTCTTTGTGTATCCTTTGTTCACTTTCAGCTCTGCCCCTGGTCTTCTCAGTGTATAGGAGTTCATACACAGGGAAAATAGTCCTTTGTGATATAAATATTTTTTCCCAATTCTTTAATTTCTTTTGATTTTGCTTATGGTAATTTCTTTTTTCTTTTTTTTTTTTTTTGCCTTATAGACATTTTTGTTTGTTTTTAATGTAATCGGTCCATCTTTTCTTAGAGGTTTTCTGATTGTGAATCATAGCCTTGCTTACTCGAAGATTATGGAAGAATTCCGCCTTTTTTATTTTAAGTACTTTTATAGTTTTATTTTTCACGTTTAAGTTTTTGTCATAGTTTTAGAATTTATCCTAGTATGTGGAATGAAGTATGGCTCCAGCTGGTTGGGGTTTTTTTTCCACTGAAATAAATTTTTGTTTCTATGTATTTTCATTTCTGGATTTTCTGTTCTGCTCCTATCTGTTCATGAGTTGATCTGTTTTGATACCTGGTAAGATTAGTCCCCTCTCTTTGCTATTTAAGAGTTTGCTAGCAGTTCTTTCTTTTTCCTTATAACCTTAAAAATCATCCTTTCCAGGGGCGCCTGGGTGGCTCAGTCAGTTAAGTGTCTGCCTTCGGCTCAGGTGCTGGGATCGAGCCCCATGTCAGGCTCCCTGCTCAGTGGAGAGTCGCTTCTTCCTCTCCCCACCCCTTGGCTCATACTCTCTCTCTCGCTTGCTCTCTCTCTCTCAAGTAAATAAATAAAATCTTGAAAAAAAAAAAATCCAGGGCACCTGGGTGGCTCAGTCGTTAAGCATCTGCCCTCGGCTCAGGTCATGATCTCAGGGTCCTGGGATGAAGCCCCACATCAGGCTCTCTGCTCAGCAGGGAGTCTGCTTCTCTGTCTCATTCTCCCTCTGTGCTCTGTCTCTCTCTTTCTCAAATAAATAAAATCTTTAAAAAAAAAAATCCATTTTAACCTGTAAAAGATCTGTTGGTATTTTGATGGGATCAAGTTAAATTTATAAGTTTATATTTTTATAATTATAAACATTATATATGTGGTATATTGTTCCATCAGTTCAAATATTCTTTACTTAGAAACGTTCTTAAGGTAGAAGAATGATAGCATCAGTTTTGCGGGTGGGTGTGGAGTGTGCGCTGTACCAGGGGTTGGAAACACTAAGGCTTGAGGGCTGCTCGTCTCTTCAGGGACACACGTGTGTGAGAACCGAACAGTCATTAAAGGAGTATGTGAGGGGTTTACAGGCAGGAAATCAGCTCCTTTGATGGCTGTATTTACTAGGGATGGAGCACCGAGAAGGCATTACTTAACCTTTTTAGATCGTTTTGTTTTTTACACTTTTTATTTTGAGATAATTTGGAATTTATATAAAAGTTGCAGAGATGGTCCAGAGTCCCCCAGATTCCTTAGTTAGTAACACTGTCAGACCATTTGAGAATAAGGTGCGACCTGAATGCTCCTTACACCAGCGTGTGAAGACCTCGGTACTTCCTGACCACCAGGACGCTCTCCTGCCCGGCCGCATCCGGTCATCGACAGCGAGAGATGCGCGCTGATGCAGCAGCAGCATCTGACCCACAGACCCGGTTCACATTTTGCCACTTGTCCCCGTAATGCCCTGTAGAAGTCCAGAACTCACTCTAGGATCACATGTTGTGTTCGTTGTCAGGTCGTTTTAGCCTCTGTCCTTCTGGAACAATTCCTCACTCTCCTTATTTTTTTGTGACCTTGACATTCGGTAAGAGTGCAGGTCAGTTACTTTAAAGAGTACCTCTTTATTTGAGTGTTTCTGACATTTCCTCATGATTTAAAAATGCTGGCGGGAATACCAGAGAAGTGCTCTTGTGCTTTTCTCGGTACATCCTGTCAGGAGGCCCACGATGGAGATTTGTCGCTGTGTCCCATTACTGGTGATATGAGCTTGTGTCCCTTGATTAAGATGGTAGGTCTCTGTAAGGTTTCTCCAGTGTCCAGTTAATAAGTATTATTATTAACGGAGTGCTTTGGAGTATATCACTATGAACTCTCAGACTCTTAATTTACTCAGTTATGATTTGCTGTTACTTATTTTGATGCTCAAGCTGTCCCAGATTTGACCAGTGGGAACTCCTACACACTGTCTCGTGGGTCCTTTGGAATGTCCCCATCGTTCTCTGAGTGCTTCCTTACCCTGGCATAGCAGTTGGACGCAGGCCCATCTTGTACTTTCTTTGCCCCAGCCCTAGAGTCACCTGTTTCTCCAAGGAGCCCTGGGTCCCTTTAATACAGTAGTAAAATGATATTTAGAAACTGATGTGTGAGTGCTAGGTGTTTACTGCCATTGCTGCCTGGTCTCCATTGTTTCTAGGCTCTCTTGAGGGACAGAGGGAGGAAAGCTGTACACACACACACACACACACACACACACACACAAGCATCTGTATCTTTTTCTATATCTCTCTTCCGACCAGTCACTCCAGTCCAGTTCTAATTCAACACCACAAGATTTATTCTGGCTTTCTCCCTTTCTATGAGTTAACCTCCCTTCTCCATCTGTGAAAAGCTTGGTTCCCATTATCCTCAGTGTATTTATTTATCTGCTTGACACCCCACCCCCCAGTACCCACACTCCTGGCCCAGAGCCTGTCCCTAGATGGGCCCACTCTCTCTCTCCCAGGCGCTCTGGCCAAAGTGTTGGCTCTGACAGAAGAGGAGAGGGCATGACTTCCCTTTACTTAGACTTGACTCCTGGGAGAGGGACTGGGTAGCAGGGCCCCAAGGGCAAGGAGGCTTTGATATATATCCTTTCCTGCCCTTTGACATTTTTTTTCACTGTGTGCTTTTTTTTTTATGACCTGTATAGAAAATAAATGTTTAAATATCATTCAGGATCATTGTTTTCACAGGATCTGTTCACTTAGCTGTTCCCTTCTACATCGTTAGGGAGAATTCAGAGTCTTCCTTTTTTCCTTAAGTGTATTTGGCTCCTTTCTCTCCCATAGGAAATAACACTTGTTTCTATGGGAAGTGTTATTACTGCCGAGAAACAGAGCCGGCTTGTGCTGATGGAGACACGATGGAGGGATCTGTCACACTTTGGCTTCCAGATGTGTGGCCTCTGCAGAAACACCGACACCCATGGGGCAGGACTTACCGCGAGGGCAAACTGGCCAGGTGAGTGCTCCCGTGAGCCCCCATTTCGTTCTGTCCAAGGAGGTGGGGCTGAGGGCAAACCTGCCAGGCAGGGACGCCTCTTCTCTGTGTTTTCAACAGGGCCAGCTACCGGGGCGCCTGGGTGGCTTCATTGGTTATGCATCCGACTCTGGGTTTCAGCTCAGGTCGTGATCTCAGGGTCGTGAGATGGAGCCCCATGTAGGGCTGCGCGCTGGGCGCAGAGTCTGCTGGGGATTCTGTCTCCTCTTCTGCCCCCGCCCTGCGCTTGCATTCTCTCTCTCTCTCTCAGAACAAAACAGTGCCAGGTACAGGGCTGGCACCCAGTAACCCTGGTGGTGCTCTTTGCCTCCAGGTGGGAGTACGATGAGAGCTACTGCGATGCTGTGAAGAAAACATCCCCCTATGACTCAGGCCCCCGCCTCTTGGACATCATTGACACTGCCATCTTTGATTACCTGATCGGCAATGCTGACCGCCATCACTACGAGAGTTTTCAAGATGACGAAGGCGCCAGTATGCTCATCCTTCTCGATAATGCCAAAAGGTAGGACCACAGGACCATCCTCGTCAGTTAGGGCCTGGTCAGGGTCTTTGCTTTTGGCACCCATCTTTCCATCCTGCTCAGGGTTCGTACTCCTTCTGCCCTCAGGGTTCTGAGGACTTTAAAAAATGGAGAAGTAGGTTTTTTTCCAAGGAGGCCAAGACTCTATGATTCTCAACACAGACAGCTGGACGCCAAGGTCTTTGATGTATCGCTACCTATATCATTCTTCCTTGACTGTGATGTCTAGAATCTTGAGAGATACATATTGAATAGAACATGAAATTTAGGGGCGCCTGGGTGGCTCAGTCGTTAAGTGTCTGCCTTCAGCTCAGGTCATGATCCCAGGGTCCTGGGATCAAGCCCCGCATCGGGCTCCCTGCTCCGTGGGAAGCCTGCTTCTCCCTCTCCCACTCCCCCTGCTTGTGTTCCTTCTCTCGCTGTGTCTCTCTCTGTCAAATAAATAAGTAAAATCTTAAAAAAAAACAAACCATGAAATTTAATTCCTGTTAAATTGATTCTATCCAAAGGTTCATGCAGTTTAAAAAAGTAATTTGTTTGATAGGATGTTTTGCTATATTTATGGCAGTCTAGACCCAGACTTTTTGTGATCATGAGAAGAGCAGTTCCTTTTGTTATATAAAAACAAGTTACTTTTGTCTTGATTAAGACAATCTTACTTATTTTGAATAAATGGATGGTCCTTAATTTTTTTAGGGGTGGGCTCTTTGAAGAGCATATTATGTTTTCAGTTTGCCCTGTGCCTTCTCTGTGGTGCCCGATTCAGTACCGTACTTTTAGTGACATTTAGTAAGTGTTTGCTAAATAGAATACTTCCTTGGAGCCCAGAATTGTCCAGGCTCTAGGTCACTACCGCTAACATTGGTTGCTGAGAATAATCTGAGACAGGGGTCCTCAGCGAAGAACGGCCGAGTGGCACTTGCGGATGGCGCCCCCACATCACCCCGAGCAGGGGGCTGACGCCTGCAGAGAGCGGGCGCCGGCGCACACAGCGGAGCTGGTAGAGGCCGGTGCTACGTGCGTTCCTGAAAACCTTTACCGTGACTTACACAAATGATCTTTTTGTGTGTGTTTGTTTAATGAGTGTATGCACTGTGGAAATACACATGGAAATAGTTGTCTTTGCCGTTTACTATTGGAGGGCTGCACTGTGCTCAGGGCCCCCAGACCTTCCAGCTATCACGGTGAGCTTCCAGCAGAGGAGTAGAAAGTTGAGTTTTCCCAGAACCGGTTCTCCTCGTGTAACTCTGAATTACTGCTGAGGTCATTTTTACAGATGCTTTGAATTACTGTTTTCTCAGCTTCCGTGAGCCGTTTGTCCAGTTTGAATCTGGCCATATGCTTACTTGTAGGGATAGGATAATCCTGCTCTTTTCTCATGGGTGATTTCGAGGTAGAACAACTTGTTACAAGTGACGACCATCTGTGTGTTAGTGGGAACCATGTGGATAGCCTTTATTTCTCTCCTGCCCCCCCGCCCCCATAAAACCTCCAGGTCTTGGGGTCCTCCCTTTGGTCCATGGGCTCCGCACTGCGTTGTGTGGTTACGATTCGGCACCTTGCTGTAGCTGGCGGAAGACAGGAGGCTTGTCAGTGAGGGCGTTTGTTTTTGATACCGCGTACAGACTGTTAGGAATCCTGTGTCTGATTGGTCATGCCCCGTTTATTTTTAATTTAAGTGATTTGAGCCACGGGAGCATGAAATTATCTAGGATCACATTTGGGTCGTCTTAGAGAATTTGCTCTCGCTTTGATGCTAAAAAGGCAACTGGTGCCACTGAGTAATTCATTAAGTTTTAATTTAATTTTCAGCTTTGGGAACCCGTCGCTGGATGAGAGAAGCATTCTTGCCCCCCTCTATCAGTGTTGCATGTAAGTTCCGCACAGCAAATACATGGGCCTGTGTCATCTTCCTTTCCAGGCTCACGTAACAGTACATCCATTTCCTGGGCCTTAAAACTTCCTAAGACCTGAGCAAGTGCTTTTCATGCTTTTCCATCCCAGAACCTGTGGAGCTCAAAATTCATTTCAAATTTTGTATGAATAGGAATCTTCAGCCTATTCAATAATATGTATTCATGTTTGTTTTAATATCAGAATATGATCCTTTGATCATATGACCCTCGCCAGAACTCCAGTACACTCTGCGTCCCTGGCTGCTGTACCTTGTTTACCTTGGGGTTTGAAGTCCTCTCACTCCCCACCACAGACCATCTGTGGTTTGCAGATCTCAATTTGAAATTGTATCAACCAGATGTAACTTTTTCAGAGGCATTTACTCACGTGTTTTTTTCAAGTCTGTATTAGAAAACAAAGAAATTAAAAGGTAAATCAAAATGAGATGAAGACCAGGCTCTAAGGAGCTCCTTTTCAGAGCATTATTGCTGGTTTAAGATTTAAAGGGGAGTATTAAGAATCAGCTGGGTTGCACGTCGCTCAGCCAACAAGGAAACAGAAATCCGGGAGCACCACGTCCTACCGGTTAACTGCCCGAGACACTCAGATCACATCCAGTCGCCCCTCCTGGCAACCGGGCTCTTTCTCTTGTCTCTCTTTTTAATAGCAGCAGTACAGTATTCTGCATTAAGTATTGACCCAAGCACCCCTTGTTTTCATTAATAGGCAATAGTACGGCCAGTCAAAAACGACGTCTTTGAAAGAAGATGTTTTTGTAGTAATAGTGTTGTCCGTCTGATCCAGTCAGAAGCTAGAAAAGACACAGTGGGTTAAATGGGAAAGTTGAGTATAAAGAAGCTCTGATACAAGCATAACTATAAAAGGAAACTTTTTAGGGCTGAGGGAGAGTACCCTAGGAAGGACAAACTTGGAAGGGAACCCTGTCCCCAAGGCTAGGGTGTGGACTTCCATGAAGAACAGTCCGGTCCACGGGAGAGCGGAGAAGTTGGCTAGTTTGCAGGCCCTGGGCGAGCAGGAAGCAGCCCTCCGGGGTACAGGTTCGGGCAATGACTTGCACCTGTGTTCAGGGCATCACGGAGGGAGGGACGGCTCGGGAGAAACCGCCTGGGCTGCAGGCAGGGCATGTGTGTGGGCCTGCAAAGGGAGTGGGGTGCCAGCATGGGCAGGTGGCCCTCGGGGCCCGGGTTTCCATGTCAAGAGGGCCTGCTCATCCTGGCACTGTGGCCGGGGCAGAGCACCGTTTGATGACCCCTCCCCCTGACTCCCAACCCGCTTGTGCAGCAACCAGAAGTGTCTGCAGTATCCCTCCAGTGACATCGACGGAGAAAGCTTGACAGGAGAGATGCTTCAAGGAATTCTCCGCGTTATAGCAGGGCATACATATATGGAGAGCGAATGTGGGGCTGAGAGGCGGACAAGGGATGCCTTAGTCACACAAGGGAAGCTCTGATGCTCTGGGCACCTGTCGTGGACTTGACAATAGCAAAATCACACCGCCTCTGTGCTTGTCGGCCCCTTCCATGCTTTGTCCAAAGGTCGCTCTTCCTTTTTAAATAGATGCAGGACGGGCTGCCTCTTGCAGAGTCAGACTTCTTTGTCTACCTCGTAATTCCCACATTACCCACAGGAAGTGGGTAGAATTATAATATTGATACTATAATTGAATTATAATATTAATGGTAGGAATTTTTTACATTCAGAAACACAAAAAGAAAATTAAAACTGTCCATTAAGATGTAAGGGTAACTCCTGTTAACATCATAGAGACTTCGTTCTAATCATGTGTATATGTCTGTATATGTATGTGTGTGTGTGTTTATACATACACATTTTCTTTCCCCACAGATTTGGAGTAAAACTTCTCCCTTTAACTTTTTTCCCCCACCCAATATTATATTACAGGCATTTTTCAAGCCACTAAATTTTCAAAACTATTTTTAACGGCTGCATGGTATTCCCTCGAATGGATAAGTCATACATTTAACTGTTTCCCAGTAGCTGAACATTCAGATCTTTCACATTTTTCCATTACAAATTTAGTTACACATTGGAATGAACATGTGTAAATCTTTGCATATACCTCTGATTAATTACCTAGAAAAAAAATATCAGAATGTGGTAGTATGACTTTTTCATCATGTAGAGGTCCTTCAGAAACATTTTTTTTTTTTAGTTGAAACATTTTACATAATTATTTCCCCAGCAGGCTTTAATCTCCTCTCGATAGTAAGAGGTTTCACATAATCTGCCTTAAAACTCTCTCTTCCAGCATTCGGGTGTCCACCTGGAACAGACTGAACTACCTAAAAAATGGTGTGCTGAAGTCTGCCTTAAAATCTGCCATGGCCCATGACCCCATCGCCCCCGTGCTGTCCGAGCCTCACCTGGACGCCGCGGACCAGCGGCTCCTGAGCATCCTGGCCACTGTGAAGCAGTGCACTGACCAGTTCGGGGCGGACGCCGTGCTGGTAGAAGACAGGATGCCTCTCTCCCACTTGTAATCCGCACCGCAGGATAAGCGAGACTCCTTTTTACAAAGCGAGAGAAACAGCACAATCACTTCCGAACGGTCTGGGGTGGATCGGAAACGGCCGGCAGCAAGCTCTGGTGAGGGGGGTGGGCAGGGTGGCCTTGGATGCCTTTGGCAATTTCTCTAGGAGAAACGAAAGCAAAGACTACAGGTGTCCGAGCCCAGGAGTGTTGCTGCTGAACCACCCGGTGTCCCCGGCCTCGGCCCCTCCAGTGACGGGCCTCCTGGCTGCTCTGCCTCCCTCGCACGCCACGGGACAGACAGAGGTGTGACGTTTGGCTAGGCTAATGCTGGGATTGGTTCCGGAGTGTGTAGTTTGAGTTCATCCCTAGAATCCTTTCTCCGCCCCTGTGGAGTTTCTGAAAACACTTGGCCATCTCTGGAGTCCTTTTTTCACCGGGACTAGTCCAACTGGGAATTTGACAGCCTCCTGAGGAGGGGCAGCCAGGAAAACCTGGCCTGCTCTTGAGCCAGAATAGCATGCTCTGTGGGAAGGGATACGTGTTTGGGATAGAATTAGTGGGAAAGACAAACGCAGGGAAGATGCTTGGGCTTTTAAGCGATTGGCTGGTAGTGCTTTTCGTGATCTCTAAGAGGAGGGAGGAAGAGACGGCACCAGAAGTGGCGGGGGGGGGGGCGGTATTTGAGTTCTGCGGGTGTGGAAAAGCAAACATGACTGGAACCTCAGATCTGCGTGCTCACCGCTGTGTCCCAGTTAGCCCCCAAACTGTCCAAGCAGGGTTCTCTCATGGAGACTTTTCTTTCTCCCTTTTGCCCAAAGCAGGCAAATCCTTCCTGAATTAACAAAGCAAACTGAGCTAATAACCCCTTGAATGAGAGTTAAGTTGCCTGCGATCTCTGCCATCCTGATTTCTCATCTGAAATGAATTTCCACCTCAGCCTTTAAGGCATTTGGTCACTGAAGCTGCTCTTCCCAAGAGATTGGCGGTCCTGTCTGTCCCTTTCTCGTGGGAAAAGCCAGCTCCCTGGCTCGGCCGACCGCGCGTGTTCTGCTGGCGGCTGGGCCTGTCTTGTGATGTGGGCCATGCCGACGACTGGGAACAGCGTTGAAGCTCTCAGAGCCTCAAAATGAAGGAGGTTACCAGGAAGAGCCTTAAGATTTTGATTTGTGTCAAGCCCTCATTTCCTTGTTTAATTTCGTCGGGCGTTCGGAGGCGGTGGTGGAGCGCCAGTGTCCCTGTCCCGGGCGACAGAAGCCCAGGCTCAGCTCGGTCTGTGTTCCAGCAGAGCGTCTCGGACCCGTGAGCCGTTGCAGCCTGCCTGGCGG
Organism: Halichoerus grypus; assembly: GCF_964656455.1. Lineage (NCBI taxonomy): Eukaryota > Metazoa > Chordata > Mammalia > Carnivora > Phocidae > Halichoerus > Halichoerus grypus. Next base: position 108,268,384 of record NC_135718.1, read on the forward strand.
CCAGGCCAGCCTTGCACTTCTGTCGAGCAGGGGCTGCTATTTAAACAGTGTGGGGGAGCAAATGTAATGCCAGCCAGTGGAGACCAGTGTGGGGCAGCCTCCCTTTCAAAAACAGCCTAGAGTCTGTGTCCTCATTTTCTCGCGTTGAAAGAGAGCTGAGTAACCTGTAACTAAACAGCATGAGGTCAGGGCGCTTTTGTACTTTGTATGTACATTTTGAGACATCCACAAGAATGGGTTGAGTTGTAAAAAAAGGTGTTGAGCCTAACTAAGAAGCCAGGTATTAGCACTAAACACTGAAACGGTGTTAACAAAAGGAGGCCTTAGATTCCAATTTTAAGGCCATTTCCTGTGTGCGTCAAGTAAAATTCCCAGTTGAGCTGGAGAATACCGTGGATGGTGCTCGTGCAGAGCGTCGGGGAGCTGGCTGGAGGGAGGCGGTGGGCAGGAGGCAGCGCGCTTGCCTGGGTGAATGTTGGTTCAATTAAATGATGGACCAATGTTCTTGCAGACACGGGGCGCCTGTAGTCTGCTGCAGCGGAAGGAGTAAGAATTGTTCCCCAACTGGGAGCTTCATTCATAATGTTGAAGGCAGAAGATATTGCTAAGGAAGCAAGCAGGAGGGAATGTCGCATCGTTTTTTCAAAACACTGCAGAAAATGTATAATTTCATTCTCTTTCCTACTGTTTTAAAATTCTTGATCTTAAGAGGTGTTCAGATCTATTGAGGTTGAAGTCTTAAGCTAATAGGGTGGTGTCACAGGACTCTTGGAACATAGATTTATGTTCTCATCAGGATTGGATTAAGTTAAGTTTAGGCAAATCTTAGAGAAAACCAACCAAAAGCTTATAGCCGTGAAATGCACAAAAACCAAAATCTGTTTGAAAAAGAGGCTGATATCTTTTTTTTTTTTTTTTTTTAGTTTTGTCACCGTGTCCTCTTTGTGGTTTCTTTAGCACTAATAGACAAGTCACTAGAAGGGTTCCTGGGCAGCCCTAGGTTGGGTGTGCCTAGCCAACATCTAAAGGTAGAGGTGGATACACTTTATATTTTCCAACTAGGAAAATCAGAACTGACTGCCATTTCCTTACCTCCTCCCACTCCTTAAATATGTTTATTCCAGAGTTTGAGTGGGGAAATATGGGTATAGAAGTTTTATTCTAAATTGTTCTTTTAATATGAGGCTATATTGTGGGTTTGGGTGTAAATAATTTTCTGTGCAAAACAAATTAATAGGATCTGTGATTTGCTCAGAGTATTGTTCGATAATATATTAATAAGGCATTTCTCCCTGTTGCACTCAGGACTAATATATCAAATGAAATTTAAGGAGGAAATGGAAGAATTCAGGTACATCCATTGCATATTATTTGGGGAAAGATGAATCCTGTACATGGCAATTTTTCAGTGTCACCTGAACAACAAGTTCTTCAAGGACATTCGTGTTTTCTTTTCCATAAAAAAAAAAAAAGAAAAAGGCTTTTGGCTTTTCCTTCGGATCCACCATATTCCTTCAGCGTCCATTCTCAGTGGCCCCTGTATCATCTCATTTGACTGTAAATGACCACACCTCAGTGGCAATAAAACCGCATCTGTCAGTGAGCTGTCCTATAGGTGTGATCTTGTGAGCTTGAGCTTCAGGAAACATGAGTAAAGGCATATGTATGTATATAGTCGTATCTGTATTGTAGCAAGAAAAAAATGTATTTATTTTGACACAGGAAAACACTGACTTATGTTGCTGAAGAACTTGAAGCTAGTGAAAGGGTCACTCCTCAGTCTCTGCGAGTGGCCCCGACGTGACATAAAAGACCATTCAGCCGGCACCTGCTGGGCAGCTCCGGTGAGCCGGCCGCGGCTAGGCACCCGCGGGAGCCAGACACACCTGACTTCGTGCAGCCTGTCGTCCAGGGGAAGGCCAGTTTCTCTCCCTTCGATGCCTCCAGTCTGGGTTGAAAAGGCAGGGGCTGGGGATGCCACTGCCACAGGTTTTTAAAGGAACTAAGGTGTTCCTTGCAAATACAAAGCCTAAGGGGGGGATCTGGGAATAACTTACTGGGAAGCTAATTTATTTGCTTAAAAGGGAGGTGTAGGAACCACTACCTTCTGTTTTGATCTGCCAAGGATTTCGTCTCAGCGCTGCCGCACGGCGGGGGATTGGGCTTGGTAAGACACCATACAGGACAGATACGCACCGAAATTTCTAATGTGTTCTATGGGTTTCAATTCTGAAAAAGAGAAAAAAAAAACGAATAAAGATTTTAATAAGTATCGATGTATCCTCTTTTCCTCTTATTCCTTTTTTTCCCTTCAAGCTATTTTCAATGTTCTCTGTTCCAACTTCCTGTGTGTTTTGTTAGGGGACAGAAAAAGATGACCCCTTCTGCTCCCACTTCAACCTTCACAGGGCCTGTTCCATGGTATCTGATGAGTAAGACCTTTGCACGTGCTCACTAGCCTCCAAAAGGCCCATCCCAGGTTGTGGCTCTACCAGAAGTTTCCATTGGATAATTCTTGGGTGCTTTTTGTATACTTAGTAGTTCAGCCCCATTCCTGCAGCTTCTTTAGAAGTAAAACATTACAAATCCTGAAGAACTTGTTGGTAGCACAGTACTGTACAGACATGGAGGAGACCAGGGCCCTGATGATTATTCTTCAGACAGCCAGATTTTTAACTTTTGAAATAGAAATCCAGCATCATAAACCTCACCTAGACAACAAAGCAGACTTCTTTTTACTTGGTTTGCCACATTTTTGTTTGTGCCACCTTTTGTCCCATGCACTTGGATACCGGTGGGAGGCTGCCGCCTTTTCTGCACTGACTCCCCTGCGATCCTTTTTCAGGTGGGCTTCAGGCTTTGTTTGCTTCTCCCGCATCAGAAGGACTGGTATTAAAGCTCAAAAAAGGCAGCTGGGGGTAGGGAGGGTTCGTGAAGTGTTTGGTCTTCAGTAGACATTTGGGCTTTGGGAGTCCCCTCAGAGAACTGACGGTCCGAACAGAAGGAAACTGAAGCCCCCAATGTGTCAGGAATGATGTCAATGAATTACAGTAGAAATGGGAGCAGGAACGAATCACGGGGGGGTGGGGGCAGGAGGGTGAGAGGTAGGCAGAGCCCACATGGAAGAAGGGGAGAGTGAGCCAGGCCTGCTATGAGTGTAGAAGCCCGATTTCCAAAGTACCCAGCCTCCTGGGCCTGTACCCTGTTTCATCCCTTCAGGGCTGCGGGAAACCATGGGAAGATTTTCATCGGGCGCGCCCTGTCTCTTGAAAGGACCCTCCGAGTCCACTGTGTCATTTCAGTTGCTCCTTAGTATAAACTTTAAGCCACCAGTGTGGAGATGAGCTGTGAAACATTGATTTTATGTTTTCAGAGTTTGCTTTTTACATGCCAAGTGTAACTGGCGATAAAGGCTTGATTTTTTACTCAGATTGTTTTCAGGGCAGAGAGTTCTGCCTGCCTCCAGCCGGGTAGGTGTGTGTGGCAAAGCTTGGTGCCATTTCGATGACCTCAGAGAGGTGTTGCGTGTCCATTTTCTCTTAGACTTTGTTAAAATGCAGATTTTGATTGAGTAGGTTTGAGGCCTGGGATTCTGAATTTCTAACGAGCTCCTGGACGAAACCAGTGCTGCTGGTCCCTGGAGCACGCTCGAGTGGCATGGAGAGGGGTTTGCTTGCTAAGGAATCATGGCGGCCTGTAGTTTTCAAAACAGCCTCTAGATGTCCCCATCGTCCACGAGATCTCGCTCCTAGACTCCGAACCAACTGCCTCTAAGCCCTGAGAATGAAATGTTGGCAGTTTATTGAAACCAGAGGCTTGTCTAAAAACTGGTGTTTGGATCCATTGTTTCTGTGTGGAACTGACAACGGTGGAAAAAAAATGTCTCCCTTTACTTTTAGGAAAAAATGTCATCTTGAAATGGAGACGTTTGTCTAAGAACTTTCCAGCTATCTATTTACCACTAAGTGCTAAATTCAAACCAGAACACTGCAGAAATTAGCAGTTAGTCCTACATGAAAGTTAAAAGTAGAGACTGTTATTTTCACAGTCCTAAAACTTGGGTTTTTAAAAGAAACTAGTGTTACTACTGGTAATTTTATCACCATAAATTCACTTGTAAACATCACCACTATAAAATCATCCAAGCCTCCTGTGTAGACCATCCAGAGCCTCATCCAGGGTGGGGCATATATTAATAATAATAAAAGTCAGCATGTAACTGAATGAGCCATGAACCCTCAGAGTCTGCCGTCAAGTGACTGTTTTATTCTGCCATTTGATAGGTGGGGAGTCAGGCATAGGGCAAATAATACCCGAGGTGACACATAGAAAATGGCAGGGGCCATACTGGGGGGCCATTCTCGCTCATTCACTGGCTGAGTTCGTTTTCCATTTCCAGATGAGCAGAAGGGCGGGTTCCTCGTCAGCGGCCCGCGGAAGCTGTCCGGGGCTCGACGGCGCTCGCGGCAGGGAACACGCTCTGCGGCTTCCGCGCGGCCGGCACTCGGAGGGGCGGAGACACGCCGCACGCGCACCCCTCCCCCTCCGCAGTCTGCGGCGGGGCCCCACAGGCGCGCGGCGGGGCCCGGGTGCTGCCCGAGCGCGCGGCAGGGCGGGTGTGGCGAGCGGCTGAGGGCAGAGCGGCCCTGAGTGTGATCTGAGAGGCTGGCCCTGCGACGCCCCTAACTGTCCGCGGAACCCAGCCGCGAAGCCACGGAGCCTGTGCCATCAGTCAAGTCCCACGACCTCTAGACAGCACTTTGTTCCAAGGACAAGAGGGCCCCGTCAGGCCCGTGGCTTCAGTCACTCCGGTGGTTTTGAAAAATGCATCAAGCTCTTCTGAAATGCGACAGGCCCGTGGCAGGCTCATGCTGTGGAGAAGGGGTCCCAGCGGAGAGGCGCCCTCAGGTCTTGCCTGTGGTATCTGAGGAGCGTCTCAATGTCACCGGCGCTTCAGAGCGGCAAGCGTAGCCGAGAGAGCGCACACAGCATCAGCCGAACTTCCTTCCGTGACGCTCCCCCGGCGGGGAGCTTCAGAGGCCGAGATCTCCAGCCTGGAGCCTTCGGGCGTCCACCGGCCCCGGCGGACTCCCAGCCGTGGAAACCTGGGGCTGCCCGCAGCGGTTTCACTTCCCGGGGTGGCGGCGCCAGGCCCCGTGTGGCTCCCCGCCCCGCCCCCAGGGCCTCTCTCCACGCGGCGCCCGGTGACACGCCGCCCGAGCCGGCCCGGGGCTGATCTGCCGCCAGGGGCAGGGCATAAACGGGGGCCCTTGTTGGGTCGGCGTCGGACGGGCCCCGGGGCTGCCGAAGGGACTCCCCGGGTGGCTGGCGGTGACCTTTCCGAGGCCTGACTGCACCTCCTCGGCGACCGCGGGCTCCCCGGGCCAGCGCGCGGCCGGAAGCGAGCCCCGGCGGTGGGCGGCGCCTGCGGGCGGCCTCGGGGTGCGCTCGGGCCGCCGGCCTAGGCCTCGGTTCCCGCGGCCGCGCCCGCCGCCGGCCGGGCACTACCGGGTGCGGGGCGGCGGGAGAGAGCCATGCGGCGCCTGCTGCTGCTGCTGCTGCTGCTCCTGCCGCGGCCGGGCGCCCCGGGACCCGGCGACGACGCGAGCCCGCCCGACGCGGCCCAGGAGCCCCTCCGGGGCCTGCGCGAGCGGCTGCGGGCGGCCGCCGCCCTCTCCCGACGGTACTGGGCGCTCCTGCGCTGCCGCGTGTGGCCCGAGGACTGTGAGCGCGCCGAGGAGGCCGGCGCGGGGCTCCGGGGTAAGAGCAGCCGCCCGGGCTCCTCCGGCCGCGGCCCCCGGGGGGTTGGGGGGGCAGGCGGGGGGCCGGGACGTGCGCTGGCCGGGGGAAGCCGGGCGCCGCTGTCCCAGCCGCCAGGCCGCGCGGCCACCAGGCAGGCGCCCTGGCTGCCCGCCCTACCGCCCCGCCAGGTCTCGGCCCAGGCGGCGGGCAGGGGCGCCTCTGGGGACCGGGCCGCCTCCCCGGCCTGTATCCATCACAAGACCATCTCCTTCCCCCGGGTGCCCCGCCCTCGGCGCCCGTCCTTGACCCCTCCAGACCGCTCACACTTCCTTGAGTCTCCCAGCCCACCTGGCATTATTCCAAGGAGCTGCTCTTTCCCGCCTTCTGGGCTTTCGGCAAAGTCCCCGGCTGGACACCCGTGTTCTGGTTCCCCCTCCGTCAGTGACAAATCTGGCAAGGACCAGATGCTCTCTGAGGCTCCTTGCAGTCTGTGGAGATAATTCTAGGCCCCTAATGCAATTCTGATGGCAATCCTACAATGGTGCTGTAAACGTCTTTCATTTAAATCAGAAGATTTCTAAGTCCCAGTGGCTGGGTTCTGGTTGGTTGTTTCTGCTAGTGCTGCCAATGGTCAAACTGACACCTGACAAAAGAATTGAGAGGCCCTTGGGGTTGGCTGGGATGACACCATTTTGGAATTCACAGCAAGTAGGCAGAATGATCATCACCAGCGGCTGCTGGTCTCCCTGCCAGACTGCAAACTCCTTGTGGGCAGCTCTGGGTTTCTTACGCTTCTGGCACACGGTGCTTAAGGCATATATGTTGAGCAAATTGAACCTTTGCTGGATCTGTATCTGTAACAAGGCCATCGACTTCCTCCAAGCTGGGGGCGCCCCCTCCTGCTCATTCCCTGGCCAGGCGCAAGGGAGGCCCAGGCAAGAGCAGTGAGGAGCAGCCCTGGAGGGAGGACCAAGGACAGGAAGAACTGCTCTGCTTCGTTGCGGGGAGACAGTGTCCACCTTCCCCGTGGCCCTGGGTTCTGTCCCTGTCTCACAGCTCCCCCTTTTCCAGGCTGGAGCCTTCCCCTGTTGGGCCAGCAGTATCTGGACATCCTGACCTCGTGGTACTGCAGCTTCCAAGCCTGCTGCGACAGCGGGGACTGCAGGATCTCCAACAACTTCACAGGTGGCACCTTGCATGGCCCTGAGGGGCTGGGGATCTGTGGGGAGGAGAGGCAGTCCGGGGGCAATGCAAGGCACCCTTCCTCGTCCTGCCCCCAGCTGACAGCACGCCCTCCCTGTCTCCGCCATGGCTCCTAGAGCCCCTGTCTCCACGACCCGTAACCTCATGGCTGGAAGGCAGGCCTCGCAGAGGACTCTGAACACACTAGCTGCCCTCAACAAGTGTTTGCTGAATTGAATTTATTCATGTGAGGGAGTCTCCATAAAGCACCTAGGGGTTCCCGAAACCTCTGGGTGGGAGCAACCTCTTGGGCGTGGGGGAGGAGCAACGTCTTGGGCACGCGAGTGGGGGGAGGGGCAGAGGGAGAAGCAGGCTCCCCCCGGAGCAGGGAGCCCCTAGGGGGCTCGATCCCAGGGCCCTGAGATCATGACCTGAGCCAAAGGCAGCCGCTTAACTGACTGAGCCACCCAGGCGCCCTCTGCCAACCGTTCTGGGGTGTCTTCAGGACCTTCAGAAAGGGTGATTCCCTTCTGTCCCTACATTCAATCTTGATTTCTCAAGCTTTTCGAAAGTAGCCCTTGCATCCCTTTGGGCTGCAAGGTCTGCCCAGCCGTGTCTTATTCTGAGGCCAGGCAGCCTGGATAGGTGATCCCCCCCTCCCCCAGCTCAGAGATGTTCAGAAGTGCTCTGTCTCCCGGCCGTCGCTGAGCCGGGTGGGGACCCCACCTGTGCCACCCCACCATGGCGGCCTCTTTCCCGCTCCTAGGCCTGGAATGGGACCTGAGCGTGCGACTGCACGGCCAGCATCTGGCCCGGGAGCTGGTCCTGACGACGGTGAGGGGCTACTTAGAGCTGCCCCGGCCGGACAAGGCCCTGGCTCTGTCGTTCCACGGCTGGTCGGGCACAGGCAAGAACTTCGTGGCTCGGCTGCTGGCAGAGAACCTCTACCGGGACGGGCTGCGGAGCGACTGTGTCGAGACGTTCATCGCCACCCTCCACTTTCCTCACCCGAAGTATGTGGACCTGTACAAGGTGAGGCCGGGGGTGCTCTGCCGGCGGGCCGGGCACAAGCCTCGGCCAACCTGAGCCACAGGCTTCTGGGATGGGACGGACGCCCTGAAATCAGCCCTTCCCTGCAAGGAGGTGGCCTCGGAGAAGCCTGGGTGTGGGGGTTGGCGGCCCTGGTGACAGACCCTGTAACCCACAGAGACATCCACTCCACAGAGATACGGCCCTGAGTGTGTGGAGGAAAGATTCATATTCGAACACTGCGTGTCTTGAGCCCCGTCTCCTTATCAGCTGCCCACTGAGCTTAAACAGAGAATCCACGTGATAGTTGTCAGTTCTCGAAGTAGTGGTAATTGTGCAGGAAATGTGGAACAGACAAAAGCAAAAACTATCAGAATCTCCACACACAGACACAAGCACAGTCCGCATTTGGGTGTACTTCCTTCAGGTTTTACGTCATTGTGATTAACACTGGACAGAAAGTTTAGATCCTGCTTTTTGGGGAGGCTGCGCAAGAGGGAGAGAGAGAATCTTAAGCAGGCTCCACACCCAGCGTGGAGCCCGACGCAGGGCTCGATCTCACGACCCTGAGATCATGACCTGAGCCGAAATCAAGAGTCAGGCGCTTCACGGATTGAGCCACCCAGGCACCCATATCCTGCCTTTTTTTTTTTTTAAGAGGCATATCATATAAGATTTTCCATGTCTTCCCCAAATCGCTAACAGGTAGGGAGACAAAAATTGTCCTTGCCCCTCTGCTCTTGGGTTTCTTCCATTCAGACATGTAGTATTTCAGATAAGCCGGACGATGGGCAAAACCCCATTGCAGCATGACAGAGATGACTACATGGTCTTTGGCTTTCGGTCCCCCTCTCTGCAGTGTGTTACCCTGGGAAGATGATGTGAGGCTCCGAGCACAGAGCCGGCTGAGGTGCTGGAGGGCAGAGGCTGGGTGAAGCGCCCTGGGGGCCGGCGGCTGGTGGCTAGTCCGCCAGCCTTCCCAGAAGGAACAAACGGGCTCTGTGGCAGAACTGCTGTGGATCTCCGCTTCCCCACTGTGAAAACAGACCTGTGCACGCTCTCTCTCTCTCCCTCTCTCTCTCTCTCTCACACACACACACATTAGGGTGACGGGGCGCCGAAGTCAGATCCAGGGAGGCCAGAGGTGGATGGAGTGGGGGCTCTGCTGACAGACCCGCCCGGCGTGGGAGCTGGCCCCCTTCCCCTGCTGTAGCCTGCAGAGGGCTTTCAACTCTCTGGCGGGGGGTGGGGCACCCCCGGGAGCCAGTTGGCTGAGTCCCGGACAGGTCCCACCCAGGCTTCTCCCCTGAGGTCTCAGCCTAGCCTGGGTACTAGGGAGCACCCGCTCAGGGGAGTTCAAGACAGGGGGCTGGGGCTGCCTGTGGGCACGTGAACCTGCTGTGCCCGCCTCCCCGATATTAGAGCCTGGCTCCTACCCCCCAGGGAGGCTGACTGGAGGTTGGTTCTGGGATGGGACCTCGTCCTGGAGCGCGGGGAGCAGGGCGAAGCCTGGGGCCTGTTTCCAAGGCCAGGCCAGCCAGCTTCCTCTCCCCAAAGCCCAGGATGCATGAGAATCACCTGGGAAGCTCATCAGAGGTGTGGGCCCTAGCCCCACCCCCACAGGTGTGGATCGGTAGTTGTCGGGCAGGACCCCAGGCGATCCTTTGCAGACGCCAAGCGCGGCCCTGAGGGCTGGAGGATGGGAACAGGCCTCCCTCTGCTCCCCAGCTCGCAACAACTCCCTGTATTCCGTGCAGGAGAAGCTGGCAAGTCAGGTCAAGGAGACGCAGGAGCGCTGCCACCAGACCCTGTTCATTTTCGATGAGGCCGAGAAGCTACATCCGGGAATGCTGGAGGCCCTCAGGCCACACCTGGAACGCCAGGCTCCCGAGAACCACAGGGTCAAGTCCCCGAAAACCATCTTTCTTTTTCTCAGGTGAGGTCTGAGGAACAGTAGTCAGGAGGGCTGGGGGAGGGGAGGGAGGAGCCTCCGTCCAGGTGCCGCTTGGGCCGGGCTTGGGAGTCAGCCGACGGAGGGGGGTGCTTGCACGCTCCCCTGGGCTGCAGACCCTTCTCTGCACGGGAAACCGAGAGGAAACAGGAGCCTGGCTGCTTGGCTGGTAGCAGCGGTGCGGGGCCGTAGTCTCCCAGGTCCTGCCCTGATCCTACCGCTAAGGCTCCTGGAAGGACTCTGACTCCCACCCCCCGCCCCCCCCATCGCCGGCTCCTATCCCTCACCTATCCTCCCCTGCCCAGCACCCCCGTGGCTGTCTTAGGGCGGTGAGGCTCCCCTCCGACTCCCTAGAGCACACAGGCCCCTGGGGAGGGACCACTCACACACTAGGAATCCCCTCTTCGAAGGGCATTTTGGGGATTGCGGGCCTTTTTTGTTGACCTGTAATTGACAGACAGCATTAGTTCCAGGCGTGCACCATGATTCAGTATTTGTATATGCGCCTATTGCGAAATGATTGCAGTGAGTCTGGTTAACACCTGTCATCATACATCATTACACAACTTTTTTCAAGATCTACTCTGCCCAGCTTTCAAATATGCGGTGCGGTGTTATTAACCCGGTCGCCACCACGCTGTACTCTGCGTCCCATGACTTATTCATTATTAACGCCGCCGGCCTCGGGCAACCGGCCATCTGTTCCTGGTCTCTGTGAGCTTGGTTCCTTGTTCTTGTTACTCTTTTAAGATTCCACGTATGAGCGAGATCATAGGGAATTTGTCTTTCTCTGACTTATTTCATTTAACATGATGCCCTCAAGGTTGTTGTTGCAAATGACAAGATTTCATTATATTTTATGGAATTTTATGAATAATACTCCACTATGTGTGTGTGTGTGTAGCGCATTTTTGTCATCCATCCGTCAGTGGGCACTTAGGTGGTTCCCATATTTTGGCTAGTGTAAATAATGCTGCAGTGAACATGGGGGCATGTATATCTTTTTTAATATTTTTGTTACCTTTGGATAAATCCCCAGAAGTGGAACGGCGGGATCATAGGGTAATTTTACCTTCAGCTTTCTGAGGAGCCTCCACAGTGTTTCCCACAGTGGCTGCACCAGTTACATTCCCACCCCCAGCGCACAAGGGTTTCCTTTCCTCCACATCCTCAGTAACACTTAGTATTTCTGGTCTTTTTGGTTATAGCCGTTCTCACTGATGTGAGGTGGTATCTCATTGTGCTTTTGATTTGCATTTCCCTGACAATCAGTGATGTTCAGCACCTTTTCATCCACCTGTTGGCCATCTGTTTGCCTCCTTTGGAAAAATGTCTATTCTGATCCTCTACCCATTTTTAATCAGATTTTTTTTTGCTATTGAGTTGTATGAGCTCTTTATATTTTTTTTATATTAACCCTTATCAGATATATGATTTACAAATATTTTCTCCCATTCAGTAGGTTGCCTTTTCATTTTGTTGGCTTCCTTTGCTATGCAGAACTTTTTAGCTTGATGTGGTCCCACTTGCTTATTTTTGCTTTTGATGTCAAATCCAAAAATTCATTGCCAAGACCGATGTCAGAGAGCTTACTACCTGTTTTCTTCTAAGAGTTTTAAGGTTTCAGGTCTCACATTTAAGTCTGATCCATTTTGAGTTAATTTCTGTGTATGGTGTGAGGTAGTGATCCAGTTTCATTCCTTTATATTTGACTGTTCAGTTTTCCCAACACCATTTATTGAAGAGACTGTCCTTTCCCCATTGTATATTCTTGACTCCTTTGTCATAAATTGACCATATGTGCCTGGGTTTATTTCTGGGCTATTTTGTTCCACTGATCTATGTGTCTGTTTTTATGCCAATACCATACTGTTTTGATTATTACGGCTTTGTAATATAGTTTGGAATATAATTCACATACCGTGAATCCCTTCTTAAAAGGGCATTAAGTTTTCAAAGCAGCACATTTGTTGAAAATTAAGTACAAACTATCCTTGAAAATTCCCAAGGTAGACTCAGTTGGAGGATGGTGTCCCATTAAGTCCAGTGTGGCTGGTTCTTTCTCCAGCCTTGGAAGGTCTGTTTCTTCTCTGATCACGAGAGGAAGTCACTGGCTCAAAATTCAGGGTATGAGGTGTTGAATGAAAAGCTCATGCTTTCACACCTGTGCTGAGATCTGCACCCTGACCATGCAGGACTCCTCCCTTAACCATTATACGACATGACCTGTTTTGTTTGCCTGTATACTCTGGAAATGGCTTTGTAAAAAGTGAATTGAGAAATCAGCTTGTCCAATCCGATCTTTTTGTGGTGGCTCCAACTGGGAAAATCCTGCCCAACGTCTGTTAGAAGTCCAGTTTGGGTTCCTGTTGGCCCAGCCTGAAATGCTTCACAAGCCACTTCTTAAACTCAGAGTGGAAGAATAACCCATTGCTCCCGCTCCCCAAACCCCCTTCTCCCGTTCGGTAGGCCTGTACGTGCTGGCTAGGGGCTTTTCTTCAGTTTTACATGCACCCTCTGAAGGTAGAGAAATAGGGAGTCTGGATTTTTATCCAGTTTGGAACGTGTGGAGGCAAATCTCGTGTCACTGTGGACCCACAAGACAAGCTGGAACCAGTTGAAACTTGCCCCGTTGGGATTTCAGTGTGGTGACAGCAAGCCCTTCCTGGTCTATGATTAAGGCTTATGGGACACAACAGTGCACTGTGGAGGGACGCAGCATGGGGAGGGGGGTGCTCCCAAGGGGATTTTATTTTATTTTTTAAATATTTTCTTAGAGCGAGAGAGAGCACGAGTGGGGTGAGGGACCAAGGGAGAAGCAGGCTCCCTTAGACGCTTAATCTGAGTGACCCTGGCGCCCCCCAAGGTGATTTTGAAAGAAAAGCAGAGAAGCTGACCGGTCCCTGACTTGAGCTGTGGTCCCAGGGCGCTGCCTTTCCCTTTCAGTTCGCAGCTTGGAAAACCCCCACCCTTGCCGGTGCATTTCCTAACGTGACCCAGGTGACCTTGCGGTCTCTAGGCAAACGTTTGCCTTTGTAGTATTTTGGTCATTGACCTGCAGGCAGTGCCCTAGTCCCCTTTAGCCCTGCCCTTTCCCCCAGTGACCTGGCCTCTGTGCACTGTCCGAGGCCAGGCGGTCACCAGGGAATGGACAGGAGGCTGGGGTGGCGGCTGGGCCTGGGGAGAGAGCCACCAGGGGGAAAGCCGCCCCATGGGACCCACACTTGCTGGGGGATGGAGAGGCCGTGCCAGCTGTCCATGAGGAACCCCTGGGGAGGATGCACACCTGTGACAAGGCCTCGAGGGAGCGGTCTCCAGTTCCAGGGGCTCCGGCGCAGGCCTGCGCCCGGCCTAGGGAGTCCGTGGGGTTTGACAGGCCTGGGTGCGGGCTGACCGTGCAGCTCAGCGCCATCCCCACCCCTGCCCCCGGGCGCCCAGACAGCAGCACTTCTAAACCTTGGAGGTTTCCAGGTACAGATCTTCATCAGTTTGCGGTGGGATTATGTCCCAATAAGCTCACTGTAAGCTGAAAATGTATTTAGCACACCTAACCTACTGAACACGACAGCTCAGCCTCGCCTACTTTAAATGTGCTCACAACACACACATTAGCCTGCAGTTGGGCAAAATCATCCAACACAAAGCCCATCTTCTAACAGAGTGTTGACCGTCTCATGTAATTGGCTGAATGGCGTACTGACAGGAAGAGCGTGGTTGTGCGGGTGCAGGTGGTTTTAAGGGTGTCACTTGTCGACCCCTGTGATCGCGTGGCTGCTACCCAGCATCACGAGTCGGGATCGGACCGTGTGCTTCGCTAGCCCAGGAAAAGATCAAAATTCAAAGTGAGATTTCTCAATGCTTACTGCCTTTGTATCCTTGTCAAGTAGAAAAATCGTTAAGTCGGGGGCCGTCTGTATTCTAGGGATGGGCCAGGGAAGGCCGTATTTGAGTCTCTGGATTTGAGGTCTACGGTGGCCTCACCCCCGTGCCGAGGGCTCCTGTGTTTGAAAGAAAAGCACGGCTGATTCGAGCTGTTGGTGGGAACAAGTCACATTCGTTGAAGGCCAGCAGTTTAATCCTGAAAAAACTCCTACTAAACATGCTTAAGTGAGGTGCTGGGGGGTTGCAGTCCTGCCCCGTGGTGGTGGCATTCGGAGTAGGGGTGTCCTGGGCGCCAGGCTCGAGGGCCTCCACTAACGCCGAGGACTTTCACCTGTCTCTGCCGTTCTAGAGAATGCTCCTGGAACGGGATCGTGGAACTCTGGTCCTCTTCTTAGGGAAGCGGTCCGTGAAAGGGAAAGGAGAGAAAGGACTTTTAGCAATTAAAAGAATACGAATGTAAATTGTTCATGGAATCAAAAGCCTTGTAGAAATGTGTATTTGTTGACCATTGAACCTAAGGTGACGTAAGGGGGCAATCAAATTGTCTGGTCCAATTCTCTTATTTTACAAATGAGGACACTGAGGCTCTGCGAGATTAATAAGTGAGTGTTTATATCTCTTCTTTAAGAAGGACTTAGCAATTAAGGTTTGGGGTTTAAGAGTTCTGGAGAGGCCTTTGAAGTCCCTTTCCTTTGGGGTCTTGGGGCTAAGGGTTGGGAAGAGGACATGTCCTGTCCCAGAGCCAGAGAACAGGCTGGGCTTCAGAGGTGCCTTCAGAACCCTCGGCAGCCGGGGACCTGGGAGGCTGTGGAGAACGGAGGTCCTCCAGGAAGGCCCCAGCTCTCTAAAGGAGCAATCCTGGTGCCAGAGGGGCAGTCCTGAGGAGCTGAAGACTAGGGCAGGTGAACAGAGACGGAGCCCAGGGTCTGTCTTGGTGGGTGAGAGAAAAGCCGCCCATAACCAAGAGGAAGAAGACATGGGTGATGGGACAAAGCAAGAAGAGAAATTGAGGAGAGAGATGGAAACAGTATAGACAAATGTGCAGACATGTATCAATTTGTTAAATAACGTTTATTGAGCACCAAGCACAGCAGTCCATGCTCCTGGGGCTGGATGAGTGCATCGCCCTCCAGCCCACCCCCGTGTCCACCTGCCCTTGCCTCCCACGGGGAATGCAGGATGGGGCAATCCCTTGGCAGGGGACAGCTCTTGCGTCCGCTGACGGGAGATGACCTGCCTGGCAGGCCTTCCTGCAGCAGCCTCCCTGCGTGCAGGTGTCACGGGAAGTCTGGCTGGGCAGCTGAACTTGAGCAAGGGGTGGGGGGCAAGTCCCCCAGCTGGGACTCAGGACCCCTAGGACAATCTGGCTGGGAGGGGTGCACCAGCGCCCACGGGAAGGAAGCACTGGATCACTGGGCAGTGATCACTGGGTCACCCAGCGGTGGCAGCAGGCAGGGAGAGAGCCTGGCACACGGGACACACTCTAACGCCAAACAAGCAAACAAATGGGTTAATGTACCTGCGAGTGTCAGATGGCCAGCCAGAGCTTCGGGAGAAGAGAATGGAGCTACCCCCTCATACTGCGGGCCTGAGCAGGGCTTGGTTTGAGGAGCTGGCAGGGGGCGTCGGGTGAGGAGTATGCACCCGGCTGGGGGAGGGGGGGCACGGAGGAAGTGCTGCTGGCCCCAGGTCCCCACCTCCTCCTCCTAGCTTCCCTGGTGCTGGCTCTCATTTCTTCTTAAGTTTTATTTAGGTCACCTCTACACCCACATGAGGCTTGAACTCACGACCCAGAGATCAAGAGCCGCATGTTCCTCCAACTGAGTCAGCCAGGCGCCTCTGATTTCTTCTCTCCTTACCCCGTCTCCCTCATCTCTCTAACCCAGTCCTCTCTCTTGTGCTTTGGACCCATCATTCCAGTTGCCTATTGCTATCACAACCCTTAGATCGCAAGCAGGTGTAAAACGTGTGTGCACGCGCGCACGTAGATCCAAGCTTTCATCACTACCCTTCTCCTACATTCACGCCACTCAGCAGTGGCTGGGAGAGAGCGGGCAGCTTACGACAAATGCTTGTGTGTTTTGATGACTTCTTTTCCCTCACTTCTCACATCCCTCAGTCACAGAGGCCTGGCCAATGGGCCTCAACTAGTTCTTCAATCCTTCTACCTCTAAACAGGGACTGTTGCAAAAAGCTCCTTGACCTACTTTCCATAACCATCCCATGCCTCTTCAATGCAAGCTCTGTGGCCCTAGAATGATCTTAGGAGGTAAACCAAATCAGGTCACCCCACCACCCTCCACTCCCACGTTCAAACCCCTGCAGTGGTTCTCTCTGGCCCGTAAGCTAACCTGTGTGTGTGACAGACAGTAGCCTCCACCTGCCCCAATGCCTCTGCTGCTCCAGCCCTGAACCCCACACGCCCCCTGCTCGTCCAGGCCGGGACACGCATGCTGTCCCGTCAGCTTGCGCTCAGAAGCCACATCCTCCCTCTTAAGGCTTCTCCCTGGGCCTTAGGCGCTCCTGCTTTAGCACCTGCCCCGCAGTCCTGGAGTCACAAGCCCTGTCCTTCCCCACAGAGGTCAAGGGAAAGCTCCACATCATGCCATCACTGTGCGCCCTGCCCCTCGCACGGACTGTGTGTCAAAAGGGAGCAAGACCGGGAGGACAGTGTCTTCTGTGCAGACTTTGGGTTGTGACAAGATCTCCTGGAGAAGGAGAGGCCCTCGACCTCCATTCTTCTGGTCATGCATGCAGTGGCCTCAGTGGTCCGTATAGCTAAACAGAAAAAGAATAAGATGTGTTCACAAGCTCTTGTCCCTTTCAGTAACCTTGGTGGCAATACCATCAATGAAGTTGTCCTGACTCTGCTTCAGGCCGGAGGGGCCCGGGAAGAAATCAGGCTGGACCAGCTGGTGCCCCAGCTCCAGGCCGAGATGGAGTCCACGGGTAAGTGGCTCCCAGCCTCTCGGGATGGCGGGGGGTGGGGTGGGGGGGGCGTCTGGACTGGAAGGTGGGCTTCTGAGGTTGGCAAGGCAACCGTATCATCACCTCACTGTCAGCTCCAGGTAGACACAAGAGAAGGTCCAAGAAAGCTGAACTCCTTCTCTGAAAAGGCTTTCAGAGTAGTTGCCCCAGCCCTGGAAACCCAGGCAGCGGACCCTGAGCGAGAGTGTCTGTGAGCTCATTGGTTCGTGCCTCTGGCCGCCTCCTGCTTCCTGCTGTGAAATGAAACCGTAAACCTGCAGGCAGTGTCCCACTGTCCCGCTTCACCTGGGGCACACGTTCGGAGTCAGCCGGGGCACGCTTTCGCTCGGAAGTTCTCGACACGGGCTTTAGGGTCTTAAAACTCCAGTTGGGGTCAGCCCCAAGGTAGGCGCCATGTAACTCTGCTCTTGATTGATTTCAGACACTGGCTTTGGCCACAGCTGTCTTGTCAAGGAAAACCTGATTGACTTCTTCATCCCCTTCCTGCCCCTGGAGTACCACCACGTGAGGCTGTGCGCACGCGACGCTTTCCTGAGCCAGGGGCTCCCGTACACAGAAGAGGCCCTGGACCAGATTGCCAAGATGATGGTGTATATCCCCAAGGAGGAGCAACTCTTCTCTTCTCAGGGCTGCAAATCTATTTCCCAGAGAATTAGCTATTTCCTGCCTTGAGGGCTCAAGGAAGACTTCCTGCAGCTGCGGGTCTTCCCCCACCAGGACCCTGGGGCCGGTCAGGGCACTGTCTGGGACCCTGAGGGCAGGAGGACAGGCTGGCCTCCAGCCGTCACTCCCACACACAAAAGGTGTGTAAAAAGGGAAGGCCTTAAATCAGAAACAGAGCCAACACTTTAAATCACTTGGTGCCTTAAAGAGCCACATTTTAAAATGTGGGCCAGGTGGTTGGAGAAAGCCACAGGCCAGATGAATCCCAAGGCCTGGCTAGCATCTCCGCCCTTGCCTGCAGAGGCCTGGACTTGGGGGTGAGGCCAGAGGTCGCGGGGTCCTCATTGACAGGGAAGGGAGACTCAAGCTCCGCTTAGCAGTGGCCGGGCTGCACCTCGGGTGTGCGGGCACAGGGGCTTAGCTTTCAAGCTGTTCCCAGAGGGAAGCGGAGCAGGTTTGTGTGTGAGCAGATCAGCAAAGAGCCTCAGGCTGAAGGAAAAAGTACACAAAGGAAAATTTTATATATATATTTATATATAAATCATGTCAGTGGAGCTTAAGATTTGTACTCTGAAAGAAAAATTTAAGCAAGGGGCTTTGACATGGCTGTGTCATGTGTAAAGATTAAAAGTTTGTATTTTTCTAAAACCCTCAGGCTCCTTTCTTACTGAGACCTAGTAATCATGCTCACGCGGCCGGGGGCGGATGCCGGCGCTCAGGGCGGACGCGGTGACCGCCGGCTCTGCCAAGTCACTTCCCGCGGCTTCGCGCAGCGGCCAAACCGTCACGTCAGCCTCTTACTGAGGAGCTCTCACAGCATAGTGCTCCGTACGTGAAAACGTCACTCCTGGGCTCCCAGCTGTAAAAAGAAAAAGTCATTTTTGAGGTTTGAATGGCCACATATAAATGCGTACATTGTGTTTCTAGACACACAGGGGATGTGCATTATGTGTCTTTTCCCTTCTCTTGGTTCTTCTGTTGCTTTTCTGGAATTGCACACAGGTCTTATATTTGTCATCACCTCAAGTATCCCCTTATTTAAAGCCTTCCCCAAGCCCTCTTACCTTCAGGCTCTCTCCGATTGAGCACTTGATCGCACTCACTCATTTACACCGTCTCAAGGTCAAGGAGGACCTATAGCCTGAGCCATGTTACGTACGTTGTCTCGGTCTAGAGTATCTCGGGAAGAAGATGCAGGAAACCTGATCCTGTTACAACCCCAGCTCTAGTCTGTAAATACAATTTTATTTCTTTAAGATTTTGAGAGAGAGAGCGGCGTGCACAAGTGGGGCAGAGGGGGAAGCAGGCTCCCCACTGAGCAGGGAGCCAGACCCAAGGCCTGATCCCAGGACCAATCACAGGACCCTGGGATCGTGACCTGAGCCAAAGGCAGACGCTTAACCAACAGCCCCCCAGGCGGCCCTATAACTGTACACTATGCTGTCTTTAGGTTTCAGAGCACGCTCCAGCAGCCATCCTTTTAGCACTGGCTAGCCACAGCTGCTGGCGTAAATACAGGGTCTGACCGGCTCCGCGCCTCAGGTACAAAGGTAGGCAGCAGGACGTGGTGGCTCTGCACCCTTCTCGGGCGCCCGGCCCGCAGTGCGGGGGCTCAGCTGCCTGGCGCTGAGAGAGAGACCACAGAAGGCTACCAACCGCAGCTGAGCCTTGCTTGCTCCTTTTGTAAAAGTGAGCATCACTGCACTTCCCTCATAGAGTTGCTGTGAGGATAAGACCAATCCATCTTCATAAAGTGCGTAGGACACAGCCCTTTGGTGTTTAATAAAGCACAGTCTAATAAAACTGCTGTCAGTTGACACCATACTCCAAGCCAAGCGGGGGCTTCACCCCCACCCCCGTTCTAGTCCGCGTGACCCCAGCTGAAGTCTGTTGTCGGTAACCAACATTTGAGAACTTACCATGTGCCCCGCATGCACTGTGCTAAGCACTTTATAGCCATTACTTCGTGTCACCTTTAACGCTGGCTTCGGCGACGAGGAAATCGAGGCTCTGAGAGGTAAAAGATTGTGCACAAAGTCACAGAGCTAGTCAGTGGATTGGAGGGGCTCAACCCAGGCAGTCTGACTCCAGCTTTCCTGGCTTGTTCCTAAAACAGATTTCCTCAGCTGTGCAGAATGTTACAAATAATACAAAAGAGGGAAAAAATCACAATGGAAGGTGACTCTAAATCAAGATTGCCCAACTAAACCAAAAATGGGCAGGAGGAAAGGACTGCAGGGGGAGCACGAGGAGGTAAGATGTTTACTTAACAGCCCTTCCACCCGGACCTCACTGTGCACCACATGAATACAGCCTACTCCTAATTACAACGGTACTTCTAAAAGCAATGACTCACGTTTTTAAAAAACTGAAGACCCAGGGGCACCTGGGTGGCTCAGTCGGTTAAGCAGCTGCTTTCGGCTCAGGTCATGATCCCAGGGTCCTGGGATCGAGCCCCACGTCGGGCTCCCTGCTCAGTGGAGAGTCTGCTTCTCCCTCTCCCTCTGACTGCCTCTCTGCCTACTTATGCTATCTCTCTGTCAAATAAATAAATAAAAATCTTAAAAAAAAAACAAAAAACTGAAGACCCAGTCAAGCAAGGGTAGAATGTTCCGTGTGACATTCTACACATGCTCTATTAATGCTACTCTGGCTCAAAACCTTTCCAGAACCAAGGCGTCTGCCTTCAGCTCAGGTCACGATCTCAGGGTCCTGGGATGGAGCCCCACGTTGGGCTCTCTGCTCAGCAGGGAGCCTGCTTCTCCCTCTCCCTCTGCCTGCCAAAAAAATCTTTAAAAAAACACCTCTCTATTAATACAATTGGCACTTCGATAGAGTAATTAAAAAAAAAAAGTTTTCAGAACCTATGTGGAGTGTCCTCAGAGTGGACTGAGAATTAAGTCTCCCTTTACAGTCACCTGTGTTAGATACACACATGCACGTACACCCATTACCCACCGTATGTACCTGCTCGGCTCCAGATGATGCCTTTGGCCGTTTCCAAAAAGTGTAATTCATGGAAGAACGAGCATTCACTCCCACAGAGGACAATCTGAAGAATGTGCCAGAGGGATGTCGCCAAAACCAGCTTCACCTTACAGACTTCTATTTTATTGTGAGGAAAGATACATTCTGCACAGATTCCCTCTCAGTTAAAACTGTGGGAGAAACACTCCAATCAGAGGCCTACTTTGCCAATAAAATATTGCAACCTTTATTTAAAATAAAACACAAGTTGGCAAGCCTTGTGAGACAACAGGCAGACAGCATTCCCCTTTCAAGGGCCTCATTTATTTACATCAAGTTTAACACTGTTAGCAGTTCACAGTCAGACAACAGGGTGAGAGAATTAAATTAGAAAAACAAAACACCTGAAAATATATTACAAGAACAAATACCTGACAACACTGGTAGTGTGACCCATGACTGATGTGTTTCCAGTGAAATCCCGTACTGTCTCCCTGTGTCCCCTCAGCGGTGCACAGTGCCAGGCCCTCCAGGCCTCACCCCCATGCATCCACCACGCATACACCTGCGGAGCGTGACCTTTGGTATAAACGTTAAACGAGTTTTAAAGACTGAATCATAGGCTGTAGGACAAAGTTCTGTCAACCACCATGAAATGTTGTTCAAACTTCTTTTTGACAAGCGAGCATAAAACTGGGTTTCTCCACTGATAGTCATTTCAGAATCAGATTGCAAGAAGTAAAAGTGTGGGGTCTACCCAGGAGATGGGGGGTTCTGAGGATGCATACACAGCTCAGTCAGCCTGCTCGTGGCCAACACACCAAACCAGGGCACAGCTTCTCTTCACCACAGGGAAAGATCTGAGTAACTCCTCTTTCACTGACTCCCCTCCTTTCTCAGCACAATGGTGTAGGTACAGAATGTGGACAGAACACAGACCCTCCATATAGATCTGAGAGATGAGGGTTTTCAAACATAAGCCCTAAAGAACTCTAAGATGAGTACCTCATTGTCCTTTCTAGTTTCTGAATACTAATTTCTCTGAAGGACAATCACCCTAATCAAGGTGATTTCTCAAGATCTCAGAAAATTTCTCTCATAACAGAATCCCAAGAACACTGGCCACAGTGAAAAACAGCTTGTCCAAATGGAGGCAGGCTGGCTTACCTGGCCTTCACCTACCAGAAACATCTCGGTCTCTTGGCAGGCCTGCCAACTCTCAACACATGGTATGGTACTTCTGAACTGAACAGTATTTGGGATTCACCAGTGAGGATACTAAAGCCCTACAGGATCCTGCAATATCTTCTGAATCACGAATAAATTTATTAGGCATACCTGTGTTACTGTTGTGCTACAACCGATGAAAACTACCCTTACATGTGAAAATTTTATTAACCAGAAGTCCCATTCTCCAACTGAAGTTTATGGTGCTTAATTACATGATTTGAAACTTCTATCCTGAGGCTCAGAAGCAAACCTAATAAGCAAGCTTCAATGAGACAAACTATTTCCTTTCTTGAAGCCCACTAGCATTGGACCACTCACCTCCACCATGTCCTAAAGAATTGACTAGAATGCTCCCAGACCTCAAGCCCTGCATGTAGAGCTCAGTAGCTTGGAGTGACACGCAGGACCCAGAAACTTGCTCCTCTGAGTAAAATGATGAACAAAGGATTTCACAGAACAGACACAGAGGGCACGAACTGGGTGTGGTCTAAGGACAAAGTGGAGCCTAAGCTTTCGACTTAAAGGAGACACCCTTTCCTTCAGATGGTCTGCAGGTTAGATCTGTTCACACGCCATCTGTGACCCCCGGCTGTTACCAGGGCCTTGCTACTGTGCTATGTATACTTAACAGTGGGAAAGTTAAAGGATGTAATTTTTCTAAGAGACGTAAACAGTTTCAAATTCGTAACTGAAAACAAGAGCAAAGAAGTGCACCTGGAGGGAGGGAAGGGTCCAGTTAGAGCAGCCTTCCCCCAGCTCCCCAGGCGGGCTGGAAAAAAGTGCAGTCTGTCACATCAGCGCCCTGTATGGGGGGAACATCTCAAGCAGGGACTCTCACTGACTGGGGCACTGAGCCCCCACCACCCACCTAACCAGTTCTAGCTCACTAAGTGTGCACCACCAACCCAGCTTACAAGTCTCTCCTCCGCAAATCGCACAAAGCCCATCTTTGAAGGCACAATCCGAGTGACTTCTACCACTCCGAGTCATCCTAGAATCAAGATGACCTGCCTAGGCCTCCTCACCCAGGAAGAAGCATGCGCTCTTCCTACCCTATCCTGCTCTTGGGATCTAGGATATGGAGTCGGAAAGGAAGGAAATAGCGCCTTACACGTGTTATCTTCAAGATGAACCCTTTGACCTCCGGTATGGCATGGGAAAGCACCCCCAGAGCAGGAAAGCCCCTCCTACTGGGACGCCGCAGTAAACGTCAAGCCAGCAGACGTGGAGGCTGTCTTAGTCACCTGCGCAGACACTGCACAGCCCGGAACTCCAGCCGCCCTTCCCGGCGACACAGGAGGGCAGGCAATGGCACTACAGTCCTGGCGGTAACGGGGCAGGTAACAACAATCATCGGCACTCCGGGCGCTTGCCCAGAAAAGCAAGCCTTGCATTTGAATTTTTAAATTCTGAGAGTTGGAAAACTGGAACTCTATCCAAAAGAATTAACTATCCTGACTGTTATGAGTGGGACAAGCTTTAGAACCAGCCCCAGGCCTCTCCTCTCTGCCTGGCGAGGCTACTGGGTTGTCGCACGGATGGGGCAGGCATCTGCGGGGCTGCCTTGGCCTGCCTCTGTCACAAGGGTAGAGGCTCCCTCCGGCTGCCTTTCTCTCTCTCTTTCCTGCTCCCACACCCCCCAAACCAAAGCAGACATTTACAGAAGAACTGAGCTGCTGGCTTGACAGAGATGTAGACAGCTGGGGGTCTATTAATTCGTAAGAAGAAACTTACATCCAGAGACCCATCTACATAAGAAAACTGGTCATAACAAATGCTTAGGGCACAGAGATGGACCCAAATCCAGATAAAACAAATTAATGCCAAGCAAGATGACGAAACCCAAAAATTGTGATGAACGAAAACGCTGACAACCCTGCCAGCCCAATGTGAACTCCTGTGGAAGCACAGCCTGATAGTAACAATGACAACAACAAAAACTGGAAGGGAGAGGTCAGAATGCAGTGAAGCTGTAACTCAAAAGTGGCCACCAATGCAATTTACTCTGGGGCATTTTATCATCTAATAGGCAAATTGTGTTTAGCTACTCATTTTAGAAACACACACACGCGCGCGCGCGCACAATGAATGTCAAGATCATTTCTAACTGGCAGGAAATCCTAGAAAACTAATTCCCAAAGTGCACTGGTTCTATGGCCATCTGATCCCACCCCTCCCCTCCCCTCCAAGAAATCCCAACAAAACCACGCTGGACATCGGTTAAAAAAAGACACTGCCAACATCAACAGGTACGCGTCTGCGCCCACCATGTCAGGATGCTAACTGGCTGAGCACGCAGCCTCAAAGGGAACACGGAGGATAAAAGGGCCTCAATTCTTCCTGAGGCAAGTTCCCCGGAAGAGCCTCTTTATTCTGGAGTACACATTACTACTTTTTAATGATTATAATTAAACCAGAAAGTTGGTCCGTAGTTTTCTGAAGTTATTTGGCTGAGCTACAATTTTAGCAAAACACTTACTATGCCTGCACATATTCATTTAGCGGTTTCATATTTACAAATGTGATAAGTCACAGGGGTGATTATTTATATATTTGCATTTTCCGGTCTCCCACAGGTAAAAGCGTATTAAGTCAATCAGCATCGAATCGACTGTTTGATCTTCTAAACAGACAGTAATAACACAACCTTATAGTTAAATTATATTTGATACTTTTCTCAAAGTGCTTTCATATACATTACCTCATAGTCATTAAAATGATATGGATAAAGTTGTTTTGTTTTTAAGAAAAAGGAATGTAGGACTAGGTTTTTTTAAACTCGAGTTAGTATTTCTTTATTACAAAGTGCAGACTACTGCTGTGTTGCTGGGGTCTGTCCAAAAGAATGACCCCCCCCCCCATTTTTCTAAGTTACTGAGCTCTACTGCATGCCTGCTCCGCCGTGTTGCCATTACTCAGCATGCAAGCCCCTTACGGCCAGAGCATGCCAGGAGCGTGTGCTTTAGAAAGCGTGTAGCACTGTGCAGACTGATTGTCTATCCGAGCCACCTTTTTTTTTTTGCAGTGTCTCACAAGGCAGCAGGAAGGGTGGAAAGACCCCACAACCAGAAAGTCATGAGACCTGAACCCTACAGCCTTGGCTCTGCCATCAATTAACCGAGATAATGGGCAAGTAACTTCACCATCCTCTCCTCCAACTTCTGAAGCTATGAAGGAAAGGGTTGGGGTCCTGATAGTGTTCAGACAGTGCTGGGTATCTAAAACACCTGGAGGGATTCTCGGCTGAGACCTCACCCCACTGGGAAGTCTAAGCTGGGGTGAGCCAATGCATCAGACTGTTTTTTTTAAATTCCAGGGATTTTGTTGCCCATCCCCGGCGAAGACCCACTAGACTAAGTGGTAGTAACAGCAGGAGCAGTGACCATTTACGGAGTGCTCATCATGCGCCAGGCACTCAAGCTAAGTAGCTTACATACGTTATCTCATTTAATCCTTACAACAACCCTGAGGTAGTTACTATTATTATCCCTGTTTTCCAACGTGGAAACTAAGGCTCAGGAAGGTTAAATGACTTGCCTTCTGGACTGGCTTCAGAGTCTCAACTTTTAATCACTATCTATACTGTATCCTTTAAAACTCAAAAGCTCCAGGACTTTAAATAAACACGAGCTGCACCTTACCTAAGTCAGCATGTTTTATTAACTGGGTACGATTTTACTAGCCAATTTTCAACTGAATTGTAAGAAAATTCTAACTTAAACCCCAAAAATGCAACTGGCGAAG
This sequence comes from Halichoerus grypus, assembly GCF_964656455.1. NCBI lineage: Eukaryota > Metazoa > Chordata > Mammalia > Carnivora > Phocidae > Halichoerus > Halichoerus grypus. The sequence continues at coordinate 108,293,762 of NC_135718.1, forward strand.
GATCTCTACTCTAATGATATCAATGAATAGGGGTTCATCTGGAAAAACACTGAATGAATTTCTTAGGGCCAATCTTTTTTAAGGCTATATCTCTGAAAATCACAATGGAAGTCTATAGGAAAATATACACACTTTAATTTTACACAAAGCCTTTTAAGAAAATACTTCATGTGGAACACAATCAAGATGTATTCCACACAAAACACTGCGTTTTAAGGTAAGAAATCTAAGCTGAAATCATACTGTCTGTACGTGAAAGGACTCAAGCGGTACCAGCCCGAAGGTATGCATATATATCAACCACTTTAGAGAGTTGTCAACACCTTGTAGAAGGCCTCTTGCTCCTGGCTTTGCTTTTAAACTAGACAGACTATGTTTTTAGTTTTGAGAAGTTTTCTCTGCTTTGAGTTCAAACTTTTGAATTTACATAAGGTTATTTTAAAAATCTGGTCCTTTTCAATTAGAAAAAGGAGCAGTCAAGTGATACTTTTCTACTAAGTTGACAGGGCCTCTTTCACCTGACCCCTGGAGTCCCACGCAGTTCAAGCATCACGTGGATGGACTGTGCTACAATCGTTCATGCTGCTCTTGACAGTGTTGAGAAAAAGCAATTCATTTCATGAACTTCTTGAGCACCTACTGTAGCCAAGACAGAGCCAGGTGCTGCCCCTGAGTAAGACACAGTCCCCGCCCTCAAGACTGTTCCGCGATGAGAAAACCAGGGAGCTTACACACTCAGTAGTGTTCCTCCAAGGCTTATTTTCAGAGCTCTCAAGGAAAGATCCCCTGCTTTAAAAAAAAAAAAAAAATCCCCTAAAAAACACAATTATAATTAACCCCTCAACTTGCATCCCACAATGACAGATAAACTTAAAAAGCAGCATAATATTCTAAAGTTTTAGCTTTCCCTGTCCCACCCTTAAAAGGCTAATGGCTAAAACGATTTCAAGTTCATGGAAATGACTGCTGAAGGGGAGCGGCAGAGAGGAAGGCGGGAGGACCGTGGGCCTCCATCCATGTTGAAGGGAACTCTGCCTTCTCGTCCAACCACCACAGGGAGCCCGGCCGGATCGCTAGCTGCCTGTGCTGCACCTGACCGTGACCTACGGACGCAGCTCACCCGTGCCCTGCCAGCGAGGCCCGGGACTTTCTCCCCCTTCTCCCCCTCCTCCTGGCCTGGGCCTCCTTTGGTGCAGTCACAGTAAGATTTTCTTTCTAATGAAAACTGAATTTCCTCCTTGGTCAAAGATGACAAACTGTACAAAACATAGTTTTTCCTCCTTAGTATTCTAGCCCAGTTAGCATCATCTCAGCAGTTCAACATTTCCATTATCTGCTACTGAGCGGAGAATGGAAATCTTTCAATGTAACAACGCTGCACTGAAGTGGCTCTCAAAGGGACAGCTATACACTTATCTGCAAAAGACCCCTGAGAAGATGTAGCGTTACCTTCATTTAACAGATTAAGAGATAGGGCTGTGGCTTGACAGGGGATCGATGACAGAGCCAGGAAGAAAACTCACAGGCCATCAGTGTTCACTTCCTAGCTTCCTAAGTTAATATTCCTTTGGGAGGAAAAAAGTAGTGTATTTATTCTTTTGTATCAGGTTCTCCTTGGGCGGGTGGGGGGTGGTGGTCATAAAGCTTTAAAAAGAGAATGAAGTATTAATTAAAATTAAACCTGATACCAAGAATATGAGTAGTATCTAACCGATTAGGTTCAGTTCCATATGATCCTAATTAGTTTCCATAATAATAACTGAATAGGAAAGGAAAAGGCCCATTTTTCAAAGGCAAAACATATTTGGGGGTTAAGTCATTAGGTTTCTAGGATTTAATCAGTGTTTCCTGGAAATGACCTGCCCCTTCAATTATGCATTCTTCTGAGAGAGGTGAAATGACAAAATAAATATCAAAGAGTATTCCCAATAGGGTATTTACAGACAAACCCAACAACAAGGGGGAGGGGGATATGTGAAAGGAGAAAAGCATATCAGAGTAATTTGGGGTGATTCATTTGAAATCCACAGAGACTAAGAGAATGTTTCTCCTTGCTCTCTACCTAGCCTGGGTGTAAGGTGATAAGGGAGGAGAAAGGTACAGAGAAATGGCCATTGGGACCGAGTCAGCTTCTCGAAAACTCAGTCACAGACCTCTGGACCTGACCACTGGATTCCAAGAAACCTCCCTCCTTGGTAGTTTAGCTGATAAAGAAATACAGAGCTGCTCAATTCCTTGGCCAGTATGTCGGTATGCAGGGGCACTGTATCAGAAAAGGATTCCTGAGAGAACCTGTACATGACCACTCTTTTCAAAACCAACGCTGGTCAATGGCCTGAATACTGCCAGAGATAAAGGAGGACAGCCTGCCCCGCAAAGAGCAGAGAGGAACCACTAAGGAAACCCCTATGCCTATGATTTCTAGACGGGCACCAGCAAGCAGAAAGCCAATCCTGGTCCACTAGGAAATAATCTACGAGACTGGGAGAAATGACTTTTGCTCATCAGTGGAGAAGATGTGAGGAGGAGGTTTCAATCTCCCTGACGACTTCCTGCACCAATTAGCACACCCATGGGAAAGAGGACAGGAGCACACCCTAGCAATCTGATCTGCAGTTCTTACGGCAGCGGGGAGCCCTGTGGAAACAGGTGCGTTCAACAGCCTCAAAGGAAAGGTCCCTCGGTACATTCCCAGCTTTCCCCTCTTCTGTCCCACCCGATTCATTCGGCGAGGGGGCGCGTCATCACCGATCGTAACCCCTGGAGCCCCAAGCCAACCCCGCAGTGTGTGGTGCGGAATGAGCGCCACTGCCAGTTCCCGGGCGGGCGCAGGCCTGCGGCCTTGCCGAGAGCAGCCCCGTGTCACCAGCGCACAGCATTCCGGGTAGGCGCAGGCTGGACTGGGTTCTTCGTGGCCTGACATACACACGTTCCCTGATGTTCCGGTGCACCTTCCAATCCTGTCCGCGACTGCTCCGCCCCCATCTCATTTCCCTGTCCTACGTGTTTTTGCTTTTTGTTGTTTTTGAGATGAACCTGTAAACGTGAGAGCTCAGAGATCTGAGGTACTTCACATAAACACACTCAAGTATCAGTCTTTCATTTTTTGAGAACAAGAACACAGGAACACAAGCCCCTCTCCCTCTCCCCTCAGAGCTGTGGGCGTGTGCCCACGAGGCTCACAGTGGCTACCTCTGCACCACGTCGCTGATCTCCTGGACACATGACAGTAAGTTATTAAGGACAGGGTTGGCCCCGGGCACCCCGGCCGCCGCTGAAGACACCTGCAGCTCCTGCAGGCTGAGTTCCAGTTTGCTCACAGCCTCTCGGAAGGCAAATTTGTTGCGCGTCTGAGGGATGCAGTCCACGTAGCCTGAGCAGTAGTCGAGGAGCTGGTGGCCAGTGTCCACCAGCTGGCTGTTGGGCACAGGCTCCGTGATGGCACTGGACAGTAGGTCAGCACATTCCAGCAGGGCCTCTTTGCTGATCTTGTCTGCTGAGATTTTCTCAGCCGCCTGTTTGGTTTTTCTCAGAGCCACTTTAGTACCTGCTGTGCCGTTAGCCATTTTGGCTGGCGAGATGGAAGATGTGGGGAGAGGCACTTGAGGGGGAGGCATCACTGGCCTCCCGGCTTTCCCACCGCCGGGCACTGCCCCCGGAGCGGCCTTTTTCCCTCCTTCCTGTGTTTCTGGCACGGGCTGTCCTGCAGTCGGGGCGGTCGGCTCTTCCGTGGGGTCTGCGCACATGGACGGATGCTGCAGTAGTCTCATCACTGGGGGTGGGGGTGGGGCACACTTTGGTTTTACCCGTCGGGGTCGGTCCTTGTCTCCAGAGGATGTGACCTGATGCTCAGATAAGAGTTTGAATTTATTGCCCTGAGAGTCTGTGCCAATGAGCTGCACGTCAGCTGGAGTGTGCTTCAGAGTGGGTGAGATAAGGACTGGCACTTTGTGGTTGTGAGTGGTTGGGAGGGCTGCTGCACCCTTGGCCGGAGAAGACCAGCCCGTCTGCTCGCCGTCCTCTGGGACTCCAGCCATGCCGAGTCGCGCCCCACCATTCCTCTCCTTGCTCTTTGGGGCGGCTGCCACTCCAGCCACCCCCGCCCCTGGAGAGTCCTTCTCTGTAATGGCTGGATCCCCAGAGGGGGTTCTGAGAGGAAGAGCCGTGGCTCCTCTGGGCAAAAGTTTGGCTTTTGGTCTCTCCCTACTTGGAGCAGCACCTTCCTCTGATTTTTTTGGAAGCATGTCATTGGCCCTGTCCACATTCTCTTCTGGCTGAGAAGAGGTGGACACTGTCCTTTCCAGCTGGAGTTTGGACCTCTGGCAGTTCCTGGGAAGGGTCATTGCCATCCTATCCTGCTCTGGAAGCCCTGAGGACATGGAAGATGTAGAGTTTGACCTTGGAAAAGGCTTGGAAGTGTCATCACTGGCTGTGGGTTTCCCCGCTCGTAAGCCCAGTGTCTTTTTGATTAAGCGTGGTGTAAAGAAGCCTGTGATGCCAGACCACCCGCCCCCAGCAGTGCCGCTGCCCCCGCCCCCACCGCCATCGTCATTACAGAGGTTCCTCTGTGCAAAGCTCCCCCCAAAGCACTTGGGTGGCACCAGATTCGCCTCTTGCTGGGCAGGAGTGAAAGAGAACCCATCAGCATGCTGTAGAGAAGCAACAGATGAGAAGTTACCCGTGAGTTCATATTTCTTGTGGGGTTGATTCTCCATTTCTCGGAAGGAGCTGCTGCGTTTGGGGGGTGTGGGAGCATTTCTCTTTTTCATGAAGGAGCTGAAGAAGCCTCCCTTCCTATCCCTGGTGAAGCATGTCTCTTTGGCATCTTCCAAGAGGCTGCTGGGTGACTTGTCTCTTTGTTTTCGAGGCAATGCTGGGGACCCACTAGGGGCCTGTGCACCTCTAAGGAACCCTGATGAGAAACGGCCAATCAGTAATGTGAAAGACAAACAGTGACTCCGTTACACTTGAGTAACTAAGGCTTCACTGTAAGAGTTTTGTCAGGATCTCTTAAATGTCAGGTATTAGCAGGACTCAGAGAAAACTAATAAATGCGTTATCATTTCCCACCGATGAGTTCCAAATACAACATGGGATATAAATGCGAAGAAACAACCCGCTGGTTTTCACCTCGGCATGTCTTTTCTCTAAAAACCACAGCACACCCTGGCCTCCTCTATCAGGCTCAATGAAGCAGTTTCTGCCAGAACTGTAAAGACGCTAAGCGTCTGGGATTCGGGAGTTGAGCAAAGAGAGCGGGAGGCCGAGCCGTGGGGCGGGCGGGGAGATCGGGCCTACCGCCGGCACCGGGGGCCGGCCACAAGAGCCGGAGCTGTTGCAACGCCAGCCGGTCCCTCCTCAGGGAAGACGGAGAGCAGAGTGGAGATCGAGCATCGTACCCCAAGGTTCTTGGAACGAGACGGTTGCATTCTACCCGCCTAGCGACCCATACCTGGTGCTGAACTAGAAGCAGAATTTTCCGTGGCGTCCTGTGCCCCTTCGATATTCTCCTTGTTCTCCCCCTGCTTCTTGAGCGTCCGCGTCTTGGAAGGAAGTACAGGCAGTCGGGGCAGGTACGGGACAACAGATGAGGCGGCGGCGGCTCGCCCAAGCTCCTCAGCTACCTCTGTGAGGAAGAGAGGGGGCTGATCAAACCAGCGTCACGACACAGAAAAGGTTTTCTTTTTAGAAAAGATACACAACTGAGAAAAAAACTGGAGAAAAGAGCACCAAAATATGTAATGGAATCACAGAATACGGACTCTTTTATGTCTGGCTTCTTTGGCTCAACACCGTGACTGCAGATCCATCCGCGCTGTTGCACGCGGCAGGGGCTTTCATGCGTACTGTTCAAACGTGTGAATCTCCCAAAATCAGGCCGTTCCTCTTTTGATGGATATTTACGTTATTTCTGGTCTGGGGCTACTGTGAATATGCCGCTAGGAACACCCGGCTACGTGTCCTTTGCTTCAGAATCGTACATACGTCTGCGGGTACATACCGAGAAGCAGGACCGGTGGGTTACAGGGTGCACATAATTCAGCTTCGCTGAGTCCTGCCAAACTGTCTCCCAAAACGGCTGTATCAATCTATACTCCCACTAGCACTGTATACAAGTTCTGGTTACTCTGCATGCTTGCCAGAGTTTGATATTCTGAGGTTTTTGGGTTCGATTTTAATTTTAGCCATTCTGGTGCTAGGATACAGTGACATCTCATTGTTCTATTCTGGACTTCTCTGATGAGGAGTAATGTTAAGAAGCATGGTTTCATAGGCTTTCATATCATTTGGCTAGCCTTGTTTACTGAGGGCTTGTTCAGAGGCTGAACAAAGCCGACAGATTTCTGGAGTTACTTTTATTTTTAGGTTGCACCTTACACCAAGGAGGAGGATGGATACACTTCATTTCATTTCATGCAAATGAAGCAAATGAGGCTCCTGAAAAAGTGTTCACCCTTTTGAACATGGCTATGTGTTTTGTGGCTTCTACTGGGGCAAAGGCATGCTTTGCTATTCATTCCTGAACAAAAATGAAGCAAGTGAGATCAATTAAATTGTGATATATTGTAATTTTTTTATATTTTTGGGCAACTATTTTAAAAATTGACTCCTGCACAAGAATGGGTACATGGCATATAACCCAAGCCAGGCCAGCGAGACTCCTTTCCTACGCTGCTATATACAGCAGCTGGGAGACAGACGTCAGCTATGAAGATACGACCTCAAGGATGCTAGCAACTGTGCCCCATGTCTCTTCGAAGATTCCAAGGATGAGATCAACGTAGAGGCAAAAGTAAAGTGATACTGGGTGGGAGTGGCTGTGGAAGGAGGAAGTCCCGAAGCTACTTGAGTCTGTGGCTTCTACTGACTCTGAACCACACCAGGGTCTGGTTATGAGCCAATAAATCCTCCTTCTATTGCTTTAGAAAGCTTGAGTTAGGTTTCTTCCACTCACAACTAACCAATAAATACATCTTTTTAAGGTAGGAACTGTGTCTTATCTCTGTGTCTTCAGTAAAGCGCTTGCCACAGATTAAATGCTTAATAAAATATGGGTTAAATAATCTTAAATTTCTTGTTTAGCAATTTTAAATTGCAATTACGTTGATGTTCTAAAAGGATAGAACATTTTCAAGAGAAAGAGAAAATTTAACTAAGGATTCAACAGAAGTTAAAAGTTGACAAAGAAGCACCAAAGAAATGGAGTCTGTGACTCCTACCACTTGAACGCCACATGAAGTAAAGCACAATGAGGAAAGAAGAGGGCCGTGAGGGGCAGCTGCTCGATCTGGCCCAAAGGGTGATGTGCACAAGTTTCAGCAAAGGACTAAGAAGAAAATACTTTTCATTCAACTTCAGTGTTGTACTTTTCCCTTTCTTCTTATCAGAAATGATAAATCGCTAATGGAAGACAACAAAATTCAACTTGCCTGATTTCCTCTTCTTATATTTTAAAACCTGAACTTAAGTCGTAAGCTCTATGTTCAATTATTAAGGAGAGAAAAAATTTGAAAAATACGTGCGAAACTCTGGAGCTGTACTGAAGAATCCAATCAGCACACATAACTAAGAATTCTGTTTTCAGCTCTCTAGGAACAGGCTGTCTATATAACAAGCGTACTGACTTGAGCATGTAACTGTAGAGGCACTGTGTACTGACGTCAGAAGCTGCCTGCAGGCACCCATACACCGGTTTTTCAGATACGAAAAGGGCTCTCACTGTTCAAAGCTTAACATGCTCATTTTTAAACTATTTCCATGTCAATATATTTTAGAATATCATTTTAAATATTCAATTGTGTGAATGTAATAATTAGCATCCCACTGGATTTTTAAATTGTTCATTTTTCAATATTAAAAACTACATGCTGATGTAACATCCTTGTAGCTAAATCTTTATTCATACCCTTAATTATTTCCTTAAGATCTATTTCCAGAAATGAAATTTCTGGATATTGCTTTTATGATTTGAGTTTGCTACTGTCTTTGTAGATATGGTTCAGGGAGGTGGAATATTCTTCATACTCATTTTTTCTTCCCTTCCATATATGGTTAAGTGTTGGTGCTTTAAGAACTACCAAACTTCTTCTCTTTATGAAGAGACTGAATTCCTAATTAAAATACAATTTCAATGTTAGAAATAAGCTTGAGACACAGAGACACATTTAAAAATAGCAAAAGAAAAAAAAAAAAAGGGCAAAACAAGAATAATAAAGGCCAAGAATTAATTCGGTCCCCTGAAATGGAGTCCCAAACTAGAGGAGCCTATCATTTTCGAAATGTTATTATCACCCCTACCATCACCCAGACCTGGCCACCACCAGTAAACTGCCAGATTCCCACCTTCAGAAATGCTGGAGTCATGGAACATGGTTTCAAAAGCCTGATGTGTTTCAGCAAAAGAAGGCCTGTCGGCAGGGCTCCACTTCCAGCCTATGTAACAAAGAAGGAAATACTGAAAACTCCTTTCAGAAATTAAATATCCAGTGGCACACCTGCGAGTGAGGCTACTGAGGCAGAGGTCCAGCATGTTCACAATGAGAGTGAGGCGGCTGCTTCTCAGTTCTAGACTCAGGTGGAATAAACCCACTTCCTAGGGCTGGTCCTTCTATTCTTTCTACTACAGGGATAAAGACGGGTAGGGAGATGGTTTATAAAATGGAAAGTTGTTTTCTACTGGAAAAATGAAAGAAGTGAGACTTATCTTCAAACTCATTCTAACCTTATAATCAGCTGTCCATGTTCAGAAATATAACGGGATATCAGAAAGGAGGAACTTAAGAGTTCACTTTGACAAAAATAGGAGAATAGGGAAAATAACAAGACATATGCTTAAACACAATGCAATTTAATAATTCCCTACTCACCTTCCAGCTTTCTGATCTGTAAGAAGTCAGATGCTTATGTTTATTCATGAGAGGTTACTTTCAGGTATTCTCCAGTCTTTGGTAATCATTTTTGTCTGGTTGAAAGCAGCCTTCCCCTACCCAAACTCTAAACCCATTTTTTTTTTTTTTTAAGATTTTATTTATTTGACAGCGAGAGAGGGAACACATGCAGGGTGAGTGGGAGAGGGAGAAGCAGGCTTCCCGCCGAGCAGAGAGCCTGATGTGGGGCTCGATCCCAGGACCCTGGGACCATGACCTGAGCCGAAGGCAGACGCTTAACGACTGAGCCACCCAGGTGTCCCTAAACCCAATTTCTTCTTATCCTTATTATGCAAGTGGTTTGGGGAAATTTAGTCAATTCATGGGCCATGGACAACTGTTGTTAGCATTCCAATTAAACCTGATGGTTTATCATATATGCCAACTGGTTGATCAATGACCAACTTTTTTTTTTTTTTTAAGATTTTATTTATTTGAGAGAGAGAGAGAGAGAGAGAGAGCCGGGGGGAGGGGGCAGAGGCAGAGGGAAAAGCAAACTCCCTGCTGAGCTCACAGCCCAATGTGGGGCTCAATCCCAGGGCCCTGAGATCATGACCTGACCTGAAGGCAGACGCTTAACTGACTGAGCCACCGAGGCGCCCCTGACCAACACTTTATACGTCAGGGGGTTGGATTAAATCTAACACTGAGAGGAAAACAGTTTATTTCATTAATCATCCTGAATCACTGACTTAACCCTTCAAAATTAAAATACAAAAGAAAACACTCACATGCTCTCATAAGTTCATAAACCTTAGGGGGGCATCCTTCAGGTTGTTCCATTCGATATCCTTTTTCCAGTAGATCATACACCTGAGACAGGTCAATACCTGGATACGGTGACATTCCATATGTAGCAATCTCCCACAACAGTACCCCGAAAGCTGCAAAAGGGATTAAAAAAAAAAAAAAAAAAGCTGAATGTTTCTTCTCTGATTTGTTATCTATTTTATACTATTAGGTAACTTCTCTTCAAATTTTGGATAACATTCACACTGTTACATTAGTATACTCTTCTAATTCTTATAGCATTCTAGTTCTTACAGCTGAACTTGTCCTTCTAAAATATCTGCCACAAAATGCTTCAGGTATAACCTCCAGGCTGTTTTCTATAAGCTTCCCAATTTTTTTTTTTTTTTTTTTACAGATTTTATTTGACAGAGAGAGACACAGCGAGAGAGGGAACACAAGCAGAGGGGGTAGGAGAGAGAGAAGCAATCTTCCCACTGAGCAAGGAGCCTGATGTGGGGCACGATCCCAGTACCCTGGGATCATGACATGAGCCGAAGGCAGATGCTTAACGACTGAGCCACCCAGGCACCCCAAATTTCCCAATTTTTTAAAAAAGATTTTTTATTTGAGAGAAAGAGCGCTCATGAGCACACAGCGTGTGAGTGGGGATGGGAGGGGCAGGAGAGGGAGAGAGAATCCCAAGCAGACTCCCCACTAAGTGCGAGAAGGGCTCGATCCCACGTCACCAAGACACCAAGATCACAACCCAAGCCAAAACCAAGAGTCCGATGCTCAACCAACTGAGCTACACAGGTGCCCCATAAATTTCCCAATTTTTATTTAGATCTCTTTTACTGTAGTGAGGGAGAATAAATTAGGACCATAAAAAGTCTGGGACGGAACCAAACTACTCTTAGAAAAATCTATGATCTAGTTAATGAGTTCTAGTTTTTAGATCAGCTAATATTAAAGGAGTAAAATAGAAAGGGACTCCCTTAAAATCAGGAAAAAAAAAAAATCACACTAGCAAAGAAAATTTGCTTGATCTTGTCACACATTATTTCTGAGTTTTGAGATTTCTGGTAAAAAGTGGCTTAGCATCTTACAACTATTTCTGCTGGCCTACAACCCAAATTTCTAGACCTGTTCAGTCCATGAGCCTCTGCTAAATCAGACTGCTTTCCAGGGCAACCAAAACAAGATGAGTTAGTTACAAGGACAAACTCTAGGTGCAATTCCATCATGCCTTCCTTGAAAAGAAGAGGCTACTCTGTGTCACAGTACTCAGGAAATGAGCTATGGAAAACAGGGAGCTTCACAGAGAGAGGATCAGTACAATTCCAATGCAATCCAAGATCTAGACTGTGAGCTTCTTGAAAGCAGGGACTTGTTTTTTGGCGTTTTTTTTTCCACTTTCTTCTTTACATTTTTTCTATGCTAAGTGCCTAACACAATGCCTGGCAGATGATAGGTATTTAATAAATTCTTGCTGAATGATGAAGGATGGGGGTCAAGGCAGAGTTTACTGATTACATAAATGAGAAGCTCTAAAGAATTAAGAACATTTATTAAAAACATAAAATGACAGACACAGAAGAAGTCCCTTCCGACCTTACCCCAGACGTCAGATTTAATTGAGAAGGTATTGTAGGCAAGACTCTCTGGTGCTGTCCATTTAATAGGAAATTTGGCTCCAGCATGAGCAGTATAGGTGTCTCCAGTCATCAGTCTACTCAAACCAAAGTCAGCCACTTTTACCACATGGTTTTCTCCCACTAGGCAGTTACGGGCTGCAAGATCTCTGTGGAGAAGAGAACCCTAATGTGATTCCACTCAGATGGTGAGGAAAATGGCCATGAACACTCTCTTCTTGGTTCTTTGTGCTACAAACGGAGTTGAGAAGCGCACACTGGCAGACACAGTATCTGATGACAGCTGCTAACGTGGCAGAAAGCCACTGACCACAGACCACTTGTAGGGGCATCATCAAGAGGCAATTCTCTGATACTCGAACAAAGCAGACTTCAGAAAATGGCTTCCTATTTACGAGTACACGGAGAGAGGTGTCAGAGGTGAGGAGAAGATGCTTTTCTACAAGGCTTTACTTTAAGTTCTCTACCAAGACAGAAAACTATTTTTAAAATTAAGCCATTAGAGCAAAAGCCTCTTTGAAATGGTCCTGGGCAAAATAAAGAGCATTCTGTTTTGAGAATTAGCAAAGGCCCATTAATACTTTAACCAAAATACAGTAGGTTTATAAGTTGGAAATCACATTATAGTGGGCAAGCCCTCTGAAAGAGAAAATTGCTTTTCTGAGTCATCTGGAAATTTCTGGGAAGGTTCTCACATTCTTTTCTTTATTTGCACCTCAAGCAAGGTAGCTTCATGGTTAGTCACAGGCAATAGTCAGGCTTTACACACCTATGGATGAAATTCTTCTTCTCTAGATACTCCATTGCAGAAGAGATCTGAGTGGCCATGTACAGCAGGACAACTGCAGTCACCTCTTCTCGACTGCATTCTCGGAGATAATCAAGCAAGTTGCCATACGGCATGTACTCAGTCACAATGTAAAATGGTGGCTCCAAAGTACACACACCTGATAGTTGAAGAATAGAGCTTGTTTTATTAGTATATTTCCAAAAATTCCCAACTACTTCAGCAAGAATAACAGACACATTTTAAAGTCTAGCTTAGCAGTAATCTTTTCCCTTCTCACTATCACATTCTCCTAAAATAATACAGCAAAGTTAAGATGAAGGTGGTTGATAAGGGAGTCTTGGCTTCCACTACATCATTCTTCGGAAATCCACATGCATCTGAGTATTTGCCTGTTTGGGCAAAAGCATTAATTCCACAAGGGGTCAAGAAGACCAAAATGTCTTGAGTTCTGTATATGCCTGTGATTCCCATCCTCACCTGCACACTCACAATATTTATCCAAAACTAACAGCAATTGTGTGTATGTTGAAGAGCATGTGAGCGCAGCCCGTATCATGCTTTGTAAAAAGATTGTTTCCACAGTCAAGGGTGTCACTGATACACGGCAGACTCCTTGTAAAGAATCAACAAGAAACTATTTCCTTTGGGACAATTTGGCTCAAGGTGAACACCCAAAGAAACTGGCCCTCCTTTCAAAAGGGCTGAGAGTTCAGTCACTAGTTTCTTTGTGACCTGAACAGGAGAGGAGCCATTCTACACAGGCTACCACCTGCTGCTTATTAGCAAGGTAAACCAATGGGTGTGGCCACAATTTGTAACCTGCTTCTTTTCTACAGTTCTTTATGTCTCTTTATTTTGTAAAAATATTTTGTGACAATGTTTGGTTTGGTATCATTTTGAGTGATTCTAAACTTTGAATCTGGGGCAATTACCACAAGCTGGGCAGTTATATATATTGTAATCAATCCAGGCCATTGTTTCCTGGGCAATTTTTATTAAAATCTTTTGAATTAATTTATGTATGTATGTAATCTCTACACCAAACATGGGGCTCGAATTCATGACCCCAAGATCAAGAGTCAGATGCTCTACTGACTGAACCAGCCAGGGACCCCGTTCCTGGGCAATTTTATAAACAGAGAGCCTGCTGATTAAAATGACAACCATTTACTGAAGCAGATTGGTGCCTGGAGCTTCCACCATGGTGATTCAAAAGCAGCATTTGGAAATAACAGGGATGGGAGACAAGGACCTTCGAGGAAACCTATGGTTCAGGCAAGCTTCCTCACCTAGTAGTTGGACCAGATTAGGATGCTTGATTTCCTTCATCACTGCAGCTTCCTTCAGGAACTCTTCCACCTCCATGGTATCTTCCTGGAAGGGGGAAAAATAAGAGAAAAACAAAAAACAAAACAGAAGAGGGACAAACCCCCATTTTAACCATTTGAGTCAACTCACAATCCTAAAACTACAGCTTTAAAAGGAGATACCTTTTGAATATTTTAGCAGATTACTTAAAGAAATTTTATCAGAACCTAATAATATGCTCCAGAGACATCCAATTAAGAAAGAAAAGTGTCCCCAAATCTATCCAACATTTGAAACTGGAGTGAAAATTACCATGGCAAGCAAAATTCAGCCACCACATCCCATCACAACTGAGACCTGGGAGACCTGGATGGATAACTCAGTGCTCTGATAGTTTACTTCCCTAGATAGCTCAGCCTTCAAAAGAGGAGACAGAAGAGTTAGCTGTTTACACATCTGTCTTCCTGACAAATTCCTTAAGGAGCAATACATGTTTGCAAAGCCATGCATATTGTCTCAGACTCAAAATATGCTTAATAAATGTTTGCTGACCAGAACTGATTACACTCATAGCCAAAGAGCAGCCCTTACACACGATACGCCAGAGCTACGGAGGTATATGGGAGATCTTCAGAGAATGGAATGAGTGACAACACTGTAATTGGACACTAGGTTGCTTAAAGAAGACAACGGCATCAGGAAGATTTCCATGACTATTAGGAACAAGAGAAGTGATCTAATCTCAGAGAGATGGGGGAGCACAAGGCAGAGAGCTCAAGGACAGAAGGGAGAGCCCGTGATCCTTGAGCACTGCATGAACAATGCTATCCAGCAGGGGTCATTCTCAGGAAGCAAAACAGCTTGTTTTGCATTTATAACTTAGAATCTGCTCCTAACCTTCCACTAAGCCTCCAGAGACCGGCCTTCCCCGCATGGGGTCTCCCTGCGCTGCGGTGAGTAATCTGCCCCCGCACTGTCAGCCGTGGCACGAAGGTTAATCATCAAACTGTCGATGTGCTTGGCACCGGTGGGTGGAAAGCGTTCCAAAGTTAAAGAAGGGCACACTCATATTTCCAAGTGATTCAGCACAAAATAAAAAAAAAAGACTGGAAACTGTAAGTCTCAGCAACCCACCTTCAATGTTTTCACAGCAACCGTAAGGCTGTATTTCTTCCAGACGCCAACATAAACTTCTCCATACTGCCCCCCCCCAAGTTTGTGCTTCATGGTAATATCCGTTCGTTCCATTTCCCACTTGTCATGGATGGGGGACACACCATAGACTGTGGGCTTATTGCACTTGGGCGCTGGGTAGTGTAACGTCGTCACCAGCCCGTCGGCCACCGTGGAGTGATGGTGCACGAGTTCGGCCAGGGTGCTAAAGCGGCTCTCAGCAGTGACGTACACCTGGTGAGGCAGGCGGGAGGAAAGCTAAAGCAACTTGAAAAGAGGTCAGAAAACCTTTTTCAAAGCCCATTAATTTCACTGGTCTGAAGATACAAAGATAGAAGGTCATCTTACGGAGGTAAATGAAAGAATTAAATGATGATGGGAAGGGGCAACACAGAACTTAAGTTTAATCCTCTTTACACCACTCTTCCCGGGTTTCCTAAAGAAGCTCGGGGCGGGGGGGGCTTCCAAGCTATCTTTCTGGATCATCAAGATCCACCCAAGATCATGGGTCTTCAAATATTTTGAAGCAACAAGACTGTGAAACCCAAATCCGTAAGACAGAAGCAGAGATGCTGATTTAAGTAGGGAAGGGGAGAGACCTGGCCTCTTCTGAAAGGCCATGAAATACCAACTCAGAATCTTGTACAGAACATAACTCGAGAACCACTGGGTTTCCATTTTTTTTGGTAGGAAGAGAGTATTTAAGGATCTTACAATTTTTACTTAATTAGGATGTGCTTTTGAGTAGCTAGGCTATTAAAAAAAAGAGCCACAATTTTATATCCGGGTTGTTAACAAAACAGTAATTTGTGACAAGTAATTAAAGTATAAAAGATGAGCAGTCTTTGAACCCTATCTCCCAAGGGAGCTAGCTTACTGTTTTTTAAAAAAGAAACTTGTGTTGTATACAGAAGAACACATAATACATGCAGAATTGATGATTTTTACAAGGTGAGCTCACCCACATAAACCTCTCCCACACCAAGAATTATAACACTACCAGCATCCTCCCAGCTAAGCTATTCACTCCTTCAAAGATAACCACTCTCTGGACTTCCAACACCTTACATTAGCTTTGCCTGCTTCTGAACTTACACAAATGGAATCATACTATGCATTGTTGTGCCTGCCTTTCTTTCATTCCACTTTTCTTTATTGTGATATAATTCACATACCATAATATCCACCATTTTTAAGTATACAATTCAGTGGCTTTAATACATTCACAAAGTTGTCCAACCATCACCACTATGTAAGTCCAGAACACTTCCCATCAGCCTACAAAGAAACCCCATACCATCAGCAGCCATTCACATTCCCCTCACGCCCAACCCCTGACAATCACTAACTCCTTTCACTCAGCTTTACATGTGTGAGACTCACCTACGAATGGGTCAACACACTTTTCTGCAGAGGGCCAGAGTAAATATTTTAGGCTTGTGGCCACAGTGCCTCTGTCATAACTACTTAAAGCTGCTGTAAGAATGAAGAAGCAGCCATAGACAATACGTAAACAAGCAGGTGTGGCTGTGTTCCAATAAAATTTTACTTACAAAGGAAGGCAACTGGGCGGGCCACAGATTTTTGTCAGAGTGTATACAGCAGGACTACATTCATTTTTTTGTTATATGAGATTCTATTTTATGAATACACAATTTATTAATTCATTCTGTTGTTAGACAATTAAGTGCTTCTAATTTGGGACTGTTACAAATAATGCGACTACAAACATTATGTACATGTCTTCTGTACACATATGCACTCATTTCTGTTGGGTATGTAACCAGAAGTAGAGCTGCTAGGTCCCTCCTACATTATCACTTATCTGATTCTATGTGGTTTTATCAGGAGACAATATGTCTGCAGGGTGATGCAAAAGAGAAACATTAATAATTATTTCCTACTTTGTAGCAGCCATTATGTTTTAAGGAAATTATTTCATTTAATCCTCATGACGATCCAATAAATTGGGATGAGAAATTGAGGCTTAGAGTAAGGTCACAAAGTTGACAAATATCAGCGGTGGAGGTACCCAGCAAACCAGGTCTGCCTGCTCTTGGCAAAGCCTGTGCTTCCCCTACTATGCATATCACACAGACCGAAAGAACAGAACAAATGACTCGATGTAAATTTACTGTTCAATAGAACGGACATAAACCTATGCTTCACAGTTTATAAAGTAAAACAGCTCCATTCTAACACAACCACTCTACAATGGTTGGTCTTTCCAACATGTACATTGCTAAATGGCTGATTAATCTATTTATAGTAACATACATTACACATCAATCCCAGTCTCAGAAGCCCAAATTCTTACTCTGTGAACTTTCTGGTAGAGATTATTATAATTTTCAAAGATCCAAGGCTTAATTTGTCAATTCTCTACAACATATTGGATGTACCTATATATATCTGTGTACTGATGACGATTAGAACTGCTAACTTATACAGCAGTTTCCTTCATCACCTTCAAATCTATCTCATCATTAAACTATTAATGTAATACTGTTTTTAATTCCCATTACCATATTCTTTTGAAAAGAGTAAGCTTTCACATGCCAAATGGCCCAAATTCACATCAGTGATTATTTTATTTCATGTCTGACAGAAAAACTATATTCTTTAGTCATTCTGAGTATTTTTTCTAAAGAAGGGCCAGTCTACACCTACAGGCGGTACTGGCCAGTCTTACCTTGCCGTCTGTGGTGGTATTGATCCTGTAGTGATACACACGCCCCTCGTACCTGAGCGAGATCGACAGCTGCCCGGGGCTGCTCTCGCTTTCTCGCACCAGGAAACTGCCATTGATTAGACTGCTGAGTAGGTACTCTGCTGCACTGCGCGACACGGGTCCATGGTACCAGGAATGTTTCTCCAAGCTGTTCACTGGGGTGATGTAGTTGCTTGGCACCCAACCTTGTCCATTCTTGGAGCGAACTTCACTCCACTCACCATTCTGGTTATAACCAAGGACTCGCAGCTTTTCACCTAGCCAGGAAGTCATCAGAGAAGAGAAGATGTCAGGGCTTTACCTCAAGCAGCAGCAGTCTATTGTCAAACTCAGAACCCAGTGAAAAAGCAATCACAAACTCTTATGGCAACATTTTTTTAAAAAACAATGAAAACAAACTTGGCTGTTCATCATATCCTGATTGATCACTTTAGCCTGTAGCTTAAACAGAAGCAGCCTAGTTAGAAATAACCTTCTGGCATTTACTAATGGTTTTTACACCAACTAAAAAAATGTCTTTAGGAAACTCCATGTGTGGTATAGTACAGTGGCATACAAAGATAGAAAGGTTATGAACCCATAAATACAAAGACAATGATGGTTGCCAGAGGGGAGAGGGTGGGGCAATGGGCAAAATGGGTTAAGGGGAGTAGGAGATACAGGCTTAAATCCCTTTACAGAATGAATAAATCACCAAGATAAAAGGTACAGCAGCATAGGGAATATAGTTGATGGTATTATAATAGCATTGTGTGGTGACAGATGGTAGCTACACTTGAAGTGAGCACAACATAACGTACAGAGTAAATCACTACGTTGTATACCTGGGAGTAATGTAATATTGTGTGTCGACTATACTTCAGTTAAAAAAAAGACAGAAAGGTTATCCTGGAAAATGACACAGTCTCACCCCTCAAAAAAAATTCATTTTTTCTCATAACAGTTTGTCAAGGAATATATCTTAGATATGGTTCAATGTTAATAACAATCAAGGTTTAGGGATAAGAAATATGAAATACAAAGTTACTTCTAAATTTCAGTTGGCACCGAGTCCAAAAAACCATTTATGTAAAAAACAAAAAAAATAAACAAGAAAACAAAACAAAATAGAAGCACAGACCATAGAGCTTTCAGCCATGCTTTCAGAAAGAAAACTGCCTGGGGGGCAGGCAAGTAGAACTCCCAAAGCACATTCCAGGACTCAAGTTTTAACAGTTATAGTTTCCCAACTTCCCTCCCATTCCCCATGAACATGAGTCAGTCCTATTCATTCCTCTAAAATTAGTATGTGGGAAGGGAAGCTGACACTGAAGCTGGAACCCAAGACAAGTTACTCAGAATGTCTTTGCTTGCTATCAACGTCAATGTCCTTGATCTCTCTGTTAAAGTTGTGAACACCAACTTTAAACTCCCTAATATACATTTTGCCCCTAAACTTGCAACTCAGACAAAACAGGAAAGGATAAGGGATATCGTTAGTAACAACTAATAACCTAAAGAAACGCTATAAGGCCTTAGGCCCTTATCTCTGAGAGATGCACGCCTTCCTACAGAGTTCACACCTACTTTTCAGTGTCAGCAGAAGAAAACCAAACCAATTTAAAGCACATGGCCCACTAGTTATCAGGCAAAGGCCACTGAGGAAAAGCTCAAAATCATTATTCTGGCAGTCATCAAACTTTTCCAGCAACCCACAGAAATGTTTACCATAGGGTAACTTTATCAGCTCCCACTATCTCACATTGACACCTGGATGTGAGACGTTCAATGACAAAAACCTAGGAGTATATACTCATAAAATACAAGTATGTACAGATGGATAGATAGGTGTGTGTGTGGTGTGGTTGCGGAAATGCACCAGTGCACAGATAAATACTCCCCAGCCATATCTGCAGGAAAACAAAAACAAAAAACTCAGTGCTACTAGAAAAGCTAAGTAAAACTTGTTCCTCTGTAGCTTTTCTCTATTGTACCACAAGAACTAGAAAAAATAGACATCAAGTATATCATTGTTGCTTCCTTACAAATAATTGGTAATGGCAGGTCATCATAAGTAGGATACAGTCAAAAACCCTAGGTTTTTGTTTGTTTTCCTCCCTTTGGAAGTTAGGAGGAGAATTTCCTACTCTGGAAGTTGTGAGTACCATGGAAATTGACAAGGGTATGACTAATGGGATGTACTGACAAAGAAATGTTGGGAGAACTCTGTTTTGTAATTCAAGCAAAAAACAATCTCAAAGAAGGAACTAAAATAAGTATCGTTATTTTTCAAATATATTTTCTTGTCCTTGAAAATAATAAAATAGCTTTAGCATGACATCATTTTTTTAAAAAGATTTTATTTATTTGAGAGAGAGAGAGAGAGAGCATGAGAGTGGAGAGGGTCAGAGAGAGAAGCAGACTCCCCGCTGAGCAGGGAGCCCGATGTGGGACTCGATCCCGGCACTCCGGGATCATGACCGGAGCCGAAGGCAGTCGCTTAACCAACTGAGCCACCAAGGCGCCCGCATGACATCATTTTATATCAATAAGAATCTGATAGAAAAATCTGACATTTCATGGGGTTTAAGACAAATCACTGTTCGCCATGAGAGAACAAGAATCCCAGCCCTTGAGCTGCACACTAGCAGTTGCCATAAATGGTAACTAAGGTATCAACAGATTGTCTTTATCGATGTTTCCTTGGTGACGGAGCTATCTTGGAAAATGGTGACATGAAAAGTATCTAGGAAAGAATGTACTGAGTCACTGCTTCACAAACTTCTCCACTGAAGTATTGACAAAGGTAAAAGAGTGTGTTGTAGCCCAAAGAGACTAATGCACAGTATAAAATTCTTTGAAATCCTGTTTTATCCTAATACTTTGTGTAAAATTTTCCCTCAATGCATAAACCTCACACACATACAAATACTACCACCATCCCCCCCCGCAAAACCACCCAAAGTCTTCAAGTAACTTGACACTAGGAGATCACACACGTTACTTTTTCTACGCCTTTGACACCTCCTGGCATAGGTTTATGTATGTGCCTCACACCCACTCTGGAACACATCTCTACCCCAGTTTGAGTTACAGGTGTCTGCTCTTGATTAATGTGGCTGGATTTAAAAAATAGATGCATATAAAAATTTTATAAAAGGGTAACATTCCCTGAATGGAGGCCTATCTTAATTTGGTATATTCACTCCCATTTAATACCTCATTCTGAACCTCACAAAAAAAAAAAAGGCGTATGTTTGACAAATTATCATTTAAATTACAATTTCACTTAAGTTAAAAATTATCCTGAAATAGGAGGAGGCTTTCATAGGTTCAAAAAAACAAGCTTAGGCAGATTAGCAATCCAATTCAAGGACACAATGAGAATGTCCCATGCTGCTTTCTTTCTTTCATTTTTTTTTTTTTTTAAAGTAATCTCTACACCCAATGTGGGGCTCAAACTCATGACCCCAAGATCAAGAGTCTCACACACTACCGACTGAGCCAGCCAGGACCCTTTCTCATAAAAGTTCCACATTTTCTTTATTCAAAAAACTAATAACGGATGATTTTACTTGGTCACGTTCTTAGTCCTCCCTTTTATAAGAATTTTCTACTGAAATAAACTACTACTCTCTTGAGAGCATTAGTACAATAGAAACCCTTCCTATGACTCCTTTCACTAACCCATTTAAACAGAGATGAGAGATCTGTGTCAGCCAATGCTACTCAAAGCAGGTCCACAATAAGACACAACACATTGCGCCAGAATATGAAATCACTGGACTACTTTCTTCTTGTTGAAAGTCTTGCTCCAAAAAAAAGAAAATGTCAGCTGAACTAAATAGTAAGTACTATGCTTAGTGATGTAGTCAGTTTACATATTGGGAACAAGTACTTAATCTTAACAATGAGGACTGGTAACGAACTGTTCTCAGACAGGCAGTCAGCTCAGGGACAACACTGAGTAGCACCCGGCTCCGGCAACATGACTCATCTTAGCCACAGCTCCATGAGAAGAGATGTGTAGTAAACCTTACCGTCACATAAGACGAATGCTGGCATATTACAGAGAGTACTGAATCCTGAGAATGAGAAAAGTTTATGTATATACCGTGTGGTGCTTTTTCTAAAGTACTTTATATCCTCTTACCCTTAATAAGCCCTATAAAGGAGACAAACTAACACTATCCCATACACAGGTTTTTTAAAAAACAAAAAACAAAACCAAGATAATGAACCCCAAAGTATTTGGGCCCAAATCACCTAATTTTAGTCAGAGACAGAATCTAGAACAGACCCCTTTATTTCTTAAGCACTAATGAAAACTGAAAAGTGAAGCTCACCTTTAGTGATGCTGAGTGTGTTATCACCACTGGCTACGAAATCATAAAGTGCAACAAAGAGATTAGGGTCGCTCTCAGTGGCTCCAAGTAGGTTCTCCTTGGAGCTCCACCTGATGGCTTCGTTCAGTGCCTGGGGTTCAACATCACAACCATAGGGGCGGTGCAAGGCTTCTGAAAGACATAAAAAGAGAAAGGAATTCACGGTAAGTTCAACAGTTAAAAATTCACTTGAATTCAGTACGTACACAGTATTCTAGCTGCTGGCATGTATACACCGACGGCTCCAGAGTGGAGAACTGTATAATATGGAGCCATGAAGAATGAGCAAATGGCACTGTCTCCTAAGCTTCAGAGAAGTCTACTTGTTGAAAATGTAACAAGACAGAGAAGAGATCACAAAACGAGCATTTAGCCGTGATTTATATGTACTCACCAAAATCAGAAATAGAAAAAGCAGTTTTCTCAAAATGGAAAAAAAACCTCAAAAAATGGCAATTCGTTTTATAAAACATATAGGCTCTTTTGTGGTGGTGGTGGTTTTAAGTTCTGTTTTATAAGTCCTCCCAAACTACCCTTCTTCCCTGACCCTCTCCACATAAAACAAACTGTGGAAAAGATAACAGAGACTTTAAGAAATATGTATATATTGCATAAATCCAGATCCTCCACTTACATATAGAAAAATTATAGAAACAGTGCTTCCAGAGAAAAACAAAAAAACTAAAATTCTGTTAAACAACAGAAAAATGTTTTGGCTTTATACAAATATTCTTGGCACTCCAAAATACCTTTGTATTACTATGCACTGTCTAGAATGTAACAGCTTCCAACTGTTGTTTTAAAAAGTTTTTACCTTATTTTCTTTTCCTAGGTGGTACATTTTGTAAGTATCTTGAGAACTTAATTGAAGGCTCTAGAAAATATCACCAACAATAGCCATTTGAGTATCTACCATGTGTAAGGGTTGAAGCCTTGTAAGACCTGGTTTTTTCCTCAAGGCTTTATGGGTTCCTAAATTTAGTCACACTACACAAAATCGGTGACCCCTATAAAGATCACCTGCTTCTTGCAGTCCAGGTCACTTACACAAAAAATACACTGTGTCTTCAGTAGTGATTTGCTCAATCACAGGAACTGTTTATAGCGGCTGTCTGCCACTCTCCAACTACCTATTGTGACGTAACAACACTTTTCTAGCATCTCTCTCTCTCCTCCCTCCCAATTCATTCTTAATTTAAAATTGACTATTATATCTGAAGGAGAAAAACCCTTGAATCTGTGGCTTTATTTCTTTTCAACCCCACCCCCTCCTCTCCATCTCTACTGCCAATGCCTCAGATCCGATCCCGACCATCTCTCACCTGGACTACTGCCTCCAGTCTTGTCTCCCTCAAAGCCATCCTCCACACAGCTGGCAAAGTGATCTATTTAAAACAAAAATTTGACCAGGTCACTCTTCTTAAGATTCTTTAATAGTTCACCATCAAGCTAAAATCTCTTTAATGGCCTTCAAGGTCTTTTATAATCAGGTCTCTCTACCTACTTCTCCTGCTTACATTTCCCCCCTCCAAACTTCAAATTCTAAACTTTAACACACACCACGCTTCCTGCTTTTTTGTGCCTTTGTTCACATAGTCCTGGCTACATAGGATATGATCTCATCCCACCCTTCTTTTGACTGGCTCACTTCTCCTCATTTTATAATACTCAGCTCCAACGTACCCTCCCCTAGGAAGCCTCACATGCTCCCTACTACCTGTATACACTTGCTGCATTTGGACCCTCTATCTTTATCTTTACAATATCCTCAACTGATGTTTATTTCCCAAACTTTACAATTATACTCCTTAGCATGAGAACTGTATCTTTTTTCTAGCAAGAGTTACATACTATGTGTTCAGTAACTGTTGACTGAATGACCAAATTATACAAAAATATAAGTGATGGGAAATAGTGAGATGTATTTTAATCTTAAAACAGCATTAACCAATGTTTTAAAAATGGCTTCATAACGGTCTACAGAAATTCCTGTAGTAGGTTGGATTGTAATTTTCCTAATAGTTTTAGAGTTCACTTCATCACATTCCTTCCTCCTCTTAAAAGGAATGTATCTTTATAATTTCAGAGCTAATTTTGTTTCCCATTAAGAATATTATGACAGGAGCGCCTGGGTGGCTCAGTCGGTTAAGCGGCTGCCTTCGGCTCAGGTCATGATCCCAGGGTCCTGGGATCGAGCCCCACGTCGGGCTCCTTCCTCAGTGGGGAGCCTGCTTCTCCCTCTCCCTCTGCTTGCCACTCCACCTGCTTGTGCTCTCCCTCTATCTCTTATCAAATAAATAAATAAAATCTTAAAAAATATATATGACAAATCTGAAGGTATGCCCAGATGCCCTGAAAAGTTAATATGAATCAGATGTATTGCTCCTTGTTTAAATGCAGTTACAAGGAATGGAAACAGCTGGATTATGTACTAAAATAACCAATTAGGATTACCAAACAAAACACCATATTCTATGATACATCCTTCAAACAAGTCACACGTACTATGTTTCTCTTTATGCTTGAGAAAGTATCCACTCAGAATTTCCATGGGGCTACAAAATGCCAATCCTTTATTAAAATGAAAAGAACTGCCAAAAAAGTATAGAGAATATTTTCATATTTATTAGATTCTATACTGAGTATCACATGATCCTCACTAATAAATGTTTCTTGCCAATGATGGTGTTAACATTATAATGTTTGATAACAGTTCAAGTACATGTTCTTCTTTTTGGACAGAAGTCCCCCTTGTTTGAGATTATAAGAGGAACAAAAATCAAGGGTAACAAGAATTCCTGTACTATCAATGATGAAGTTAGAAACAATAATTAAGCAGATATTGAAACTAACTCTTAAATCCTAGCAGGCCAAAACCAGCAAATGCCATACAATTACACCTTACTTTGTGAAACCCAATATATAAACACTTAAGGTTTACAAAACTAATAATTTTAGTGAACATCTACTATACGTCATTCTGAGCTTCAGAATATAAAGATTATAAATCACCAATAACACTATTTGGACTTAGAAAAAAACACTCTCCGTTCTTTCCCCAAATCTGCTTCTCCCCCAGAATTTCCCATCTCAGAGGCAATTTCTTCTTATCAGCTGCTCAGGCCAAAAACCTTGAAGTTTGAATACAAACTTCTAGCTATAAGATGAGTAAGTTCTGGGCAATTAACATATAGCACAGTGATTATAGTTAATAATACTGTATTATCTACTTGAAAGTTGCTAAGAGAATAGATACTAAATGTTCTCACCACAAAAAAAGAAATAATTATGTGATGTGATGCAGGTATTAGCTAATGCTGTGGTGGTAATCACTATGCAATATGCAACTATCAAATTGACACACTGTATGCCTTAAACTTACAAAATTAATATGTCAATCAAATCAATAAAACTGGGGGGGAGGGGAACACAAAAGGAAAAACCTTGGAATCACTGAGGACTCCTTTTTTGCATCCAATCCATAAGGAAACCTCTTGGCACTGCCTTCAAAAACAGACCCAGAATCTATCTACTGCTCACTCCCTCCCCCACTACTACCCTGTTACCACCATCATCTCTCTCCTGGGTTTTACCACACTCCTGATTTCCACACTTCGAGCCTTGTTCTCTATTATCAACACTCCAGCCAGTTTTTAAAGCATAAGTCAGATTGTGTTACTCCTCCACGGCAAACTCTGGTTCCCTACCTTAGAGTAAAGAGCAAAAGCCTTATGAGAGCCTGCGAGGCTCTTCACAGCTTGTCTTGCCCATACTTGCCTATACTCCCTCCCCCAGTTTACCTCATTCTGGACACTGGCCTCCCTGCTATTACTTGAACAAGGCAGGCACCCTCCTGCCTCAGGACTTTTGTACTGGCTATTTCTTCTGTCTAAAAAATTCCTCCCCCAAGACATTCACTTCACTCAAATGTGACCCTCTTGGTACAGCATTCTCTGACTCTCCTATTTTAAAATGGGGCTATTCCTGACAACACTCCCACCTCCCCCCATGTCTCCTTCCCTATGTTCTCTCCATAGCTCTTATTACCACAAACGATATAATTTACATATATTTATGTATACTATCTAACTTCCCCCAACTAGAACATCAATTTTATGAGGACAAGGATTTTTGCCTGCTTTGTTCACTGATAAATTCCAAGCACTCAGAATAGTGCATGTATATAAGAGTCTCTCAAAAAGCAATGAATCATGTGTACTGTTATACTCACATGCTGTACCGCTATGAGAGGACAGAATAGAAAACAAAACTCTGGATCAAAAAAGGTTTCAGAGAAGAGAAGGTATTTAAATTAGATGAGCAGGAATTGTGCACCGATGACAGAGTGACAGGCTGTCAACGTGCAAGGACATGTCTACGACATGCGATTCATCTGTACTGGAGACAAGCTCCATCAGCTCAAGGGAGGTTTGTTAAAGGCAAGTTCAGCTTCTTAAAAACCACGTTATTTGAAAAAAGGCAAAGAGCACAATTTGATGTAAACTTAAAAAGATGTATATAGGCCAAACAATACTGTACATTTCTCAAATATACAAAATAACAAATACAGGATAAAAGCAATTTTTGAGGCCAAAGTACTAAAAGAACCATGACTTGGAAAACAATCCTTTTTATTCCCCACTCCCTGTCTTCCCATCCCTGCTTCTATGATCTTTTTGGTCAAGTCAACGATCTTATTTCCTTCCTTTCTTCTTTCTTCCCACTCACGCTTTTGTTCTCAGAGAACTAAGGGTCAATTTCCTGTACAACCCGTCTGCACAGGATATCCACTTAAACACCATCCTATCCTCTAGCACCAAACAAAAGGGAAAATGTTTCAAAGACAAAAAACAGCATAACATTTTCCTGAGGCCAAGAATGAACATGTATTAAATCATAAAGAGTTGAAGAACTAAATGCAGAAGAACAAGCTAAGGAATAAAGGCAAAAAAAAAAAAAGCCTATAGGAAGGGCAAGTAAATGTCACAGTGTTATTCAGTGGGTCTAATCTATGCCACTTTCCTCATCAGCTTAAAACAGACACAGCTGGATGATTCAGATGTACTGTACCCGCACAAATGCAAGTGTGAAGGCTGGGAATGGGTTTTATGAACAATGTGAAGTGACTACTATATATTCGGTGCCTTAGTGGGTTAATCTTTCATTAATCGCTGTTACTGAGGTAGATCATGGACTTAAGATGAGACAACAGAAGACCTGATTTTCACTTATGTAACACAGGACCCAGGTAACAGAAGTATGACTATTAATTAAAGGCAATTTTATTACTTTTCTTCTGATAGACTTGCAGAAGACAATAAAAATAAGGCAAAACATAGAAACAGCAGTTTGTACAAAGTATATTATCAGGATTAAACAAGTTAAAATCCTGAATAAGACTCAGACTCAAATCCAGAGATAATTCCTAAATTTAATGTTTAATTTTATTAAAAAACACTGTCACCAATTAGTCATTCAATAACTTTTATCATTTTAATTAGAAATTTGTCAGGTAAGTAACGAGAAATAAATAAAAAAATGTTTCAGTTGAGGCATTCATTTCCAAGCATTTTACAAATCCTTATCTTGCCCGAATTCTACTTTATCTGATTGCTTATTCTCTAAGAAACTACTACTTTTTAATACCTCTTTTAAAAACTATGTAAAGTGGTTGGATAAATCATTCAACAGTTCTCAATATAACTTAAGTTCTTCATATCAAGCCATATATATCTTAGCACCACAAAATATTACCTATTATTCACTTGTTCTTTCTTTCAGTAAGTTCTTACTGAGATCCTACTATGAAATACCAGAAACAAAGCACATAAAACTTCACTGGCCAACAATGAGGACAGTAATGGAGAGAATTTTTCTGAAATCTCCATTCACGCTTGACTGCTGTGATTATCTACCCTCCCCCAACCTATCACCTCCGAACCATACCTGTCAAGTTGGGTACAGCAGTGTCTGAGGCCTCACCACTACACAGGCAGCAAAGCGACGACGTGTCCTGATCTCTGCCATAACTATTGGGCGGAAGCAGGACTGTTCCAAGGACCATTCCTCTGCCCAGAAGCACAAAAGTTAAATTGTTCTGTGTAGAGAAGTCTTAGAATTCCACTCCCTGACAAGCAATGCCACATGCATGTGGCGTTTACTCATGTACTCAGTGGCCACAGGGAACCAATAGGAGGGTAAGCATTTACAAGTCCCCAAGTGGGTGGAGAGTAACCTAAAGGAAAATGTCTAGTAATCAGCAAAGACTGAGTCAGAACAGGGTTATTCAGAAGAACATCTGGGAATGTTTTGAAAAAATAAATAAAATAAAAAGCAACACACGTCAGAGTCACAAATAATAAAGTATGTAGGGATCAGTCAGTACATATTGATGGGATTTTGTTCCTAAATGGATGATGAAGTAAGCCTGTAGAGAAAAGTTTCCTTGGAGAAAACCTGTTTACAATAAAACACCAAATACACTTTTAAAAAGAGGTAACGCCCTAAGGAGACTCATCTTTTGCATCACTTAAATTAG
The DNA here is from genome assembly GCF_964656455.1 of Halichoerus grypus. Taxonomy (NCBI): domain Eukaryota; kingdom Metazoa; phylum Chordata; class Mammalia; order Carnivora; family Phocidae; genus Halichoerus; species Halichoerus grypus. Next base: position 108,321,977 of record NC_135718.1, read on the forward strand.
CTCAAGTAACCACAAATCCGAAGTCAAAGAAATAGTTACAATTTGATTCATGAACACAGAAGCCAGGAAATAACTGCCTTCACTAACATTTTGGCTCTACAGCTTAATACAGTTAAAAATATGGCATGAAAAAAAAAATACGGCATGATTGCGACAACATGGATTGACCTAGAGGGTATTATGCTAAGTGAAATTAGTCAGACTAAGAAAGACAAATACCATATGATTTCCCTTAAATGTGAAATCTAAAAAACAAAACAAACGAATAAACAAACAAAAAGCAAAAACAGACGTACACAGAGAACTGATGGCTGTGGAGGCGGGGGGTAGGGGTGATGGGTGGGCAACACAAGTTTCCAGTTATGCAATAAATAAGTCACAGGGATAAAAGGTACAGTGTAGGGAATACAGTCAATGTCACTGTGCTAGCACTGTGTGGTGACAGATAACTACACTTGTGGGGGGCACAGCATTGCATATAAACTTGTTCAATCACTATGTATACACCTGTAACTAATGCAACATTGTGTCAATTAGACTTCAATTTAAAAAATAAAATTTTAGGGGTGCAGCTGGCTCAGCTAGAAGAGCATGTGACTTTTTTTTTTTTTAAAGATTTATTTATCCATTAGAGAGAGAGAGCATGAGCAGGAGGGGCAGAGGGAGAGGGAATCTCAAGCAGACTCCTTGCCAAGCGCGGAGCTGGACACAGGGCTTTATCTCACGACCGTAACTGACATCAAGGCCCCTGAGCTGAAAACAAGAGTCTGACGCTTAACCAACTGCACCACCCAGGTGCCCCAAAAGAGTGTGCAACTCTTGATTTCAGGTGGTGAGTTTGAGCCCACATTGGGTGTAGAGATTACTTAAATAAACTTAAGATTAAAATAAAAATAAATTTTTAAAAATAAATAAAAACATGGTATGACAGTGTTGAAAACTTCTGAATGTTAAAACTTTTAAAAGCAAATCTTTACTAATATATAGGAACAAAGTTAAATAAAATGTAAAAATCTGAAGATGAGAGTACCTTACTGAGAATTAAACTAATAAAATCTGCAAATAATACACTAAGTTATTTAGTGGTATTATCTACCAAAATAACACAAGAATGTTTCTAACTGGGCGCCTGGGTGGCTCAGTCAGTTAAGCATCTGCCTTCAGCTCAGGTCATGATCCCAGCATTCTGGGATCAAGTCCCACATCAGGCTCCCTGCTCAGCCAGGAGTCTGCTTCTCCTTCTCCCTCTGCCTCTCGCCCCTGCTCGTGTTCACTCTCTCTGTCTCAAATAAATAAAATCTTAAAAAAAATACCTCTAACTGTACAGCTAAGAACACTCATTGATCAATATTTAATAAGCACCTACTATTACCAGCCACTGTGCTACGTTTCAGGTCCATAAAGGAAACAGGATAAAATTATAATATACCAGGACTGAAACAGCCTTCGGTAAAGCTGAAACAAAATTATAACGTAACTTTAGAGAAAAAGAATGCCTCTGACATAGGTAATTATTAATAGCTTAAAAAAACAAAGCTTATACTTTGAATGAAATTAACCTTTTATAAAGCCAGTATTGTTAACATCATGGGAAAAGCAAGAGTTAAATGACTAATGGTTACCTCAATTAATAACTCAGTGTTTCAAATACCAGGTTGAATTTCTCCTTCCCTAGATAATCTTTAAAAATATAACGGAAAGGAGCTCCATAATCCATATTCTATACATACCTATATTCCATACCATATAATTTACTAGTCAGTAAATCTGCTCTTCAAATTACCAATAATTAAGTTACAAATCAGAAAACTATAAAAATTAAGACACTACAAAAGTATAATATTATAGAAAATAAATACTTTTGTGATTCTATGCTGCTTATAACTATCTAAACCATCTAATAGCTTTTAAACACTTTAAAGACTAAAATGAAAAAGAATGCACGTAGGGGGCGCCTGGGTGGCTCAGTTGGTTAAGCGACTGCCTTCGGCTCAGGTCATGATCCTGGAGTCCCGGGGTCATGTCCCGCATCGGCTCCTTGCTCAGCGGAGAGTCCGCTTCTACCTCTGACCTTCCCCCTTCTCGTGCTCTCTCTCAAATAAAATCTTAAAAAAAAAAAAAAGAAAAAAAATGCACGTAAAACTGATCACCAAAAATTGGTATGTTTGAAACCTAAGAAGATTAAACTCAAAACTATTAGAAAGACATGTTCTTATTTTTTAAATTGTTTTCAGTTTATAAAAGTGACACATGCTCATTATAGAAAATTTGGAAACTATAAATAAAAAGACAACACATCACCCACTTCTACAGCCCCATTTGTTATATTATTAAAATAACATTGATACCTTTGCATTTAGCCCTTTTAATCTGCATAATGTTTCATTCATTCAGCCAGTATTTCTTGAGTGGCTAGTATGTGCAAAAAGCACTTCACTAGGCAGGAAATATGAGGTGCTAGGCAAGAAATAAAGTCCATAAGAGATGAAGATAATGGGTTGGGGAGGAATTCCACTACTTTAAAGAAGGTGAGGGGCGCATGGGTGGCTCAGTCAGTTAAGGGTCTGCCTTTAGTTCAGGTCATGATCCCCAGGGTCCTGGGATCAAGCCCCTTGTCAGGTTCCCTGCTCTTGCTTCTCCTTCTCCCTCTGCCCCTCTCCCCTTGCCCCTCCCCTGCTCATTCTCTCTCTCTCTCAAATAAACAAAATCAAGAAGAAAGAAAGAAGGAAAAAGAAGATGGTGACACTTAAGCAAATGCCAAAAGCAAAAGAAGAATCTAAGCAGGGATAATGTAGCAAGTGCAAAAATCTGAAAGCAGGAAAGAACTTACTTGCCATGCAGAGGAAATGCAAAGTGTGGCTGTAATTGAGAAAGTCAGAAGAGAAGCATGAAAAGAAGTTAGTAAGACTATCCTGACGGTCAGACCAAGCCCATAAAAATTTAGGATTCTTTTCCAAGTACAATGGAAACCCATGAACAGTTTTAAGGATGGAGATCATATGTTCCAACTCCCATTTTGTAAAAGACCACTCTGGCTACAGGGTGAAAAAAAAAATGGATTAGATAAGAAACAAAATTAGAAACAGGGAGATATGCAGCAGTTCAGGAATGGGTTCAAGTTGGCTTCAGAAAGAATGGTGTCATGAAGACAAAAGTCGAAGAACTTAAAAATCCGGTTTACAGATGGAACTGACAGAGCTTGCAGATTACTTGGATATAAAATAAGAAGAGACAGGGTAAAAATAAAGAATGGCTGCCAAGCTGCAGGCTTGAGTGAATGGGCAGACGGCCATGTAATTCACTCAAAAGCAACAGCAGTATAAATCAAAAGTTCCACTGTAGACAAGTAAATGTGAGGGAGATAATTAAACACCTTGATATATAAATCTGTAGCTCAGAGAAGATCCTGGGCTGCAGACATCAGCATATAGACGGTATCGAAAACCATGCATCTGGATGAGATTACTTAGGGAGACTAGAGTTAGATGAAAGTGCAGGATCATGCTTATTGGGGAACCATGACTGGAATTCTGCAGATTTCTCGTTTGAAACCATGGAGGCTAGAAAGAAGTGAAAAAACATTAAGTGCTTAGAGAAAAAACTGTCAACCCAAAATTCTATGTCCACAGAAAATATCCTTCAGAAATGAAGATGAAATAAAGACATCCTCAGTTAAGGGAAGAACTTGTTGCCAGTAGACCTGCTCTAAAAGAATTCAATTCAGACATAATGGAAATTTTACCAGTAGGAAATTTTGGAACATTAGGAATAAAAGAAATAATGATGGTAAACAACAGACTATTGAGTTCTTAATATATGATAGTTGAAAGCATACAGTGTAACGCCATCTGTAGGGACTTCTCAATGCATGCAGATATAATATATGACAACTATATAACACAGGGAAAAGAAAAATCTGTATGAGGGCAAGGTTCCCATATTTCACCTGAGGTGGCAAAATACTGAATCTAAGTAGTGTGAAAAGTTCAATATGTATATTGAAATCCCTACAGCAACCACAGGAAAACCTATACAAAGAAATACAGCCAGGGGCACCTGGGTGGCTCAGTCAGTTAAGCGTCTGACTTTAGCTCGGGTCATGATCCTGGGGTCCTGGGATCGAGCCCCGCATCGGGCTCCCTGCTAGGAGGGGAGTCTGTTTGTCCCTCTCCCCCAGCTCATGCTCTCTCTCTCTCCCTTAAATAAAGAAAGAAAATCTTAAAAAAAAAAAAAAGAAAAAGAAATACAGCCAGAAACAACAGATAAGTGACTATGAATATTAAAAAGACATGTTAATAATCCAAGAGAAAGCAGGAAAGGGAAAGAGAAGAAATAACAGAAAAATAATATGGTAGACCTAAATCCAAGCATATCAATGGTTAACATTAAATGAAAATGACCTAAATATAATTATAAGCTAGTTTGTCATAATAGATATGTATGATCCAACTATAGGCTATCTAAAAGAAACTCACTTCAAATATAACCATAGAAGTAGGTTAAAAATAAAAGGATGAAAACTTATGTCCACAGAAAAACCTGTGTATGAACCTTCATAGCATTATTAATAATAGCCAAAAGCGGAAACAACCGAAATGTCCCATCAATTAATAAATGGATAAATAAAACAGCTCAGCAATAAAAAGGAAGTACTAAAACATGTTATAACATAGATGAACCTTGAAAACATGTCAAATGAAAGAAGCCAGTCAAAATGAACACATGTTGGTGTGATTCCATTTAGATGAAAAGTCTAGAATTGGTAAATCCATAGAGACAAAGTAGATTAGTGGTAGCCTAGGGTCGGGATGTGAGGAGGAATATGGAATGATTGCTAATGGCTATGGGGTTTCTTTTTGGGGTGATGAAATATAAGAGTAGACTGTACTGATGGTTGAAGAACTTTAAATACACTAAAACCACTGAATCATACACTTTAAATGGGTGAATTTTATATGTGGATTTAAACATTAGCATTAAAAAACATTATGCTATGTGAAAAAGGCCAGATTTAAAGTCTACATATTGCATGATTCCATTCATATGAAATACTCAAAAGAGCATGTATATAGAGACAGAAAGCAAATTAGTGGTTACCTGGGACTGGGGTAGGAATGCCAACTGACTATAAAATAGTACAAGGAACCTTTTGGGTGATGGAAATGCTTTAAAACTGGATTGTGGTAAGGGTTACACAACTATGTACATTTTAAAAAAATTATGTATCTTTTAAAACTTAAGTTTTAGGAAATGTAAATCATAGCTCAATAAAGCTATTTTTCTTAAAGCACAAAAGGTAAAAAAACAAAAAGCAAAATCAGACTTTTGTTCTCTAAAATATATTGTTAAGAATCAAATGATAAGCCATAGACAGGAGAAAATATCTGCAAGTTATATGTCTGACAAAGGATATAGATCCAGAATATATCAAGAACTCTCAAACTCAACAGTATGAAAACAAACCACTCAATTAAAAAATGGATAAAAATTCTCTTCAACAAAGATAATACAGGAATGACAAATAAGATGCTCAACATCAGCAACCATTAAAGAAATGCAAATTAAAACCACAATGAGATACCACTACACACGTTATTAGAGTGACTAACTTAAAAACAGTAAGAATACCAAGTGGTAACTACAGATGCAAGCCAGATGGAACTCTCATAAATTGCTGGGTGAAATGCCAAATGGTACAGCCACTCTAGAAAGCAATCTGGCAAGTTCTTGTAAAACATCACTTATATGACCCAGCAATACCACTCCTAAGTATTTGTCCCAGAGAAAGGAAAACTTACATTCAAACAAAAACCTATATATAAATACTTATGGCAGCTCTATTCCTAACCACCCCAAACTGGAAATAATCTACATGTCCTTTAATGGATGGATGAACAATCTGTAATACGTCCATACAATGGAATACCACTCAGCAATAAAAAAGGAATGAACTACTGATACACACAACAACCAGAATGGATCTCAAAGGCATTATGCCGAACTTCCCAAAGACGCTGGTATTGAAAGCATACATTCTGGGGCGCCTGGGTGGCTCAGTCATTAAGCATCTGCCTTTGGCTCAGGTCATGGTCCCAGGGTCCCGGGATCAAGCCCCACATCGGGCTCCCTGCTCGGCAGGAAGCCTGTTTCTCCCTCTCCCACTCCCCCTGCTTGTGTTCTCTCTCTCACTGTGCCTCTCTCTGTCAAATAAATAAATAAATGAAACTTAAAAAAAAAAAAGAAGGCATATATTCTCCAAAAGACAAAACCACCGTGGTTGCCAGGGGTCAGGAGTAGGGAAAGTGTAACTACAAAGTGAGCCAACGGACATCTGGGGAAAATGATATGGCTATTCTGTTTCCTGAGAGTGGTGGTGGTTATACATAACTATGCATGGGCTAAAATTCACAGAACTTTACATGCCCCAAAAGAGTTGATTTTACTACATGTTAGTTAAAAAAATTTTTTTGAAGTTCAGGATCCAGTACTAAGCCCTAAAGAACAGCCACATTTAGAGAGCAAACAGAAAGAGAAGTCAGCAAAGGAGACTAAGAACAGTCAGCAAGGAAGGAAGAGAAAACACCAAAGGCTGAAAAGTGGGACTGTATGCGGAAGGAGGGAAGGATCAACAGGGTTAACTACCGCTGACATGTTAATAAATGAGTACATAAGAGTATTCATTGCTTTTATAAGCTATATATCAAAAATTTCCCCATATTCTTATAAATCTCCAAAAGTCTTCTTTTTAATGGTTATATATATTTCATCTTGCAGAGGTACCACCATTTCCAATAACACTTACATGTACCTAGTTACAAGTCACCTAATATACCTATATGCACTTCATACCCCCAATTTTTCTCTGATTAATATGACCTCATTAGAACAAATTTTCTAGTCAAAGGAAATTTCAACACTGAGTGGATACATATTTCCAAACCACTTTCCAAAAAGTTTTACCACTTTACACTCACAACGATGTATAAATCTTCATTTCACCAAGGTGTTTATATATCTTTTTTTTTATTTTAAAGGCAAACAGTAACTTGTTAAATTCACAATTCACTTCCCATTTCTTTTGCTAACTACACAGCAACTTATTCCTTATTTCTCATTTCTTTTGCTGTTTATGTTTCCCATTCTGCAAGCTGTTAGAGGCACAAGCAGTAAATCAAAATAAACAAATGGGAAATATACAAAATATAACTTCTAGTAGCACTCTTACCTCTAGAAATGACAAAGAAAAAATTCTGATTCTTCCCTATGTAGGCCCTCAATTTCAAACACCTCACAATTGGAGCTATCATTTTTATAACAGCATGTATTCTTCAAATGGATAGCCACACCAGATGAACTATCCCCCAACAGCCCACCTATCCCTTTTCCTATCAGCATCAGACAGACAGCAGTACAGAGTCCAGTGCACACAGGTACTTCTAAGACAGGGGTCTTTCAAGTAGTATTTTGGGATGGAATGGTAGACCTTAAAACATGTTCAATTCCATTATTATTGAGATGAAGAAAACAAAGCTAGTGTCAGAACCAGATGATCTCTAGGGTGGCAGCTGCCACAGACCTGCCTGCTATTAACCCTCGCCCCTCAGCCTCCCAACACAGCAACTGACTAGAATTCTAAGAAAGCGCAGCACCAATTCCATGTCATGCTACTTCACTCTTAGTTTTCATCTCCTTACCTTTCATGAACTCAAGGCTTTAGGAACAAAAATTGGCCTTTCATTACAAAAACCAATCCCTAATGTTTTTTGTATGTTTTTCTTAATCCAAGAGCTCAGGCCCTCTATTAAGTAGCCCTGGGCTCTGCCATTCAAAAAGTGAGGTGTCAACTTGGTTATTTACAATATCTGAGCATAAAATCTTCATTCGTAAAACAGGAAGAAAATGGTTAAGTACTTTTACGGAGTCCTTAAATGAGATTAAACGCATGTAAAGTGCTTAGGGGAAAACCTGATACCATAACTTAAAACTTTAGTTCGTTCTGTAGTCTGAAAGGGGTGCGTTCCTGCCTGGAAAAGACATCTATTAAAAGATAAGAATAAATGTGTTGGGTTTGAGTTAGACGATCTGTATAGCTAATAAGAAGTCAAAGGTACAGAAAAAAAGCAACTCTAAACTTTTGCAAAAGTAACCCTCTTAAGGTCAGTTAGTAATAGTATAGATGATCTCCCTAGCTCCCATATACTCTCAGTTTTGAGTATATCACAAAAAGTCACAAAAACCAAAACGCTATTTTAGAGGTACAGGTCTGTGATTCATCAGTAGACCTGTACCTCTGAAACAAATAATATATTATATGTTAAAAAAAAAAAAAAAAGAAGAAGAAGAAGAAGAGAGTAGGAAGGGAAAAATGAAGGGGGGGATATCTGAGGGGGAGACAAACCATGAGCGACTATGGACTGAGAAACAAACTGAGGGTTCTAGAGGGGAGGGGGGTGGCAGGATGGGTTAGCCTGATGATGGATATTAAAGAGTGCACGTATTGAATGGAGCACTGGGTGTTATACACAAACAATGAATCATGGAACACTACATCAAAAACTAATGATGTAATGTATGGTGATTAACATAACATAATACAATTTTAAAAAAATAAAAAAATAAAAAGGTAAGAGCAAATAAAAGTAAACAAAACAAAACAAAACCGCTATTTTAATCAGGACCATGCTTACCCTCCTCCTTTGTCTATTCAAATTCTGTATTATCGGGACACCTGGGTGGCTCAGTCGGTTAAATATCTGCCTTTGGCTTAGGTCATAATCCCAGGGTCCTGGGATCCAGTCCCGCATCGGGCTCCCTGCTCAGCGGGGAGTCTGCTTCTCCTTCTCCCTCTGCCCCTCCACCCCGCTCACGCTTTCACTCACTCTGTCTCAAATAAATAAATAAAATCTTAAAAAAAAAAATTCTGCGGGGCGCCTGGGTGGCTCAGTCAGTTAGGCGTCTGCCTTCAGCTCAGGTCATGATCCCAGGGTCCTGGGATTGAGCCCCGCATCAGGCTCCCTGCTCGGCCGGGAGCCTGCTTCTCCCTCTTCCTCTGCCCCCGGCCCCCGCTTGTGATCTCTTTCTGTGTCAAATAAATAAATAAAATCTTAAAAAAAAAAAATTCTGTATTATCTTTCAAAGCGTAGCTCAAGTTCCTAGATTCTCCCTGAACCTGACCTCTCTGACCATTTCTGATTAAGTAATCTCTGCCTTTGCCTAGAACAGCAACTGTCATACTATATTGGGACATCGTCTATAGTGTATTTGCTATTATTTATTACTTCCTTTTTTGAGTGTCTTTTTTTCTCCAATAAGATTAAGTTTCTACAGGTACAGAACCATTGTGTTTCTCTGTCCAATGAAACCCAGCAAAGTGTTTTACTAATAAATAATGACTGGTAAAAAGGATGAACTCATTTAAAAAATTCAGTTCCAAAAATAAATAAAACCTATTAACAGCATCTTTTCCCTTTCTCTACACTAGCGTTTCTCAAACTTTTTCATTACCACTAGTCTAAGGACTAAAATTACATTTAACTAAATAATGTAACTTAATTCAATTTCTCCCTAACAAGAGAAAGTAAAAACTAAAAGGATGGGGGGAAATCGGAGGGGGAGAAGAACCATGAGAGACGAGGGACTCTGAAAAACAAACTGAGGGTTCTAGAGGGGAGGGGGGTGGGAGGATGGGTTAGCCTGGTGATGGGTATTGAGGAGGGCACGTTCTGCATGGAGCACTGGGTGTTATGCACAAACAATGAATCATGGAACACTATATCTAAAACTAATGATGTAATGTATGGGGATTAACATAACAATAAAAAAATTTTTAAAAAAAGATGCAAATATGTAATTTGATCCAAGATATATAATCTGTCTCCTATCTCAATATCACCATCTAATAAAAGGAACAACCTGCAAATTATGTGACCTAAAAAAATAAAAAAATTAAAAAATAAATAAAAGGATAAGATTTTGTAGGGTAGCACTGAGCTTTGGAGGGTCAGAAACCACTGTAAATACCTAAGTTATTATCACCCTTGTTGAGAATGCATGCTCTATACTTAATCAAATCCTCCAAACACTTGAAGGTCCAAATATGACTCATTTGTTCTTATTAGAGTAGGAGCTTTCTCTAATTACAAAACCAAAGATGTCAACATACTTTGGACTCAAAGTTTTCTGTTACAGAGAAAGGAAGAGCACATTTTTCTAAGCAGGGGGTAAGATCATAAACACACACACACACCATAAACAAAGGCAGAGAAGAAAAAGCATTGAGTATTCTAAGTTTTACAAGACCAGACCAAGACATGTGGGAACCTGGGTAGGCTAATAATTAATACATCTTCAAAACAACACTCCTTAAATATGTGTTCAACATTTACTCAGCAAGAAGCCTGAAGTTTGCGCTAAGGGAGAAGGGAAAACAGAAACGAAGACGTAGTCCTGAATAATTCATCTCTGGCCCTAAACTCAGGAGTCCTGACTCAGCAAAAGACCCTGCAGCTAACCAGAATTACCCACCTCAGCAGGCACTTTCCCATGCCCTTTGGTGGTCTCAGGCTCTAGCCCAAACAGCTTATGAAATATTCCCCAACACCACAGATAATATTCTTTACGAGAGGATTTTTAGAAAACAACTTCTCCCTGTTACACTTCCAGTGAACCTTTAGAAATCAACACTCTGGATAGGAGCCCAGCTGGCCCATTCCTTAATCCAGCTCAGTGATTTTGCTGCATGAGAAATTTGGCCTGATTAGAAGAGAAGCCTGGAAATGTATGTGTGTCTTAGTCAAGTAATGTGAGATATTTGTGGGCCAAATGACAGACAACCTTAACATCCAGAAAAAAGAATTCACACTATATTGGGATATAATAGGTAATCATTGTAGATTTGTTAGAAGTAGTAACACATTGATTGTGCTATTTAGAGAAGACTGCTCTAGGACACCTGGGTGGTTCAGTCAGTTAAGTTCTGATTCTTGATCTCAGGGTCGTGAGTTCAAGCCCTACACTGGACTCCATGCTGGGCATGGAGCCTACTTGGGGCGGGGAGGAAAATTTGGGGCACCTAGGTGGCTCAGTCAGTTTAGTGTCCAACTCTTGGTTTCAGCTCAGGTCATGATCTCATGGGATTGAACCTGGTGTCAGGCTCCGGGCTCAGTGTGGAGTCTGCCTGAAGATTTTCTCTTTCTGCCCCTTCCCACACATGCGTGCTATCTGTCTCTCTCTCCCTCTCTCTCTTAAATAAATAAATAAATAAATCTTTTTTAAAAAATAAAGAAGACTGGTCTATAATGCTCCTGATGGACCCCCTGCATTTACAGAAACTAACAAAGTTTGCTGCAGAAAACTAAGCAAGGATAATGAGGGCCTGTTCATGGAATAGACAATGACAAATTCAAGAACTCTTTTGTAGAAGGGAGCTGATAATTATCTAGTAATAGAGGATATAGGAAAGGAAACTAATAAATCTAACTCTGGTTTGGAGCAAAATGAATATAAAGTAACATCCAGATTTCAAAGCCAGAGTTATAAGACTAGAGTATAAATGAGGTATATCCACTGAGGACATTACTTTAGGAGTTGTCAACATGGTTCAACATTTTATACAAAAGGCAAAGGAAAGTAGTAGTATTCCATCAAGATATTTTTTATCAACTAAAAAAGTGGCAATAATCACAAGGTTTTGTATTCAGTTGCCAAAATACTCTTTAATCCAAAACCATTTATTTCTGGATGGTACCAGATAACAAAAACTTATATCCTCATTTCTCTTTCCTTCTTCCATGCATCCTCCCTAGGTGAAATCATTCATATCCATTACTATTAATCATAAACTCTAGGCTATTAGCTCCTGTATTAGTTTCCTACGGTTGCTATTAACAAATCACCAAATTGTTTGACTTAAAACAACAGAAATGCATTCTCTCATAATTCTGGAGGCCAGAAGTCAGAAACCGGTATCACTGGGACAAAATGGTATTGACAAGGCCTCGGCCCCCTTTAGAGGCTCTAGGGGAGAATCCATCATTTGCCTCTTCTAGTTTCCAGTGGCTACCAGCATCCCTTGGTTTGTGGCTACATCACTCCAATCTTCAAGATCAGCATCTTCAGATCTCTCTGCTCCAGCTTCATATCTTCTCCTCTGTATGTGAAGTCTCCCTCTGTCTCCCTCTTATAGGGATACTGATTGCATTTATGGCTCGCTTAGATAACATAAGATAATCTCTCCATCTATAAGGACATCTCCCCTCCCCACTTTTTTTGCCATGTAACATTTACAGGTTCCAGGGATTAGGGCATGGATAGCTTTTGAGGGGGCACTTTTCAGCCTACCATAGCTCCCAAATCCCACCAACCCCAAATCACTCTCCTGGCCAGCTGACTCCTATAGCCTATGGGTAAGTATACTTAGACATCCTAAAAGAACCAAAAACCCATTTTGTTCCTACTTCTGTTTTCATTTCTTTTTCAGTTTAGCATGTGTGCATGCATGTGTGTTCTTATTGTTGTTAATGGCATACCCATTCACCCAGGTATCTAATCCAGAAACTTCATTATCATTCTAGAATCCTCTTTCTTCCCTAATTCCCTCTAACACTATTATCCTACAGATTCCAGCTCCTAAATCTCTCTCAAATCCCTTACCACTGTCCACATTTATGCCCTCTTTATTTCCTTGCCTGAGCTGCTACAAATTCATCCACCTGATCTTCCGGACTTTATTTTCATTCTGCTCCAATCTAATATCCACATTGCCTCTAAAATGGTGTTTTGAAAGGGCAAGACCATCTAGAGTTATGTTCCTACTTAAAACCTTTAAGGGTTTGGGGGACTCCGGGGGAGGGTGAGCCGCGCAGTCAGCTGAGCATCTGACTCTTGGTTTCAGCTCAGGTGGTGATCTCAAGAGTCCTAGGATTAAGCCCCGTGTCAGGCTCCACGGCAGAGTCTACTCGGGTTTCTTTCTCTCCTCCTCTGCCCCTCTTCACCCACGCTCATGTGTGTGCGCTCTCTCTCCAATAAATAAATCTTAAAACAAAAAACAAAAAAACACCTTTAAGGGTTTGGGCTCTCTACTGAAGAGTTAAATTCCAAATGTCTCAGCATGGTATGAGAAAGATCTGCCATGATCTGGCACTTAGCCTCTCCTGCCTCTCCTCACCAGTCTTATATCTTCTGTTCAACCACTTACAACTCTACCAACAGTTCTCTGAACATGTCAATTTGTTCAATCTTTGTTGTTGCTAATTCTCTCCTCCTACAATCTTCCTTTCCAGTTACCTAGTGAACTCATTTAACACAATTCATATTTCTTCTGTTCAATGTTCTCAAAAGTATTTTCCGTCTCCCCTAAAATAAAGTTTATAACTCTACACTGCATCACAATCACACCAATTTTTGTTATTAGTAGTTATTTGTGGGGAGGAAATATTGCACAATACAGAAAAATACAAAGTACTATTATTTGCAATGTACGACTCCAGCCTCACCCCATGTAAGGGCAGGGATTATGTCTTATCCATATCTATTTTCCTAGAACATGTATTCAATAAATATTTGTTGACACATCATTTTTTCTTAATTACAGAAATAATACTTGTCCATTTTTTAGAAACTAAAAGACACAGTAATGAAGACAATTAAAAGCAGTCATGATCCCATCACCCAGAAATAATTACTGATAATGTTCATATATTTTAATCCAGCCTTTTCCTTATCTTGTTCCTAAAGATGTTCCCTAATATATAGTCTTACAGCAATTTTAGCCTTAAGGCTAAAATTAAAACATAACCTACCAATTCCTGTAACTTAAGATTTGGAAACTTGGCAATAGAAGGAATTTAGTCCATAGATTTGTTTGGGAAATGCGCAAATTTGATTTATTTCATTTAGATTTCTGTTCTAGATATTCAGATCCCTAAGATCCTAGATCTGTAGAAGTGATATGGTTTTAAGGAATTTCATAGCAAACTTCATCACTAGGTAGTTAGTTTTTATACATTTATAAAACAAACAACTTTAATTTTCAAGGATGAACAACATTTAAAATAAAACACAAGATGTGATCCATTCCTGAAGAGTCTACCCATTTTGTGTCCAAAATACCAACTGCCCAAAAGTATAAACAGTCCTTACATGTTGTCAAAATCAAACTACAAAGTTTTCAAAGTGTTCAGAGATTTATTCTAAGGAGCTTATAATTTTATTTTTAAATGGCATGCTTAATTATGTACTGGTCTTTATGAAAGAGAAGTTGAAGGCTCCTCTCTCCCTTCCCAGATCTTCATTTCCTCACAAAGTTGAATCAGAAGCTTGGCTTTCAACTCAACCCTCAAGGTAATGGAGGACTTGTTGTAATTTATTATATTCAAGACACTGAGTAAGCCACATTTCCCCCATCTCTTGTGTTTTCCTCTTTTTCTTATTAGAAGGTATAGTCTTTTCATGCAGCTAGAGGTAAGATCTATAATTTGATCCTACCTAATTGTATTTCTTCATTGGGGTCCAAAGCCAAAACTCTTGCTAACAAAGTGTTATCCTGCCTTGCTTAGTTCCACATGCAGATGTCATTCTTGAAAGAGGATCCTGTATGAAGGGAGTAATATAATGTGGGACTTAGGAATTCCTGTGTTCTAAGAGCAGCTCTTAGAACATCTACCTAACAGCACCCACTTCTCGTTATTATCATTTACCCTCTGTTTGAAGGTATAGTTGTCTTTTTTTTTTTTAAAGATTTTTTATTTATTCATTTGAGACACAGAGATACAGAGAGAGAGAGAGCATGAGCAGGGGGAGAGCAGAGGGATAAGGAGAAGCAGGCTCCCTGCTGAGCCAGGAGCCCGATGTGGGGCTCGATCCCAGGACCCTGGGATCATGACCTGAGCCGAAGGCAGACGCTTAACCATCTGAGCCACACAGGCGCCCCGAAGGTATAATTGTCTTGAGATAGTATTAGGATATGCATTTGGGAAAGAGTCACCTAGCCACAGTCAGATCAGACTCTTTAAACAGATAAACGTTTGCATTTAACAATATGATCACTAATTTTCCTCTGTATTAATCACTGTATCTTGCACATAGTAGGCCCTCAAGGATTTTTAAATTAATGTTCACAAATTTCTACCAGCATGAAGTTTTCATGCAAACTAAAAATAACTCAAAGCAATTCTAGCCCTCTACAGTAGGACTGTGAGAGTTACCATTTATGGAGCACATACATACAAGGCACTTTACACACTTTAATTGATGTATTATAATTTATAATACCATTACATACAGCTCTGAAAGATAGGCATTATCACCACCAACACACAAATGCTCAGAAATGTTAGGTAACTTATTCAAGTTCCAAGAGTTGGTGAAGCCAGTATACAAAACCCTCACTCCTGTCTAATTCCAAAGCCCATGCTCCTTTCACAATTTCAGGATACCTCTCTCTTTCAATAGAGAGTGATACTAAAACCGGAAAAAGTCCTTTTACCTTCTAGAGAAGAATTTCAGAACAGCCAGACTCCCCAAGTGAAATGACTGATTCCTCTGTCCATCTGTAAGAATGACATTTAAGAATCAAACCTGAGGGGCGCCTGGGTGGCTCAGTCATTAAGTGTCTGCCTTCGGCTCAGGTCATGATCCCAGGGTCCTGGGATCGAGCCCCACATCAGGCTCCCTGCTCGGCGGGAGGCCTGCTTCTCCCTCTCCCACTCCCCCTGCTTGTGTTCCTGCTCTCACTCTATGTCAAATAAATAAATAAAATCTTTAAAAAAAAAAAAAAAAAGAATCAAACCTGAGAGACTAATTAGAATGATAAACACGTGCTTACCAACTAGTCCATTCCATCACAGAAAACTGAAAATCTCTGCCATTTATTCCCGGCAGAATAATCACAAATTTTTCCAGAATTAATGCACGATGACTCAGGGAAGAGTTCTAAATATTTGTATGGGTCATGCCAGAATCCAGAATGCATGCAAAAATATAACCTCTTCTCTAATTAACTGGACAACTTTCATCTCTTCTTTGAACAATCTTATGTAGACCAAAATGGAACAGATGGTATCTTTTCTTTTGATTTGTCCTCGAAGAAAGGAAGAGCTGAACAAAAGTCTTCCCTTAATGTATGGCTCATCTCACAAACATCACAACCAAAAAGTAATGTATATGTGGGTATTCATTAGGAAATAATTCTTATTGTTCTTAAGGTCCTCTAACCTTATCTTTTAGGACACCTGTCACTGCCCTGCAGATAACTTAGTAACATAACAATCCTTTCAAGTAATGCTCAAAAAAAAAAAAAAAAAAAATCAAAAAAGCTGCTTTTTCCTGTTTCAGATCCATGGAGCTAGTTTTCTAATTATCTCTGAAGAGGCATGTCTATGTGCATATACTACACTCCCTATACTTGGGTCCTGGCTGCAAGCTTTTTCCTGCTGAACTCAGGTATTTCCCATGGCATTAACTAAGAGAAACAAAGACCTTATTCATGACCCTTATTTCAGCAGCTACTAGCTGTCCAAAGCAATAGAATCCTCCCTGCAGCATGAGTGTTAGAGGTAAGAAGAAAAAAAACCATAGTTCAAATTACGAAATTCTTTTGGGTTTAGTGCTCATATTAATATATACATTTTGTTCAAATAATCTATAAAAATTATGCTCAGGATTCAATCCCTATGATTTCACTGCAAAACTCTGTATCTCCAGCTTAAAACAAGACTATCATTGAAATTACAAAATTATTGAAAAATTTTAATGATATACCTTTGCTAATAAAGCTCTCTATTAAAGTTATTTTTATTTGGACATCTGTCAGGATCAAACTGTGAGTCCCTAGTATGCTAAGTACTACATGAATACTATGTATTCACATGACTGTGTACTATGACTCACAGTAAAGTTGACTATTATCACTGGCTTAATTTATGATGCAAGCTAGAAAACCCCAGGGCAGCAGAAAAGTATGCATTAACACTACCACAACTACCAATAATGTCTTCCCAGACCACTAGTCCAAATATCAGGTGAGAGCCACAGAGCATTTAAAAAAGAAAATGAATACTTTAGAGGTATCTCAAGATAAAAATACAGAATCCTTAAGAGCATGAGCTAGGGAAGTTTCTTCACCAAGACAGATGGGCCCAGGTCAAGAAAGGAGTGGCTTTGTGTATTTCAACTATCCCAAAGGTACAACTAATTTCAATTTTCCTTTTCACTTTTGCTAGATTTCCACTGATTCTATCCTGATGACAGAAGGATAAAATATTGTGCTCAGTAACATCTGTAGGACAGACGAAGAAAGAACATAAATCAGACATCAAAATTCCTCCTAGATGGTGGGCAAGATTGTGAGGAAAAGGAATAAGGGACAGAAAATAATAAGAGGCAGGGGGGGGGGAAAGCAATGTTATACTAACCCCATAGGAACAAAACTTGAAGTTTGGACTTTTTTTTAGATTTATTTATTTATTTGAGAGAGAGAGAGCGTGCAAGCCCAAGCAGGGGGAGCGGCAGGCAGAAGGAGAAGCAGGCTCCCCACTGAGCAGGGAGCCTGACATGGGGCTCCATCCCAAGACTCTGGGATCATGACCTGAGCCAAAGTCAGACGCTTAACCGACTGAGCCACCCAGGCACTCAAAGTCTGGACTTTTGAGCACCATACCATCTAGTAGAGAATAGAAGACAGAGAAAGAAAATTAAAACCTAACTGTTGCTGAGTACTTGCTTATATAAGCCAGGGAATTTACCTATATTATCACTAATTCTCATCTTAACACTGATATAAAGAGACTATTATCCCGTTTCTCAGATGAACAGCCATGTGCTATAATGCAGGGAGACAATTTTGTGAAATTTTAAAAAGATTTATTTATTTATTTGTTTATTTGTTTATTTATTGAGTGTGTGCACAAGTGGGGGGACAGGCAAAGGGAGAGGGAGAGAGAGTCTCAAGCAAAGCTTGATCTCACGATCCTGAGATCACAATCTGAGCCAAAATCAAGAGTCGGAAAAAAAAAGGGGGGGGCAGTCAGACGCTTAACCAACTGAGCCACCCAGATGCCCCTACGGAGACAATTTCGGAGTAAGATTTGAAATTCTACCTCTAGCACTTATGAGCCTTGAAACTATGGGTAATTAATAACTAAAAATAAAGCCATCCTATTATCAGCAAGGCACAACGGAACCATAATAGTCTTGCAAAAGCATATGTGCCTTATTAAATATTCTCCTATGCCAAAGATCACTTGCCCTCGGCTGCCAAAGTCAGAATGTTTTGAAGGTCCCCATAATTGCCTGATTAATTTGGCTTTCTGTACTTATGTAGTGAAATTGACCTCTGACCTATGGCTAGAAATGGGTGAGTAAAATAAGGCCTCTTCCATGATGGGGGCAAAGAGGGTAGAGAAGGACTTCAAGAAAAGATAAAGCCAGACAAAGATATCACAAGAAAACAAACAAAAAAGAACAGACCAATATCCCTTATAAACAAAGATGCAAAAATCCTCAACAAATTACTAGCAAACCAAATCCAGGAGTATATTAAAAGGACTATTCACTGTACCATGTGGGATATATCCCAGGAATGCAAGGTTGGTTAAACACACAAAAATCAATGTAATACACCAAGTTAATAAAATAAAGGGGGAAAAGCATATGATTATCTCAATATAATTCCTTGTTACGTGAAAAAAAAATTTAAAGCATGCATTCTTGATTTAGATATGTAATTTCTGGGTTTTTCTTTTTAAGATGTTTAAAAGTTATGCTTTGCAGAACTCTTCCTAGTTGTGTTTAACAAAAATATATAATAATATTATCTCTCAATTATTGAGTATCTAACACATGTGAAGTGTTAGGCACATGAAATTTGATTTAATTACAACCACCCTGCAAGGCAGCTGTTATAGGAGTATGAACAGGCAGAACACAGGTAAGAACATAAACTCTGGAGCCAGATTCCCTGGGTTTGAATCCCAGTTCTACCACTTACTAACGGCGTGACCTTCATTAAGTTAACATATCTGTGCCTCAGTTTCTTCATCCAAAAAGAGTGTAATAGTAGTACTCCTCTAGAAATGAGTTAAGAATTAAATGTTGATTGTATGTAAAGACCATAAAACAGTGTCTGATACGAAGAGCTGTATAAAATGTTATTTAGCTGATGAAGACAAAAAGGCTAAATAGAAGGAATGTACATCAAGCCCTACCTTCAAACCTTAACAATGAAATTTGTCTTTTTTAACTAACAGACTGCATGGGATGCCTGGATGAAAGCTGGTTTCAATTTAATGCAGATAATATGCACACTCTAAGTACAGATAGTCTTTAATCTGGAATCCTTAGAACTTGATGTCCAAGATCAATTAATTTTCTAGTTCACAGAGAGGGTCTATGCTAACCCCTTCCTTTTTCACAAGGTAATGCATGGTAAAATTTAGTCACAGAGTACATGAAGATTATCACATCTTGCTGGTGAAGGAGTGGTCAGTAGTCCTAGAAAAGACTGTGGCTCAAATATACTGACGGTTGTTTCATAAATTATCAGTAACAGATGTTTATAATGGAATTTCTGGCTCAGGTGATATCTTGATTTTTCTGACCATAAATTTAAGAGATTACTCTGTTTTAGAAAGAACTAGAAAATACAGTGTGAACTGTGCCTATCCCTTCAAAATTTGCTGTTTCTGGTTGTTTTTGTAAGGGATTATCATTACCTTGCAGCCTTCCTGAAAATCTGATTAAAAGCTGTAAGTAGATACACTTTTTTATACTTGGCTAACACAGAATAACACAGAATTATATTAATCTCTCAAATAACCTGGATTGATGTGTTTAAATGCAGGCTTCTCTGAAGTTGCTTGTATTGATACAAAATCATTTCTTACACAAGTACTCTACCTTCTGCACTGCTCCTATATATCAAAACAATTCTTAAACAAAATGAGGCTTTGAAAAATGTATCAGTATATATCTAAATATCGTATTAGTATGTATCTAATTGGTACATATCTGATTATCAAATTCTCCTAATAATCCTATCAGGTAAAGAACTTAACCAAGAGTATACAGATTTGCTCCAATTTCCTTCATCTTCCCTATATGTTATATTTTATGATAAAAATTCATCTTTGAAAGATAATACTGAGACACAGGTCTTTTTAAAATACTTAGATATGGGGCACTTTAGTGGCTCAGTCGGTTAAGTGTCCAACTCTTAATTTTGGCTCTGGTCATGATCTCAGGGCCGTGTGGGGTTCCACGCCCA
The DNA here is from genome assembly GCF_964656455.1 of Halichoerus grypus. Taxonomy (NCBI): domain Eukaryota; kingdom Metazoa; phylum Chordata; class Mammalia; order Carnivora; family Phocidae; genus Halichoerus; species Halichoerus grypus. The sequence goes on from NC_135718.1 coordinate 108,342,237, forward strand.
CCTTAGAGCATGAATTCTCTCTCTCCCTCTCCCCACCTCCGCACTTCCTCTCAAAAAAATTAAAATTAAAAAATAAAGTACTTAAATATATTCTTTTTTTTTTTTTAAGATTGTATTTATTTATTTGAGAGAGAGAGAGAAAGCATGAGCCAGGGGGAGGGGCAGAGGGAGAGGGAGAAGCAGACTTCCCACTGAGCAGGGAGCCCGAGGCAGGGCTAGATCCCAGGGCCCCGGGATCACGACCTGAGCCGAACACAGATGCCCAACTGACTGAGCCACCCAGGCGCCCCTTAAATATATTCCTCAATAAAAAATATTATGTACCTTATATGACAATTTACAATTTTTTTCAATGTAATCATTTAATCCAGGTTTTCTCAACCATGACACCACTGACATTTGGGCCAGATAGTTCTTTGTTTTGTAAAATGTTTAGCAGCATCCCTGGCCTCTACCCACTAAACATCAGTAGCCCCCTATCACCACTTGTGACAACCAAAAACGTCTCCAAAGGTTATCTAAAGTCTCTTGGAGGGCAAGTTGAGAACTACTGATTTTATCTTTACAACAATCCTATGATATACAAAGCTTTGACAAAAGTAATAACTGAGTGGTATACAAACCCAAGTTTTCAGACTCTGAATCCAGGGCTCCCTCCTCTACAACACACCTTCTTCCCCTTATATGCCCCCAACTCATAAGCCACAGTAAAGAAAACATGTGATAGTGTGACATTCCATACAAACATGTGCAAGTGAAATAAACTCATAAAACACTTTTTACTACAGGTGATGCACTCATGGTCTCTTTCCCTTCCCTCTCTACCTTCTTAACTGCTGGTGGCTTCCCACTGAACTGATTTCACAACCTGCAATTGGAAAACTACTATCCCAGGCAATAAAATGAGCCAATCTGTTGTATTAGTATTCTAATTGTTTCAACAAGATTTTCAACATTAAGAGATAGTACAATAAGGTGCTCTAGTTAATCCAAGTCACACCTAGATGATCTGAATCTTCTCTTCTCAGATTTTGTTGCTCTGCCAACAAAACCCCAAACTGAATGATTCCCTAGAGTGAGTTCTGCAGCTTAAGCATACACAAGAATCACCTGAAGGACCTGTTGGAAAACGCAGATTATAGGGCGTCATTCTGAGTTTCTGACTTGGTTGGCCTAGGGTGGGACCTGAGAATATGCATTTCCAATCTCACCCAGAACTGATATTGAGGCTAATGGTCTATGAATCAAACTTTCAAACCATTGCCCAGAACTTTCTTAGAAATGGGGATAAGGAGATGGATGAAATAGATGAAGGGGATTAAGAGTACACTTATTGTGATGAGCACTAGGTAATGTACAGAACTGTTGAAAATCACTAGGTTGTACACCTGAAACTAAAATTATACTGGAATTTAAAAAAAAAAAGAAATGGGGACAAGGAGTCATAAACAGAGAATATTTTAAAAAGAGGAAGATTATGATAATCTACATAACGCATCCCAAATTAAGAGTTAATATATTTTTTAAAGATTTATTTGAGAGAGAGAGAGCAGGGGGAGGGCCAAAGGAGAGGGAGAGAGAGAATCTTAACAAGGTTCAATCTCATAACCCTGAGATCATGACCTGAGCCAAAACCAAGAGTTGGATGCTTAACCAACTGAGCCACCCAGGTGTCCCATTTTTAAATGCTTATTTCAAGACTTAAAACTAAATGAATTATATGTGTGTGTGTGTGTGTGTGTGTCGTTGATAAATAATGAATAGTTATCATGTGCCACACTATTTGGGATAACATGCGAAGTATTTCCCAAAGTGTGTTCCATAAAAGTAGGTTAAGTAGATGTCACAGGCCAAGTATTCCCATTGTTAATAAGATTGGAAAATGCTAAATAAAAGCAGTTCTACAACAACAAAAAGTCTAACTTATTAGAGCCAGTAATATACTCATGTTCATAGTAGCCCTCCAAAAAGCAGCTACATCATGTAGCCTACCTCAGATTTCTTTTCACTGAGCATTTCAAAAGACCAGTATATTCCAGGGAATGCACTCTAAGATACGAATTAAAGGGGGAAAAGAAAGGCTTAGATACAGCTATTTGTCAAGCACTTCATGTACATCAATTAAAATTTTCTAATTTTCATATAATCCTGTCAGGTAAATAATTTGTCCCATATCACAAGGTGATTTACAGAGTAACCCACATTTATTTATTTAATTTTTTTTTAAAAGATTTTATTTATTTATTTGACAGATAGAGACATAGAGAGAGTGGGGAACACAAGCAGAGGGAGTGGGAGAGGGAGAAGCAGGCTTCCCTGCCCGATGCGGGGCTCGATCCCAGGACCCTGGGACCATGACCTGAACCGAAGGCAGGCGCTCAACGACTGAGCCACCCAGGTGCCCCCAGAGTAACCCACATTTAAAACCCAGCTGCTGGTCTATCTCCGAATTCCTGTGACACTGTCTTTTAGTAAGAAAATAAGAAAAGTGATGGGAACAAGAAACACTACTTACTGAGGATATACAAAGGCCAAACAAAAATGGGTGAAGACACTAGGAAAACATACACACACACACACACAACAAAACAAAAACACCAGGTATAACTACCAAAGAGGTTGTATGAATGGCAACTAGGCATATGAGACGGTGCTGGGCGGCAGCCATTAAGGAAATGCAACTTAAAACCACCAACTACCACCACATGCCTGTTCGAATGGCTAATATAAAAAACACTGACAATATCAAGCGCTGACGAGGATGCTGACCAACTGGATCTCTCATACTTTGCTAGGGAGAACATAAAATGATATAGCCACTCTGGAAAAGTTTGGCAGTTTCTCATAAAGTAAAACATACACTTACCACATGACCCAGCAATCCCACTGGTCAGTGGGTACTTCACCCCAGAGAAATGAAAACTTCTATTCACAAAAACCTGTACAGAAATGTTTATGGCAGAGCTATTTATCACTGCCCTAAACTGCAAACAACCTAAATGTCCTTCAATAGATGAGTGGTACATACACACAAGGGAACACAAGCAGCAATAAAAAAGGAATGAACTACTGACATGCACAGCAACTTGGGTGAGTCTCAGAGATCCTGTGCTGAGTTTCCAATAGACACCAGTCTCAAGAAGTTACATGCTGCACGGTTCTTTTTTAAGTGACATTCTGGAAAAGACAAAACTACAGTGATAGAGAACAGATCAGCGGTTGCCAGGAATGACGAGGTGGGAGAAGACAAGACTACAGAGGGAATGCACAACAAAGTTTTAAGGGATGATGTAATTGCTCTGCTGATTGTGGGGTTAAACGAATCTACAGGGGTTAAAATTCATAGAACTGTACAAACAAAAAAGTCAATTTTACTGTATAATTTTAAAAGTAGAGAAAAAAGGCAAAAAAGTTGAAGCACATTTCACACCAGTTACAAGAAAAAAATCAAAACCATGTCATAAATATCACATGCACAAAACACTAAAATTTAGCAATACCTACAGATGAGAATTTGTGGCTTAAGAATTTAAAATTTCCATACTTATTTTTAGATATAAATACCCTTCTGTTCAGAATTGTGACAGAAGTTTAGAGGAAAGATCCTTCCTAAACACATGAAATTTGTGGAATTTAACATTCCAACATCTTTGCATCTTAGCAGAGACACATCATTGCCTATGTTGTTATGGCAAAAGATAATGAAATATCTAAGGGATGAAAGGAATGTGCCAATCCTCTTTCCCTCGTGGAATTCCCAAAGTCAATGTAGCTGGCACCTGGTATAATGACTTCAATGCTAGCTCAGAGCTGACATTCCTAGGGAAGGACTCACAAATAAACCTAGATCATTCCTAAAGATCTACAATACAATCCTCTGTAATCCAAGCAGTCAGCTGTTTGAGACTATGGAAGTATGTAACAACTGCTTTTACACACACACACACACACACACACACACACACACACTTTTCTGTGCATGGAATGTTTATGAATGTGTCTGTATACCCAGAAAGAAACAAAATAACTCAACCCACAGGAAATACTGAAATGCCTAACTCTGAATAATACATTGGTGATTACTGAAATATTTATTGAACATCCACTTTGAACCAAGCACTATTAACAAGCACCAGGAATATATCAGTAAAATGGAAAGATGAAATCTGGCTCTCACATATCACCTCTAGTTTAAAGACAAGTCTTCTATATCAACCATCTGAAGCAGGTAAAGTGAATGAGGATTAAGACATTCCAAGTAAAGTGTGATTAATGATAATAAGCTGCATAGTATATTCTATAAACTGGGGAAAGAAAAAAAAAAAAAGTGTGGCCCAAGGCTTTTTTTGGGTGGGTAGGGGGTGTGTGCATGAAATGAAGTGCTAAGAAAATTAAAGTAGGAGACGGCGCGCCTGGGTGGCTCAGTCGTTAAGCGTCTGCCTTCGGCTCAGGTCATGATCCCAGGGTCCTCGGATCGAGCCCCGCATCAGGTTCCTTGCTCGGCAAGGAGCCTGCTTCTCCCTCTCCCATTCCCCCTACTTGTGTTCCCTCTCTAGCTGTCTCTCTCTCTGTCAAATAAATAAAATCTTTAAAAAAAAAAGAAAGAAAGAAAGAAAGAAAATTAAAGTAGGAGAGGTAAGCAAGGACCAGACCTTGGAGAATCTTGACTGCCACACCAAGAAGTTCAGATTTATTTTGTTGGCAATTAGAAGCCATTAGAGAACAGTAACAATTTCAAGAGTTTTTCTTTCAGACAAACAGGTACTTTGAATTTTCTGGATTATGGAGGAAAGGAAAAATAGTTAAACCAAGGAAATAAAAAACACACAATACACACTAGGTCAGAGATAATAAATAGTGTTTCTCTACTTCAATAAAATAATATATTCACTTATTAACTCTTTTCCCAAGGAATTCAAACAAAGAACATCCTAAACATTGTTAACATTCACTGTTTCATAAAACTAAAGACTGATGAGATGTAGTAAAAAGAAGGGGCACATGCACCCCTATGTTCATAGCAGCAATGTCCACAACAGCCAAACTGTGGAAGGAGCCGAGATGTCCTTCAACAGATGAATGGATACAGAAGATGTGGTTCATATATACAATGGAATATTACTCAGCCATCAGAAAGGATGAATACCCACCATTTGCATCGACATGGATGGAACTGGAGATTATGCTAAGTGAAATAAATCAAGCTGAGAATGATAATTATCATACGGTTTCACTCATATGTGGAACATAAGGAATAGCATGGAGGACCACAGGGGAAGAGAAGGAAAACTGAATGAGAAGAAATGACACAGAGAGGGAGACAAACCATGAGAGATTCTGGACTCCGGGAACCAAACTGAGGGTTACAGAATGGAGGGGGGTGGGGGAATGAGGTAACCGGGGGGGATGGGTATTAAGGAGGACACATGTTGTGATGAGCACCAGGTGCTGTTCACAACTAATGAATCATTGAACACTACATCAAAAACTAATGATGTACTATATGTTTGGCTAACTGAACATAACAAAAAAAAAATTAAAGACTGATGACATATTAATTGAAAAATTGCCCTTGTTCTAACATTCAAATCATATATAAGTGAGAAAATGTGACTAAAGTACTCCTTGGCTGAAAACAGTTCAAATTAATTCTCTGTGGCTTAACACCATCTCTTCCCAGCCCTAATTCCACTCCCTTAGTTTGGGCCATCTTCATTCCTCACCTAACTTCCTGCAATGGTCTAATAACTGGTCTCTCAGACTCTGGTCTTCTCTAACAACATTCTAATGTGCATAAACATTCTAATGTGCATAAAAGATTCTTTTTTTTCCTTGAGCACAAGAAAGTCTGATCACATCACTACTCTGTTTAAAACATTTCAATGACGTCCCTACTGCATTCAAGTTGAAGTCTAATCTCACTCACCTGGCATAAAAGACTCTTTTGCAGTGACCGAGGCCTTACTCTCCTGCCCATTTTCTTTTTGATAAACACCTGGCCTCTTACCCTATGCTTTGGACATACTCAACTCTCTAGTTTCCCAAACTCTCTCTTATTTTGGCAAATACTACTCCCTCAGCCCCAAATATTTTCTGTCCATTGTCCCCACTGCCACTTTGCATAACTAACTCCTACTGCTTCAGATCTCAAACGGGTGTCTCATTCTAGTAAACAGTATCCACAGACACAAGAAAAAACATCTCTTTAAAAGATGCACAGGGCGCCTGGGTGGCTCAGTTGTTTAAGCGACTACCTTAGGCTCAGGTCATGATCCTGGAGTCCCAGGATCGAGTCCTGCATCGGACTCCCTGCTCAGCGGGGAGTCTGCTTCTCCCTCTGACTCTCTCCCCTCTCATGCTATCATTATCTCTCTCAATTAAAAAAAAAAAAAACTTTAAAAAAAAAAAGATGCACAAAATAAGTTTGATTATTGTTCCCAATTTTTCAGTTCCTCACTGTTATAGAATTATACATGCGTATCTTTGGCCAAAAGACTCTGAAGTTCCTACCACTGGAATGGGCAAAGCGTATTTCCCTTCCCCACTGATGTTGGGTTTGGTCACGTGACCTTCTCTGCCCAACAGAGAAGTTTCATGTGGAAACTAGTCTTATTTTTAAACAGATCTGCTTGGTTATATCGGACTGTGTTAAAAGACCTCCAAGTTAGAATCTTCTTACATTTCTGCTTGCCTTAATTTTACAGGAAGTTGAGTGGTGCCTGGGTGGCTCAGTCGGTTAAGCATTTGCCTTCGGCTCAGGTCATGATCTTGAGGTCCTGGGATCAAGCCCCGCATCGGGCTCAGCGGAGAGCCTGCTTCTCTCCCTCCCTCTGCTGCTCCCTCTGCTTGTGCTCTCTTTGTGTCAAATAAATAAATCTTTAAAAAAAATTTTACAGAAAGTTGAGACTTAGATAAATATCACTTCTAAAGAGCAATTCCAAATGAAAATCAAAGAAGTATAATACAAACAAGAATAAACCCTTTTGCACACAAAAGGGTTTCAACCTGTCTTTCTCAAAACAGCAAGCATACTACCACTAGGAGAGACATCAAAAGTCAAAGCCAAGCAGGAGTGCCTGCATGACTCAGTCGGGTAAGAATCGGACTCTTGATTTTGGCTCAGGTCAAGATCCCACAGTCGTGTCATGAGGCTGAGCCTTGAGCCTTGGGCTCCCCTCTCAGCATAGTCTGCTTGAAATTCTCGCTCTCCCTGCCCCTCCCTCTAGGTGCGCGCATGCACGCACACACTCTCTCTCTCTCAAAATAAAATCTTTTAAACAAAAAAGTTAAAACCAAAGGAATTCAAACAATTATGAAAACTATAAGCAGGTAAGGTCAAATATAGGACATAACCTAAAGTGGTTCTTTTTTAATTATTTAAGAATATTATTTTAATTCTAACACACACACACACACACACACACACAAAAACACTGGTAATAAAGATGGATTTAGTCATTAAGACCAAACATTAAAGGGGCGCCTGGGTGGCTCAGTCATTAAGCGTCTGCCTTCGGCTCAGGTCATGATCCCTGGGTCCTGGGATTGAGCCGCACATCGGGCTCCCTGTTTGGTGGGAAGCCTACTTCTCTCTCTCCCACTCCCCCTGCTTATGTTCCCTCTCTCGCTGTATCTCTCTCTGTCAAATAAATAAAATCTTTTTAAAAATAAATAATAAAAATTTAAAAAGAAATTAAAAAAAGGCCAAACATTAAAAATTACCTTTTTCTAAAAAACAAAAAAACACAGTATAAACCCCAACACTGTTGTACTTGAGAATAACAAAGAATTAAATGGAAAGTAGGGACTTAATAATCCCTATTAATACAAACAGAAATGCTCATTCAGTCAAAAAATTCTGAACTTACTTTGCTCAAGAGACTATAGTTCTGATATACTATGATTGGTGACTGGCTCTATGTCTACTGACCATATCGATAATTTTACTTTTTTTTTAAAATTTTATTTATTTGAGAGCGCGCACAAGCAGGGGGAGCGGCAGGCAGAGAGAGAGGGAGAAGCAGGCTCCCCACTGAGCAGGGAGCCCAACACGGGGCTCAATCCCGGGACCCTGGGACCATGACCTGAGCCGAAGGCAGACGCTTAACGACTGAGCCGCCCAGGCGCCCCAATTTTACTAACTTAATTATATACCACATTTTGGACCCAGCTTACAATAGGGTTCTACGGTTACTTAGATACTGTGGGAGATGAAAGATATGGGCACTACACTCAAGAAGCTTCACGTCTGAGAGATTTGGTTAGAATAAGTTCATTTTACACTTATGAAATAAAGTACAACATGTACTTAATTATGAAATAGAAATACAATTCTATAAGGAGCTCCATGAAACTTCAAAGAATGGGTTTTCATGTTCATGTTTTTATACGCCCAGAAAAGTCCTGCATAATTTATGTTCTCATTTCTAAAAAAAGAATAAAATCATCAAACCTAAGTACCACTGATCACAAATGTCCCTTATTGCTTGCTACGTTATTTCCCCAAGAAAAAAATCCCAGCAGAAACCACAAATACTTTTCTCCTCACTAAAACTGATCACAGAGTTAGAATTCAAAAGAATTCATGACAAAGTGAAAAAACAAATTAATGTACCTCAAAATAAATAATAGGTAATCATTTTCAAATGGTAGACTAGAATTAAAAGTTGGTGTATGGTACACTTCAAGATAAGGTAACTCCTTAATTTATCCTAGAGAAGATGGTAACGTAGACCTTGACAGGTAGGTACCCTCCTTTCCTGACCTCTCTTCCTATCTTCCAAGGACTTAACCCCTTGAGATACTCTTACTACTCTGTATATACACATACATGAATGCACATACAGACTGCCCCAAGTCAGTCTTTTTCTATCTAAAGAGCTGAAGTTATTTTGTTTTTTCATTTGTTTTAAGTAGGCTCCAATGCGGGCCTTGAACTCATGACCTTGAGATCAAGACCTGAGCTGAGATCAAGAATCAGATGCTCAACAGACTGAACCACTGAGGCGCTCCTATTTATCTTTGATTGAAGGGTAGTAATAGGAGTAAGAGAGTGGATTCTACTACTTATTTTAATAAAGATCTAAAGGTGTTTACTCCTCCAAGCAAGGTCTCCAGAACAATTGTGCTCTAGAGCCTTAGAATTTAAAGATAATCTATGAAATTTAAAGATAATTTCACAAGTAACATTTACATAGAATAATGGTACTGAATCCCTCCCCCCCCACCCAACCTCCCCAGCCTCCCCACACCGCCAGCCACTATAGTAATATTTATATCTTAATAGGTTAGGCAGTTAGGGGCGCCTGGGTGGCTCAGTCTTTAAGCGTCTGCCTTTGGCTCAGGTTATGATCTCAGGGTCCTGGGATTGAGCCCTCCATCGGGCTCCCTGCTCCACGGGAAGCCTGCTTCTCCCTCACCCACTCCCCCTGCTTGTGTTCCCTCTCTTGCTGTCTCCCTCTCTCTCTGTCAAATAAATAAAAATTTTAAAATCTTTAAAAAATAGGTTAGGCAGTCAAAAATAAAAGAAATGTCCCCAAAGAAAGAATTTTAATCATTAACAAGTAGGCAGAGAGACACTACTGGTGTTCCTTAAAATCATGCCATTAAGCTTATTCTATCCCTACTAGGAATATACATGGGCTAGCTCTGTTTTAACAAGCAAATCTCCACTAAAGATACTAAATTAATAGGGTCAGACAAATGTCCTCCCAGAATATTATGAGAAAACTTGTAGTATAAAATAACATGCCCCGGGGCACCTGGGTGGCTCAGTCATTAAGCGTCTGCCTTCGGCTCAGGTCATGATCCCAGAGTCCTGGGATCGAGTCCCGCATCGGGCTCCCTGCTCTGCGGAAGCCTGCTTCTCCCTCTCCCACTCCCCCTGCTTGTGTTCCTGCTCTCACTATGTCTCTCTCTGTCAAAAAAATAAATAAAATCTTTAAAAAAAAAAATAAAATAAAATAAAATAAAATAAAATAACACGCCCCATCTGGACATTAGGAGAAAAGTTTCAGTTTAAGAAAAATTTCCATATGCTTTCTTCCAAAACCATTAAAGAAATATTTTGGAAGCATGTTCTAGGAAATGGCTGATAGAATAATGAACAACAAATTTTAAAGCTACAAAAGGCTTTAATGGCTTTTTAAAGATTTTCTATTTATTTTTGCGAGAGAACACGAGCAGGGGGAGGGGCAGAGGGAGAAGCAGGCTCCCTGCTAAAGCAGGGAACCTGATGTGGGCTCTGCAGGCTCGATCCCAGGGTCCTGGGAACATGACCTGAGCCAAAGGCAGACACTTAACTGACTGAGCCACCCAGGCGCCCCGCAAAAGGCTTTAATGGTTTTTTAGATCTAATAACCCCTTCCTTTGTGCAAAAGGAAAAATGAAGGCAGAGAACCTACAGATCAGAGATTTGAGATACATATTGATTCTATTAGATATATTAAATAATTATATCAATTATTAAATATATCACTGTGACAAATAGGTCTTATCTGGATAGTAATTCAAATAAACTGAAAAAGAATGACATTTGAACACTGACTGAATATGGGACTATATACAAGCAAAACAAATAAGTGTTTTTTTAAAAGTATAAATTACAATGACGCCCTGTCAAAAAAAACCCTGAAGCATGATATTGTTATTTGCAAGAAAAAAATTTTCAAATGTACTGACAAACCAGCATTTTTTTTTTACAGTTTCCCCTTTTTATTGTGTTTGTGTTCATATCAAATTTTATGTGAAGAAAAAAAATTCTCATTTTTTTATATGCTGGACCTATGTATAATGACCTAAAAGCAGCTGCAGAGCCTCCCTCCTTCACCCCTATCAGGTTCTCTTCCTTGGTTTCCCTCTGACGTTCCGCTCCCCTCCCCTGCATGTCCTGGCAACATATGATGCCCCTTTCTCCTACGTCCTCACCTTAGATCAGGAATAAGAAGCTTACCCTAGGGCGCCTGGGTGGCTCAGTCAGGTAAGTGTCTGCCTTCGGGTCAGGTCATGATCCCAGGGTCCTGGGATCGAGTCCTGCATCGGGCTCCCTGCTCAACGGGGAGTCTGCTTCTCCCTCTGCCTCTGCCCTCCCCCCTGCTCGTGCTCTCTCTCTCACGCTCTCTCAAATAAATAAATAAAAGCTTAAAAAAAAAAAAAAAGCTTACCCTACAGCTGTACTTACAGACAGATGAAATGCAAAGCCTTTCTAGTTACTATAGTTCCTCTTTGATATTGCCCACTGAAATTTCCACATCTATATGTACCCTTTAAAATTAGTCTGAAATACTTTCATATATATATATACATATATATATAGAAGAATATTACTTCATTCAGTCCACAGTGTAGTCTTTAAACCTTCTACAATTTCATACCCCTCAACTTTTCTACTGATGCTAAGCAAAAAAGAGAAAGAAGGCTTATATAAAAATATAAAAGAGAGCGGTGCCTGGGTGGCTCAGTCGTTAGGCGTCTGCCTTCGGCTCAGGTCATGATCCCAGGGTCCTAGGATCGAGCCCCGCATCGGGCTCCCTGCTCGGTGGGAAGCCTGCTTCTCCCTCTCCCACTCCCCCTGCTTGTGTTCCCTCTCTCGCTGTGTCTCTGTCAGATAAATAAATAAAATCTTAAAAATATATATATATATAAAAGAGAGACTATCCCCTGTCATCCTCTTAGTGTCTTTACCTTTTGTTACTCCCTGTGAAATTTCTTAGAGCACTTTTTATCTCAGGAAGAGGAGAAAAGATAGGAGATGGATTGTTTTGTTTTGGTTTTGTTTTTGGCACAGATTGGCAAAGTAGAAAACTTACATGGCCAGAGCAGCAAGAAAGCTAAGGATGCCAAAGCCAGAGACAGAAAATAAAGAAGGATGGGATGTTAGTCCAGGCTGAAAGATGTTCAGCTAACTGCTTTACCCTATTCCCTGGACCCAGTGAATTGGTCTTCTGTCCCCTGTCCAACTCAGAAAAGAAAAGCCATCACCAGTCCCTTGGAACTGACAGAGACCAGACTTCTCCTAAGACTGTTTCACAACAGTAGAAGCTTAATAAATATTTGGTGACGTATTTAGAATATTAGAACAGACAAGTGTGAAGCTACCTAAAAGAAAGAAATTAGCTATTTGAAGAGTGGGGTAAGAAGGGGAGGAACTACTCTCCTTAAATGGATGTCTTTAAGGAATAAACATCTAGCTCTTAATTTTAGTCTCCTAGCAGACAGATATCCTAGGAAGTTTTACTACTGTCTGGCATGCCACTGTCTTGTAAGTCCAATAAATGGGAATGTGAGCTCATGCCCTAGGCAGTAACACATAAACGCTGATGAAAGGGAATGATGAAGCAAATTAATACAGGAGATCACAGGCTAGACAAATTCCTATCACAGTCTCTACAATCAAAAGAAGTTATAACAAATTAATCAAAATCAATTATCACTCCTTTATAATTATATGCATAAAAGAATTTTTAAAGTTCTAAGAGTATTCCACTTGGCAGATAAAGGAAAGTATCTGGGAGAGTCAAATGCTTTTCAAGAAAACAAAAGTAATAAGGCTGTTATTAACAGCAGCTGGTTTTAATTTTTTAGTGTTGTTACATTTTCCTCTCCTAAGAAAAATATAAGCAGGTGAGCATTTTTTAGAAGTAAAACTGATTTTGAGGATTCAAGCTTAGGAGTCAGTATGCCAACAGAAAAAAATAAGCTAATTTCACACCCTAGCCCAGGGGAAAAGATGGACTAGTAAGGAGGCTTCTGTTCAAGAAGAAAAGGATTAAAAACATGGTAAGGAGTAAAAACTAATCAAACAAACAAAAACACTGTAAGACGACTGAGCCCTGGTTGCAAGCTGGGCTGCTACAGTAAGCATCTTGATTATTCCAAAGATGCCCTGAGATCCAACCCAACCCTTCTGGCTCCTGCCAGAGAAGCACAGTTAACAGCCAAGCCAAGTTCCAAGAATAGTCATGACATACCATCCCCTTCTAACTACAGTTATCCTCAGGGAGACTGTCGGTCTTGGGAAGTAGACTGTCCTGGGACTAAAGGCACAATTCACTGAAACCCAAATAAACAGAATAAGAAACCTTAAATTTAATAGCAATTAATTCATTTAATAGCAATTACTTCATGTAATTTATTGGGGGTGGCAAGAATAAGCTAAAACTATTACCTCCTGGGGCGCCTGGGTGGCTCAGTCGTTAAGTGTTTGCCTTCGGCTCAGGTCATGATCCCAGGGTCCTGGGATCTAGCCCCACATCAGGCTCCCTGCTCGGCGGGAAGCCTGCTTCTCCCTCTCCCACCCCCCCGCTTGTGTTCCCTCTCTCGCTGTCTCTGTCAAATAAGTAAATCTTTAAAGAAAAAAAAAAAGTTCTTTTCCGTAACCCATTAGGACCTACTGGGGCATTGTGGCCTTTCTAATAGGATGCCTGTAACACAAGATCCTAGACTTCTGGTCTCCCTACTCATTGTACCTATAATATATTCTGGTATGTGATTCAGGTGCTATGAAAATATACTTACTTATATGTTGTCATCATATAATTACACAGAATGGAATACAGTTTTGGCAATGAAAGGTTCAAGTTCCAACATGCCAAAATTCTACTGAAAGCAACAACTGTACTACCAAGCTTATACTGACTTAAGTTCTTGCTCATATGTCAACTAAATATACTTCTATTTCAAAATTTCCATTTTTTATTATGAGAACTACTCTTCTTTCAGGTTTTAAATTTGCAGTTATCCTTGATTCCATTTCGTCTTTATTTCAAGTTTTCATTAAGCATCTAGAGATAATTATCTTTATGCAAATGGTGCTACACTCTTAAAAATAACTTTATAGGGGCGCCTGGGTGGCTCAACTGGTTAAGCGACTGCCTTCAGCTCAGGTCATGATCCCAGGGTCCTGGGATCAAGCCCCGCATCGGGCTCCCTGCTCGGCGGGAAGCCTGCTTCTCCCTCTCCCACTCCCCCTGCTTGTGTTCCCTCTCACGCTCTCTCTCTCTCTGTCAATTAAATAAATAAAATCTTTTAAAAAAAAAACTTATAATTAAATATTTTATTATACTATTCTAATTATGTAACATCTCTAATATATGTATTTACACATATAAATTATATAACATAATTACATATAAATTATATATAAATACATATTTATATATATATCACTAATGTAGAAGAGTGGATAGCAAAACTTTTTGTGACATAAATTGGGCAAATAATAGATTTTCACCCTAATTATGGTTTTTATACCCACAGAGTGCAAATTAATAAAAGTTTATGATATTTCAATGTAGATGTACCTAAAAAAGCCTTCAATAAACTAACATTTGTAAACTGGCTCGTACATAACAGAATAAAAATTTAAAAGTAGGGGCACCTGGGTGCCTCAGTCGTTAAGCATCTGCCTTCGGCTCAGGTCATGATCCCAGGGTCCTGGGATCGAGCCCTCCATCGGGCTCCCTGCTCCGCGGGAAGCCTGCTTCTCCCTCTCCGACCCCCCCCCCCCAGCTTGTGTTCCCTCTCTCACTGTGTCTCTGTCAAATAAATAAATAAAATCTTTTAAAAAAATAAAAAATAAAAATAAATAAAAATTTAAAAGTATTTGGGGATTTGAATACACTTGTATCACCAGGCATTTAAAGGTTCTGCCTCCCACTATACAAATTGCTTGTTAAAAAAAGGGGAGAGGACTAAAGAACTGCAAATCATGGCAATTCCTTGTAGTATCACAGAATTGCAGAGATAGGAGACATTTTTTTGATTATCTAATTCAAGCTCCAGTTTTAACAATGAGATAACAGAAATACAAAGATAGGTTAAGAGACACATCCAAGGTATACATAACTAGTTAAAGATGTTGTAGGTCGAATTCCCTCTTAAGAGTCCCAGGACAGGGTGCCTGGGTGGCTCAGATGGTTAAGCGTCTGCCTTCAGCTCGGGTCATGATCCCAGGGTCCTGGGATCGAGTCCCGCATCGGGATCCCTGCTCAGCGGGGAACCTGCTTCTCCCTCTGCCTCTCTGTCTCTTATGAATAAATAAATAAAATCTTAAAAAAAAAAAAAAGAGTCCCAGGACATGGCAGGTAGGTATGTAAAATGGTACAGTCCTTGTGGAAAAGTTTGGTGGTTTCTCAAAAAACTAAACACAGAATTATCAAATGATCTAACAATTCCACTCCCAGGTATATACTCAAAAGAACCCAGAACAGGGATTCAAACAGAAGCTTACATGCTAATGTTCACTGCAGCACTATTCCCAACAGTCAAAAAGTGGAAACCACCAAAGTATCCACCAAGAAATGAATAAACAAACTGCTGTATATACATAAAATAGAATATTAATCAGCCATAAAGAGGAATGAAGTTCTGGGGTACCTGACTGGCTCAGTCAGAAGAGCACGTGATGCTTGATCTCAGGGTTTTGAGCTGGAGCACCACACTGGGTATAGAGAGTACTTAAAATAAAACTTTAGGGACGCCGGGGTGGCTCAGTCAGTTATGCGTCTGTCTTTGGCTCAGGTCACGATCCTGGGGTCCTGGGATTGAGCCCGGCATCAGGCTCCCTGCTCAGCGGGGAGTCTGCTTGTCCCTACTCTCTTGCTCTCTCTCTCTCTCTCTGTCAAATAAATAAAACCTTAAAAAAAATAAAACTTTAAATTAAAAAAAAAAAAGAACAAAGTTCTGGTACACACTATAACAGTGAACCCTGAAAACTGTGCCAGTGAAATAAACTAAATACATTTATGTGAAATATCTAGAATAGGCAAATTCTTAGACACAGGAAGTAGACTGGAGGTTCCCAGGGACTACAAGGAGAGAGGAATGGGGAGACATTTTGTTTGGGTTGTTTGAAAAGGTTTGTAAATAGATAGTGGTGATGGTTGCATTACATTGTGAATGTATTTAATGCCACTGAATTGCATACTTAAAAATGATTAAAATGGTGAATTTTATGATATATACATTTTTTAAACAATAAAAAATGTTTTAAAAGAGTAAATCCCACAAAAGCTTACCTGCTGTAGGCAGGTAGCTCTGGCATAGAAAAGTGGGCCTACACCAGGGAAAAAAGTTACTAGAAATGTCTTCAATACCACATGCTAATTTTAATTTTAAAAAATTATTTAAATACATCTAAATAAATTTGGGATTTCACACAATTGCTGTTTATATAATAAATCTCTATTGTACTTAGCTTCATGCCAAAAAAATCCAAGACATATTTAGTATGCCTACAGTTTCTTTGACTATTATTTCACCTAAACGATTTCACACTAAAATTAGGAACAAAGAGAGTAAAACTTACGGTAAAATGATTAAGATTCTGGACTCTAAAAAGGAAGAACATCTACAAGAAAGCCTTCTCATATAAACAAATAATGAGGGCGCCTGGGTGGCTCAGTTGGTTAAGCGACTGCCTTCGGCTCAGGTCATGATCCTGGAGTCCCAGGATCGGGTCCCGCATCGGGCTCCCTGCTCAGCAGGGAGTCTGCTTCTCCCTCTGGCCCTCCCCCTCTCATGTGCTCTCTCTCTCTCTCTCAAATAAATAAATAAAATCTTTAAAAGAAAAAAAACAACAACAAAAAAAAACTAAACAAATAATGAGTCACCTGCTAAGTCGTTAATTCTAAGGAATACACAAATGACACAACTTTTGACATCAAGAGTAAGAAAGAAAATGGCCACCTGGGTGGCTCAGTTGGTTAAGTGCCCAACTCTTGGTTTCAGTTTAGGTCATGATCTCAGGGTCATGAGATCGAGCCCTACCTCAGGCTCTGTGCTCAGCGCAGAGTCTGCTAAAGATTCTCTCTCCCTCTCCCACTAACCCCCCCCCGACTTGCACGCTCACTTTCTCTGTCTCTAAAATAATAAATCTTTAAAATAAAGAGTGTAAGAAAGAAAAGCAATAGTGATAAAAGAGAGTGGAAAATAGGAAACAGAAATGCATTAACAGTAGTTACATCTTAAGCAGGAACAATTTAACAAGTCACCAATTTAAAATGCGCAAAGAGGGGGCGCCTGGGTGGCTCAGATGGTTAAGCGTCTGCCTTCGGCTCAGGTCATGATCCCAGGGTCCTGGGATCAAGCCCCACATCGGGCTCCCTGCTCAGCCGGAAGCCTGCTTCTCCCTCTCCCACTCCCCCTGCTTGTGTTCCCTCTCTCACTGTGTCTCTCTCTGTCAAAAAATAAATAAAATCTTTAAAATAAAATAAAATAAAATGCGCAAACTCACCTCATCAAAATAAAAAGCTTTTGCAGGGCAAAGGAAACAGTCAACAAAACCAAAGACAATCGACAGAATGGGAGAAGATATTTGCAAATGACATATCAGATAAAAGGCTAGTAACTAAAATCTATAAAGAACTTACCAAACTCAACACCCAAAGAACAAATCATCCAATCAAGAAATGGGCAGAAGACATGAACAGACATTTTTGCAAAGAAGACATCCATATGGCCAACAGACACATGAAAAAGTGCACGTCACTTGGCATCAGGGAAATACAAATCAAAACCACAATGAGATACCACCTCACACCAGTCAGAATGGCTAAAATTAACAAGTCAGGAAATGATAGATGTTGGCGAGGATGCAGAGAAAGGGGAACCCTCCTACACTGCTGGTGGGAATGCAAGCTGGTGCAGCCACTCTGGAAAACAGTATGGAGGTTCCTCAAGATGTTAAAAATAGAGCTACCCTACGACCCGGCAATTGCACTACTGGGTATTTACCCCAAAGATACAAATGTAGGGATCCGAAGGGGCACCTGCACCCCAATGTTTATAGCAGCAATGTCCACAATAGCCAAACTATGAAAAAAGCCCAGATGTCCATTGACAGATGAATAAAGATGTGGCATACACACAGACACACACACACACACACACCACACACACACACACACACACACACACACACAAATGGAATACTATGCAGCCACCAAAAAAAAAAAAAATGAAATACTGCCATTTGCAACGACATGGATAGAATTAGAGGGTATTATGCTAAGTGAACTAAGTCAATCAGAGAAAGACAATTATCATATGATCTCACTGATATACAGAATTTAAGAAACAAGGCAGAGGAGCATAGGGGAAGAAAGGAAAAAATAAAACAAGACAAAACCAGGCAGGGAGACAAATCGTAAGAGACTCTTAATCTTAGGAAACAAACTGAGGGTTGCTGGAGGGGTGGCTGGGTGATGGACATTGGGAGGGTATGTGTTGTGGTGAGCGCTGTATGTTGTGTAAGACTGATGAATCACAGACCTGTACCCCTGAAACAAATAATACATTATATGTTAATAATAAAAAAAGATGAAAAAATATATTTAAAAAATAAATAAAAAATAAAATATGCAAACCCAAATGTACTGATCTAGAAGGGTAAAGCTTATATAATCTTGTCCAGCTTCTTAAAGCGCTCAGATAATTCCTCTACAGGAAATGAAGTGTGAAATTCTAATTTTCCTACCCAATACCCCAATCCCACAATAAGATTGTACTAATTATGATGTATGATATATACTCATTAAAATATTTATTATTTCACAAGTTAAGTGTCCACGTAATTTTCACTTAGGAAAGCGAAGAAATGAAATAAAAAGGGCAGGAATACTGAATATATAACATTACATAATGTAAACATCAGGAAACGAGCAACAGCTAACTTAAAGGCTTTTTTTTTTTTTTTTATATTTTATTTATTTGACAGAGAGAGACACAGCGAGAGAGGGAACACAAGCAGGGGGAGTGGGAGAGGGAGAAGCAGGCTTCCCGCTGAGCAGGGAGCCCGATGCGGGGCTCGATCCCAGGACCCTGGGATCATGACCTGAGCCGAAGGCAGACGCTTAACGACTGAGCCACCCAGGCGCCCCAACTTAAAGGCTTTTAATAATAGAAGATGCCTATGAAGAATAGGCCAAGAGCTGTGGGGTACTAAGGTAAGTAACACATGGTCCCTGGCCCTCAAGCATCTCATATACTAGTAAGAGAAACAAAGAAGTCCATCAGCTATCATATACAGAGATGTGGCCTGAATGTCTTGATATCGTAGAGCAAGAGTGCTTACTAGTACAGACAAAAGCAGAGGCCTCTTGATACAGGATTCTTGGCCTGAGTCTTAAAGAGTTAGCCATGGAATAAAAGTTAGCATGTAAAAAAGTACAACTTCAAGATACAGAGATAGACAGACACACAGACAGGGATAGAGAGGGAGAGACAGATATTCATTCTCTCCAGAAATATTTCTGGACCATCTATGTGCCAGGCACAGACCATACTGAGGGAACTGCATGTATTATAGTACGGCTGGAAGCTAGAGAGCATGTATGAGATGATGCAGGTACCAGATCATGAAAGCCTCGGATGATGCTCTGCTAGTAGTTTAGATGTCATCCTTAGGATGGTAAGAAATGAAAGCTCTTAAGGAACAGATCAGAGCTGTATCACTCAGACTCAGGTTTTCTTATACATTCTCTCCAAGGAGCTGGCACGAAGGCTCCAGAGCAAAGGAAGAAAGGAGCAGAAACAAGCCCCATTTCACAGATATTGTAGGAGGGAGCATCAGCTGCCCCAAGGTTTACCACTTCTCTACCCTCCTGTGCTGTCATGAGACTCCATTCTAGTGAGGTAAAAGGTTTTAGTACCAGTAGAAGGAAGGAGATAGAAGAGTGGTAACAGATAGGAAAGGGGAGTTCGTTCCTCTGGCCAAAGTGCGTTTAAGGATCAGCCACAGGAAACTATGCCTATTTTAAATAGAGTATTATATGAACAAAATATATATAATCTAAAGTATATTAAAACATTATCTGAGAAGATGATGAGTTTGATGTCATGTGTATTTTGCTATAATTAAAACAACTTTTAAAAAAAAATCTGAAATTTAGGCATCCTATTTTTATACTCTGGCAAACATTAAAAATGGTAAATATAAGTTCATATTATATTTAATTACAATTCCTTCATTCTTCCTTCCCATTTAAAGAACTCTTCAAAGTCTACCCCCAAACACAAAGCTAAATGATTAAAGAACACAAAGAAAAAGCATAATTGGGCGCCTGGGTAGCTCAGATGGTTAAGCATCTGCCTTCGGCTCAGGTCATGATCCCAGGGTCCTGGGATCGAGTCCCGCATCGGGCTCCCTACTCAGCGGGGAGCCTGCTTCTCCCTCTGCCTCTCTCTCTGTCTCTTATGAATAAATAAATAAAATCTTAAAAAAAGAAAAAGCATAATTACAATCTTACTGGGGGAGAGAAGACAATCATATCCCAAATGGATGTTATCCAATAGCCAACTATCCTTTCCAAGAGACTTGCAATAATGCAAATTGCCACCATAAAGAATGCACATGGATTTGGGCAGATGCATTTGACAGCACAGCTGTCTGTCCAGGCATGCTGCTGAAAGAATAGTACATTCCTACTTGTCCTGTCCCCCACCCACCTTAAGTCTCCTTACAAAAAGGAGTTTAAACAAAACTGTCATATTTAAGCCTTCAATGTATGGGGGTGTGTGTGTGTGTTTTCAGTAAGATCAGTTAGATAATAACAGAAGCAATGAACCCTTTAACATCACCCTTACCCGAAAGTTACTCTGAAGATTTCTGAACAAAATAATTCTGTTCATGTACATTTATTAAAAGTCCTGATTTGAGGTTGCCCTACAGTTTCAAAGGGAAGGTAATAAGTCACTAACTTTCAGAAAATTGATACAGTATGGTAGAGGAGTGCATATTGAGAATCAGAGTAATAGACTATGAGTCCTACCTAGCTTTGCGACCTTGGGGCAACTGCCCAACCTCTCTGAGCTTCAGTTTTTTCCTCTATAAAACATGAATAATGATGCTTACACTATTTACATCCTAGAGTTGCTTGAAGATCAAAGAACTAAATGTAATCCTACCTTAGCCACACACTGCAATGCACCCTTCTCAACAATTTCAATTTCATGCAACCACTTTTGAATACATCTTCTATCCTACTAGCTCATTCCTTCTCGTACATGAACTCCTGCCATCATTTGATCCCAGCAGAACCTCAAATCTACTGACCCAACTATCTTTTCACTCTCCCTCCCCCCCGGAAGTACTCTCTTCTCTCCTTACCCAAATTCCATGATGCATCATTATGATCATTCGCTCCTCTCACTTGGGACATACTCACTTTGCAAAACCACAATGCTGCTTAAATTCAATTCTCTGTCTGTTCTCCTACTACTAAAGGAGCAAAAAAAGCACACAAACAAGCTGACTGGCCTCACTTCTAATTCATGACCTTTAACCTCAACTGAGCCCTGAGTTCTGCCTGGTAATCATAATCTATTTCCCTAGCCCATTCACTCTCCCACTTTTCTAAACACTTACATGCTCTCTCCTCTCTTCTCAAACTTCTAATATCCTCTTCCATGCCCTTTCTCACTCTCAGCTGATGACTTGCTTAGAAAATTAAAGCAGTCAGAAGAGGATTTCCAGGAATTATCATTGCGTCCACCCACAGTATCAGCATCTATCTACATCCATATGCTCTGCCTTCCTTCTTGTTATGATAAATGAACTACTATCTATTCTTTTCTCTATCTAATCCCCTCCCTCCTGTACAAGCTCCAATCCCTACCACCAGCTCAGCAATTCTCCTCCTCTTCTGTATCATCAGCTTCTTTCCTTCCCTTCTCCCACTCTCTACCACATCACTTCCATGAGCAGACGAAATATGTATGAAAATGCTCTAACTCCTATCACAAAAACTGTATGAGCAGTGGAACTAAAAAGAGACAATGCAAAATGAAAACAGGCCTCTGGATCCCCACATCTCTGAGCAGGAAACAGGCTAAAAAAAAAAAAATTACTCCATTGCAAACATAGGCTTCCTTTATGGAAGACTCAAGAGGACTGAACAAAGGAAGCTGGGAAGGGCTACATAACTTTTACAAGGTCATACAACTAAATAAGCGGTAGAATTGGGATATGAACTCAGAAAGTCTACATTCCCCCCCCCCCAGGCTTTAACTTACTTTATTTTTCTTATATAAAACTATGTGGTGGCCACAGCTGGATACTCTGGTGTGGGTCTTTACCAGACGGTCAGTAAAGCACTGATAAGGAAACTTGGTGATCACAGTCTCTTTCCAGAGGTCAGGGGAAGGGGGGGTTTGAGACAGCTGTAGGTCTTGGAAATGGCATCCAAAGTGGCCTTGGCAAAGTTGCCCAGGGTGACAGTGCAGCCCCTGGCCAAGGTGTAGCAGTTTCCACACCGGCCATCATCAGGAGCTTCTTGGGTACAGGAGGCAGGGATGAGGCGCACCAGCACAGAGCCACAGAGGCTGGTCACCTTGTGAGGGACAGTGTGGGACTTGCTGATCTTGTTCCCCTAGTAGTTTCACAGCACAGGGACAATGGAGAGCTTGGCCAGGAGGATGGCTCCATGGATGGCAGTGGCTACCTCCTTGGAGCACTTAACACCCAGACCGACACGTCCACTGTACTCTCCGATGGCAACAAATGCCTAGAACCTGGTCCGCAGGGCAGCACGGGTCTGTTTTCGCACAGGCATCATCCTCAAAATCTCATCCTTGAGGGATGCGCCCAGGAAAGATTCCCAGATGGGCTGGGAGAAGAGATCTCCAGGGACTTGATTTTCATGTCCTTGACCAGGTGGCCCAGATTGGTGACCAGGATCCACTCCTTGACCTCAGCTTGGCCTTGGCTGCCCCCCCACCCACAGCCAAGACTCCGTCCTGGATGCCGCTACCTCGGCCTCCCACTGCAGCCCCCCACACCCACCCCGGGTCTCTGGGCTCCCCCACAGCACCAGCATCATCTGCAGTTTGGTGTTTTCTAGGAGAAGAAAAAGTCTACATTCTTAACACACATTATCTCATTAAAACTTTACAATGCTGTGACATAAGTGATAGTATTATTCCCATTTTACAAACGGGGGAACTGACTTAGCTAGATTCAAGGATTTAATACACATCCACAAAAAATATATATAT
Source organism: Halichoerus grypus (assembly GCF_964656455.1). NCBI lineage: Eukaryota > Metazoa > Chordata > Mammalia > Carnivora > Phocidae > Halichoerus > Halichoerus grypus. The sequence goes on from NC_135718.1 coordinate 108,365,229, forward strand.
ATATATTTGTTTAACAACTACACTATATTCAGAATTGAGGTAAAACTTACAAAACAAAAAGATACACAGGATATATATTACATTTACAGTCCTCTTAAGTATGCTTTTACAAGAAAATTTACTGCATCAAAATTTATTGATTCTCAACAGCTTCATTACCTCAAAGCTTTGGAAACTAAGTATTTTATTGGGAATTAATAAAATTTGTTTCTACAAATCTGTAAAAATTTGGCTTGCTAAATAATCATATCAACAAGATTTTAAGGATAAAGTTACTTAAAATTTAAAAGTTAGTTGTAAAAATTTAAAAGAAAGTTGTAATACTTTCTCTATTTAAACTATTAAGCAAATTAAAATAGTACCAAAAACATCCTTAGCTGTATGTTAAAATCAAGTATCCCGAAGACTTTTACCAGCAAAACCATAATGATCTACTTAGTTATTTGTACCTTAAAAAAAAAAAAAAGCAATGAATACCCTAAAATATTCCATAAATCAGATATCCTATAAAGCCAAACTGGTCCTTCTTACTAAAATTAGTAAAGTTCAGGGGCACCTGGGTGGCACAGTTGGTTAAGCTTCTGCCTTCTGCTCAGGTCCTGATCCCAGGGTCCTGGGATCGAGCCATGCATCATCATGCAACATCATGCATTATCAGGCTCCTTGCTCAGCGGGGAGCCTACTTCTCCCTCTGCCCTTCCCCCTACCCATGTGCACTCGTGCTTTCTCAAATAAATAAAATCTTTAAAAAATAAATAAAAATAAAATCAGTAAGGTTCTAGAAGCTTTTAACAGAGAAATTTCCACTTATACTTTGCACACTTAACTCTTCTAAATAAATTTAACTATGCGGGCGCCTGGGTGGCTCAGTCGTTAAGCGTCTGCCTTCGGCTCAGGTCATGATCCCAGGGTCCTGGGATCGAGTCCCACATCGGGCTCCCTGCTCTGTGGGAAGCCTGCTTCTCCCTCTCCCACTCCCCCTGCTTGTGTTCCTGCTCTCGCTATGTCTCTCTCTGTCAAGAAAATAAATAAAATCTTTTAAAAAAATAAATAAATAAATAAATAAAAATAAATAAATTTAACTATGCAAAATACTAATTCAGATCAAAATATATAAGGAAGCAATAAACAATTCTAAAGCTGGTAATTAAGACTGAAAGTTTAGATAAGGTATTCTACAAATTACAGGTCAATTTTCGCTTGGAGGAGGATAATCACAAGACTGTTACCTTCTTAGCAATTTAACAACAACAAAATTCCTGTCTTTGTTAACATACAACTGAAATAGTCAGAAAACTGTAACTCAAAACAAACATAAGGCAAAACATTGTGGAAGAGCACTGAACTGGACGTCAGAAGACCTAAATTCTAATCTTTCCTCCATCATAACTGGATATGAAAATTTACCACTGTGTGTCTACTTCTCCAATCTGTAAAACTAAGGGGCAGGGGTAAGAAATCACTCTAAGGTTATTTTCAGCTCAAAACTCTTATGATTCCATGAACCAAACGGAGGTATATATTTTGTTTTCATATTTTAGAAACTCCAGACAAGCAGAGCAAATTAAAAGAAATCAAGAGTAATATTATCAACGCCCTTCCAGGATATAACTACAATTATGTAGTTATGCATAAGATGTACAAGATAGCTTTAGTATTCATTCTCAGAGTTCTTTTCATATGTTAAGTCATTTTAACACACTCTCTAAACTTGACTGGATCCAGCAATTCCTTATTTAAAAGTTTTCCTAAACTCTCAATATGCTAGGCTTTCCCTTTAACTTTCATTTTCTATTCCTCTTCTCCTTCCAACACTATTATATTTAAGTATGCTTCAGAGTGACCATTTTACTTATCTACTTCCTATACCTTTACCATGCCTGGTTTTTATGCCTCCCTTATCCATGATTTCTTTTTTCTTTTTCTTTTTCTTTTTTTTTTTTTTTTTAAAGATTCTATTTATTTATTTGACAGAGAGAGAGACACAGCGAGAGAGGGAACACAAGCAGGGGGAGTGGGAGAGGGAGAAGCAGGCTTCCCGCGGAGCAGGGAGCCCGATGCGGGGCTCGATCCCAGGACCTGGAATCATGACCTGAGCCGAAGGCAGACGCCCAACGACTGAGCCACCCAGGCGCCCCGATTTCTTTTTTCTTTTTAAGAAAGAGTACGCATGTACACATGCAAGGGGATGAGGGAGGGGCAAGCGAGAGGGTGAGAGCGAATCCCAAGCAGGCTCCACACCAAGTGAGGAGGTGGGGCTCAAGGTCAGGACCCTGAGATCATGACCTGAGCCGAGATCATGACCTGAGCCATGACATGAGCCAAGATCCGAGATCAAGAGTCAACTGAGCCACCCAGGCACCCCCACTTCTTATTCAAAGTGCCTCTATTAAAAAAAAAAGTGCCTCTGTTGACCCAGTTAGATATTAAGAGTTCTGAGATCCTCAACTTTCAGATTTATATCCTATGATGCAACTCCTTTCCACACTATCAGACATAGCACATTTGCTAGCAAATTCAGACATATTATTCAGTCATTCAAAAGTTTAAATTTTACATGTTGACATTTTTATATTCCATTTGTTTTCATCACTAGCAACCTGCTTGCTTAAAGTCTAAAAATTCTGACCTTTAGATATTTTTTAGCATATTGATACATGCTGGATAAACCAAAGCAGTTTCAAATTTGAAATGTCACCTAGTAAAAGTAGAGAGGAAAAAATAGCACCCAATATTTAATTTGTCAAAACTCTGCCACTCAGCCTTTTTTGGAAGGCCTAAGGAAAAAAAAAATTATTGCACGCTATAAAAGAACTATAAAAGGTATTGAAGATTCTTTTGGGAATCTTACCACATTTCTTCAAGATCCAAGTGATACTTAGGGGACCTATACAAATTTAAATGACTACAGAGTTTAATCATAATTCCTAAAGTTACCATTTAAAAATGTAAATACTTATTATGAATTCACTTTTACTTCATACCCCTTTCTTCAATGGTAGAAGTCAAATCCCAGAGAGAAATGACACCTAACTAGATTTAATAAAACCCACTGTATCTAGTACAGTGCTACATATTCTATGGCTATTTTAGACTCATAATGTGTGTCTCTGCTTTCATCCTTGTCCCCAAGAGTGTATTCTCCACAAAGCAGTCAGACTGAATCTTTTAAATATAATCCCTTGGTCCAAGATTCCCATCCTACTCAGAATAAAGTCCTAATTCCTTATGATGGTATGCAAGCCTTCTATAAACTGGCCCTCAGCAGTCTCCCTCATCCCACATGAAACTTTTACCTTCTTTCTCCTTCTACAGATTATCTCCCAGCATTCTCCCACCAGGTCAGTCCTCTCTAGCCAGTCCTCCTCTACGACTCCAGGATACCTCTGCCTTGAAAATGTTCTCCAAAAGTTTGTCCTTGATGGTCCTCTCCCTGGAACACTTTTCTCCTGAAAGCCCTAAGTCCATTCCTTCAGATCATTCAATTCTCTGCTGAAATGTCACCCTACCAGCCAGAGGCTTTCTCTGAATCCTATCATAAACAGCACCTCACCTATGGTCTGTTCTTTTACCCAGCTTTATTTTTCTCCTAGAACTCATCACCACATGAAGTAGTAAATAAATGAATGTTCAGTGCCTGTCTCTACCCACTACAATGTAATCTCCACAAAGGCAGGGAGTTTCATTTGTTCACTAACATATTCCCAGTGCCAAGAAAGTTCCTGGTAGGGGCGCCTGTGTGGCTCAGTCGTTAAGCGTCTGCCTTCGGCTCAGGTCACGATCCCAGGGTCCTGGGATCGAGCCCCGCATCGGGCTCCCTGCTACGCAGGAGGCCTGCTTCTCCCTCTCCCACTCCCCCTGCTTGTGTTCCCTCTCTCACTGTCTCTCTCTCTGTCAAATAAATAAATAAAATCTTTAAAAAAAAAAAAAAAGAAAAGAAAGAAAGTTCCTGGTAGGTGCTCAATAACTGTTAAATAAATGAAAATCTGAAATGCCTGACTCTAGAAGCCATGCTGTCAACTTTAATTATTCATGCATACTAAAGAAGTCCTTTAAATAATAATATTAAAAGTGTTATTTAAACTGGGAATGTTGCTTGCCTCTAAGGAAGAGAACCAGGTAGCTGAAGGTAGAGAGATGTAGGGTAATTAAATGTATATCTCTTAAATCTTGAAGTGTATTAATGTGTTAACACTATATTAATGTGCTAACTTCATTAACTGTATCAATGTGTTAACTTAAATCTTGTACTGTACTAATGTGTTTTTCTTAATATTAATAAAATTTTAAAATTTAATAGTAATATTGTTGTTTGACTTATGTAAACGCTCCAGTTCAATCCTACATTTCCAAAATACGGAACACTACTGGCAAATATACTACATTCTTTATGTTGTTCTAGAATGTTTTAATATGATTCTTTGGGAATTTCTCAGAGCACAAGAAGTTATACATTCCTTCTTTAATGCTCCCTTAGTCTTATATTAACTAGCAATCACCTTGCCACTAGGAAATTGTTAGGTACATTCACTAGTTCACTAGTAAAACAGGCAAACAGTAAGTATGATAATGCCTTTACTAATTAGAGGGTTGTGTGCCAAAGATATTATCAGAAACTTTGTCAGTAAAGACGGCAATAACAAAGACTATTCCAGGACAGGCTCTAGTATATCAGGAACGTAAAGTCCTAGCTCTGGTAATGGGACTGGGTGGAAAGAGTGATGGAAAAGGAGACGTGGAAGCAGCTATTCTCACTTCCCATTATCCCTTATCATCACAGCTAATCCACTAGTTAGCCAGAAAGTCCCTCCCAGTTCTCTTGAAAACAGTGCTCCTCTCAACAAGACATGAAGGACACACGAAGAAGGTTACTTTCAAAAGAGGAAACCCAGCATGATAGTAATAAACTCCTTCAAGGACCAACACTAGACCTAATGGTCTTCCAAGTACTTTCTACTTGTATTATATCACAAAGGATGAGAATTATAAAACCAACTTGGAAAGAATAAGCACTGATTTCTGCCAGCTATAAGGTAATAGACAACTGCACTTCTTCATTTTCATTTTCAAATTCAGATAGTACTGCATACTTTTCCAACTCTTGTATATTAAGATATTAGGTATTACATGGTAGTATGACAAGCATAATCTTTCTGTATTTAATCACTTTAACTATATACACCTATCCTCCATCACTTAAATAATCTCTATTATTAAAAAAAAAAAAAACCACAAGACTTCTCCCCCTGAAATTATTAAGAAACAGTCTACGTAGTATTATATGAAAGATGGAACCATTAATTACTCCCTAAACTGAAATTAGGGAAAAAAGTTTGACAATGGATTGGAATCTGTCATATAAAAACTAAGTTCAGGGGCGCCTGGGTGGCTCAGTCATTAAGCGTCTGCCTTCGGCTCAGGTCATGATCTCAGGGTCCTGGGATTGAGCCCCGCATCGGGCTCCCTGCTTCTCCCTCTCCCATTCCCCCTGCTTGTGTTCCCTCTCTCGCTGTGTCTCTGTCAAATAAATAAAATCTTTAAAAAAAAACACAAAAAACTAAGTTCAACTATACTTTAAATAAATAAATAAAATTAAGTTTGGACCTAAACAAAAGCACCATAAATGGCCTTTTGTTTCAAGAGGAAAAAAAAAACACATTTTATTGCAAACAAAAAATATAAAAACAAAAGAGCAACTGTAATACTCTGGACATTCTGCCTTTCCTCTATAGCCAAAATATATAACAAAACACGAACGAGTCACAGTTCAATGTACTGATGAGTCACTGTATACAACAGGGAGCTTACTAACCAGACTCCATAGTTCTAGAACCAGTTATGAGAAATGGCTCGTGGGACTATTCTGGCTCTCACTGTACCACAGGTATGTACAGCTGGCATCAAGGTGCTGCCACCCGATCCAGGAGCACAACCAAAAAGCCTCATTATCCCAACATTCTCTAGCTCTTTCCCCATTTTGCTAGGGAAACAGATAAAACAAAAAAATACGGTATCAGAAAGTCAAGTATAATGCTTCCACCCAACACTGTTATTTCTATAATACCCTGTAAAGTTATCACCCAAACTCTAATTAAAACAAATGGACTGAATAATAATTCCTTCACTGCCTTTTTCAATGGACAATAAATATACTGGTTCTTATCCCAGCCTGCCTTTCCATTTTCTAAATCATGCTGTCATGATGGCACATGATTTCACCCATTTGTTGTATTTATAAATAGTAGAAATCAGGTAAATTGAGATATTAAATCAGACAAGTCACTTAACCTAAACATAATTTGTGTGCAGACACAGAGAAATCATGCACATGCTATGTAGAAAACTCGTACAATCATGTAACAGACAAAATTTTAAAAATGAATGTAGAAAAAATAGAGAATAAATGTTTTGGTTAACTGAAGTACTTTCTGAAACATTTAGTATGATAAACTTTTCTTAATTCAAGAGACTAAATTTTTTTGAGAGTAATTTCTTGAAACTTTGCTATTTTAAAAACAGAACTCAATATTTTATACATTTTTCTTGAGAACATTAAGTAATTGCTTTGTGTCAAATTACCAGAAATCAAGATAATATTAAACTCTTTTGAATACCTTTAATAGCAGCACGAATGATCCCGTGTTATGTGTACCTAAGGTTGTATTTCATATTTCTAAGTTAAATGTTTAAAAGAACATACATGATACAATGGAGAAATTTTATTATTTTTTTATTTTATTTTATTATTATTTTTTTTAAAGATTTTATTTATTTATTTGAGAGAGAGAGAGTGAGAGAGAGCATGAGAGGGGGAGGGCCAGAGGGAGAAGCAGACTCCCCGCTGAGCAGGGAGCCCGATGTGGGACTCGATCCTGGGACTCCAGGATCATGACCTGAGCCGAAGGCAGTCGCTTAACCAACTGAGCCACCCAGGCGCCCTACAATGGAGAAATTTTAACAAATAAACCAAATATCAGCTTTTCTGCCTTTCCAAGGAAAAGCACAACATAGAAAATAAATGAGAACCTTTACTTTCCTGTACTAAGAAATAAAAATAAGTTTTTCTAAAGTGTTCAAAGAAATAAGTTTAAGGCACTACCATCAGAAAAACTGGCCAACGAATGACATTGAATTTCCACACTTTAAAAATGCAGCAAATCCCATGATCTCATTTATATGTGGAGTCTAAAATAGTCAAACTCAGAAACAAGAGTAGAATGATGGTTGTGCTGGGGAGAGGAAGGGAATGAGGAGATGCTGGTCAAAGGGTACAAAGTTTCAGTTATGCGAAATACATAAATTCTAGAGAACTATTGTCCAGCATGGTGACTACAGTTAATAATAATGTGTTGTATACTTGAAATTTGCTGAGTAGATCTAAGATTTTTTTTTTTTTTTTTTTTAATTTATTTGAGAGAGAGAGAGAGAGAAACAGCATGAGAGGGGATAGGGTCAGAGGGAGAAGCAGGCTCCCCGCTGAGCAGGGAGCCCGATGCGGGACTCGATCCCAGGACCCTGGGATCATGACCTGAGCCGAAGGCAGTCGCTTAACCAACTGAGCCACCCAGGCGCCCGAAATTTGCTGAGTAGATCTTAAAGAGTTCTCACCATACCAAAAAATGAAAAGAAATGTTGATTAGCTTGTGTTCACTTCACAATATATACGTTTATCAAAACATCATGTTGTATTGTCAGCATACATCAAAATATAAACCTACAACTTGATATTTTTATTTTACTTATTTGAGAGAGAGAGAAAGAGAGAGAGAGCGCATGCGCACGAGCGGGGGGGGGGGGGGGGGGGAGGGGGGAGGGTAGAGTAAGAGGGACAAGCAGATTCCCTGCTGAGCAGGGAGCCTGAGGGCTCCATCCTAGGATCATGACCTGAGCTGAAGGCAGACACTTAACTGACTGAGCCACCCAGGCACCCACAACTTGATGTTCTAATCAATGTATACAATTCCTATTTGTCAATTATACCTTTAAAAAGCTGGAAAAATACTGCAAATTCTTCCACAGGTGACTATTATTGTCAAATTAATAGCCCAAACCAGATCTAAAAGTCTTTTTTTTTTTTCCCATGTAAGCAAATAGGAAAGTAATAATTTTATTATGCAGGAGATAATTTTAAAACTATGTATAGTGGCAACTGGATTTTCTTTCTAAGTCCTGGAGTATCCCCTAGTGGACCGGTAAGGAACAGGTTTTTTTGCTAAGTTGAACTTTGTTAAGTCTCTGATCATAACAAATTCACTAACAAAACTAACCCCAAAAGTATGTATTTTTCCAATTTTCTATAATAATTTCCTAATAATATAATTTAAAACAAAGGAAATTATTTTAGAAATTACTCATACCACCTCACTGATCTAAATGTCAACAATGAAATTATGAATATTAAGTAGAGTGCTTCCTAAAAAGCCAGAGATCACCAGAAATGAATTTAAGAAACTATGAAAGGAGTTTGAAAATGATTCTTTTACATACTATATAATTTCTGAAAACATGTGGAATTTGAAGAACTAAAAAATAATTTTTACAGCATCAACAACCTATACACAAAGAAAAACAAAACAATGACTATGTCATGTTTTTGCAAGCAATCAAGCAAAATCTACTGAAGAATACAAAGTATACAAAATCTTTTCAATCATACTTGAACACACTGAAAGCAGTGCTAACCGGCTTCTTCCATCCACACGGTCTTTACACATTCTGTTCCCCCTAAGACACTCTTCCCTACTCTGATCCATGGACCTAATTAATAGCTACCCACCCTTCAAATTTCAACTAAATCAACATTAACCTCCCTGACTAGATACAATTCTACTATTATTGCTTCTCATAGCATTATGTACCTCAATTTTTATTGATTTAAGTAATGTCTGCTTGTTTTGTTACAGGATTATTTAGAGAGTTCTATTATCTTACAAGGCTGTTGTGACAATTAAGTGATACCTCTGTAAACCACCTTTTAACAATGCCAGCCATCATTTAAACACTATTAGTACTGGCCCCATTAAACCTGCCGAAGATAAAATGTGCTTCTGTCATCTAAGATTATTCCTTAGAGTTTTATTCTGTCGTTAAAAACCACTTTATTGGGGCGCCTGGGTGGCTCAGTCATTAAGCATCTGCCTTCAGCTCAGGTCGTGATCCTGGGGTCCTGGGATCGAGCCCCACATCGGGTTCCTGCTTCGCGGGAAGCCTGCTTCTCCCTCTCCCACTCCCCACAGCTTGTACTCGCTGTGTCTCTGTCAAATAAAATCTTTTAAAAACAAAACAAAACAAAACACTTTATTGGGGCTCCTGGGTGGCTCAGTCAGTTAAGTGTCTGCCTTCGGCTTCGGTCATGATATCAGGGTCCTGGGATCAAGTCCCGCATCAGGCTCCCTGCTCAGCGGAGAGACTGCTTCTCCCTCTGCCTGCCACTCCCCTTACTTGTGCTCTCTCTCTCTTTGGCAAATAAATAAAATCTTAAAAAAAAAAAAAAACACTTTATTATCAGCATTAACACAGTACTGGAGTTGTTCTAGTTCATTCCTTGTCAAATTCTTTGATATCCCTCCCTTCAAGATGTAGAGCTTGATTTCCTACCCTATGAGTAGAATTAAGGACTAGCTTCTAACAAAAAGAGTAAGATGGAAGTAAATTTGTGTGACTTAGGGATTAGGTCATAAAATGTACTGTGGCATTCTGTTCACTCTCTCTAGGATTACTTGCTCTGGCAGAAGCCAGCTGCCATACAGTGAGGCCAAACAGTCCTGCAGAGGGATCCATGAGGCAAAGAACTGAGGCCTCCCACTGGCAGCCATGTGAGTGAGCCATCCTGCAAACAGATCTTACATCTCTAGACAAGCCGTCAGATGACTACAGCTCCAGTTGGCAGATTTACTGGAACCTCACAAGACACCCTTAGCCACAACCACTGAGATAAGAAACCTCCAGATTTCAGACACTGAGAAATCATTTGAGATCATAAATACTTGGGGGTAATTGGTTACTCAGCAACAAGTGCGTTGTGTTTAATAGGTTTAAAGAAAAAAGAAGATAATGATAGTAAATGAAACAATAGACACTACTGAAAAAAGACCAACAACTCAACAACAACAAAATAAATCCAATTCAAAAACGGGCAAAGGACTTGAATATCCATTGCTCCAAAGAAGATGTACAAATGGCCAACAAGCACATACAGAGATGCTCAATATCACTAGTCGTCAGGGAAATGCAAATCAAAGCTACAATGAAATACCACCTCTCACGCACCAGAAAGGCTACTATCAAAAAAAATGGAAAATAAGTGATAATGAGGATGTGGTAAAATTGGAACCCTTGTGCACTATCAGTGGGAATATAAAATGGTGCAGCCACTTTAGAAAACAGTATGGCAGGGACACCTGGGTGGCTGAGTCGGTTAAGTGTCTGCCTTCAGCTCAGGTCATGATCCCAGAGTCTTGGGATCGTGTTCTGCATCGGGCTCCTTGCTCAGCAAGGAGCCTGCTTCTCCCTCTCCCTGGCGCTCCCCTTGCTTGTGCTCTCACACTTTCTCTGGCTCTCACTCGCTCTGGCAAATAAATAAAATCTTAAAAAAAAAAAAAAGAAAAGAAAAGAGTATGGCAGGGGCGCCTGGGTGGCTCAGTCGTTGGGCGTCTGCCTTCGGCTCAGGTCATGATCCCAGGGTCCTGGGATCGAGCCCCGCATCGGGCTCCCTGCTTGGCGGGAAGCCTGCTTCTCCCTCTCCCACTCCCCCGCTTGTGTTCCTGCTCTCACTAACTCTCTCTGTCAAATAAATAAAATCTTAAAAAAAAAAAAAAAGGGTATGGCAGTTCCTCAAAAGATTAAAATAGAATTACCATATGATCCAACAATTCCACTCTGGATATATACCCCAAAGAAATTAAAGCAGGGCTCAAAGAGACATTTGTATACCTTATGTTCATAGCAGCATTATTCACAATAGTCAAAACATGGAAGTAACCCAAATGGTCCACTGACAGATGAATAAATAAAATGTAATACACACCTACAATGAAATATCATTCAGTCTTAAAAAGAAATTTTAACACATGCTACAACATGGAGGAATCTTGAGGACATCATGTTAAATGAAATAAGCCAATCACAAAGGGACTAATATTGTATAATTCCACTTTATGGCCACTATCTTTCTAAACACTGATTCTAAAAATTCTAATAAGGTAATATGCCCATAAATTAATCCAAATTGTCCATTACCTAGAAGAAATCATGGTAAGAGAACAGAGGTTAGATGTGTTTAGTCAGTTATTAAAACGTGCTAACACACAGCTGTCAACTAATTCATGACAACCTCACCATAAAGTTATGGAAAACAAAGTTTCTGTGCCTCCCACCCCCTTCTTTATTTTGTGTTTATGATATTCTTAGTTTTTTTTCCAAGTTTTTAATTCCAGTTAGTTAACATAATACAGCATTATATTAGTTTCAGGTGTACAACACAGTAATTTAACAGTTCCACACATCACCCTGTGCTCATCACCCAAAATTCTTAGTTCTTAAAATATTCAGAGCTCTAAAAATATATATATATTCATAGCTCTTAAACCAGGAATAGTTCCACTGGGCAATTTTAGAGATAAATTTAAAATTCCATTTTCTAAAACGTAATGTTCTAAACTAAACTTCTAAAGGTCTAAAACTTCCTCTTCTTTACTCACTAACCTTGCTACACAACCTCACATCAAAACAAAAAAAGAGAAACACCAACTTTGCCTTCTCTTTTTCCTGTTTAAACTTCTCCAATCTCTCCACATCTTGGAAGAGCAGAAGAAGAATACTAACAATGTTTCAGTCATTTTGTGCAAGACATAATGGCAGAAGCTTTACATACATTATCTTATTTCTCAAATCGCCCTATACAGCAGGTATTATCCTCACTTTATAACGAGGAAATAAAATAAGTTCAAACACAGTTAAACCAGAATTCTAACCCAAATCTGCCTAGTTCCAAAACCTTGTACTTCTACATCATAGTGTTCTTTTTTTTTTTTTTTTTTTTTGAAGATTTTATTTATTTATTTGAGAGAGAGAAAGCATGACAGGGGGGAGGGTCAGAGGGAGAAGCAGACTCCCTGCCGAGCAGGGAGCCCGATGCGGGACTCGATCCTGTGACTCCAGGATCATGACCTGAGCTGAAGGCAGTCGCTCAACCAACTGAGCCACCCAGGCGCCCCATCATAGTGCTTTCTTGAGTCACATTTGTGTCATTTTCAGTTCTCCTTGCAGAATAACATAGTTCTATAAATTACAGAAACTTAGCAGAGAACCTGACACCAAGATCCAGTTTCACAAAAACAGAACCGTAGAAGTTTCCCAGTCACAAATTAATAACTTTTTTCCCTCTCCTACAGACCCCAAACTTATTTTTAGTATCATTTGTTCTATTACCCTATTTAGACACATCTTAAACCAAAAAATGTCATCTACCTATTGGAGACTTCTGTGTCTAGAGGCTTTATCTGAGCATAATGACTCCAGTTATAAATTTACCTGACCTACTGTTGTGTTGGGGGGGGGGTCCCATTCCACCTCCAGCTTTTGATGATTCACTAGGCAGACTCAGAGGACTCACCACATTGTCAAAGCAAAAGGAAACAAAGCAAAAGCAGCAAAAAGAAAAGGCAGATGGGGCCAAGTATAGAAAAAACCAAACACAAGTTTCCAAGAGCCTTTTCCCAGGGGAGTCATACCAGATACACTTAACTCCTCCAGAAATGAAGTGTAACGTGTAAAATACTGTCTACAGGGTAAGCTCATCAGCGATTCAGCAAGGTTTTTCCTGGGGGCTGGTCAGGTAGGCACTCTCTGCCTACCATGTACCAAAATTCTAGACTCCTAGAGGGAAAGCAGGTGTTTCACATAAACTACATTTTTTGTACAAAGAGTTTAGGCACAGTGAGTCACTCTTCGCAGTTCTGGGAATGGTGGGAACCCTCTTAAAATCCAAGTCCCAAACATCAGCGATGAGCCAACCTTGTGGGGTGCCTGGGTAGCTTGGTCACTTAAGCATCTGCCTTCAGCTCAAGTCATGATCTCAGGATCCTGGGATTGAGCCCCACATCGGGCTCCTTGCTCAGCAGGGAGTCTGCTTCTCCCTCTACCCCCCGCCCCCACTCATGCTCTCTCTCAAATAAAATCTTAAAAAAAAAAGAGCCAACTTTATTGTAAGCAGGCTATTCTAAGGAAATCAGTCTCAAGTCCGCTATGTTAACTCTTTTCTGCACAACTGAGATGTTCCTTTTAGAAATAACATTTTGTGGGATGCCTGGGTGGCTCAGTCGGTTAAGCATCTGCCTTCAGCTCAGGTCATGATCCCAGGGTCCTGGGACTGAGCCCCATATCGGGCTCCCCGCTCAGCCGGGAGCCTGCTTCTCCCTCTGCCTGCTCCTCCCTCTGCCTGCTCTGCCTGCCACTCTCCCTGATTGTGCTGGCGCTCTCTCTCTGACAAATAAAATTTTTTTTAAAAAGAACATTTTGGGGCGCCTGGGTGGCTCAGCCATTAAGCATCTGCCTTCGGCTCAGGTCATGATCCCAGGGTCCTGGGATCGAGCCCCACATCGGGCTCTCTGCTCAGCAGGAAGCCTGCTTCTCCCTCTCCCACTCCCCCTGCTTGTGTTCCCTCTCTCGCTGTCTCTGTCAATTAAATAAATAAATAAAATCTTTAAAAATAAATAAATAAATAAAGGAACATTTTGTTTTGTTTTTGGCGATCTGTTTTTTTCTATACAAAATGGGTCCCCATTTCCTGTCATTTTAACTAAGATGTCCTTTTCTGAGATTTATATGTTTTTTCTGACTTATCAGCTACTTATGCCCAAGTTCTAAAACTCTTTTACAAAGCCACACAACACGGTATGATTAAATTCTATATCCTTAAGAAGAATACCTGTGAGGAAAAAAATCCTTTTAAGATTTAAAGACATTAAAAAATTAATCTTAGCACACTGGAATATATACATCATTTGATGCAACTTAATACATATTACTGATCATCTATACTGTAACAGAATCAGTAACTGTTAATGTTCTTAAAAAATTTTTTTTAAGTAGGCCTCAGTCCCAGGAGATTTCTACATATTACCAGTTAATATGTACATTTACAAATTAGCTGTTAACACTGTGGGAGTGATATTCTTTTATAAATCGCCACCTAAAAACTAGACAGTAAACCCACGCTTCCTTCTTCTTGAAAGAAATTAAACAACTCATGACATTTAAAAGGAATAGAATATAACCCTGCTGTCCTCCTCCACATTTTATTTTCAAAAGAGTTAATGCCTCAGACTAAGTATGTTCTGTTCAAAGGAATATATAAAAAATTATAATCATAGGAATATTTTACTCCAGCTTAAAAAAAGGAAGGGATTTTAAATATACATATACAAGTCTGTACTTAAGTTTTTGGTTGTATCAGCAAATTGAACAATGCTGGAGTGTAAGTGATTTAGTGATTGATCTATACCCTGCGATAATTGATGAAATGTCTTCTACTTGTTTCCCTATAATCTCTTCCATTAACATACATCCTGTCCTTAAATAAACTTAATATGAGCTCAGCAGAATGAAGAATACAGAAGCCTCCAAGAAACTTAATGAGGAAACAGGAATAACAATAAAAATTGTAGGGGCGCCTGGGTGGCTCAGTCGTTAAGCGTCTGCCTTCGGCTCAGGGCATGGTCCCGGGGTCCTGGGATCGAGCCCCGCATCGGGCTCCCTGCTTGGCGGGAAGCCTGCTTCTCCCTCTCCCACTCCCCCTGCTTGTGTTCCCTCTCTCGCTGTGTCTCTCTCTGTCAAATAAATAAATAAATAAATCTTAAAAAAAAACCCAAAAACACAATAAAAATTGTAAGGCAAAAGTATGGATATTAAATAGTGTGAGAAGTAAATACAGAAGTCTTAAAAAGAGGCCCCAAAAAACCCTTTCTCCTTTAAGATTTGTAAGGTTCAAAAATACAGCTGACCCATGAACGACATGGAATTGAACTGCCTGGGTGCACTTATACACGGATTCTTTTCAATAAATACAGTACAGTACTATAAATGAATTTTCCTTAGGACTTTAATTTTGTTAATATAGTTGACACACAATGTTACATTTGTTTCAGGTGTACAACAGTGATTTAACAACTCTATACATTATGCTGCGCTCACCACAAATATAGCTACCACCCGTCACCACGCACTGACTATATTCTCTACGTTGTGCCTTTTACTCCAGTGACTTATTCCATAACTGGGAGCCTGCACCTCCCACTCCCGTTCACCCATTTTGTCCATCCTCCCATTTCCCCTACACTCTGGCAACCATCAGTTTATTCTCTGTATTTATAGGTCTGATTCTGCTTTTTGTTTATTCATTTCTTTTGGTTTTTAGATTCCACATTGAGTGAAATCATATTTATCTTTCTCAGTCTGACTTATTTCACTTAGCATAATACCCTCTAGGTCCATCCATGTTATCACAAATGGCAAGATATTATCCTTTTTAATGGCTGCATAATATTCCATTATGTACATACACCACATCTTCCTTACCCATTCATCTATTATGGACATTTAGACTGCTTCCATATCTTGGCTATTTCTTAACATTTTATTTTCTCTAGTTTATTTTATTGTAAGTATATAGTATATGTGTAACATACAAAATATGTATTAATTGACTGTTTATGTTATTAGTAAGGCTTCTAGTCAACAGTAAGCTATTAGTAGTTAAGCTTTTGGGAAGTCAAAGTTATACATGGATTTTTAACTGCAGGGGAATTGGTACCCTTAACCCCCATACTGTTCAAGGATCAAGTGTAAAGTGAAAAAACTAACAAAAAAATTGCATGTATGTTTTGTACACATTTTGGTTAACAATACAAATTACATGCATAAAGAGGGTTTCAGAGGATACATATCAAAATTTAATGACTGTTGTCTCTAAATAAGAAGGTGGGTTTGGGGATTTGTTTTTACTTTTTTTATGTTCTTTTATTCCTGTAATGAAATATATGCTTTTGTAATAAGAAAAAATTATTTTCCTTTCCCTTTAAAGAAATAAAGGAAAGAGTAGTAAGTTAGCTTTTTTCCCTTTTTTCTAATTTAAAACATGAAGCAAGGGATTTATAATTTTTTTTAAAGAGTTTATTTGAGAGAAAGAGAGCACGTGTGTAAGTGGTGGGGAGGAGAAGGGGAGGGAGAGGGAAAGGTAAAGAATCCCAAGCAGACTCTGAACTGAGCGTAGAGCCCAACACGGGGTTTGATCCCAAGAGACCATGACCTGAGCCGAAACCAAGAGCTGAATGCTTAACCAACCGAGCCACCCAGGCGCCCCACAAGGATTTATATTTAATAAACATGTTATACTTGGATAAATAATAATAAAAAACACAAACATATTACACTTGGTCATTCTGCTGGCTTTGTAAGCTGTCCCTTAAAACTCAGTCAAATCTAAAACTAAATGCTCCAGGAAAGATCTTCAAGTGAGAAAACAGTTAATATGCACCATCACCCTCCCTGTTAGTACCGACTGCCCTCTCACTGAGGTCCTCAAGGTAACTTTCTTAAATCATTCTTCACTTCACTTCTATTATTTTCCCAAAGATCATCTTCAAAGTAAACAGTTTTCTGTTTGTTGCAAGTAACAAAAAACATCTATATTGTTTTTAGAAAGTTATATACAAAAGCCCATGCATTAAAAGAAGCATCTTGGTATACTAGAAAGCACAGGGTGTTACAGTCTTACATTACATTCCAGCTCAGGTTGTGCCACTTACTATACATTATTTAATTTAGTATGAATAGGAAATAAGAGGATCGTTTTGTGGTAGGTTGTGTTAACACTTCTCTTTAAACAATACATACTCACTGTGAAAAAGAAATTCAAATAATATAGACATATGTAGAGTTAAAAGTGGAAGTTCCCTTTACATCTCCACTCCCACCACCCACCAAGGAGCCTAAGAAAGTACTAGTAAGATGTTCTAACAGACCGGCTAATTGACCTATCACATGCACTCTCTTGCAAATAAATAAAATCTTAAAAAAAAAAGGTACCAAAACTAAAGCAGTGTGATACTGGCACATAATTAGACAGGCAAATCATCAGAACATGAAATACAAAAGTAGAATTGGGGCGCCTGGGTGGCTCAGTTGGTTAAGCGACTGCCTTCAGCTCAGGTCATGATCCTGGAGTTCCGGGATCGAGTCCCACATCGGGCTCCCTGCTCAGCAGGAAGTCTGCTTCTCCCTCTGACGCTCCCCCCTCTCATGCTCTCTCTGTCTCTATCTCATTCTCTCTCTCAAATAAATAAATAAAATCTTAAAAAAAAAAAAAAAGTAGAATTGAATGTGCACAGGATTTTAGTATACAAAAATGTGAATAAAAGTTTATTCAGGGCGCCTGGGTGGCTCAGTCACTTAAGCATCTGCCTTCGGCTCAGGTCATGAGTCTGCTTCTCCCTCTGCCTGCCGCTCCCCCTGCTTGTGCTGTCAAATAAATAAATAAAATCTCAAAGAAAAAAAAAAAAAAAAAGACGGGCGCCTGGGTGGCTTAGTTGGTTAAGCGACTGCCTTCGGCTCAGGTCATGATCCCGGGGTCCTGGGATCGAGCCCCACATCGGGCTCCCCCTGCTCTGCGGGGAGCCTGCTTCTCCTCTCCCTCTGCCTGCCACTCCCCCTGCTTGTGCTCTCTCTCTCTGTCATATAAATACAATCTTTTTTTTTTTTTTTTTAAACCTTTTTTTTTTTTTTTTTTTAAAGATTTTATTTATTTATTTGACAGAGAGAGAGATAGCGAGAGCAGGAACACAAGCAGGGGGAGTGGGAGAGGGAGAAGCAGGCTTCCTGCCAAGCAGGGAGCCCGATGTGGGACTCGATCCCAGGACCCTGGGATCATGACCTGAGCCGAAGGCAGACGCTTAACGACTGAGCCACCCAGGCGCCCCATATAAATACAATCTTAAAAAAAAAAGATAGTTTATTCAATAAGTAGTTATTATGAAATACCCATATCCTTTCTTGTCAGCAAGTCCAATTCAAGGCATTTATCCTATAGCTACACTAACATGTTTGAAATAAAACATAAGGTTTTTCACTGCAGCACTGTATGAGAACAACCTAAATATATAATTCATCCCTACAATGAAATGTTATCCACTCATTTAAATTTTTTTTAAAAAGCAAGTTCTTTATTTACTAACATGAAGAATCTCCAAGATAAATTAAGTGAAAAAAAGCAAGGTGCAAAACAGGGCATATGATGTTTCCACTGGTCTTAAAAAAAAAAAAAAAAAAAAGGACTGGGGAGATACACAGGCATACATATACATATATATCTCTGGAAGTATACACAAGACACTGGTGAACGGATTGCCAAAATTTGAGTGACCAGAGGAAAGGAAGTGGCAGAAACACTTCTGTACCATATGAATTTTAAACCATGTAAAGGTACTGACCATTCGATAGGCAAATGATTTAAATTTTAAAAGAGAAAGACTGAGGGCGCCTGGGTGGCTCAGTCGTTAAGCGTCTGCCTTCGGCTCAGGTCATGATCCCAGGGTCCTGGGATCGAGTCCCACATCGGGCTCCCTGTTCGGCGGGAAGCCTGCTTCTCCCTCTCCCACTCCCCCTGCTTGTGTTCCTGCTCTCGCTATCTCTCTCTCTGTCAAATAAATAAATAAAATCTTTAAAAAAAAAATAAAAAAAAAAAATAAAAGAGAAAGACTGAGCCATTTAGCAGCAAGGATTAATGCCAGAAGAATATATCGGGAGTTTTCATGATAAAGAGAAGCTCAACAGCCATTACACTCCATATACAAGCTAAAACCAAGAAAGCCAGCTGGAAGAAAAGGAAAACTGAACAGATGTACACAGCAAAAAAGATGCCAAAACCTTGCAGCCTCTGAAAGAGAAAGATGGAGTATGCAGTCTTAATTTCTAATTGCTTACCAGCTCCAGTTTCCGTGAGGCCCAGCGGCACGATGATCCCTATCTATGGCGTGTCATCATCTCCAGTGTACCCACATACAACACTCTCTTCTACCACCTTCTGGAGTTAGTGCCACTGCTTCACCATTCCTTTTCTCCTTACGGCCCCTAACTAGCTTTTCTACCTATATGAATGAGAAAATACTTCAGGATGATTTCCAAGTGCCTTTTGTAGAGAGGAAAGATTATGATTTACCTAAGTGCTGGAAACAACTAATCACAATGCTGATAACTGTATCAAAACAGAATAAAACTACACATTATGCTCACCTATATATCCAGAAGCACTGAAATCTGGTAACCAAACACAGGCACAGAACAAGCCTAAGTACAATATACTACCCTGTATTAAGGTTTCAACATCATCATAATTGTTATTTAAATGCATTTAGAACTTTTAAAACTTAAGTATATTAACCAATAAAAATATTAGCCATTTTTTAAGTTGCTTTTCTATCACTTTTTTCTATCGCTTTTTTGCTTTTTTATCATTTTTTGAGCACTTTTATCATTCACCACGCACTCTCTGGGAATTTTAGTAATAATAATTTTCACAACAACTCTGTAAAGTAGGTACTATTAGCATGACTATCTTACAGATTAAAAAACACATAGAAAGTAAGTAACTTGTCCAGAAATTCAATTCCCAAGGTCTCTCAGGGTTCTAAATTTGTCATACCTACGTCAAGATACAGAGTCACAAATTAATCTAGGCTTTAAGCCACATAGTCTAATACCAGAATCCTTGCTGTTAACAGCATGCTTAAAAATGGCTGCAGCTCTGACTGATGTTTACAATCGAAAGCACTCAACTAGGGAACCCAAATGCTTCAAGAATTCCAAGTGTAAAAAATCTGTCTACATCAAGATCAGAGAGCAAACACAAAGTCATTCTTGGTAGATCAGTAATCTCTTAAATATATTTTTTTAAAGAAATATTTTCCTGCTAATAGTAATTATCTAGCTTTCTTTTATTAATATTTCTTTCAAATTCAATTCTAATATATTTTTTAAGATTTTATTTATTTATTTGACAGAGAGAGAGCGAGAGAGGGAACACAAGCAAGAGAAGTGGGAGAGGGAGAAGAGGCTTCCCGCCAAGCAGGGGGCCCAACGTGGGGCTCGATCCCAGGACCCTGGGATTATGACCTGAGTTGAAGGCAGATGCTTAACGACTGAGCCACCCAGATGCCCCTCAAATTCAATTCTAAAATATACCTGAGGAAGGCATAAAAATAACACATGAAGGTTAGTCTCAAAATGAACAAAACAGTAATATTTACTAATCCTTATTAAAGTGAATTATACATGTTATATTCTCTTTTACCTTTTATTACATTATCATGAAAGCTCTAAGAAGACAGTGGAGCATCACTATAGGGTATCTTCCCGTAAGGGCAAGAGAGAATTGGGAAACCCACAAAACTTAAGCCAACTTCTGCTTCCTACTAGCTCTGTGGTCTTAAAGGAGACTTAATCTAACTCAACTAAACATCTTCATTTTCACCCTAGCTAAAACTACAAAGTATGTATAGCTCTCAGGCTTCTTTTTCATGCATTGTATTTTTTTTACTAAGTAGTTTTTTAATTTTAATTCCAATATAGCTAACATACAGTGTTATATTAGTTTCAGGGGTACAATACAGTGATTCTACAATTCTATACATTACTCAGTGCCCATCATGATGGTTGACTCTTTAATTCTCATTACCTATTTCACCCATCCCCCACCGACCTCCCTTCTGGTAACCATCAGTTTGTTCTCTATAGTTAAGAGTCGGCTTCTTGGTTTGTCCTTTTTCCCCCCTTTGTTCATTTGTTTTGTTTCTTAAATTCCACATATGTGTGAATCAGATGGTATTTGTCTTTCTCTGACTGACTTATTTCGCTTAGCATAATGCTCTCTAGCTCTATCCATGTTGTTGCAAATGGCAAGATTTCATTCCTTTTTATGGCTGAATAATATTCCAGTGTGTGTGTGTGTGTGTGTGTGTGTGTGTGTGTGTGACACACACACACACACACACACACATCTTCTTTATCCATTCATCAGTCAATGGACACGGGCTGCTTCCATAGTTTGGCTATTGTAGATAATGCTGCAATAAACATACAGGTGCATTACAGGTACATGTATCCCTCTGAAGTAGTGTTTTTGTATTCTTTGGGTAAATAGTGCAATTACTAGATTGTAGGGTAATTCTATTTCTAACTTTTTGAGGAAGCTCCATACTGTGTTCCACAGTGGCTGCACCAGTTTGCATTCTCACCAACAGTACATGAGGGTTTTTCTCCACATCCTTGCCAATACTTGTTGTTTCTTGTTTTTTATTTTAGCCATTCTGACGGGTGTGAGGTGGCATCTCACTGTAGTTTTGAATTGCATTTCCCTGATGATTAGTGATGTTGAGCATCTTTTCATGTGTCTGCTGGTCATTATTATGTCTTCTTTAGAGAAATGTCTGTTCATGTCTTCTGCCCATGTTTAATTAGATTGTTTTCTCCCAGGGTTGTTTTGAGGATTAAATGAGATGGTAGAATAAAGTGGCACACAAGCACCCAATTCTCTCCCAATGCTACTACGCTAGTATGAAAGCATAATGGTTAAAAGCGTAACTTCTCAAGTTACACCCTGCCTTATTTTGAGACCCATTTTCATTATTTATTGGATTAAGATTAAATGAGATTCTCGCAGCAGTTTGGCACATAAATGCTAAGTATTATATAAATAATACTACCAAAAGCAAAAAATAGGTTTCAACAAAAGGTAACTAGAAACTAAACCTAGAAAAATAAGACTAAATCTTTCTGTGCTCTACTGCTAAGCTATGTGTCCACAATCAACTTGTTTCACCTCCTGAAGCATTAGTTTACCCATCTGTAAATCAAGTGTATTAGAATACAGGATTTCTAAGGTCTCTCCCAGGTCTAAATTTTCATACCTGTGTCTACTTGGCTACCAAAACCATACATTTTATATTAAAACAATCAATGCCCTGGGGCACCTGCGTGGCTCAGCTGGTTAAGCATTGGACTCTTGATTTTGGCTCAGGTCATGATCTCAGGGTCGTGAGATCAAGCCCACGTTGGCTCCGCTCTCAGTGGGGAGTCAGCTTGAGATTCTCTCTCTCCCTCTGCCCTTCCCCACCATGTATGCACTCACGCACACTCTCTCTCAAATTAAAAAAAAAAAAAAAAAAAAAAGCCAACACCCTCACACACATACACACACTCTGAGGGAAAAGAAAAATCAGCAAGAGATTGAGAAATTAGAGATTCAGAGAAATGGTCAATAATGGCAAGCTCTACAACTCCAGCTGAAGTTTTATTTTAAAGATTTATTTATTTGGGGGGGCATGCAAGCACTCATGTGGTGGGGATGGGACGGGGGAGAAGGAGCAAGACTCTCAAGCAGACTTCCTGCTGAGCAAGGAGCTGATGTAGGACTCAATCTCCCGACCCTGAGATCATGACCTGAGCTGAAATCAAGAGCTGGGACACTTAACAGACTGAGCCACCCAGGTGCCCCTCCAGTTGAAGATTTTAAGTTTATTTATTTAGAATCTCTACACCCTGGGGTGCCTGCGTGGCTCAGATGGTTAAGCATCTGCCTTTGGATCAGGTCATGATCCCAGAGTCCTGGGGTCAAGCCCTACATCAGGCTCCCTGCTCAGCAGGGAATCTGCTTCTCCCTCTCCCTCTGCCTCTCCCCCTGCTTGTGCTCTGTCTCAAATGAATAAAATCTTTTTTTAAAAAAAGGGAACACAAGCAGGGGGAGCAGGAGAGGGAGAAGCAGGCTTCCCACTGCGCTGGGAGCCCAACTTGGGGCTCGATCCCAGGATCCCGGGACCATGACCCGAGCCAAAGGCAGACGCCCAACGACTGAGCCACCCAGGCGCCCCAATAAATAAAATCTTTAAAAAAAAAATCTCTACACCCAAGCCGGGATTCGAACTCATGACCCTGAGATCAAGAGTTACATGCTCTACTGACTGAGCCAGCCAGGTTGCCCCCTGGGGAAAAAAAATTTTTTTTTTAAATAGGCTCCACGCCCAGCTTGGAGCCCAACACATGCCTTGAATTCACAACCCTGAGAGCAAGACCTGAGCTGAAATCGAGAGCTGGACACTTAATTGACTGAGCCACCCAGGCGCCCCTTAAAAGTGATACCTAAAAATAATGAAAAAGTGCTAAATTAAAAAAAAAAAAAAAAGAAAAAAGTGCTAAATTTATAGTTGCTACAAAAAATCTGAAAATACTTACCAGATGTTTTGAGTACCTACCTACCTCACAAAGACTCTCCTGAAAAGTCCTTCTCACACATGGTATGCCCACAGCAGCCAAACATATTCTAGGTCAGTAGTTTTCCACCAGGGGTAATTTTACCCCCAGGAGGATACTGGCAATATCTACAGACATTTTTTGGTCGTCATAATTAGACAGTGAGTGCTACTGACATTTAGTTATTAGGGGCCAGAGATGCTGCTAAACATTCTACAATGCACAGGACAGTCCCCACCCACCACCACAACAAAATCCAGCCCAAAATGTCAATATTCTGGAGACTGAGAAACCCTATTATAGGTGATCTGACCAATCACAATGACTGTCCTGGGAGTTTGGAAATGAGACTAAGAAATGAAAGTTTATTATAAACCATCCTCTTGATCAAAGAGATTTTAAAAAGTTGTAAAGTGTGATATGAATTGAATGTCTAAGAGGGACGAATAAAGTGAGTAGCCAAAAGAAAAGAAAGAAAATAAATATTGCCTGAGTTTCTAGCAGCCTTTCACTTCCTGTTTCTGGACCAGCCTAGCTGCATTCCTGTCTTGAACCTCCACTGTCCCCATATAAATTTTCTATAGATTACATAATCTGGAGTTGGTCTCTATTACTTCTAACCAAGAGTCCTACTCTCACACATATCACCCACAGAAAACCGCTAAGGCAGAAGACTCGACTACAGTAGAGTATATAACAGTTCAACACTATTAAATCAAAAAATTAATAAGTAAATCAAATAAATTTGGTGAAATTTTATAATAATGAAAACCAATGGTGAGATATAGAAAAAAGATCAATGAATACTAATCTATAAATATATGGATATCAGGAAATAGATTAGACTAGTAATGTGATAACCAGAAAAATAGTCAAAACTTTCTAAACTAGCAAGACAACCAAAATCCAAAGATACAGGTGGTACACTATGTAAAGATTCAGAAATAATCCTTTAAGACAGACTTCTCAAAGATCTACCTATCAAGTTCTTAAGCTTTAAGAAGAAGAATTTTATACAACTCAATAGCACAAAAATTCTATTAAAAAATGGGCAGAGGAGGGGCACCTGGGTGGCTCAGTTGGGGCATGTGCCTTCGGCTCGGGTCATGATCCCAGGGTCCTGGGATCGAGCACCGCATTGGGCTCCCTGCTCAGCGGGAAGCCTGCTTCTCCCTCCCCCACCCCCCCTGCTTGTGTTCCCTCTCTGTGTTTCTCTGTCAAATAAATAAATAAAATCTTTAAAAAAAAATAAAAATAGGGGCACCTGGGTGGCTCAGTCCTTAAGCGTCTGCCTTCGGCTCAGGTCGTGATCCCAGGGCCCTGGGATTGAGCCCCGCATCAGGTTCCCTGCTCAGCGGGAAGCCTGCTTCTCCCTCTCCCACTCCCCCTCCTTGTGTTCCCTCTCTCGCTGTGTCTCTCTCTGTCAAATAAATAAAATCTTTAAAAATAAATAAAATAAAAATAAAAATGGGCAGAGGAAATGAACATTTTTCCAAAGACACACAGAGCCAACAATGATATGAAAAGGTACTGAAAAATCACTAATCAAGAAAATGCAAATCAAAACCACAATATCACCTCACACCTGTTAGAATAGCTATAACCAAAAAGATAAGATAACCAGCGTTACCACCCTTGTGCATTGTTGGTGGGAATGTAAACTGGTATAGCCACTATGGAAAATAGTATAGAGGTTCCTCAAAAAAATTAAAAAACAGAACTACCATATGATCCAGCAATCCCACTTCTAAGTTTGTATCCAAAAAAATTACACTTGCAATTACAACAAAAATTATAAAATGCCCACAAATAAGCCTAACAAGAAATACCCAAACAGTAACTGAAAGCTCTTTTTTACTTAAAGACATTTTTTTACTTAAAGGCAAAGCGATACCATTCTTGGAATTAAGTACACAATGATGCAACAATGTCAATTTGCCTGCAAATTAACCAATAATTCAATAGAATTACTATCAAAATCCCATCGAGATTTCTAAATCTTAATCTAATCCTAGTGATCTTTGAAGGACATAACATCCAAATAAATTCTGAAAAAGAACACAATAATGGGGAGCTACCCAGATAAACATATATGCTTTAAACTTATAATCAAATTATTATAATTAAAGTAATATGTAAAACAATGTGTAGGAAGAGAAAGATGAATGGAATCATGGAGGTAATTTTTCAAAGAACTGTGTACATTTGAGAATTTGATATATGAGAAATATGGCTCTTCAAAGCAGTGGGAATTGATGAACTATTCACTTGTTAGTATTAGTACAATGCAAAAATATTAAGTTGGTTCCAACCAACCATCAATGAATGAATGAATGAATGAATGGATGAATATTTCACATAGGTTCAAGTTGGTAATGCAAGGGGAAAAAATACCAGAAGAGAAAAACAGGAGATCTTTGATAATCTTGTAAACAAATATTCATCAACTTAAAAAAAATGGTTAATATCTAAACAAAATGGTTATTATATGTATCTAAAGCATGCAACACTATAAAGCTGTTGAAAAGAATGAGAGAGAGACACATACTGGCACAGAAAGATCTTCCCGATACATTAAACACAAAAAACAAATCTGGGAGAAAAAAATTCATATAGTACAATGCTATTTATGAATAAGCAAGAGAACTATTAATATGTACACTTACATACATGTAAATATATACTAAGTTCTGGGAAAATACACATCAAACCATGAACAGCAGTTACCTCTAACAAGGGAATATAGGAGAATGGGTGGGAATATCAAAGAGGACTTTCATGTCTTGGTTATATGCTTCTGTATTGATCTGGTCTTTTTATACTGAGATACCTCTTCATAGGTTTATATACAATTAAAAAATACAATTTCAAAACAAGAAGAAAGCTACTTAACAAAAACCTTCATATATTAGCCTTTCTTTCCTGTAAGAAACAGGTGAGTGAGGGGGGCCTGGGTGGCTCTGTGGGTTAAGCATTCAACTCTTGGTTTTAGCTCAGGTCATGATCTCAAGGTCATGAGATCAAGCCCTATATTGGGCTCTGTGCTCGGCATGGAGTCTGCTTGTCCCTTTCCCTTTGCTCCTCCCCTAGCTTGCACTTTCTCTCTCTCAAATACATAAATAAAATCTAAAAAAAAAAAGGGACTCCTGGGTGGCTCAGTCAGTTAAGCATCTGCCTTCTACTCAGGTCATGATCCTGGGGTCCTGGGATGGAGTCCCACATCAGCACTGGGCTCCTTGCTCAGCAGGGAGTCTGCTTCTCCAGCTGACTGCCACTCCCCCTGCTTGGGCGCTCACACTCTCTCTCTCTCTCTTTGACAAATAAATAAAATCTTCAAAAAAAAAAAAAAATGAAAGAAAGAAAGAAAGAAACAGATGGGTGATACCAATTGTGCCTGTTAGTATTGCTAGTTTTAGGAAAATGTTTTCTTAGTAATTATCTAGAACCACAAAATGCTAAGTGGCAATCTTTAGTCCTAACTCAATATTGTTATTTTAATTTGCTGGAATTAGCATAGAGAGAGAGGACATGTTAACAGACCGTACGCATACATACTGTATAATATGAAGCCACAGATATTTTCTTTGACCTTGACCACATCAAGTGAAAGGTTTCTAAAACCTCCCGCTCCTTGGAAAGCAAACCAGGGAATATAAATTGCCTGGGCCTGTGGATCTTTGTGTTCTGCTGGATCAGAAACCCAGCCTGGCAGAGTTCACTGTGAAGAAGCCAGCAGCAGTACCACCGCCACAGGCTCAGCACACTGACAGCGTGAAGCAAAGGGGCAGGGGGAGAGCGTGACAGATTCTTATGTTTTTAGCAACCAAAATGAAATGTGGCATAGTATCAGATTTAATGTGTATCAACCTATGTATTTGAGTCAAAGTTTAAGCAAAAACAATACTGAGAAATTTTTCTAACTAGTGTAATAATCACAAATTTACATACTGAAATTATGCACTCAACCCAAAACGGCAAGATCAGTAACCAAGGGTTACTGCATACAATATCACACTTCCACACATGCAGACACACAAACCAGTTTTGTAATGTTCACCAACACCTATTTAAGCAGCATCATTCTCTTGGACAGCAGTTCTAAATCACACCTGAAAAATTCTCTCAGAGGCATTCAAATAGGCAATTACTGGGGATGCCTGGGCGGCTCAGTCAGTTAAGCATCTGCCATTGGCTCAGGTCATGATCTTGGGGTCCTGGTATCGAGTCCCGCGTCAGGCTCCCTGCTTCTCCCTCTGCCCCCCAACTTGTTCTCTCTCAAATAAATAAAATCTTAAAAAAAAAAAAAATTCTAAAAAGCAAAGAGAAGAGAGTTGTAATCTATAAGGAGAAAGTATAAGATTATATAAATATATAAGACATATATTTATATATTAATATAAATTCTATGTTAAATTATATAAAATATAAAATTTTAAGGGGCACGTGGGTGGCTCAGTCGGTTAAGCGTCTGCCTTTGGCTCAGGTCACGATCCCAGGGTCCTGGGATCGAGCCCCACATTGGGCTCTCTGCTCCTCTGGGAGCCTGCTTTTCCCTCTCCCTCTGCCACTCCCCCTGCTCTCTGTCAAATAAATAAAATCTTAAATATATATATGTGTGTGTGTATATATATATAAGATTTTAAGTATGAAATATTAGTAACACTAAGCCTAGAAGTTAGGGCCACAGTTCACCATTACTGTGAGATTCCAAACAGCACCATGAGTACCTACTGCTCCCTTTGTTACACCGTAATATCGGAGTCTCAATCCATAGCCACAGAGTATATAGATCCAACTCTAGTCTACCATTCTGAAAATCTCATCACTGGTCTCTAGAGAGAGACTTTAAAAACCTAAAACTCAGGGGCGCTTGGGTGGCTCAGTCATTAAGCGTCTGCCTTTGGCTCAGGTCATGATCCCAGGGTCCTGGGATCAAGCCCCGCATCGGGCTCCCTGCTCAGCGGGAAGCCTGCTTCTCCCTCTCCCACTCCCCCTGCTTGTGTTCCCTCTCTCGCTGTGTCTCTCTCTGTCAAATAAATAAATAAAATCTTAAAAAAAAAAAAAACAAAACTAAAACTCACAGATATATATGTACATGGACACATCCTCCAAAAGGCCCAATATATACCAAAAATATAGAATTACAAATAGGTATCCTAAATTCTTTGGTCTCTAATCTCTTTCAGTTGGCAAGTAGGGGTTTATGGGTTTAAATGAAAAACCAGATAGTACGTACTTAGAGCATGCCTGGCACACAGCACTCAATAGATGGCAATTCTTTCTTCACCACTTCTTCGAAGAACTGAGGCCCACCCTAAATCTGTCAGCAGAACCCTGTGTCCTACCTCCCTTTTCCCTGATACTCTAGATTCTTTCAAAAGTGCGTCTCTCAACAGACCTCCAAACATGAACTTTCAGAGATTAAAAAAAGTTGAGGCCAAAGCCAAAAGACATCTCTTCCTGCCACCAAAAGATGGTGTAAGACAGTGGACGCTTGCATGTGGACACACTCGACTTGGAACAAATGGACTTTCAAACCAGTTTTAAGTAGAACAGAGTCAATACATTAGGTTTTCTGACACAAATGACAATCTTTGAATAACCCTGATCCATTACTTTTCTTAATTTCACATTACTCAAAGTGTTCTCACAGTTCCCAAAGTGTGGCCCCCAAAAAGCAGCATCAGCAATACCTGGAAATTTGTCAGAAATGCAAATTCTTAAATCCCACCTCAGAGCTGAATCAGAACCGCTGGGGATGGGACCCAGCAATTTGTGTTTTAACAAACTCCCCGCACTAAAGTTTGAGAACGATTCTATATAATCTGGTGAAGAATCTACAGTGAAACTCCAAATTTACCTATTCCAAAAGAAATCTGTTAACATTGATAAGGTTAACATTATCAAGTATTCTGAAATCTCCTATGTGTAGTATATGACAAAAAGCCTATTTGACTCACAAAATCAATACAAAAGTCCTACTAAAACATGCTTTTAAAAAGAAATTTTATAATGAGAGGTAAAAATACAGGGAGGCACAAAAAGGTCTCAAAGGATATCTAGATGAAGGAAATTATATTATGAAGTCATTAAATACTGGGGCGCCTGGGTGGCTCAGTCGTTAAGCGTCTGCCTTTGGCTCAGGTCGTGATCCCAGGGTCCTAGGATCGAGCCCCGCATCGGGCTCCCTGCTCCACAGGAAGCCTGCTTCTCCCTCTCCCACTCCCCCTGCTTGTGTTCCTGCTCTCGCTGTCTCTCTGTCAAATAAATAAATAAAATCTTAAAAAAAAAAAAAAAAATGAAGTCATTAAATATTAACCAGAAAACAAATGTGCCAGCTTAGAATGAGGTCTCTACCTAAACATGACATTTGCATTGGCCTATGCTTCTGGTTCACCTTCTCTGAAGAAAAAACATTCCTATGAAAAGAGTGAGTGAAAAAGAACCATGACCTATGTGTCCTCTGACTGACACCCAGGTCCTAAGACAAATCATTCTAAGAGGATAACATTTAAAACACTAATTCAGGGGCGCCTCGGTGGCTCAATCGTTAAGCGCCTGCCTTCGGCTCAGGTCGTGGTCCCAGGGTCCTGGGATCGAGCCCCGCATCAGGCTCCCTCTCCGCGGGAAGCCTGCTTCTTCCTCTCCCACTCCCCCTGCTTGTGTTCCCTCTCTCACTCATTGTGTCTCTCTCTGTCAAATAAATAAAATCTTAAAAAAAAAAAAAAACACTAACTCAAAAATATATGTGCACCCCTATGTTTACTGCATTATTTACAATAGCCAAGATATGGAAGCAGCCCAAGTGTCCAACCATAGATGAATAGATAAATATGTGGTGTACACACACACACACACAAAATAGAATATTAGTTAGCCACAAAAAAAGATGAGATGTTGCCATCTGCAACAACATGGATGGACCTGGAGGGTATTATGCTAGGTGAAATAGGTTAGAGAAAAACAAATACCATATGATTTCACTTACATGTGAAATCTAAAAAACAAACGAATGAACAAAAAGCAGAATCAGACCTATGAACAGAGAACTGATGGTTGCCAGAGCAGAGGGAAGAGGGGGGAGGGATGAGCAAAATGGGTGAAGGGGTGTGGGAGATACAGGCTTCCAGTTCTAGAGTAAGTCACAGGAATAAAAAGCACAGTATGGGGAGTATATTCACTGGTCCTGTCATAGCGCTGTGTGGTGACAGATGGTAGTTACACTTGCAGTGAGCATAGCATAATGTATAAAATTGTTGAATCTCTATGTTGTACACCTGAAACTAATGTAACATTGTGTATCAACTATAATTCAAATTGGAAGAAAAGAAAAAAAGAGGGTAATATTTACTTTCAGAGAAAGTAAGGTCTAATGTGATTTCAGGTCCCCAAAATCCCTACCTTTTTGATGCTTTCTGAAAATTCTTTAATAATCAAGAGTCACCTGAGAGGAAAAAAGACTTAGAGAAAATAGAGACTTAAAATGTAAGTGATAAGACAATTCAACCCTTTAGCATGCCCTCAAGATGACAAGAGCAGTGTTTTAGTTTACAAAACATGTTCACATACAACTGACATAATGTCTACAACCATCTCAAGATAAATAACAACACTGCTACTTACTGAGTACTTGGTACATAATTTTATGAGGCTGGGAGGTGTAAACTCTACTAATGTCTGACAGAAGACAAGATTTGAATCCAATTCTACTTCTAAAAGCCATGTTCTCTAAATCTCTACACTAGAGCAAAATTTGGAGGCAAAGGCATGAGTTTCACATTCATAATTTAACAGCTATGTGACCTTAGGAAGTCATTTAATTCCTTTAACTCCTCATCATCTATAAAACAGGAAGATCAATACCTACCTATTTCAGAGTAGTTTTAAAGATCAAATGAGATAAAGAACATAAAATGTCTTCATAAACTCTAAAAATACATACACAAATATTATTATCATCATCATTCCTGATTTTGATAAAGAATGAACAGGAGGAAAAAAAAAAAACAGTGAAAGAGGGTTGCAGGGGGAAAGATGCTTTTGTTTGGCTTTGCTTTCTTTTTAAGCATGCTAATGACCTTTAAGAAGGATCTTCAGACTTCATTATTTACCTGGGACCTTACTGTCAGTTGGGCTGTGAGAACAGAATCTGTATTATTTTGTCACTTTGCTGTAAGTATAGACACAGTTATGTATCTGTAACTTCTGCAGATTTGGAGGTTAATAAAAATGTAACAGCTTATTTCTTTTTAAAAGTTTAGCTTCTCATGAGAATCAGTGACCATGGCGCACCTGGGTGGCTCAGTCTATTAAGCGTCTGCCTTCGGCCCGGGTCATGATCCCAGAGTCCTGGGATCGAGCCCCACATCGGCCTCCCTGCTCAGTGGGGAGTCTGCTTCTCCCTCTGACTCTCACCCCCACTTGTGCTTTCTCTCTCGCTCTCTCTCTCAAATAAGTAAATAAATAAATAATATCTTTAAAAAAAAAAGAATCCATGACCACATTGGGGTGCCTGGCCGGCTCAGTCAGAAGAGCATGCAAGTCTTGATCTTACGGTCCTAACTTCAAGCCCCATGTTGAGCATAGAGATTACTTAAATTAAAAAAAGAAAAAAAGAAAAAGAAAAGAATTAGTGACCACTGTACTAGGCCACCATAACCATAATTAAAATTCTCTTGCAACAGCCTTCCTATTCTTTTCTACAGTATCATTTTCAACCTGGGGTGCCTACATCTTTCATTCTGCAAAGATTAAAACATGAAGTAAATCAGTCCACTTAAAATGATGAGTTTGATTTAAGGGAAATTATTCAAAATTTCACAATTTAAGGTTAATTTTTAATAGTATTTTCAGCAAATGAGAGAAGTTGAAGTGAAATCACTCAACTGTTGCAAGGTCAGATATTAAAAAACAATTAAGTATCCAACCCTAGATTACTAGTCACAAAACATCAATTCACCAAAAGGTTCAATAGTTGAGTTCAGAAGTCATACAACACTCACCCCTTTCGTACCAAAGCGAGCCCTATTATTTTTATTCCTAAATTATTTTCATAAAAATCACTTTTAACAAGGCAAATTATTACAACCTACCCATATATTAACAATAAAAAATACCATTTCTTTCTACAGAAGAAAAATCATGGGCTCTGATAAGCCATTTCTAAAACGTCTGTACATTTTTACTGATTACAAACAATATTTGATCTACATTTAAACCTACATGTAAGCTCAAAAGCCTGCCAGACCTAATAATTTCATATATGAAATTACATGCTAATACCTCAATACTGAAACTCAAGACAGCTATTTGTACACTACTTCCAGGATTCAGATTTTTTATGTAAATGTCAAATGATAGGTTCAAGAGCTTTTGAATCTGATTCATTTATTCATTCAATTCAGAATCTGCCATGGTTTGTTTTTTTTTTAAAGATTTTATTTGAGAGAGCGTGAGCAAGAGAGAGAGAGAGAGAAATCACAGGAGCAGGGGCAGAGGGCAGAGCAGGGAGCCAGACTCCCAGGACCCTGGGATCATGACTTGAGCCGAAGGCAGACACACGACTGAGCCATCCAGGCGCCCCCTACCACGTTTTTCTAAGCAGTTCTCAACTAGGAGCAATTTTGCTAAATGTCCCCTGGGGTGGGGGCAATGTCTGGAAACATTTCTCGTTGTCACAACTGGAGGCGAGGGTTGCCACAAAGGGGTGCTACCGGCATCTAGTGAGTAGACGCCAGGATGCTGCTAAACATCCTACAAAGCACAGGATAGCCCCCCCCAACAAGGAACCATCCACCCCAAAATGTCAATACCGCCAAGGCTGAGAAACTCTATCTATAGAAAAGTTGATAAACACTGTGGGGCACCTGGGCAGCTCAGCCGGTTAAGCATCTGCCTTCGGCTCAGGTCATGATCCTGGAGTCCCAGGACAGAGCCCCACAACAGGCTCTCTGCTCAGCTGGGAGTCCGCTTCTCCCTTTGCCCCTCATCCTGCTTGTGCTCCTGCAAGTGCTCTTTCTTGCTCTCTCAAATAAAATAAAATCTTGAAAATAAATAAACTAAGTCGCAAAAATTTTTAAAAAAGTAAGTTTATAAGCACTCATCTGTCTAGAAACAGTATTCACTTCACCTTTGTTTCCTCTATTATTTGCTAATGACAGTCTTTTCATACCAGACTTCAACAAACTTACCCTAGTCCCATCCTTTTGATCAGCTTCTAACTTCCAAACTTGTTGACAGAATAATCATTATCTCAGCCAATTTCAAAACCTCATAGTCTTCGACTCACCCCTATTTTTGTAATTGTAGTGGTAGTAATAGCAGCAGCTAACACATATTAGCTCTTACTTTGTGTCAGGCAGTAAGTGCCTTATGTATATTAACTAATTTAATCTAGGTACTATTATTATTGGTGCTCTTATCCCTAGTTTACCAATGGAGTCCAAGGCATAAAAAGGTTAAATAACTTGCCCAGGGTCACACAAATAAGCAGCTGAGCCAGGTTTCAAATCCAGGCAGAATGGCCCCAGAGTTCATGCCCTTAATAAATATTCCAAAGTGATCTCTCTTCTTTCATCCTCTATACTGAATCATGAAGCCCTTTAAGTTCTACAAGGACAGGGACTCTTGTTATGTCCACAGCAACATTCCCGAAGCCCAGCTACATAACAGGTACTCAAAAATCTTGTTTATTGAATGAATGAACTATCCCTCAAACTTACCCCTACTATTTCCTTTGCCTCCACTTAAGGCCAGTCTTGGAGCATTCACACCTGGGTCTGTTGATATATCCTATGAATTAGCCAATCATGTAAACTGATAGAAGCTCCTCTGCCACATTTTCCATCACCCAGGCCCAATCAAATATACCCAAAGCTTTCTTGCGACCGCTTCAATTAGAATCATAAAATCCTAAAGTCAGAGGCTACCTTAGGGATCCTCCAAGCCAATATTTTGCAGATAAAGAAACCCAAAGATGGCAAGTAACTAAATTACGCAGGCAGGTGGAGCCAGGACCAGAACTTGATTCTTGCAATTTTTGCTCTAGGATTTACTCCTGGAGGACTTGCTTCACTCCCGACAGATGTCTCACTATCCCACCAACAAATCATGTTAATTCCCACTGTTTACACTCAAGTTGTCTCTCCTGCCCAGCCTGCCCTCTTTTCCTTGTTTCATAGATCCAAATCCTATCCACCCTTCAAAATTTCTTCCTATTCCATTCTTTATGACATTCCTCCTTCTCTGAAAAGTTTAAATCTTCAGTAAGATGCTGGAGGAAGAGAATCACTGTTGCCTATTGGGCCAAATTTAATGCATACAAACACTTCTCACAAAGCTAGGCTACTTGGATGATCTTCCTCGAAAGCGTGTCATCCATTCTTTCCTCCAGTGTTTTAGAAAGTGATTTTAATAAAGACTAACTCATACATAGCGCCTTCATAAAATGTTCATATATCTGGAAGAGAACCTCACTCACATCTTTTAACAGTAGACATGTAACACCTGAATGGCCCCAAATCACTTATATCTTCTCCATTTAGAAACGACTCAGCATATTCACAAAGTCCAAACCCAGAGCTCTCTGATACAACTCAACTAGCAGCCACAGTTCCTTGAGTTCATCTCTTTCTTTGCATACTACCATCTATCATTACTTCCTCCAAAACTCCCATTTCTAACAAATAGTTCACACTTCTTTTTCTTCCTCCTCTTCCCTACATTGTGCAATATAAACACCCTGTCTCTTTTATCCTTTATTATTAGTGAAACTCCAGTTTGCTACCACTCATCCAACCTCAACTATCCAGCCTTTATATAAGTCATATCTATCTCTTCAGCCTAAGGTCTTATAGTATCCCAACCCCATGAAGGTCAATTTTGTTTTTCCCCCTTCTCTCCTCTTCCTTCCTCTAGAAAAGTGGTCTCAAAAGTGGTGTGGGTACAGCTCAGAGGAAGCGAAAAGGATCCACTGGGCTGCAGGAAAAAAAATATATTAGAACTCTCATTATACTTATTTTTTCATCTCATCCCTTCTTAAATTCTATTTCTGTGTGCATTTATAAGTTACATAACATATTGGTACAGCAGAACAAGTACATATATAATTAACAGATAACGAATTCTTGGAGTATGTGCTCTTTTACTGATAAGAGGATATGATCAAAAGAGCTTGGAGACAACCATTCTAAAAATACCTTGATAATGAGGCCAAAGTAATAGGTTCCAAACTATACAGAAGATTTATGTACATATGCACACACTGTAGGAAGAAAACTCTTGTTCATGTCCAAAGTCCTAACCATGCCCACCAACCTCTAACCCCTGCCAGCTTCTCAGAACTGCGTCCTACTCAAAAGAGGCGAACACAGGAGTCTGGCAATGCCTTTCATTTCCAGTTTGGGGGCGGGGGGGGCGGGGAGAATCTCAAAAGCGCTGAGATACTACCCTTATCTTTGCCATGTTAGAGTATTTCAAGTCAATGCTCACTATTCTGACACTGCTCGTAGTCTGAGTTATACTTGTATATACTTTATACGCCACTAGCTTCTGAGATTCAGTTCCTATTTCCAAATCCCTCGAGGCACAACCCGTTCCCTTCGCTAACGACCGATACACTAACACCTACTGGATTGAGCTCACACCTCCCAGCATCCTTGCCTCCCCTGGGGATACTACCCACCGTCTTCCCCAAGCCACACAGTCTGTCCCAGGGTAGAGGACAGTCCATCCACCGTCCCTAAGACCACTTCTCTTTCCTTCTCCGCCCCCGGGAGCTGCCAGCCAGGCTGGAGACGGGAGGGGGGAGGGGTGTGACTCGCCTCCCGTGACTGGCCCAGATGGCAGCGGATTCCGCCCCCACTCTCAGGCACCCCGCCACCCCTAGACCCCCTAGAGCGGCCTGTCTCCTTCCCACCCCGCCCCAATCCCACCCCCGGCCTCCCCCACGCCCTCACGCCAGCTCCCAGACACACTCACCATGCTGGGTGAAGACATTGAAGCCGGCCTCTGTGGTGCGCCCCGCCAGGTCCCGCCTGCGACCGGAGGGCCTGGCTGCACTGCTGACCCGGATCCCGCGAGGTTGAGGCTGCTGAAGCCCCGGAGCCTCCCCGACGCGGCCCACCTGCTGCCCCATCCCTGCGCTCGCGTACTCCCGCGCCCCCGCCGACCCCAGGTCACATTCCTCCTCGGCTCCGGC
Source organism: Halichoerus grypus (assembly GCF_964656455.1). NCBI lineage: Eukaryota > Metazoa > Chordata > Mammalia > Carnivora > Phocidae > Halichoerus > Halichoerus grypus. The sequence goes on from NC_135718.1 coordinate 108,401,725, forward strand.
CTCAGGCTCCCGGCGCTGCTCCGGCCTCTCCTTCCCAGTCCAGGCCCCGGCCCCGAGCGGTCGGGCCGCCGGCTGCTCCGCGGACTCCTCAAAGCAGCCGCCGCGCTGCTTCTCAGCGACTCACAGATTCTCCTTCTCCCTCCTCCTCCCGCGGCTCCGCGCCCCCAACGCCGCCGCCGCCGCCGCCGCCGCCGCCATCTTTAAACCACCGAGCGCTGGGAGAGCGTGGGACAGAGCGTCTCCCGCCCCCCACCCGACCAGTCACCTCCGCTACTCGGAGGGAGGGCTTCCCGGCGGCCCCGCCCCGGCCAGGCCCCACCCCGCCCGCGCCGCCCCTGCCTCCTCCCCGGGTGGGTCCCCCCAGTGCCCACCTCTTTGGCACGTCCACCGCTCCTTCAGGTCTTTCGGTCCCTGTGTGCCTTCGCGCCACCTGGGCCTCCCAGGTCTGACTTGTCTTAGCCGACCCCTCCCAGCTTCGGCGCTACATGCTACCGCCTTTTGGAGTTGGACGGTCTAAAGCCTTCCCTGTCCCACCTCCACCTGTCAAATCAGTCAGTTGCGCTGAGCGCCCCAGGTGCCCAGTTGAGACAGGACAGCACAAGTCATTTGCTACTTGCCATCCAAGTGAGGATCCCTGAAAAGCCCAGGAGAATCCCTTCTAACACCATTGTCAGCAGCAGGCCTAGAGTCTAAGATTATACAAAATTTACACGAAGGTAGTAAAAAGGTACATTATTATTGTATTGTAATTTTTTGAAATTATTTCATGATGTTAAATTGCACTTGCCTCCGTTGTCTGTACTCTGCGGTCTCATTGGATAAGCAGTTATGGCCCCATTCCTCATATTATATTACCATGAATTCCCCTTGAACTCCTTTACCGTCTAACCACATGTTTCTGTTACCATTACAATGCTTGACAGTAAAGCTAATCCTTGCACTGGTGTGCTTTATATACCGTGCTCGGGGTCGGGTCTCCTTTTGATGACAAAGGGGGAAAAGAAAATTTCTCTTTGACCCTGTTTCTGAGTAAGAACTTACTCATCATTAATTTATAGTCTAAAGAGAGTGACTCAAACAGCAGTTTTTTATACATGCACACGCATACATATGTACAAATATTCATTAATCATTGCCCCATTGCACATTCTTGCATCTTAATACTGACCCAGTTTTTTTTTTTAATTCTCAAGGAACTTGATAACTGTCCTCTTTCTATTCCTTTCACTCCCTTATTTCCCTGATAAAAAGTATCAGTTACTACAGGTACCACACTGAAAATTTGCTTAAAATTAAAGCAGACAGGATGGGAGACATTGCAAAGAAGCAACAAAACATCCACTGGGAAGATAGGTTCAGGGGGGAAAGGTGGATGCAGCTCTCCTTTACACATCTTTCATAGAACCAGGCTGACCTTAGATGAACCATTCCACTGACATTGATACTACTATCAGAGCGTTACGGAATTATTCCATTGCCATCCAGGGTGTAACCAGAAATAACTGAAAGTCTCCCCCCCAAAAAAGGGAACAGAAACACTATGCTTTAGCGCTAGATAGAATATGAATTTTCCATTTAGATCAAAGTTTTCCTGTGTTTAAAATATTTTTTTCCTTTTAATTCCCAAAGTGTTTGCAACTACTGGGGAAAAAATCATTTACAAGGGACAAAGGTTAATATAGAGCTAGAATTTGGTTTGTTGTTTGGTTTTTATTATCTGATAGAATATTAATTTGAGGATAATAGTCTGGCTTCTCTGCTAATTCACCCATGGCACATAGTAGATGGGTACAGGACAGTAGTTAAGGGCAGGGACTCTGAAGCCAGACTGAGTTCAAAACTGGGCTCTGATACTTATTAGGTATTTGCTCTTGGCAAATACTTAACCTTTTGTGTGTCAGTTCCTCATCCATGAAGTGATGGTGATAACAATAATACCTACCTGATAGGGCTGTTGTTAGAATTAAATTGGTTAACATAAAGCACTTAAAACAGTATTTGGCATTTAATGAGTGTTATAGAAGTATTAGTACAAAAAAATTAATGTTTTCAGAAGTCCATCAGATTTTCCAAGCCTAATTTTTTCAAGTGGTACGACTTAGACTATGGAACAAATGCTACAATATTTATTCAGGAAAGCCACTGTCCCCCACTTGCCACCAGCTAACAACAAAAACACCAATCAACCAATTAAAACATGTATGATCAAATATCAATTTATTAAAAAACTAATGATGTAATGTATGGTGATTAACATAATAAAATAAATAAATAAAAAGAGTGCACTTAAAAAAATAAATATCACTTTATTAGTCATTCCTACGTGATCATGCACATGTGGACTATTATATAATACCTTTGTTTTGCATATGAAGATTCCTCTACCATTGATTCTTTTTTTTTTTTTTTTAAAGATTTTATTTATTTATTTGAGACAGAGAGAATGAGAGAGAGAGCACATGAGAGGGGGGAGGGTCAGAGGGAGAAGCAGGCTCCCTGCTGAGCAGGGAGCCCGATGCGGGACTCGATCCAGGGACTCCAGGATCATGACCTGAGCCGAAGGCAGTCGCTTAACCAACTGAGCCACCCAGGCGCCCCGCCTCTACCATTGATTCTTAAGATCCTATCTAGACTAAAGCAAATATCCTATAAGTGGAGACTTAGGATATATGCATTATCTTGTAGATATTTCCCATTCTTTCATTTTCAAAGTGAAATGGGAACTTTAAGAATGGGGGATGGTGATAGACTAGGGAGAAACCTATTTCATTAGGCATGGGAAATTATTTCATCTCAATATAACCAAGGCATAGTGACTTACCTGAGGATTACATTTAAACATTTAAAACAATTACAACATTTAAACAATCCCGAGTAGTACCATCTCAAAGTGAACTGAGGGCAGCTGTGAGCTCCAGGCAGGGGCAGAAACCAGGTGGGAAAAAGTAGCAGGGATGGTGCACAGTAGCCCAGGGACAACCTCAACCAACCGATAGCCAGGGGCTGGCATAAAAGATCAGACAGACACATCACCAACATTAACAAGGCACATTGAAGATATAGATGCTTATCATCTTTACCTTCCCTGTAGTAGGAGCAATACCACTATTTCCAGAAGCAAGGGACTTGTGAGCAACACTTCACTGAACCCTTTCTTTACCAGTCTGCGTTTCTAGGCTATTGCCACATTCTTACATTGTCTTTCTCTACTTCTTTCTCTACCTCTGTATGAACACAGTGTTCATTTAGATTCAGGTCATCTCTGCTGGATTCTCCTGCGGTATAAGCCTTTCCTTCCTAGCTTCCTCACCTTTAGTACCAAGCAACTCACTAAAACAAAAATATTTCTTCCTCTCATCTCTTTGACGACTGTGTTTCCCCTCCCCTTCATTATATACAATGTCCAAATTTTTCACCTGCTTCAAAATTATTTTCCAGGACACCCTGGATTATAATTGCTTAATGTGTGTCATCTCTTGTTCCTCAAACCCCCACCCCTCCTATGGCAGGCATGTGTGTTTCATCCAATTAGCCTATTTCATGATGTCTTCTTTCTTAGCTATGACTTTTGAAATAATCATATTCTCTGCAATATGGCTCCCAACTGACTCCTCTTACAGTACTCAGAATTCTACTCAAATCCTTCCTCCTTTATAAGACAATCCCAGACTCATCCACAGATACTTAATGGTTTCCCTGGATTCTACTGGTCCAGACCTAAAACAACCACAGCTGGTAACAATTCTCTGCCTTAACATTCAATTACCTTCCTCTAAGGTAATTGGAGGGGCCTGGGGGGGGGGGGGTGTTGCAATCTCCACTGATCCCTGTCTTTACCAGTCTACATTTCCAAGCTGGTAAATGTATTTAATTTTGATATGTGGCTCAGCATCACAGGGTTGGAAAGAACCTTAGAGGTCACCTAGGCTAATCTGGAATTCCCTCGACAATAACTCCAATGAGGGAACTCATTTATTTTGAGGAGTTGTTGTTGTTGTTGTTGTTGCTGTTTTTAGAGAGAGAGACAGGGACACCTGGGTGGTTCAGTCAGTTGAGTGTCTGCCTTGGGCTCAGGTCCTGATCTCAGGGTCCTGGGGCTGAGCCCAGTGGGCGTTCAGCTCCCTGCTCAGTGGGGAGCCTGCTTCTCCCTCTCCCTGCCCCCCACTCATGCTTTCTCTCTATCTCAAATGAATAAATAAAATCTTTAAAAATAAAATAGAGAGAGAGAGAGAGCATGAGCTTGGGGGGGGGGGAGGACAGGGGAGGGAGAAGCAGCCTCCCAGCTGAATAGGGAGCCAGATGCCTGTTGGGCTCAGTCCCAGGACGCTGAGCCCAAGGCAGACACTCAGCCGACTGAGCCACCCAGGTGCCCTTAAGGAGTTCTAACTGCTAAAAAGTTCATCCTAAAAATAAACTGACACATGCCTCCTTGAAACTTCTACCTGTTTCACCCTGGTCCTAGCTCTACCCAGTAGCTAAACAAAACAAATCTAACCTTTCTTCTACACAACTGCCCTTCAAATATTTGAGAACTGTCACGATTCCCCAAATCTTTTCTTTTACTACTTGTATACATGTATATGCTTGTATAGTTATGTTTATCTTTGTTTATATTATCCACACGGGCTAAAAATATTTATGTAGATAAATTGGAAGAAAAAAATGTCATTTTATATGTAGCCTTTTTCCTTTTTTCCCCAGCTTTATTGAGATAAAATTGACATACAACATGTGGTTTAAGTTGTACAACGTGGTAATTTGACACACATATTTTGCAAAATGATTACCACCATAGCTTTAGTTAACACCTCCACCACATCATATAATAACCATTTCGTTTTTGTGGTGAGAACATTTAAGATCTACTCTTTTAGCAACTTTCAAGTATATAGTACAGTATTATTAGGTATAATCACCATGCTGTACATTAGATCCCCAGAGCTTATCCCCAAATTAGATGTTTGTATCCTTTGGCCAACATCTCTCCATTTCCCCCAACCCCAAACGCTGCTAAGCACCATTCTAGTTTCTGTTTCTATGAGTTTGGCTTTTTTATTTTTATTTTATTATTTTTTAAAGATTTTATTTTTAAGTAATCTCTATACCCAACATGGAGCTCGAACCCACAACCCCTAAATCAAAGACTGAGCCAGTGAGTGCCCTGAGTTTGACTTTTTTAGATTCCACATTTAAGTGACACACAGTATTTGTCCTTGTCTGTCTGACTTACTTCACTTAGCATAATGCCCTCAAGGTTGCAATTTATGTTGTTGCAAATGACAGGATCTTATTCTTTCTCATGGCTGAATGATATTCCCGTGTGTGTGTGTGTGTGTGTGTGTGTGTGTGTGTATCACATCTTTTTTATCCATTCCTTTTAAGCTGTTTGTGCATGCAGTACTTTAGATTTGTTTATGTGTGGTTTGTCTCTGCATTGTTCTTATATTAAATCTTTAAGGGCCTGCACAGTGCCAAATACAGTTCCATTTATAGATCGACACTTTAAAAGTTTTTTTGGATGACAATGAGGAGGAGGAGGATTCTTATCTGACTGGGATAGAGTAAGTCATTCTCTTTGAAGGAGTTGGATTAAATGACCTCTTGGTTTTTGGGGGTTTTTTTTAGCCCCAAGGGTCTATGATTCAATATTTCTTTGATTAAAAAACTTTATAAATTATTAAAGAGACTCTTTCAAACAATTAGCAAAGTGCTATGTAAAATGTTACAAGTAGCAGTAATAACATCTATTCATTGTAAATTAATAAATTAGTACTCACTCCTTTTCTATGGTAACAATGAATAGCTGACTAAACAATCCATTTGACATGTAGCCCATCAGTAACTGTAGTGTAGTGGAATTGGTTTAGAACCTATGTGTCACTATACATATTGTTTCAATTGGGTCCTCGATCCCAGGACCCTGAGATCATGACCTGAGCCGAAGGCAGACCCTCAACTGCTCAATACACAAACACGTTGTTTCTGTTTTTTTAAGATTTTATTTATTTGAAAGAGAGAGAGACAGAGATAGCAACAGAGATAGCAACAGAGAGTACAAGGGAGAAGGAGAAGCAGCTCCCCGCTGAGCTGGGAGCCCGATGCGGGGCTTGGTCCCAAAACCCTGGGATCATGACCTAAGCCGAAGGCAGACGCATAACCAACTGAGCCACCCAGGTGCCCCTACATACATGTCGTTTCAGTTGCATAACAAACCATCCCCAAACCTAGGGCTTAGAACAACAGTGATTTATTACTCCTTGCAATTCTATAGACTGCTGGACAGTTCTGCTGAAGGCACCTCGGCTCACTCATGTGACAGCACTCGGAGGAAGGGTCAACTGAGCTGGAATGTTCACCTTGGCCTCATTCACATATCCGGCAGTTGGTGCCCTGTCAGTTAAAGTGTCTTGGTTCTCCTCCATCTGCCCTCTTATGGGCTGAACTGTGCCCTCCCCCAAATTCACAGGTTGAAGTTTATGACTCTACTTGAAGATAGGATTTTAAAGAGGTGATTAAGTTAAAATGAGGTCATTAGGGTGGACCCTATTCCGATATGACCGGTGTCCTTATACGAAGAGGAAGTTTGGACACAACCCGCACAGGGAAAGACCACGTGAAGACATGAGGAGAACATGGCTATCTACAAACCAAGGAGAGGTCTTGGAAGAAGCCAACCTTACCGAAACCTTAATCTCATCTTTCCAGCCTCCTGAACTTTGACAAAATTAATGTCTGTTGTTTAACTCGCCCAGTCTGAGGCACTTTGTTATGGCAACACTAGCAAACTGAGATAAACAATCTAACCTTAGAGAGTAAGAGGTGTATTGGTTTGCTAGGGCTACAGTAATAACATACCACAGCCATGGTGACTTACGCAACAGAAATTCATTTTCTCACAGTTCGGCAGGCTGGAACTCCGACGCCACAGTGTCAGCAGGGTTGATTCTGAAGGCTATGAGAAAGAATCTGTTCTCTGCCTGTCTCCTGGCTTCTGGCGGTTTGCTGGTTATCTCTGGTGTGGAGAAGCAGCATCCCACCTCTGCCCGCACCTTCACACGCTTGCTGTTCTTTCTGCCTTTGTCTACGTCGAAATGTCCACCCTTTTTAAGGACATCGGTCCTATTGGATAAGGGCCTATCCTAATGACCTGATCTTAACCTGACTGCCTCCCTACAGACTCTATCTCCAAATAAATTCACACCATGAGGTACTGGGAGTGAAGACTTCAACATATGAACTTTGGGAAAAAATACTCAACCCATAACACGGAGCTTCCTCATAGCATGGTGGTTGGTCTCAGGATTCTAAGACAGCATGAGTAGAAGCTGCAAAAGCTCTTGAGGCTTAGGCTCCAAGACTCTCACAACACCATTTCCACCCATTCCATTAATCAAAGTAAGTCACAAAGCCAGCCCAGACTTAAAGAATGGGTAAAGAGACCCCATGCCTTAATAGGAAGATTAGCAAAATATTATAGCCATGTTTTCAATCTTCCATGGGGTCTTATCCTTTTTTATAATTAACTATGTAACCTTAGGCTAATCATAAAAGCATAGATTCTTAGAATCAGAAGGGAACAAGGCCAATTTTATTCCCACTAACACATACATTTCCTCTGCCCCTTTCTTATTCCCAGGCTCCCCTTCTCTATCCATACTATGGGCTATTCCTGCATGAACTCATCAAGCCTCTGTGCCTCAGCTTATGCCGTCACCTCTGCCTTGAAAGTCAATTACCCCTTCCTTTATTTCCATCTTTTTATTGAAGCATAATCTTTATATAGGAAAGTGCACACGCGTGCGTACTGCTTGATGAATTTCACAAACAAAACACATTCGTGTCATCAGCATCCAAATCCAAAAGCATAACATTAACAGCACCCCAGAAGCACTCTCATGTCCTCTCCCAGTCTTTACCCATACCCTCCCCACTCCAAAAGGTAACAAATAATTTTTTCATATTTTTGTACTTTATACAATGGAATCATACAATATCTAATCTTTTGTGTCTGACATCTTTTACCCAAAATAATGTGTGTGTGATTCATTTCTATTTTTGTTTATACTTGTAGGTTATTTATTTTTTAAGTAAGCTCTAGGCCTAATGTGGAGCTTGAATCCATGACCCCAAGATCAAGAGCCAGACAGGCACCCCATATACTTGTAGGTTCTTTTTCATTGCTGTATAGTATTCCACTGTATGAGGATATGTTATACCTTATTTATCCATTCTACTACTGATGAACATTAGTGTCATTTTCATTTGGGGCTATTATAAATACTGCTATTATTAATTTCCTAGTACATGTCTTCTGGTGACCATAGATAAGCATTTTGTTGGATATTTACCTAGAACTTAGAACTAAGTTAGAACTAGATGCTAATATTCCAAAGTGCTTTTACCAATTTATACCCCCACAAATAGTGTGAAAGAGTTTTAGTTGCTCCAGATTATCGCTGACCTCCATCCTTTAAGATTTTAATCCATTTTACACTTCTTTTGCTGCCTAACTCCTATTTGTCTTTTTAAGACTCAGCTTAGGAGTCACCCTCTCTAAGAAGCCTAACTGACATGCTGGATTAGAAGGAATCACCCTTATCTGTACCCTAGCTGTTTGTTTCTTTGTTTTAAGACTTTATTTATTTGAGAGAGAAAGAGAGAGAGAGTGAGCAGAAGCAGGGGGAAGGGCAGAGGGAGAAGGAGAAGCAGACTCCCCACTGAGTAGGGAACCCGAAGTGCGGCTCGATCCCAAGACCCTGAGATCATGACCTGAGCCGAAGGCAGACGCTTAACTGACTGAGCCACCCAGGTGCCCCTCTGTACCCTAGTTTTTAGAAGCTATCTGTTTAGAGTTGTTGAGGTTAGTGTGAAGAATGACAAACTGGCCCATATATAATCTGGAACACATCTTTGGTGAACAATTTAGCAGAATCTATTATTATGTACACTCAGTATATATACATAGTATATCAATCCATATATTCTTTTATCTAGTAATTCCTACAAATTGTTTATATGTACACAAAGATACATGTTCAAATATGGTCACAGTATTGTTTGTTTGTTTTTATTTTTTTTTTTTAAGATTTTATTTATTTATTTGACAGAGAGAGACAGCGAGAGCAGGAACACAAGCAGGGGGAGTGGGAGAGGGAGAAGCAGGCTTCCCGCTGAGCAGGGAGCCCGATGTGGGGCTCAATCCCAGGACCCTGGGATCATGACCTGAGCCAAAGGCAGATGCTTAACGACTGAGCCACCCAGGAGCCCCCACAATATTGTTTTTAATAGTGGAGAAATTGAAAGCGACTTTCTACCAATATGTAAATAGTTAATGTAATGCTAAGCCCTGGTTTTTTTTTTGTTTTTTTTTTTAAAGGAGGTTAAAATAGGTATATATATGTAAGGGCTTAGGAAGATCTAAAGTATATTAAAAAAAAAACAACCCACAAGTCACAGAACAATATGAAAGCCTCCGTGGGCAGGGTATTGGGGAACAGTTCCCAGAAGAAGGGGCATAGTGTTGATAACCAGGCCTGCTACCATCTTGTTTGGACGAACTTCAGCATCTGCTACTACGTTTATGCCTCCTTCTGAAAACATCTTTTTCAGTTTCTTTACCTATAATATGAGGTTAATAATAACATCTATCTTCAAGAGTTGGATGAGGAGTTAATATATGTGAAGCTCCTAGAACAGCCACAGGAGATTGGTCTAGGGATGGTCAGCTGACCCAAGCTTGACCGATTACAATCCTTCCCCCAAAATTTTGGCATTGAAATTGAGAGGCCAGACGCTCTTCTAGAACCTGGACCATGAGATGTAAAGAACAAAATATTTTGGCAGCCATGTTTCCCCTATTTGGAGTAGAGAAGAAGAGGGAACTGGCATGCAGGGAGAAAACCAAGCATTTATCTTTATAATCTATTTTTTGCTTCAACCAGCTTAAGCTGATTTTCTGTCATAAACCTAACCAATACAATCAATGCAAATGCTCTGCTACAACCATGTTTATTTAATGCAAATTACTTATACACAATTGGTAAATTGGAGAACAATTTCAGTAAAGCAAATAAGCTGTGCAACGTCATTTGGACCCTTCCCAGCATGTTAATGTTTTGAAGTGATCAGTAATAACCTTCCTCACAATTAAAGAGAAAGCCTTAGCAATAAATGAAGACTTAAAAAAAAAAAAAGAGCTGAAAATCCCGCAGTCCTTTATTGTAAATATAAGTGCCTTCCTTTATAAGTGCTTTCCTTTAGTGGGCAAATGACTAGTTTATTGGCTTCAGGAACTGCTATATTTTCCACTGAGCTACTGAGAAAAGCTCCAAGTGCTGATGAAGGAGCTGCAAAGACATTTTCACATGTTTTCCTTGCGGATGCCTTGCCAGGACTTCCTTAGCTTCCTTGCTTCCTCTCCAGCTTCCTAACTATATTTCCTGAGACTGCTTTCTGCAAAAGAAGCAAGCTGAATTTATTTCTCAATGTTCCCTCTGCTAAAATGTAGTTCCCTTTCCAGGATGCCTGGCTAATTCCTACTTAGCTCTTAGCCCCAGTCTTCCCTTGGGAGGACTTCCCAACCCCTGGTCTAGGTTAGATTACCTCACTTTCACACCGCTGTGTGCTTCCATAGCAACTTCTTATCCCCTACCAAACATCCCGCATTATTGTAATGACTTGTTTATTATCTGTCTTCCTAACTAGATTCTAAGCTCTACGAGGGCAAGAAGAGGGTCAGTCTCATTCACCAGTCTCATTCGCTAGCAACTAGTACAGTGCCTGGTATACACAAAATGCTCATTAAATATTTATTAAATAAAATAGAACATTAGAAATCCCTATTTTCTATATATTCTACAAATAATTTTTCAAATATATTTCTCTTTTTTTAAAAAAGATTTTATTCTTAAGTAATCTCTACACCCAACATAGGGCTTGAACTTACAAGCCCAAGATCAAGAGTCGCAGGCCCTACCGACTGAGCCAGCCGGGTGCCCCCTCAAATATATTTCTTTTGAAAAGTTAAGTAGAAATCTGTCAGAGTAATAAATTTTCATTTTAGGAGATTTGGAAAATGTGGAAAATTATAAAGAAGAATGACAATGTTGTCTACAATCTCACCATTCAGATATAAATATTTTTGGTGGTTTTCCTTTCAGTTTTTTTCCTTTGTGCCTATATACGCGTGCATTTAAGTTTTTGTTATTTTTTTATTTTTTTAATATTTTTAAAATTTATTTGACAGAGAGAGAGACAGTGAGTTAGAGAACACAAGCAGGGGGAGTGGGAGAGGGAGAAGCAGGCTCCCCGCCAGACTCAATCAATTGCTTATTTCGACACTCAAATTTCCCAGATTTGGAAATGAGAGTGCATTTGAGCGAGCCCTTGTACACTTCGGACAAGTCTTACCATTGTCTGAACATTTCTCTGCCTTCTGGAACAGCCCAGAGTCAGCTATTTTCCTGCTCCAAATCCGTTTCAGACCATTTCTCCAAGGAGGTCTGGTTCCTTTCAGCAGCGGAAGGTATTCAGAAGCCAAAATCTAGGCACTGGAGGTGCTACTGCTTTTGGAGTGTTGCTGATCTCACATATTTTCATGGATAAAAGTAGGGAATATTATATATTTTAAATTATATATCACATTTCGTAATTGTAAATAAATATAGATGTACATTTCCATCTATATAAATAGAAAAACCATGAAAACACCCGGGGCTGTCATCAGGGGCATCAGACCTGTAGTGACATAGTACTCTGCACTTAGAACCTGGTTTAATAAAAACTCAGCTCTCGGGGCACCTGGGTGGCTCAGTCGTTAAGCGTCTGCCTTCGGCTCTGGTCATGGTCCCGGGATCCTGGGATCGAGCCCCGCATCGGGCTCCCTGCTCCATGGGAAGCCTGCTTCTCCCTCTCTCACTCCCCCTGCTTGTGCTCACTCTCTCGCTGTGTCTCTCTGTCAAAGAAATAAAATCTTTAAAAAAATAAAAAATAAAAACTCGGCTCTCACCAGCTCAAAATTCTTCTATTTACTTGTTTATTTATTTATATTTTTTATTCTTTTCATTTTTTTAACTTTTTAATTAGTTTTTAAAATTTTATTTATTTATTTTAAGTAATCTCTACACCCAACATGGGGCTTGGACTCATGACCCCAAGATCAAGAGTCACATGCTCTACCGACTGAGCCAGCCAGGTGCCCTGAGGGTTCCCTTTTCTTCACGTCCTTGCTAACATTTGTCATTTCTTGTCTTTTTGATTCTAGCCATTCCGACAGGTGGGAGGTGATATCTCATTGGGTGGTTTTGATTTGTATTTCCCTGATGATTCGTGATATTGAGCATCTTTTCATGTGTCTGTTGGCCATCAATATGCCTTCTTTGGAAAAATGTCTATTCAGGTCCTCTGCCCATTTTTAATCAGATCATTATTTTTTTTTAAAGATTTTATTTATTTATTTGAGAGAGAGAATGAGATAGAGAGAGCATGAGGGGGGGAGGGTCAGAGGGAGAAGCAGACCAGGGAGCCCGATGCGGGACTCGATCCCGGGACTCCAGGATCATGACCTGAGCCGAAGGCAGTCACCCAACCAACTGAGCCACCCAGGCGCCCAGATTATTATTATTATTATTATTTGGTGTTGAGTTGTATAAGTTCTTTACCCTTTTTGGATATTAACCCCTTATCAGATATGTCATTTGCAAATATACTCTGCCATTCAGTAAGTTGTCTTTCAGTTTTGTTGATGGTTTCTTTCGCTGTGACAAAGCTTTTTATTTTGGTGTAGTCCCAATAGTTTATTTTTGCTTTTGTTTCCTTTGCCTGAGGAGACATATCCATAACTATATTGCTAATGCTGACCATCTTGAAATTCTTTTTTTTTTTTTTTTTAAGATTTTAGTTATTTATTTGACAGAGAGAGACACAGCGAGAGAGGGAACACAAGCAGGGGGAGTGGCAGAGGGAGAAGCAGGCTTCCCGCTGAGCAGGGAGCCCGATGTGGGGCTCGATCCCAGGACCCTGAGATCATGACCTGAGCCGAAGGCAGATGCTTAACGACTGAGCCACCCAGGTGCCCCAGTTCTTTCCCTTTATATAACAGGTAAGTCCATTCTCTGCTAGTAAGAAACCTGGCTGATTTTCTGAATATATTTATTTCTTTGATCATTGCCCTTTGTATGTAATAGATCTCCTGTGAGTGCCGCTGCTTCCTCCCTTATGTGGGCACTCTCCTCATGACGTTTAGGCTCTGTCACCTCAGACTGGGCCACCCTTCCACATGGTTGCTCTTCTGATGCTATTCAGGTTCTGATAGTTCATGCAAGACTGTTGCTCCACAGAGACGTTGTCCTTACCCCACTTGAGCTCTGACTCACCCCCTCCCCACTGGCTGGCTGTCCTTCCAACATGGATTCTCCTTCTACCCTGCCGGGGCTCAGACAACCCATCCTGAGTCGCCCCTCTGTCGGCATAGTGCTTAAACAAAGAAATGGATATAGACTAGATTAGAAAATATGAGTACATTACATAAGTAAGTGTTGTTCCCTGAATTTTTTTAAAGCAGATATCAGTGTATGTGTGCAGGCACAGGTGGGCATGTGTGTACATAACTGGATTGTAATGTAAAGTACGTTTTTTACTATGGAGTGAAGTAAAACAAAATTCAAAAACCATATATACACAGTATGATCGCAACGTTGCTTTTATTTTTTTTAAGATTTTTACACGCAGAATTACACCATCTTTTTAAAAAATAATTTATTTATTTGACAGAGAGAGAGAGCACAAGCAGAGGGAAAAGCAGGCTCTCTGCTGAGCAAGGAGCCCAACGTGGGGCTTGAACCCAGGACCCTGAGATCATGACCTGAGCCAAAGGCAGACGCTTAACCCCCTGAGGCACCCAGGCGCCCTCAATGTTGCTTTTTTTTTTTTTTAAGATTTTATTTATTTATTTATTTATTGGAGAGCGAGCGAGAGAGAGAAACAGCATGAGAGAGGAGAGGGTCAGAGGGAGAAGCAGTCTCCCCGCTGAGCCGGGAGCCCGATGTGGGACTCAATCCCAGAACACTGGGATCATGACCTGAGCCGAAGGCAGTCGCTTAACCAACTGAGCCACCCAGGCGCCCTCAATGTTGCTTTTAAAAAAGGATCACATACACATACACAAGGAACAGGAACTATGTGAAGTGATGGATGTGTGTGTGTGTGTTTTATGGATGTGTTAAGTAACTTTATTATGGTAATTGTTTCACAATATAAACATAGATCAAATCATCACTTAACAATTGGGGGCAGTTAAAGGACAACTTTCACTTTTTAATCTATGTCCTATAATACTTTAATTCTTAGGATGGAGTTAAGTTGCATATTATTTGTTTAAAAAATAAAAAATAGGGGTGCCTGGGTGGCTCAGTCATTAAGTGTCTGCCTTCTGCTCAGGTCATGATCCCAGAGTCCTGGGATCGAGCCCTGCATCGGGCTCCCTGCTCCATGGGAAGCCTGCTTCTCCCTCTCCCACTCCCCCTGCTTGTGTTCCCTCTCTCGCTGTCTCTCTCTGTCAAATAAATAAATAAAATATTTTTAAAAATTTTTTTAATTAAAAAAAAAATGGGGTGCCTGGGTGGCTCAGTCGTTGGGCATCTGCCTTTGGCTCAGGTCATGATCTCAGGGTCCTGGGATCGAACTCCACTTTGGGCTCCCTGCTCAGTGGGGACCCTGCTTCTCCCTCTCACTCCCCTTCTGTGCTCTCCCCCCCACTCAAGTAAATAAATAAAATCTTAAAAAAAAAAAAGAAAGAAGCAATTTTGAAAAAAGTAAATATATTCAGGATAATGGGATCCAGGTTTTTCACTATTGGAGAAAGATGTTACAGATATGGAAAGGGAGAAAACCATTGAATAAAAAAGGGACCATAAGTCCATGCTGATATAAATCAATATATAAATAATTCAAAAGTTGAAATCACAAGTTATGTATATGTTTCAAATTACCTCCCCACAAAATATGTATTAATACATACTTATTAATGAAGAGACACTCTAGTATGGAGAAAACTTGATAGACACCATCTTAATCAAGTAATTGAAATAAACAACATCATTGTGGGACTAATGAAAATCATGCTCCAGCCAACAGCTTGAGGGAGAACATGGATCTTCCTACCAAAAATGAGTCATCTGAATCTAATCATCAGGAAACCCAAAACTGAAACCCACTAAAATCCCAAATGAGAGACATTCTACAAAATAACTATCAAGTAATCTGCAAAATTGTATCATGAAAGTCAAGACTGGGGAACTATTTCAGAATGAAAGGTCTAAATGCTAAAGAGACATTGCAATGTAAAGACAACATGTGATCCTGTACAGATCTATTTATTAAAAGGGATGTTGGGCAAAATTTGAATGGGATCTGAAGTAAAAGCTACCAGTATGTGAGTGTTAATTAATTGTGATTATATAGATGAATGTTTATAGAAAATGCACGCTAATGTAGTAAGGAATAAAGGCACATCAAATTGGCAACTCACTCTCAAATAGTTCAGATGCCTCCCCACCCCCCAAACAAGATATATAGGTCTATAATATTCCCCTCATTAACTAATCTAATAATCTTATCAAAAAAAGAAACAAGGTTACCTTAGAATGACTTATTTTTAATGAGCACTGGCTATCTGTCTGTTGCAGGGTTGTGGAGCTCAGAGGCCAAGAAGGAATTCTTGAGACATTGTATGGTGCAACTTAGTAAGTTTATTTAAGTAGTACAGGGACAGGACCCACGGGCAGAAAGGCTGCACTTTTGCCTTATGAAGCTGGTGGCTATATGCTTAGTGCTCAAGGGGGAAGGGACATGCAGGGATTATTACATCATAGATATTTTCTTTGAATTTCTACTGGTAAAACTACTCTTGCGAGATTTCTCTGGTGCTTATTGTTCAGTTGGATATTAACTATCAGTGAAGTATACAGGCAGTCATGAGACCCTTTAAGAATGTAGAAACCAGTGATGCCTGGATGGCTCAGTCTGTTAATCATCTGTTTGCCTTTGGCTCAGGTCATGATCCCAGGGTCTTGGGATCGAGTCCCACATCATCGGGCTCCTTGCTCAGCAGGGAGCCTGCTTCTCCCTCTGCCTGCCATGCTCTCTCTCTCTCTCTGCCAAATAAATAAATAAAATCTTTTTTTAAAATGTAGCAACCACAGGTGCCTGGCTGGCTCAGTAGGAAAAGCATGCAATGCTTCATCTTGGGGGCATCAGTTCAAGCCCTGTCTTGGGTGTAGAGACTACTCAAAAAACAAAGTAAATTTAAAAAAAGAGAATGTAGCAACCAGCACCTATTTGATCTTTATTGAAACCATGCAGGCTATAGGTCAACCTTCTGGGCTAAAGGTGAACATATTTCTGTTTCTATCCCTCTTGTCTGTAGTGGTTACTGCCTGTGTGTGTGTGTGTGTATGGGTGTGTGCATGTGTGTATCCTGACAAATTATCTATTAATTAGCTTTTGGTCAAGGATTGGGATTACAGTCTCAAAAGGACATATTTCTGAAAATTTTTCATTGCCATGTCTCTGATATTTTAGGGATTGCTGCCCGTGCTAGAGCAATCAAGCTTCCCAGTTTGCTGGGGATTGTCCCAGTTCTAGCACTGAAAATCCCACTTAATTGGGTACCCCTCATGGGGACATGAAAAGTGCCAGTTGTTCCCCACCCCTGCAGTAGGTGTGGGGAAAGGTGCAAAAGCCATGTGACAGCCCACAAAAATAGAGGCTGAAAGCCTTTGGTGTCTAATGGCTTAGACACAAATTATCCACCTTCTGTAGTCCGCGGTTGCTGTTTTTCCCCTGAGGCTGATGTTGACAACCTTGATGAGCTGTTCACAGTAACATCATCCATTGTTGCCTTACCATCCACTGTTGCAATTTAAATGGGAAATTTAAATGCCTTGTGTAACAATCTGGTTTGGGTTTTGCCAGTGCATTAACTATTGTGCTTTGTATCAAGATAGCGCTATTTTAATTTTTAACACTGTGAATTTTGTGACCATACTTTCTAAGAATTCAGATAATGAAAAACAATTATAGTCCCTACACCAGCAAGACCTACACATCACTGAAAAAGAAAGCTCAACAACTGTGTTATTTTAATGAGAGGTAGATAGGAGGACCCATATCATAGGATTAAGGAGGTCAATAACCAAAACAGGGTGTACTGCACAATTTGCAGAAAAGAATTTGGGATTGAACATGGCAAAGAGCAAGTGAAAGTACTGACTTTGACAATCTCACAAATTCAGGATAAGCAAGGCAAGTACTTCTATAACAATAAAAGTTTTTCATCTCCTCAAAAGACACCACTACTCAGTGTAAATAGTTGTTATTTAATTAGCTTGGGTGCACCAAACTGACTTGGATGAACATGTATTATTGTATCTTTCCTTGATTGTTTTATGAAACTGGATAAAGTTATATTTCCTAATTCAGAGGTAGCAACTAAAATGTCTTGTTAGGGGCGCCTGGGTGGCTCAGTTGGTTAAGTGTCTGCCTTTAGCTCAGGTCATGATCCCAGGGTCCTGGGATTGAGCCCCAGGTTGGACTTCTTGCTCAGGAGGGAGCCTGCTTTTCCTTCACCCTCCTCCCCCTGCTCGTTATCTCTCCGTGTCTCAAATAAATAAATAAAATCTTAAAAAAAAAAGTCTTGTTGGCAAACCAAAGGGAAATTTTTGATGACAGATATGTTGGCCCCTTAGAATATAGAGCTGATTCTGACAGATCCCACCAACAATCATGCTTTCTGCAATGTATCAAGGGATGCCTCAAATCACAGGAACAACAAAAAACATTCCCCCTAGCTCTTAGGCATTCTGATTTTAAAAAAGGAGTTTCAAAAGATCTTCCTGATTTGGCTGAAGATTTTTTTTTTTTTTTTTTTTTTTATTTATTTGACAGAGAGATAGAGAGCACAAGTAGGCAGAGAGGCAGGCAGAGGGAGAAGGGGAAGCAGACTCTCCACTGAGCAGGGAGCCCGATGCGGGGCTCGATCCCAGGACTCCGGGATCATGACCTGAGCCGAAGGCAGCCGCTTAACCGACTGAGCCACCCAAGTGCCCCTCTGATTTGGCTGAAGATTTTAATGAAGCAGCATAATACATAAAATAAAAGATGATTTATATCTTGTCTGAATGCAAACTACGCTTTGGTCATCTATCTGCATATTCAGCAGATGGTGTATATGTACATGTTGGCAAATTCCATTCCGTTTATAAACTTCTTACCAAAGAAAATGAAAAGAAGTTCACCTGCTAACTATCCTGCATTGCATACGTTGTACACAACACTGCTTTTAAATAAGTGATTTGTTTACCTCTCTTATTGAGGTTTTTACAGAAATGTATTTGGTGACTTTTAAGTTTCCTTAAAACACGCAGAAGCACTTAATGAGATATTTGACTTTATAGAAATGTAAAGAGATAGTATCCTTGAAACGTATGCCTTCAAGATGACTATCATTGTCTGCCATAGAAAAGATGTTGGCCCACTATAACGTCGTATTTTCAAAGGGTGGGACAAGAAGAATAGCCTCCTCTACTTTGCAAATACAATGAGGATGAGAATGGAGAAAGGGATTATAGTAAAATAGAGATTTATATGCTGTTTCTCCAAAACTGTTGATTTTTAAACGGCATAAGGAGCTTTAAAAAAAAAAAAGATAAATTGACTACCCTGAGTTATTCACTGTTATGTGTAAGTTGCAACAACAAAAAAATCACACACACACACACAAAGACTCATTTTTGGAAATAAGACTGCTTCAGAATGACAACAAAAGTCACCAGAAAAGGATAGCCAAATTAAACAAGACTGTCAATTTCACTGCTAAAACGTAACCGATTTGGAATCTGACTTTGATTTTGCAAGTTCAAATTCAATCATTTCCTTAATTAATACAATTAGCATAATAAACTATGTTAATATATAGAAATGTCATATTGAAATATAAGATAAAATGAAGACAATGATAAGGAATTAAGTGCCATAAACCTAAAAAGTTGTTGAGTTAGACAGCAAAGAAAAAGAGACTACTGAATGCTAATAATTCGTTTTCTTTTCTTTTTGGGGGGAAGGAGGGGCAGAAGGAGAGGAAGAGAGAGAATCTTAAGCAGCTCCACATACAGTGTGGAACCCGTCATGGGGCTAGATCTTATGACCCTGAAATTGTGACCTGAGCCGAAAATCAAGAATTGAACGCTTACCGGCTGAGCCATGCAGGCGCCCCATCATCTTATTTTCCTGATGCAATTACAGATTTAAATTAGAATCATTTAAAATTTTTCCAACGTGTTAATTAGCTTGATTGTGGTAACTATTTTATAATATACACGTATGTCAAAACATCAAGTTGTAGGGAGCCTGGGTGGCACAGTGGGTTAAGCATCCAATTCTTGGTTTCAGCTCAGGTCATGATCTCGGGGTTGTGAGATCAAGCCCCAAGTCAGGCTCAGAACTCAGCTCGGAGTCTATTCTCTCCTTCTCCTTCTGCCACTCCCCCCCAACTCACGCACACTCCAATGTGTGCTCTCTCTAAATAAATAAATAAAATCTTTAAAAAACCCATCATGTTGTACGCCTTAAATAAATATAATTTTTATTTGTTAATTATATCTCAACAAAGCTGGAAAAATTATGCATAAATGACATATATCCTTCCACCAAATAAAAGGAAAGTGATGTGGAACTGTTATGACTTTTAGGTGTTAGTTTCACTGAGACTTGGTTTCTTGCACTGTAAATGAGATGGGTTAGATAACTCGAATATGTATACTATTGGAAAGTTTAACTACAATCTTGACTATCAATATAAAAAGCACCTTTCCAAATATGAGAAAGAGAAATACATGATCATCAGCATCAGGAAAAAGGACAACATAAGCTGGGTATCTAGAGACTGATAAAGCTTCCCTACCTGTATACCACTGGCAAAGTCTTCGTGTACCCCAAGGTTTGTGTATGTTAATTTGAACGCCACTCTTCTTGATAATGTAACGGGAAAATGGAATGGCATAAATATTGAGAAACTGATTATTTGCATCTATGATTGCAAATTTAGAAAATCTAGGGGCGCCTGGGTGGCTCAGTCGTTGAGCATCTGCCTTCGGTTTGGGTCATGATCCCAGGATCCTGGGATCGAGCCCCTCATTGGGTTCCCTGCTCTGCCGGAGGCCTGCTTCTCCCTCTCCCACTCCCCCTGCTTGTGTTCCCTCTCTTGCTGTGTGTCTCTCTCTGTCACATAAATAAATAAAAATCTTAAAAAAAAAAAGTTGGGACACCTGGGTGGCTCAGTCAGTTAAGCACCTGCCTTCAGCTCAGGTCATGATCCCAGGGTCCTGGGATTGAGCCCCGCATCTGGCTCCCTGCTCAGCTGGGAGCCTGCTTCTCCCCTCTGCCTGACTCTGCCTGTCACTCCCCCTGCTTGTGCACTCTCTCTCTGACAAATAAATAAATAAAATCTTAAAAAAAAAAAAGACAAGAAAATCTAAAGTGCTCAGTTAAAGAGTTTTAGAATTGATGCAGCAAGTTAAAATGGCTTACATACAAGTAAGGGTACAGAAACTTGCCTTTGTATATAGGAGTGATAACAAGTTTGAAACAAAATTCCAGATAAAAAAAGAAATATATAGATACACATACAATATATATGTATATGAAATAAGTTGATCAGAAATATATTAAGTGGGAAATAAGTAGAAAACTATAATTAAGAATACAAAGGAGTGCCTGGTGGCTCAGTTGGTAGAGAATGTGACTCTTAATCTTGGGGTCATGAGGTTAAACCCCACATTGGGCATAGAGCTTCCTTAAAAAATTTTTATTTTATTTTATTTATTTATTTATTTATTTATTTTAAAAGATTTTATTTATTTATTTGACAGAGAGAGACACTGCGAGAGAGGGAACACAAGCTGGGGGAGTGGGAGAGGGAGAAGCAGGCTTCCCACTGAGCAGGGAGCCTGATGCAGGGCTCGATCCCAGGACCCCGGGATCATGACCTGAGCCGAAGGCAGACGCGTAACGACTGAGCCACCCAGGTGCCCCCCTTTTTTTTTAAAAGAAAAAAATTTTTTAAATTTAAAACAATGAAAACAATATAAAGATTAATATGTAGAGAATTCTTCCTGAGGAGAAAGACTTAGTATTACAAAATTATAACTTCTTTCTAAGAAGTTATTTTACCACAGTTTTAACAAAAATCCTTTGATACAAAATAAACACCTATTTTTATATTTTCTGTCAAATGAATAGCACATAATTGTATAATTTTTAAATATATATTATATATAATTATATATATATAATTATATATACATTATATATATATATATATACACATACACACACGTACATATATCTGGGGAAAGAGGGAGTGTAGTATGGCTTATATTCCAGTTTGGCTCTCTAAAAATTTGGTCACCCTATACTGGGCATTCATTCACTAAATATTTATTAAGTTCTTGCTATGTGCCAGAGAGGACCGTGTCAAGCACTAAGGTTACAGCTGTAAAAAAGGTGAACAAAATTCCCTTCTCAAGAAAATGATATAGTCTAATGGGGTATTCAGTTGAGATAACAGACATATAATACACGGTGTGGTAAGTGTCAAGGCAGGGGAAATGATCTAAGAGCATAGAGGCAGGTCAAGGAAGGCCTCCCCTAGGATGGGAAGCTGGAGGATGAATATGAGTCAGCCAGAGGAAGCTGGGGGTTGGGGAAAGAGCACAAGGAAACGTCCTTCAGGCCCTAAATAAGGCCAGTGAGATCATGGCACAAGCGGGGAGCTATGAACCTTTCTATCATGTTTTTTAACCTAGCATCAGCAAATAATTGTGTTTTCTGTGTGCCCTATGAGAAATACAAAGGGCAGCAAATAATCACGGGAGTGATTACAATACGGTGGGAATGGAAGAGATAAAAAGTTAAATTTCAGCATGGGAACATCACAGCACAAGAAATATCACAACTGTTGAGACACAAATTCAGTTAACATTGAGGGGCACCTGGGTGGCTCAGTCAGTTAAGCGTCTGACTTCAGCTCAGGTCATGATCTCAGGGTCCTGGGATCGAGCCGCACGTCAGGCTCCCCGCTTAGCGGTGAGTTGCCTTCTTCCTCTCCCCCTCCCCCACCTTGTGTTCTCTCTCTTTCTCTCTCTCTCTAATAAAATCTTAAAACAAAAAAAAAAAATTCAGTTAACATTGTAAATGACTTAGTTCAATGCTTTCACATTCTCATTTGTTTATTTTGAAAAAATCTTCCTCCCCACCTAGAGTCACCAGCTATTAACATCTTACCATACCTGCTTCCTCTTTCTCCATATGTGTACACACACTGCTTCTGCCAAAACAGCTGAAAGTAGGTTGCACACATCCTCCTACGTTACCCCTAAATATATTAGCCTCAATCTCCTAAGAACAGAAACATTCTCCAACACAAGCACAATGCCCTAACTACACCTAAGAAAATCAACACAAACTCAATCACATCAACCAACATTCGGTCAACACTCAAATTTCCCCAACTGTCCCCAAAATGTCCCCTTTGTTACTGATCTACCCACCTATTACATTTAAAAGTTCTTTTGGGGGCACCTGGGTGGCTCAGTCAGTTAAGCTTCTGACTCTTGATCTCAGCTCAGGTCTTGATCTCAGGGTCATGAGTTCAAACCCCTGCATTGGGCCCCACGGTGGGCTTGGAGCCCACTTAGAAAAAAATGAAAGTTCTTCTGTACTTTTGATGTACTTCTGTTCCTAGAAAGTGAATATAACCTCTGTAGGTCTGTTTCCTCTCCTATACGATTCGCTATACGTTAATGTTTATTCTATTTGGGCTTATTGGATCTATGATTTATGATAGGATCTGTGGGGAAAACAATTTGGAAAGCATTTTAGGATAGGCTACCAAATCACAAGTAGCCTCTAGGTGTCCTCCTTGGATAGAGGAACCTGTAGACTATTCCAGCGCAGCCACTGAAGAAATAACCTTTTTCTCTCGTCAATGTAGATCAAAGAGTCTCACAGATGTCTCAGAATTCTAAACAGCACAAAAATAAACTCACTTCATCTGGTTCTCCAAACATTTGGCACACTTGACCTGGCTAGCGAAGTGGGAACGTGAGGATAATAAAGTGATAGAACAAAAATAAACCAGGATAAGTAGTGAGGTTAAGTAGTGACCGACTTGTTTTCCCCACTTCTGTGCCTTTTTAAAGGACCTTTTTTATTGCTCGGTATTGTGCCTTTGTTATATTCCTCAGTTAAATGGGTAGCGAAATAGACTAGAACGAGCCTAAAAAAGAAGGCACAGGGGAGGGCTCCTGGCTGGCTCTGTCAGAAGAATTTGTGAGGCTTGATCTCGGGGTCATGAGTTTGAGCCCCACATCGGGTGTAGAGATTACTTTAAAAATAAAGTCAAAAAGGGACACCTGGGTGGCTCAGTCAGTTAAGCATCTGCCTTCAGCTCAGGTTATGATCTCAGGGTCCTGGCATAGAGCCCACGTTGGTCTGGCTCCATGTTCAGTGGGGAGTCTGCATCTCCCTCTCCCTGGGCCCCTCCCACCCCCTCTTGCACTCGAGAATGCAGGCACGTGCGTGCTCTCTCTCAAATGAATAAGTAAAATAAAATAAAATCTTCAAAAAAGAAGAAGAAGAAGAGGAAGCCATAGGGGAGATGTCTGTCAGGAGTGGTTCAGGAGGAGAGAAGGGACCAAGAAAGGGTGGGAGTTTCTGAAAAGACAGAAAAGAGTACTTGGTGGGGTAGCTGCTACAATGAGTGGGACTTTGGGAAGAAATGTGTAGGGTATTGTGTGTTGGATAGTGTGATTCTCCTCTAACATCTTGCCTCAGATTTATTCCATTTATAATAATAATAATAGTTACTTACTGAATGCTAATTACTGTGTGTCAGGCATGGACTAAGCATTTTGGACACATAATCTCATAAAATCCTAATAACAAACCTGTGAACTATTATTATCCCCATTTACAGATAAGAACACTTATGCTTAGAGAAGTTAAGCAAGTCATCCAAGGTCACATAGTTGGTAAACAGCAGAGCCCGCAGAGCCGGGATTCTGGGCTTTTCTAACTCCGGAACCTGTGTTGTGCCTTCCTCGACGTCAGTTATTTGTCACTACCCTGTGCATATGCACATGCAAAAGCATAAAGTGGCCATACAGCCCGCTTCCAGGATCTGGGTCCCTGCGTACCAAAATTCTATTTGTCTCAAGAGTTGTTATTATAGGGGCATCTGGGGGGCTCAGTTGGTTAAGCGTCTGCGTTTGGCTCAGGTCATGATCTCGGGGTCCTGGGATGTTCAGCCGGGAGTCTGCTTCTCCTTCTCCCTCTGCCTCTCCCCTGTGCTCTCTCTCTCTGTCTCAAATAAATAAATAAAATAATAAAATAAAATAAAATAAAATAAAGAGTTGTTACTATGACTCCCATGCCATCAGGTCCTTACAGGATTGTAGACAGTCCTTGCATGTTCTTGGAAGGCGGCCACTCCTGTCACCACTTCCTCATTCATTTAGGACAGACAGAATACTCCACCCAGCAATCTCTCACCTTCCTTCTCCCTCCCTCTTTCTCTTAAAACCAAGGCACTGTAGATTGCCCACTGCTATTCTTTGGAAAAAGAGCATGCGTGAGAAAATGGCCTGCATTTCCATGTATGATTCAGAGAAATGTATTCACCACCATTGGAATAAACTCCTTGCCCAGTATGGTTGACAAATAATGCCCCTCTCCCCAAAGATGGTCATGCCATAGTCTCTGGAACCTGTGAATATTTTACCTTACAAGGTAAAGAGGATTTTGCAGATGTGATTAAGTTAAGGGTGCTGAGATGGGGAAATTTTCCTTGACGATTCAAATCGGCCCCAAATCATCACAAAAGTCTTATAAGGGAACGGTAGGAGAGTCAGAGATGTGATGATAGAAGCAGAAGTTGAAAAAATGCAGGGCTACAAGCCAAAGAATTCAGGCAGCTTCTAGATGGAAGAGGCCAGAACAGATTCTCCCCCAGAGCCTCTAGAATTTGTTTCAGCAGCCAAAGGAAACTAATAGGCCCAGTGTAGGGATGCACGAAATCCTTCGGACAGACCCATGGTCACACTTAGAGCAAAGTCGACTCCTTGCTCATGGCAAACCCAGTTCAAGCCCAGCCTGATCGGGTGGGGGGCGGGGCAGAGTTCTCAAATAGGCCAATTCCTCTACAGCAGAGGAAACGAGAGCCTCCCAGATCTGTAATAATGCTAAAAATTCAAACTGTTCTTATCCTGTGCCGGGCACCATCCTAAGACGTTGTGACTATTATAGCATTGAATTCTCACAGCAGATGAGGAAAGTGAAGCACAGAGAGATCAAATTCTCTGCCTCCCTGAGCCCCTGCTTTATTTTTCTCTGCAACACTTATTTTACCCTGGGATCTCTGGAAGGCAGTCAAAGGCGAGGACTAAGTGGCCATGCTTTCCCTCGGAGAAGGAAAGCCAGGGCAGCCAAGGGCAGAGGAAGGGAAAGTGAAAATGTGAGGAAGTGTGAAGTAATGCATGACGTGCTGGCCACTTCTTGGTCTGGAGACACAGCGGGTCGCTGGGCCAAGATCCGCTCGCTGGGCCGCGTTGAAGCTGCGATGGGAGTTAGCTGTCTAGCTCTGGAGACCCGACAGGTGATCCTTTTGCACTACATCATCTCTCTTGAAACAAATATCCTTAAATATCACTTCCTCTTTTTCTTTTTTGGTTGCTCTCAGGGTTCTTGAATTCACATGTTCTATCTGCTCTGTAACTTCCAGGGTCCTTGGGGAAGGGAGGAGACTTGGACAAGGAGAAGATCACAGGTCAGGAGGGGGCAGTACTTGTTTATTTCATTTCTATTGGCTGAAGAAGCACACATTTAAAAATATATATTTTATTTATTTGAGAGACAGAGATAGTGAGAGAGAGCACAAGTAGGAAGGAGGGGAGAAGCAGACTCTCTGCTGAGCAGGGAGCCCACTGCAGGACTTGATCCCAGGACCCTATCCCAGGACCCTGGGACCATGACCCGAGCGAAAGGCAGACGCTTCACCACCTGAGCCACCCAGGCGTCCCAGTATTATAAGTTTTTAAGAATGATTTTTATTAACAATCTCCTTCTAGTTAATTGTTATGCATAAGCAATGTTTTGAGTTCTTTAGCTATAAATGCCTTTGCAAGTATGGGATGGTCATGGAACAGAATCACAGGGTGTGAGAGAAGCCCTGAGGTCTGAGGGTGACTCCCGACCTGACCTTCCTACACCAATCCCCTCCTCCAGGCTCTCACACACATCTAAATTAGGGTTTTCTTTTTTTTCTTTTTGTTAAAGATTTTATTTATTTATTTGACACAGAGAGAGAGAGAGCATAAGCAACGGGAGCGGCAGAGGGAGAGGGAGAAGCAGGCTCTGCTAAGCAGCCCGATGTGGGGCTTGATCCTAGGACCCTGGGATCATGACCTGAGCCGAAGGCAACCGCTTAACCAACTGAGCCACCCAGGCGCCCCGGAACTTAGGGTTTTCTATTCTGCTTCTAAAAATGCCCACAAAAGGGTATTTAATCCACTTCAGTGATTTGAATTTTTAGCTTTGTAATGTAATAAGCATTTATATAAGGCTTATTAGTGCCAGGCAGTGTTCAAAGTATTTTACAAATATTAATTTGTTTAATCCTTGTAACAACCCTGCGGGGTAGGTACTATTATTATCCGCATTTTACAGATAAAGAAATGGAGGCACAGAGAGATTAAATTACTTGCCCAAAGGTCATATACCTAGTAAGTAGCAGAGCTGGAATTGGAACACAGCTACTTTGACTGCAGAGCCCATGGACTTGACCAGCTGGTAATGATGCTTACCAGGCCATTACAAAGTAATGAGCTCATCTTCAAATGGCATCTTTTTTTTTTTTTTTCCAGCAAAGGGATGCTTAGAATAACAAAGTCATAATACAGGAATAAAACAGTGTGGGAGGTCACTTAATCTTGAAGTACTGGATAAATCCAATTCATTTGCATGCCTTTTAGAATTTTCTTTCCAAAATTGGTAAAATGTCATGTCACTGTCTATGAGCCTGAGCATTAAGATTCTAATTTAAAGTGCAGTTGATCGGGATGCCTGGGTGGCTCAGTCAGTTAAGCATCTGCCTTCAGATCAGGTCATGATCTCAGGTCAGGGTCCTGGGATCTAGCCCCAGGTTGGGCTCCTTCCTTAGCAGGGAGCCTCTTCTCCTTCTGCCCCTGCCCCTCCACCCTGCTCATGCACAATCTCTCTCTCTCTCTCAAATAAATAAATAAAATATTTAAAATAAAAAATAAAGTACAGTTGATCCCCAAATCTGAAGACGGCTCTGGAACCAGCCCCAGCTTTTCAATGAGCTTGAAGCAGGCAGGATCTAAGGCCCAGTCGGTGCTCTGTACTAGCTCACAAAGGGGAAGGCTCCAGGGAAGTAGGAAAGAAGGGGCTTGCAATGAGGCAGAGTTGGTTGAACTGTCATTTCCCTGCCTGAATTCATCCCTTGGCTGATAAAAATATTCTGAAGTCCCAAAGTAAAACTTAAATTTACTTTCCTTAAAATCAAAGTAAAATAAATTACTTTGATCTCTATTTGTGTTTCAGAGAAAAAGAGGCTAGGTAGCCTTCAGGACTGGATCAGTTCTAATTCTTATCCCCATCCCTTCTGCACACATCTCTCACTTAGCTGATGGTCCTTTTGATTTGTTTCTAGAACATCTAAGCATGACACAGAATCACCTTTTTCCTGGAGAAAGGATATCTGTATCCATTATTTACGGGAAGTGAACAGTCATATGGACGTTGTCATCCCCCACGTACCACTGCCGATGCTTTCGTTCACTCACTCAGGAAATATTCATTGTTTGATTACTATGTGCCAAGCCCTGTTCAAGGCAGCTGGGATATAACAGTAAACAAAACAAAGATCCCTGCTTTCACAGAATCTGTATGTTGTTTCATGAGCTCGACTTACCTTTCTGAGTCCCTAGCATTCAAACAATTTTTCTCTGGTTGTTTATTTAAAGTATATATGGAAAATGTGTCTTTCTTAAAGCGTGTGTCTAAAACGTGTCTCTAGTGCGGTGATACTAAATGGGACTCGGTTTTATTTTTATCTATGGCTTTTGTAACCATTTCCAGTCTTGTTCTAAAGTAGTGATCCTGGGACACCTGGGTGGCTCAGTTGGTTGGGCGTCTGTCTGCCTTCGGCTCAGGTCATGATCCCAGGGTCCTGGGATCGGGCTCCCTGCTCCGCGGGAAGCCTGCTTCTCCCTCTCCCACTCCCCCTGCTTCTGTTCCTTCTCTCGCTGTGTCTCTCTGTCAAATAAATAAAATCTTTGCAAAAAAAAAAATGTGGATTTCAGATAAATAATGCATTTGTTTTCACATAAGTATGTCTCACCTATTGCACACATCCTACATATTTTAGTTTTTCTGGCAACCCTACCTCCAAATGCCTGGAGACGTTGTTGGTTCTCATAACTGGGGGTATGGTGCTATTGGCATCTAGTGGGTAGAGACCGGGGATGCTGCTAAATACCCTACAACACACAGGGTAGGCCCCACAACGAAAAATGATGAGGCCTGAAATGTCAGTATTGCTACGGTTGAGAAACCCTGCTCTAAAACAATGGTTTCCAAAAGAAACAGGACAGCTCAGAAATCACCTGAGAAGTTTTTTCAAAATGTACATCACTACCCCTCCCCCACCTGAGATATATCAGTGGGAGGTCTGTACTTCAAAAAAAAAATTTCCCCCACTTTAGAGATGCACCCCAGGCCCACGTTTGGAAACCAGTGTTCTGAATGAGTCCTAAGGAAATTAAGGAAAAAAGAAATCCTTTTCTTTCCTTTTCCTGAACTGTCACTGCATATTATTCATACCAAAGGTAACGTTTTACTTGGCATTATAAAGTTGGGGTACGTATCATATCCTCTACCAGCCTTAAATATGTAGGAAATGTTTAACTGGAAAATGTGGGTCCCTGACCCTCCTCTCTCCCTTTACTGAAGTAGGTGCTAGAAAGTTACCTTGGTCACCTTTATCCATTAATCCTGAAGGTGACTCCCCCGCCCCTCATCACACATGCATAAAAGGGGGTGTGTGGGCCCACCAGGAGGCAATCAGGGCATCTGGCTTCAAAGGTGAGTAGGTCAATTATCTGGGAAAGATAGTGTAATTAGGACTTTTGTTTGGGAGTTGAAAGTAAAATGTTGCTTAACCTGTTGAGCAGTGGATCACCCTTGTGAGAGAAAAGGCTCTGGGTCACAAGTGATGAACGTTTCAACCCACACAAACTAAGGTGACCAAACATCCCAGATTGCCTGAGACTAGAAGAGGGACTTTCAGTGCTCAAACTAGGAAAGTCCCAGACCGACCAAGACTGGTTCGATGATCCCAACCCCCAACTGACAGGGTGTTCCTGTGGTGTCTGGCCTATGGGATGATGGATCTGATAACACCAGGCCCCATAGAATGCCTTTGGAAAATAACCTCGGGGGTGCCTGCGTGGCTCAGTCAGTTCGGCATCTGACTTCGGCTCAGGTCATAATCCCAGGGTCCTGGGATTGAATCCCAAATCTCAGCAGGGAGCCTGCTTCTCCCTCTTCCTCTGCCACTTCCCCCTGCTTGTGCTCTGTCTCCCTCCCTCTCCCTCCCTCTCTCGGTGAAATAAATAAATAAAATCTTCAAAAAAACAAAAAATGAAAACAAAACAAAACAAAAAACAAGGGAAACAACCTCAGATGAGCTTATTGTTAACTGAAAAGAATCATCCTCCTTCAAGGTTCTACCAAGGCCTGTGCTGAGATCAGGGTCAGGAGTCTACCAGTATCTTCTCTTGGTAGAGTTAGACCAGAGGTCAAGAGCATCACCTTGTATCAGTGAGAAACAGTAGGAACAGTAGTCTGGTCAACTTTAGGGGCTCCCCACTCAACTGTTTTATTAGTTCAGTTAATGCTAGCTGTTTCTTTAGATCAATGGTTGTTAAACTTCACTGTGCATCAGGATCACCTGAAAGGCTTGCTGGGCCCTACCCTGAGAGCTCTCATCTGGGGTGGACAGTGAAAATTTGGATTTCTTTTTTTCTTTCTTTCTTCCTTCCTGTCACTCTTTTTTTCTTTCTTTCTTTTTTTGAGAAGTTGGATTTCTAACAAGGTGCCAGGTGATACTGATGCTGCTGGTCTGGGGCCACACTTTGAGAGCCACTGTCTTAGATGAGTCCTCAAAATCTCAGTGGTTTGATGTAATTGTCATCCACCCCAACAGTCCAAAGTGTGTGTTTGTGGTTAGGTGGCTGTCTTAGGCAGCTCTCATCTGGGTGGTGATTCAAGCGCCCAGCTTCCTTCTTGTTGGTTCTGCCATATTCAGTGTGTCCCCAAGGTGGCTATGGGAATTATCACCTTCTAGTCATCCAAAAGGGGGAGAAGCATAAAGGGTCACTCCTGGGAAGTCTTTATGGACCAGGCCTAGAAGTCACTATATTGCTCAGACATATGGCCACACCTAACTGCAAAGGAGGCTAGGAAATGTTGTCCAGCCATGTGCCCAGGAAGAAGAGAATATGGATTAGGTCTCTGCCATAGTCCACTTTTCTGGTCATCAAATATCCATTTCATCCTTTTCACCATATATAGAATACAATCCTCTTTTTCCACCAAGAAAAACAACCTGAAGTCTTTTTTAGCCATCACACCAAGCTGGAAATCTAGGATCTCTGGGAGACACGGGCTTCTCCAGTAGGTCTGGATACAGCTCCTCATGATCTAATCACTTTTGAATTAGGAAAAAATGTTTTCAGTAAATTGTCCATCTCCACTCCCGTACATACAATGGTAGAGCTAGGACATACTCTCCACAATGAAACAGACAAAAACTCCCAGTTAGGAAAAGGAAGAACAGGAGATAGACACAGTTGCTAGTCCTTAGCAATTGTGAAAAACAGCTGGGCAGGCTTTGTGAAGACCTCCGTCTTGGGATGGGAGAATCTCCTTCATTAGATACTGTCCCCGCCCTTTGGGAAGAATTCCTGTTACCATTTTCCTCTGGAGTCCCTGGCTCCATCTTTTCAAAGGCTCTTCCTTTTTCATTATCCTTCATGGCCACATGTGAAGTTGGCACTGCAGAGCATGTCAACTTTGAGGACTTTTCATAGTGTGCTTCCTGCCCATGCAAATTTGGAGGCTTGGTTTTATTCATTTTTAAAGTTTTTATTTAAATTCCAGTTAGTTGGGGCACCTGGGTGGCTCAGTCTTTGGGTGTCTGCCTTCGACTCGGGTCGTGATCTCAGGGTCCTGGGATAGAGCCCCTGCGTTGGGCTCCCTGCTCCTCAGGGAGTCTGCTTCTCCCTCTCCCCCTGCTTGTGTTCCCTCTCTCGCTGTCTCTCTCTCTGTCAAACAAATAAAGAAATAAAATCTTAAGAAAAAATAAATTCCAGTTAGTTAAGATACAGTGCAATATTAGTTTCAGGTGTACGATATAGTGATTCAACACTTCTATACAACACTGGGGCTCATTATAGCTTGATGGTTGTTTTTTAAAGTTTTGGATATACAAAAGCTTTTATAGACTAGGCTCCTGGTATCTTTGCCAATGCCGTTCCCTCAAAAAAAAACTTGGATGTTTCTGGGATGCCTGGGTGGCTCAGTCAGTTAACTGTCTGCCTTTGGCTCAGGTCATGATCCCAGGGTCCTGGGATGGAGCCCCACATCGGGCTCCCTACTCAGCAGGGAGCCTGCTTCTCCCTCTTCCCCTGTTTGTGCTCTCTCTCCGTCTCTGACAAATAAATAAATAAAATCTTTAATAAAAAGAAAAAACTTGGATGTTTCTGATCTATTTGCTTTCAGAAAGACTCAAGTGCTAGTAAATACTCCCAAAGTTATTTTTTTAGATGTAGGATTACCAGAAAAAATATTGGGCATTCCATATTTTTATTGGATAAATTTTTCAAAAGGATTTTATTTATTTGTCAGAGAGAGAGAGCACAAGCAGGGGGAGCGGCAGGCAGAGGGAGAAGCAGGCTCCCTGCTGAACACGGAGCCCGATGTGGGACTCGATCCCAGGATCCTGGGATCATGACCTAAGCCAAAGGTAGATCTCTAACCAACTGAGCCACCCAAGCATCCCTTATTGGCTAAATTTGACAATCATATCTAGGCCCAGTTCTAAAGGCTGTCTTATTTATTCTCTTCTTTACCCCATGATTTACCCTTTCACCTAAAAGATGGTTGGTTACCTGAAGGCTTGGCAGACAAGGGAATATCCTTAATCTAATTGCCACACAGCTGTTATTTTGTCTACTTAGTAATCTTACTGAGCCTTTGTCACTCAAAACTTTCTCTATCTAATCCCTTAATTTTGGATTCTAGAAGCAGGAGGATTTTCCAGCCCTCTAAAACTCATGATCTCTGGGTTTTCTTCATCCCCTCTAATCTCTGCTTAAATTGAGTCCACCTCAACTGTAGCCTGAATTTCTCTCTCTCAATAATAACTTGCTGGAGAGCAGAAAGTTAAACCTCAAGCACACTAGCACTCAAATTCTTTCCAACCACTTCCCCTAGAACAGGGATTCTTGGAGAAAGCGTTCTGTAACTTGGATGGCATATTAAGTCAAGTTCTCTGGAAGCAGACCCTGAAATGAGGATTCATGTACAAGTGATTTATTAAGGAGTAACCAGGAATGAGGAAAAAGCAGAATAATGATAGGATGCAATTTTAGGCAAATTCCCAAGCTCAGCCTCATCTCAAGGCAAGGAAGCTGGGTCTTCATATATGCTCACCAGTCAGTCATTGGCTATGGGTTGCCCTTTGGGACATAAACACCCACGCATTTCCAACTTTCTGATCAGACAAAGGGCTGCAGTAGCCCAGGCATAGGCCTCTGAAATAAGGCTCAGGTGGGAGCTGCTAAAGAAAAGGTAATAGAAGCTGTAGGATTAGCACATGGAACCCCTAAAAAGGATCTGAGGGCATCAGGCAGAATACCAACAGTGTTCACCAGTATGGGGGAATAAATTAGCTTTTTGTTTTTACCACCTCCCCCGACTGAAATTTAGCATTTACTTCACTCAGTTTTGAATGAAGGCAACAAATCACAGTAGTATGAGCCATTCCTGCGAAACTGTAAGTCACAGGTATTTCCATCATATTATAGTTGCACACATGTTGCAACATATCTCAAGATATCATGTACACTCATCCCTCAACACTGCTTTGAAATTATGTTAGTCCCAAGATCTGTAGTCAGCAAACTGAAGACCCTGGAGAGCTGATGATGTAGTTCTAGTCTCAGCCTGACGGCCTTAATGTGTTTTTGGAATGTTGATGAGGTCCGGAGCCAACAGCCACGAAAGAGTTCTTGAGATGTCTTTGCTGCAATAAAGGTGATTTTATTAAAGCATGGGGACGGGACCCGCGGGCGGAAAGAGCTGCTGCACCAGGATTGTGAGAGGTGGCTGATTATATGCTTGGGAGATGGGGGAGGTAAGGACAAAGGAAGATGTCCAAAAGGATTTTCATACACTAAAGAAGACCCTCAGGATACTGGAGGCCTTACTCTTCTCAAGCTGAGGTTGTTTTTTCCTCTAGCAAAGCATGAACATTAAGATAGTTGGAAGTTTCCTGGAGGAATATCACACATATCCCACCCAGGAAGGGGGCCGGTGAGGGGGTGGGGGCATGGCCGGGTGTCAGCTTGTGCTTTGTCCTCAGCTAGCCTTCTGCTCCCTCATCAGCCTGAGACCCAGGAGAGCTGATGACATAAGGCTCCAGTCTTGGTCTAAGTCCCAGGTCAGGAGAAAATTGATGTTCCAGCTGGAAGACAGGCAGAGAATGAAGAAACTCTCCCTTACTAGGCATTTTTGTTCTATTCAGGCCTTCAACAGATTGGGTAAGGCCCATATCTATTGCAGAAGGCAGTCTGCTTCACTCAGTCTACCCATTAAAATGCTAATCTCATCCAGAATCACCCTCACAGATACACCCAGAATAATGTTTAACCAAATATCTGGGCAACGGGTTACCTGGTCAAGTTAACACATAATATAAACTATCACACACTCCTAGATTATTTGATGAATTAATAAAGATGCAAATATATTCCTGTATCACAGATCTGCTTTTTAAGAGTATTTGGCTAAGCATTTGTCGATACAATCGTTTCCCCTGTAGTCTCTTTTTTTTTTTTTTTTTTTATACATTTAAAAACAATATCCTGGAATGGAGTCCATAAGCTTCATCAACCTGCCAAAGGGTTACATGGCATCAAGAAAAAAAGAAAGGAAGGGAGAAAGAAAAGTTCAACCTCTCTGCCCTAGGATACTGGAGGCCTTACTCTTCTCATTCATTTAGGCACACAATTCATTTAGGCACACAATCATCCTTCTAAGTTATGTCAAGTGACATCAAGTGTTTTGTGAGTGCATAATATGTGTCTCCATTTCTCTAGGTTTGGATGGCTGTTTCCTTACCTCCTGCTGCTGCTGATGTCACAAATATTAGGTTTTTGTTAGGCAGCTGCAATAGACTAAATGTTTGTGTCCCTCCCCATCCCCTCCGTTCATATGTTGAAACCTAATCTCCAGTGTGATGGTATTTGTAGATGGGGTCCTTGAGAGGTGATTAGGTCATGAGAGTGGAGTCCTCATGGAAGTGATTCATCCCCTTCTAAAGAGTCCCCAGAGAAATCCCAGGTCCCTTCTGCTCTTTGAGGACACAGCAAAAAGATGGCCATCCATGGACCAGGAAGCAGGCCCTCACCAGACACTGTATCTACCAGAGCCTTGATGTTGGACTTCCCAGCCTCCAGAACTGTGAGAAATAAATGTGTTGTCTATAAGCCACCCAGGCTGTGGTATTCTGTTAGAGCAGCCCAAATAGACTAAGGCAGTAGCACTCTACTTCAAGATACTAATGTTCTATATCGGTTAAGGTGAAGCTATCTGCTGTAATAAATAAACCCCTAACCTAGTGACTTGCCACAATAGAAATCTATTTCTTACTCAAATAACAGTTCATGTATGGTTCATGGTACACGACTCTCCTGGGTCATTCTCCTGGGCATCTCCCATCCAGGTGGTGATCTAGGTACCTAGGTTCCTTCCACCTTATGCCTCCGTCATCCTCACCACATGGATTCCTTGCCAGCTAGAAAGGAAGAGAGCAAGGAAGAATGTGCTTGAGAGATTTTTATAGCTAGAACTCAGTCACATGACCCCACCAAACTGCAAGAGGATCTGGGAAATATAGTACAGCTCAGAGAGAGGAAATGAGTCTGATGTGGGAGTGGCCAGATAAAATAGAGGACTCCAGTTAAATTTAAATTTAAGATAAGTAACAAATTTTTTTTAAGTATAAGTATGTCCTGTGTAATATTTGAACATCCTGTATTTTTATATGTTGAATCTAGCAATTCTACTTCAGTATCAGCTAACAATCCCTGTTACAGACTGTTGAACAGTTTAAGGCCTCGAGTTAATTGTAAATTCCTGGCGAGAAGGAAGCCTGCAGGGAGAGATTTTAGACTTCCTGATAAGTAGGATTGGGACTAGTGCAATTTACTTGGGAAGATAAAGAGATGGGACAGTATTTGTATCATGTATTCACAGAGGGAATAAGTTACATTACCAAGGGTCTTATCCCAGGATATTTATGAATTTCCATCTAGCACATACTTGTATTAAGGACTACAGAAAACTCCCCAAATGGGAAGTATTTGATA
This sequence comes from Halichoerus grypus, assembly GCF_964656455.1. Taxonomy (NCBI): domain Eukaryota; kingdom Metazoa; phylum Chordata; class Mammalia; order Carnivora; family Phocidae; genus Halichoerus; species Halichoerus grypus. The sequence goes on from NC_135718.1 coordinate 108,437,514, forward strand.
TTTTTTAGATAGTGGCTATGATGTTGCAGACGGCTAGAACACATGGGTGGATGTAGATACTTAAAATCTCTGCTAATGTAGGGGATAGACACTAGTGGTCTGTGGTGAGCCTGAGCTTGAAGGATTCAACACTATGCTTTCAAACCAGGCAGATACAGAGTGGTTTGGTGATGTAGTTTTTGAAGGTAGGTGAGGTCCGGAGCTGAAGGCCAAGAAAAAATTCTTGAGGTCCGGGGACAGAACCCGTGGGCAGAAAGAGCTGCTGCACTGGGCTGAGGAGTGGCTGATTATATACTTGGCAGTTGAGTGTAAGGAAAAAGGGAAGTTTTCAAAAGAATTTTCATATGTTAAAGAGGACCCGCAAGATATTGGAGACCTTGCCATTGTCAAACTAAGGTTGTTTTTCCCTCTAGCAAAGCATTAACATTAAGACAGTTGGGAGTTTCCTTCTGGAAGTTAGACTATTGATAAGAATGCTTTTTTCTTGTAAATCACTAAGACATTTGTAAACTGAGAGAGGCTCCTGTCCTGCAGGACTGTGATCTCCATAAATTAACCATTTGTTTTTCCTTTCCTTAGCTTTAGGGCAGCCAGGAACGCCTGAGGAATTTCACAGACATCCCACCTGGGAGTGTGTGTGTGTGTGTGGGGGGGGGTGGCAGTGGGGAGACTGTGGGGTGTCAGTTTGTGCTTTGCCCTCAGCTTGCCTTCAGCTGGCAGACTATGCAGGAGAGAAAACATGATGATATTAATTTCTTGTTTGTAATCCCTATCCCTGGAGAATTTTGTCTAAGGTAGATAGTTTCCAAAATTCCTAACTCAGACTCTAGATAAACTTCTAAAAATACCAGCACTCTTCCTTAAAGCATGGACTGTGGCAAGTCTTGGTGTATAAGAAAACCGTAATTACCCCAAGCCTGCCTGAACAAGTCAATCAAAGACATGCCCAACATATTATATTGCAGTAGTCTGGGGGAAAATGTTTCCCAGAATCTGAGGCTATTATCTGGAATGACCTTTTCCAGCCCCGGGAAAGACACAAATAAAATTTTAATTAGGACATATTGTTGAAGTCCTATAAAAGAGGCAGATAATAGAAGATATTAGAAGTTAGGACAAATTGCAGAAGTCCTACAAAATAGACAGATATCAATACAGTGCTTTAATGGTGGTGCTCTAAAAGTTATTGATGACCCTTTGATAGAAAATACCTTCATGGCTGTGGTAAAGTATTAAAAATATTTGGGCAAAATAATTTTTTCCATTTAGATATAGTAAAACACCCTTTACTAAAACTGTACATGAAATACAGTTCTGTGAGTTTTGAGTCATTTAACTTCCACCAAAATCAAGATATGTAACAGTTCCATCTCCCCAAAACACTGCCCTCTGCCCCCAACCCCAATCTCTGGCATCCACTGATCTCTTTTATTTTGCTCTGGTTTTGCCTTTTTCAGGATGTCACATTAATGGAATCACATAGTATGTAACTTTGTGAGTCTGACTTGTTTCACTTAGGAGAATGCTTTTGAGATTCATTCATGTTGTTGCATGTATTAGGATTTGGGACCTTAAAACTTAAAAAAAAGTGTTTTTTTTAGAATATAAAGAATCATCAGTCCTTCATTTTTTTTTTTTTAAGATTTTATTTATTTATTTGAGAAGGAGAGAGAGAGCAGGAGCAGGAGGAAGGAAAAGCAGACTCCCCGCTGAGCAAAGAGCCTGATGTGGGGCTCGATCCCAGGACTCTGGGACCATGACCTGAGCTGAAAGCAGACACTTAACCAACTGAGCCACTCAGGCACCTCAAAGAATCATCAGACCTGGGCGCCTGGGTGGCTCAGGCGTTAAGCGTCTGCCTTCGGCTCAGGTCATGATCCCGGGGTCAGACCTTTAGTCAAAAATTTCAAGACTAGACTCCAGAGAAAGGAGAATCCCTAAATTAAAAAATATTAAGACATCATACACATTTAGAGGGTTTGCTCCAAAAATTTATCCGCAATGGTTCCCACAGAAAAATCGTCATCACAGACACTGTTCTCAATGAAGAGCACAGATGAAAGCTAAAGCTGTGAAAACTGCCTCCAAGATTTCTGGAATTAAGGAGGCTAATTCTGAAAGAGGAAAAGAAGACCTAATCCTTTTGAAAGAGTCATCAAGACCCACTCTAGGGTCTTAGCAGCCAATTGGGAAGGAATGTTAACTACAACTCAGAACTTTGGGAGTCATCATCAAAGACTCTTAAAGCCAGAAGGAACTTTGCAGTTCTGTCCATGTTTTTATTCACTCTGGAAAAAATGGGTATTTTTTCTTAAAGATTTTTATTTATTTATTTGAGAGAGAGAGAGCACACGAGCGGGGAAGGGGCAGAGGGAGAGGGAGAAGTAGACTCCCCACTGAGCAGGGAACCCGACATGCGACATGTGGCTCCATCCCAGGACTCCCGGGATCATGACCTGAGCTGAAGGCAGATGCTTAACCAACTGAGCCACCCAGGTGCCCCAAGATGGGTATTTATAGAGAACTGCACAAAGGAGAACCATGAAAGCTAAGGCATGTTTTGGAATTTTTAGAAGACAAGAGTGAACCCAGAGAAAGGAGGATCCCAAAGCTGATACCAGCTCTCTCTCCCTTCATGGGTAGCAAAGGGTCCAAGACAGAGAGAAGGCAGAGGCTCAAATGTTCACAAAATAATAGAAAATATGGGGGCTAGCCCCATCCCAGCCAGATCCCCTCCTATTTGGCTGCCTAAACGGTAGTTACTATCCATTCTTTGAATCCCATGGCAGGAACCAAGAAAAGTCTGGAAGAGTGCCCATAAATATAAAGAAGGAGATGTTTCTTCCCTTCTGTTGGGCCCAGAGACTTAAGCGGTGGTCATAAGTCTGAGGATGAAGAAGGCTCGGCTGGATATTCAGGCTAGAAAATCAATGTATCTTTCTGTTTAGAGCTGAATTTGAAAGTAATGTGCCAGGTTCCCAAAGAGGAAAAGAGAACAATTAGCCAGAGCCTTGGGTTCATGAGGTGCCACCTGATACCTGAACACATCCCGATTCCGGGTCCAGGGCCAGTTTATGGTCCATAAGGCAGCAGTGCACATGGATGGAGGAGATTTTTATAAACAGGCATCCTACTGGTGCCTTGGCAGAAACCAGAACAAAGCCCAGCACTCTGTATAGGCCAGCTGCCTTGTTGTTGTCAGTATTCTATTTCATGATAGCAGCAAGAAATTCTGTATACTGATTACCCTGGATTCTCCAAGATCCTAGACTACAGGGACCCAGTGTGCACACTATGAGGAAAAACTAGGGCATGAGCAAACCCCACTCGTGGAGACTAGGAGAATGGAGTGTCTGGTTACATATACTGTTTTTGTTTTGTTTTGTTTTAAGATTTATGTATTTATTTTTAGAGTGGGGGAGGGGGAGGGGGAGAGAATCTCCAGCAGATTCCTGGCTGAGCGTGAAGCCTGACAAGGGGCTCCTGGGCTCGATCCCATGATTCTGAGATCATGACCTGAGCTGAAACGAAGAGTCAGATGCTCAACCGACTGAGACACCCAGGTGTCCCTGGTTACATATACTTTCCGAAAACTTTGTCATATATAGCTCTGTATCCCTCGCAATGCTTTTTAAAATTTTTCATTGAATTAAATCTTTGTTGAGTGCCTATTATGTACAAAGCTCTGTTGGGGGAGGTCAAGTTCACGTATTAATCCCCTTTGCCCTGGTAACTTGAAGAAACACTGATACTATCAGTAGATGTACTTATGAAGTACTAATCACAATGATCTGTCCATAATTTCTTTTTTTTTGTTTTTAAGATTTTATTTATTTATTTGACAGAGAGATAGAGACCACAAGTAGACAGAGTGGCAGGCAGAGGGAGAGGGAGAAGCAGGCTCCTCACTGAGCAAGGAGCCTGATGTGGGGCTCGATCCCAGGACCCTAGGATCATGACCTGAGCTGAAGGCAGACGCTCAACCGACTGAGCCACCCAGGGGCCCTATCCATAATTTCTTTAAGAATTATTTTAAAAGATAGGGCATCTGGATGGCTCAGTTGGAAGAGCATGCAACTCTTGGTCTCAGGTTCTAAGTTCAAGCCCCACATTGGGTGTAAAGATTACTTAAATAAATAAAACTTAAAAAAATTATTCAAAAAAGATTTAACAAGATCCTATGCACTAAGTGCCAGGCATTGGAGCAGTACAGAGGATCAGAGGATAGAAAAGTGAACAGGTAGCCTTTACTTCAAGGAATACAGTCTAATGGGTATATATCATACAACCATTTTATCTATATTTACATATATGAAATTTAGAGTTTTGATTATGAATACTTTAAGCACTGGATTGGCTTTATAAAAGGGAAAGTGGATACAGTAAGAATAAGGAAATGTGCTCATGCACATTTGAAACCATATAGCACAGGGTTTGGCATATAGTAAGTACTCAGTAAATATTTGTTCATTTACCAAATGATTGTATTTGAAGATATTCTGGTAAAAGCATCTGCTGGTTATTTAAAAAGGAAATCTCCACAGATTTCAACATACTATGGTCTGGCTCTCACGCTGAAGGGATTGATTCTATGCTTTTTCATTCTTGACTTGTGAAAGGGTCATATGCTCTCAGAAAGGAGAATTCTCATTTACCTTTCTAATTATGAGAAAAACTTTTTGTAGAGGCAATTAAGTAAGGGTCTATGTGGTAAGATTTCTTTGAGAACTGCCTGCTCCAAAATACCCTGATCACAGATTTGCCAATGTCCTTGGAATCACTTCCAGTAGAATCTTGACTTTGGATAAGATACTGCTTCAGAAAATTCCCAGAGTGCAATTCTCCTAGAGAACATATTGATAAATCAGACCTCTTAAAACATTAGCAATGATTAGTTTATCAGATCAATTTACAAGACAATTAAATATCTCTAAAGTGCTGGGTTAGGAAAATGAGGGACCCTTGGGAAAGCTTTTGCTTCTTAGACCAGGAGGGGGGGGAACCAAAGAGGTGGGAGGAGATACTAAAGACAAATCACATCTACTTCATGGTTTGGTTTGGGGATGCTCTATTACGGAGGGACTATGTAAGGTTTATAAAGAATTAGTACTGTAAATGCTCTTTCTTGCAATGCAACGGTATTTTAAACTTGGATTGAGGGGTGCCTGGGTGGCTTAGTTGGTTGGGCGTCCTCCTTCAGCTCAGGTCATGATCCCAGGGTCCTGGGATCGAGCCCCGCATCGGGCTCCCTGCTCAGCGGGAAGCCTGCTTCTCCCTCTCCCACTCCCCCTGCTTGTGCTTTCTCTCTCGCTGTGTCTCTCTCTGTCAAATAAATAAATAAAATCTTAAAAACAACAACAAAAACAAACTTGGGTTGATTTTTCTTTTTTTTTTTGGTCTATAAAGAATTTGAATGGATGGAAAATACATCTTTCTCTCTTAATTCTTTTTTTCTAAATAACCATAGCCAAAGATATTTTAGGCTCTGAATATTATTTTAATAAACAGATGGGTTTAAATGTAGTTTAAGTGAATTACTGACAGTAAGAAGACCACTTTTTCTTGTCTCCTTGACTGCCAAAAAGTTTAGAAGTCAAATTTGATTTTCAGGGATACTGGCTACTATAAATGTGTAAATCAAATTTGATACTGGCTAAATCAAACGTGTATGTGTTCATTTTTTTGGTCCTGACTCTCTACTTCTATTTGTATATATTATTACTGTTATTTAATATGTTTTGATATAAAGTTACCATAAATTCTTCACTTAATAACATGAATGAATGAATAAAAAAATAATGGAATAAATATATAAACAAAACATTGCTCTGTGTTTGTTGGGACAACTGGATGAGCACATGCAAAAGAATGAAGTTGGACCCTTTACCTCCCATTAGAGAAAAAAGTTAACTCAAAATGGATCAAAGACCTAAATATATTAGCTAAAACTATAAAACTTTTTAGAAAAAAACATAGGACTACATCTTCATGACCATGAATTTGTCAACGGCTTCTTAAATATGACACTAAAAACACATGCAACAAAAGAAAAGAAATGGATACACTGGACTTCATCAAAATTAGAAACATTTGTGTATCATAGGATACTATTGAAAAGAGTGAAAAGACAACCCAGAAAAGGGGAGAAAATATTTTCAAATCATATACCTTATAACAACTTGTATCCAGAGTATGTAAAAAATACTTACAACTCCAGGTTGCGCCTGGGTGGCTCAGTCGTTGAGCATCTGCCTTTGGCTCGGGTCATGATCCCAGGGTCCTGGGATTGAGCCCCAGATGGGGCTCCCTGCTCAGTGGGGAGCCTGCTTCTCCCTCTCCCTTTCCCCCTGCTTCTGTTCCCTCTCTCGGTGTCCCTCTCTGTCCAATTAAAAACAAAACAAAACAAAACTTACAACTCCAAAATGAAAGACAAACAACTTAAAACTGAGCAAAGGACTTGAATAGACATTTCTCCAAAGAAGATATACAAATGGCTAATAAGTACATGAAAAGATTCTCAATGTCATTAGGAAAATGCAAACTATAACCACATTGAGATATTACTTCAGACCACTCGGAACACTTAAAAACAACCAGGACAACAACAACAAAACAAGGGAAAATAACAAGTTTGGGTGAGGATGTGGAGAAATTGGAATCTTCATACATTGCTGGTAGGAATGTAAAATGGTGTGATTTCTATGGAAAAAAGGTTTGGCAGTTCATCAAGAAGTTGAACATTGGATTACATGTGACACACCAATTCCACTCCTAGTTATATACCCAAAAGAATTCAAAACACATGTTCAAATAAAAGCTTACACAAGAATGCTCTTAGTAGCACCATTCATAACAGTCAAAAGGTGGAAGTAATCAAATGTCTATCAACTGATGAATAGATAATATGGTATCTCCATATAATGGAATATTATTTAGCCATAAAAAAGGAACGAAGTACTGATACATACTACAACATAGACAGACCTTGAAAACATTATGCTAAGTTAAATAAGCCAGACACAGAAAGTCACATATTGTATGATTTCATTTATATAAAATATCAAAAATAGGCAAATTCATGGAAATACACAGCAGATTAGTGATTGCAAGGGACTAAGGGGAGCAAAGAATGGGGAGTGACTGCTTAATCGGTAGAGAGTTTCCTTTGTGGTGGTGAAAATATTCTGGAATTAGATAGTAGTGATTGTTACATGACATTCCGAATGTATTAAATGGCACTGAACTGTACGCTTTAAAATGGTTAAAATGGGGGCACCTGGGTGGTTCAGTCGTTAAGCGTCTGCCTTCGGCTCAGGTCATGATCTCAGGGTCCTGGGATGGAGCCCTGCGTTGGGCTGCCTGCTCAGCGGGAAGCCTGCTTCTCCCTCTCCCACTTCCCCTGCTTGTGTTCCCTCTCTTGCTGTGTCCCTCTCTGTCAAATAAATAAGTAAAATCTTTAAAAAATAAATAAACTTACAAAAAAATAAAATGGTTAAAATGTATATGTATATGTATATTTATATGTGTATGTATATTTACCACAATTTTTAAAAAAAGAGTAATCTATTAACTTGTGAAAGGTTAAACAAACTGGGACATAACCGTACAAATATATATGTGTATATATATATGTATACATACACACACACACACACACACATACATACTGGGAAATAAAATGGAATGAACGGATGTATGAAACAATATGATTAATCTCAAGAGTATTTTATAATGTTAAAAAAAGCTGTGTCATTTATAAGACATTCTAGAAAAAGAGAAACTATAGATACAGAAATCAGATCAGTAGTTACCAGGGCTTGGGGTGGAGGACTGACTGCAAAGGGGAAGGAGAGACTTGTTTGAAGTTGTAGGCTATTTTATATTTCTGTTGTGATGGTGATTATTCTTTGTATTTGTCACAGCTCATCAAGCTCTATACCCAAAAAGGATGAGTTTTGCTATATATAAAATAAATCTCATAAAACTGACTTAAAATTTCAACACAGAGAAATTATACCCAAACTTTTTGAGAGATTCAGAAAATTATAAATTTTCTTGAGCTAGGAAAAGAAAAAGCAAGCTTAAAAAAACAAGAACAGGGTGCCTGGATGGCTCAGTCAGTTAAGTGTCTGACTCTTGATTTCAGCTCAGGTCATGATCTCAGGGTCGTGGTTCAAGCCCCTAGTCAGGCTCTGTGCTCAGTGGGGAGTCTGCTGGAGATTCTGTCCCTCTCCCTCTGCCCCCCCCAAATAAATAAATCTGGACATGGAGCCTGCTTAAGATTCTCCCTCTCCCTCTTTCCCTACCACCCACCCCCCCCCATTTCCCTCTCTAAAAAAACAAAACAAGAACAACACTACTTTGGGTTTATCTAATGTCTTTCCTCTGAGAAATGAATGTACATATTTCTATTATCCTGACCCATCAGCCTCTAAGGTAATCTATTTAAAAAAATTATGCAATATAAATGTGAATCCTGAAGGCATTATAAATCACCATCCAGAAGTATTCCAAGTAAAATTCCATTGAATAGAGTACTAAAAAGAAAGTCCTGCTGGTATCACATAAACCTCACTATTATGTTTGAGGGACTCCTGTAAAAAAGATACACTCTTGGGCACCTGGGTGGCTCAGTCGTTAAGCGTCTGCCTTCGGCTCAGGTCATGATCCCAGAGTCCTGGGATTGAGTCCCGCATCGGGCTCCCTGCTGATAGGAAGCCTGCTTCTCCCTCTCCCACTCCCCCTGCTTGTGTTCCTGCTCTCGCTAACTCTCTCTGTGAAATAAATAAATAAAATCTTTAAAAATAAAAAAAAGATATGCTCTTGTTTTCAGAAAAAGCACCTAATATTTTGCATTCACCTTATAGGTGAACTGTAGTGAACTTTGCTTGATTACGCAAGAACTAACCTTCAGGCACAGTCACTTGGTTTATAGCCAAACTTTGAAAGAAATAGGTAAAGAACATCACTAACATCGAATGACTGTATTCTTTAATTTTCACTTTGGCATGGCCTTATCCATTAGATCTGATTTCCCAGTATTTATCTTCTTATTCTCAATTGACGTCACAAACAAAATAATTGATGTCACAAACAAAATAATTAAATCTAGCCAGAAAACAAATACCATAATGTTAAAATTTTTTTTATTTACATTCAATTTAATTAACATATACTGTATTATTAGTTTCAGGGGTAGAATTTAGTGATTCATCAGTTGCGCATAACACCCAGTGCTCATTGCTCCAAGTGCCCTCCACAAATACCATAACTTTCAATAGATCTATTTTCTATTTTCTCTTCACTGGGATGCCTACGTTTAGATATTATTTCCAAACTAGCTTCTTACGTCACTTACATGCACGATTGTCACCCCAGCTACCTAATTAGCTTTTCTGGTCTCTTTTTGGAGTTGTCAAAGGTCAGCTCTTTTATGCCTGGCTATACCTTGTCTGTATTAAATTAGCCAATTTTAAATGATGCTGTTACAATATTGACTTTTACCCTCTGTTCATTTTACAGTAAAATCTCCAGGCTTATTAATATACTATGGACATTCTCTAGAAGAGAATGGGGGAAAAAAATCTGTTCTTTATTTCATATAGATTCTTCAATATATTTATTTCACATTTAGCAAGAAATGTAACATAAAAATCATTTATGATCGTGGCTCATTACAGGATTTGGTCCTTGATCTTGATGAGGTAGCAGGAAGGCTGGACCATTTCTCTTCCAGTTGCTTCTTATCATTCAGTCGCCTGCTTAAGCTTCTTTACATGGCAGCCTTGTTCCAGAATGAAGGCAGAAGCAGCAAGCATCTAAAAGCATAGGCTCCAGAACTCACATGCCATTTCCACTGTGTTCTATTGGTCAGAGCAAGTCACAAGTCCTGTTCAGATTCTAGAGGGTACAATGAAAGACTACCTTTTGATGGAAGGAGAGGCAACACCACTTTGCAAAGGATTATGAAGACAGGGACTCATGATACTATGGGAGCCATTATTATAATGCTCTGCACAGTTGGGGAGTGCAAATTATTTTGCTACATGGGGATTTGATCAAATAAAGAGAAACTGATCTCTAGAAATTAGCAACTCTTTTTTTCCTTTTGAATTATTCAGGAAAAATCTTTATAATAAATCCCATGTATTCAATCAGCATGAAATATATCAATGTACCTGGAAATCAAAACTGAAAATTCACCTAGAAATTGGCAAGCACTCTGCATTTTTCTTTTCCATTTGAACTCTGTGTCTGAAGTATAGGATTCCTGGGGTTTGGACTCTCTGAACTACAAGCAGTACTTAAACACTGATTAAAGGGAGTACTTGCAGAAGAGAGGAAAGAAGTGATTTTTATCCTTTATAAGGCAAAAATAGCATGGATTTCTAAATGTGATGAATTTTCCTCAAATCTGTTCTTTTTTACTTTTTATTGAACACTTTGGCTCATCCTATGCTTTGTGATTTCTTAGGAAACAATGCATTTATCTGTATTGGGATGATGAATTTCAATGTGAACGGTATTTATAGCTTCTCTTACTTGCCCCAGCACCTGCACATGCATATGATTATTTTCTTTATTTATGCTCCATTTAAGCTACAATGAAGCACGATTGAGTCCTGTGTAGCAAATTCTGTTTTAAGGTGTATTAACTCAGCTGAAGCTAAATTCCAAAAAAGACTGAAAATGGTGGTGCCTGGGTGGCTCAGTTGGTTCAGCATCTACCCTCGGCTCAGGTCATAATCTCGGGGTCCTGGGATCGAGCCCCACGTTGGGCTCCCTTGCTCAGTGGGAAATCTGTTTCTCCCTCTCCCTCTGCTCCCCCACCCCCCTGCTCATGTGCTCTCTCTCAAATAAATTTTTAAAAAATCTTAAAAAAAAAGACTTAAAATGGTCTTTGCAATTAAATGGTTATAAAATTATCTGGAAATTTATAGGCTGAAAAGGATTATAGAGAAGTAACATGGTATACATTAGGATTATAGAAAAGGATGTAGAAAAGGATTATAGGGAAGTAAACAAGGAATACAGTAACTGAAATATTTCTCTGGGTTCTGACTTCTTTTTCTCTCTTATGGTTTCTGTAGATTTTACTTTTCCCCCTCTTTATTTCATTAATGGTAGGACATTACATATATGAGAACATAAGGATTAATTTCCTCATCTATAAAACACAAGTTTATACTAGGTAATCTCTATGATTCTATGATTTTATTTGCCATCATGGGAAACATTTGTGACTCATTCAGGCTGGCTTTGATTCTAATACTGACACCAAAGGATGTTTTGTGAGCAGATTTCTTTCCTAACTTCAACTATAAGAAGGTGATTTGATTCTGAGATTCTAATTCTCTTAATAAGTCATTAAAATATCATGAAGTAAATTTTCTTTTAAGTTATTCAACAAAACTCCCTTTTACATTTTTAAAAATATTTTATTTATTTATTTGACAGAGAGAGCACAAGCAGGGGGGAGCAGGAGGGAGAGGGAGAAGCAGGCTCTCTACTGAGCAAGGAGCCCAACGTGGGACTCAATCCCAGGACCCTGGAACCATGACCCGAGCCGAAGGCAGACACTTAACCAACTGAACCACCCAGGCACCCCCCAAATTGTTTTAGAAAATGCAATAAGTTGAGTTAAAATTCACATATGAGTGTAAAAGTCTGATATCATAATGCCTTTTTTATAAGGAGGAATACGGAGCCTGGGAAAGTAACACATTAGTTTGTGTCATTTCTGGTCATAAATTTCACTGTTTTATAACCTTCGTGGTGAAATAGTCTTACCTTTTATTTGTTTAATATTCACCTTTCAAAGGCTTCAAGGCGTGTCCTGGCCAAGTAGGCCAAACTGCTAGGTGGAGCAATGTCAGAGATCAGGACTCACAAGTGTCTCATTTGGCTCTAACTTCTATTTCACATCTACCTTTGGCCATCCCCAATCCAGTTGTGGCATATGTGTATAGCAGGTGGAGAAATTTCAGAAGAAAACCAGGCTGATTTTCAGGATAGGAATATAGGTTTCATTATTTTATCAAAAGGAGGGCTCTTGGTGACACCTGGAATATGTTCAGAAAATAAATGGATTTATCTCAGTTTGAGCCTTATATAAAGAATTGATCGTAGGGGCGCCTGTGGGGCTCAGTTGGTTGAGCGTTCAACCCTTGATTTTGGCTCAGGTCGTGGTCTCTGAGTGGTGTGATTGAGCCCTGTGTCAGGCTCTGGGCTCAGTGAGGAGTCTGCTTGTCTCTCTCCCTCTGCTCCTCCCCCACTCGTGCTCTCTTTCTCAAATAAATAAAATCTTAAAAAAAAAAAAAGAAAGAATAGATAGTATGGGTCTCCTAGAAATGAAAACAGACCCCACTAAAAAAGAATGGAGTCCTTGACAGAAGGATTTATAAACAAACAAGAAAGAAGGAAAGGAAGAGAAATATAAAGGACAAATTAAAAAGTAGAGAAAGAAAAAAGGAAGTTAGTCAAAATTAGTTGAAGCATTAAATACAAGATCATTAAGCCCAAAAATGCATCTTTTTTTTTTTTTAAAGATTTTATTTATTTATTTGTCAGAGAGAGAGAGCACAAACGGGGGAGTGGCAGGCTCCCCACTGAGTAGGAACCCGATGCGGGACTCGATCCCAGGACCCTGGGATCATGACCTGAGCCAAAGGCAGACGCTTAACTGACTGAGCCACCCAGGTGTCCCAAAAATGCATCTTTACATTAAAAAAAAAAAAAAAGAACTTACTGGGGCACCTGTGTGGTTCACTTTGTTATCTGACTCTTCATTTCAGCTCAGGTCATGATCTCAGAGTCATGAGATGGAGCCCTGTGATGGGCTCTGCACTCAGTGTGGAGTCGGCTTGAGATTCTCCCTCTCCCTCTCCCTCTGTAGCCCCCTGCTCGAGCATTCTGTCTCTCTCTCTCTCAAATTAAAAAAAAAAGAACTTACTGAAATTAAAATGCAAAGTCCTTAGGGAAATGTTCACCTGGGTTTTCAACTAATAAATAGTTTTATAGAAAGTGCTTGATTAAGAATCAAGAGTCCCGGTATTCAAAACTAGCCTCCTTCATTAACAGCCTGAATGAAATTGAGCAAGCTAATTAAACCTGTTTGTTTCCAGTTTCCTCATAGAGTGAAAAAGACTGAGTGATCTCTGACTCACTTAAGTGCTATCCTTCTGTGTTGTCAGTAATGGGTCATATCTTTAGCTCTAAATTCTATCTTAGAATCTCTGATATTGATTAAAGACATTTCCTACCGTCTTGACTGGCATGGGCAGTTAGCAAAAGGACTCCTTGCATTTCACAACCGTGATACAAATTAAGAAATAACAGTGAAGGGCACCTGGGTGGCTCAGTTGGTTAAGTGTCTGTCTTCGGCTCGGGTCGTGACCCCAGGGTTCTGGGATTGAGGCCCCGCGTTGGGCTCCCTACTCAGCAGAGAGCCTGCTTCTCTCTCTCCCTCTGCTGCTCCCCTTGCTTGTGTGCACTCCTCTCTCTCTTTAAAAAAAGAAAAAAAAAAAACAACAGTGAATCATACTAACCTACACAGGTGTCACGTTATCTTTCTATGATAGATTAACTATTTTTAATAGGATCATGTTTCCTCAGACTGGCCTGAAGTGGGGCTTTTAAAACCATGAGGTTTGTTACTGGTAGCCTCTCACCTCCTTTTCTTCACCTCCTCCTACTCGTAATGTTGCCTTTGGCCCAGGTGTTCCTGCTTTCACAATTACTCAGCAGCTGCCAACTCCCACCTACCCTCCTCTTCCTCACCTCCTCATGCCCTACCTTTGAGTTTATCCTTTAATATTGTACCTCATTATTAAAATTTTGTCATACTTACCCACAAAAACCAATGTCCATTCTTAAAGTTCCTAATTCAGTGGATACATTGAGGAAAACTATCTGAATGAAAGAAAGAATCAGGGGGCACCTCGGTGGCTCGGTCGGTTAAGTGTCTGCCTTTGGCTCAAGTCATGATCCCAGGGTCCTGGGATTGAGCCCTGCATCCTGTTCAGTGGAGAGTCTGCTTCTCCCTCTCCCTCTGCCCCTGCCCCCCACTCATGCTCTCCCTATTTCAAATAAATAAGTAAAATCTTGGGGGGAAAAAAGAGTCAATATTAAGTTATACATAAATCTGCAACTTGTTTCAGAAGAGTATAGTTGGTGGAATTTCTGATTCAGCAGCAAAATAAAAGAATTTTAGGGAATGGAGGGGCAATTTGGGAAAATACAAGTGGCAGAAAGGGCTTTCTTACTTGAAGTATCGTCCTAGGAGCAATAGCAATAGAATCCACTGGGAGCTTGTTAGAAATTCAGAATCTCAGGCCCTCTCCGCCCTACTAGTCAGAATCTGCCTTTTTAACAAGAGACGGAGAGGTGGTGGTAGTTCATATGTACAGTACGGTTTGAGAAACACTGGTTTACAGTATTCCACATAAGTGAACACCCTCTCCCCTCTCTACTTTAAAGTCAGCCAACTAGGGGCGCCTGGGTGGCTCAGCTGGTTAAGCGTCTGCCTTTGGCTCAGGTCAGGATCCCAGGGCCCTGGGATCGAGCCCCGCATCAGGGTTCCTGCTCAGCGGGGAGTCTGCTTCTTCCTCTCCCACTCCTCCTGCTTGTGTTCCCTCTCTCGCTGTCTCTCTCTCTCTGCCGATTAAATAAATAAATAAAATCTTTAAAAAAAAAAAAAAGTCGGCCAACTATTACTTCATTCAAATGAAGATCCATTTTATGTTTCTAAGCAGGCTTCATTCTGATTATTGATCCAAAGACACTATTGCCACAAATACAGATTCCATTGAAATTTAATACATTTGGAGAGGAGTAGGCATTACAAAAAGCTCTCATTTAACACAACATTGGAAGGAAGTATAGAAACCAGAAATTAGGAAAGCAGGTAGGATACTCAAGTTGGAGTAGTGAACATGGAAGCCAATGGTTGACTGAAAGATTTCCATTCATATGGCAACCAAAACAAAGTATTCCCAGGAACACAATCATGACACAATTGCTAGGATTGCTATTGGCTAGAGTGGAGAAGACAGCTCTTATGCATGTTACAGGTATCAGTTGATGAAGGCAACCAATCCAATCCAACTAATTTTTTTTAAAGATTTTATTTATTTATTTGACAGAGAGAGAGAGCACAAACAGGGGGAGCAGCAGGCAGAGGGAGAAGCAGGCTCCCATGGAGCAGGGAACCCAATGTGGGGCTCGATCCCAGAACCCTGGGATCATGACCTGAGCCGAAGGCAGACGCTTAACTGACTGAGCCACCCAGGCATCCCTCCAACTAATTTTTTTTAAGGATTTTAGTTAGGGATGCCTGGGTGAGGCTTCCTGCTCAGTGGGGAGCCTGCTTCTCCATCCCTCTCTACCCCTGCCGCCTGCTCTTTAAATATTTTATTTATTCATTTGAGAGAGAGAGAGAGAACATGAGTGGGGGGGGAGGGGCAGAGGGAGAGAGAGAAGCAGACCCCCTACTGAGCAGGGAGCTCAATGTGGGGCTCCATCCCAGGAGCCGGAGACCATGATCTGAGCCGAAAGGAGACACTTGACCAGCTGAGCCACCCAGGTGCCCCCCAAATAATTTTTTATAGGGTCCTTTTCAACTTTCATCTTCTGTCTTCTATGAGGCCTACTCTGACTCCCCCTACAGCATTGCTTTTGTTGAGGTAACCAATGTCCTGCTTGCCCAGGACTATCCTGGTTTTCTCTCTGAAGGTTCTGCATCCCAGGAAGCCCCTCAGTTTCCAGCAAACTAGGACAGTTGATCAACCTACCCACATTCCAAGCTAGAAGTACTGGTCCTTACCTTGAACTTCTTTAGCTATCTCAACTCTCATCGTTTATTTGGCACTTGCCACGTTTTGCTTTGCATGGTAATCATTTGTATACAAGAAATGTTTCCCAGATTTGCTTATAAATTACGTAAGAGCAGAATTTGGCTTTCATGATTTCTTTTACTCCACACAGCAAGAAACAAGTGTCAGTCACACAGGAACCACTTAACAGTTTGAATGAAAGAATCTATTTAGAAAGAAAAAACCCCAAACAACTCTTGCCACTTGGAATTTCATTCTATTGAATCACAAAAGTGACAATTTGGAAATCAAATATTCTTACATTTGCATTGAAGACGGCTTTCAATATGACCTCAACTTACCTTTTCAATTGAATCTTTCACTCCTTGTTACTTCAGCCATGATTGATGCAAGAATGTCCAGGGTCAAAGAAATCACAGAATGAACATGGTACATTTTTCCAGAGACTAGTGTTTATTTAAAGATTTTTTTTTTTTTTGAGAGTGGGGGTAGAATGGGGAGTGTGAACTGCACAAACATATTTTGTCAGATTTTTCATTTTGGGTCTTATGGCAGATTAATTGTCTAGAGAAATCCTGGTATGGCATACCTAAAACAATAAAACACACATATATACACACACACAGTTGTGTATATGTGTGTGTGTGTGTGTGTGTGTGTATAGCTTTAAGATGTATGGCTGAGGGGCGCCTGGGTGGCTCAGTCGTTAAGCGTCTGCCTTCAGCTCAGGTCATGATCCCAGGGTCCTGGGATTCAGCCCCGCATTGGGCTCCCCGCTCTGCAGGAAGCCTGCTTCTCCCTCTCCCACTCCCCCTGCTTGTGTTCCCTCTCGCTGTGTCCCTCTCTGTCAAATAAATAAATAAAATCTTTTTTAAATAAATAAAAGATAAATAAACAAACAAACAAATAAATAAGATGTATGGCTGAATTGTTGGAAACCTTGAAATCATCAATGCAGTCAGACGTCAGTGTTTGCTCTCCGGGCATCTGTCTACACAGGTGGCCTAATGTTTGAGTTACAAAAGGTGTAGTGAGCAGGGGAGAAAATTAAGACTTGTCTTGTTATGATGGAACATTGGTTAGAAACCCCTACATGAATCTGGAAATCCCCCCCCAAAGCTACTTTTCTTCAGCATATAAACCAGGAAAAAAAATTCCACAGAGGATTTGTTAGTGACTCTTGTCGGTCTCCACCTCAGCGTTGTTGGAGGGAAAACATGACTCTGGAGAATTTTCCAACCATTCAAAAAACAAAATGAACAGACTCTAGCTGAAAATGTAGTTTAAACTGGTCTCGAATTGTTGCTGCTCCATTTGGCAGAAGCACTTATTTATTCATGAGAGACAGAGAGAGAGAGAGAGGCAGAGGGAGAAGCAGGCTCCCAAGGAGCAGGGAGCCAGATGCGGGACTCGATCCCAGGACCCCGGGATCATGACCTGAGCCGAAGGCAGACGCTTAACCATCTGAGCCACCCAGGCGCCCAAAGAGCAAATTTAAACCCTCTCAGGAAGGATGCCCTTTAAACCGGGGCCTCAAAAAAAACAAACAACAAAAAACAAAAACAACAACAACAAAAATAAACCGGGGCCTCAGAGATTTCCCAAAGAATACGAGTGTACGTACGGTAACTCTATGTTTAACTTTTCGGGGAACCGCCAAACTGTTTTCCAAAGGGGCTACGCCATTTTACATCCCTTCCAACAATGTGGCAGGATGACAGTTTCTCTGCACCTTTGCCAACAGCTGTTATTATTATTATTTTTTTAAATTATAGACACCTTAGTCAGTGTGAAATAGTATCACATTGTGGTTTTGATTTGCATTTCCATAATGACTAATGATGTTGAGCATCTTTTCATGTGTTGTTGGCTGTTTATTTGGCTTTGGGGAAGTGTCTATTCAAATCCTTGGCCCATTTTTAAATTGGGTTATTTTTCTTTTTATGGTTGCATTAAAAGTTCTTTAGATATTCTAAAAACGATTACTTTCTGATAAAGTACAACATACCTATTTTTTTCTATTGCTGTTTGTGCTTTTGGTGCCCTATTTAAGAAATCATTGCAGAATGTAAGGTCACAGAGATTTAGGCCCCTGTTTGTTTCTAGGAGTTTTATAGTTTTCCTCTTACATTTAGGTTTTGATCCATTTTGAGTTGTGTTTTTGTACATGATGTGAAGTAGATGTTCAACTTCATTCTTTTGCATGTGGATGTCCAGTTGTCTCAGCATCATTTGTTGAAAAAGACTATTCCTTGGGGCTCCTGTCTGGTTCAGTTAGTAGACCATCTAACTCTTGATCTTGAGGTCATGATTCAAGCTCCACGTTGGGTGTAGAGGTTACTTAATAAAAAAATTATAAAATAAAAATTAAAAAGAAAAAAAGAATATTTAATGATAAATTAAAAAAAAAAAGGAGGGGCACCTGGGTGGCTCAGTCGTTGAGTGTCTGCCTTTGGCTCAGGTCATGATCCCAGGGTCCTGGGATCGAGCCCCACATCAGGCTCCCTGCTCAGTGGGAAGCCTGCTTCTCCCTCTCCCACTCCCCCTGCTTGTGTTCCCTCTCTTGCTGTCTCTCTCTCTGTCAAAAAATAAATAAATCTTTTAAAAAGAAAAGAAAAGAAAAAGACCATTCCTTTCTCATTTAAATGATTTGACACCCTTCTTGAGACCAACTGATCACAAATGTAAACTTTATTTCTGGACTCTCAATTTTATTCCTTTGACTTATGTATCTAAATTTATGTCACAGTATCTTTAATAATGTAATCTAATGGCATATTACCACTTCTGCCATGTTCTGTTGATTATACAGATCATCCCTGGTACAATATGGGAAAAACTATGTAAGTGTGTGAATAACAGGAGACAAGAATAATTTGGGGCCATCTTGGAAGCTAGGTACCAAATAACAATAACCATATAATTACCTAGACATATACAGAAAAAAATATGCTCTTAGCAATTTAGTAACACAAGAGGACTTTTAAATCTGAAAAAAAGTTAGTTTCAAAATACCCTAAATATCACATTTAATGGTGAAACATTAAAAGTCTTCCGTTTAAAACCAGGAATAAGGCAGATATATCAACTTTGCCCATTCTTAGTCACTGTTGTATTATAGGCTTTAGCCTTGTAATAAGGCAAGGCAAGAAATAATGTAAGAATTTGAAAGGAAGATATGACTGTAATTCTTTGGAGATAATATATTTTCTACACGAGGGACGCCTGGGGGGCTCAGTCGGTTAAGTAACTGACTCTTGATTTCTGCTCAGGTTGTGATCTCAGGGTTGTGAGACTGAGCCCCCCATCGGGCTCCGCAGTGGGCATTGAGACTGCTTAAGATTCTTTCTCTTCGGGTGCCTGGGTGGCTCAGTCAGTTGAGCATCTGACTCTTGATTTTGGCTCAGGTTGGGATCTTGGGGTCATGGGATTGAGCCCTGGGTTGGGCTCCACTCTCGGCAGGAAGTCTGCTCGGGATTCTCTCTCTATTAGGAAGGACTCATGACTCTATTGTCATTGTAGCAACAAAAAAGTGTAAAATATTCAGGAATAAATCTGGCAAAAATGTACAAGATCTTCATAAAGCAATTTATAGACAAAATAAATAGGGAGATAGATCCGATCACGAATAAGAAAAATCAGACAATAGAGTCATGCCCTACTTAGATAAAAAAAAAAATATATATATATATATATTATTCAGTTATAATAATTGAAACAATGTGGCACTGACAAAAGGATTAACAAATAAACGAATGGAACCGACAAAAAAGCACAGAAACAGGGGCACTGGACTGGCTCAGTCCGTGGAGTATGTGACTCTTGATCCTGGGTTGTGACCTCAAACCCCACATTGGGTGTAGAGATTACCTAAAAAAAAAAAAAATTAAAAATTACAAGAAAAAGGTATATATAGCGTCACCTGGGTGCCTCAGTCGGTTAAGCAGCTGCCTTCGGCTCAGGTCATGATCCTGGCATTCAGCCCTGAATTGGGCTCCCTGCTTAGTGAGGAGTCTGCTTCTCCCTCCCCCTGCTGTTGTGCTCTCGCTTGCTCTCTCTCTCTCCTTCTCAAATAAATAAAATCTTTAAAAAAGAATGAAAGAAAGAAAGAAAGAAAGAAAGAAAGAAAGAAAGAAAGAAAGAAAGAAAGAAAGTTATATACAAATGTAGTGATCCAAAGGGATATGCGCACCCCGATGTTTATAGCAGCAATGCCCACAATAGCCAAACTATGGAAAGAGCCAAGATGTCCATTGACAGATGAATGGATAAAGAAGATGTGGTATATATATACAATGGAATATTATGCAGCCATCAAAAGAACCAAAATCTTGCCATTTGCAATGACATGGATGGAACTAGAGGGTATTATGCTAAGCGAAATAAGTCAATCAGAGAAAGACAAGTATCATATGATCTCACTGATATGAGGAATTCTTAATCTCAGGAAACAAACTGAGGGTTGCTGGAGTGGTGGGGGGT
This sequence comes from Halichoerus grypus, assembly GCF_964656455.1. NCBI lineage: Eukaryota > Metazoa > Chordata > Mammalia > Carnivora > Phocidae > Halichoerus > Halichoerus grypus. The sequence goes on from NC_135718.1 coordinate 108,457,829, forward strand.
GGGAGGGATGGGGTGGCTGGGTGATAGACATTGGGGAGGGTATGTGCTATGGTGAGCGCTGTGAATTGTGTAAGACTGATGAATCACAGGTCTGCACCTCTGAAACAAATAATACACTATATGTTAAAAAAAAAAAAAGAAGATAGTAGGAAGGGAAAAATGAAGGGGGGAAATCGGAGGGGGAGATGAACCATGAGAGACTATGGACTCTGAGAAACAAACTGAGGGTTCTAGAGGGGAGGGGGGTGGGGGGATGGGTTAGCCTGGTGATGGGTATTAAGGAGGGCATGTATTGCATGGAGCACTGGGTGTTGTACACAAACAATGAATCATGGAACACTACATCAAAAACTAATCATGTAATGTATGGTGACTAACATAACATAATAAAATAAAATTAAAAAAAAGACAAAGGCATATGTGTGTGTGTATATATATATATATATATATATAAGAAAGCACAGAAACAGACCATGCTATGGCAACTTGATATACAATAGGGCTTTCAGTTGAGAAAAGATGCTCAATGGGACTTATTTTTACAAATTTACCTCACATTAGGGTGCCTGGCTGGCTGAGTCAATAGAGCATGTGACTCTTGATCTTGGAGTTGTGAGTTTGAGCCCCACGTGTGGTGTAGAGTTTACTTAAAATAAAAAAAATTAAAAATTTACCTCATATCAAACAAAATTAAATTCCAAGCAGATGATTAAAGACAAATGTGAAAATCAAAATTTCTAAAACTTTTAAGATAAATTATAGAACTTCTCTGTGATTTTATGATGGAAGAATTTAAGACAAAATGCTCGAAGCATTAAGGAAAATATTGCTAGCCCCTGTTCATCTAAATATGATATAAAAAGAATGGAAAGGACAAGAAACAACCAGAAGTGATATTTGTAATGTATATGACTGACAAAGTGCTAGTACTCATAATATTTTTTATTAAGTTTTTAATTTTAATTCTAGTATAGTTAACATAAAGTGTTATATTTAGTTTCAGGTGTACAATATAGTAATTCCAAAATTCTTTACATTACTCAGTGACCATCATGGCAAGTGGACTCTTTAATTCCCATCACCTATTTCACCCATCCCCCCACCCACCTCCCCTCTGGTAACCATCAATTTGTTCTCTATAGTTAAGGGTCTTGGTTTGTCTTGTTTCTCCCCTCCCCCTTTGTTCATTTGTTTTGTTTCTTAAATTCCACATATGTATGCAATCATATGGTATTCATCTTTCTCTGACTGACTTATTTCACTTAGCGTTATACTCTCTAGCTCCATCCATGTTGTTGCAAACGTCAAGATTTCATTCTTTTTTATGATTGAGTAATATTCCATTGTGTATATATACCACATCTTCTTTATCCATTCGTCTCTTGATGGAAACTTGGGCTGCTTCCATAATTTGGCTATTGTAAAACTGCTGCAATAAATATAGAGGTGCATGCATCCCTTTGAATTAGTGTTTTTATATTTTTGGGGTAAATATCCAGTAGTGCAATTACTGGATCATAGGATAGTTCTCCATACTGTCTTCCACAGTGACTGTACCAGTTTGCATTCCCACCAACAGTGTATGAGAGTTCCTTTTTCTTTACATCCTCACCAACACTTATTGTTTCTTGTGTTTTTGATGTGGGTCATTCTGATAGGTGTGAGGTGATATCTCATTGTTGTTTTGATTTGCATTTCCCTAATGATTAGTGATGTTGAGCATCTTTTCATGTGTCTGTTGACCATCTGGATGTCTCCTTTGGAGAATGTCTGTTCATGTCTTCTGCCCTTTTTTTAATTGGATTATTTATTTTTTGAGTGTTGAGTTGTATAAGTTCTTTATGTATTTTGGATACTAATCCTTTATTGGATATGTAATTTGTAAATCTCTGCTCCCATTCAGTAAATTGTCTTTTTGTTTTGTTGATTGTTTCCAGTATTCATAATATTTTTAAGTCTTACAAAGAAAATCTAACAGAAATAGAAGCAAAAGCCTTGATGTTATGATAGAAAAAACACAATGGCCACTAAACAAATGAAAATGCTCAAATTCTCTGGTAATTACAGAAACTTAAACTAAACCATAATCATATGTCATATCACATGTAGTAGACATGCAAAAACTAAACGGTGGTGAAGATGTAGAAAAGGCACTCCCATTAACTACTAGTGTAAATTGGTACCACTTTGGAAGATAATTTGTTATTTTTCTTGTGTTCTGTTGCTGCATACGAATCACCCCAAACTTAGTGACTTAAAAAAAAAAACATTCCAAAGGCTCTATGGGTCAGCAAATTGGAAAGGTCTTGGCTGGGCAGCTCTGGAATCATTCCTTCAGTTATAGTGGGGTATCTGGGGACTGGGGCTGCTGGGAGCTGGCTTGGCTCTCCCTTCACGTTGTCTCAGGGTCCCTCCTTATGATCTCTACACATGTGGCTAGGTTGAGCTCAGAGCATGGTGGCCTCTGGCCTCAGGGTGGCCAGAGTGCCTATATGGAAGCTAACATCTTTTAGGAGCAAATATTTGAGCTAACAATGTAGGTGTATGGCCTTTTATATACTAGATTTCAAGTCATATAGAGTAACTTCTTTTTCTTTTTAAGATTTTATTTATTTATTTGTCGTAAAGAGAGAGAGAGAGAGCTGCAAGCAGATGGAGAAGCCGGCTCCCCACTTGAGCAAGAAGCATGATGCAGGACTTGATCCCAGGACCCCGGGATCATGACCTGAGCTGAGGGCAGACGCTTACCTGACTGAGCCAACCAGGCATCCCATATAGAGTAACTTCTGCCATACTCTATTGGTTGAAACAGTTAAAAAAGCTCACCCACTATCAAAGGAAGGGGACATCGACTCTACCTCTTAATGGGAGGTATGTCAAGGTCACATTATAAAAAGAACATGTGGATGGAAGTTTTTTTTAAAGTAATCTCTACACCCAATGTGGGGCTCAAACTCACAATCTTGAGATCAAGAGTGGCACACTCCACCGACTGAGCCAGCCAGGTGCCTCAAATGGAAGATATTTTTGTAGGCACCTTTAGAAAATACTATCTGCCATGGGCACTATTTACTAAATAAGAAGGTGGGTACCTTATGACTCACGATTTCACTCCTGGATGTTTACCCTAGAGAAATTCCTTTCCATGTGCATCTGGAGACATATCACCTTGTAATCACAGAAAACCGAAAATAATCAAAATGTCCAGCAATACTGGAATGGATACATAAAAAAAGATATTATTTTGTAAATGAAAATGAATGAATTTTAGCCACACAATTGACATGGACAAATCACAAAAACAATGTGGAACTGAAAAAGCAAATTATGGAATACATATATCATTTATATTACTGTCACAAATAAAGTTGTTTATGCTACTTTATTATACTATTTAGGAATATCTACATTTGTGTTAAACTAGCAAATTACAGAGAAAAACAGAGGAGTGATTAACATAAAAGTCAAGATAGTGGTTTCAGGAATAGAGAACAAGTGGAAAGAGAAGCAATCTGGAAGGGGCATATTAGAAGATTTAAGATTCTGGGATGTACCATTTCTTAAGTTAGTGGTAGTTGTTTAGCGTTTGGTTTATTATTAATCTTTTATTTATTTTTTAAAGATTTTATTTATTTATTTGACAGAGAAAGAGAGACAGTGAGAGAGGGAACACAAGCAAGGGGAGTGGGAGAGGGAGAAGCAGGCTTCCCGCTGAGCAGGGAGCCCAACGCTGGGCTCGATCCCAGGACCCTGGGATCATGACCTGAGCCGAAGGCAGATGCTTAAGGACCGAGCCTACCAGGCGCCCCCAATCTTTTATTTTTTAAAGATTTATTTATGTATTTAGGGGCGCCTGGGTGGCTCAATCGTTAAGCGTCTGCCTTCAGCTCAGGTCATGATCCCAGGGTCCTGGGATCGAGTCCTGCATTGGGCTCCCTGCTCGGCCAGGAACCTGCTTCTCCCTCTCCCACTCCCCCTGCTTGTGTTCCCTCTCTCACTGTCTCTCTCTCTGTCAAATAAATAAAATCTTAAAAAAAAAAAAAGATTTATTTATGTATTTGAGTGAGAGAGAGCATGAGCGGGAGGGGCAGAGGGAGAGGGTATCTCAAGCAGACTCTGCACTGAGCGTAGAGCCCGACTCAGGGATCAATCCCACAACCATGAGGATCATGACCTGAGCCAAAACCAACAGTCGGACCTTAATCGACTGTGCCACCCAGGCGCCCCGGTCTATTATTAATCTTTAAAACATATGCATATACTGAATATACCTTTGTAGTTATGATAATTCTCACAAACTTTGAAAAATATACATTTATATAAAAGGCTTTGTCATATGTATGATGGAATAAAACCAGTAGGAAAGTGTATTAGCCAAAGATAGAAATAGGAATCCTGTTTTTCCTCTGACAATATTCATTTATTTATTTATTTAAAAATTTTATTTATTTATTTGACACAGAGTGCACAAGCAGGGGGAGTGGCAGGCAGAGGGAGAGGGAGAAGCGGGCTCCCCACCGAGAAAGGAGCCAGACGCCAGGTCCATCTCGAAACCTTGATATCACAACCTGAGCCAAAGGCAGCCACTTAACCGACTGAGCACCCAGGTGCCCTGACAATAGATCTTTAAAACATTTTTTTTAAAGGTTTTGTTCATTCATTTGAGACAGAGAGATACAGAGAGAGAGAGAGAAAGCATGAGCAGGGGGAGAGGGAAAAGCAGACTCCCTGCTGAGCTGGGAGCCAGATGTGGGACTCCATCCCAGGACTCAGATCATGACCTGAGCCAAAGGTAGATGCTTAACCATCTGAGCCACCCAGGCACCCCTAAAACATTATTTTTATATGATACCACTCATATGGTGGACTGGTATACAAAATTTGCATTCATTTTATTATTTTTATTTATTTTTTTAAGATTTCATTTACTTGGGCGCCTGGGTGGCTCAGTCGTTAAGCGTCTGCCTTCGGCTCAGGTCATGATCCCAGGGTCCTGGGATCGAGTCCCACATCGGGCTCCCTGCTCGGCAGGAAGCCTGCTTCTCCCTCTCCCAGTCCCCTGCTTGTGTTCCTGCTCTCGCTATCTCTCTCTCTGTCAAATAAATAAATAAAATCTTTAAAAAAAAAAAAAAAAGATTTCATTTACTTATTTGACAGAGAAAAAGCACAAGCAGGGGGAGTGGCAAAGGGAGAGGGAGAGGCAGGCTCCCCACCAAGCAGGGAGCCAGATGCAGGACTTGATCCCAGGACCCCAGGATCATGACCTGAGCTGAAGGCAGACGTTCAACCCACCAAGCCACCCAGGCATCCTGCATTCATTTTAAAGATAAAACATAAGACATCAAAGACATTGGGTGGAGATACAGGGACAAATGCTTAGATTTCTTGGTGAGTGGGGCATTCAAGTTTATTCTTCCTCTGTAAGATATTTCGACAGAAAAGTTTGAGAAGCACTGGGTCTCCTGGCCAACCTGATTACTCATTATTTCAACACATACTGTATCTTCTGACTTCTATGCTTTTGCTCCCACCATTGTCTCTAATATAAACCTTTCAAATCACAAAATTTACTTGGTGAGATGGAGGAGATGACAAGCCAACTTGTTCTTGCCCAGACCCAGCACAATTTTTAATTTACATTCTATGTTGCTGTAGAAAGGAGACAATCCTCTAGTGTTTGTGCAAGTCTGCCTTATGACCTGAAATGTAAAGGCTGCATCCGTTGGTTCATACTAATCCTGGAACAGCATGAACTGAGAGGTATTCAGTGAAATTAACTGTTGCTTCATCTTATTTTTGTTATTTATTTATTTATTTATTTATTTGTTTTTAAGGATTTTATTTATTTATTTGACAGAGAGAGACACAGCGAGAGAGGGAACACAAGTGAGGGAGAGGGAGAAGCAGGCTTCCCGCTGAGCAGGGAGCCCGATGTGGGGCTCGATCCCAGGACCCCGGGATCATGACCTGAGGCGAAGGCAGACGCTTAACGACTGAGCCACCGACGCACCCCTTAGTTTTGTTATTTAAAATGAGCTCGGCCCCAAGGTGCCTGGCTGGCTCAGTTGGTAGACTGTGTGGCTCTTGATTTGGGATAGTGAGTTCAAGCTCCACATTAGGTGTAGAGATTACTTTTAAAAAATATATATTTTTAAAGATTTTATTTATTTATTTGACAGAGAGAGAGCACAAGCCGGGGGAACTACAGAGGGAGAGGGAGAAGCAGGCTCCCCGCTGAGCTGGGAGACTGACATGGGGCTTGATCCCAGGACCTTGAGATCATGACCTGAGCAGAAGGCAGACGCTTAACCGACTGAGACACCCAGGTGCCCCCAAAATAAAATAAAATTAAATTAAATTAAAAAACAAATAAATTCAGCCCCAACAACCTATTAGGAAATCTTAGTCAAATTCGTAGTAGATGGCTATTCAATATATTGCTAAAACCACCACAATTATTGCTTGAATTTTTACTGGTAATTTGTACAGAGTTAGATTCCAGTGAAAATAAAAGCTGGACAGTTAGAATATTGCATAGCGGATCTTATAGCTCTAGAGAGAGTGTTGTTTTTTTTTTTTTAAATCCCTGATGATGAGGTTTAATGTTTTCCTGCCTCTCCTTCTAAAGTAACATACCAAGAAGCCCATGTCTCATTACTACTCATTGGTCAGTCCAACTCTGAGTCAGTGAACTTTTCACCTATAGAAGTTACTCACTGTGCCAAAGGATGCACGGTAGTGACGAGGATTGGGTAAATTTTTTCTGTATTGCTTATGCTTTACATGTCCCGAGGGCAAAGGACTTGACTCTTCATACCTATCACTCCCTCCTGCTTTTGGATTTCTTAAATCCACCATATCTAGAGAAATCTCTAGAAGTGTACCTCCTACTTCCTATACATGTGATTCAGGTAAATTCAAAACCTACTTATTGGTGCCTATAATCACTGTGATAGACACCATACAGGGGAATCAAGAATTGGTTAAGACCATCTCTGATCTTCAGAAGCAATACAGAATTGTGTGCGTGTGTGTGTGTGTGTGTGTGTGTGTGTGGTATATGTGGCAAGTTGGAGAAGGCGTTTAAAAAGTATATAGATATCTGTAAACAAGGCAGCTGTTTGTAGGCCCAGCAGTAACATTTGTAGGATAGAGGACAAAAGAACAAATTGAAGCCCACATGCCTTAAGTTTTAATCCTTTAAAAGTTATAAATCAAGTTTACATAGACTATCAAAATATATCCTCCTACTTTTATAAGAATCAAATAGGAGAATGTGTGTAATGCTATGGCTTTTTATATGAGTGAAGAAGTGAAAGGTCAAAAATGACAATTTAAATATTATTGCATTTGTCTAGATTTTTGGCTGATGATCTAATGATGTTTGGATGAGGGATAAAATTAAAACATATGCTATTTATATATCATCATGTATTTATTCCATAACTTTTATCTTGCTATTATTATTATTTTTATTTTTAAAGATTTTATTTTTATTTATTTATTTGACAGAGAGAGACACAGCGAGGGAGGGAACACAAACAGGGGGAGTGGGAGAGGGAGAAGCAGGCCTCCTGCTGAGCAGGGAACCCGATGCGCGGCTTGATCCCAGGACCCCAGGATCATGACCCGAGCCAAAGGCAGATGCCCAATGACTGAGCCACCCAGGCGCCCCTATCTTGCTATTATTTGAACAAAATCATTAATTATTAGAAATATTTAAGATTTTCATTTATTTATGTTCTATCTACAGTAATCATCTAAAGTATTAGTACACAAAATGTAGCAGTATTTAAAAATGTTTGCAAATTTAATGCGTTGAATATAGTTTCACTAAGAAAGTAAATGTAGGGGCACCTGGGTGGCTCAGTCAGTTAAGTGTCAAACTCAGTCTCAGCTCAGGTCTTGATCCCAGGGTTGTGAGGTCAAGCCCTGCATTGGGCTCCATCCTGGGTGTGGAGCCTACTTAAAAAAAAAAAGAAAGAAAGAAAGTAAATGTAAGGGGGTGCCTGGGTGACTCAGTCGTTAAGCATCTGTCTTTGGCTCAGGTCATGATCTCAGGGTCCTGGAATCGAGTCCCATATCTGGCTCCTTGCTCAGCAGGAAGCCTGCTTCTCCCTCTCCCACTCCCCCTGCTTATGTTCCCTCTCTCGCTGTGTCTCTCTCCGTCAAATAAATAAAATCTTAAAAAAAATAAATGTAAAATAAAAATTAATATAGGTTTTTAAATTACACAGAAAAATGTAACTAATGAATATTAATATTTTAAGCCAAAATTATGTAAATAAATACTTTTTTTTTAAAGATTTTATTTATTTATTTGACAGAGAGAGCGAGAGAGCGCAAGCAGGGGGAACAGTAGAGGGAGAGGGAGAAGCAGGCTCCCCGCCAAGCAGGGAGCCCAATGCAGGGCTCGATCCCAGGACCCTGAGACCACGACCTGAGCCGAAGGCAGACGCCCAACCATCTGAGCCACCCAGGCGCCACTAAATAAAGACTTTTAAAAATGTTTTTCTTTTTTGCCTGTGGTATTATATATAGTAAAGTACACAAATCTTAAGTGTACAGTTTGAAAAACTTTCACATTTGTGTACACCATGTAATCATCACCCCGATTAAGATATTACACATTTTTTAAAGATTTTATTTATTTATTAGAGAGAGAGATAGTGAGAGAGAGCACAAGCGGGGGGTGGGGCAGTAAGAGGGAGAGGGTGAAGCAGACTCCCTGCTGGGCAGGGAGCCTGACTCGGAGCTCCATCCCAGGACCCTGGGATCATGACCTGAGCCGAAGGCAGATGTACAACCGACTGAGCCACCCAGGTGTCCTGATATTAAACATTTCTAATACATCGGCAGCCTTCCTCATGCCTTCTTTCAATTGATAACATAGCAAAAGGTAACCACCATTCAGACCTCTATATTAGTATGGCCTGTTTTTAAAAATAAGTTTTTTTGAAATATAACTCACATACCTTATGATCCAGCCAGTTAAAGTTTACAGTTCAATGGTTTTGAGTGTATTCATACAGTTGTGCGCCCATTACCACAATTAATTTTAATACATTTTTATCACCCCCCAAAGAAACTCTGTATCTATTAGCGGTTACTCTTTTTTTTTTTAAAGTAAACTCTACCCCTAACGTGGGGCTCGAACTCACAATGCAGAGACCAAGAGTTTCATGTTCCACAGATTGGGCCAGCCATGTGCCCCTATTAGCCCTATTAGCATTACTCTTAATTTCCCTCCAATTCTTCCAGCTGTATGTAACCACCAAACTACCTTTTGTCTCTATGGATTTACCCATTCTGGACATTTCATATGAATGGAATCATATAATATGTGGTCCTTTGTGACAGCCTTTTTTTTCCTTAGTAGAATGTTTCTGAGTTTAATCCATGTTGTAGTATGTATCAGTACTTCGTTTCTTTTTTTTTTAATTTTTATTTTTTTACTTGACAGAGAGAGAGAGAGAGAGGGTGAGCACAAGCAGGGGGGAAGGGGCAGAGGGAGAGGGAGAAGCAGGCTTCCTGCTGAGCAGGAAGTCTGATGTGGGGCTCGATCCCAGGACCCTGAGATCATGACCTGCGCTGAAGGCAGATGCCCAACTGACTGAGCCACCATGGTGCCCTGTACTTCATTTCTTTTTATGGCTCAATAATATTCCATTATATGGACATATCACATTTTATTTATCCATTCATTAGTTGGTGAACATTTAGGTTGTTTTCACTTTTTAGCCATTATGAATGACTGCTATGAACATTTTGGGACAAGATTTTTGTGGACATAGATTTTCATTTCTCTTGGGTATATACCTTAGAGTAGAATTGCTGGGTCATATGGTAACTCTGTTACAGGATTTCCTTCTCCTTTGGTGCCCACATTTCTTGGTCATGCCACTTTGAAGAATGAAGAGGTAGACCAAACGAAGAGTGGTGGGCTGCAAAGCAAAGTTTATTGAGCCATAGAAAAGTGATAGCACAAAGCTCTTGCAGAGGGAAGGGACCCAAGAGGGTTTTTGGGCTTGTTGGTGAGCTGTTTTAATCTAATTAACCCTCCCTGCACCTGTCATCCAATCAGGTTGTTGTCATCTATCTATCATGTGGGAAAGGGTGGAGGGCTCCTTCCAGAGTGGGTGTAAAATCCTTTTAAGGGTGGTTTCCTCTTAAGGCAGGGGCGGAGCCCTTTTCCCTGACTGCCTGCCTTCCAACTATCCTTCATCAACTCTATGTTTAACTTTCAGACTGTTTTGCAAAGTGGTTACTGCGTTTAAACGTTTTTGCCTTGAAGTCTATTTTGTCTGATATTAACACAGACACTCCATCTTGCTTATGGTTGCTTTTTGCATGATATATCTTTTTCTGTTTTTTAAATTTCAACCTATGTGTATCTTTCAATCTGAAGTGTCTCCTAGGGCGCCTGGGTGGCTCAGTTGGTTAAGCGTCTGCCTGGGGCTCAGGTCATGATCCCAGAGTCCTGGGATGGAGTCCCGCAGCCGGCTCCCTGCTCGGCAGTGTCTGCTTCTCCCTCTGTCCCTCCCCCCACTCGTTCTCTCTCTCTCTCAAATAAATAAATAAAATCTTTTTAAAAAATAGTGTCTCCTAAAGATAGCATACAGCTGGATCTTGTTTATTAATGTAATCTGACAATCTGCCTTTTGATTGGATTGCTCAGTTCATTCACATTTAATGTTACTACTATGGATGTAGTTGAACTTCTATCTGCCATTTAGGTTTTTCTTTTCTATGTCTCACGTCCTTTTTGTTCTCTTCCTTCTTTATTGTTTTTTGTTTTCATTAAGTGAATATATTCTAGTGTAACATTTAAATTCCTTTAGTTATTTTTTTTCACTTTTTAAAGAGTCATTTTCTTAGTGATTCCTCTAGGGCTTAACATAGTGTCCTAAACGATCATAATCTTCTTTAGATTTATATCCACTTAATTTCAGTGAGATAAAAAAATCATCTGTGGTGATTCAGGAACTCTTGAGGGTGTTTCCTCTTATGTATATATCCCTCAAACTATTATTATATTTATGGCAGCGCCCAAAATGTGCTTTGCTGTTTTGATCTAGAGAGAATCAATGGAGTCAAGTTGGCTGCCTATTTAACTGGGATGGAGGGTGCTCACCTTTTTTTTTTTTTTTTTTTGAAAGATTTTATTTATTTATTTGACACAGAGAGAGAGAGAGGAATCACAAGCAGGCAGAGTGGCAGGGAGCGGCAGAGGGAGAAGCAAGCTTCCCGCGGAGCAGGGAGCCCGATGTGGGACTCGATCCCAGGACTCTGGGATCGTGACCTGAGCCGAAGGCAGACGCTTAACGACTGAGCCACCCAGGCGCCCCTTTTTTTTTTTTTTTTTTAAGATTTTATTTATTTATTTGGCAGAGAGAGACACAGCGAGAGAGGGAACACAAGCAGGGGAAGGGGGAGAGGGAGAAGCCGGCTTCCCGCTGAGCAGGGAGCCCGATGCGGGACTCGGACCTGAGCTGAAGGCAGACACTTAACGACTGAGCCACCCAGGCGCCTCCGGGTGCTCACCTTTTATACATAAACCCTTCTGTTTGTAGAAAAACAAGTGATGATGACATAGCATGCAAGATGACTGAAACCCTAAGAGAAGGAATGAAATTGTGCCTGACATCTATTTTGTTTGGGATCTGCCCATAATCTAGGGACTTATGCCTTCAGTGGGCTTCATTAATACATTCAATGTATTTATCAGGTGGCTCTGGCATACTGTGCTGGGTGCTTCTGGAATACATAAACAAAGCAGGATTCCAGCTCTCCCAGAGTTTTCAGGGACATACCAGTCCAGGTCATTCTCATTTACACTCTTGACTCATTGTCCTTAGCTTAGTCACAAAACTTCAACTCCAGTTGAATCTAACTATGTTTTGCTATGCCTAAGTGCCAATGAAGAAATTGCACAAACTTGGGATGGGATATTTATTGCTTGTTTGGTATCATCAAGGGAGATGTGAGCCTTTGAAGAATTCAGATGTTTGTATTTTATTTTATTTTTATTTATTTGTTTAGAGAGAGAGCATGAGTGGGGGGGCCAGACGGAGAGGTAAAGAGAGAATCTCAACAGACTCTGCTGAGTGTGGAGCCCGATTCGGGGCTCGATTCCACGACCTTGAGATCATGACCCCAGACGAAACCAAGAGTTGGATGCTCAACTGACTGTACTATCCAGGTGCCCTGAGATGTTTGCATTTTAAACCCTGGTTTGGTTCCTTTTCAGTTTTGCTTTCTGGTTCCCCGTAGAACCCAGTGCCTTCTTGCTCAGTCCCAGGCTCAGACCATTGTTCTTTTCCTTCCCCACATCAAAATTTAGGTATATCTCTGGGTGGTCGGATGTTAGATGGCTTTTAACTGTGTCCTTTTCTACCTTTGATTTTATTTCCTGCAGTAAGTAGGCATTATCGACACAACCAGAAAAAAAATGTTAAAGGGATTTTATTCTGAAACCAAAACAAAACTTGATTACTTCTTGTTCAGTTCCTTTAGGTCTCAATAGGAGATGGATTAGTTCAGATGATATGGCAAGTAAAGCTATTCTTGCTCTTTGTCTAGGATATATTTTCTTACCTCAGTTAGCATTAAGTTGGCTAACTCATTAACTTAGCCATTCAGGGACACCAGGGTGGCTCAGTTGGTTAAGCGTCTGCCTTGGACTCAGGTCATGATGCCAGGGTCCTGCGATGGAGTCCCACATCGGGCTCCTTGTTCAGCAGGGAGCCTGCTTCTCCCTTTGCCTGCCACTCCCCCTGCTTGTGCTCTCTCTCTCACTCTCTTTCTCTCTGACAAATAAATAAAATCTTTAAAAAAAAAATTAAAAAAACAGCAATTCAGTTTGCTAAGCTAGATATCCTAGATACATCCTATGTTACTGTAATGCCCTTCTAATTGAGCTCTTCACGTCCAGTTGCATTTCCCTTGAGTTCAGTCTCCTAAATAGTGTCTCTTCCCTACGGAAGATCCTACACTGGCTCTCCACTGTCTGTGGGAGTCTAAGTCAGATTGTCCCAGTATGACCTACAAACTTCTTAAGCCCTAACACCAACTTTATCACCTGCCGCTTCTCATTCAACAACACTCAAACTGCCTTCCTTTTTCCTAGATGGTTCTGGCTCCCTCTTGTCTGTTGGCCTTTGACTTTGTTTTTTCCTTTGGTTGGGATGTCCCTCTTCCCTTGCCTGCCAACTAAACTTCTCCCCCTTCTGGTTTTGAAAGCTGGAGTTGGCCCTCCATTCAGCCTTCCCTTTCCTAGAGCTGCAGGCTGTGATAATCATTCCAACTGCTCCCACTGTATCCAGAAGATAGCAACATCAACAATAATGACAAATCTCGGGGTAGAAAGTGTAAAATAACTGTTAATATTTATTGAGCACTTCTATATGCCAGTATCTGTGCTTGGAGCTTCTTGGGTATTAACAACTCATTTAATCCTCACAATGGCCCTGTTAGGTAGGCCTTTTTATTACTTCTTTTTATTATAACACTTGGCCTGTTGTCCTTTTTTTATTTATTCATTTGAGAGAGAGCACGAGTCGGGGGAGGGATGGGGTGGGGTGGAGTGGGGAGAGGGACAAGCCGACCCTGTGCTGAGCGTGGAGCCCTATGTGGGGCTGGATCCCAGGACCCCGAGACCATGACCTGAGCTGAAACCAAGAGCCATTGGCTTTAACTGACTAAGCCACTCAGGTGCCTCAACACTTGTCCCATTGTTTTGAAATGGCTTAGTTACTATTTATCTCCCTAATAGATAGTTGTTCTTATTCATCTTTATATCCTTAGCAACCAGAACAAGTTTTGTACACATGTTTTTTGGAATATGAAAGCAACATTCACATTTAACCAAGCTTTAGTATCAAGGATTGAGTGATGTGAGAATATCAGGCCAGTGGTGGAAGAGGATTGGAGTTTGGGCATAGGCTTTCAGGGTCCTCCCAATCAAATGAAATGGTCTTCCCCCTTGAACTAAATGGCATTGCCACCTTTCTACTTGCTTAAGAAAACAACCTGGGAGTCACCTTGTTTACTGTATTTCTTTATACCTGCACCTCAGGAAAATACCTTGAAATTTTTCCACTTCTATTTCCATAGCAACTACCCTAATCCAGATCACCATCATCTATCCCATGGATTTGTGCAATAGCTTCTTGTCATTCTCTGGCTTTTCCCTGTTCCACTTCTGCCCCCTTCCAAGTCATTCTCTACAAGATAGGTTGATTTAAAAAACAAGATTGGGGGGTGCCCAGGTGGTTTAGTAGGTTGAGCGTCTGACTCTTGGTTTTGGCTCAGGTTATGATCTCAGGGTTGTGAGATTGAGCCCCAAGTCGGGTTCCATGCTCAGAGGGGAGTCTGCTTGAGATTCTTTCCCTTTCCCTCTGCCCCTCCCCTGCTCGTGCTCTCTCTCTCTCTCTCCCTCTCTCTAAAATAAACAAATAAATCTTAAAACAAAACAAAACAAAACAAAACAACAAGATGAGGCACCTGGATGGCTCAGTCAGTTAAGCATCTGACTCTTGATTTTGGCTCAGGTCATGATCTCTGGGTCATGAAATTAAGCCCCATGTTGGGCTCTGCGCTGGGCATGGAGCCTGCTTAAGATTCTCTCTCTCCCTCTCCCTCTGCCCTGCCACCCCCTCCACACACGTGTGCTCTCTCTCTCTAAAAGAAATAAATAAAAATTAAAAAACAAGATAAAGCTTAACAATAAAAAGTCCAAACAGCATGGTTATACTCCTACTTCACTCTCTAACCTCAGTCTCATACCATCCACAAATGTGCTTCAGGCCTCCTGGCCTATTCCTCACATAAGCAAAACTACATCAGCATCCCCACCTTCATACCCATTGTCCTCTGTCTAGAATTCTCTACTTTCCCATGGTTGGCACCCCCACAGCTGGCTCCTTCATCTCCTTTTTTTTTTTTAAGATTTTATTTATTTATTTTTAAAATATTTTATTTATTTGACAGAATGAGAGAGAGAGAGAGAGAACATACAGGGAGAGTGGCAGGCAGAGGGAGAGGGAGAAGCAGGCTCCCCGCTGAGCAGCTAGCCGGTGGGGCTCGATCCCAGGACCCTGGCATGACCTGAGCTGAAGGCAGAAGCTTAATCGACTGAGCTGCCCAGGTGCCCTGCTCCTTCACCTTCCTTAAGTCTTAGCTCAGATCATTTCCTCAAGAAGTCCTTCCCTGACTACTCTGTTTTGTTCTCTTCACTACCTGCACTTCTAAGTACAGGGACTTCTGTGTTACTCACTGTTGTATTCCTAGCATCAAGAACAGAATACAGTGTTTTTACTCTTTTATCTCTAGAGAACAAACTGATGGTTATCAGAGGGGTGGTGGGTGGGGGGATGGGTGAAATAGGTGAAGGGGATTAAGAGTACACTTATTATGATGAGCAATGTATAAAATTGTTGAATCACTATATTGTACACCTGAAACTAATATAACACTGTATGTTAACTATGCTGGAATTAAAAAAAAGGCATTTTTAAAAAATAAATAAAGGAAATAAAGGAAAAGACAACAGTCTTATAGGCGTATATATGAAGTGGCCAGCAGTCCGATCAGGTATGAATCCCTCTGTTCCTACTGCTCTTTAACTGGTGGGAGGGAAGAGGTGAAGCACAGAGGCCACGGGATCTACCAGCTCCTTTTGCCATCTAGTTGGCAGGCAGGAGTCACAATGGTACATGAGGCAAACTGTAAAGTCCGCCAATGATTGCCAGTTCTGAATCTGACTGACTGTTGAGGCCAGTTCCGCTTTGGGGTGAACAGTGCTGCAAGGGTAACTTGTACAAATCCTCTTTGTTTAAAGGTTCACAGAGTAGTCAGTTCAAGCATAGGTGATCCATTTGTTCAGGGTAGCTTGACAGGGTCCTGGGTGGCCCTCTCAGCTTGTTTGGAGTAGGGTCGCAGTCATTAGGCAGGCTAGGTTAGCTCGCATTGGTTTGCAGGCTCTGAGTGTGACCCTTCAGTCTCTGCTGCTCTCATCATTCCCTTTTCACCTACCTTTACTTTAAATTCACCTACATCTTTGCCTTCGCAAAATCGGATTAACTGTTGCAACTAATCTACGTCCTAAATCTCTCTGCATCATTATTTTTCCTTTGATTACGAAGTCTCCTTTTTAATTTCTTAATTGCCCCATCATTTCACTGGTTGCTTGTCTAGTTCGCCTGTGCTGAAGGACACAGTCAAGTATAGTTTACAAAGCATTAAAGCAACCCATGATGAACGCTGCTGGCTAGTGCTTCAATTTTGTTCCTAGAGGGTCAGTTCCAACTTCAAAGATCCACGGTTCTAGAGGCGGCTTCTGAGAGTCTCTGGAAGAGCCTCCAGACTCGCCGGTCCGGAGCTATCACGCCGGGTGCCGTTTCGGACTTGTAGGAAGTTATCTCGGGCTCCTCTCTGCCGCACCTTGGATCGCTGGCGCAAAACGGTGTCACTACCCTCTCGCGCGTAGCTCCCGGCTCTGGGCACCGGGGCCAGATAGGCGTTACGTTCTGGGTACCCGCGGGCCCGGGAAGGGGCGGGCGGCCGTGGGCGGTGGGCGGAGCCTGGTGGCGACAGGGACCGCCAATGAAATCCCGAGCCGGCGCTGGCCGTGCGCGTGACGCTGCGTAGCGGGCTGCAAGGCTGGGGGCGGAGAGGCCGGGGAGTGGGGAGCTTTATCTTCGCTGGCTGCGGGGCTGGCTGGCTGCGCTGCTGGCTTTGGGCACCCGGAGAGCTCCCCGACGCCCACGTTTTTACCAGCCGCGCCGTGGGGGCTACCCGGCTTTGCCTTTCTTGACTAGGTCCGCGCTATCGGGCTCCGGCCCCAGGTAATGCTCATGCTCCCGGATCCGCTCCTCACTTCCCGCCTGGGTCCACCCGCCTCAGCCGGAGAGGAAGGGGAAAGAAGTGGCGGCTGCATCTCCGGCCCGGCGGGCCTGGCGCTGCCCTGGGCCAAAGGGCGGAGGAGGCGGCCGGGAGCCGCGGGAGGGGGAGGCTCCGCGAGTCCTGGGGAGTTTGGGGGATGGGGAGGGCGGGAAAGTTACCGTGGGGCGCCCGCATGGCTGGCAGCCCTTTAAACCTTGGAGGTTTGTTACGTGCCCCCCAGATCCTGTGGCATCTCTCAAGCTGGTAGTAAAGAAAGTTATGAATCAGAAGGCATTTTATTCTTTAAAAAGCGAAACCAAAAATGGGCTCAGGAAGTCTGGAATTGATTTAGGAAAAAAGTGTGTGAAGGGATAGATGGCACCTCAAGATATAGAAAGCTGTCTGGGCACCAAAGCCTTTAATCAGGCTCATTATTTTATTTTTAAATATTAAAGTGTAATTTTCTGTCACTGTTAAATGTTAATAGCCATTCAGTTTCTCTGATACGTGTATTTGGAAGTTATTTGTAACCGAGAAACAACTGTAAACGCTATTTTTCGTATTTATATGTAGATGAAGTTCACAGGTCACTTTCTAAGTCACTGCCATCGTTTAAACTACTCTTTTTTTTTTCCAGAGTATCTTCCTTTGACATAGAATTCAACTTGAAGCGGTTTTTTGTACCCCTTTATGTGGGTAATCTCCATGAATGACTTGTTAGGGAAGTTTGTGTGTTGTCTAGGCATGAGAATGGCTTTTGGGAGGAGTTCTGATATATTCAAGAGTAATCATTTAAAAATGCACGTGTCTCAATGCCTCACATGCTTAGAACTCTCAAAACATTTCACATTCTCCTCGAATAAAGACCAAAATACTGCTGCCCCTCTTCTCCATTTCATTTTGGGCCACTTTCCTCCTGGCTCTCTAGGCTCAAGCCACATTGGTTTTATTTTTGTTCTAAGAAAGCCTCTTTACTATCTCATGGTCTTTAGGTGTTTCCTCCACCTGTAATGCACCATTCTCTCCTTTACCCAAATCCAACACATTCCTCAAATATCACTGTAGGAAATCCAACCTGTCTCTGTGAAGCCCTCCTAGTACTTGGTTTTCCTTAGCAGCAGTGTAATGTCACTTAGATGCTTTAATTGTTTCTTCTGCTGGCATGTACATTTCATGAAGGCTGGGCTAGTGCATCTTATTTATGTCTTAATTACTGGAGTCTGGCCTAGCACCTGGCACAATGAAAGAATGAATGAGTTGGAGAACAGAGGAAGGAACTTGTTTGAATGGAAAACGTTAACTAGGAAAGAGTGCCTGTTCCTTTTGGGAAGGAAATGGAAAAAAGTTTTTAACAAAAGCCAGTTAATGACATCTTTTTTTTTTGAAATTTATCACATAGGGTAAATAATTATATTGACCATACAGATGTGAATGAAATTTTGGGTTCTTTAGTTTAGCTAATTGATTTAATGACTTAATGATATAATGATATATAAGTGTAGGGTTGTACTTGGTTAAGTCTTTGCTTGGAAGGGAAGGGGAGAAACTTTATCTTTTGAATTGTAAATTCATCTGCAGTTGTTCTCTTTTCCTTCATTGAAGGTGAGAGTGACCTAGCAAAGTTGGTCATTGAGAGTAAGTTGGTTACTCTATTTGTTTGATAGGTTCTTTTGAAAGCTTTTTTTTTTTTAAGCTTTTTTAAATTTGTCAGAGTGAGAGAGAGAGAGCACAAAGCAGGGGGAGTGGCAGGCAGAGGGAGAAGCAGGCTCCCCGCTGAGCAAGGAGCCTGATGTGGAACTCGATCCTAGGACCCTGGGATCCTGACCTGAGCCCAAGGCAGACGCTTAACTCACTGAGCCACCCAGGCATCCCTGAAAGCTTGCTTGCTTGTTTGTTTGTTTATCTACCTATCTATTTTTATTTGAGAGAGAATGAGAGAGAGCACAAGAGGGGGGAGGGTCAGAGGGAGAAGCAGACTCCCTCCTGAGCAGGGAGCCTGCTGCGGGACTCCATCCTGGGACTTCAGGATCGTGACCTGAGCCGAAGGCAGTTGCTTAACCAACTGAGCCACCCAGGCGCCCCTGAAAGCTTTTTTAATAGGTACACTGTGGGTAGGCTAAAGTTGACATTCTTTCCAACATGGTTCATTTGTTCTCAAGTCAATTTTGTGTTGCTTTTTTTTATTTAGGGATGCCTGGGTGGCTCAGTCGGTTAAACGCATCTGCCTTCGGCTCAGGTCATGATCCCCGGGGTCCTGGGATTGAGTTCCACGTCGGGCTCCTTGCTCAGCAGGGAGCCTGCTTCTCCCTCTGCCTGCCACTCCCCCTGCTTGTGCACTCTCGCTCTCGCTCTCTCTGTCAAATAAATAAAATCTTAAAAAAAATAAAGATTTTATTTATTTGACAGAGCGAGAGAGGCAGAGAGGGAGAAGCAGGCTCCCCGCTGAGCAGGGAGCCCGATGCTGGGCTTGATCCCAGGACCCCAGGATCATGACCGGAGCTGAAGGCACACGCTTACTGGACCAAGCCACCCAGGTGCCCCTTGTGTTGCTTTCTTAAGGCAAATTAGATACTATCACACCGAACATTACAAAACTAATGCACAGATTGGAATCTTAAATAATTTTCCAGTCTGTATGTTGTATTTTAAAATAGGTCTCTGGTCAGCTTTACATCACCTTGAGTGTAAATGTTTCCATTGCCACTTACTGGCTGTGTGACTTTGAACAGGCTTTATAGTGTTTCCGAATCTTTTGCATCTTTTAAAATGCAAATGTTAGATGAGATATGTGGTGCACCTGCCCTGCTGCCCAGCACTGTAAATGTTATGGCTTAGTAAACATTAGTTCCTGCTTCCTTTATTGCTGGGCCCTTTTGAGAGACTAGTCTTATGATCACTGTTTTTACTTCCTCAACTCATTTTGCAACCTAATCCAGTATATTTCTTTGTCCTTCCTGAAACAAATTGTACAAGTAAAGTAAATTGTAACTATTAATGTCCCCAAATTGTGAAATATTCTAGGTCTCACCCTCCTTTATTTTCTTCTTCTTTTTTTTTTGTCTTTCTTGAATTTTCCATGATATTGATCAGATAACTTCTTGAATCTTTTAACTGGATTTCTAACATTGCTTGCTCCCAGTTCTCCTCCAATCTCTCCTAGGCCTTGCTTTTTCACTGTTCTTTAAGTGTCTTGTAATATTGGGAAAATTACTTAACCTGTAATATGGGATAATAGTATCTACTGCATAGATTGTTGTGAGGATTGAATGGAGCCATAGTAAGTACTAGGGAAATGTTAGCTTTATTATTTCCTAAGTTATTTCTTGATATATGGTCTCTCCCCGGGAGATTTCCTTCCTGTGCCTTGGCCGTTGCTGCTGCCACTGATGAATCCAGTTCTTTGTCTCTAGTCCAGACTTGTACGTTCACCTGTCTGCTTTTTCATCATCACTTGGCTGACCCACAGGCACATCATACTGATCTTATCCACACCTTTTTCCACCTGTAGTTACTTAGCTTAATGGCACACCCATAACCTTAGTCAGCTGAGTTAGAAAACTCTGGATCTGTATTTCCAGATGCCTTCTGGATATAGCCACCTGAATATCCTAGATGCCTCAGCTAATGCTTGTAAATTTATCTCCCTTATCTCTAATTTGTGAAATCATTTGTTCATTTAATAATCACATGCCGATTGGGCCTAATTTCAGGCCCTTATCTTTTTTGTGTGTGTGCTAATTGTCCTTGCCAATCTCTCGTCCTCCACATTGTTGCCTCAATTATGTTACTAAAAGACAAATATCAAGTCACCCTCTTGTTTATTTTTTCTAAATTTTTTAAGATTTTTTTTTTTTTAAGTAATCTCAGCACCCAACGTGGAGCTTGAACTCACAACCCGAGATCAAGAGTCGCATACTGCACTGACTGAGCCTGCCAGGCGCCCCCAGCCTCTTGTTTAAAGACCTCTGTAGCTCCTTGTTTGTGTGTTAAATTGCAAACTCCTTTTAATCAGTCCCTGAGGGTCCTTGACCTTTTGTTCATGCCCTTCCATGTACCCTGTTCTCCAACCTTACACCTTCTCTTCATTTAAGATTTAACCTAGATTTTACTTTTTTTTTTTTTAAAGATTTTATTTATTTGAGAGAGACAGCGAGAGCAGGAACACAAGCAGGGGGAGTGGGAGAGGGAGAAGCAGGCTCCCTGCTGAGCAGGGAGCCCGATGTGGGGCTTGATCTCAGGACTCTGGGATCGATGACCTGAGCTGAAGGCAGCCGCTTAACGACTGAACCACCCAGGTGCCCCTAGATTTTCCTTTCTTCAGGAAACCTTTCTTAATTGCCCCTAAGTTCTGTTGGGCGCCAGGCCTGTATTTAATACCCTGTACATCTCAGTTACTGTTCTGTAATACTGCTAGGTGTTATAATTATGTTTTTATGTCTTTTGCCCACTAGATTTTCACTCTTTGAGGGCACAGGCTGTTATGTAGTCATTTTTGCATCCCAGGGCTTGGTACTGTAGTAGACCTCAATAAAATATTTGAAATAGTGAATCCATCACCAAGGTCTGAACTTAGGTTTTTCATAGAGTGCTCTCCTTCCCATCCTGTTTTGATATCTAGAAACTTCTGTTTCTTCTTTGAACTCTGACTCTAATATCACCTCCTCCATGAGGACCTGTTTGACTTCCCTAAATGGTATGTTATACCTTCTTTGGATACAGGGTGTGTATATCTGTATGTGTGTGCTCATGCACGTGCGTGTGCATGTGAACAGTGTAATGGGGTAGACCTCTGTATTATTGCAACACGTTTATCTAATATCATAGTAGAAAGAGATGCTTAATCTACATGAATTTTCAGATACTTGGCATATACCTTTTAAGTGTCAGAACTTAAAAAATTTTTTCATTGCAAATTAAAAAGTTTTTTCCTGCCTTCTAAGTTTAAACTAGCATAACCTTTTTAAGGTGCCAGGGTCATTAGAGCATGAACTTTTAAGGTCTGATTTGATACAGTGATGTTTTATGGGCCTTATAGGAAACATAACCCTTTTGGTCCTTCACTAAAAGACCTGCTCTTGCTCTCTCTTTTTAATGTTGATTCCTACTTTTAAAGTTTTCTTTCTTCTGATGCCAGGGTGGCTCGGTTGTTTAAGTGGCTGCCTTTGGCTTAGGTCTTGATCCCAGGGTCTTGGGGTTGAGTCCCTCATTGGGCTCCCTGCTCAGCAGGGAGCCTACCTCTCCTTCTGCCCCTCCCCCTGCTTGTGCTCTCTCTCTCTCTCTCTGACAAATAAATAAAATCTTAAAAAAATATATAAAGTTTTCTTTCTTTACTGTCGTCTAGAGTTATGCCTCTGGCAGTCACTGCCTTTTTCTGTTTGAAGATGCCAGACAGGATTACCTCCCTCATAGGGTTATTGTTAGGATTAAAGGAGGGAATGTACACAAATGTACACAAAGGTCTTATCAGAGAGTATAGCAAATAGTAAGTACCCACTAAAGGGAACTCACAATTCTTAATGTTTTTCTAATTATTTGAATCATTTCAGGAGAATAATCTCTCAAGTTTGAGAGATTTTCTAGTGGAGTAAAGAGCCTGGCATTTGTCAGAAAATGTTTTTTCAGAGTCTCTTAGGCAACCTACATTTAGAATTGGGTCCTGAAAGCAGATGCTGATGAGAAGTCTGAAGCTCTAGAACAGAGCATTTTTATGTGTGTGTATATAGATAATTTAAATCCCAAGCTGGGTAAATGTCCTCATAAACTGTTTTATATTTATCTTTTAGTGTTAATAGGTGAAGGTAGAAATAAAAGTGAACATCATTTTGACTCTCATGTTCTTCACGGACGCGTGAAGGACCATTGTTTCATTCCCTTAACATATGTGAAAATGCTTGGTAATACTTTATCCACTTAATAAAGGTGTATTAAGTGCAGGGTGTTCCAGGCATGGTTCTAGATACTTGGAGAAAATAATGAACAAGACAAAATTTTACTTTTCTTTGGGATTCTAGTCTTGTGGGGTTGATAAACAATAAATGCTATAAGGTGCTGGGCAGTAAGTGCTCTGAAGAAAAATAAAGCAAAGTAAGGGATAAGAGGGTAAGAGGGTGCAAGAGTGTTTAGTCAAGGTAGAGAGGGGAGTCCCCGAGGAGGGGATGTTTGAACAGAGAACTTGGATGAAGTGAAGGAGAGAGCCTTGACAGTATCTGGGGGGAGATACTCTAGACAGAGGAAATGGCAAAGACCTGTGAGTAGGAATGAGCTTGGCTTGTCCAAGAAACAGCAGAAGGCCAAAGTAATTAGAGCAGAGCAAGTGAGAGAGTTGTGGGAAGTGGAGGGTGCTGGGGGAGGGGCACGGAGGTGAGTGGCGGATCATGGAAGAGTTACTAGACAATGGTGAGGACTTAAAATCCACTGTTTGGAGGGTTTTGATCAGGGGGATGATTTGCTCTGACTTATCTTAGAAGGATTAGTCTGGGTGCTGTGTTAAAAAATAGAGCAGAAGGGAGAAAATGAAGACGGACCAGTTAGGAGGGAACTATAGTGAGAGAGGACTGTGCTTAGACTGGCGAACGTGGTGGATGTGGTGAGAAGACCTCACAGTTGGGGATTTAGTTTGAAGGCAGAGTAAGATGGATTTGCTTTTGGATTGGATAAAGGGAAGTCAAGAATTAAGGATGACTCCTAGGTTTTTTTTCAAATCTGGGCAGAGTGACTGCTAGTCCCATGATCTGAGATGGGGAAGACTGCGAGAATGGAATTGGAGGGAACATCAGTGGTTCAGTTGCTGGGAATCAGAATTATGGACATGGTGCCGTTGTTGGTTAACAGTAAGTTCTAGGGGAAGGTATGACTGGAACATAAGGACAGCTTTTTGGAGACAGAAAGTCAAGGAGCTGGGAGGCCCCAGGGTATTGGATGGATCTTTATACATGGATGTTGAAGTTAAGTGTAGAAAAATTAGTGGTGGTGGGGGGGAAGTGAGTGAGGTTCAGATGTACCCTCATAATCTTATGATTCACATGATCTGAGGATTTGATCAAAATTGAGGTGAGCTATTTTTTTTTAAGATTTATTTACTCCAGAGAGAGAGAGAGATAGCAAGTGTGAGAGCATGGGGTGGAAGGGCAGAGGGAGAGAGAGAGAGAACCCCCAAGTAGATTCTGCACTGAGCAAGGAGCCTGCTGTAGGGTTCGATTTCACGACCCTGAGATCATGACCTAAGCTGAAACCAAGAGGCAGACGCCTAACCAAGTGTGCCACTCAGGTGCCCTGAGGTGAACCATTTTAAGTAATTTGTCCTTCCTAACGTCTGTATATATGACAATAATAAAATTTGTTAATATTTTCTTGGAAGCCACATGGTGTTTGAGCTGCATTTGAGAAAGTATATAAATACGGCCCTTTATTTGTCCTCATCTAGTACATCATAAAAGCAAACACAGTAGAATTTGAGGGATGATATGGTTTGTTTGACTGCCATTTATCATATAGGAGATAGATATGTAGGTATCAGATTACTTGGTTAATTTTGCAAACTTGGTTATTAATAACGATGGCACTTTAGTGTATATTGTCTTCTTTTGTTGTAGCTCGGTGCAGTAGTATTTATCTTCATGTTCTAGATGAGGAAACCGACGCAGAGAGGTTGGAGGATTTACCGAGGACACAGCGATGTGACGGAGCAGGGGTGTAAACTACCTCTTAGTGTTGGGATACCAAATCCTGTGCCTTCGAAATTCTCACTCCCTGCAAAGTAGAGGATATTGAGGCCAAAGAAGTTAGTATTCACTTCCAAAATAAGTAGATTTAAACTATGGCAGTGTGGGCGCCTGGGTGGCTCAGTTAGTTAAGCGACTGCCTTCGGCTCAGGTCATGATCCTGGAGTCCCGGGATCAAGTCCCACATCGGGCTCCCTGCTCAGCGGGGCGTCCGCTTCTCCCTCTGACCCTCTTCCCTCTCTTGCTATCTGTCTCTCATTCTCTCTCTCTCAAATAAATAAATAAAATCTTAAAAAAAAAATGATATTAAACTATGGCAGTGTAATTGTGCAGGCTCAGTACCTGTGTTTTAGCTTTTGAAAGAAGGCTTTCTTCTCTAGACTGGTTTGTTGGCTCCTAGTCTCATCACCAAGAACTCTCTTAATGTTTTCATTCTATAGGGTATCCAGGCTTAAATTTTTTTTTTTGCCTGTTAAACAGCATTTATTTGTCAAACTTGTTTTATTAAGTATTTTTTTTTAGAGAACGAGAGCACGAGCAGAGGGAGGAGCAGAGGGAGAGAGAGAAGCAGACTCCCCGCGGAGCAGGGAGCCCGACGTGGGACTTGATCCCAGGACCCTGGGATCATGACCTGAGCCAAAGGCAGACACTTAACAGACTGAGCAACCCAGGCGCCCCTTTTATTAAGTATTTTTTTTTCACCTTTTTTAAAGTAGGCTCCACAACTAGCGTGAAGCTTACGGCGGGGCCTGAATCATGACCCTGAGATCAAGACCTAAGCTGAGGCCAAGGGTCGGATGTTCAACTGATTGAGCCACCCAGGCGCCCCATTAATTAGTGCTTTTAATCAACGTGTAATCATGTTGATATAGTGCTTTTAATCGACATGTAATCAGCATGATATAGTATCAGCCAAAAGCAAAGTAACATTGTTTTAGTCAGCCTGTACAACTTGTTTTATGTGATAAAATATGTAATTATTTCAATTACTGAAATATTTGAAGTTTTTGCATACCCTTAGAAGTCTAGGGGACCCCTCCCCACCCCCGATTAAGAACAGTTGTCATAGGGGCGCCTGGGTGGCTCAGTAGGTTAAGCGGCTGCCTTCGGCTCAGGTCATGATCCTGGGGTCCTGGGTTTGAGCCCCACGTCTGGCTCCCTGCTCAGGGGAGAGCCTGCTTCTCCTCTCCCTCTGCCTGCCATTCTGCCTACTTGTGCGCTCTCTCTCTCTCTCTCTCTCTGTCAAATAAATAAATAAAATCTTAAAAAAAAAAAAAACAGTTGTCATAGATCTTGATGAGTAGGATGTAGAAAGCTGTTCACAGTAAAGATGATGCTTGTTATCATCCCCCCAGCATATGTTTTCCTCCTGATTCTCTGTGAGGAGCACTGTATCCTGTCAGAATAACTGGTCGTATTAACTGATAGCTCTGTACTACTGCATGCCTGTTTTGCTCCAGATACTCCCCCATTGGATTTGAGGGTTTCAAAGAGAAAATGCCATTTCGTCCTGGTCTTGGAGAAGCTTATGCTTAGTGTAAGAGGCAGATAGTGTCGCTGAGTGTAGTGGGACCGCAGAGGAGGGGGTGACGTGAGAGATGGTGGTCAGAGAAACCTCAGCATGGGAGGTCATTTGAGGTCATCTGCTGATTACAGGCTAGGCTGTGGAATCCTTGGGTTTGGTGTTGGATCTCAGTTCTGCTGTTGGAGAATTATATGATTCGGGCAAGTTAAATTCCCTCTAAACTTTATTTCTCTCACCTGTAAAATGAGGCTAATACCTGCCACCTACGGTTGTAAAGATTGACAGCGTAAAGGACTTGGCAGTGCAGTATCTGGTAGGTACGTAATAGCTGCTCATTAAATCAAAGCTGTGTTGTTACTGGTGTTCCTACTGCTGCAGCTGTGACCCTTACTTTGCTGGGCGGGTTGGGTTAGCTAGATAAAGGGCACAGGGGAAACGGCCTTCTAGAGATGGGAAAGACTATAGGGAGAGACATGGTGACCAAAGACCGTATTTGGGGAATAAAATAACATATCTGCCTTACAGATTATATTGAGATTAAAATACACATGAAGCACATAAACATGCAAAAGTATAGTCCCCGTCATGTCCCTTTTCAGATGCAAAAAAAAAAAAGTACAATCATTTTTTAATTCCTCATTATCCCCTGTATAATTCCTTCCTTTTTGAAACATCTTGGCTCTTTTTTTTTTTTTTTTTAAAGATTTTATTTATTTGTCAGAGAGAATGAGTAGGGGGAGCGGCAGGCAGAGGGAGAAGCAGGCTCCCCGCTGAGCAGGGAGCCCGATGCGGGACTCGATCCCAGGACCCTGTGATCATGACCTGAGCCAAAGGCAGACAACCGACTGAACCACCCCAGGCCTCCTGGAACATCTTGGTTCTTTTGTGCATCTTTGTATCTCTATTGTTTTCTTCCCTGATTTCTTCTCTACTTCTTGATGTCTTACTTTGAGCGCATCCCCCAGAGTTTAGTTGTCTGTTGTCACTTCTCTTTTCTGTTGGAGAGGTTAGATGCTATTCTGGCTTCTGCCACTGTTAACAAAGCACTTTTTTTTTTTTTTTTAAAGATCTTATTTATTTGACAGAGAGAGACACAGCGAGAGAGGGAACACAAGCAGAGGGAGTGGGAGAGGGAGAAGCAGGCTTCCCGCAGAGCAGGGAGCCCGATGCGGGGCTCGATCCCAGGACCCTGGGATCATGACCTGAGCCAAAGGCAGACGCTTAACGACTGAGCCACCCAGGCGCCCCTTAACAAAGCACTTTTAACTTCATCAGTTGCCCTGACCTCTTTCCTAGGTTCCTCTGAATTGGATCTTACTGGTCTCCTAAAATTTCAACCTGATCCATAATTCTGTTTCATTTGTTTGATTTCTGAAAAAATTAGAAGGGAAATGATCTAGATTAGTCAGATGTTTACATTGCTAAGGAGGGATACTTAAGAAAACAAACTCACCATGTACTACATTTCATACTGGAAAGGACATTTTAAAAGTTTAGAAAGACCATAATATTAGAATTTAAGAATATGTAGCTTTAAAAATTATGTATGAGGACTTCATTATTTTTCTTTTTGCCTCAGACTAATGAAAACATAGTCGTGCACTGCTTTGGAGTCAACCTTGTGCTGTGTTGATATTGATCTGCCTAAAATTTGACTGTGATCCTATTTTTCAGTGCTTAGAATGGCTCACCACTGCCTAGCTGAAAAAAAATCCTCCTTTCTTAGACCTTTATAGTTTAACTCTGGCTCTCCTTTCTAGTCTTTTCCCCTTTCCCATTTCTCTGTTACCAACTTAAAAAAAATTCAGAGAGTTAATGGTGTTTGTGGTTTGGATCTGAGCCAGGTCCAAATCTGGCCCTGTGTGGTCTTGGGCAAGTTACTGTCAGGAGAAGAACAGCCCTTGGCATCCTGGAGCTGTGCTGGTACCGTCAGCTGGCCTTGATGTTGTGAGCTAGCCTGGCACTTAACATCTGGGTCTTCCTGGTGTTCCTGGGTTGAACATGAACAATTTCATTGAATATCAGCATCAGACAAGGCTACTCTGTGACCAAAATGGATCAAGACAAAAATAACATGCCATAATCATGTCTTGACCTAGATAAAACATGAACATTGTCCAAGTCACAAAATAGCCAATATCCCTTTCTCCAGGCTATAATGTGAATGATTATTGCTGTTCTACTGGTTACAGCTTTAGCCTCCCTAAAGAGATTTGTTGATATACCCAGTCATAGAATTGTTCCCACTTTCTGACAGTACCCAACTAGAGTGAACCCCTTCTTCTTTGAACTCTTCCAAAAAATCACCTAGCCAATTCCCAAATCCTAAGTAAGTCATTTTTGATATTCTGAGATTCCCCATAGTTTCCCTTGGTGCGTGTTCTTAATAAATTCAACTTGTTCAACTATAGGTATGTTCCTGGTGTGTGGGCAGAGGGCATTGACAGTACAGTTTGAGCCTTTTTTTAATATATGAACTGCCATTAATAACATCTTTTTTTGCAGAGTTACGAAGATTAGATGAGAAAATGTAAAGCACCCAGTGGAGTCCTCTAACTTTTAGCTACTCAACAAAAGCTTGTTTCTTGTCCTCTACTAAAGTAGTCTGATTAGTCATGGTCCCCTGACAGGGCTTGGAAGGACCTTGTTTTAACCCTGTCTCATCCGTGGAGTGCTCTGCTCTCATCCTTCAGGACTCAGTTCAAATACCTTCTTTTCTATGAAACCTTGCATCTCTTCATGAGCTCTTTTATCTCTGAACTTCAGGTATTGTTTTTACCATTGACTTGACTGTTAATTCTACCCTACTTTGTAGCATCTTTGTACTTACCTTCTATTATCTAATTATTTCTTTTTAAAGATTTATTTATTTATTGGCGGGGGGAGAAAGAGAGAGACTCAAGCAGACTTCCTGTTGAGCATGGAGCCCTGTTTGGGGCTCAGTCTCACGACTCTGAGATCATGACCTGAGCCGAAACCAAGAGTTGGACGCTCAAACAACTGTGCCCCCCAGACGCCCCCTGTTATTTAATTCTGAATTTTTCATATACTTATGCCTTGTTCAACTAAATTGTTCTTTTAGGATGGGGGCTTTGTTTAAATAAGGACCTTTGAAACCAATTGTTTTATAAGGACTAATTTCTTTGAATTTGTTATAGTATATTGTACTCAGAAAATGCTTAAACATGATTAAAGTAAAACAAAAGGAACAGGATATGTCGTTTTTCACCTCCCCTAAATATGGTGATATTGTGACATTTGCCTAAGTCAGATACTTCACAGTGAAGGGGTGCAAAATATGCCACCCAAAAATGTACTTTGGCATATTGATTATTTTGAATCAAGGTTACTTAAGAACATCCAGTGCAGGGAGGACCCTCTGAGCCTCCTTTGTCTTCCTGAAAACAGGAAGTAAATCTCCCATGTGAAATATACCCTCCCTGTACCAGGAGGGTAGAAGACATCCCTATCACCAGACAGAAGGAATTTAGGGCTGAGAAGGCTGGGTTTAACAAACCTTGTAACTTCTTCAGTGATTTACTACTACCCCAACTCCAAATCCCTTTGTTTTAGCAATTCTTCACATGTTTATTGTTTCTTTGTCTGAAAAGATACAGCGTTGCCTGCTTTGGTCCCATATTTTTATGGGCTCCCCTACATATGAAATTAAATGTGTTTTTCTCCAGTTAATCCGTCTTAACGTCAGTATGATTATCAGACCAGCCCAGTATGAAGGGAAGAAAGGAGAAGTTTTCCTCTCCCACAAAAGCTTTTTATGTCTTACTTCCTAGATAACACGATGGTGGGTGAAGAGAAGACGTCTCTAAGAAAACGGCTGTCAAAGTCCAGGGAAAATTCGGAGGAAAAGCAAGACGAGAGAAGCCCTTCAAAGGAGTCCCTAGAGACACCTAGTAATGGTGAGGCTTTTAATTTTTTCTTTTTTCAGCTATTTAAGTTTTATTAACCTTACTCAGTAAATATGTGGGATGTGGAGTAATTTTTTAGTGAAGATTGTGGAGGACACTGCGGAGGACATGCTTCACTACTATGGACTCGGGGACCTTGCTGGCAGGGGATGACTTCTTATCTGCTGCCTTGATAACTCCAAGGACCGCCATTTGTGTCATGTCCTGCACAGCAAAATGGCCTAGACGTGGTACTCAGAGAAGGTCTTCACACACGCACGGCCTTGCTGGGGGCCGTCTGCACAGGGGCCACCTCCCCAGGCCTCAGGGCTTTGGGTTGTCCTCCAGCCTCTTGGCCGAGTGCTGGTTAGTGTTTTCCCTCCGTTCGGGGGATGTGAGCCGTGTGGCAGTCCAGCACTGGGCCGTAGCCAGCGTGGGTCTGCCTGGGGTGGTTGAGGACCATCACCTGTGCCAGAGCCCGGCCAGCCTCCGCAGTCGTTCCTGCTGTCTCCGGCCACTTCTCGGACACATGCTTCATGTCGGAGCCCACATTGTCAACCAGGCGGGGCCTCCGACAGGCGTCGTGGGGCATCTCCACAGACTTGAGCTCAGGTGACACTGGTGGGGACGAAGGTGACCACCATCCCAGGTACAGAGGCAGCCTCAGGGGCTTGTCGACTGGGTGGGAGGGTAGAGTCCAGAGACTTCCAGCAGAGTCACCCTGGTGATGTTTCATTTGTCCTCTTGACCTTCCAGCCAGGGCACATTGTTGCTGTGCCAGCCTGAGATGGGCACAAAGGCCACGGCGGCCAGGTTGTAGCCGATCTTCTTCAGGCAGTTGCTCACTTCTTAGTGATCTGGAAGTGCATGGCGCTGAGGTAGGCTCGGCAACATCGCTCTCGTTGACGGCCGCCATGAGCTGCAAGCTGCTTCAGGCGCAGCGTGTAGGCCCCAGTGCGTGTTCGCAGGTGTGCCTTTCTTGGAGATGCCGGCTTTGAACTTGAGCATGCTGCCGCCATGATGAGCACGGCACAGTTGGCCTCGGATGTCCAGTGGTCACATTCTTGACGAAGTCCCCGGGGCCTGGGGCACTGATGATGGTGATGGCATGGTGGCTAGTCTGACTTCCATAGGGAGATGGGAGTGGTGATGCCACACTGTCCCTCCACCTTCAGCTTGTCCCGCACCTGGGCATATTTGAAGGAGCCCTTGCTCATCACTCCTGCCTCCTCCTTGAACGTCTCAGTGGTTCTTTCATCAGTGCTCCCCAGCTTGTAGATGAGCTGGATGCCTGGCGGGGGTGGACTTGCCAGAGTCCACGTGGCTAAGGACGACGATATTGATAGGGTCTTTGCCCATGCGATAGGTTCATTAGTCAGTGCTCTAAAGAAAAAGCAGCTAACTTGATTCAGAGATCAGTAAGAGCTACAGCAGCTGTGAGAGAGACTTGTAATACTTTTTTTTTTTAAAGATGTTATTTATTTATTTGACAGAGAGAGACACAGTGAGAGAGGGAACACAAGCAGGGGGAGTGGGAGAGGGAGAAGCAGGGAGCCCGATGCGGGGCTCGATCCCAAGACCCTGGGATCATGACCTGAGCCGAAGGCAGACGCTTAATGACTGACAGACCCAGGCGCCCTGGACTTGTAATATTTTTGAGGTGAGTTAATGCAATAACAAATGCAGTGTTTTAGAGAAGGGACTGCCATCTCTTTAGCTCTCTTTATTATAAGTGCGTATGCTGGTATTGTGAAGGTACAGAGGTAAAAAATAAATTGATAAGGAGAATAGAAAGGAACATTGTGATTTAAGTGCCAGTCACAGCCGCATTATACTGGTGACACTGGTGTGTAAATTGCTGCACATGTCAGAGGTGAGCTTTATTGATGCAAGTGGAATTAGCAGTGTCTACTTCAGGATTTATGTTACGTAGAGTTTCTTGTATCTGGTAACAAAGAAATGAGAAAATAAGCCCTTTCTTGTTAATGAATTCAGTGAACATTATGTACTGTGTTTTAGACACCATCCATATATTTATTCCTTCAGCCACCTAACCTATTAATAATTATTGGTGCCCTGCTAGGCACTGGGGCTACCGCAGTGATCAGTACGTGTGTGTTTGCCCTTATGGAGTTCCATGTTAAGTGAATGAGAATCCCTCCCCCAAATAACGTAATTAGATTAGGGCGCCTGGGTGGCTCAGTTGTTAGGCAACTGCCTTCGGCTCGGGTCATGGTCCCAGGGTCCTGGGATCGAGTCCCATATCGGGCTCTCTGCTCCGCGGGAAGCCTGCTTCTCCCTCTCCCACTCCCCCTGCTTGTGTTCCCTCTCTCACTGTGTCTCTCTCTGTCAAATAAATAAATAAAATCTTTAAAAAAAAAAAAAAATAACGTAATTAGATTATTACAAATAAGTGCTACTAATTACTCCTGGTGGATGTAATGAGCATAGTGAGACTAATTAGCAGGGTACCTAACTTAGTTCAGTACAGGGCTATAAATCTTGGGGGAGGGAGAGATTAGGGAGTTTTATTAGTTCTATCCAAATTTGCTTAACACACAAATACAAAGAGTACGACACAGTGCTTGATGTTAAGGTCAAGGCTTAATGCTTAAGATTGATAGACCTGTAAACACAACTCCAGCTGATGTCATCTGTTGCATCAGCCTATTTTTGCAATGACATTTGTATAGGTTTGATTTCAAGAAGGATTTGAAATTTGAGCCTTGTTTGGTTAACAAATAGGGATGGAACTTTCTGAGACAGGTTGTCTTTGGCATCGTGAGACTTCTTTCATAGAGAAACATTCTTTTGCTTTTCCTATTTAAATCTAATTGTAAATACAGCAGCTATATATAGGAATATAAATGTTGCTGCTTATTTTTGCATGATGAAGTTTATCGATTGTTAGGTTCTTCATTAGCTATTTATGAAGTATTTATTTTGTGTATTGTTTTAATGTGATATAAAATGTGAAAATTTCTTTTTGAAGATTTTATTTATTTATTTGAGAGAGCGAGAGAATGAGAGAGAGAGAGAGCATGAGAGGGGGGAGGGTCAGAGGGAGAAGCAGACTCCCTGCCAAGCAGGGAGCCCGATGTGGGACTTGATCCTGGGACTCCAGGATCATGACCTGAGCCGAAGGCAGTTGCTTAACCAACTGAGCCACGAGCCACCTAGGTGTCCTAAAATGTGAAATTTGTACACAAGGGTGAGTCAGCATTGAGTAGAAACCTTCTCCTTCTATGATCCTGGGATGGGGTGATAATCCATGTTGTCAGTCTTGGAGACAGAAAAATCCCTTTTTATTGAAACTTTCTGTCGCCAGATACGATTTTTCTCTTTATGTTACAATTTGTAAAAAGCTTTTAAATTACTCTAATTTCTGCATATTTTCAGTACTTCTTATTGTCTTAGTTAATTTAAATTTTAAACATTCCATGTTCTAATGCAGATATTAAAAATTGAATTGTTTAGCTTAAGAAGTATTACCTCCTTGGTTGTAATGCTGATCAGAAAATAGAATGTGTTTCTCCACTTGATTTAACATTTGTTCACTTTGGGGAAGAAGCGGATGGGTAAAATGTGGCCTTTGCGAGTAAGCCAGGCCAATCAGTGTGGCCTACCAACCAGGACTAGGGTCATCTGCACCACTGGGAACTTGTTAGAAATGCCTCACCTCACCTTTACTGAATAAGGTTTTATTTTATTTTATTTTTTAAAGATTTTTATTTATTTGACAGAGAGAGTGAGAAAGCACAAGCAGGGGAAGCAGTAGAAGGAGAGGGAGAAGCAGGCTTCCCGCTGAGCAAGGAGCCTGATGAGGGGCTCGATCCCAGGACCCTGGGATCATGACCTGAGCTGAAGGCAGACGCTTAACCGACTGAGCCACCCAGGCGCCCCGAATAAGGTTTTATTTTAATAAGATTTCCAGGTGATATGTAGGTTCAAGTCTGAGGGGCAGTTCTTAGAGGGGCAGTTCTCAATTGGTGTGTGCATTGGAGTCCTCCAGAAGAGTGGAACCAATAGGATATATATAGATACATAGAAAGATTTATTATGAGGTATTCTATCAAGTGGAGGCTGAGAAGTCCCACAATCTTCCGTCTACAGGCAGGAGTCCCAGGGAAGCCAGTGTGTAGTACCAGTCCGAATCCAAAGTTTTCAGAGGCCTGACAACCAGGGGCCGATGGCGTAGTCTTACTCTGAGGCCTGAGAACCAGGGAAGGAGAGAGAAGACGGATGCCCCAGTTTAATCCGGTGCACAAATTTGCCCTTCCTCTGCCTTTTGTTCTACTCAGGCCCTCCAGCACTGGGGAGGGGGGGTCTTTCTTACTCAGCCTGATTCAAATGCTTATCTCTTCTGGAAACACCCTCACACCTAGAAATAATCAGCTGTCTGGGCATTCCTTAGCCCAGTCAAGTTGACACATAAAATTAACTTGTAGAATGAAAAGAAATCATTCAACAAAAACAGCTTATTAGACCCCATTATAGATCTACTCAATCAGAATCTCAAAGGAAGGGTCCCAGGAATGTTAGGTTTGAAAGTTTGCTGGATAATATTGACTGGTGTCGCCACTTGAGACCCACTGTTACCAAGAACTCACACCTAACTGTCTTGTAACACATCATTTTGACATTGCTCTAAAGATTTATTACCCTCAACTTGGCGTAAATTCTTGAATTCTTTTTTTATTATTATGTTATGTTAATCACCATACATTACATCATTAGTTTTTGATGTAGTGTTCCATGATTCATTGTTTGCGTATAACACCCAGTGCTCCATGCAGAACGTGCCCTCTTTAATACCCATCACCAGGCTAACCCATCCCCCCACCCCCCTCCCCTCTAGAACCGTCAGTTTGTTTCTCAGAGTCCATAGTCTCTCATGGTTCATCTCCCCTCTTGAATTCTTACTCTGCAGTTCAGAATCTAGTAAGCTATGGATGTGATGACTTTTATGCCCTAATTTGCTCAGTTTAGTCTCACAGGTTACCTGTGTCCAGCCTAATTCTTTATATAGTGCCCCCTTGCATTTTCAGAGGTGAACCAGTTTGATAAAGTGTCACCCAACTTTTGGGTTATTGAATTAATACTGACCATTACTGTGACTTTATAGTATTCACATTTTCACAAAAGTATCTTTAGTTTATCCAGGGCCTATTAGGTGAAATTACGATTAATTAGCTTTCTTGTATTTTGTGGCATTTGTTTGAAATACCAGTTCTGAAGGTAACAACTTTCTGTCTAAATTGAAAAAATGTTAACATTACCTGATTTTAAAAGTAATACATCATCTAAAAAAAAGTTGTTATTGTGCCATGATGTACCTGCAGTTAAAGTGTTCAGTTCAAAAATACGGAAAAGGATAAATAAGAAAGCAGAAGTGACTCAAAATTCTGTCATGGAAAAATGAGTATGTGTTATCAAAAACTAATGATGTAATGTATGGTGATTAACATAACAATAAAAAATTTTAAAAAATGAGTATATGTTGTCCAGACATTTCATTCCTATAAATTATTAATGTCTCACATAAATAGAATAGTTTTATAAGTTGTTTAGTAACTGGGATTCCAAGTACCCCATGATAGACCTCTTTCCATTGTCAAGTAGTAGATGAGTGGCTACAAAGTATTTTATATGTGTCATGTTTACTTGTTTCCCTGATGAATATTTTTTTCTGCTATAAACAAATGGTAATGAACATTTTTACATATTCCTCAGATGCCTAAGGTACAATTGCAGGGTCAAAGTTGTTATTTAAAAAAAAAATTTTTGATATATTGTACTGGGTTGCAGCATTTACCTTATACTCTGTAAACTTATCCTTCCCTGTTACATAGCTGTTACTATGTCTAAATTTAAAAAAAACCTATTTCTCCCTTACTATCTCTTTTCATGACCGTATCCGCAGCTGTTTGTTTCTGCTTTTACTTTCTGATTTGCATTGTTGTAATATGCTGTGGAATGGTTCACTTCTAGAAGTACAGAGAAATGACAGCTCTGTATAACTTAAGAGAAAAAGCTAATAACATTTAGAGTCTTATCCAGACCCAGTATTAGCTCTGCCAGTTACCAGTTCTATTTTTTTTTTTTTTTTTAAGGTTTGTGTATTTATTAGAGAGTGTGCATGTGCACATGAGTGGGGGCAGTACTGGGGAGGAGGGAGAGAGAATCTCAAGCAGACTTACTGCTGAGCTTGGAGCCTGGCGTGGGGCTCGATCCCATGACCCCAAGATCATGACCTGAGCCGAAACCAAGAGTCGGGACCTCAACTGATTGAGCCAGCCGTGTGCCCACCAGTTCTGTCTTTATGCTGAATGTGGAAACATGATTTGAGTAGAGCTTGGTCTAGGTTCTTTTTCTTTTTCTCCTCCTCATTTTCTTCTCTTTTATTTTCCTACTCCCTCCTCCCCCTTATAGCTCTTTTTCCTCTTTCTTTTTTCCTTCTATTCCTCCTAATTTTTTATTGGTATAATTCATATACCATAAAATTCACTAATAGTTTAAAGGATACAATTCAGTGGTTGCAAGTATATTTACAAGGCTGCACAGCCAGCATCGCTGCTTGCTTCTAGAACATTTTTATCACCCCAGAAAGGAACTCTGTGCACGTAATAGTCACTCTCCATTCTCCCCTTCTCTCAGCCCTGGCAACTACTAATCTACTTCCTGTCACTTTGGATTTGCTTGTTCTGGGCATTTCATATAAAAGGAATTATAGCATATGTGATGTTTTATGTCTGGCTTCTCACTTAGCATAAAGCTTTCCATGTTTTAGCATGTATTAATACTTCATTCTTTTGGAAGGCTGAACAATATTCCATTGTATTGGAATAAACCTTTATTCATCTGTTTATTAGCTGATGAATATTTGATTGTTTGGGTTGTTTACAGTTTTTGGCTCTTAGGAATAATATTGCTATGAATATTCATGTATAAGCTTTGTGTAAACTAATGTTTTTACTTCTCTTGGGTATATACTTAGAAGTGGGGTTGTTGAGTTATATGGTATGTTAATGTTTAACTTTTTAAAAAAGATTTATTTATTTGTTTGAGAGAGCACGTGCATGTGCATGGTGGTGGGGAGGGGCAGAGGGAGAGGGAGAGAGTGAGCAGAGTCAGCGCTAAGCAAGAGCCTGATGTGGGGCTCCATCTCAAGACCCTGAGATCATGACCTGAGCCAAAACCAAGAGTTGGATGCTTAACTTACTGTGCCACCTAGGTACCGTACCTCTAATGTTTAACTTTATGAAAACTTGCTGAACTTTTCCAAAGCAGCTATACCATTTTATATTCCTACCAGCAATGTGTTAGGGTTTGTTTCTCTACTTCCTCACCAGTACTTGTTATTATCTGTCTTTTGATGATAACATCCTAGTGGGTGTGAAGTGGTATCTTTTGTGGTTTTGAACTGCATTTACCTGATGGCTAATGATATTGGATGCTTTTTCGTGTGCTTATTGGCCATTTGCACTTTTTTGAGACATGCCTGTTCATACCCCTTGCCCATTTTTTAATTTGGCCTTTTATAGAGTTGTTAGAGTTTTTTATTCTGGATACCAGACCCTTATCAGATAAATGATTTGCAAATAATTACTCCCATTTTGGGGGTTGTCTTTTTACTTTCTTGATGGTATCCCTTCCAGTACAAAGTTTAAAAATGTTGATGAATCTGGGGTGCCTGGGTGGCTCAGTCAGTTGGGCGTCCAACTCTTGATTTCAGCTCAGGTCATGATCTCAGGGTGGTGAGATGGGACCCTGCATCAGGCTCGGTACTTGGTGTGGAGTCTGCTTGAGATTTTCTCTTTCCTTCTCCCTCTGCCCCTCCCCGCTTTTGCACACTCCCTCTCTAAATAAATAAATAAATAAAATCTTTAAAAATGTTGATGAATCTGATTTATTTTTTTCTTTGGTTGCTTGTACTTTAGACGTCCTAAGAAAATCATTGCCTAATCCAAGGTCATACAGATATTTAAAAATGGTTTTATTTTTCATCATGGTACAATACAACGTAAAACTTACTAGCTTAACCATTTTTAAATCCACAGTTCAGTAGTATTTCATACACTGACATTGTTGTGCAGCTGTCACCACCATCCATCTCTAAAACTTTTCATTCCCAACCCCTGGCAACCATCATTCTACTTTCTGTCTCTGTGATTTTTGACTGTTCTAAGTTTCTCATATAAATGGAATCCCTTGGAAAAAGTATTTGGCTTTTTGTGACTGCCTTAGTTTATTTAGCATAATGTCCTCAAGGTTCACCCATGTTAAATGTATGTGTCAGAATTTCTTTTTTTTTTTTTTTTTTTAGATTTTACTTATTTGACAGAGAGAGACAGCGAGAGAGGGAACACAAGCAGAGGGAGTGGGAGAGGGAGAAGCAGGCTTCCTGCGGAGCAGAGAGCCTGATGTGGGGCTCGATCCCAGGACTGGGATCATGACCCGAGCCGAAGGCAGATGCTTAACGACTGAGCCACACAGGAGCCCCTATATGTCAGAATTTCTTGACCCTTATTTTATATTACACACAAAAATCTATTCAGAAAGCGTTGCAGACTTAAATGTAAGACTTGAAACTGTAAAACTACTAGAAGAAAACATAGAAGAGAAGCTTCAGGACATTGGGTTTGGCAATGATTTCTTGAATATGACATCAAAAGTATATGCAACAAAAGCAAATTTACACAAGTGGGACTACATTAAATTGAAAAGTTTCTGCACAGCAAACAAAACAATCAGAGTGAAAAGGCAACCTGTAGAATGGGAGAAAGTATTTGCCAGATATGTATTTGATTAAGAATTGATACTCACGGGTGCCTGGGTGGCGCAGTTGGTTAAGCGACTGCCTTCGGCTCAGGTCATGATCCTGGAGTCCCGGGATCGAGTCCCGCATCGGGCTCCCTGCTCGGCAGGGAGTCTGCTTCTCCCTCTGACCCTCCCCCCTCTCATGTGCTCTCTCTCTCTCTCTCTCACTCTCTCAAATAAATGAATTAAAAAAAAAAAATCTTTAAAAAAAAAAAAAAGAATTGATACTCACAATATATGAGGAACTCCTATAATTCAATAGCAGAATAACAACCAGATTTTAAAAATGGGCAAAGGACTTGAATAGACATTTCTTCAGAGAAGAGCTACAAATGGCCAATGTGGGTATATGAAAGGCACTCAGCATCACTAATCATCAGGGCAGTGCAAATCCACAGTGATACCACTTACACCTGTTAAAACAAACAAAAGATAAGTGCTAGCCAGGATGTGGAGAATTTGGAACCCTTACACTCTGTTGATGGGACTATAAAATGATGCATCTGCTAAGGAAAAGTGTATGGTGGTTCCTCTAAAATTTAAACATAAAATTACTGTATGATCCAGTTATCCTACCTCTGGGTACATACCCAAAAGAATTGGAATCGGGATCTCTGAGGTATCTGCACTTGTGTGTTCAGTGTGGCGTTATTTACAATTGCCAAGATAGGTATCCACTGATGGATGAATGGATAAAGAAAATGTGGCATGTATATACAACAGAGTATTATTCAGCCTTAAAAAAGAAGGGAATCCTGCCATCTAGGACAACATGGATGAACCTAGAGGACATTGTACTAAGTGCAATAAGCCAGTTAAAGAAGAACGAATACTGTATGATTCCACTTACAGGAAGTACCTAAAGTAGTCAAACTCATGGAAACAGTAGGAATGATGGTTAGAGTCTAGAGGAAATGGGGAGTTCTTGTTTAAAGGGTAGGAAATTTCAGTTATGAAAAATGAATAAGCTGTAGAGATTGACGTATAGCATTGTGCTTACATAGTTGTGTTTTTTTTTAAAGATTTATTTATTAGAGAGAGAGAGAGTGCGCCTGTACATGAGCAAGGGGGAGGCGTAGAGGGAGAAGCAGACTCCACACTGAGCAGGGAGCTGGATGCGGGACTCTATCCCAGGGCCCTGGGATCATGACTTGAGCTGAAGGCAGACGCTTAACCGACTGAGCCACCCAGGTGCCCTGTGCTTACATAGTTAACAGTACTGTTATACTTAAAAATTTAAGAGGGTAACTCTCATTACCCTCATGTGAAGTGTTTTATCACAATAAAGAAAATAAAAATTCCCATTTGAAGGCTGAAGAATATTCTCTTGCATGTATATACTACCTTTTCTTTATTTGTCCATTGATGGGCAGCCGGGTAGCTTCTAACTTTTTGGCTGTTGGGAACATGTGTACAAATATCTATTTGAGCCCCTGCTTTCATTTTTTTTTTTTTTTTAAGATTTTACTTATTTATTTGACAGAGAGAGATAGCTAGAGAGGGAACACAAGCAGGGGGAGTGGGAGTGGGAGAGGGAGAAGCAGGCTTCCCGCTGAGCAGGGAGCCCGATGCAGCCTGGGATCATGACCTGAGCCGAAGGCAGACGCCTAACGACCGAACCACCCAGGCACCCCCCCGCTTTCATTTTTTATGGGTATATATCCAGAAGTGGAATTGTGAGACCATATGGTAATTCTATTTTTAATTTTCTGAGGAACAGCCATAGTGTTTTCCACAGCAGCTACAACATTTTACATTCTCCCCAGTAGGGTTCTCATAAGGGTT
The DNA here is from genome assembly GCF_964656455.1 of Halichoerus grypus. Lineage (NCBI taxonomy): Eukaryota > Metazoa > Chordata > Mammalia > Carnivora > Phocidae > Halichoerus > Halichoerus grypus. Next base: position 108,498,469 of record NC_135718.1, read on the forward strand.
CTATCTCTTTACATCCTCAGCACCCTTGTTATTTTCTGCTTGTTTGATAGTAGCCATCCTAACAGGTGTGAGGTGGTCTCTCACTCTGGTTTTGATTTGCATTTCCCTGATGATGAATAATGTGTAATGCATTTTTTCATGTGCTGTTGGCCATTTATATATCTGATTTGGAGAAATGTCTGTTAAGTGTTTTGCCTATTTAAAAATTATTTATTCTATTTTAAATTTATAATTGTGGTAAGAATGTACCTAACAGTATTTCCCATCTTACCCATTTTTAAGTGTACAGTTCAGTAGCATGAAGTGTATTCACATTGTTAGGCAACAGATCTCTAGAACTTTTTCATCTTATAAAACTGAAACTATATCCATTAAATAACTTCTCATTCCCTCAGTCCCTAGTAACCATCGTTCTGTATTTTCTGTTTTTGTGAATTTTTTTTTTTAAGATTTTATTTCTTTATTTGAGAGAAAGAGAGAGAAAGAAGGAGAGACAGAGAGTACAAGCGGGGAGGAGAGGGAGAAGCGGGCTCCCTGCAGAGCAAAAGCCCGATGCGGGGCTCGATCCCAGGACTCTGGGATCCTGAGCCGAAGGCAGACGCTTAATGACTGAGCCACCCAGGCGCCCTGTTTTTGTGAATTTGACTTCTAAATATCTTTCCATTTATTTAATTTCTTAAAACAGTATTTTATAGTTTTCAGAATGTAAGTTTTGCACTTTTTTTTTGTTAAATTTATTCCTAAGTATATTGGTCTTTTGATGCTATTGTAAGAGGAGTTGTTTTCGTTTTTCGTTTTTTTTTTTTTTTCTGAAAGTAAATGGGGATTCTTTTTCTTAGTTTCGTTTTCTGATTGTTGCTACTGTATAGAAATGCAGCTAGTTTTGTATATTGATATTGTATCCTGCAGCCTTGCTGAATTCATTTGTTAGCTCTAATAGTTTTTTGCGTATGTGGTTTTTGTAGTATTTATTATGTACAAGATCATGCCACCTGCAAAGAAGAGTTAGTTTTACTTCTTCATTTCCAGTCTGCATGCCTTTTCATTTTGTTGCCTATTTGCACTTGCTAAAATTCCAGTACAATATTGAATAGAATTGGCAAGAGTAAACAAACTTGACCTGTTGCTGATCTTAGGGAGTAAGCTTTAAGTCTTTCCATGAATTATGATAGCTGTGGGGTTTTTTATCAGGTGAGGAAGTTCTCTACCTTTCTTCCAATTTACAGGTAGTGCTTATTCTTGACTACCTTTTATTTTGCTGTTTTGTTCACTTGCATAACTTACCAATATACTACTACTACTAATCACTAGCATCAGGTTTTATCATATGCCAGGCACTGTTTTAAGTGTTTTACAAATAACAGCTCAGTCGACATATGTTAGTTCTATTCAGTTTCAGTATTTTTGATCCATATATCTATCTGAATATTGGGAGAACATGCCTTTTTTAACAGATTTTGAGAATCCTTTGGCAAAAATATATGAAAAAAAGTTTTGAATATTGTTATTCTATAATCATTCCTCTTTGTTCAATATAAGCATCTAATCCTAAAACTGGCCAGTCCACACAGAGCTTTGAACAACTCAGTAGGTTGAGAGCACATTTTTTTTTCGTTAAGGTAAAAGCAAAACATGTTTACTTTAGAAAATGCAGATAAGCAAAAGTTCAAGTGTTTACAGTTCTTCTTTGGGTACATTCCTAGAAATTGTTTTAGGCCAAAGGAATACATATTTCTGAGGGTTTTTTGGGTAGGAATTGCCAAATTGCTCTCTGGAAATAATGCACTCGTAGTAGCGTATGTGAGTGCCAGTTACTTTGAACTTTTTCCCATCATAGATGATAGGAACTTTTAAATAAGTTATATGGCGTTTTGAGAGATGGAAAATTCCACTTACTTGAAAAATGTTTTGTACAATGAGACATAACAATTTCTGGCAGCAATAAATTTATTGAATATTAATTAGTACTTTTAAAATAGCTTTTAAGGTCAAAAGAGTAAGTTTGAATATCTTAGTTCATTACATGAAGATTAGTCAAAAGAAATGGAAAATACTAGCTGAGACTTTGACAACTTTTTAACATAAAAAAAAAAATCATGCTAAAAATAATCCTGAAAAGGTTTCAGATTCTAAGAGGGCAAACAAAATATTGTTAATGATCATTCTTTTCTGAGTTGTAATGTAGCTTAGGCAAGTTTGTGTTTGAGAACAATTGGTAAAAATCATTTGAATACAGTTTTGCCTGGACATAACAGGAACATTCATTTTTATTTATTTTTAAAAAATATTTTATTTATTTATTTGAGATAGAGCAAGAGAGAGAGAGCACAAGCTGCAGGGAGGAGCAGAGGGAGAGGGAGGAGCAGGCTTCCTGCTGAGCAGGGAGCCCGATGCAGGGCTGGGTCCCAGGACCCTGAGATCATGACCTGAGCCAAAGGCAGACGCTTAACTGACCGAGCCACCAGGAGCCCCTATTTTTATTTTTTTTTAAAGATTTTATTTATTCATTTATTTGAGAGAGAAAGAGAGAAAACAGCATGTGGGGGGGGGGGCGGAGGGAGAGGCGCAAGCAGACTCTGAGTGCTGAGGGTGGAGTGGGACATGGGGCTGATCCCATTACCCTGAGATCAAGACCAGAGCCAAAATCAAGAGTTGGTTGCTTGGGGCGCCTGGCTGGCTCAGTTGGTTAAGCGACTGCCTTCGGCTCAGGTCATGATCCTGGAGTCCCTGGATCGAGTCCTGCATCGGGCTCCCTGCTTGGCAGGGAGTCTGCTTCTCCCTCTGACCCTCTCATGCTCTCTGTCTCATTCTCTTAAAAAAAAAAAAAAAAAAAAAAAAAAAGAGTTGGTTGCTCAACCGACTGAGCTACCCAGGCGTCCCAGGTACACTCATTTTTATTTATTTATTTATCTATCTATCTATCTATCTATTTATTTATTTTTAAGATTTTATTTATTTGAGAGAGAGAGCACAAGAAGGGGGAGCGGGACAGGGAGAAGCAGACTCCTGCTGAGCAGGGAGCCCGATGCGGGACTCCATCCCAGGACTCCAGGATCATGACCTGAGCCGAAGGCAGTCGCTTAACCAACTGAGCCATTCATTTTTAAATAATGGGGTATGAAGTACAACTTAACTATTTTGAAAAATAAGGTCATTTGTCTTTTGCTTTTAATGAAATTTGTTGCCAAGCCCTGGAACTGGAATAGAACTGCAAATTGTAACAATGTACTGATGGGGAAAATAAAACAATCAACTTTGACAGTTTTTAAGGTGTACTTGCTAGAAATGTGTAGAGATGAAAAGTTTGAGGGAAGAGCTTGCTTTTTTTTTTTTCCTATGATTTTATTTTTAAGTAATCTCTACACCCAACGTGGGGCTTCAACTCATAATCCTGAGATCAAGTCACATGCTCTACTGACTGAGACAGCCAGGCACTCAAAGCTTGCATTTTTAAATCTTTGTTCTATCAAGAACATTCTGGAATCTAAATAATTTTAATAATTTTATCAGAAGTTTCAATCTTGGAATTCAAAGTTCTTAGAGTAAGAATTGCTGTTGGCAAGGGGCACCTGGTTGGCTCGGTTGGTTAAGCACCTGACTTAGTTTCGGCTCAGGTCATGTTCTCAGGGCCATGGGATCAAGCCCCATCTGGGGCTCTGTGCTCAGTGTGGGGTCTGCTGGAGATTCTCTCTCTCCCTCTCCCTCTGCTCCTCCCCGTTCTCTCTCTCTCTCAAAAAAAAAAAAAAAAAAAAAAAAAGAATTGCTCTTAGCAGTCATTTAATTATGCCCTCCTATCCACATATATATCTGAGATTAAAGTCTGGTTTATTGCCCTCTAGCCAGCAGGTTAATCAGATGTCAGTTAAGTACCTTTGATGTATAAATAAGGCATTGTACCAGGTTTGTTAGTAGGGGGTTTGGGTGAATAAAATACTAAAACAGAAAGTTCCATGTTATAAATAATAGTTAAGTAAATTAATAGTAACTAAACGATATAGGACACTAATGGGGTTGGGGAAGAGGCTTGCTCTAAAATGGAGGGAAGTGTCTTACAGAAGTAGAATTTGTGTTTGGCCTTTGAAGAAGAGACTGGGAGAGGGCTTCAAGCCAGAAGAAGGGAATGAGTTTGCAAAGGCATGGAGTTGAAGACAGTAAACTGTTAAGTGCTTGGTGTTTTGTTTACTTTTAGAGAGGATTGGTGAGGTGAGGGTCGGGGAGGTAGTATAGACAGGTTTGTGGTTTGTTTTCATGGATATGAAGAGAATTGGAAAGGCAGGAGGAAGTCAAAGTGGGGCTTTAAGTCTTACTCTGTATTCAGTCATTGACGGACTGCCTGTCAGTGCTTAACTTTTCCCTCATGCAAAACCATGGAGAGCAAATAGCATTAGGTTCATTAAAGTATCTTACCTTCTCCATGATGTTGCGGACTCTTCTGTCCCAGGTCCTAAGGAAGCTTTGTAATTCATCATTATATAATACATCAGCTGAGAATTGTAATCTATGTGAAATCTTTTCTTTTTTTTTAACCACAAATTATCTCCTGATTTTAAAATAAGATATGGCATTGTAAAAGTATAATGATAAGCAGGCGAATTCTCTTATTGTGTGTGGCAACCCACCCAATTCTCTTATTGTGTGTGGCAACCCACCCACACGGTTGATGACAGGTATGGTGATAAAAGAAAAATAAACCAAAGTTAACTCTAGTTGAGGAATAGAGTTTCTAGATTATTTTGATTATAGAATAGAAACCAGTTTATAGCTTTAAAAAAATTACAGACCAATTGTGATTGGTATGTCCATTTATTGCTTTTGTAGATTGGCCAGAATACATCTTTAAAATCTCAATCTTTTGTCCCCATGCTAAATAATTTGGGGCTATTAGTCTTCCATTTGAAATACAAGATTGTTTGGTTTCATTAAAAAACAAACTGCTGGAATATGCTTATAAAATTTTAAATTTAAAGTAATATGTGAAAAAATTCAAACATTGGAGACTGTTATAAAGTAATAATTCTCTTTCCTTTAAGTGATCATTTTCTTTTTCCTGCATGTAGGATCATATTTGGGATCTCTCTTGCAGTTTGCATTTTTTAAACTTAATAAATCTTAGATGTCTTTTTATTTAGTATACGTAAGTATAAGTTTTTGAGAGTATGTATGTGGGTATTTCTGTTGCACAAATGCTTGGTAATTTATTTAACTTATCCTTTATTGATGGGCATTTCAGTTGCATCCAGCATTTTAATATCATAAACAGTGCTGTAGGAAGCATTCTTTTTTTTTTTTTTTTTAAAGATTTTATTTATTCATGAGAGAAGGAGAGAGAAAGGCCGAGGGAGAAGCAGACTCCCCACTGAGCAAGGAGCCTAATGCAGGACTTGTTCCCAGGACCCTGGGATCACTACCTGAGCCAAAGACAGATGCTTACCTGACTGAGCCACCCAGGCCCCCTGCAGGAAGCATTCTTGAAACAATATCATTGCTTACTTGTGCTGGTGTGCTTGTAGGACACTTAAAAGTGAAATTTCTGGATCAAAGAGTTTTTTAATTCAAAATTTATTAAATTTTTTTTTAAAAACGTTGTACCAATTCACATGTATATTGTTTTCCCATACAATTACCAATATGTCTTTACCAGTCTTTTTTTAAGCTTTGCTAGTTTGATGGGTGACAAACAGTATAGCATAAATTTGTTCTCATAAATTATAAGTGAGGTAGAGAACTTTTTTCATACATTTATTGACTTTATTTTTTTCTTTAAAAACCTTATTCATATTCTGCCCATTTTTGTTCCCTACCTGGTGGCTATTATTTTCCTTCCTTCCTTCCTTTCTTCAAAGATTTTATTTATTTGAGAGAGAGAGAGAGAGAGAGAGAGAGAGCATGAGCAGGGGGGAGGGGCAGAGGGAGAAGCAGACTCCCGCTGAGCAGGGAGCCGGATGCTGGCCGATCTAGGACCTGGGGATCATGATCTGAGCTGAAGACAGACGCTTAACCAACTGTGCTACCCAGGTGCCCCATTTTTTTTCTTCTTCTTCCTTCTTCTTCCTTCTTCCTTCTTCCTCTTCTTCCTCTTCTTCGTCTTCTTCCTCCTCCTCTTCCTCCTAAAGATTCTATTTATTTATTTGACAGACAGACAGAGCGAAAGAGGGAACACAAGCAGGGGGAGTGGGAGAGGGAGAAGCAGGATTCCCGCCGAGCAGGGAGCCTGATGCGGGGCTCGATCCCAGGCCCTGGGATCATGACCTGAACTGAAGGTAGACACTTAACGACTGAGCCACCCAGGCACCCACCCCTATTTTTCTTCTTCTTTTTTTTTTTTTTTTTTAAAGATTTTATTTATTTATTTGAGAGAGAGAGAGAGAACACATGAGAAGGGGGAGGGTCAGAGGGAGAAGCAGACTCCCTGCTGAGCAGGGAGCCTGATGTGGGACTGGATCCAGGGACTCCAGGATCATGACCTGAGCCGAAGGCAGTCGCTTAACCAACTGAGCCACCCAGGCGCCCCTATTTTTCTTCTTTTAAATAAGTTATATTTTAAGGAAATAAATCCTTTGACTGTCGTGTACTGTGAATATTTTTTAAAGTAGCTACTTGTTTTTTGACTTTGCTTATGGTGTGTCTTGCCATGTTTAGTTTTTATGTTATCAAATATTCTTTTATTGCTTTTAGATTTCTTGTCATGCTTAGAAGTCATCCAAGATTATGAAGAAGGAAAACATGAATTTTTAAACTTTTTTTGGGGGGGGGTTTATGCTTAAATATTTGATCCATATGAAATTTATTTTGAATAATAAATGAATTAGGGGTCTAATTTTATAGTTTTCCAAAATGGCTAGCCAGTTTTCAACATTATCTAATCTATTAAATCACTTTTCTGTATAAATATATACTGATCCTCATTTCTAGTTCATATTTCATTTCTGTGCAGTTAGTACAGACATGTAATTAGTTGAGAATTTTAGAAGGTTGTTGAGGTCAGTGGAGCAGTAGAAAAGGTGATAGGTGGATTATACTATCTTAGCTCCCCTTTTGCCTTTTTTTTTTTTTTTTAAGATTTTATTTATTTGAGAGAGAGAGGGAGAGAGAACGCATGAGAGGGGGGAGGGTCAGAGGGAGAAGCAGACTCCCCACTGAGCAGGGAGCCTGATGTGGGACTGATCCCAGGACTCCAGGATCATGACCTGAGCCGAAGGCAGTCTCTTAATCAACTGAGCCACCCAGGTGCCCCTCTCCCCTTTTGCTTTGAAGATTGATAAATGGTTGGGGCGCCTGGGTGGCTCAGTTGGTTAAGCATCTGACTCTTGAGACTCTTGATTTTGTCTTGAGTTGTGATCTCAGGGTCGTGGAATTGAGCCCCATGTCAGGCTCTAAGTTTACTGCAGTCTGCTTGAGATTCCCTCTTTCCTTCTCCCTTTGCCCCTTCCCCTCAAGCAATCTCTCTTTCTCTCTAAATAAATAAATCTTTAAAAGAAAAAGATTGATAAATGATTGCTTCTTTCAAGGAGTACTTGTAACCATAACCATCCTATGGACTTGAAATGACTTTGACTTACTCTTTTAGATTACTTCTCTGTGGAGAACAAAGTGAAGCTGGGATGAAGATGTAAGGCATAGTCAATGAGAGGTTTTTTTTTTCCCCCGCAAAATAACCAGGATTCTAAAATGAGTTTGAATTTCTCTAGGCAATAAAAACCTGCTAGTCGGTGCCTACACAGTAGCTAATTCTGTACTTGCCACAAAGAGACGAAGAAAATGTTTGTTAAAAGAACTGAAACTTGAAAAAATGGTTATTAGTCACTGCTTAGAACTTAGTTGTCTTTAGGAATGTAGTCACTATAAGTAGGCTTTCATTTTTTTTTTTTTTTAATTTAAGTTTTATTTTTGTGCTGCTTGTTGCATGAATAGGGGTTAGAAGATGGGTATTAGTTCAGGCTCAGTTACTGGCCTTGTGATTGTGGGCCAGATGTTTAATTTCTTTGAATCTTACTTATTTTTCTTTTTTAAAGATTTTATCCATTTATTTGTCAGAGAGGGAGAGTGCACAAGCAGGGGAAGCAGCAGACAGAGGGAGAAGCAGGTTCCTTGCTGAGCAGGGAGCTCGATGTGGGACCATGACCTGAGCCGAAGGCAGAGGCTCAACTGACTGAGCCACCCATGCATCCTAATTTGAACAGTTTCTCTAAGGATGTGGATCAAGGCAGTAGTTTGAAGAGTTAGTATTGAAAATGAGATGGCCTCTGCCTTCCTCTGACATAGGAACCATGGAGATAGTGAAAATTAAGAAAGAAGACACTTAAGGAGTTAGTACCCAAGGTGATCAACCGAAGGTTGCTTGTTAGGGCTGGGGCTTGCGGAAGGTGGAAAATGTATGGAGCTACAGTTGTGAGGATTGTTAAATTAATCAAGAGGCCAAGATGCGGATTTCATTTTTTATTGCAGGACTGGTTAAGGCTTGGCAGTATCAGTTTAGAGTGGCACATTTTCTTACTTATTTACGTGGTAATTACTTCCGTAGGTGCGACAATTTGAAATTTGAGAAAGCAAATAGCAGGCAGTATCTGGGATTGGGCTGTGGCGTGGTGGGTCCGGGAAATTGGTGGTGGTGACATAATGATTGGGGTTAGAACTCTAGGCTGGGTGAGAAAACTGGTAGGCAAACAACCTAAATAAAAAACAGTTTTCATCAGAAGAAGAGAAACTGTTTCCGTATGTTTCTCTTTCGAGCAATGAAATTTTAACTAGAAACTCCCCAGGAGATTTTTTATGTCTCTTTGGCCATAATTGGATTACAGGTTATGCTAGCTATTTTCCTTTTGTCTCTCTACTCTTCTCCCCTATTTTGTGTCCCAGAAGACTGACTGTAATGGACTGTATCAGTAAGGTGTGGTCATGGGGGGGTGGGCTGGGGCGGGGTGGGGAGGGGCCAGCAGAGAGAGTAAGGGGAGTGTGTTTATATGGTTGGTTTCCTCTGTGCTGGGGACCATCACTCCTGTCTAACAGTTCTCCAAGGGATTCTCTTTGGGTTTCTGTAACCATTTCCCTCCTTTGTCCTTTGAGGCCTAGGGGTGGCAACGGCTTTCCTGGTACTTGCTACTAGCCATAGAATTCCACAGTGTCCTTTTTTGCTTTTCTTAAATTCTGCCCACACATGTATAAAAGGGCCATCTTTAAACTCTTCTCAGTAAACTAGCTCCTCTGGGTCATCTTTGTGCTGCCCTCACTCTGGGAGATCCCTGTGCCCATTCTTAAATCAGTCTCTGGCAAGGGGAATGAAACACATGCCCTTACTGGGGAAGCAGCCAACAGCGTTCACCATCGTTGTGTTAGTATGTACAAAGTCACGTGTACTTATCTGTCAGCTTTGTCAGCCAAATTTACAGTTAGTTTGCCATCTAGAACAGGAGTTGGCAACCACAGACATGTATGTTCATTTGTTGTGTTTGTAGTAAGTGGACCATATGGCCCGCAAAGCCTAAAATACTTGCTATTTGGCCCATTACAGGGAAAATTAGTTGACCCCTGATTTTAGAACTACACCATTCAGTATGGGACCCAGTAGACCTACACTTCAATATGGTCCAGCTAAGCGCTTGAAATGTGGCTAGTCTGAATTGAGATAACATAATTATAAAATACATATCACATTTCAAGGACTCACTTGTACCCGTTTCTTTCTTTTTTTTTTTTTTTTTGAGAGAGAGAGTGCGCACTAGAGAGCTGGAAGGGGCAGAGGGACAAGGAGAGAGAGAATATTCAGCAGGCCTGATGCTCAGGGCAGTGCCCATCTCATAACACTGAGTTCATGATCTGAGCTGAAATCAAGAGTCAGATGCTTAACCCATTGAGCTATCCAGGTGCTCCTCTTCTTACTTTTTAATGTGGCTCCTAGAAACTTTAAAATTACATATATGGTTCACATTATATCTCTCTGGGACGGCACTGATCTAAGTGACCGGTCACTTTGAAAGTGAGTAGATGGGATGCCTGGGTGGCTCAGTCAGTTAAGGGTCTGCCTTTGGCTCAGGTCATGATTCCAGAGTCCCGGGATCGAGTTTGCATCGGCCTCCCTGCTCAGCGGGGAGTTTGCTTCTCCCTCTGCCTTCCGCTCCCCCTGCTTGTGTGCACGTGCTCTCTCTCTCTCTGACAAATAAATAAATCTTAAAAAAAAAAAAAGTAGATAAAAGCTAACCTTAGGCAAAAGCCTATTAAAATTAGTTTTATAAAGCAAAGCAAGCATGGCACCCAGAGAGACATTTGGCCCAGGTTTTTACAAGTCTTAGTCTTCTTTCCTCTGCCTGAAATAATCTTTCTAGCACCTGTTCACCATGATTTTCCTTTATCATCTGGGACCCAGCTCAAATATTGACTTACTCTGCAAAAGCTGCCTCCACCCACAGTCCTCTGTATGTTGTAATTATCTATGTTTGCACATTTCTTCTGAGATCCTAAAGGAAGGGTTTGGAATACATGTGTACTACTCTCTCTATATACTGAGTACTCAGTGGGTTTTTATTTAATGAGTCGAATATATAATAGAATGAATAAATCCTTCTGGGTGACTTTGGCAGAGTAGTATAAATATGGGATTGTTACAGGAAGCAGATTTGGTGCAAAGCCATGAAGAGGTAGCCCAAGTTGAAAGGTACAACTCCTTGGAGTTGTTTACTGTAGTCCTGATTGCTTTCATTTCCGTTTTACTGAAGGTATTGCTATGATAGCACAGTACAGTAAATGATCACTTTTATTCCACATAAAAATTATGTAAGATACAGTCTTTTTTTTTTTTTTTTTTAAGATTTTATTTATTTCAGAGAGAGAGAGCGTGTGCGTGTGTGCGCAAGCATAAGCAGGGGGAGCGGCAGGCAGAGGGAGAAGCAAACTCCCCGCTGAGCAGGCCCCCCCCACCCCATACTGGCTCAGGTCCCGATTCTACCTCCTTGTTCAGCGGGAAGTCTAATTGGGATTTTCTCTCTCTCTCCCTCTGCCCCCCCCATGCGTGCATGTGTGTGTTCTCTCTCTCTCTAAAATAAATAAATCTTTTAAAAAATTGGTTAAAATAAGATTTTTGATAATTCAGGGAATAAATTTTAAATATTCCAATTTAAATATAGTAGACTTTACAAGGGTTAGGTAATGTTCACAAAGGTAAATGTTGTACACCTGATTTGTTGGAGATGAGAGGGCTAGGAGAAAACAAAATGTAGATTAGCTTTTTCTATGGATTTATCCTTGGGTCTACTAATTAGATATTATCAGTTAGTGATATTAGTAGACCTAGGCAGATCTTTTAGAAATTGCATGACTCTCAGTCCTGGCTTATCACTATTTCAGGGTCATGTTTTAGAAACTTAGAAACCTTGAGTTGACTTACGTGGTTGGATGTCCTTTTTTTTTTTTTTTTTTAAGATTTTATTTATTTATTTGACAGAGACAGAGAGGGAACACAAGCTGGGGGAATGGGAGAGGGAGAAGCAGGGAGCACGATGCGGGGCTCGATCCCAGGACCCTGGGATCATGACCTGAGCCGAAGGCAGACACTTGACTGAGCCACCCAAGTGCCCCTGGATGTCTGTTCTTTAAATCATTGGATGTTAGCTTTTAGGGCATTATTCTTTTGGCTTTTATGACATTTAATTTTTAAATTTTGGGGTAGTAAGAAAGTAATTTTCTTTTGAATGTTACATGAAATTAATTTTAAGGTGAAGGAAAATGAGTAGAATTGGCTTTTTAATATATTTTTCTTTTTTTTTTTTAAAGATTATTTATTTATTTATTTGAGAGAGAGAGAATGAGAGAGAGCAAGCACATGAGAGGGGGGAGGGTCAGAGGGAGAAGCAGACTCCCTGCTGAGCAGGGAGCCCGATGCGGGACTCGATCCAGGGACTCCAGGATCATGACCTGAGCCGAAGGCAGTCGCTTAACCAACTGAGCCACCCAGGCGCCCGATTTATTGCATTTCTCTTGTACATGGTCCTTCTCATCCTGCCAGAGTGGGCTTTCTGGTATCAAATCAGTTATTTTCCTGCTTAAAATTCTTAGTTTCCTCAGAGCCCTTGTTAGAATAAACACAGGCTCTTCATGATATGACCTCTAGCCTCCTTTCCAGTTGACAGCTCCACCACCGTCAGCAGTTGAAGATACTATTCCACTATCTGTTGGCTTCTGTTGTTGGTTTGGTAGGTCAGGTACCCAGAATAATTGCACTTTTTTTGTAGGTGGTATTTGCTTTCTAGCTACTTTTAAGAGGTGTGTGTGTGTTTAATAAACCTGTGTGTTAGAGTTTCACTGTGATATATCTAAGTGTAGATTTTATTTATCCTGCTTGGCCTTAACTTTGAGGATTGGCATCTTTCAACAATTATGGAAACGTCTCAGCCCTTATCACTTATTTTTGTCTCTCATTATAGGATGCATTTTTGGACCTTCTCATTCTCCATGTTTTTTTTTTTTTCCCAAGTGCAGTACTGTGAAAGGATATAAATAGTCCAAATGTCCAATAGGGGATTAAATAAATTATATTTCAGCCATAAAAACAGACTAACAGACCAATAAAAATGATGTAGAGGAGTATGTAATGACATGGAAAGATATTCACAATACATTAAGTGAAAAAAGCAAGTTCCAAAACTGCATGTATGAGTCCATTTTTGTCATATGTGTATTTATAATATGTACATTTGCCAAAGTAGAAGGACACATGATATTTACCAAAATATTAATGTTAGTTACTTGGATACCATAGGATAATGGGTGGTTTTGTTAGAGTTCTTTTCAGGGAAGGCATTTGGGATTTTAATTTTCTGTAATGAAGATTACTTTTAGAATAGGGAGAGGGAGTTACTAAATTTAAATTAGCCCAAAGATGCCCCCGCAGTTCATTTTGAGTTCATTCTGGTGTTAACAAAAATTCAACTGGGTGGGGGCGCCTGGGTGGCTCAGTCAGTTAAGTGACCAACTCTTAACTCTTGGTTTCAGCTCAGGTAGTGATCTCAGGTTCATGAGATTGAGCCTCACGTCAGGCACTGTGCTTAAGGTGGAGTCTGCTTGGGACTCTCTCCCTCTTCCTCTGCCCCTCCCCCCTGCTTGTTTTCTCTCTTTCTCTTTCTAAAATAAATAAATAATTAAAAAAAAAAATTCACCTGGGAGAACTTGAAGATCTAATTGGCCTTATTAATTGAGTCGTGAATTGGAAATCATCCCATCTACCAAGTAGAGGGGAGTTCAGAGGAGCTGTACAAAATGGAAGGATTTTATAGGCAGAAACAGGGCAGGACAATTAGCAAAAGAAAAGAAAAGATAGTTTCAGGCAAGGCCACCTTCCCTTAAATGAAAGGTCTTTTGAGGATGGATTACCTTATTTTCCTTTGGTTGAGGGAGGGGGTTGGAGAGGGCCATGTGACAGATTACCTCATTGATGCTGACCCTAAAATTCCAGATTGGTTAAAAGTACATTTCTGGAAGTGGTTGCAACTTTAATTAGGTTAGGTTCCTGGTTTTGGTGACTTGTCCTAGCATATGTAACTCCATTTTGGGCCTGTGGTTTTCTTTTTAGCACTGGCAAAGTAAATATTTCTGGGAAATTACTTAAAACTTTGAGTGCCCTTCACTCTTCCTTGTAAGTATAATATTCAGTAGCAATTGTTGATACTGAAACAAAAATACACAAGTAAATTTTGCCAAGGAGAATAGATGAGAAAATATAAATTCTCATTAAAAAATTATTACTAAGATGACACCAAGTTACCTTACAGCTTTTTACAAAGACTGGGAACTAGAAGTTGTAGTCTTCTGCTTCATGTGTTTCAACACTCAGTCTGTTCTGTTTTATTCATTCATTTGTGTGGAAGGTCTCTACACAGGATGGTGGATGATATTCTTGGTTCCCATAGTATAACAGGAAACTTGACATTTCACTTAAAAAGATAAAATAACATTTGCTGTCAGATTATAAAATTCCTTTTCTAGAAGATACTCTAATATTTGAAGATATGCTTTGAAAAAATATAAAATGAAATATACCATTTTATTTCAAGATCAGTAAGTCTATGTCGAACTTAAATGAATTCCAGTAAAACTCTAACTCAAAGAAAAATCTAACCTTAACAAAAAGCTCCAGTAACAGATTATTTTAGCAAGCAAAATGAGCAGTGTATGTGGCTGTTAATGGGCACCATGTTTAATAGGATGGACATTAGCTTTTGCCTTTAACATAATTGTCCAATTATGTTAAAGGTATTGCTTTAAGCTGTGAATGTTTTGCCAAAGAAAAACTTAAATTTTTTTTTTTTAAAGAATTTTATTTTCTTTCTCCAGGTAGGAAGGATACAAGTTAGAAATTTTACCAACAAAACTTTAAAAAAATGTGTTTTTGAAGATTTTACTTATTTGTTAGAGCGTGAGCACAAGCAGAGGGAGAAGCAGGCGGCCCGCTGAGCAAGGAGCCATGCGAGACCCAGTCCCAGGACCCTGGGATCATGACCTGAGCCAAAAGGCAGACTCTTAACCGACCGAGCCACCCAGTCGTCCCTAAAATTTTTTAATAAATACATCAAAAACTAAAATCTAGCTAGGCTGTTATGCAAGATATTATGTGTGAAGACAAACTGATAAATGAAGGCAGATTTCATTCAAAATGAACTCTACCCATATTAAAAGGGCAGACAATCAGCTGCTTGCTTAAATTATAATAGTACTATGATTCAGTATGAAAATAAGGAACTGTCTGCAAATCTGTGACAGTAATAAATCAAAATATACAATGTATATAGGAGTTAAACAGCAACAAATTCTAATTAAAAACATTTTAATATCTTGAAAATCAATTTTTCTTTAAAATCATGAAAAAGATGCTCATGTTAGTTAATAATTGACTCTAAACCTCAGTTAAACATTAGGAAGCTACGTTAATGTGACTTAGTATACAGAAAGGAATCTTTCAGAATACGGAAATGAGAACGAAATGGATTTTATTTATTTATTTTTAAAGATTTTATTTATTTATTTGTCAGAGAGCACAAGCAAGGGGAGTAGCAGGCTCCCCGCTGAGCAGGGAGCCCAACGCGGGAATGCATGACCTGAGCCAGAGGTAGACGCTTAACTCACTGAATCACCCAGGCATCCCAGAATGAAATGAATTTTAGAATATTTTTGTAACCCGCCCCCCCAAAAAAGCAAAAAACAAGTCTGTACCCATTAACAGTCATTCCCCATTCCTCACAGTTCTACCCCCAATCCCTGGGCATCCACCAACCTTCTGTCTTTCTGTATAGGATCATCTATTTTGGATTTCATGTAAATGGAATCCTACAGTATGTTGTCTTTTGTGACTTTAATTTAGCAGTTTTCAAGTTTCATCCATATTAAAGTGTGTGTCAGTGTTTTTCTCCTGTTATTGCTGGATAATATTTCATTATATGGATCAACAACATTCTATTAATCTGTCAGATAATGGATATTGGAGTTGTTTTCACTTCTGTTATTATGGATATTGCAGCTATAAACATTGATATACAGGCTTTTGGCTGGACATGTTTCATTTCCCTTGTGTGTACACCTAGGACTGGGATTGGGTCATGTGGTAGGTCTGTGTTAAACCTTTTGAAGAACTTTCAGACTGTTTTTCAGAGCATCATTTTACATTCCCACTAGCAGTGTAGGAGGGTTTTAATTTCTTCATGTTCTGGCCAACACCTTTTTTACTCCCCGCCCCTCCCCAAAGAAAAAACAAGCAAAACCTCTGTTTTATTCTTACCAAGTGGATACCATTCTTCTAAATATTCTTATTACAGGTGTTTATAAACACTTACTAATTGTATCACAAAAGAGTTATCATATCCAGTCCCTGAAATAACACTCTTCTCAAAGTTTCCTGCATGTACAACTTCTTTTTCCTCCCCCCCAGCTTTATTGAGATCAAATTGACACATTAACATTGTATAAATTTACGGTGTACAATGGCCAACACTTGTTATTTTTGATTATAGTTATCTAATGGGTGTGAAGTGCTGTTTTCATCATGGTTATGATTTGTATTTCGCTGGTGGCCAGGGAGGTGGAGCATCTTTCCATGTGGTACTGGCTATTTGTATATATTTTGGAGAGCAGTGTCTGTTCAGATACTTTGCCTATGTTTAAATTGGATTACTTGTCTTTATTATTGAGTTGTAAGAGTTCTTTATATATACAAGTCTCTGATCAGATTTGCAATTTTTTTTTTTCTTGTTCTGTGGGTTGTCTTTTTACTTTCCTCATGTTGTCCTTTGCAGGAAAAAAATTTTAAAAATAAATTTTGATGAAGTCCAGTGTATCCAAGTTTTCTATTGTTGCTTGCGCATTTTTGTAGTCACAGTTGCAAGATCCATTCAGATAGTCTAATTTCTCATATGGTCAGAATTGGATCTTACAGCATCATATGATTAATACAGTTGTGATTACTGTGTGTACATACAGTAGTTTTGTTTTTATCTTCTTAACATTTTTATGTATAAATTTCCTTCTGTTGATATTGCCCATGCTTCCTTTTTTAAGAGTTGTGTCATGTTTTGTGGTTGTATTATAATTCACATAGTCATCTTCTTGCTTGTTTATCAAATTCATGATTTAAATAGTGCTGGTTAGTAGCCATATCCATCAACTCAAAAGTTACCTTGTTTTCTTTCCTTAGGTAGGATTAACCTAAAACAGTTGATGGCAAAGAAGATACAGTTGACAGCAGAGGCAGAGGTAAGTAGCTTCCTGTTCAAGAAACAAGAATGTAGAGTTAGGGTAAGGAATTTTGTTTAGTAAAAAAAAAAAAAATTAAGATTTTATTTATTTATTTGTCGGAGAGAGAGAAAAGCAGGGGGAGCGGCAGGCAGAGGGAGAAGCAGGCTCCCTGCTGAGCAAGGAGCCGGATGTGGGACTTGATCACAGGACCCTGAGATCATGACCTGAGCTGAAGGCAGCCGCTTAACCAGCTGAGCCACCCAGGTGTCCCTGTTTAGTAAAATTTTTAATGCTCAGTTTCTTAAAGAATAATTTACCTTTCTTATCGGTTGACACTATCGTGCCACTTTGGGTGGGAGGATGGGTTAGCCTGGTGATGGGTATTGAGGAGGGCACGTTCTGCATGGAGCACTGGGTGTTATGCACAAACAATGAATCATGGAACACTATATCTAAAACTAATGATGTAATGTATGGGGATTAACATAACAATAAAAAAATTTAAAAAAAAAACAACTATCCTGCCACTTTGTCATCCTACATGTAAGAATCACATTGCTTTTTTCTCTCCCATCCCGTCCACCACTCTCATTTTCTGGCTTTTATTTTTATTTTTTTTAGAAGATTTTTATCTATTTGGGAGTGAGTGAGAGCAAGAGAGAACATGAACGGGGGGGTGGGGGGGGGGACAGATGGAGTGGGAGAAGCAGACTCCCCGCCAAGCAGAGAGCCTGATGTGGGGCTTGATCCCAGGACCCTGGGACCATTACCCCCGAGCCAAAGGCAGACACTTAACTGACTGAGCCACCCAGGTGTCCTTTATTTTCTGGCTTATACCAGCAGAATTTGGTTTTAGTGAACCTTGATATAGTTGAATGTCTGTGCAAGTGCCTTATGGAAGGTTATATCACCACCTGTCGTGGTTCATAGTGAATAATGGCTCAGTAGTAAATCTAAAAGTAGATCCCTGTTGTTAGGGAGGACATGGCTTGAGCAGAAGTATGGAGAGAGGAAACGTAAGACTTATCTCTTGGAAATGCCACTTCACTTGATGGGCATCTCTGCTCCTGTTGGGGCATGACAGAAAGAAAAATACAGTTGGAAAACCAGGGCTAGATTGTTAAGCATTTTTTTCTCTGCCTTTATGCCCTGTTCATAAAGCTCTTTCTCCTTGAAACTTGAACTTCCTGTTTCACCAGTCAAAATACTGCATATCCATCAAGTTGTAGCTCAAATGCTCCTGCTTCTACAATTTGCTAAATTTCAGCTTGAAATGATGTCCTTCCTTCCTCCTTTATACTTCTAAGAACTTAGCATATACTCTTAGTATATACTGTGTATTTATTACACAGTGCTTCTGTGTATAACAAATTCTTGTGAACTTATAGGTGATTTGACTTAGGAATGTTTTAATTGGCAATTTGATATCTAATGAGATTGAACATCTTGCCATTGTTAATTAATTGGAATGTTTTTGAGGGAGATATATTAGGAACGCTATTTTGATAGCAAAGTTGAAGATAAAGTATAGAGTTTGGAGACGAGACAAGATAGGAAGCTGTTGTAATATTTTAGTATTCTAGACAGGGTAAACGGGCAGGGAGGAGAAGAGAACTACACTTAGAAGTCCTATTACGGACTAGGCCATGTACTAGGTGCTTTACATACGTAATTTTATTAAATTATCCCATTTACAAGAGTGATCTCTAAGGGGTTACATTTCGTTGTTGTTTTATGGGTTGATATTTACTAATGTGAAATGACCATTGAGGTTGATGGGTATGTGAATATTGTTTGGAGCCATGAAATTTACTTGTTCTTTTGTGGGTTTTTAGAAATAATTGTTTTTTAGAGAGGGAGAGGGGCAGGGAGGGTCGGGGGAGAGGGAGAGAGAGAATCTTAAGCAGGCTTTGTGCTGGCAAAGACCCCAAGGCGGGGCTCGATCTTAACACCCTAAGATCATGACTTGAGCTGAGATCAAGAGTTGGTTGCTTAACAGACTGAGCCATCCAGCTGCTCCTAGAAATAATTTTTTTTTTTTTTTTTAAGATTTTATTTATTTGACAGAGAGATAGACAGAAGAGCACAAGCAGAGGGAATGGCAGAGGGAGAGGGAGAAGCAGGCTCTGCACTGAGCAGGGAACCCGATGCGGGACTCGATCCCAGGAACCTGAGATCATGACCTGAGCCGAAGGCAGACGCTTAACCATCTGAGCCACCCAGGCGCCCAATAATTTTTTTTTTTTAAGATTTTATTTATTTATTTGACAGAGAGAGACACAGCGAGAGAGGGAACACAAGCGGGGGAGTGGGAGAGGGAGAAGCAGGCTTCCTGCTGAGCAGGGAGCCCTATGTGGGGCTCGATCCCAGGATCCTGGGATCATGACCTGAGCCGAAGACATGCTTAACGACTAAACCACCCAGGCAACCCTCCTAGAAATAATTTTTTTTTTCTTTAAAGATTTTATTTATTTATTTGATAGAGAGAGACAAAGCGAGAGAGGGAACACAAGCAGGGGGAGTGGGAGAGGGAGAAGCAGGCTTCCCACAGAGCAGGGAGCCTGATGTGGGGCTCGATCCCAGGACCCTGGGATCATGAACTGAGCCAAAGGTAGATGCTTAACAACTGAGCCACCCAGGCGCCCCCTAGAAATAATTTTTAAAATAAATGAAAATCAATCTAGTCATTTGTAATTTGGAGTCACTCTGAACTAGTTCGCTCAACTACATTGGACCACCTTCCCCTGATCTTTAAGGGGAGAACATGGGACTAGCTATCTCCAGGGTTCTGTTCAGCTCCAGTAGTCTATGTCATTGCGTAACTAACCTAAACTTTTGCTCCTAATTCACTCTTTTCCTGGTGTAAAGGAAATGGGTAATCTGTAGATTTTATTGGCAACTCTTTCGGCTCCACAGAACTGGAGTTGTCAGATAAAATACAGTATGTGTAGTTAAATTTGAATTTCAGATAAACAACAAATAATTGTTTAGTCATCATGCAATATTTGAGATATAATTAGACTAAAAAAGTCACTTGTTTATCAAATTCACATTTAACTTTTGTCCTGTATGCTTATTTGCAAAATCTGGCAACCAACAAAGCACTCCCTGAAAGTTGAGATATATAGATAGAAGAGCTCATATTAAAGAATGGTGGAAAAGGTTGTCAAGTATTGAGCAAGCTCTTTAGTCTGAGGGGAAAACAAATGAGAGACGGATGATGAGATCAGTGGGTTGAACTGAGTCTGTTAAGGTCATGTCTAGGTCCAAATGCTATCTCTCATAAAAAAAATTTTAAATACTGAACTAAAAAAAAAAAAAATCCAGTGCTAGTGGGATTATACACATTGTGTAACCCTTAGTTAGGACCTTTTGAAATCCTTAGAATTGTATTGTAACAAGACTTAAAAGCTCTTGGAACAGTCCAGGGGAGACTCAAGTGATTAAATTCCAACCAACTTATGTTAATAGATAAATAACTTTGTTTTAACATTGTGTTAATGAAACTATTTGAAACAGTTTCTTTGGTTGCAAATAAAAGACACCTACTTCGGCTTATTTAAGTATAAAAGGAAACCTATTTGAAAGATATTAGTCTATCTCATAGAATCCCAGAAGTTGAACACTTAAGCTTTGGAAATGGAAACGCTTGAATAGCAAGAGTTCATGTAGTTTTTTTTTTTAAGTTTTTATTTTTTTTAAGGTTTTATTTATTTGACAGAGAGAGACACAGCGAGAGAGGGAACACAAGCAGGGGGAGTGGGAGAGGGAGAAGCAGGTTTCCCGCAGAGCAGGGAGCCTGATGTGGGACTCGATCCCAGGACCCTGGGATCATGACCTGAGCCGAAGGCAGACGCTTAACGACTGAGCCACCCAGGCGCCCCAGAGTTCATGTATTTCTGAATTTTTCAGTTAATCAGATTTTCAGTCCCTTGTTTTAAGTTCAGAGTTTCAGATTTATGAGAGAGAGAATTGGATTTTGGCCAGAAGGGCAGGACCATATAGTACAGCCCTGGCCTAAACACTGGGTACCTGTCCTTAACCTTTGAGGACAGTTTCCAGAGAAAAATGAGTATGAGAAGAGTTAAAAAGGAGTGCCTTGATACTGTGAATATTTGTAGAACTTTTATTAATGCACACAACTTTATAGAGGGAATGCTAGGTCTCATGTGAGGGGGATGAAAAACTACTTCCTATTTCTGTTTCTTAAAAACACAGATTTATTGCAACATATTTCATTTCCTTCTGATGTAGCATTTAAAATCCTATTTTACACATCAGTACCTTATGCTGTTGCCTAACTATTAAATGAGCAAACTGTAATGAGTAAGGCTCAGATGGCATGTCTGCAAATGAGGACTTCTCTTTATGGTTTATTGCTCATCCACGTAACCTCTTCTAAAAAAGTGTTTGGAGAGTGCCAATCTATTTGATTTATTGGCAGACTGCTGGAGAGATAAGTCTAGGTCTTTTCTGCCCAGAAATTCTTCGGTTACTGTATACGTTGAGGTTAGGTTGTGCTGGAGTAGATAAATATAAGATGAACACAGATAATTGTGGCTTAAACAATAGACGTGTGTTGCCCTTCCATGTAAATGATCTAGAAGTGGGAAGTCTAGAACGGTTATGGTGACTCTTGTGGTCCTCCCAGGACCCTGGTCCCTTCTACCTCTGTACTTCACATTTTGTAGGCTGTGATCGTCCTTTTCACTGTCCAGATGACTCCAGCCATTGCATCTGAGTTTCAGGGAGCAGGATTGAGTTAGGAAAAGAAGTGGGTTGACAACTAATAGCCTCTACTACAACTGTCCATTCTGCTTTCCTGCCCTTGGCATTCTGGTCAAGTCTTCTTTTGACTGTGTCCGTGTGATTGTATCCTTCTGATATTTCCCTTTCTGCCTTTTCTCACTTTGCCTAAATACATAGATGTATCAGTCTCCAGTCTCCTTCGATGAACCTTGGGAAAATCAGTTTATTGTTCTTTATGATTTCATCACTTATAAAATGCAGGAAGGTGCCTGTCACATTGCCCTGTTAGGAGTGTTCAGTAATCTGGCTCCATGAATTACCTACTTGGTTCCTTTGTCAGGCACTGTGTTAGGTGCTGGGATTCTGAAGAAGTTACAGTTTCTGTCCTCATGCTAGCTGAGACCACCATGTGTAAAATGGATAAACAAGAGGAACAACGACTGAATTAGATACTTTAAAAATGTTCTTTAAAAGCTGAAAAGTGATGTCAGTGTAGTTTGGTATTAGTGATAAGAAATTACATAATTTTAGAGCTTTATCGAGAACCTTACAGGTGATAGTTAATCTCTATTTTACATTAACGAGAATCTAAAACATCAAAACTAGTCAGATGGTAATACTCTGCATATCGCTGATTGAGGGACATTTTGGTTCTGCCCCACCCCCAATATTTTGTTTACCTTCTTCCATCATACACACAGATTCACGTGGACAATGTAGACACATGTAGGCTTGTATATCATAGGTATATCGGCAAAATCAGCATCCATTTATATGTTCAGTTATATATTTTTAGACATTACTTTGTGGGGTTTTTTTGTGTTAAAATATTTTTTGAAAATGTGATATAAAATGATTTCATGATCATCATTTGTATGAATGTATCATTTGTTAATTACTAGGAATGTATTTTTACCACTCCCTGGTTTTCTAACATTTAACAATGGCTAAATGAAGGAGGTTGGTAAAGATGATGAGAAATGGCAGAATATATCAATTAGGTAAGATGGGGAAGCTCCTGAATAGATGAAGATAAATGTGTTTTGGCTTAGTTTGTTGATAATAATATGATAACAGGAATATCGTAGTCTAACTTAAGTTGGGAGACAGCTCAGGATGAATTTTATTTTAAGTAAAGAGGGATTATAATTTAGAGCTCTAATTTTTTTTTTTTTTTAAGATTTTATTTATTTATTTGACAGAGAGAGACACAGCGAGAGAGGGAACACAAGCAGGGGGAGTGGGAGAGGGAGAAGCAGGCTTCCTGCCGAGCAGGGAGCCCGATGTGGGGCTCAATCCCAGGACCCCGGGATCATGACCTGAGCCAAAGGCAGATACTTAACGACTGAGCCACCCAGGCGCCCCTAGAGCTCTAATTTCGTTAGTCGCTGGGTTATCTTGAACCTTTGGCTTTCTGTATTAAGGGTATTAAGGATTATGCAATAGTTATGCTCAAGACTTAACTTCCAAACAAGTGTGTCTTTTTTTTTTTTAAATGTGGAGTTTATTACAATGCACTATTTATGACTGTAAACCTCTTTTACATTGATGCATTCAAATGAAATGTTTGTGATAGGACTAATTTATTAGATTACCTACCATTTTCAGGCTACATGTACATTGTTGACTTTTTTTTTTTTTTTTAGGTTTTACTTTTTGCTTATGGTACTCATATAGAAAATATTTTGGATCAAGTACAGTGGAAAGCAGTATAATGTTATGTGAACTTGGAGTCATCTAGACTGGGGGTTCTCATCCTAGTTAGACAGCTTACAAGTTCTGTGACCTTGGGCAAGTCACATTACTTGATTTGTTCGAGTTTGGATCTGGCTTCGGTAGAACAGGAATTATGTTGCCTACTTCACAAAGATTGTTTAGGACTAGCACTAATATATAAAAGCCCCTAAACAGACATTTAGCAGTCACAGACATTGAATAAATCCCAGCCATTACCAACAATGGCAACAGTAGTGATTTTTAGGCTCTTTTCCTTCATAGCTTTTAGAAAGAAATCAGGGCTAGGGAGTTCTTTTAGACAAGTACTTTCCGCTTTATGATAGATGTTGAGTAAAGTCAGCAGGAGTGTGAGTAGGAGTTTCAGTGCCAGGGGTTGGTTTCAAAAGCTGTTTTGAAATATACTTAACATCTACGGTCTTACCAGTTGCTTTGCTGAGAACTAGATGTACAGTGGTTAACAAAAAGACATGCTGTTTAAAGTCAGGCGGGGGAGGCAGACATTAAGACATCAAAAAATAGAAATATATAGAATTTCAGATGGTATTAGGTGCAGTGAAAGAAATGAATAAGATGCAGTAGCTTTAGAGTGAATTGTTAGGGGAAACCTCTCTTGAATTAGTTTAAGACCTAAACAGTGTATTACCTGTTCTATTGTGTTACCTGTTTTGCCCAAAAAGGTCTGGTTTCTGGTTCCATGCCACTGTGGGGTTAAAAGATTCTCTGTGTAAAGCCAGGCAGTGAGTCAGAGGAACAAGTAGTTAGTTCATGGCCTAGCAAGTAATATGACCTTGTGGAGTCAGAGTATAAATTTTTATACACTGTACTCAGTATATGTTTTTACTTTGTGTTTCTCTCAGTCTACTTTTTTCCCCCCTCAATCTACTTTTTTATTTTTTTTCATGCCTCTGTGCCTTTGAAAGGATGATTTTATCTATTCATAAATGACCCTCCTCTTTTCTCATTTTAAGACTCAGTTTAAGGTAACCTCTCCTTGGAAGGCTTTTTTCTTTTTTTTTTTTAAATTTTTTATTGTTATGTTAATCCCCATACATTACATCATTAGTTTTAGATATAGTGTTCCATGATTCATTGTTTGTGTATAACACCCAGTGCTCCATGCAGAACGTGCCCTCCTCAATACCCATCACCAGGCTAACCCATCCTCCCAACCCCCTCCCCTCTAGAACCCTCAGTTTGTTTTTCAGAGTCCATCGTCTCTCATGGTTCTTCTCCCCCTCCGATTTCCCCCCCTTCATTCTTCCCTTCCTGCTACATTCTTCTTCTTCTTTTTTTCTTTCTTAACATATATTGCATTATTTGTTTCAGAGGTACAGATCTGAGATTCAACAGTCCTGCACAATTCACAGCGCTTACCAGAACACATACCCTCCCCAGTGTCCATCACCCAGTCACCCCATGGAAGGCTTTTTATAGAAGAATTATCTTTCTAAAATGCAGATCTGAGCATGTTTATAAAACTTGTGTTTAAAACATCATTGGTCTCCAGTTGCCCTTTAGGAGAAAATGAAAAATTCTTAAAGTGGCCTAAAGGTCTGTCATGTTGTAGCCCATTTGCTTCTTCAGCCTCATCTCTGATCACTTGTGAGTGCCTTCACTAAGTGTTTGGACCGTAGGATCTTTGCTTCACGGTGATTGTTCCCCATTCTTAGAATATTAGAGGTTGTCCAGTTCAGCTGCTTATTTAAAAAATGGGGTTTCTTTCAGAGCGGAGAAGGGTGGGGCGATGGGCAAAATGGGTGAAGGGGAGACGGAGATGCCAGCTTCCAGTTTATGGAATGAGTAAGTCATGGGAATAAAAGGCACAGGGTAGGGAATAGAGTCAGTGGTACATTGTAGAAGTGTTGTATGGTGACAGATGGTAGCTACCCTTGTGAGGGCAGCATAACGTATAGAGTTGTTGAATCACTATGTTGTATACCTGAAACTAATGTAACATTATGTGTGAACTATACTCAAAAAAGATTTTTTTTTAAAATGAGGTTTCTCGGGGCACCTGGGTGGCTCAGTCAGTTAAGCGTCTACCTTTGGCTCAGGTCATGATCCTGGAGTCCTGGGATGGCGTCTGGCTTCCTGCTCAGTGGGGAGTCTGCTTGTCCCTCCCCGCTGCTCTCTCTCTCTTAAATGAATAAATAAAATATATATATATATTTTTTTAAAGAGGTTTCTTGGGGCGCCTGGGTGGCCTCAGTCAGTTGGGTGTCTGACTCTTGATTTTGTCTCAGCTCATGGTTTCAGGATTTCAGGGTTGAGCAATGGAGCCCTGTGTCAGAGGTTTCTTTGAGCTCTAAAATATAGTGATTAAGCACCTGCTTTTCTAGTTTCTAATTAACTGCCTGCGTCCTTCCTTTGGTCGTCCTTCTGTCCATCTGTCATCGTGCTTGGACAATCATAATCCATGGGCTGAATGAAATTAATAATAGAGACAAGGTAGAGAAGATAAGCAAATTAGAAAGCCTGTAACACTCCAATCTCCTTTTCAGGTGACTAATACCAGATTATTCAGATTTATAATGATCACAGTATGAAGTTCTGATTAATGACAGTTTCATATAATGGAAGAACTGCAAAGGCAGGAGTGGAGCACTGTTTGTCTTGTATTTTTCTATATTTCCTCTTATACGGGGAGTGGAGCACTGTTTGTCCTGTATTTTTCTATATTTCCTCTTATACGGGGAGTGATAGCAATAAGCAGTCACTCTTTATTTTCATCAGTATTTAGATACATGAAAGGAGAAGCTAAGGAAACTCGGTGCCCACAACAGAGTTCTTCCTTGTGTCCTAGTGGCAGCAGCTCTGTGCACTTTAATTGGCGCGAGCCAAGCTACTCATGCTGTTTGACAAAGTCCAAGTATGGGGGACGATCCTGAAAACAGGAGACTCCACAGCTGGCTCCTGCTAGTCTCTTTCATTTTGTTTATGGCAGTCTTTATAATTGTGGGAATATTTCTGGGCTGGCTCCTGCTATTCTTTTTCATTTTATTTATGGCAATCTTTATAATTGTGGGAATATTTCTGGGGTTTCATGATAAAGTGACTACTCATCTTAGTTACGCCTATCTAAGCAGTCATAATGAAACTAATTCCACGAAGAATTAGTTTCTATAGAACAAAAAACAAGACGGTCACGCTCTGTCTAGCACCTTTCTCTTTGCATACTGTTTTTTAGTTTTAGTGAAAGCCAATAAGCAGAAATCAATAAAGGTCATGTTAATCATTACAAAGGAAAAATGAAAGAAGGCTATGGCTGTAATCCAGAAAATGATCTAAGATTTGGAAAAACAAAAATATCCTAACATATAAATAAAGTTCCTCCGAGGCTGTCAGGAGGAGATGCTTGCAACCTGATCCTGTGTCTGTGTCTCCTCATTCGCTGACGCCGTCCTTTCCTACGAGAGACCCACCCCGGCTGGAGCTGGACTCCGGCATTTAATTGCTTGGAAAAAGAGGAGAAATCTCAGTGTTAAGAAATGAATATCAGGCATCTAGTTAGTATAATGCTGTGTATGGGAATATGGTAGATTTGAATCGTTACCTTTTAACATGGGTGGAGTATTATGCTAAGCAAAATAAGTCAGAGAAAGGCATTTCATTTATGTGGAATTTAAGAAACAAAACAAATGAGCATAGGGGGAAAAAGAGAGAGAGGCAAACCAAGAAACAGACTCTTAACTGATGGTTACCAGAGGGGATGTGGGTGGAGGGTGGTTTAAATAGGTGATGGGGTTTAAGGAGGGCGCTTATGATGAGCGCCAGGTGTTGTATGGAGATGTTGAATCATTATATTGTATACCTGACACTAATTACACTGTATGTTAACTACTGGAATTTATTTGTTTATTTTTAAAGATTTATTTATTTGACAGAGAGAGCACAAGCAGGGGGAGTGGCAGGCAGAGGGAGAGGGAGAAGCAGACTCTCCGCTGAGCAGGGAGCCCGAGGCGGGGCTCAGTCCCAGGACCCTGGGATCATGACCTGAGCCGAAGGCAGACGCTTAACCGACTGAGCCCCCGACTCAGATGCCCCCACTAACTGGAATTTAGATAAAAATATACATAAAAATAGTTATAGCACGACTTTTATTGTACATTGTTTTTTCTTCATTGGTTGGCTCTGACTGGGTTGGAGCAACAGATAGCTATGAGGTGATAACTATGTCAGGTACTGTGCTGGGCATTTTTTGCAGGGCATTTGTTTTGGGGCTTTTTAAAAAATTTGCACAACAGTTTAGTAAGTTAGATTTTACCATCCCAACTTTGCACATGAGTAACTGCTCATAAAAGTGAAATAGCTTGCCTGAGGCCACACTCAAGTGGTGGAGGTAGAATTTGAACCCAGGTCTGCCTGGCTGAAAGCTTGTATTTCCTTTTTTTTTTTTTTTTTAAGGTTTATTTATTTATTTGAGACAGAGACAGTGAGAGAGAGCAAGAGTGGGGAGGAGAGGGAGAAGCAGGCTCGATCCCAGGACCCTGGGATCATGACCTGAGCAGAAGGCAGACACTTAACCGACTGAGCCACCCAGGCGCCCCAAAAGCTTGTATTTCTTTTACTACTTTATTACTCAGCACTAAAGACATCTTTTTCCTTCCTGCGTATAAATTTTACTTCAGGAAAAGGAGACACAAATTAATCATATTAAAATAGAACCCTTTTTAGCTCAGCGACCTTGAGAAGTGTTCTGTCCTGTCCCGGGTGTGAGAGGTTGGGGTCATAGATGGGGGGTGGGGGGCAGTTGTGAAAGGAAGTTACAAGGAGAGTTGACATCTGCACCACCTTATACTGTCCCTCATGCTATTGAGACGCCTGTAATTTTTATTCTTTTACTTTCTCTCTTCTCTTTCTCCGTTCTGTCACTCTGAATGCCTGGTGGCATTCCCTGCACCATGAATAATTTGTCTTTCCTCATTGATGGGCGGTGAGCTCAGTGAGAGCAGGGCTGTGTGTATCTTGGTCACCACCGTAGGTGCTGAATAAAAATACTCCTTGTTGTCCAGATCTGTGTGGTTCCTGGGATTGTATAGTGGATTGGGATAACAACGGATACTCTTTATTTGTGGAGTGACCGGAAAAGAAGAAAAGATAGGAGTTTTGGAATATGGAGCAAAAGGAAGGGAATAGAAGGAAGGGGAAGAGAAAAGGGTACAGTTGATAAAGAGGGTGAGGGTGGGGAGGTTGTTGTAGGTGTTCTCACTACAGGACTGGAAGCTGCAAGTTCTGGAGTGTAAGGCCAAGGCTCCTGTGCAGGTGAGTAGTGAGGAAGGCCAGGAGCTTGTGCGGAAGATGTTGGCTGTGTGCTCTTCACCTGGAGTTGGATGGATTAGGACCTGATTTTTGACAGCTTTTACTGACATCTGTGTAACATTTATTATGATTTTTTTTTTCGTGCTTCTGGTCTGCTTAAGCCAGTACTTAATTGGGAAGGAGACTGGTTGCAGAGTATGAGGAATACTAGCTAAAAGAAAAGGTTTGACATCCTTTTGCCACGTCTCAAGACTCCAGGCCTCTTTTTTAATGCTGAGTAAAATTTCAGTGGACTGATGGGAGTAGGGAGCAAAGTGTTAAAACCTTACATGATTTAGCCCCCCCTCCTTCTACCCCTTCCTTCTTTATTTTTATTATTTTTTAATTATTCTTTTAGAGTAGGCTATACTTCCAATGTGGGGTTTGAACTCACGACCCCAAGATCAAAAGTTACTTGCTCTACCAAATGAGCCAGCCGGGTGCCACATCCCCTCCTCCTTTTCCGACCTCAGCTCTTACCACTCCTCTTCAGCTTTGACATCCTCCTTCCTTACAGTTTGTCAAACCTGTCCAGGGTTCCTGCCTCAGGGCTTTTTACACTCATGCTTTTTTTCCTTCCTGGTACTTTTCCCACAGATATCCACTAACTTACCCTCCTACCTTCTTCAAATCTCCAGTGTCATGCTGTCTTTGAGGCTTTCCTTTGACCTCTGTGAAAAACACCTTCCCCACCCCCCATACCTCTGCGTTATTTCTTTCTGTAACACCCTCTGGCATTCTGTATGTCCTATCTACCCTCATTGGAATTTTAAGTTCCATGAAGACGGGGACTTGGTTTTGTTCATTGTTATATCTCTAGTGCCTAGAACAACTGT
This sequence comes from Halichoerus grypus, assembly GCF_964656455.1. NCBI lineage: Eukaryota > Metazoa > Chordata > Mammalia > Carnivora > Phocidae > Halichoerus > Halichoerus grypus. The sequence continues at coordinate 108,527,799 of NC_135718.1, forward strand.
GCCCAGAACTAGCACTGCCCTCTACGTGGGACAATGTTTTCGTAACAAGCTGCGGGGCTGGGGGGGGGGGGGGGAGCTTTATTAATCCATCCAACTCTAGAGATTAAATGAGAACGCACCTTTTTTTGTTTGTCACTTTTTTTTGGTTTTGTTTTGTTTTTTTGTTGGGGAAGCATCCTGTTGAAAAATTTCAAAATGTGAGGATAGACATATAATTGAAATGGAACAGGCAAAAGAAGTAAAATAAAATATTACTAGGTAACCTTAATATGAAAAAGTAACTATAAAAACTCTATATTCTTTCTTCTGGGGAACATAGGTCCTCTATATTTTGTCCTTAAAACCAACCTATGTTCACATTTCCTGTTTTAGCTAATACTTTCCTATCTCTGCTTTTCATCACATTGTGTCTTTCTACCACTTTTAACTTAATCTTAATTCTTCCTGTGTTTTTGAGGTTTCAGCTCAACTCCCAGCTCAAAAAAGACACTTCTAGTCATCTCCTAGTGTTGGTACAAAGTGTCTGGGAGACTCCGAAAGGAAAAAGGAGTGAGTCTTGTCTTTGCTTGGGGCCTGGGGTTTTTTTTTTTTTTAAAGATTTTATTTATTTATTTGACAGAGAGATAGAGAGCACAAGTAGGCAGAGAGGCAGGCAGAGGGAGAGGGAGAAGCAGACTCTCCACTGAGCAGGGAGCCCGACGCGGGGCTCGATCCCAGGACCCCGGGATCATGACCTGAGCCGAAGGCAGCCACTTAACCGACTGAGCCACCCAGGCGCCCCAGGGGCCTGGGGTTTTTATTGAGGATTGTGGTCTGGTGACATATCTTCTCAGGCTTTCAGAAACACATGTTTAGGTGTCCTAAGTCACTTATGCCCTGGAGCCCAATGGTCTTGGAAAAATGTTCGTAGACGACCCCACCAGGTCACTCCTTAGGTGTTATCTATTGTGCTGGAAAACTCCAAAGAAATCATTAACTCCTTGACCTACACAAGGAGGACGTACATTATCTGTTCTATAAGGTATGTGTGAGGCAGGGATGTGGGTTCTTGCAAGAACAGAAGCAGGAAAAAGAGCAAAAAAGCAGTTTTTCATGGGGTCCTTTAGTTCCCTTGTCTCAGTTTGAAAAGCCTTCATGTAGTTCCATTAATTATATTGATATTTTTGGGCTTTACTTTTTAAAAGACTTAGTCAAACTCTTGGTATAACAGAACCTAGAGGTTCTGTTTAGGTTCAATCTAAACAATTTAGAGAAATGAGCATTTATTTCTTAAAACGTTTGAAAGGCTTCGTTTTCCTTTATGTAGATGAGTCCTACCAATTCTAAAATACTCAACTTTACAATTTGAATACCTATAGTAGGTGGCCTGTTAAAACCTGAAGAAATAATTTTTTTGCTTCACATTTTTAAAAAACTGTGGCTATATAAGTTTTAAGATGTTACAAATAGGTTGGGACCAAAATATAATAATTTTATGTTTTGAAAGTGTGTGTGTGTGTGTATGTGTGTGTGTGTGTGTGTGTGTGTGTTATGGCTAGATAAATATATAGCTGTGGAGGTAGCAGTAAACATTGTGTAAATGTTGGTATCATACAGAAATGACATGACCTAAAATATAAATAGTGGGTACTTGAGGGGGGGTTGCGGTGTAGGGTTGGCTTGAGAAGAAAAGGGACTTCAGTTATATAATGGTGATATAATACCTTTTTCTTTTTGTTCTTTTCCGGATGAAAATTGGAAGAGAAATAAGACTGTCAGTTTTACCATTTTTGTTACTTTGTTTTTATGTATCTTTCCTGGAGTTCATTTAGTAGGAGATTACTTTGATATTTTGATTTATGCATAAAAGGGTCTAAATTCTTGAAAAGACCTAAATCAGCATGTTGCTTTTTCAGTAGCCATTTCTGAAACTGCAGCTTAGCTGTAGAAATCATTTTTCTGTTTTTACTTCTGTAAACTGACTTAACGTGGATTTCTTTTGATCTAGCTCCGTTTAAGAGAATCCTTTGGAAAAATGTTAATAATCCATGTGTTCCTAATGTTTTTTTGTTTTGTTTTAAAATTCTAGGAATTGAAGCCATTTTTTATGAAGGAAGTTGGCAGTCACTTTGATGATTTTGTGACCAATCTCATTGAAAAATCAGCATCATTAGACAATGGTGGGTGTGCTATCACAAGCTTTTCCGTTCTTGAAGGAGAGAACAACCACAGAGCTAAGTAAGTATAGATACTAGTTTCTTTTAGTGCAAACATGTCTCTGATAATGCTCAGCGGTCAGAATCTGGACTGCAGTAAAAATGCCTGGATTCACACCCTGGCACCACTTTTTATTAGCTCTGTGTTGCCTTGGGCAAATTAGCCACTTGAAAGGTGGGTTTCTTCATCTTAATATGAGGATTATAACAAGCATGTACCTCATCTAAGACTATGCTGACTTACAAAATAAAAGAGCCAACACTTGTTGAGTGCTCTGCATTTGAACCAATGACCCCGTGAGGTAGATACCATAACAGTCTCATGCTACAGATCAGGATACTGAAGTGTGGGACAGTTACGTGTCCAAGATCACACAGTGGGTATTGGAACCCAGAGCCTTGCTCCAGAGTTCATGCCCTTCACCACATCGTTGTAGTGCCTCCCTGTTGTACTCTATCCAATACCTGTAATAAAGCACAACAGTTAGCGTATATGTTTCTAATTGGTCAGGCATCTGGAGCAGCAGAGGGAAAGCTATCAGAGGCCCATATGTGCTAATTTGCCATTCTGTGCTCTCTTCAGTTTTATGCCCCAGTGGTCTCTGGCAGTCACTTCTATTCCGGAGGACAGTTTTGACCACTAATAGTTGACAGAAGTGTGGGTGATTGTGCAGAAAGCCCTAAAAATGATGATACTGCTAGATGTTTAGAATGCGAGAGATTAGGAACTGGAGGCAACCTTTAAGATCAGGAAGCTCTTGGGGGTTGTTGGAAGTCCTTTGACATTAGGGAGGGTGAGGGTCTCATAAATTTTAGTGCAGAGGACAGACCAATAACAGCATGTGAACTGGAGTATGGCTAGAGGCCTCTCTCTGACCTTAGCGATGTTTAGGAGAAGGAAAAGGGGTTGTCAATATGTGATGCCAGGAATGCATTTCCAGAGGGGCTGGGCTATGGAGTACCTTTGAGCGCTGCTCTCCCGAGGTGTGCCTAGCACCTCTTCCTTCTCACCAGACCTGCATGTATCTACCTCATTGCATTGTTCAGGAGTAAATGAGATAACATGCACAAAACCCTTCACATAGTACCCGGGTCAGAGTGAGAGGTGCTTTATTAACGTTATATGCTATAGTTGGTAATATTCTTTCTCTTATCCATAGGTTTAAATTTCTTAAAATACTTGAAGTATTTATATTTTATTTTTTTGCTCTTCCCAGAGATTTGAGAGCACCTCCAGAACATGGAAAGATTTTTGTTTTAAGGCAGTCTCTCTTAGAGTGAGTATTTTTAGTTGCTTTTATTAATTATTAGTTTGAATTAAAAACTGTTCTGATTACTAAAATCACTGCTTAATTTATGCATGTTTAATGAGTTCTGAATTCATAGAAATCATTAGTTTTGGAACTTCTTGTACATTTGCTGTCTCTTGGTCCTCCTTTGTGATCTTCTGGTTCTATATCTAGTTTCAAAGGAGGAGTTAGAATGAGCATGGTTATCTGTCCTCTGATAAATTTCTTGAAGTTGCAATGCAGAGAATTGATTACCCAAAAAGCTAGAACAAAAGTTTTCTAATTAAGTAAACCCCTTCACAAGTGTTTTGGTGTTGCTACCTTCTTGGTATATTACATATTTTTCATCTCTTCTTTGGCTAGCCAGCTTAGAAACTTGATAGTTTTCTCAGATTTACATATTTTAGAACCCTGATTGTGTGAATTTTATGAAGAAAATTAGGCACAGTAAATTACTTACGGTGACCTCACTTGTGAACTGAAATAGGTGTGCTGTAGGTAGGTAATGAATATTTCTTTTGTGATGTTCTCTGAGTAGATCATTTATTTATTTACTCAGTCATTCCTCAGAATACTGCTGTAATTTCACCTGCATTAGGATAGGTCATCTGAAATAGTTGGGCTGGTGAAAAATTATCTTGAGTGTCTTAATGTGCTTTTTTAAAACAATACATTTTATGCTTATCAAAACTCACTTTCTGTGAGCCAACTTTATATTCGATGAGAAGGCCAAAATTTTCTGAACATATTACCTTGTATCCTACAGTTTTAGTGTTTTGCCACACTATTGTTTGAAGAAATTTTAACTTTTAAAATCTGTATCTGGTGGGGAGGGGAAATGCAGGCAGGGGAAAATAAATTATTTTGAACATTATAATTAAGATTTTAATGATAGAATTGCACTATATGAAAAAAATACTTTTTTTTTTTTTTTAAAGATTTTATTTATTTATTGGCAAGAGAGACAGAGATAGAGAAGGAGCAGGGAGGAGAGGGAGAAGCAGGTTCCCCGCTGAGCAGAGAGCCCGATGCAGGGCTTTATCCCAGGACCCTGTGACCACGACCTGAGCTGAAGGCAGACGCTTAACCGACTGAGCCACCCAGGCGCCCCTCAAGTGTACTTTAATTACAAAGCTTTTTTAAAAAGGATTTTATTTATTTTAGAGAGAGAGAGTGTGTGCCAGTTGGGGGAGGGGCAGAGGAAGTGGGGGAAGCAGACTCCCTGCTAAGCACGGAGGCCTGCCTGGGCCCTGCTGAAAAGAAAGGCTAAAAGGAACCACAAGGTACCACCTCATACCAGTCAGAATGGCTAAAATTGATAAGACAGCGAACAACAAATGTTGGCGAGGATGTGGAGAAAGGGGAACCCTCGTACATTGCTGGTGGGAATGCAAGCTGGTACAGCCACTCTGGAAAACAGTGTGGAGGTTCCTCAAGACGTTAAAAATAGAACTACCCTATGACCCAACAATTGCACTACTGGGTATTTACCCCAAAGATACAGATGTAGTGAAAAGAAGGGGTACCTGCACCCCAATGTTCTTAGCAGCAATGTCCACAATAGCTAAACTGGAAGGAGCTGAGATGTCCTTCAACAGATGAATGGATAAAGATGTGGTCCATATATAGAATGGAATATTACTCAGCCATCAGAAAGGATGAATACTTAACATTCACATCAACATGGATAGAACTGGAGGGTATTATGCTGAGCGAAATAAGTCAGTCAGAGAAAGACAATTACATGGTTTCACTCATGTGTGAAATATAAGAAGTAGTGCAGAGGATGATAGGGGAAGGGAGGGGAAGCTGAATGGGAAGAAGTCAGAGAGGGAGATAAACCATGACAGAATCTTGACTCCAGGAAACAAACTGAGGGTTGTGGAAAGGGAGGTGGGTGGGGGGATGGGGTAACTGGGTGATGGCCATTAAGGAGGGCAAGTGAAGTGATGAGCACTGGGTGTTATACACAACTGATGAATCATTGAACACTACATCAAAAACTAATGATGCACTATATGTTGGCTAATTGAATTTAAATTAAAAAAAAAAATAAAAGAATGGCTAAAAAGAAAGGCTAGATCCTACAACTCCTGAGATCATGACCTGAGCTGAAACCAAGAGTTGGGTGGATGCTTAACCAACTGAACCATCTGGGCATCCCACAAAACATTTTTTTTAACCAAGGAAATAAAACACATATTTTATGGCTCAGGTTGGTTTTTATTAGAATTTGAAGATCGTTGATTCAGGGCAATCTAAGATATCCTTGAAAAGGTATGTAGAAGATGTAAACATACATCTTTGCAAAAGCAAAGCTAAAAAAACTTGTTTTAGTTAAATAAAAAAAAAATACCTCTTTAAGAAAACATCATCTGGAAAGTTGTTGCTATATTTTGGAAGTAGCCCTGTTTTAATCAAATATAAAGATCAGTGAGGATAGAAAATAAAAACATTTGTAAATGTTTAAGTGTATAGACATGTAGGGTGGTAGTTGCATTATAGAAAAGCATACATGTGAATCTTAACATCTTGGAAATAGCACTTAATAGTAGTTAAGTATAGGGAGTAGAATGTAATAGGATTAAAGACAAAACCTTGTTAACATTTGGGATAGCTTTTGTGTTTCCTGTTTTCAGTGCCTTTTGCCTACCTAAGAAGCAATCACTTTTGGCAGGTTTTCAAGAATGCTCCCCATTTGTTTTAAGTGTTTGATACCCATGCTGTTTTCTAGGGGACAGTATCATTTTATTGGAAAGAGCCTTATCCTAAGCTTTTACATTAAGTTTTTACCTTGGTCATGTCATTTACGGTCTGTGCTTCAGGTTTAATATTCTGGGATTCCTGTTGGAGATGTTTGCTCATGATTACTATTTGAGGGTGGGTCTGCATCTGCTGACCTGCCTTAAAGACTTTAATATATGGTGTTTTAAAATGAAATATAATTAATTGTATTTGTTTGAACTGTATTTACAGTGAGCTGTTTGAGGTGGACCACATCAGAACAATATATCACATGTTTATTGCCCTCCTCATTCTCTTTATCCTCAGCACACTTGTTGTAGATTACATTGATGAAGGAAGGTAAGACGAGAAAGGATGTTTGGCTAGTTGATGAATAGGGTGTTGGAGTTTTCATGGTATTTAAATTTTGGTAAATTTTGGTGATTTGGGTAAATTTGCTTCAGAAGATCCCAAAGCAGCTGATTGGAGGGTGATATTCTCCTCTCCCTAAAAGCACAACTAAAAGGAATATTAGAAGTTTCATTTTATTTTTATTTTATTTATTTATTTTAAAAATTTTATTTATTTGACAGAGAGAGACACAGCGAGAGAGGGAACACAAGCAGGGGGAGTGGGAGAGGGAGAAGCAGGCTTCCCGCTGAGCAGGGAGCCCAATGCAGGGCTCGATCCCAGGACCCTGGGATCATGACCTGAGCTGAAGGCAGACGCTTAACGACTGAGCCACCCAGGCGCCCCCATTTTATTTTGAAAATGGTCTATTTTAGTAGTCCATAATTGGTAGTTTCTAGGTAATTTTCCTAAATGGGAGAATTTTGTATATACAATTTACCAATTTTCCCACTATGGTGTGTATTTCAGGTTGTTAGTGAAAATAAATAGCTTATTAGAATTTAATGCTTGAAAAACTTTTTTTAAAAAGATTTATTTTTTAGGGGGAGAGAGAGCACGAGCATGTGTGCATGAGTGGGGGGTGGGGCAGAGGGAGAGGAAGAGAGAGAGAGTCTCAAGCAGACTCCCCACTGACCGTGGAGCCTGACTCAGGGCTTGATCCCAGGACCCCGAGATCATGACCTGAGCGGAAACAGTCGGACACCCAACCAACTGAGCCACCCAGGCGCCCTGGAAAACTTTTCTTTTTAATATAAAAATGAAATTTAACTTTAAAAATGACAGTGTGGTGAGGTGCCTGGGTGGCTCAGTCGTTAAGCATCTGCCTTCGGCTCAGATCATGATCCCAGGGTCCTGGGATTGAGCCCTACATCGGGCTACCTGCTCAGTGGGAAGCCTGCTCCTCCCTCTCCCACTCCCTCCTGCTTGTGTTCCCTCTTTCGTGCTCTGTCAAATAAATAAATAAAATCTTAAAAATAAAATAAAATAAATGACAGTGTGGTAATCATACACCAACTTATGTGCATTATTAGCAAATTACATTTTGAGATAATGGTATCATACTGTATTAATAGATTTTTGAATTATTCTTCTGAAAAATCATCTTTTGGACATAACAGTGATTGCTATTTGAATACTTTATGTATTAGTGTATCTTAGAGTTTAAAATTTATTAATGTTAGAATCTAATCACTGCGAAGTTTAAAGTTTTATTATTTTAGGTTATCTTGGGTATCTTATGTTCAAATACTATATTATCTTAGGGCTTTTAGAAGATTTATTGTTGGGATATATTGTGAAGCAGAGGCTTAGAAGCACCTCTCCCTCTTGCACAACTATTACCCTCATGACCACAATGGATTAATGTTGCTGTGTTTTCTAAGGTTGAGAGTTTTAGGTGTGAAAAGTTTTCAGTTCTATGAGTCTGTGCATATTAAAAATTCACTTCTGTGCTCTTTCTCTGTGCTTTTTCTCCCTAGGCTGGTGCTTGAGTTCAATCTCTTGTCTTACGCTTTTGGCAAACTTCCCGTTGTTATGTGGACATGGTGGACTATGTTCTTGAGTACACTTGTAGTTCCCTATTTCCTCTTCCAACGTTGGGCCAGAGGCTACAGCAAGAGTTCTCATCCAGTGGTCTATTCTCTCTTCCATTGCTTCCTTTTCATGGTCTTCCAGATTGGAGTTCTAGGTTTGGGACCAACATATGTTGTATTAGCATATACCCTACCACCAGCTTCCCGCTGCATTGTTATACTTGAACAGGTAAGGTTTTGAAGGTTGCCTGATGCAATGCTATGTTTTGTTAAAATAATAATACTGACATTCTGTTATTTTTAGTTGTATTAGTTGGGTCAATTTTTCTATCTGGTTCTTTGTGCTATTATTTATAAAATTGAAGTTTTAAGATAGATCATCTCATGTCTTAAAATTCATACTAGCTTCAGTGTTCTCTGATTCTTGGTAATGAAATTATATTGAGCTGTTTAGGATGAATTCAGATTTTATTCTTGAACACTTTGTAGAAGTCATTTAAAAGATAAAATATTTTTGTAATTAAAAATTCTACCCTGGGCGCCTGGGTGGCTCAGTCGTTAAGCGTCTGCCTTCGGCTCAGGTCATGGTCCCAGGGTCCTGGGATCGAGCCCCGCATCGGGCTCCCTGCTCCGCGGGAAGCCTGCTTCTCCCTCTCCCACTTCCCCTGCTTGTGTTCCTGCTCTCGCTATCTCTCTGCCAAATAAATAAATAAAATCTTTAAAAAATAAAAAAAAATAAAAAAAAATAAAAACTCTACCCTTGAGGTTATCAGATTCATTGTTTTGTCATATAAACTGGTCCCATCTGAATAAAGGATTTATTTTGTTCATACAGCCTTCAGAATTTTCTGACTTACGTTGGCTGTCTGTTAATTTACTCTGTGTGACTAATGGGAAGGACTGTTTCAGGAGACTCTCTTTCAACAGGCTTTTAATTTCTTACTGTAATATACTTGCAATAGATAATACTGTTAGATACAAAATAATTTGAGTAATAACATGTCCTTCTTTACAGTTTGTTTTTCATTTGTTTTATTCCATAAATGTGAACTTGAGTTGGTATATGCAAAATTAGGAAATTCTTTATATGATCCAGTGCTGTTCTGGGGTTGCTTATAAGACAATGGTAGAACATTCATCTTTTTTTCCCTCCCTCCTTTTGTAGATTCGTTTCATAATGAAGTCCTATTCATTTGTCAGAGAGAATGTGCCTCGGGTACTAAATTCAGCTAAGGAGAAATCAAGTATGTAAATTCGTTAGGTCAAGGATTATTCAATAGCGTATTTTAACCTTTGGTCTTTAGTGGGATGGCGTTTTACATTCTATAGACATTATATTTGATTTTAAATATGGAGGATCCATATTGATTTGGAAGACTATCTCACTGTTTCCTGATTGTTCCTGTTTTGCCTTTGTACCTACAATTTAAAAACATTGATCGCCAGAGTCTTAAAACTTTGCCTTATTTTTGTAATGTTAATAGACTCATTACCCCATGTGTGCTTATTCTTTGAATTGCTGCTTCAAACTCTAGAAGGTATTTCTAAGTCACAGGAATAGCTTAGTTTAGAGGGATTGGTAATACTGAATCAATATAAGGATAAGAAGTCACTCTGGGAGATCAGGAAGAAATGATATGGGCTAAGTGAAGTCCTTTTACTCTTCCCTGTTGTGTGCTTTCTTATTTCTCCCTTTTAGTTTTGCCAGGAGAAATTGAAGAGTGCCTGATCTAACCAGAGTTTTCCTTTTCCAGAGACGATTCCAATACCCACAGTCAACCAGTACTTGTACTTTTTGTTTGCACCTACCCTCATCTACCGTGACAACTATCCCAGGTAATTGTTCTGTGAAGCAGAAATGTGTTGAGCACCGCAAGTGTAGCATGAGTGTGGTGGGATAGGTAGGCAGGGGCCAGTTCATATAGGGTTACAAAGAATATAAAATGAGTTATAACTTTCTTGCTGGCACGGAAAAGTCCCAAGTGGTGATTCTAGCAATCCAGTTTGATTACAGTAATTCTTGACAGAATTATACAGGCATTCCATATGCCAAAAATGATATGTTCTGTGTGGGGAGAATATTGTGAGGGTCTTTATTAAAGTTCAATTACTTACTTTATTTAGAAAACTTATTTTGTTTCTTCCTTTTTAGGACTCCCACTGTAAGGTGGGGTTATGTTGCTGTGCAGTTTTTACAGGTGAATTTTTTCTTTACCTAAGGTTTGTTGATTAGTGGGACATGGGGATTCAAATTTATAATAATAATTTAATCTATTTAAAGTGTTGGTAAATTCATGTCTACTGGGAACTCTAGACCTCTTTCTGAAGTCTTTTAAACTCTTTACCAGTACAGTAGATGGTATTTGTCTTGCAAACATCAAAAGTAATTTCCTTCAGTAAAAGAATTTAATTAAAGTCATTCCATTTGGTTACTTTAGTAAGCATCTATGTTAATTTCCCCCTCTCCTTATGGTTTTTTGTTTTGGGATACATATGTGTGGGTATGGTCTGATGTCTTCCCCATCGCCACCCACTGCCTCGCCCCATCAGAATCATAAATCCCAGAAGATCTCATTTTAAACTCTTGTCCCAGTCAAATACCCCTTTATGAAATAAGTTCTTTTGTGCTGGGTTTCACGTAGCAGGAAAAGCAGGTTCCAAGAGTCTCATCTTTTGGTATGCCATTTGATAAAGGGTTGGGAGAGAAGAAGGTATGATAGAAACTAGCTTGTGTAATATCTCTGAAGGATTGCAGTTTGGCAATCTTATATACTAGCATTAATGGAATATATATGTGAACATTAGTCCAAGGGTCACATATCTATCTTCTTTATCAAGCCATCAGTATTATAATTATATCTCTGTTATATTCCAGGTTTTTGGTTGCTTTTTTTATGTGTACTACATCTTTGAAAGGCTCTGTGCCCCCTTGTTTCGGAATATCAAACAAGAGCCCTTCAGCGCTCGTGTTCTGGTCCTGTGTGTATTTAACTCCATCCTGCCAGGTAACATGGGTACTGGTTAATTTGGCCATTCATGAAGTTATAAGGAAAAAGAGCTGTTGCACATGCACACCTTTGATTTTCCTGCCTTTTGCTCTGAAGTCATCTCTACATCTATACTCATCTCGACTTCTTTCCATCTATTTCATAAGTGAGTATACTTCCAGTTTCAGCCCAGACAAACTTTCTGTTTGTCTTCTGACTTTCACCCAAGTTTTGCTTTCTGTGACTGTGGGTAGTCCATATTCATGACTAATCTTCCTGTTCACTATTCAGTTCATTGTAATCTTGCTTCTAATCCGACCAGGCCACTAATGTGGCCTTTATTGAAATCACTGGTAACCTCCTGATTCTAAATCCGGTAGATGGTTTAGCCCTTATTCTATTTCATCTCCATGAAGCATTGTTTGGATGCTGTTGACCGCATTTTGAAATCTCTCTCTTGCTACTCATTCTCATTCTCCTGTCTTTCTGGCCATACCTCAGTCTCCTAACTTCATTCATTCCACTTACTTTTTTCTAGAGATACATGAGTACCTATTATGTGCCAGGTGCTGAGGACCTAGCAGTGAAGAGGACATAGATGCTCTCTACTCTCTGGAGGCTTTCAGTTTAGTTTACAGTTTCCTTTACTAATTCTTTCTTTTTTCTCTACCTGTCAAATGTTGGTCGTGTTTTCTGTTACCTTCTTTCTTCCTTAACCTCTCTCCTAGACTCCTAGGTAACCTTCCCTGATTGCCCCCCCAAGATTCACTCCAATAAATTATTTTATCTGTCCCTTTAATAGAATATATATTAAATGCATGTCTTCCTCACTAGGCTGCAAATTCCTTGAGATCAAGGATTGTGTGTTACAGCCAGTCAGCCAACCACAGTCTTTCCCATATTGTCTAATACATAGTAGATGCTCCATAAATATTCTTTGATATTTTTTTAATAAACAGGTGAATGAAAGGGATAGGCATATAAATGGATATTTACAATGTAGTATAGTATATACTACTTAAGTAGGATAAACAAAGTGTTGATGAACTTTGTATCATATTGGACATGACATTTAATATTGGGTATTGAAAAATAGGTGTTTGGCAGAGAAGTGTAGTGGAAACGTGCTTCTAGGTAGTGGGATGGAAGCAGAGGCATAGAGTATTTTCGAATGGCAGAAGTCCAGTTATGGATGATGTTTACAACACTGGGAATAGAGTCAGAGATAAGTTAACTTTGTCACTGGACATTTTGGGCTGGATAACTCTGTGTTTTGGGGGGCTGTCTTGTGCATTATAGGATATTTACCAATCTTCTTGCCTCTAAAAACTAGATACTAGTAGTACAGCCCTTACCCCTTGAGTTGTGACAACGAAAAATGTCTCCAGAATTGTCAGATGTTCTCTAGGGGGCAAAATCTCCCACAGTTTTAAGCAACTGGTTTAGAGGAATGCATGAGGGCCAGATTTTAAAGGGCCTTGGGTACCAAGTTAAGCCATATAGCTAGGCATTTCTATTAAAAACAGGCTGGGTCATTTGTTATCTATAAAACCCACTAGGGGGCGCCTGGGTGGCTCAGTCCGTTAAGCGTCTGCCTTCGGCTAGGGTCACCATCCCAGGGTCCTGGGATCGAGCCCCACAACGGGCTCCCTGCTCAGCGGGAAGCCTGCTTCTCCCTCTCCCACTCCCCCTGCTTGTGTTCCCTCTCTCACTATATCTCTCTCTGTCAAATAAATAAAATCTTAAAAAAAAAAAAAAATAAAACCCACTTGGAAGGAATTTAGTGCTTTCTAAAATTAAAATAACTTTCAAAAGAACATGGTGTCATCTCTTGAATGGGTAAGCTGGAACAGTAACTTTTATTTTACAGAATAATTCCAGCTAAGCATATGATGACATAAAATTAACTGCTTTGCATGAGCTATTTGGAAAGGCCTTTAATATTGTTAATCTTATTTTTAGGTGTGCTGATTCTGTTTCTCATGTTTTTTGCCTTTTTGCACTGCTGGCTCAATGCCTTTGCTGAGATGTTACGCTTTGGTGACAGGATGTTTTATAAGGTGATGTATATTTGGCCTTCTCTTTCTTTTCACATTTTATTTATGCACTTATGTCCTCATTGTTAAGTATTTGAGCATTGTTGAGCATGTTTAACATAAACATTGCAAAGTTCTTTTTCCATGAGTTTTATCAATATTAAGTCTGAGATTCTGATGTTGATATACTTAGCACAGCCTCATAGCCTTACCTTCTACCTCTTAATATCTGCTCCCTTAATAAAGCATATGGTTTCTACTGGATCCTGTATTGGTGGGAAAGCATGCGTCCAGAGGGTATCATGAGACTCTGCTGATCATTCATTTGAAATTGGCTGTCTGGTGCTATAGGAGTGATCTTAGCAAATTATTTAAGACTGTTGAATAGTTCATACAGGAAATAACTTTTCCCTCCTTTATTTTGAAAGGCATTAAGTATACTTAAAATAGTTGGAATTAAGTTCTAGACAAGAGCCAGGGTGTTCATAGTGTTCTGTAATCCTGCCTAAAGCCCTCTAGGGTTTTGTTTGTTTGTGGTGGTCTGGCAACACCCAAAGCCTTCCACTCCTTTCTCAGAGAAACAGGGGGTGTGGGTTGCAAACTTTAGCTGTCTGATTCCATGGGTCTGATCCTAAAGTAGGGAGGGATTTGTTGCAGGTAACCATTGTCTCACTCATTGTACAGTGTAAATTTTGTCGTTTATGGTACCAGCGGGACAGCTCTTTAGGCTTAGCACGTTAAGCCTATAGGACTTTAGATTTCTCTCCCTGTGTTTTAGCAAGGTGAGGGGATTTACTGATTGCTATTTAGATGAACCTTAGATTTAATGATTCTGTATGTTCTGTATCTTCCATCGTAACTTTTTTGATAATGAGACAGAATGAAGTTACAGACTTCATCATCTGTAGATCCAAAATTCGTGTCATATATTGAGCATTAATAACCAAAATGCCATTTAAGATTTTTCTGACTTCAGTGTATGGACTAACAAATTATCATGACACACTCTGGATATTATGTTGTGTGTGTATGTTCTTTAGGAATACTCAGGGGGTTTTGCATTGGTTCTGTGTGTATATGTGTGTGTATGTGTATATGTGTAGTTCTAAATCTTTGCTTTTTTTCCTCAGGATTGGTGGAACTCTACATCATACTCTAACTATTACAGGACCTGGAATGTGGTAGTTCATGACTGGTTGTATTACTATGCTTACAAGGACTTTCTCTGGGTAAGCGGCAAGATAAAGTTGATGTTCAAGAAATGGAGATCCTTTTCCAGAAAGTATTATTATTGTGCAGCTGGAAGTGGTCTTCAGTTCTCTCTGGGCCATTTTTGCCTAAGAAAGCTTATGCTTTGAACAGTATGTACGGTGACGAGATCTAATACCACAGTTGTGTTCCGGGCTGTATTTTACATGATTACGAAGTAAGAACGCATGGAGGCATCCAGAGAAGGTGAAATGATCCACCAGTAATGGATCATTTCTTATGAATCTCAATGCCAGTAAATAATCTCCCTCTAGCTTTTTTGTTTTTTTGGTTTCTTTGCTAAAGTAGGAAACACTTAAGTTTGGATTTATATCTTTCCAACTGGTGATACGTGTCTTTGAGACATTCTTTAGAACAGAATGTATGTTGACTGGTGACTGTCATGAATGATTATCCCTCTGGATTGCAGGTTTTAGTTATTAAGTAAGTCACTATTTGGCTAAGTGATAGCAAGACATGGTGCAAATGGTGCTGTAGTCGAGTGTTCTTTCATTTGTAAGTGTAGTGTCACTTACGGACAAGGCCTGTTGCTTCTTTCTAAATCATAGTGAAAATGGAGAGAATGCCTGCCTTATCCACCATACGGTGTTACTCTAAAGGTTGAGATTCGATTGTCCATTTATATATGAAAACTGTTTTGTCTACTGTAGTGACTTACAGACATAGGTTACAAATAGGTTTTTGAAAATATGCCCAGTTCTTTCAACATTCATGGTTTTGACAATGCCTCATTTTAGTAAAATAAGGATTTGAAAGCATAGATGTTTTTTGTAATTATTTACTACATTTGGATTAATCCAAGGAGTAGATTGGAAAAATCAAATATAAACATAATTAAATAGGTGCCTTTAGCATGTGATAATTATAAGTCTTTTATACAGTTGACTCTTGAACAAGGGGGTAAGGGTGCTCACCCTCCCACGCAGTAAAAAAATCTACATATAATTTTTTGGCTTCCCCAAGACTTAACTACTAATCACCTACAATTGACTGGAAACCTTACTGATAAGGTAAATAGTTGGTTAACACGCATTTTATGTGTTCTATGTATTATATACTGCATTCTTACAATAAAGTAAGCTAGAGAAAAGAAAGTGTTGATAAGAATATCATAAGGAGAAATACATTTACTGTACTGTGCTGTATTAATTGAATAAGTGGACCCATGCAGTTCAAACCCCTGTTGTTCAAGGGTCAGCTGTATCTAGTTTGGGCTTAATTACTTTTTAAAAAATTACTTTTTCATATTCTCCTTTTACCCTAGTTTTTCACTAAGAGATTCAAGTGGGCTGCCATGTTAGCAGTCTTTGCTGTTTCTGCCGTAGTGCATGAATATGCCCTGGCTGTTTGCTTGAGCTTTTTCTATCCAGTGCTTTTCGTGCTCTTCATGTTCTTTGGAAGTAAGTATCTTGGCGTGCTGTGAGTACCGAGCATCAGGCTAAAAGAGAAATTTATAGAAAATGAAGCCTAAGGCAGGGTGGACAGCTAGATTGTAGCAATACCATTTCAAGGCAGTGTTTATCAGATGGTCACAGCATTGACTTTGAGTAATTAAACCACGCTCTGTCGCAGGATGCTCATCCTTTGAAGTAGAGAAATGAACTTAAATAGCCTCTTGAAGACTAATGATAACACCGATTTGGGAGGTCATGAAGACTATAAACAACTTTCGCACTCTGTCAGTGTTCACCCCTGAAAAACGCGGACCCTTGTTTGGGTGGGTGGAGGGAGGGACAAGTTCAAATATGAATGATTCCATGACATATTTTCACCTGCTCTGGATATTCTCTGATTTCCAGTTAATCACCGATTGATAAATTTCAACACTTGAAGCTTCATTTTTACTTACAGAACCAGTGGCCAGAATAAAACCTGTATACCCACAGTTGATGCTCATTGTGATAATTACATAATTACAGCACATATCTAAGGCCCCTTGTTTCCTGATAGATGATGTTTTGATAACTATATATATATATATATGTATTTTTTTTTTTTTTTATCATTCTAACTTTAGTGGCTTTCAACTTCATTGTCAATGACAGTTGGAAAAGGCCAATTTGGAACGTTATGATGTGGACTTCCCTTTTCGCGGGCCATGGAGTCATCCTGTGCTTTTATTCCCAAGAGTGGTATGCACGTCAGCATTGTCCTCTCAAAAATGTGAGTCCTTGGTTAGGCTGGAGTGGAAAAGTAACGTTTTTGTTCCCTGATTATGAGGCTTGGTAGGCAATATTAAGGAGAAGAAGAGTAGTAGAGATGATGCTGAATTAATGTTATGGGGAGGGAAATAAGGAGTAAAAGGATTAGCTTATTACCTGATCTTACTGCACTGGCTTTGAAAGTTTTCTTTGGTTTTCTTTACACTGAATGCTCCTAGTTCTTGTTTTTTTTTTTCTCTTTTTTTTTTTTTTTCCTTTTCCACTTTTTTTTTTTTTTGAAGTATCTTCTAATTTCCTTCCTGTGTCCTGAAAATGTAGATGTTCTGCAGGGTCTTCTCAGTGGCATGTGTATCCTCCCTGCCACCACCTACACAGATATATATTTCTTACCTCTTCCTTCCCAAAGTAATAAACTCTTCGTAAAAATGTCCAGCTACACTCATATGCCTAAGATCCCATTTCCCTTGATCTTTGTTGTTGTGGTTGTTTGTAATTATGTAAGAGTCTCATTTTTAAAACTTTTAGTTGCATACGGATAACTCCCAAATATTTAGGGGGTGCCTTCTTGGTATATCTGACTATTTCTCACAGGTACCACAGGTATCTGAAGACACCTATAGGCAAATTAATGTTTCTCTCCCAAATCTTCTCCTACTGTCTATCCTGTTTTTCTTATGTTGCCCTAATGCCCCCTCCTTATTTCCTCTATGTGCATCTGAGCTAGCTGCTTTGGTCTGCCTCTGGTTATGGTGCTCTCTGCACTCGGATTCCACCTGTCAGATTTTATTTTCTCAAAATCCACTTTGGATGCAACATCTTCCAGCTTTTTCAGATTCTTTTTTTTTTTTTTTAAGATTTTATTTATTTATTTGACAGAGAGAGACACAGAGGGAACACAAGCAGGGGGAGTGGGAGAGGGAGCAGCAGGCTTCCCGCTGAGCAGGGAGCCCGATGCGGGGCTCGACCCCAGGACCCTGGGATCATGACCTGAGCCGAAGGCAGACGCTTAACGACTGAGCCACCCAGGCGCCCCACCTTTTTCAGATTCTTGCTCCAGTTTTTTCCTATTGCTGAACTTTCATAGTGCTTCATCTGTTCTCATTTAGATAATTTAGTAATTCTAAACCTTGTATTATAGTTTGTATATATATTTTATTATCCTTTTACCCTACTACAATTTAGATGTTAGGCCACTAACAGTAGGTCTGTGCTAAAATAAAATGCAAGATCCAAAAGAGAGGTAGTGCCTGTTTGGAATTTGGTCAGAAGTCCGTGTAATTGTATAGAGTTTACGGGACTTTGAAAGCTTTGTGTAAAACTTCTAAATCACTATAATCTGTGTTGTAGATAAAAATAATGAACATCTTTTGAATTAGCAAGCTGCTTATAGCTTAAAGGTTACCGACATGCTGGGAGGCATTGTAGAGGTGTGCAGTTTATAAAATTAACACCCCCTGTCTACCCCGACACCTTGTGCACACGTGCGTGCAAATAAACTACTCTTCCATTCTTCTTTCCCCATTGAAGCCCACATTTCTGGATTATATCCGGCCACGTTCCTGGACTTGTCGTTACGTGTTTTAGAAGCTTGAACTTTGTTTCATTCCTTGACACTGAAGATGGGTATTCTGCCTGATTTGGGGCCAGCATCTGTTTCCAGCTGTTACTGAAGTTATCTGTGGTATTTGGATCACTCTGCGCTTTACAGATGGCTTGCTCCATTCCTAGGTCAGCTGAAATGTTGCAAGTTTACTGGAATCTTGTGCACTTAAAGCAGTACTTTTTTTTTTTTTTTTTTACCTTTTTGGGAGAAGGGAGACTTACATAGCTGACATAATGACAGATTTTTGCTGGGTTTTTGTTTTTTGACTCCCATCTAAACATTGTGACTAAACAGCATGTTTCCTTGGCCACTGACTTAGCCAAAACACTTATGAAGAAATCATTTAAATATTTCAGGCTTAGAAATTTTTTTCAGGCACACTGTTGGAATGTATGCTAATTAACTATGTACTTAGGAAAGAAAAGAAAATAATGTGGAACATTTTGTTATCTCTAGTAGAGCGAAAATCTCTCGTTTCCAGAGATAATCTCGTTATACATCCTAATTGTATTTTTTTTTTGGAAAGAAGTTCAGTTCTACTCAATTTTTACCTTGTTTTCTCTATAAAGTGTAGGTCATGATTTTTGTGAAGCAAGATTATATCTTTCACCTTGAATTCTTGAGTTTACATCGGAAATCTTACATAGTGAGGGAACAGAAAGAAGTGGCACAGGACAAAGAAAAGACATTTCCTTTTACAACTTCCAAAGTAATTTTTAAAAAAGACTTGCTGAGCCAATCGTATGTTTAAATTATTTTATCGTGGAACTTATATGGAGGATAACTTTTTTTTGTTGTTTAAACTTTAATAACTTTTGGGAAGTTATTTAGAAGTACCCTTTGGTAAACTTATTGTTTAATAAATACTGACTTGAAATAGTTGGCAGGCTAGTAAGTCTGTAACATATAAGTATTAATCACCTCCATTAATATTAAAGTGATTTTTAAAGATCCGGAAGCTGGCTTCTGCACTGCTCAATTATTACACTTTTAATGGTATTATACGTTAGGTGAAACAAATTAATATGTGATCATTTTCAAGAAAATGTACTCTATATGTGATGTTTCCATGTTATAAGATGCCCATTGCTAATACAGTGTGGTGTGCAGGAATTATTTTGTTTGTGTGTGAGGTGTGATTATGTTTGTAAAGATGGAGCATTGAATGGCCTATCAGAGACCGTGGAGTTGAATTTTCCACCCAGAGAAGTGAGACTTAAGAATTACCCAAAAGGTGATTTTCATTTGGAGTAGCCAACTTGAGAAGCTTTGTTGGTATTCTAATAGCCCTACTTCCATCCAAAAAGTTTTGGGACATCTTTTTAGAATTGTTTTAAAGTCAGTTTGAGTGTCACAAGGAGGAGAATCGAGTTTCTTAGTGGTCACAACTTAATTTGTACCACAAGTACCCATTTTCTTTCATTAGTACCTTTGATCCAGATGAGTTTAGGCAATTTTCAAATATAAGATCCAACTTTAACAGACAGAAGTGCATGTGACACGAGGTCATTTCTTAAAAAGTAGTTCACATGGTCGCAGCAGTAATTGTCTGGACAGTGGTGGTGTAATTGTGATGGAGTCATAACCTCCAAACGAGACTGCTTTCGTACATCTTGTAATCTCTGGTATTTTTATTAAAAATCAGAATGACTCAGTCACTTGAATTTATGGGACTACATTTTAAATATAATGAGGGAGTTAAGAAAACCAGATTGGTCTAAGACTGTTTTATGAATAAGTCATCGACTGAAGGGAGAGAATGGAACTCTTTGATCTGTATTTCTGTTAAGTGCTGTAAATGTTACGTTCTCATTGCTCATTGATTTTGTTGCTCTGTATTGATTCTGAATATTTGTAGGACTGATGAAGGCTGGTGAGTTTTTTTGTTTGTTTTAGCTCTCATCTTCCCTTTATTAGTGTTTTTTTTTTCCCCCTGCCCAAGACCTTGAGGTGACAACAAAAAATGTTTAAAACTAAGGACTCTTTAGAATGATAAGACTGCCCTAAGAAGTTTTCACAAACACTTAAAGGAATAGCTACTTTCTGTGACAGAAACTAGTTTGATAGCCATGGTCTTACTGCTAGCCGCTCTTAGCAAAAATCGTTTTATTTAAACCACTGCCTACACTCCTAAATAAATTAAAACTTCTGATGTGTTTCAGGAAGATTTATTGATTTTTTCCCCTCTTTTGCTAATAGGGGTGAAAATTAGTTACAGGATGATAACTTTTTTTCCTTCTGAAAAGAAAAGAGTTTAAAATTTCTTTCCTGTAAGAAGTATTAATGATAGTAGCCATTATTGTGGGTGTTTTCTCTAAGACAACAGCTATATCTCAGACTTTGTTTTAAATCTGTTAGATGGTTTCATTCTCAGTCCTGGATAGTGAAGGAAAATGGAGCTGTTTGGTTTTTTTTGGTGGATTAATCTCCTAAAATTGCCTAAGTGAAATTACTTGCTTTACATTAGAATTTAATTAGAAAATTCAGGTTGCTTTTAACCTTTCAGTAACTACTTTTTGCTTTTGGAAGCATGAGGAGTGGGGGAAATGCTTTTTCCTTTTAGTTGTAGGGTAAGAGTGGGTGACATTGGCAGGTGAAGAAGGTACGGTAAATACTCTATAATTACAAACACAGATCATATTGTACAAATCATTGATTTAGTGTAGGCAGTTTTCATTGAATTTTAAAATTATACTTGGCATGAAAAATGGAATCCTGAATTCTTTATAGAAAGCCTAATAGAACATTATGTATTTTAAAGGTTGGTCATGTGGGTTATGTAGCCTAAAAAGATCTAATTTATAAATTGTTGAGGTCTTTTATGCAAAAAGATGTTTGTTTTCTGTGGTCATGAGTAATTTCGAGTAAAGTTCATTATTTTGTATGGGGAAAAATAATGAAGGTAAACTAACACAACTGTAGTAACCGGGTTTGCCTGATGAGTATGTTTTAGTTATGAAACCATAAAAAAAGATTGTTACACTTAAGCCCAGCATGCAAAACAGGTAAAATATAGCTGCTTCTGGTTGAGATTGGGACGCAGGGCTGGAGTCCTGTTGTTTGGGACACCCATTTTCTCCTATCCCCAAATACGCAGTCGGAAAACCACTGGTGCAGCAAAAAGGCATGCACAGATGTTTAAGATGGCCCCATCCTTACTAGCAGTGTGACAATGGGCACAGTTGCTTTGTTTATTAGAGCCACAGTTTTACTCATCTGTAAAATGGGGGCAATAGCTACCTCAAAGGGTTGTTAGAAAACGCTGGCCCTGGCAGGAAAAGGGCCTCATTATCTTCTTATCGTCCATAAATTCTAACTCTGAATCCTTACTATCTCATTGGAATGTTTTAAAAATGTGAATGTTTCAAATGCACACTCCTGAGAATATGTGCTTTTAAATAGACTTGCGATGATGTGAATGCCCATCGTACCTGGACTGATACAATAAGACTCCCATAATGGAACTAACTAGAATTTAACAGGATTATTAAAGGCACTTATGTTTCCACCTCCAAAATTACTTTCATATTTATCTGTTTAGCATAAGGGTAGGCTTCTAAAAGAAAAGCATGTCTACCTTTGCCTAGGTATTTAAGTGTTAGAACTAGTGTGTATACTTTATAGTTAAATTTTAGAATTTATGAAGAGGAAGGAAACTAATGAGGCCCTAATTTTGCCAGTATAAACAATGCTTATAGTCTTAATGGAAGATAGTTCATACTTTTGTTAATAACGTGTAATGGACTTGCTTACTAACCTTGTGCAAAATTTTATGTGACTTACATAGATTTATAATACAGTTTATATATGTGTGCATATATACTATCGGAGAAGGATCTGTCTTGGTCACTGTTTTACTTAAGCTGTAAGCTTTATGTTTATGGCTCAGAAATTGAAGAAACTGGGACGTAAAGGTTCTGAAGAATAAAATGAGTATTACTAGTAAAGCTTATATAAGCATTTGAGTAGTTTCTAACATCACTAAAGTTTCTATCAGGTAGTAGAATTTTGGAACCCTGTTTATAAAGGAGGTAAAACATGGCTTCAACTCTGGTTGAAATGGGGAGAATGGAGTCCTTCTTGCTTGGTCCGCCCATGCTCTTTCTCACCCTAAATTTAATGCCCTGCTTGAACATCAGTAGTGATAAAACTGGAAAGCTGTCCAATCTATATAATCTACAAAGTCCTTTTAATAAAGTTCCCACTTTTTTTCTGTAAAGCATAAAGACTTTTTTTTTTTTTTTTAAGATTTTATTTGACAGAGAGAGACACAGCGAGAGAGGGAACACAAGCAGGGGGAGTGGGAGGGGGAAAAGCAGGCTTCCCGCTGAGCAGGTAGCCCGATGCGGGGCTCGATCCCAAGACCCTGGGATCATGACCTGAGCCAAAGGCAGATGCTTAACGACTGAGCCACCAAGGTGCCCCGCATAAAGACTTTTTAATAGCTAATTTGGATTTGAGAAAAAGGGTTAATCTCAGAAGTGATAGTTTAAAAAAAAAAAACCAAACAACTAAAGCTGCCTCTTCTGTATTCCTTTTTTTCTAAATGCTTCCTTCTTTCTACTAGCACTCCCAAGGGAGTGCTAACCTTTAAGCTAGCAGGTTATCCCCTGTGCTGTGGGGTTCGTTTGTTTTAGTGAAGTGGTAGGTGTGCTTTCTCATGGTTCTAACTAACTCTGAGACATGAGGCAGTTTGTGCATGCAGTCACTTAGGGATACAGTTTGAATTCCTGTGTCCAAATGTGCCAGTTCTTGGGTGAGAAGAACGCTCCCTCTCCAGCCACGGCTCCGCCATTTGGGCCCGTGTGGCTGCTTCCTTCCTGTGTCTACACTCGACCAGCTTGTGCTTTAAATCCATTGTGTTCTGAGCGCAGCAGAGGGGTCATGGACATCTGAGGTGGTTTTAAAAGTTTCTCTATAATTAAAGATGTCTTTTCTAATTCAGTCGTGTTTGCTCTTTTCCAGAATTTCTATTCATGACCTGCCCCCCCACGCCCTGCCCTGTTTATCTAATCACTGGTACTATCACTTTGTTCAGTATGCATTGTCTTAGCATTAACTTAAAATCTACATACAAAATGGCAAAATATTGCATATGTGAAGAATGTGGTAAATAAATATATTTGGAAAAAGCCTAGTCTCTGTTGTTTTTAAAAGTAATCAAGTTTATTCAATATTTACATATTTCATAATTACAGATTTTTTCACTTTTAATTTTTAAAAGATTTAATTTGAGAGCAAGAGAGAGAGAGCACTAGCAGGGTGAGGGGCAGAAGGAGAAGCAGACTCCCCGCTGAGCAGGGAGCCTGATGTGGGGCTCATTCCCATCATGACCTGAGCCAAAGGCAGATGCCTAACCAACTGAGCCACCCAGGAGCCCCAGATGTTTTTCATCTTAATGTCAGACAGCTTTATGTGCTGAGTATAGCCAAAGAGAAGGCAAATAACTTTCTTATCCAGAATGATGGAGGGGGAGCCATGTTAAAGATTACAAATTAATAAATGATAGAGCCCAGTTGTGACAGTGACACTTTGAGCCTCCTCTCTTTATCGTGGTCATTATTTGTTGCTTGATTCCTTTTGCAGTTGGCCTCTTAAAACATGTGAATAGCTATTTCTCAAAATGTACCCACCTCTTCCCCCTAAATGGGTAGATATGGACTTAGTCTTCTAATGAGAGGTGGCAAATCTGTTGGTTGAGAAGTGTGCTTTTTCAGACAAGACTTGGGGAAACTGATTTTGAAGCAAGATTCATTGCTTTTCTTCCTCCAAAGAATCTCCTCGTAATAGGAACCCATTATGAGTAGGATTTGACATCACAACATTCTTTCCATAGAAGCATCATCTAAGAAGTCCTCTAATCTTCCATGCTCTGGCTCTAGCCACCTGCCTCTGCAGGGCCAGAGGAGTGGGAAGGGGGAAATCCCTTCAGAAATTAGATGGGCCCCTTCCTGTTTCTTGGACCAAGTGAGTATTCTTCGGCACCAGGGGCAAAAGCATGTTGTGGAAGTTTTCCTTGAATTTACTGAAGTTGAGGGTCCTGACCTTTTAGGCTCAGCTTGCATCTGGACTCCAATGAACGAAGGTCACTGGAATACCGGTTTGTAACTATACCATGAGAAATCACACAGGTTGGTAAATATCCCATGAGAAATCACGTTGGCATGGTTGCTGACTGAATTTGCTCCGTAGAAGCCTAATTTATGGTATGATGAGAAAGATGAATTTCTTCTAGACTGCATCAACACCACATTCCAGATACTGTGCTGTGCACTGAAGATATGCTTGTGAACAAAAACCAAAAGCATATTTCTTCCTGTCGGCACACCTATGTGGAATCGGAAGGTACTTAACTGAATAATGACATAACTGAGACAAGCTGAGGTATCATTTCGGTTTTAGGAATGTCCTGTGGAAGCAACACTAGAAGTTACTCTTCCCCTGAGAGGCACTTGGCTGGGCAGTGCCTAGATTTCTTTCTCAGTGTCTCCTTCACAACACTTACTTGATACCTTCAATCTTTAGCTACACTAAGTACAATTACTGGTCTTTTCCCCAGTCAGACTCCTTCAGGAAGCTATGCATGCTATTTGTAAGCGCCCACAAATGAGTGTGTAATCCCTGCCCACACACTTAGAAACTGAATCGGTAAGGGGCGCCTGGGTCGCTCAGTTACTTAAGCATCCCTGATTTTGGCTCAGGGCCATGAGATCGAGCCCCACCTAGGGCTCTGCCCTGAGCTTGGATCCTGCTTAAGATTCGCTGCCTCTGCCCCTCTCCCTGCTTGTTGTCCCTCTCAAAAAAAAAAAAAAAGAAAGAAAGAAAATGAATTGTTAAAAGGTTGGTGCAAACACGCTCCTACTGTGTTTTTTTTTCCCCAGCTCAGGGCATGTTTGGTGATCACAATAACTGAATCTCTTCTGAGATTCCACTTGAAGCCAGAGGACCCTACTGCTGAGTTGGGTGTTTGTTAAGCTGCCAAAGAATTTAGTCAATGCCAACAAGCGCAGTTAGCCCTGTTTATTATAACTATGGCTGACATTTTTACTATCATGATGTGTTCCATTTAGGAAAATTATTACCTGCTCATCTTGGATTTTGCTGTGATATTTTCCATCAAAGACCTCAATAATACTTTACCTCTCTCCACTTTAGGGTTCCCTTGCTATCAATCAAAATTATGAGAGGGGTGCCTGGGTGGCTCAGTTCAGTTAAGTGGCTGCCTTCGGCTCAGGTCATGATCCCGGGGTCCTGGGATCAAGGCCTGCATCGGGCTCCTTGCTCAGCAGGGAGCCTGCTTCTCCCCTGCCTGCTGTTCCCCCTGCTTGTGCTTGCTCTGTCTCTTTTGCTGTGTCAAATAAATAAAATCTTTAAAAACAAAACAAAACAAAACAAAATTACGAGGAGTTTCCCAAGAGTAGCAACTGTATTCTTCAATAGCTATGGTCTTAGTGTAATATTCTTAAGTGTTCATCTGTCTTTGGGCATTTACTTCATATACTTCTACAACTTTAACGCAGACCTTTACTCAGGAAACAGTATGTATAATCACACCATTGCACAGGATAGAAAATGAGAAGTAACCTTTGATGTCTTTTTCTTCATACCACAGATCCAATCACTTACCAAATTCTATAGATTTTACTTTCTATGTGTCTCTTGAATCTGTTCACTTGTCTTCATCTCTTCTATCAGTCCCCTAGATTTTTTTTTAAACTAGGTTAAGAATGTGAAAGATCAGTTACCTTGTTCTTCCAGTACCCAAAGGCTTGATAAACTGTAAGCTGAACGCTGGAATTTTAGGATCTCTGAAGTTCAGTCTTCTGGTTATGGTTCCAAACTAGAATGTAGAGTCACACCACCATTGAGGAAGGCAGAAGGCAAATAAACTGGAGGAAAGTTACCTTCCACCTACTTGTGCATTGCTTTTGCCTTTCACCTGTTTGATCATTGCCAGTCCTTAGAGGGAACTACATGTGTGCTATGTGAGTGTTGTCTCTGTAGATTCTTGGAAAATCTAGAAAAAAATTAGAGTGATGGTATAGGGCTAAAGGCTAGAATGCTCAGCTAGCTAGGGTGTTTGACTAGGAGAATTAGAATGGGCCATAGAGACTGTGTGTGTGTGTGTGTGTGTGTGTGTGTGTGTGTTTACGGAGAGCATGAGGGGGAAGGGGAGGGACAGGGAGCGAAATTCAAGCTGACCTCCATAGAGACTGTGTGTTTGTGTGTGTGTGTGTGTTTTTACAGAGAGCGTGAGGGGGAAGGGGAGGGACAGGGAGCGAATCTTCAAGCTGACCTCCCTCCCCCACATAGCGAATCTTCAAGCTGACCTCCATAGAGACTGTGTGTGTGTGTGTGTGTGTGTGTGTGTGTGTGTGTGTGTGTGTGTGTTTACAGAGAGCGTGAGGGGGAAGGGGAGGGACAGGGAGCGAATCTTCAAGCTGACCTCCCTCCCCCACATTGCAGAGCTCCCACCACCCATGAGATCATGGCCTGAGCCGAAACCCAAGAGCCAGATACTTAACCGAATGAGCCACCCAGGCACACAAGATTGTTTTTATTTTTAACACTTTGCTCATATTTTTTCGTTGCTATTATCATTGCTATTATCCTGAAAACCAGAAACCAGAGACCAAATCCATCAGCACAGGAGCAGAACTGTCCAGTTGATTTTCAAACACCAGGTAGTTTGGGCCAGGCACTGTGCTTGGTCCTAAGGAGTAGGACGGTTGAACAAGTTATCTTCCCTTCTAAAATTTATTTGCCAGACTAGAGTCATCTAGACACTGGATTCCACTCGTACTATTTGGCATTAAGGCTCCATCTTTTTTTTTTTTAAGGTAGTGAGCGGTATTAGGGAATTTGTTCATAATATTGCTAGGGCTCTAACAAGTGTATTTTATTTATTTGAGAGAGTGAGTGAGCACGAGCAGGGGTAAGAAGCAGGCTCTCCCTGAGCAGGGATCCCGATGTGGGGCTGGATCCCAGGACCCTGAGATCATGACCTGAGCCCAAAGCAGACACTTAGCCGACTGAACCACCCAGGCGCCCCAAGGCTCCATATTAACAGAAAATGATCCCTGGTGGCGGCAAGGGGCAGGATTTCAGCTCTTCCTTGCCAATGCGTTTATCCCATTCTTCCCTGAACAGGTTTTTGGGAAGCCCCAACAATTTTACTTGGGTTGACTCCGCCTAAAGCGCAATCTCCTTCCCTGCCTCCAGCGAAAAAAAATCCTCGACCTAAGAATGCCTTGAACGTGCTGGGTGGGGTGGGGGTTGTGCGTAAGTGCCCAAGGAAGACTTAACCAAGAGGTCAAGGGCAGGGGCAGCATCCGCAAGGAAGCCTCAACAGATGGGAACCCAGAGCTTTTGGTTACCTAATTGCGCCTTGGATTTGGCTTTTAGAAAAATAGGAAAAATAACAAAAAGTGGGAGAGAGTAATGGAAAAACAAATCTCTTCCGGGATGCTGGCTCCAATCTGGCGCCGGGTGCCGCGAAGGTCGTCCGCGGGGGCGGGAGAGCGACCCCGGCCACCGCTGGCGCCTGCGCACTGGCGACGACCTGCGGGCGGAAGCGCCGGGATCGAGTCACTTGCGCACTCCGTGAGAACGGCCCGATTAAGTATGTTCGTTCTCTATTGCTGCTGAACCTATGCTGTGGTGAAAAACCACCGCATCCCTGGGTGTTGGGAGTCTTTAGCAGTCCCCCTCCTCCGCCGGCACCGCCGAAGACAGCCCCCAGTGAGGGCGGCCAAAGCTCGGGGTCCTGGGTTTCTATGACGACACGCAGGCGCTCCGGTAAAGGGCGAGGCGACCAGCTGTCTGGCGGGAAACACAATTTACCGGTAGCGGTTGTGTCTGTTTCCCATCACTTCTGAGGCGGACCCGGCGCCCACGCTGCCCTGCCCCGAGTCCGCGGAGCTGCTGTGCCCCAGGGCGCTGTGTGCGGGCGAGGCCTCGGCCCCGAGCTCCCCGTCTGGAGCCGGGGACCGCCTCCGGGTGGGGCCGGCGGTCGGTGGGGGGCCCGAGCAGGCTTCTCAGTCGCGTCAGGTGACCTGAGAGGACACGGAAGGCTCCCCAAAGAAGGAAAACCGAAGCTAGATGAATTATAAACTCTGATCCTAACATAAGCACTAAATGGGTCTCTCTCTTTTTTGCCTGCAGGACAGTGTGGCGGCACTGCCAGACCCCAGTACGCCGCTGATTTGTTTCTAAGTTAGCTTTCTGGAGCGATATTTCAAATTACTAAAGCGCGTGGTAGGAGGCCTTGACTGTTATGTCTCTTCCGAAAACGCCCTCCACATTGCTAACCTCCTTGTCAACACCTGAGGGCAAGAAATTAAAAGTCTCTGCATCCAAGGAGGAGACAGGTAAAGTTCTTCAAGGATCCCGCAGACACAAGTAATCACGGCCCTGGATGGAACTCACAGCCCCTTCCCCCGTTCCCCTGAGTCTGAGACTTCAGGATACCTTAATCAGTTTCGTTTTTCTAATACACTTGTTTCAATAAAAGCCATTCCTTTTATAGTACTTTTGAGTCAGAGTCCTGTCTCACTACTCCACCTAAAGACTAATTTTTTTCAAATGATGATGAGTTTTATATTGTTTTAAAACTTCTTTTTAGAGATTTATTTATTTATTTTAGAGAGGGAGAAAAAGTGGGGGGAGCGGCAGAAGGAGAGGGAGAATACCCAAGCATTACCCCCCTGCTAAGTGCAGAGTGCAAGGGATGGCTGGATCTCGCCACCCTGAAATCATGACCTGAGCCCAAATCAGGAGTCATATGCTCAGCAGACTGAAGCACCCAGGCACCCCTAGTTTTATAGTTTTAAATTCACCCCATTTTAAGTTCCAGTAGTTGCATGAAACTACTTTTTTTGGTACCTGGGCTCTGACTTTAAGGAACCAGTTTGTATCAGGTTTTAACAATATATCTAAATGACAAGAATTCCCTTAAGATTTTCATTCATCTAGAGATAACTGCAGATCTGCACTAGAATAAGAATCAGCTAGACTCATCCCTACTCCCATTATGTCAAAACTCCCTCCAACACCTTCATCTTTTTTTTTTTTTTAGAGGAGATTGTGCTAAAGCCCCACCTAGCTTTTTTTTTCTTCCTATTTCTTGTGATATTGTAACTCCATTTCAAATATTCAAGAGATAAAGAGATTTGGTAATGTGAACTTTAGAAGTTTTGCTGGTGAACAAGGAAGGCATGATACCTCCTTATAGAAATTAATGATGAGGGAGCAGAAAGCAAGCTGAGGGCAAAGCACAAGCTGACAGCCCACAATCCTCCCAGCCCCCCTCCTGGGTGGGATGTGTGTGACATTCCTCAGGTACTGCTGGCTGCCCTAAAGCCAAGGGAAGGGAAAAACAAACGGTTAACTAATAGAGATCACAGTCCCACAAGATATGAGTCTCCATCAGTTTTCCAATGTCTTAGTAAGATTTACAAGGAAAAAGCATTCTTATCAATAGCCTAACTTTCAGAGACCCATAATTCAATTTTCTGGAGCCCTAACATCACCTTCTCTTCCATGAGTGATGTGGGAAACAGAGGCATAAGGAAATGTAAACAAAGTTGAGTTTGTTAATCCACTAATCTACGCCCCTCACCAACATTCCAAAAATATATCATTAACATAAGCCATACTTTGTGAGGGGCGTAGATTAGTGGAGAGTTCTGTAAGAGCCACAACCCCACTCTCCTTGACTGACTTCACAGGAGGCCTTTACCTATTTGTTCCCATTACCTGTCTTTACAACTCCTCCGCCCTACTCGGGCTGAATAGAACACTCTTGGTACAGTTCTGACTCTGCCAGTTTGCTCAGATTATTCTACTCTCTTCATTTCCAACAATCCTAATTCTGCTTTTCCTCTTAAACCCAACTCAGATCCCTTCCACTCTAAAAATGCCCCAATTAATGCAGTTATCCTCACCTTTGGATTTACATAGAAATAATTACTAAATAATTTGACAGTTGTGAGGTGAACTTTCTTTTGTCCTTTTCACATCAAAGGGAAAATAGTCATTTTAAGGCTGTTCCACTTAATTGAGCAGGTGATGTGAGTTTAATTTTCAACTTTGAATTTGGAATAATGGAGGTTCATCTTTGTGCCTCAGTTTTTGAAACTGTGTGTGTTAAAAGTGTGAGGAGGGCAGGCAATATGAGCATTTTTTTCTTGACTAGATGATGTTCAGTACTGTTAACTATTCTTGGCAACCAGAAACAGTGTTTGCTCTGTTAGAAACATACAGGTAGTATTGATGACGCAGCCTGGGAATTTCCAACTAACTACAGAAAACTGCAGCAAGTTTTTCTTTCCTGTTACTTTCTTAGTACTTCCTGAACTAAAGGAGAAAAAAAATATGGTGGATCGTTCAAAACCCCTTCCTACATCCCTTCAGAATGAGTTCATCCCTGAGGAAGTTCTTCTTTCTCTGACCTATGCAGCCAATGCTGGTCCTTGTCCTGAAAACTTACTGCCCCCTAAGAAAACTAAAACCCCAAAGGTGAGTATATACCTATACGAAGAACTGGGGAACATATGTCTTTTTGGTATCCAGTTCATTAGGTATTTATTGAGCATGTTCTTGTAAAAACCAGAATTCAACTGAGTAAATTTGAGGCTCTAAGTGGCTTTATTCAACAATTCATGAGTCAGGCAGCATCCCATATAGGAAGTGGAAAGGAATTCTGAGAAGCTATACAAAATAGAGGGCTGTTTTTGGCGGAAAGGGGCAGGGACAAGGAAATCATAAACAGAAGAAAGGGTTATTTTGGGCAAGGTCATCTTCTGGGGAAGGGTGGGAGCCTATCAGGCTGATTACCTCTCTAGTGCTGATCAGGAACTTCCAGCTGATTGGCTTAAAATGCCACTCTTGGGAGATGCCACAACTGCCATTAGGTAAGGTGTTAAGTGTTGGTTTGCTGATGTGAGGCTTAGCACAAGTGACTTCATTTTGGGCTTGTTTCTTTTTTAATGTTATATATGCCTTTTTTTTTTTTTTTTAAGATTTTATTTATTTATTTGTCAGAGAGAGCAAGCACAAGCAGGGGGAGTGGCAGGCAGAGAGAGAAGCAGTTCGATCCCAGGACCCTGGGATCATGACCTGAGCTGAAGGCAGACGCTTAACGACTGAGCCACCCAGGCGTCCCAGTGTCATATGTTCCTGATTGTCTTTCAAAATACTTTAAAATTCATTTCCTAGAATGAAAACTAAAATCATTTGCAACAGTGTTTCCAAGGAAATGCTTTTTTAAAATGTGATTTACCTAAGTGATCATTATTACTACTGTCAGTCTTGATATTTTTCTTTCACTTTTGAATTGTCCCAGTTTCAGTTTTTCTCCATAGTATTGATTAAGCATTCTGCTCTCTCTTTTTTCCATAGACTATCCAAATGCCTTTAATGTAAACATTCCAAAGGATTAACAGATTTCATTTGACTAGAGCTCCCTCTGCTGTATATTCATGTATTTGCTTTTTCTTAGGGTACACTTCTGCGTCCGGCTGACCAAGTCTGGTATCACCCTCTCAGAAGAAATAAGTTCAAATACCTGATTGACCATCCTGTTTCCTTAACTGGTGCTGGAAGGTAAAGAAGGCAGATGGTAGGGTAGATGCTGATGAATAGAGTTGTTTTCTCATTTTTTTTCATTTCTTTGGGAGGGGCACAGTTGAAAAAATCATAGAATCAAAGATTTTAAATTTGAAGCTTACAGTATCTTTGATAAATCAGAAAACAATCTGAAGAAGACACAAGACCACCCTTCTGTGTGTAGGATTATTAACTCTCCTGGCTTTTGCTTTGTTAAGATTTGCTTTTTGCATGCCTTTGTGTCCTTGTCCACTTACTCTTCTGTCCCTTGTTGTACCCTAGTAAAAGGGACAAGATCCCAGAGGCAGAGTGTCTCATAGTGCCTCTTTCATCTGTACATTTAAGAAGAGTGAGGTAACATAGCTTCATGAAAACCTTGAAAAGCAAGTGCTTACTCCTTGGTTTTTCTCAAAGTGAACCCTTCACCTTTCGATCAAATCAGCAAATACTATTTGTTGTTTTTATGTCATTCCTAAAAGTATTATGAATGTCCCGGGTTTCCCTGTGAAGATTGTGACCAGCTCATTTTCTATGTGTAGTCCATTTATCAGTTGCATGCCCCTTATGAGATATCACTTCATCTGAAAGAAATAATATGTAATATTATGACACATTAATGACACATTAATATGTAATAATAAGCATATTA
The DNA here is from genome assembly GCF_964656455.1 of Halichoerus grypus. Lineage (NCBI taxonomy): Eukaryota > Metazoa > Chordata > Mammalia > Carnivora > Phocidae > Halichoerus > Halichoerus grypus. The sequence goes on from NC_135718.1 coordinate 108,560,264, forward strand.
ATACATGGGTAGGTTATTTAGTCTTTCTGAGTTCCATTTTCTCATTTGTAAAAAGGGAATAATAGACTTGCTCCATTTTGTGGACCTCCCGGAGATATTGTAAAACACATATTTTAAAGGAAATAATGGGCAGTGCTTTGTATGTATGTATGTATGTATGTATGTAAGCTCTACACCCATCATGGGGCTCGAACTCACGACCCTGAGATCAAGAGGCACGTGCTGCACTGACTGACCAGCTAGATGCCCCTGTGCAGTGCTATTTAAATATAAGCTGTTAATACTCAGGTATGTCTCAGTGCTAGAAAAGGTGGCAGGAACTTGGGCTATTGCCTTTTGTGTCCTGGGGCTTTGGTGTCAAAGTATCGTATTTTATTTTATACCTTCAGATCTTGGTTATAATTATCACTAGTTATAATTAGTAGTTATGAAATGTTTGAAGTACTTTGAAAAAATAATAAGCTATATCTGAATGCAGGAATAACCCAATATTAAAGTTTTAATGTCAAATGACTTCTCACTTGGAATTTTTAAACTGTGAAGATCTGTATTGTGGTAAGCAGGATAATAGCCTCCCCGCAAAATGTTCTCGGTGTACCTCAGAACTTGAATACATACCTTACATAACCAAAGAGACTTTGCAGATGTGATTAAGGTTAAGGACCATGAGATGGTGAGATTAACTTGGATTCTCGGGATGGGCCCAACCTAATTGCCTGAGTCTTTGAAGTGGAAAAAGAAGGAAGTTGAACAGGTCAGAGAAGAAGGAGAACACAGTGGAAGTATGAGAGAGAAGGAATTCAGCCTACACTTGCTGGCTTTGAAGATGGAGGAAGGGAGGACACAAGCTAAGAACTACTGTTGGCCTCTAGAAGCTGGGTATGGCCCTCAGCTGGCAACCATCAAGGAAATAGGGATCTCAGTCCTAGAACTGCAAGGAATTGAGTTCTGTTAACAACTCCAATGGGCACAGAAATGGATCTTCCCTTAGAGCATCCAGAAAGGAATACAGCCTTGTCGACACCTTGATTTTAGTCTGTGAGACCTGTGTTGGACTTCTGACTTATAGAACTATAACATAATAAATTTGTGTTGCTTAAGCTGCTAAATTTGTGGTAATTTTTATGGCACCAGTAGAAGATTAACACATGTATGTATAACTAATAGTATTTATAACAAGAGGTTATAGAGTTAGGTTAAGAGTATAATAAATACTATTATGTCTAGCAACCTTAAATATTTAGAGCACAGCAGTAAAATATAAAACAACCCAGCAAATAGCCTCTGAGTAATATTTTTCAACAGCTTTATCAGTCAGAGTTCAGTGCAGAAAATAAAACCTATTTTATTTTATTTTTTATTATTTTTTAAAGATTTTATTTATTTATTTGACAGAGAGAGACACAGCGAGAGAAGGAATGCAGGCAGGGGGAGTGGGAGAGGGAGAGGCAGGCTTCCCGCCGAGCAGGGAGCCCGGCGCGAGGCTCCATCCCAGGACCCTGGGATCATGACCTGAGCCGAAGGCAGACGCTTAACGACTGAGCCACCCAGGAGCCCCAATAAAACCTATTTTAAACAGTAAATTGAGTATTTACAAAATTGTCAGGAGAGCTAAAGGAGAAAATATGAAGCAATACTTTTGGGAATAACTCTCAGAACAGGGTGGAATTAACCTACCATGCAGGCTGCTACCTCCAAGGCTGCCACAAGAGTTCAAGAGTCCAAAGAAGGTAAAAATGGCCAATGACCTGAGCTGAAGGCAGACACTCAACTAGCTGAGCCACCCAGGTGCTCCCAACCATTATTTTTTTATTTTTATTTTATTTTTATTTTATTTTTTAAAAGATTTTATTTATTTATTTGACAGAGAGACAGAGCGGGAGAGGGCACAAGCAGGGGGAGAGGGAGAGGGAGAAGCAGGCTTCCCGCGGAGCAGGGAGCCTGATGTGGGGCTCGATCCCAGGACCCTGGGATCATGACCCTAGCCGAAGGCAGACGCCTAACGACTGAGCCACCCAGGAGCCCCAAAACAGATTATTTTTTAATGAAAAATTATATACTAACAAACAAACCAAATGTTTCCTCTAAAAATAAAGATAAAAAAATAAAAATAAAGTAAAATAACCAATAATTTTTTTTTTTTTTTTTTTTTTTTTTAAGATTTTATTTATTTATTTGAGAGAGAGAGCACATGAGAGGGGGGAGGGTCAGAGGGAGAAGCAGACTCCCCGCCGAGCAGGGAGCCCGATGCGGGACTCGATCCAGGGACTCCAGGATCATGACCTGAGCCGAAGGCAGTCGCCCAACCAACTGAGCCACCCAGGCGCCCCAATAACCAATAATTTTAATAATAGAAATATAAAAGTGTCCTATAGTTACTTTTTGAGAAAATTTGAATGACAGTTACCAAACCAACATTTCCTTTACAAAGATGTGTGTGTGTACCTATGTATATATATGAACCATTCATTGTTTTTATTTTTTATTTTTAAAAGATTTTATTTATTTATTTGACAGCGAGAAAGAGAACACAAGCAGGGGGAGTGGGAGAGGGAGAAGCAGGCTTCCCGCGAAGCAGGGAGCCCGATGCGGGGCTCGATCCCAGGACTCTGGGATCATGACCTGAGCCGAAGGCAGACGCTTAATGGCTGAGCCACCCAGGCGCCCCTCATTCATTGTTTTTAGCTAACAAAGTTATATTGGCCAATCTCTAGCAGTTATTGGTGTGATAGTGACTAATGTCCCATCATCCTGAGAGCGACTTTAAAAAAAAAACTTTATTAAAAAAAACTTTATTGATATATCTTTGACACAAAAATTGTGTACATTTAAGGTATACAAGTTGATGTTTTCATAAATGTATACATTGTAAAAAGATCACAGTCAAGCTAAATAACTCTGTATAATTACCATTTGTGTGTATCTGTGAGTTTATATGCGTGTGGTAAGAAGATTAAATTTCAGATCTATTCTCTTAGCAGATTTCAAATATATAACACAGTACTGCTAACTCTCATCACCGTGCTATACATTAGATCTCCAGAACTCATTCATCTTGCATAACTGAAACTTTGTACTTTTGGACTAACATCTCCTCATTTTCCCCTCTTTCCCCATGCGCTCATCTGACATATAAATGAAGTCATACAATATTTGTCTTTGTCTGGCTTATTTCACTTGGCACAGTGTTCTCCAGCTTCATCCATGCTGTCACAAATGGCAGGATTTCATTTTTAAAGGCTGAATAACATTCCATTGTCTATATATACACATTTTCTTCATTCATTCATTCATCAGTGGACATTTAGGTTGTTTCCATGTCTGGGCTATTGTGAATAATGCGTCAATGAACATGGGAGTGCAGATATTTTGTCAAGATCCAGATTCATTTCCTTTGGATATAAACCCAGAAGTGGGATTGCTGGGTCATATGGTAGTTCTATTTTTTATTTTTTTGAGGAAGCTCCATACTATTTATCATAATGGCTATACCAATTACAATTGGGGGAGGGGCAGAGACATGTGAAAATCACGTGCAGTAAGTGGCGTGATTATAACTGCTATAGGAAGGTGAATTGGCAGAAGTGTGTAGAATGTACTAGAGAGACTTGAGAGCCACGTAAAAAGTAGGGATAGCTTGGACTAGTGATTTGGCATTGGCAAGAGACAACAGGGTCAATGCTAGAATGCTATGAGGGTGACTGTGAAATTAATAAGTGTTAGTGGTGGATGGGAATTTAGGGCAATGGATGGGAAGGAATCAATTATGTATGCTGAGCTTTTGATGGATAGAGTGGTAGTAATTCCTGACAGAATTAGTGAGGATAGGAGGGTGGAGAGTTAGAATGGAGGGAGGAGGATTCAGTGTATGTAGAGGTAACAAATGTGATAACAAATGTGATAAGGTGAGATTTGCATGGCATTGCCAGAGAGAAAGTATAGGGTAAGAAGACAGAGAGATGAGGCCATAATGTTGCAGGGCATTTCCATTTAGTAGACAGGAAGTCACAGAGGAGTCCAAGAAGGAGAGGTTAAGGCAAAAGAACCAGGAGTCCAGTAGCACAGAGGATAGAGGAGAGGATAGTGTTTTTAAAAAAGAGATGATCAACCCTGGGAAATATTACAGGGAAATAGTGGAAAAGAAGAGCTGATGACTTAGCAGTAGAAAGTTATCAGATTTCTAGAGTGGTTTCAGAAGAGAGAGAGGGATTGAAATTAGATTGCAAGGAAATTTCAAGAAATCTGATTAACGGAAAGTGAGAGATCGGTTGATAGATAGATCCTGATAACATGAAACTTTGTACTTTTGGACTAACATCTTTTAGAAGGGGAAAAGACTTGAGTTATAGATCAAAGGGAATATTCCAAGGGAGGGGGAAATATACAGAAAGTAGACTGGTAGAATGAGATCCCAAAGGATGTGGGTAAAGATGAAATCAAGGACATCAGTGGAGGAAATAACCCTGGGGAAGAGAATACATCTTCACCCGAGGTTGAAGGAAGGGAAAGGATTTGTGATGTGAAGGAGAAATATGAGGTGGAGAAGAGGAATAATGGGGTGGGGGTGGCTCTTGTCTAATGCTTCTGCTGTCTTAGTGAAGTATGAAGTAAGGAGACTGGTTTTGTGCCCCTTTTCACCCACTAGAAGATGTATGTGGATCTTACCCACTCTTATCCAGTAGCCAGACAGAAAATTTATTTTGTAAATATATTTTTCTTATTTTTAGGGATATTTCTTTTCTGTACGATGTTAAATATGTTAAAGGAGAGGCCAGGGAGAGTTCGCTTTGTCCCCCACGTTTGGAACGTTCATTACAGTCACATGATGGTGTCATTGTGCCTCATAAGGTAAATAGAGTATTTGACAAATAATTTCCTCTCCCTCTAATTTTTAAAAATCATTTCCTTAAAAATATAAAGCAATGCTGTACTGTAACACTTTCTAATTATTTCTAGGAAAAAGTATTTAGTGGGAAAGTTTCTATGATACCTTATTTTAAGCCATTTTTCAAACTACAGTTACCCACTTTAATCTAGAAAATACAGTATAGAAGGCTAGATTTTTTTTTTTTAATTTACAGTTCAAAGTTGTAGAATTCTTATTTTTGGCATGTTGCTAAGGTAAATTTTAAATTGCTATTGAATTTTATTTATTTTTTATTTTTATTTTTTGAAAGATTTTATTTATTTATTTGAGAGAGAAACAGAGATAGCAACAGAGAGCACTTGTGGGAAGGAGAGGGAGAAGCAGGCTCCCCACTGAGCAGGGAGCCTGACGCTGGGCTCAATCCCAGAACCCTGAGATCATGACCTGAGGTGAAGGCAGATGCTTAACCGACTGAACCACCCAGTCACCCCTCCTATTGAATTTTAAAGAGTCAATGGATTACTGAATGTGTGGGACATGTGTGAATAATACTAAAACCAAGGTTGTTCTTTAATTCATGGTTATTTTTTAAATGTGTGCTCTGCTAAATGTTTTTTATTATGTCCTATGGTCCGTATTACTAATACTGTTATTTCTATAATCAAACCTCTTAATAAATAGTATCCCTTTGGGATAGGAATGTTGATTTATGCAATCCAACTTTTTTCATTTACTAATGTTTTCATTCTTGTCCTTCTTTCTTTCTTTTTAAGCCAAAGAAACTAACAGATACTTTGCTTCCTGAAGAATTTCATATTGTGTCAAATACAGGAGTTTCAGGTTTGGAGTGTTATGATGAGTGAGTACCATAGTATATCCTGAATATCTGACAAGTGGAACTGTTTCCTCCTCCTCAGACATAGAGGAACCTGAGAACAGTTCCTAGGTAATATCTACATTGAAATAAGGAAACATTTGGCCTTCCATCCTAAATTTAAGAATGAAAATGTCTTATTGAAAAGAGTTTGGGATTTTAGTGATCAAAATGTTCTCTGTCTTTTCCTACTATTTAATTTTCAATTAAAGAAGTGGATCTGTGTTCTGAATGCTCACCTAGGCCTCCTTAGGAATGGTTTTGGGTAGTGGCCAAAGAGACAAAGGAAAGTAGCCCTCTGAGTTGATGTCTCATAAGGCACACTCTAGGGCTTGGATCCAGCCTTCACACTAGTCATCTCCAGTTTTCTTTGTTTCCTGCTTATGTCATTGAAAATGGGATCTTCCTTGTATTTTCTGAAACAACGTTTGAATGTTTCATAGTGTAAAAAACTAGAATTATGGACTAAGGTTTTATAATAAAATCTCCAGAGGCTGTCACTCTTTTTACTTTTTCAATACACATGGCATTTCCTTATGATAGTGGGGTTCAGAATAATATTTTGTCAAAAAGAACTAAATGGAATTCATTTTGGGGGAACTTTTAATTTTTATATAATTTCAAAATTATAAAAATGTTACAAAAATATGGCAAGCAACTCTCATGTACTCTCTGTTTTAACTCACTATTTACATTTTGCCTTATTTGCTTTGATATACACACACACATTAAAACTATTCAAGAGTAAGTTGGAGATATGACCCTTTACCACCAAATACTTCAGTGTATATTTCCTAGCAACCTACCAGTTATAGATCTTTTTGATGACTTTTTTAGCTTCATCATTTCTTCTCTGTTTATTAGTTAGCATTTTACCATATGAATTCATGGATTTCTATTTTTTTTCTGTGGGTTATAGTTCTTTACTATGATTATTTTTTAAAAAAGATTTTATTTATTTGTCAGAGAGAGAGAGAGGGAGAGAGAGCACAAGCAGAGGGAGAAGCAGGCAGAGGGAGAAGCAGGCTACCAGCTGAGCAAGGAACCCTATGCGGGACTCGATCCTAGGACCTGGGGATCATGACCTGAGCTGAAGGCAGACTCAGCTTAACCGACTGAGCCACCCAGGCGTCCTTACTATGATTATTTTTATGTTCAAAAATTTTTAGATTTGGCCAATGTTAGCTCCTCTGAGCTGGCTCTTATGTTCTTTGGACATGTCCCCATGATTCTTTGAGTGTTTCCTTATTTTCTGACTCAATAAGATTTCCAGGTTCATCTTATATTTCCCAACTCCAGCTGTGGAATGAGCTATGTCACTTCTCCAGGGAGTACTGATTCCTTTTAGTGGAGAATGGTACTTAGAAATCAAGATCTGGGTGGTAGGCATGCTCATTGTGCCTAGGCTATCATTGTTTCTGGTTCCTCTCATTCATTTTTGAAACTTTGAGTCTTTATAGTCCCTGGAGATTTTTCACTGATCTAAATTCTGAAAATGGACCTTATTAACCAACTGAGTTCCAGTAGGGGGCAGAACGAAAGGAAATGCTTATTAACAAGGGGAAGAAAAATGTTACATAAATAATAATGAATTAGGATTACCATGTGGTTCTCACTGTGATACTCATTTAGGTGGAAATGAGCACTTTCAGAGGACAGATTTGGCTGGGAGTTAGGAAAACTGGGTTCTAGCTTCATCTCTGCTTATTAATTTTATAACCTGTTTATTCACTTAACTTTGTTGACTTCAGAGTTCTTAGAACATCCTTCCACCTTTGAAAAGGCATTTAAAAAAATGAACTAAGGAAATGTTCATATTGTCACATATGAGGAATGTTATTAAAACTCCTTTACTAAAAATATTCCAAATATGATAAATGTCATTACATCTGTGTCTGTAGATGCCTTGGTATGATCTTGTGGGTAAAATGATAGACCCTTTCGATTGCCTCCAAGCTTCCCAATTTTTGAGGTCTAAGGTTTATCATGTTGTGATATGTGATAAACAGGCCAGTTAATTTTCTTACAATAATATTTATCTGTCTTATTTATTGCAGCAAATATACTACTCTCCTCACAGATAGTGAAAACAGGCTATTGCTCTTCCCATCCATGTAAGTACAGTTTATTTTTGAAAGTATTTCTCAGAAGGAACATATACATATGAATATGTATTTTAATATACATATGTATTTTTCTTAGTACTTTATTGCACAGAAAATATTAAAATTATAGCAGAAACCCAAGACAATAAGTGTCCACAATTCCATCATCTAATCAGCGTTTTCAATTTTCACATATTTATAATAATATTTAAGTAGTATAAAATATATTTTTTTTACAGTTAAAAAAATTTTTTTTCTAAAATTTTATTTTGTTGTGGTAGGAACACTTAACATGAAATCTGTCTTCTTAACAAATTTTTAAGTTTTCAATACAGTGTCATTCAATCTAGGCACAATGTCGTACAGCAGATGGTTTGCTACAGTCTTTTTTTTTTTCTTACCTCTCCATTGTCCCTTTTCTTCACTTACATACTTACATTGTGAAGTAACCAATACTAACAGCTTGGTATTTATCTCTCCATATTTCTTCTATGTTCTTACAATCCTGCACACTAGGTGTGTAGAATTTTTGGAAGGAAGCATTATTTTATTTACAAAGAGGATCATACTATTTACATTTTCCTTTTCTTTTTTCTTTTTTAAAGATTTTATTTATTTATTTGACAGAGAGAGACATAGCAAGAGGGAACACAAGCAGGGGGAGTGGGAGAGGGAGAAGCAGGCTTCCCGCAGAGTGGGGAGCCCGATGCGGGGCTCGATCCTAGGACACTGGGATCATGACCTGAGCCGAAGGCAGATGCTAAACGACTGAGCCACCCAGGCGCCTCCCTTTTTCTTTTTTTAAAAATTTTATTACTGCTATAATCCACTAGATCAGTACATACAGGGCTAATGCTTTGAAATACCATTAATATTCCATGGGCAGCTGGGTGGCTCAGTCCGTTGGGCGACCTCTTGGTTTCACTCAGGTCATGATCTTCGGGTCCTGGGATTGAGCCCTAGGTTGGGCTCCACACTCAATGCGGAGTCTGCTTGGGGCTTCTCTCCCTCTCCCTTTGTCCTTCCTCCTCCAGCTCGCTCTCTCTAAAAAAAAAAAAAAAAAAAAAAAAAACCATTAATATTCCATAGTATATACATTTTGTATATATTATATTCTTTTTGTCATTTGAGGATAACCTGTTACAACACTTAATTACATAAGTCTGTCACCTTAATCTTTTAGGAAACCTAATAAAAGAGTAGACGTGGTCCAGCTGAATGATGTGATGGATGCTATGCTAGAGAGGGCTGGTGTGGAAAATCAGGAATATACAGGGCCAACCAAGGTAATTGCAAAGATCAATGTAACCTAGTGGTTGAGAGCATGCATTCTGGAGCCAGAATGTCTGGATTGGAATCCTGGCCCTGCCATTTATTAGCTAGTGACCTTGGGCAACTCACTTAATGTATTTGTGTCTCAATTTACTCATCTTTAAATTAGAGATACTAATAATACCTACCGCATAGGGTTGTTGTGGAGATTAAATGACATATGAATATAAAGGGCTTAGAATAGTGCTGGGCATGTAGCAAACACTGTATAATTGTTGGTATTATTATTACCGTATTTCATTGACTATAAAGTACCATTGATTATAAGACCTTTATTATTTTATGTACCACTAAAAAACACTGCCAATTAAACCATGCTTTCTTACCTCTTAAAATTTTTATTTCATTAATGAAAAAGCTCTTTCAACCTTACAGAGATACAGATATTTTTCTTTATGAGGGCTCTTCCTCTTTTGTTTTGTAAATTTTTATTTTTACAGAATTTGAAACTTAAAGACAAGTTCAGTATAAGGCATTCCTATGTAAGCTTTACCCAGATTCACTAATAGTTTACATTGTGCCCTACTTGCTTTATCATTCTCTCTTCCTCTTTACATACATATCTCTATATGTATAGTTTTTCCTAACCATTTTACAGTAAGCTGGTGACATCATGCAAACATTACAGGGTATGTTTCCTATGGATAAGGATATTCTCTAATATATCCATAATATAGTTAATCAAAATCAGGAAATTTAACATTGATGTGTTGGTAGTACCTGTCCATATTCAAATTTCAAATTTTATCAGTTGTACCTATAATGGTTTTTATAGCTCTTGTCCCGTCTGTTTCAGGATCCCGGGATCACATAGTGCTTTTATGTGTCATGTTCCTTTAGACAACTATATTCTGAAACAGTTCTTTGTTTTTCTTGACATTGATATTTGGAAGAGCATATGCCAGTTATTCTGTAGAATGTTCCTCAATTTTGGTTTGTCTGGTGTGTACTCATGATTAGATTCAGGTTATGTATTTTTGGCGGGGATGATACAGAAGTGATACTGTGACCTTCTCAGTGCATCATGTAAAGAGGTACATGATTAAACATACTTTAAAAAATATATTTTTATATTTATATTTTAAAAATAATATATCATTTTTGTAGATATAGTTATAAAGAAAAATATAAGTGAAATAAATTATCAAGGTGTTTCTAAAACATTCACATTCAGAGTATTTACTTCCTAAAATGGTTTTTTACTGATAAGACAGTTATAAATACTGATGATATTCCTTATCTTCTGCCAGATGCACAAACTACTACATGTATTGAGGAAGGAACAGACCATTTACAATACAGTATTTCATGAACTTATTCGACAAGTCAGTGTGGATTGTGCAGATAGAGGAGAACTACTGTCCAAAATCAGGTTAGAGCTGTTACTGGAATATCGCGGTTTGAGTTTTATATTACAATTATGTTTATATCTGCTTTTGAGAGGATCACAAAAGTTCCCTTCTCTATTCTATTGATAATAAGGAACTGAATTGCATTTCTATTTTCTGTAGTAAAAATATAATAGTTGAGAACTTCCTTAAGATGATTTCTGTTGAGATGTTTGACACCATATTCTTCTTTTTTTTTTTTTTGAGATTTATTTATTTTAGAGAGGGGAGGAGGGGCCGAGGGAGAGGGAGAGAGAGAATCTCGAGCAGACTGTGCACTGAGTGCGGAGCTTGATGTGGGGCTCGATCCCACAAACCTGAGATAGTGACCTGAGCTGAAATCAAGAGTCTGATGCTTAACCAACTGTGCCACCCAAGGGCCCCGACACCATATTCTTTTATGACTGGGAGTGAAGTGCTATGTGAATTACTAGAAAATGTATAGATTCTGGAGACAGACTGATCTGGTTTCAAATCAACATCTAGATGTGTGACCTTGGCAAAAGTGTGAGCCTTAGTTTTCTCATCTGTAGATGCAGATAATAACTACTGTGAAAAATTTTATTTGTCCATTTGTTCATTCATCAGTCAGTGATGTCTGCTGAGTGTCTACTCTGTGTCAAGCATCAAGAGGCTTCACAGGATTGTGGTGAGGTTAAATGAGAGCACAGAGGTCGATGGTCAATACATATAATTATTATAGATGATCATGATAAATACTATCATAACTATAATGTTTCTGAATGACTGTGGTACTTTACAAAACCTGGAAGGAATAGTGGAATTAGAATATTGGGTTCAAATTACATATCTGCAGCTTACTTGCCATGGAACCACAGAAAATTATTAGATCTTTCTGAATGTGTTTCTCCTGAATTAGAATAAATAATATAAATTTGCCTTATTTGCCCACTGTCTGACTTATGGAAGCTGAGTCTTCCTATCTGATGGTGCTGAGAAACGAGGAGCAAAGCTGTTAATAAGATACTTGTCAAGATTAGGTACTAAGGAGTCAGTTCTTGGAAGACGTCAGGAGCTGGAGAATGCAAATTAGAAGAAGGATAGGGACAACTGAAGTCTGAGTTGTCAATCTAAGAACAGAGCTAGGAGGGACAGATGACGAAGCATAGCAAAGGAGCTAGATGACTAATGGTGGATCCAGACTTTCCCATTTATGAGGAGTAGAGGTGAGTGGGACTCTTCCAGCTGATTTTAGGAGTTAGCTTCTAGGGGCCAAAATAGGGTGGGGTCCAATCCCAAAAGTCTAGACAGAAAGAGACAGGCAGGCAAGTCAAAGCCAAAATCCTTTAAGAAAAGTTGAGTCACCATGGACACAAAAATACTAACTCCAAGGTACCAGAGACAGGATCTCAGTAGGGCATAAAACCAAGGACTTAGAATAGGGTAAAGTTGGGAATTAAAAATGTAAAGTAGCTGATGGAGCGCCTGGCTGGCTCAGTCAATAGAACATGTGATTCTTGATCTTGGGGTAGTGAGTTCAAGCCCCACTTTGGGCATGGAGCTTACTATAAGTAAATATATACATACATACATATATAGAAAGTATACATGAGTGTGGAATATTCTTTAAAAAAAAAGAATACAAAGTAGGTGAGAATAAGCAATGAGATTTTAGACTGATTGCTGCAAACATTCATGATATGTCTATGGAATGGTGAATCATTCACTAAGTTCAGAATAATCTAGTGGTCAGCATTTTGTTGTGGTAGGAGATCTTTTGAAGGTCTAGGGCCTACCTTCAATGGGGAAGGTTGTCCTGAGTTTGGTATCTTAAAGAGTTTTCCCTGCTTCACAAGACTGTTGTGAAGATCCAATAGAAGTCCCCAGGAAATGGTAACGCCATGTATGCCTTGGAAATACTTGAGATCAGCCTGTGACTTCTCTCTGTTTGCATGTTACTGTAGCTTTCTGCTTCTGGTCTCATTGAGTGCTTCCTGATCTGCTTGTGTGTGTCTCTGCTTTTCACACTACTGCCCCTGAGGCCTGTTACAGCAGAAGGAAGTTTTCTGTCGTTTTTTTTTTTTTTTAAGATTTTATTTATTTATTTGCCAGAGAGAGAGAGAGAGAGAGAAAGAGCACAAGCAGGGGGAGCAGGAGGCAGAGGGAGAAGCAGGCTCCCTGCAGAGCAGGGAGCCCGATGCTGGGCTCGATCCCAGGACCCTGGAATCAGACCTGAGCCGAAGGCAGACACTTAATCGACTGAGCCACCCAGGCGCCCCAGAAGGAAGTTTCATATGCAGCAGGGTTTCATAATAACACTTTTTTATAGGAGGAGTAATAACTGCCAGAGTGGATATGAGCTGAACAAGATTCTCACATTACAAAGAAATAGGGATGCTGTTGTAATCTTTTTGGTTGACACTATAAATATCTTTGGACGCAGCAGGCACCTGACATTTTTTCAGTTGTTATTTTTATTTTTTACAATATTTTACTATGGGAATTTCCAAATATCTGTAAAAATGGAAATTATTTTAAGTTTATTATTTTAAAAAAGATTTATTTATTTTTTTTTTTAAGATTTTTAAATTATTATTATTTTTTTAAAGATTTTATTTATTTGACAGAGAGAGAGACAGCGAGAGAGGGAACACAAGCAGGGGGAGTGGGAGAGGGAGAAGCAGGCTTCCCGCCGAGCAGGGAGCCCGATGCGGGGCTCGATCCCAGGACCCTGGGACCATGACCTGAGCTGAAGGCAGACGCTTAACGACTGAGCCACCCAGGCGCCCCAAGATTTTTAAATTATTATTTATTTATTTGACAGAGAGAGACACAGCGAGAGAGGGAACACAAGCAGGGGGAGTGGGAGAGGGAGAAGCAGGCTTCCCGTGGAGCAAGGAGCCCGATGTGGGGCTCAATCCCAGGACCCTGGGATCATGACCTAGCCGAAGGCAGACGCTTAGTGACTGAGCCACTCAGGTGCCCCGATTTATTTATTTATTTTTAGAGACAGAGAGAGAGCACGAGCAGGGGGAGGGGCAGAGGGAGAGGGAGAGAATCCTCAAGCAGATTCTGTGCTGAGCACGGATCCCGATACAGGGCTCATCCGAGCTGAAATTCAAGAGTCAGTCTCTTAATTGACTGAGCCACCCAGATGCCCCAAAATGGAGATAATTTTAATGTGAATGCACACATACCTACTATCTAGATTCTGCCGTTAACATTTTACTCTATTTGCTTTATCACTTGTCTCTCCATCTAGCCATCCTTCTATCTATCCATCAATTTCATATACTTCAAAGTAAATTGCTGACCTCAGTGCATTTCCCCCTAAATACTTTGTCATGTTTTTCATTAACTAGACAGAGTTCATTATTTATTTGCCTTTTTTTCCATTTTGAGTAAAATTTACATGTATCGAGAAACACAAATCTTGTTTGCCTTTATTGACTTTTGACAAATACAAACTCTTAACAAGATATGGAGGATTACCATCATCCCACAAAGTTCCCTAATGCTCTTTCCCAGTAAATGCCCATCCCCACTTCTCCAGGAGTTTTGACTTCTTTCCCTCTTAGATTAGTTTCACCTATTTAGGAATTTCATATAAATGGGATCATGTAGCATATATCAGTTGACCCTTGGACAACATGGGTTTGAACTGCAGAGGTTCACTTATAGCAGATTCTTTACAGTTCAGTACTGTAAATGTATTTTCTCTTCCTTATAATTTTCTTAATAATATCTACTTTTCTCTAGCTTACCATTTTGTAAGAATACAGTATATAGTACACTAGTTTGCTCCTAGTTTGTTATTTACCTATTCATTTTTTTAAAAATGTGCTCATCTGACTTTCTTTTATTTCTTTTTAAAGATTTATTTGTTTATTTTAGAGAGAGAGAGAACATACATGAGCAGGGGGAGGGGCAGAGGGAGAGGGACAAGCTGACTTCCCTTTGAGCAAGGAGATGGACTCAGGGCTTGATCCTAGGGCCCTGAGATCACGACCTGAACCAAAATCAAGAGTCAGGAGCTCAACCGACTGAGCCACCCAGATGCCCCTGACTTTCTTTTAAAAGATAAAAGGTTCTTTTTAAGAATAGTTTTAAATTTACAGAATTGAACAGATAATAGAGAGTTTCCATTTATCCCCCCTTCTCCGTATATAGTTTCTTTCATTATTAGCATCTGGTATTAATGTGGTATAATTGTTATAATTAATGAAACAATATTGATACACTGAAGTCCATAGGTTACATTATGGTTTATTTTTTTGTGTTGTATTGTTCTATGGGTTTTGACAAATGCATATCTTTCAATCATAAAAAGGAATGAAGTACTAATACATGATATAACATGGATGAACTTTGGGGCACCTGGGTGGCTCAGTTGGTTAAGCGACTGCCTTCGGCTCAGGTCATGATCCTGGAGTCTCAGGATTGAGTCCCACATCGGGCTCCCTGCTCAGCAGGGAGTCTGCTTCTCCCTCTGACCCTCCTCCCTCTCATGCTCTCTCTCTCTCTCATTCTCTCTCTCAAATAAATAAATAAATAAAATCTTTAAAAAAAATAACATGGATGAACTTTGAAAACATGCTAAGTGAAAGAAGCTAGTCAGAAAAGGTCACAATATCGTAATATGAAATTTCCAGAAGAGGCACAGCCAGACAGAAAGTAGATTAGTAGTTGCCAGGGCCTGGGAGACAGAGAAATGAAGAGTGATTGCTAATAGGAACCGTTAAGGATTTTTTTTTGGGGGGGGGAGGGTAATGAGAAAATACTCTGGAGTTAGATAGTGCTAATAGTTGTACAACTTTTTGAATATACTAAACAGTATTATATACTTTAAAGGGTGAATGTTATGACATGTAAATTATATCTCAATAAAAAATTATAAAGTGTTCACTGTCATTTCATCATTGTGATTCCTCATTTGCACATATTCCTTTGTGTATCAAATTTCACGTACTAAAAAAAATTAAACAGCTACTTTATATAAATATAATCTGCTTCTCTATAACTTTACCCACTAATTCTCATTTTGTACTGTGAAAATACTCAGAATAACTCGGTTCTTTCTTTTACCTTATAGCTATTTAAATATTTGAAAATAGCCATTTTTGTTTTCCCTCTTATGCATTCCCTTATCCGGGCTAAATATCCCCAGTTCTTTTAAGTTTTCTTGGTGAAATATACTATATGTGGAAAGCACACTAATTAGTCAATGTTGATTTCAGTCTGTATAACATTGTAATGGTGGTGATACTGCATCCCTCCTCCGTTCCCATTCCTTCAAGCCCGCAGCAACCACTGATCATTCTACTGTCTCTGTACTTCTTTCTTTTCCAGAATGTGATATAGTTGGGATCATACAGCATGTAGTCTTTTCAGACTAGTTGCTTTACTCACACCTCAATTTTAACTGCTGAAATGTTTTCTGACCATTATCCTGTAGAATTCCCTAAGTTGTGAGCATCATATCATTGCTTTCGAGCAATTTGATTATGATACACCTTGGTGTAATTTTCTTCATGTTTCTTGTGCTTGGTGTTCATCAAGGTTTTTGGATTTGTGAGTTTATATTTTTAATCAAATATGGGAATTGATGGGATCACTGATGCTTTGAACATTTTTTCTTATTTTTAAAATCTTTTTCTGTTCATTTTGGATAGTTTCTATTGCTCTATTTTCAAGTTCACTAGTCTTTTCTTCTGCAGTATCTAATCTGCTTTTAATCCTCTCCAGTGATGTTCAACTCAGATATTGTAGTTTTCATCTCTAAAAGCTCAATTTGGGTCTTTTCAAAAATATCTTCCATGTCTCTACTTAACAATGCAAACATATAGAATATAGTTATAGTTTTTTTCCCCCCAAAGCTGATACATCCATTTTATATTGGAAGCAAGTGCTTTCAGTATTTTTATTTGCTACATTTTAAAAACATCTAGGGCTATTTGTGTGGTTCTTCCCAAACCCTCGATCCTACCATGGCCACTTTAACATCCAAGGTCCTTTCAGGATTCCAGGCCAGGAAGCTGTGGGAGGGATAACTGAATCCTCAAGGGCATGACAATGGTGTCCCTTGCCCAAAGTTTCTCCAAGCAGAGCCAACTGCTCCTCCAAACAGGGCTGGTGGGGCTGTCTCAACACTCCTAGGAAGTGGTAACCCTGAATGCAATACTTGGAGGAGAGCCTCTCTGATGGCGGAGGTTTCGGGCTAGTCTTCCCCAGATTCCTAGCCAGGACAATCATCACTGGCTACCAGAAGAGTCAGGCTGCAAAAGTGTTTTTCTAGCTCAATCAGGGCCTGGAAGTGATGGGAAATGGCGTTCTTCTCAGCTATGGGCATCTTTGCATATGCCTGCTCATATCCATTAGGCTGAAAGCAGAGGTCCCAGACAAAGTTCTGGAAGCCTTGGGGCACCCCGATCTGGACCCTGAACAGGGGCACTAGCTTGCCTCTGCGGACTTCTAGGGGATTTTCTGTACAGCTCTTTTCTCTCTGGTACCCTGTCTTCTTTCCTCTCCCTAGACTCTTAGCTCTGTCTCCTTAACTCAGGGAATCCACTGGGCTTCTCCTGGGTTTCTTTGTCCTTGTGCTTTGGCCTTTCAAGGCCAAAACTTGGAGCAATCATAGGGCTTACTTTATTTACTTCTGGCCTCCCAGTGATTACTTTCTTTCATTGCCTTATATCCAGTGTCTTTAAAATTTTTGTGTCACACGTGTCTTGAAAATTGTTCCACATACTTTGTCTTTTTGTTGTTGTTATTGTTCATGCAGGAGAGTACATTTAGTTCCTCTGGATTTCTTTTTATTTTTCCTATACCTATATCTATACCACAATGCTATATATAGATTAATGTCCTTGATAAGTTTTCGAAAATTATCAATGGTGATCTCTTTGAAAAATGTCTGTTTTCCATTTTCTCTTTCTGGAACTCTGATTAGATTTATATTAGACATTGTCATCCTATGCTTTTTGTCTCTTAATCTCTTTTTCCTCATTTCCATCTCCTTGTCTCTGTGCTGCATTCTAGGTGGTTTTTTGAAGACATTAATAATCTCTTTAGCTGGGGCGCCTGGGTGGCTCAGTTGGTTAAGTGACTGCCTTCAGCTCAGGTCATGATCCCAGGGTTCTGGGATCGAGCCCTGCATCGGGCTCCCTGCTCGGCCGGAAGCCTGCTTCTCCCTCTCCCACTCCCCATGCTTGTGTTCCCTCTCACGCTGTCTCTCTCTCTCTCTCTCTCTCAATTAAATAAATAAATTAAAAAAAAATCTCTTTAGCTGCATCTATTCTAAAACCCATCTTTTGAGTTTTATAATTCAGTAATTATACTTCTCACCTACGAGTTTTCTGTTGGTTTGTTTCCATATCTGTCTTATCATAGTTAATATGCTTTATATTGCTTATTCATTTATAGATTCAGTCTTTCATTTCTCATACATTTTGTGCATAGTTTTATATTTTAAATCTCATACTTCTAATATATGAAGACTATTAGTGTCTAAAATTACTGTTTGTTGTTTCCTCTGAGTCTCATTTGTGATGATTTATTTATTTATTGGCAAATTTTTCAAATTTATATAAAATGAGATAATGATTACAGATATATCATAAAATTAACAAATCAAGGAGATTTTTCTAAATAAATCACATTAGATTTAATAGTTTCTTCACTGATTCTTTGTACTGAGAAAGGGTATTTTCATTGTCCCCCTCGTTCTTAAGACTAACAACAGACTTTTTGTATTCTTCAGCTTCTTTTGTAGCAAGGAGCTCTTCTTTATTTACTTCCAGATTTTTCTCAGCAACTTTCATTTGGAGAAGTGTTTCCAGGATATTTTTTTCAGAGGAGCTATTGTTCCATACATACTCTTCCATGTCTGCTTCAGTCTTATCTTTCTCCCGTTCTTTGGTTTTCCAAGACTCATGGTATAAAACTGTTAGCAGATACATTGCATAATCATAATTCTGTCTCTTTAAAGGGCACCCTTAAGGTTACTACTCGTGCTTTGGGGTTTCGAATAGATGGTGCGGCTGAAACATAATCAGTTGTGTCAATTTCAATGGGAAAATGCTTCTCGCATTTCTCATCACTGTCCAGTGCAGCTGGCCACTCAGTGCAGAAATCTTTAAGAGCTTCACAGTGCTTTTTAATTGCTACAGGAGTTAAATGCAGATAATTGGGTATCTTTAAAAGTTCTAGATTTCCCTCCTTTGCCTTGGGCACCCCCCTTTTTACTGGATAACCCATTCGAATGGGAAGAGGTACAGCAGACGGTTTAAATGGTGCTGCAACAGGATCAACACTAGGCCAGTCTTGGTCAATGGTCATTTTCTCTGTCCTAGGAGGTAGTGCCTTTCTTCTCAGTGGTCTTTCATATCTGGATGTTCTGTCTGCTGTACGCGGGCTTGGTATCGCAGAGCGGGTGGCCAGAGACACAGAGGTACAGAAGGCACGCGGGGTCCTGGGCCCTGGTGGCAGGGCCAGCCATGCGGGGAGCGCAGCGGCCGCCATGGCTGCAAAGACGGCAAGGCGGATGGGACAAGCACAGTCGGGAGTCAGGGGCGGGTCTGTGTGATGATTTATTTAGATGAGTATTTTGCAGTATTTGCTTTTATAGGTAACATTTGGCTAATCTTAATCATGAAATCCTCAGGCTGTAAATCATGGATGCTTCCTGAAGAGAGGATTTGCATTTTCTTCCTTCTGGAATCCTGGCTTCATGCAGTAGTTCAATACTCAGGTCTCCTACTTTGAAGCTGGTCCAAGGCTTAGTCTTGGACCCAGTGTTGGTATTTTTTTTTTTATTTATTGGGCGCCTGGGTGGCTCAGTCAGTTAGGCACCAGCCTTTGGCTCAGATCGTGATTCCAGGGTCCTGGGATCAAGCCCCACATTGGGCTCCTTGCTTGGTGGGGAGCCTGCTTCTCCCTCTCCCGCTCCCCCTGCTATGCTCCCTCTCTGTCAAAGATTTATTTGTACTTTTGTACAAATATTTGTACTCTCTCCGTACAAATATATATTTTTAAAGATTTTATTTATTCATTTGACAGAGAGAGAGAGATAGTGAGAGCAGGAACACAAGCAGGGGGGCCCAATCCCAGGACCCCAGGATCATGACCTGAGCCGAAGGCAGACACTTAAGGACTGAGCCACCCAGGCGCCCCCTCTCTGTACAAATATTTATTTGACAGAGAGAGCACAAGTGGGGGTGGGAGGGGCAGAGAGAGAGGGAGAGGGAGAAACAGACTCCCTGGGAGCCTGGATGCACGGCTTGATCCCAGGACCCTGGGATCATGACCTGAGCTGAAGGCAGCTTAACCAACTGGGCCACCCACGTACCCATCAGTGTTGGTCTTTTTAAAAAATTTATTTATTTTTAATTGAAGTATAGTTGACTACAATATTATATTAGTGTCAGATGTACAACATAGTGATTTGACACTATGTACATTATGAGATATTCTCCATGATAAGTCACCATAAAGTTAATACAATATTTTTGACTATATTCCCTATGCTGTACTTTACATCCTCATGATTTATTGTATAACTGGGAGTTTATACCTCTTAGTCCCCTTCAACTGTTTTGCCTAGCCCTTTACACCTTCCCCTCTGGCAACCATCAATTTGTTCTCTGTATTTATGAGTCTGTTTCTGTTTTCTTTGTTTTGTTTTTTAGATTCTACATATAAGTGAAGTCAAATGGTATTTGTCTTTCTCTGTCTGACTTATGTCACTTAGCATAATACCCTTTAGGTCTAGTCATATCACAAATAGCAAGATTTCTTTTTTTATTGACTGAATAATATTCTGTTGTATCCATTCATTTATTGATGGATACTTAGGTTGCTTCTGTATTTTGGTTACTGTAAATACTGCTGCGATAAACATAAGAGCACATATATCTTTTCAAATTAGTGTTTGCATGTTCTTCAGGTAAATACTCAGAAGTGGAATTACCAAATCATCTGGTATTTTTATTTTTAATTTTTTGAGGAACCTCCATATTATTTTCATAGTGCTGCACCAATTTACATTCTCCCCAACAGGGCACGAAGGTTCCTTTTTCTCCACATCCACACCAACACTTGTTATTTTGGGTCTTTTTGATTTTAGCCATTCTGACAGGTGTGAGGTGATATCTCATTGTGGTTTTGATGTGCATTTCCCTGATAATTTAGTGATGTTGAACATCTTTTCATGTGCTTGTTGGCCATCTGTATGTATTTTTTGGAAAAGGGTTTATTCATGTCTTCTGCCCATTTTAATTTATTTTTATTTATTTATTTTTAAAGATTTATTTATTTATTTGAGAGAGAGAGCACGTGCACGAGCACACGAGCAGGGAGGGGAGGGAGAAGCAGGCTCCCCGAGAGCAGGGAGCCTGATGCAGGGCTGGATTCCAGGACCCTGGGATCATGACCTGAGCTGAAGGCAGATGCTTTACTGACTGAGCCAGCCAGGCGCCCCTTCTGCCCATTTTAAAATCAGATTATTTTATTGGTGTTAAGTTGTATGATTTCTCTATATATTTTGGATAATAGCTCCTTACTGGGTATGTCATTTGCAAATATCTCCCATTCAGTAGATTGTCTTTTGTTTCATTGATGGTTTCTGTCACTGTGCAAAAGCTTTTTATTTTGGTATAGTCCCACTTGTTTATTTTTGCTTTTGTTGCTTTTCCTGAAGAGATAGATCCAAACAAATATTGCTAAGACTGATGTCAGAGAGATTATGGCCTATTTTTTTTTTTTTTAGGAGTTTTATGGTTTTAGGGCTCACATTTAAGTCTTTAATCCATTTTGACTTTATTTTTGTATATGGTATAAGAAAGTGGTCTACTTTCATTCCTTTGCTTATGTTTGTCCAGTTTTCTCAATACTATTTAACAAAGAGACTGTCTTTTCCCCATTGTATAATCTTGCTTCCTTTGTCATAGATTAATTGACTGTATAAATGTGGGTTTATTTCTGGGCTCTCTGTTTTATTCCATTGATCTTTGTGTCTATTTTTGTGCTAGTACCACACTGTTCTGATTACCAATGAACTGTAGTATAGTTTGAAATCTGGGAGTGTGATACCTTCAGCTTTGTTCTGCTTTCTCAAGATTGCTTTGGCTATTCAGGGTCCTTCAAGGTTCCATATGAATTTAGGATAATTCTAGTTCTGTAAAAAACATTGTTAGCATTTTTAAAAAGATTTTATTTATTTGACAGAGAGAGACACAGCGAGAGAGGGAACACAAACAGGGAGAGTGGGAGAGGGAGAAGCAGGCTCCGCTGAGCAGGGAGCCCAACGCAGGGCTCGATCCAAGGACCCTGGGATCATGACCTGAGCTGAAGGCAGATGCCTAACGACTTAGCCACCCAGGAGCCCCTGTTGTTAGTATTTTGATAGAAATTTCATTGAACCTGTAGATTGCTTTGGGCAGTATGGACATTTTATTTTATTTTATTTATTTTTAAAGGTTTTATTTATTTATTTGACAGAGAAAGACACAGTGAGAGAGGGAACACAAGCAGGAGGAGTGGGAGAGGGAGAAGCAGACCTCCCGCCGAGCAGGGAGCCCAATGCGGGGCTCGATCCCAGGACCTTGGGATCATTACCTGAGCCGAAGGCAGACGCCCAATGACTGAGACACCCAGGCGCCCCAGTATGGACATTTTAATGATATTAATTCTTTCAATCCATGAGCAGGGTATATCTTTCAATTTGTTTATGTTACCTTTAATTTCTTTCATCAATATCTTGTAGTTTTCAGAGTATAGGTCTTCCACCTCCTTGGTAAAATTTATTCCTAGGTATTTTATTATTTTTGGTGCAATTGTAAATGGGATTGTTTTCTTAATTTCTCTTTCTGCTAGCTTATTAGTATATAAAAACAACATATTTCTGTATATTAATTTTATATCCTGCAAATTTACTGAATTCATTTATTCTAATAGTTTTTTGGTGGAGTCTTTAGGGTTTTCTATATATAGTATTATGTCATCTGCAAATAGTGAATTTTATTTCTTCCTTACTAATTTGGTTGCCTTTTATTTTTGTTTCTTGTCTATTGCTGTGGCTAGGACTTCTAGTACTGTGTTGAATAAAAGTGGCAAGAGTAAACACACTTGTCTTGTTACTGATCTTAAAGAAAAGCTTTCACCTTTTCACCACTGACTATGTTAGCTGTGGGTTTGTCACAGGTAGCCATTATTATATTGAGTTTTGTTCCCTCTATATCACTTTGTTGAGGGTTTTTATCATGAATGGATGTTGAATTTGCCAAATGATTTTTCTGCATTTAATGAGATGACCATATGGTTTTTATTCTCCATTTTGTTAATGTGGTGTATCACACTGATTTGTGGGTATTGACCCATCCTTGCATCCTTGGAATAAATTGCAGTTGATTGTGGTGAATGATCCTTTAAATGTATTATTGAATTCAGTTTGCTAATATTTTGTTGAGGATTTTTGCATCTTTGTTCATTAGGGATATTGGCTTCTAATTTTCTTTTCTTTTCCTCCCTTCCCTTCCCTTCCCTTCCTTTTTTTTGCGGTATCTTTGGTTTTGCTATCAGGGTAGTGCTGTCCTTATAGAATGAATTTGAAACAATTCTTCCTTTTCTGTTTTTTGGAATAGTTTGAGAATAGATATTAAGTCTTCTTTAAATGTTTGGTAGAATTTACATTTGTAGCAGTCTGGTC
Source organism: Halichoerus grypus (assembly GCF_964656455.1). Classification (NCBI taxonomy): domain Eukaryota; kingdom Metazoa; phylum Chordata; class Mammalia; order Carnivora; family Phocidae; genus Halichoerus; species Halichoerus grypus. The sequence goes on from NC_135718.1 coordinate 108,583,494, forward strand.
CTGACTTCTGTTGGTTTTGAGAGTTTTTTGTTTATTGATTCAATTTAATTACTAGTAATTCATCTGTTTAGATTTTCTATTTCTTCCTGATTCATTCTGGGAAGATTGTATGTTTTTAGGAATTTATCCATTTCTTCTAGGTTGTTGAATTTGTTGGTAAATAAATTGCTGTATCCCCTTTATCATTATGTAATGCTGTTCTTTGTCTCTTGTTATGTTTGTTGTTCTAAAGTCTATTTTGTGCGATATAATTATTGCTACCCCAGGTTTTTTATTTCCATTTGCATGGAATATGGTTTTCTATCCCTTCACTCATTTTGCATATGTCTTTATATTTAAAGTGAGTCTCTTGTAGGCAGCATATAGGAATCTTATTTATTTTTATCCATTTAATTACCTTATGTCTTTTGACCTTTAGTCCATTTACATTTAAATTAATTATTGATAAGTTTATACTTACTGCAATTTTGTTGATTGTTTCTGGTTCTTTTTTTTTTTTTAATATTTTATTTATTTGTCAGAGAGAATGAGAGAGTGAGAGAGGCAGGCAGAGGGAGAAGCAGATTCCCTGCTGAGCAAGGAGCCCTATATGGGACTCAATCCCAGGACCTTGGGATCATGACCCGAGCCAAAGGCAGATGCTTAACCGACTGAACCACCCAGGCATCCCGGTTCTTTGTTTTTTTAAGATTTTATTTTTATTTCCATACTTAACATGAGGCTTGAACTTACAACCCCAAGATCAAGAGTTGCATGCTTACTGACTGAGCCAGCCAGGCACCCCTCTGGTTCTTTTTATAATTCTTCTCTGTCCCTTTCTTCTCTGGCGATTTGATGATTTTTTTTAGTATTATGCTTGGATTCCTTTCTCTTTCTGATTTCTTGTGTATTTGTTATAGGTTTTTGGTTTGTGGTTATCATGAGGTTTATCTATAACACCCTATGTATTTAACAGTCTATTTATTTATTTATTTATTTAAGAGAGAGTGTGCATGTGCATCTGTGCAGGGGAGGGGCAGAGGGAGAGGGAGAGAGAGAATCTTAGGCAGGCTTCATGCCCAGCACAGAGCCTGACACGGGGCTCAATCTCATGACCCTGAGATCATGACCTGTGGTTACCATGAGGTTTATATATAACACCCTTTGTATTTAACTGTCTGATTTATTTATTTATTTATTTGAGAGAGAGCACGTGTCATGCATGAGAGCAGGGGCAGGGCAGGAGTCACTCTGGAGGAGTGTCTGTCCTAGCTGAGGCTACCTGCTGGGCATGACAGGACACTAGAGGCTTTGGAAGACACAGTTGCCAGGGTGGGCAGGTTGGGCAGGATGGGTCTGCAAGGGGATGCTGGGATGGGTCCATAGGTGCAAACAAGGTAAATGGAGAGTGTCAGAACTGGCATCCACCAGTGTTAGGCCATCTAGGCTGAAGGAAGGCTAAATAAATAAATAAATAAATAAATAAATAGTGCTTACCAGCACTTTTTTTCCTGGAGAAATTTCCTATAGATCCCTGTCCCTCCATCACACACCCTAAAATTTGTCAGTAAATCTCCTTCACTCCAGCCCAGGTGCTTTTCAAACTGCTGCCTTTGTGTTGGGTCTCAGAGTGAGGGTTACTATGTGGCAGCCCTTTAAGAACAGAATCTCGGTTCCTATAACCCTCTGGCTCCCCTGGAGTAAGCCCTGCTGATTTTCAAAGCCAGATGTTATGGGAGCTCATCTTCCCAGTGCAGATCCCCAGGGCAAGGGTTGCCCAGTGTGGGGCTTGAACCCCTTGCTCTTCAGTGTGGAACCTCCACACCTGTGATATCCCTCCTGCTTGTGGGTCTCTGCATCAGGGGTTTAGTTCTTGATTGCATCTCTGCCCCTCCTACCCTTCTTCATGTAGATTTTTATTTATATCTTTAGCTGTGGAAGTACTGTTCTGCTAGTGTTCTAGTCTTAGAGTAAGGTGTACTGTACGTAATTGCAGCCTTGGTGTGTCCAGGGGAGGATGTGAGTTCAGAATCTTCCTACTCTGCCATCTTACCCTTTCTGCCCAATGTTGTTATTTTCAATGGGGCAACCATGACCTTGGGTTTGCCTGGTGAATACTGATTACCATTTCCCACTCCATTCTTAGTATATTGTATCTTATTTATTGTTTTTGTTTGTCGCCCCTAGAGACTTCTGTTGTTTTCCTGCAAGCCCAGTAATGCTTCAGAAAGTATGCTCTGTCATGGATCTAGTTGTATTGTAATAAGAAGACCCTTCAGAGTATTTTGTCCTTGTATTTCCAGGAGGGAAGTCTTAAAGAATTGATACTTCCTAGTGTATGAACTACATACCAAACTGATAAACTCTCTGTAATTCTAGGCGTTTAAGCAAGGGCTGGGTAATTCTTTCTGTTATGGGTGAGAGATTAAACTAAATGACCAGGGGCGCCTGGGTGGCTCAGATGGTTAAGCGTCTGCCTTTGGCTCAGGTCATGATACCAGAGTCCTGGGATCCAGCCCTGTGTCAGGCTCCCTCCTCGGTGGGGAGCCTGCTTCTCCCTCTCCCTCTGCCTGCAGCTCCCCCTGCTTGCACTCTCTCTCTCTAACAAATAAATAAATAAAATCTTTAAAAAAAAAACAAACTAAATGACGATTCCAACTCAAAGATATTATAATTCAGTGGTCTCAGGCTTAGGATATAACACCAGGATCAATTTTAATACAAATGCTGCTCAGTATGGTATTTGTAATTTATCATTTGTGATCACTTCCAAATATTTGGTTTTATTCAGACTGAAAGAAATGACTTCTTTGAATTTAGGGTCTTTATTCATTTTTGAACAGTTGGTGTCTTTTTGGGTTTAAACAACTTGAGAAAAATGGCTTTATTCATGAATTCAACTATTATAAAAAATCCCATTCTATATAAATACATAAGACATGGTTTCTATCCTCATAGAATTTATAGTTTAGAAGAAGAAATAAAAGAAGTCCTCATTTTGTTTTACATCTCAGACATTGTATTCCAAATGATTATGACTCTGGTTAAAATCCTCCACAGTTCTTTTGCTTGCGTGAGCATGGCAGGAATATACATATTAGATCCCTTTCTTTTCCTATCTTGTTCATCTTGCATATCTTTTATGAGTATCTACTATTTCTTTCCCTAACATTACTTTTTCTTTCATATATTTTCTCGCTCTTTTTTCCTTTTCTTTCTTTTTTTTTTTGCATGATAACCTTGTTTTCTTTCTCATGCAGAGAGCGGTATGTACAAATGCTTGACCAAATTGCCCGGCAGATGATTGATTTCTACAAAGACTTGGTAACTCAGCGAATGATGGACCAGCGCATTTTAGAAGAACTGTACAATTTTAAGAATGTTATTGAAGAACTGACCAGGTAAAATCTGTGATTATCTTAAATACAAAACACAAGTCAAAACTGTGACTCTAAAGAGAAGAAAAAACAGGAAAAGTAGAATGGTTAAAAGTGAGGACTCTTTTTCTTTTTGGGGGTTTAGGAAGAGACAGAAAGGACTGGGTTACACAGGTTAACACGAAACTAGGGCTCCGTGTATGTTTGATAGGGAAGCGATTCCTGTTCTCCTTCTAGGACTGAGATGTTGATCTTAGTCATGTTTACAGAGTAGTGCCATGATTACGGATATTAAGGTTTAAATCCCAAAGAGGATAAGTGTTATATAGCAATCAAGGTTAGTGATGCTCTAATCTGTGCCAAGATGATTCGTGGCAAGAATGAAGAGGGTAAGATAGGCATGTCAGAGGGTAGGATAGAGCAGCCTGGTGGCCTTGCCTGTTAGCATCTGCCTTCTCTCTATTCGAGAGATCTCTCACATCATCTTTCTGCCCTTTCTAGCCAACCAGATTCCATTGCCAAGCCTGACAGAATTCCATCCAAATGGACACTAGATTTCTTGATTTGGCTTATAAGGTATAAAAACTAGGAAGAGATTTACACATAACTGAGAAGATTCCTGAGTATAAGTCGGATTTTCTGGGTAGAAACTTTTTGGAACTCTTCAACTATGAATATAAAATTTCTTTGCTTTATTTCAGGGAGCTGTGTCTGGTTCGGGCTCATGATATGAAATTAACAAAGGAAGCAGAGAAAGCCCACAAGGATTTGGCACAAGCTCTTTTAGATGCTGAAAAGAATGCTAGGTGAGTTACCAGATGTTAGCCATTATGTCATACGTGCTTCACACCTTATTTGAAGAAACAAAATTTTATAGAAACATTTGAAGTTTTTTATTACAACAGTGCCTGGAGGAGTTAATATATGTACAAGAAACTTTTAATAAACATATTTATTAACTCCTCCGGGCACTGTTTAATACACATCTCATAAATGTCTTCTTGTGTGAATTTTCCAGGGGTGTATCCCTAGAAGTGGAGTTACTGGGTCATAGGCCATGCATGGCCTTGTCTTGCCAGGATGTTGCCAAATGCTCTACAAAGTAGTCGGACCAGTATATCCTCTCATCAGTGTATGAGATTTCCCTTTTGTCCATATCTTTTATCAGTCTGATGGGTATGAAAAGGTATCTGGTTTTTGTTTGTGTTTTCCTAATTAGTAGTGTGAGTCTAGTTCTTTTTTAGATTTTAATAAATCCACTACGATCCTAATGTTTTTATCCTATTTTAGGGGTTAGCAAACTTTTCCTGTAAAGGGTCAGGTGGTGAGATGTGGTTTCTGATGCAACTATCAATCAACTCTGCCTTTGTAATGTGTGCTACTGTAGTGTAAAAGAAGGCAAGGGCAATACCAGAACATGGCTGTGTTCCAATAAAACTTTATTTATTGACACTGAAATTTGAAGGTATAAACATTTTCACGTGTCACAAAATATTGTTATCCTATTGCTTTTTTAACCATTAAAAATATAAAAAGTAAAATATGTAAAAAACTAAAAATCTAAAATTCTTAGCTTATGTTCTATACAAAACACAAGTGGTGGGTTGTAAACCCACAGGCTGTAATTTGCTGACCTTTATTCTATTTCATTTTCAGTTAGAGTTCTAATTACTAGGAAGCTCTTGGGTATATATCAAATGACATATCTGATTGTATTTTTAATTTTTCTTATTTAATTGATTAAAAATAATATACTATCATAGAAGCATTATATGTGCCTTGTAAGTAGAAAATACAAACAAGCAAAAATGAATTAAAAATATCCGTTTCACCACCCATAGATTACTGCTATACATGCCTTAGTGTATATCCTTTTTTCCCTATGTATATGTGCACACATGCATTGTTTTAAATTGTACTGTATATACTGTTATACAGCCTGTTTTTTTTTTTTTTCAGTCAACAGTCTCTACCTGTTTCAGTAAAGTTTCACTTCACAAATTACCCAGGTCATATTCAAATTTTCCCAATTATTCCCAAAATGTATTTTACATTGGGTTGTCCAAACAAGTATCCAATCTAGGGCCACACATTGTACCCTGTTTTATGATCCTTTTAATTCAGCATAGTCTTCTGCTTTTTTAAAAAATGTGTTGAAGAGTAACTGTATTTTTTTAAAATGTCAAGAAAAACACAAATGTATACAAAATCTAAATTCAGAGATATCTTACTTTTATTCTATTTTATTCCTTACTAGAATGAGAAGGGTACCTTGATCATTTTTTGTGCACTGAATATACTACTGTTTTCTGTAGATGATTCACCCTTCTTGTCTTAGCAGAAAACTATTCTATACTTTGTCTTCTATCCTCATTCCTCTAATAGTATCTCTCCATCCTTTTTCTGAGCTGATGACCTTTCTTTCTAAAAAGCAGAAGTAAACGGAAGAGAACTCCAGCTCTCACCCCTACATCTACCCACCTGCCTGCATCTGTGCTCATCTGATACTCATGCCCATCTTTTACTGTGGACCAATTGTCTCTTTCTTTCTAAGGCCAATCTTCCCATTTGTGTACTATTCCATCATCTCATACCTACTCAAGATATTTTCAGCAAATATTCCCTATTTCTCCCATATCAATTTTTCCCTCTTTTCCTGATTAGTCCCATTAGTATACAAATATGCTATAAGTACTCCCATCTCAAAAACAGCCAAAAAACAAAAAGACTCCTAAGTCTCTTAGGACCGCATGCGTATCCCCTTCTAGCTCTGGCCGTATTTCCTCCCCACCCCCGCTGCTTATAGTAATCTTCTTCAAAAAGTTGTCATATTCATTGTCTACTCCTGGTCCTCTCTTTGTCACTTGAACCCACTCCAATCAGGCTTTCACTCCCCCCACCCGACCAAAGTGCACTTGTCAAAGTCACCAGTGACTTTCATGTTGCTAAATCTAAAGTTCGCTTCTCAATTCTCCTTTAACTTGACTTACCGGCCGCATTTATCAGAACTCATCACTTGCTCTTGCATGAAGCAATGTCTTTCAGTATATCACACTCTCCTAGTTTCCTCCTCCTTTACTATCTGCTCTTTCTTACTGATATCCCTTGCAGATTCCTTTTCTTTTCACCAATTTCTATTTTTTTTTTAAGATTTTATTTATTTATTTGACAGAGAGAGACACAGCCAGAGAGAGAACACACGCAGGGGGAGTGGGAGGGAGAAGTGGGCTCCCCACAGAGCAGGGAGTCCGATGCGGGGCCCGATCCCAGGACGCTGGGATCATGACCTGTGCCAAAGGCAAACGCTCAACGACTGAGCCACCCAGGCGCCCCTCACCAATTTCTAAATGGTAGAGTGTGCATTCCATGGATCTTTTCTGTATCTATATTCACTGATGAAATCTCTTCAGTTTCCTGGCTTTCAATGTCATCAACCTGTATACTGTCAGCTCACAAATATGTATCTACGCCCTTCTCCACAAATTTGTACGCCCAGTTTCAATCTTCTCTTTGAATTCCAGACTTACATATTCCACGGCCTCAACACTTCTCTTAGCTGCCCAACATTCCCAAACCGAATTCCTGTTCTTTTCCCCAAAACTACTTCTCCCACACTCATCTCATTTCAGTTAATGGCAACTCCATCCTTCCAGTTTCTGGGGCCAAAACTCTTGGAGTCCTTCTTGATCCCTTTCTTTCTCTCACATCTTACCTTTCTCTGTGGCAGAGTCGGTCACCTTTCACTACATATGCCGAGTCCTCCTAACTTCCGTCCTGCCATCTGCATCTCTTGGCTGCGGTGTTGCGGTAACCTCGGAATCACCTTTTTATTTCTGCGTGTACACCGCGGTAGGCTGTTCTCCACACACCAGCCAAGATTGTTGTCGAAAACCGACCTCTGGGCTCCGGAGCCAAAATACAACACGAAGACGGAGTTTGGGGATAAAGAGGAACAATAGTTTTATTACTTTGCCAGGCAAAGGAGGCCGGAGCAGGCTAATGCCTTCAAAACTGCAGACCTGCCCCGGGTAAAAGGCTGAGGGTTTTATAGGAAAATGCAGGTTCTGGGCGGTTTCACTAGGAATCTGGTATGTGCTGCCAGCCACGTTCCTCATATGTCTTCAAGGTGGTCTCGTGACTGATGCTTGTGCAGGCCATGAGTCTGGTTACTAGGTATCAACATCCATACCAAGTTCCTGGAACAGAGGATCCCACAGAAGCACAAGTGAGTGGGGGAGGGGGCTTCAAGAATGAGGAAGAGAAAAATTTGTTCAACTTGGAGTCAAACCTTGCTGAAACATTAGTATGTCCATCTTAATTTCCATCCGTCTTTACAGTTCTATGTGATTTCAGTATGATCTATTAAAATTTGACTCCAATAATGTCATTTCTCTGCTCAAAATTCTGTAGTAGCTCCCCATCTTAGAGTAAAGGGCCATGTTTTTAAAAAATGGTTTACAAGACTCATCCTACCGGGATTTCTCTGACTTCTACTTTATTCAGACTTGCGGCCTTTGTGCTGTTCTTGAACCTACCAGACAGGCTCCCACTTGGGACCTGGAATCCTCTTCTCCCTCCCCGCCCCCAGAGAGCTGCTAGCTTCCTCCCTCCTTCCTTTGGACCTTTGCTCATCCCCCTCCATTTAAAACACAATATATTTTGTGCTCTCAATCTCCTTTCCCTGATGATTTTTATCTATTGCACTGTCACTACTTTGTATGTTTTACTTTTTTATTTGTTGATTATCTCTTCCAACTAAACTTTATAAGGGCAAAGTTTTGTTTTGTTTTGTTTTGAATAGTGCCTGGCATATAGTAGGCACTAAACAGATATTTGTTGAATGAATTAATAAAAATAAGTTAGAACTTCTTTTGTGCTAATGTCCATTATAAGAACATCTAAAACCAGAGAGAAAGGGAAGGAAATGGAGAAAGTCTGAAGTAGGATGGGTTTTGTGTGTGTGTGTGATTAGAAATTTTTACTAATATTTTTAAAAATAATAACTGATTATTTTATTGAAAATTAGGAAAATAGAAACAAGTAAGGAAAAAAAGCACCCATAATTCTTTCTCTCAGAGGTAAACACTATTAATATTTTCATATATTTTTCTTTTATCGACTTCTATGTATTTTTTATATAAACGAGATCAAACTGAATATATAATTTTACCATTTGGGTTATCTCATGTTACAAACATGAAAAATTTTCCCATGTACCAAAATACTAACAACAACAAGATCTTTAATTAGTTGCAGAGCATTTTCATCATAGAGCTATATCATATATTTATCATATATATCATAATCAGATGAGGTTATTTCTGAATTTTTTTCCTTTGCTATTATAAGCAAGGGTCATTGATTCTCTTTTTAAAATCACTGTCTGGGGTGCCTGGGTGGCTCAATCAGTTAAGTGTCCAACTCTTGATCTCAGCTTAGGTATTGATCTTGGTGTTGTGATTTCAGGTCCTGCATTGGGCTCTATGATGGGTGTGGAGCCTATCTGAAAAAAAAAAAATAAGCGTCTTACTTTCAGGTAGTAATGTGTACAAATTGTAAGGGTATATAACTTGTTGAATTTTCATATGTGTATTCACCTATGTGACACCTGGGGTGATTAATTTTTATTAGGTACTCTGGACACATGGAAGTCTCCAAAAAGAAGCCTTTCAAGAACTGATGCTGGTGGTTCTTGGCTTTCACCAAAATTAGAAGAATTCTATGTCACAGGCCTTTAATTCTTAAAATATATATATATATATATATATATGTACACACACACACATATATATATTTATTTAAATACAATTAATTAACATATAGTGTATTAGTTTCAGAGATAGAGTTCAGTGATTCATCAGTTGTATATAACAGCCAGTGTTCATTACATCACATGCCCTCCTTAATGTTCATCACCCAGTTACCCCATCCCCACAACCACTCCCCTCCTGCAACCCTCAGTTTGTTTCCTATGATTAACAGTCTCTTATGGTTTGTCTCCCTCTCTGGTTTCATCTTGTTTTATTTTTCCCTCCCTTCCTCTATGCTCCTTTGTTTTGTTTCTCAAATTCCATATATGAATGAAATCATAGGATAATTTTCTTTCTCTGATTGACTTATTTCGCTTAGCATAATACCCTCTAGTTCCATCTATGTTGTTGCAAATGGCAAAATTTCATTTTTTGATGGCTGCATAATATTCCATTGTATATATACATATATACCACATCTTTTTTATCCATTCATCTGTCAATGGACATCTGGGCTCTTTCCATAGTTTGGCTATTGTGGACATTGCTGCTATAAACATTGGGGTGCATGACCCCTTCAGATCACTACATTTGTATCTTTGGGGTAAATACCCAGTAGTGCAATTGCTGCATCATACAGTAGCTCTATTTTCAACTTTTTGAGGAACCTCCATACTGTTTTCCAGAGTGGCTGCACCAGCTTGCATTCCCACCAACAGTGTAGGAGGGTTCCCCTTTCTCAGCATCCTCGCCAATGTTTATGGTTTCCTGAGTTGTTCATTTTAGCCATTCTGACTAGTGTGAGGTGGTATCTCATTGTGGTTTTAATTAGTATTTCCCTGATGCCGAGCAATGTTGGGCATTTTTTTTTTAAAGATTTTATTTATTTATTTGACAGAGAGAGACACAGCGAGAGAGGAAACACAAGCAGGGGGAGTGGGAGAGGGAGAAGCAGGCTTCCCACTGAGCAGGTAGCCCAATGCGGGGCTCAATCCCAGGACCCTGGGATTGTGACCTGAGCCGAAGGCAGACGCCTAATGACTGAGCCACCCAGGCACCCCAGTGTTGGGCATTTTTTCATGTGTCTGTTGGCCATTTTGATGTCTTCTTTGGAGAAATTTCTGGTCATGTCTTCTGCCCATTTCTTGATTGGATTATTTGTTCTTTGCGTGTTGAGTTTGATAAGTTCTTTATAGATTTTGGATACTAGCCCTTTATCTGATAAGGCATTTGCAAATATTTTCTCCCATTCTGTCAGTTGTCTTGATTTTGTCAACTGTTTCCTTTACTGTACAAAAGCTTTCATTTTTGCCTTTGTTTCTCTTGCCTTTGGAGACGCGTCTAGCAAGAAGTTGCTGTGGCCAAGGTCACAGAGATTGCTGCCTGTGTTCTCCTCTAGGATTTTGATGGATTCCTGTCTCACATTTAGGTCTTTCAACCATTTTGAGTCTATTTTTGTGTATGGTGTAAGGAAATGGTTCAGTTTCCTTCTCCTGTATGTGGCTATCCAGTTTTCCCAACACCATTTGTTGAAGAGACTGTCTTTTTTCCATTGGATAGTCTTTATTGCTTTGTCAAAGATGAGTTGACCATAGAGTTGAGGGTCCATTTCTGGGCTCTCTATTCTGTTCCATTGATCTATGTGTCTGTTTCTGTGCCAGTACCATACTGTCTTGATGATGACAGCTTCGTAATAGAGCTTGAAGTCCAGAATTGTGATGCCACCAGCTTTGGTTTTCTTTTTCAACATTCCTTTGGCTATTCGGGGTCTTTTCTGGTTCCATACAAATTTTACGATTATTAGTTCCAGCTCTGTGAAAAAAACTTGATGGTATTTTGATAGGGATTGCATTGAATATATAGATTGCTCTGGGAAGCATAGACATTTTAACAATATTTGTTCTTGGGGCACCTGGGTGGTTCAGTTGGTTAAGTGTCTGCCTTCGGCTCAGGTCATGATCCCAGGGTCCTGGGATCGAGCCCCATGTCAGGCTCCCTGGTCAGCAGGGAGCCTGCTTCTCCCTCTGCCTCTCCCCACCCCCACGTCCCCCGCTCATGCTTGTGTGCACGTGCTCTCTCTCTCAAATAAATCTCAAATAAATAAAATCTTAAAAAAAAAACAACCCCACAATATTTGTTCTTCCAATCCATGAGCATGGAACGTTTTTCCATTTCTTTGTGTCTTCCTCAATTTCTTTGATGAGTATTCTATAGTTTTCTGAGTACAGATCCTTTGCCTCTTTGGTGAGGTTTATTCCTAGGTGTCTTATGGTTTTTGGTGCAATTGTAAATGGGATCCACTCCTTAATTTTTCTTTCTTCTGTCTCATTGTTAGTGTATAGAAGTGCAACTGATTTCTGTGCATTGATTTTATATCCTGCCACTTTGCTGAATTCCTGTAACGGGCCTTTAATTCTTGTAGCAAAGTTAATATTCCTTGGGAGGAGGTGTTTCAAATGGCTTGTGAAATGCTACCCCTTTACAACTTCTTTGTTTGTATTCAATCTCAGAAGCACTTTTAATTCTAATTTAATTCTAAGTTTCAGTTTAAGTTGGAAGGAAAATGTATGTTCTGGTAAACATGAAGAAAAGATAGTTAAGAAAAAGGTACTTACTTGATTATACTTAATCTTTAGTTGGTTGGTAGAGAATTTCTTTAAATCATATTAATTATATATAATTTAAAAGTATAGTGGCTCATAATTACTGGGCTTTGTGTCTTTAATAAAGAATCCTAATTCTATTTTGTATTCAGATTTTTAAAATTAGATATACTGCTGTTATTCTATTGCAATACCATGCTGTGAAAATTCTAGTGAATAAACAATATGAAGAAAAGCATTTAGAGCAAGGAACAATATATTGAATTTTTTACTTTAAGACTTTTGTAAGATTTATACATGAAATGTGACTATTTTTTCTTCTATTTCACTGGGTACCAGCAATTATGCCATAATTACTTTATGATGAATTTTAAAAGAACAAATTGCCTATTTTAGAACAAAGTTGTTGTTTTTAAATGTCCAGTATCATAACAATTATCCAATAAATGTGACTTCTCAAAAACAAAGTCTGTATATACTTTTTAATTTTTCTTTTAGGATTGTAGAAGAATACCATGACTTACACACATTGCAAAGAGGAAGGATGGAGAGTGATATTAAACAGTTAATGGCAGAAAGAGATCTCTGGAGCTCAGCCACATATGAATTGGCCCTAAAGGTTGGCTCATCTGGAATCATAACTCAGACTTCTTTTTTGACTGAATAAAGTTTTGTTTTACAATTTTCAGTAATCTAGACAAAAATTTTAAAAATGAGAATGTATATTTAATTTATGAATAATGTAGCTATTATGGGCCTTAAAAAAAGAAAGTTACATTTTTTTCTTTTGTTTCTTCTCTATTAAGTACTTCTCTATTGCCCAGTTAAGGGCTCTTTTTCTCACCAGAATCTATGAAGTATGAGCAAGAATTCTTTTTCTATGGTTTGTGAACATGTTAAAACTTTCAAGTTAAATTTATACTAATAATAAACTAGGAAAAATTGTTTGTATTTTTTCACACAGTGTAACAATATTAGGATTATATGACTTTGGTTCTATTACCTTGGCATCTAAGATGACAAATTAGTTAAAATATGGCAGTCTGTGGGCCACTAATGTAATACTTTAGGGAAATAGCATAGTCCCACAATATTCTATTTTTTTGAAATGTTTGCTGGTTGGTTGCCTATTCTCACACCTGGGACTTGGTGTTTATTAAGTATTAACAGCAAATTATGACCCTCAACAGATTCAAACTTCTGTCTCATTTTCTCTGGAATAGTCAGATCTCATCTAGGATATAATGTTTCATCCGATGCAGAATTTTAAAATGACATGTCAAGAGGAAACAATCATGACAGTAAATGTATAATATATTTTTAGAGCTAGGCCTGTTCAGTAGCAATAAGAAGAAGACAAGTGAGTTTCTTCACTCTAGAAGTATTTAAACAATAGAGAACTGACCCCTTGTAGTGGTTTCTGTGGAAAAATACCTTGAATTGGTGGAGGCTTCGTGTTAGCTCATCTCTAAAGGCCCTTCCAACAGGAAATGAATGACAGCTAGAATGTCACCTCCCTAAAAAAAAGACTTTGTTTCTTTTGTTCATGGCAATATGCACAGTGTCTAGAACAGTCATTCATTGAATGACTATATAATTGATTCAGGATACCAGTGGTTCTCAAAGTATGATCCAAGGACCCCCTGGGGATACATGAGACCCTTTCACGAGGTGAAAACTAGTTTCATCATAATATTAAGATGTTATTTACCTTTTTTCACTCTCATTTGCACATGAGTGCATAAAAATACCATTTATGTTAATGTATAATGGATTTATTGTTATGTTTAAGTGAATTAACAAATACATATTTTAAATAATTTCAGTTTTAAGTTTCAATACAGTGACTATCGAATAGATTTAATGCATATAAATGAAAGTTCTTTGGAGTCTTCACTAATTTTTAAGAGTATAAAAGGGTTTTGAGATCAGGTTGCTTGAGAACCTCTGCTATATACTTCAGTTAGATTCCAGTTTAGGAGGTTTAGAAAACATGAGTTTATGATTCAAATTAGCTCATGATTTAAACAAGAAATTGTGATTGAATTAATGATTCAATGAAAAATTGATATTTGAAATTGGTTTGGGTTTAATAAATCACAGTGGTTTATTAATGTCTTAGATTCCTCATTTTAGTACTTTCTTCAAATAGGTAATTGAAAAAAATAGAGTCATATTGGCTAAAAGACTTTACCTCAATGAAAAAGGTTGGAATAAATATGCTAAGCATTTCATCATACTGCTGTCAACCAAGGTAAAGCTCAATTTACTTATGTTATGAGAAAAGAGACTCTAGCCTTTGAGGGTTTAAGAAGCCTTTGCTAAGTTTATAAATTTTAAATATAGTTTTGTATTTGTGCTTTATTGTGAGCGGAATGAAAAATCTAAGGAAATGTGAATAAATGCTCTTCTTTATATTTGTCTTCTAGCCTAATTAAAGCAATTAAGCAATTTATCTAAGTTAATAATACTGCAAATGTTATTTATAGGCTTATTCTATTTGTTAGTATTTAAATTAAAAAAATGTAAGTAGCTATGTTCATTGAAATAGTGGTATTCTTGATGCATTTTATGCAATTTTATGCAAAAATTCAATGAGCACGCTTGGTTGAAAAGGAGAGAAGTGGCATTTAGTGTGTTTCTAGAGTCGTACCATTTACCCTAGTCATTTCATACTTTTTTTTTTAAGATTTTATTTATTTGTCAGAGAGAGCATAAGCAGGGAGAGCAGCAGGTAGAGGGAGAAGCAGGCTTCCGCTGAGCAGGGAGCCCGATGTGGGACTAGATCCCAGGATCCTGGGATCATGACCTGAGCTGGGGGCAGCCACTTAACTGACTGAGCCACCCAGGCATCCCTCATTTCATTCTTATAGCAATTCTGTGAGATATATATTAAGGTCTTTATTTTGTAGATAAGAAAAATTAATCCCAATAAATTGAATAACATCCTGTAAGGTTACATAGCCAATAATTGGCTAGGATTCACATTTGGTTTTGTTTGGCTTTGAAATTCCTGTTCTTTCCAATGTACCACACTACCTCCCATGAAAGTCCTGTGGGGAAACTGGGCTCATGTTGCAAAGGAAAAATATCTTGTTTCCAATATTTTATGTACCATGGAAAATTCACCAGCAAAGGAACTGTGTGGTGTTACTGATGATATTTTGAAAGAGAAATATCTTCTCAATTTTGATCCATTTTCTATGGATGTCTCTAGTATTACGATATTAATACACTAATTAATTTTATTAGTGTATGCTAATAAGTATTTGTTATGTGAATAAGTGAATGAGTGGTTTGATTCCATGCATATTATCTAGGACACTGCAGACCTTGCACTATTGCAGAAGTTGACACAGAAATGGAGAAGCTCAATGAATAGATTTAAAAAGGAAGTGGAACAAAATGAAGAGTCTACAAGGGAGAAATTACAAACTGTTAAGGATGGTCTTATCACATGGCAGGAGTTCTTCAGAAATGATGGGTGGGTCTACAAGAATCTTGTTTTTGATTATACTGTGTCATGTCTGATAAATCAATCCAATTCTTTCTCTCTTTTTCTCTGCCTCTCTTTTCTCTTGTGATGACTCTAACATTGATTTGGTCAGGCAACTAACAGCCCTTCCAAGGCTGCAGTCCTGCTAGGGGCTTGAGTGGTTTTGTGGTTTCTGGTGCTAACCATCTCTGTGGTCCATCCTGCTCCTTCTACCCACCTGCTGCTGCCTCCATTCTGTTCAGCTGTTTTACTTTTCTCTCCTCTCCTCTTCTCTTCTCTTCTTCTCTTCTCTTCTCTCTTGTTAAAATCATGTCAACTTATGTCATTATTACTGGAGCCCCTGAATATCTAGATCCATCTGCAGATTCTGTAACATAATGCATATGCAGAGAAATAGAACCAATGGGTGGCCATTATAAGGTGATTGATTTGGATTGGATATTATACTTTGTAACAATTAGAGAAATCTGACAGTGGACAAGCTGCCTATAAAGTAGTTAAGTCAAGGTGGGATGATTAAATCGCAGCCAAAGTTAGTGGGAATCTGGACTTTGAATGCAGGCTTGATTCAGTGATTTCTAAGGTTTTTAGTTACTTTAAGATGCTTTGTCTGTTGAGGAAACATGTTTAGGTACCATTTCCATTTCAAATTGAGGATGATGGTTTCGGTTTTTCAGATCCTCTAAGGTTTCCGAGTTAGCAGAGTTGGAAGTTCTGGAAGCTGAAGCTGGTACATATCCAAGCTGTTGGCTGCTGCCATCCCTGTTTCTACTGTTTGTTGACTCTTAGCTGAGAGGGGAGCTGAGGTGGGACAGGGGTTCTTATTTCTCTTTCTTTTTTTTTTTTTTTTAAAGATTTTATTTATTTATTTGAGACAGAGAGAATGAGAGAGAGCGAGCACATGAGAGGGGAGAGGGTCAGAGGGAGAAGCAGGCTCCTTGCTGAGCAGGGAGCCCGATGCGGGACTCGATCCAGGGACTCCAGGATCATGACCTGAGCTGAAGGCAGTCGCTTAACCACCTGAGCCACCCAGGCGCCCCTTTATTTCTCTTTCTCTTCAGAACCTTTTATCAAGAGCTTTCTCCTTGTGAGACTTCAGAGATACTAAAGGAAACTTTCTTACCAAAAATTGGGCCTCTTGACCTAAATGTTGAGTCTTAATTATTTATTAGGCTTCCCTTCTATTTACAAATTGTTTTGTCTGCTGTATTCAACCGAATTGCTCTTAAGATGATCTAATTTTGGGGGCGCCTGGGTGGCTCAGTTGGTTAAGCGACTGCCTTCGGCTCAGGTCATGATCCTGGAGTCCCAGGATCGAGTCCCGCATCGGGCTCCCTGCTCAGCGGGGAGTCTGCTTCTCCCTCTGACCCTCCCCCCTCTCATGCTCTCTGTATCTCATTCTCTCTCTCAAATAAATAAATAAAATCTTTTAAAAAAAAAAAAAAAAAAAAAAAAGATGATCTAATTTTGGATGGCAAAGACCCAGAGACCACCCTTTTAATACTCTCATGGCCTCTGACCCTGTAACTTGATTGCTCAGGGCTGGTTGGAGCCTGAAATCATATTTATATTTGCAAATTTAAAGATGAATGCGTATGAGGATAGAAGGCATGTTTGAAAATCATTCGGGAGAAACCTAATATTGTTCTATAGTATATGGATTCGTGATTTTCTTTGTTTATACATTGTTCTGAGACCCTATTCTTGCTCCTTTTCCTTTTTCCAATAGAAGAGACATTTCATCTCCTAGTAAAGAAAACATATTCGAATCCATTATTTCAGATTTCAAGCAGTGGCAAAAGGTAAGACTTTCTAATAAACCGTTTGGTAATCAAAATGCCGTTTGTAAGCTTGCCACTCGTCACCTACAACTGAGTCACACCTCATCCTTCCAGAATGCCATACTGCGTTTTATGAAAGACAAAGAAAACAGCAAGATTCCAGGGGCTTTTAAAAACACACTTAAATATTTTATTTTCAGTTCTATTTTAGATTTTTGAGGCAAATAAAGTTAGGCTGCCAGAAAAAAACTGGGAAAAGATACTTGGGTGGCAGTGAGGGTAGTTCTGATTCTCTCCTCTAAACGTCAGATATAAGTGACATTTGTGCCTCTCCTGTCCCTGCCTTCTCTCTTAAGGACAACTTGGACTTTTACAATTCATAACATCTCTTTAAAACTTGTGGTACAGTATATACATAACATCACATTTACCGTCTTAGTCATTTTTCGGTGTACAGGTCAGGGGCATTAAGTACATTTACATTGTCGTGCACCCACCACCACCATCCATGTCCAGTATTTTTTCATCTTCTTAAACTGAAACTCTACCCATGAAACAAGAACCCCCTCTATCCCCTCCGCCCCCAGCTCCTGGCAACCACCATTGTACTTTCTGTCCCTCTAAATTTGACTACGCTAGACATCATATGTCTGGAATCACAATATTTGTCCCTTTGTGATGGGCTTATTTCCTTCAGCATAATGTCCTTAAGGCTCATCTGTTTTGTTGCCTGTGTCAGGATTTCCTTCATTTCAAAGGCTGAAGAATATACCATTGTAGGTGTGTACTACACTTTGTTTATTAATAACATCTTCTTAAAAGAGTTTGAGCTTTGAAAATAGCTTTCATTAATCAAATTACTATAATGTCATAGCAGTCTGACAAAGGAAAATATGTAAGATATTGAAATACCTCCAGGGGCGCCTGGGTGGCTCAGTCGTTAAGCGTCTGCCTTTGGCTCAGGTCATGGTCCCAGGGTTCTGGGATTGAGCCCCGCGTCGGGCTCCCTGCTCGGCCGGAAGCCTGCTTCTCCCTCTCCCACTCCCCCTGCTTGTGTTCCCTCTTTTGCTGTGTCTCTCTGTCAAATAAATAAATAAATAAATAACATCTTTAAAAAAAAAAAAGAAAGAAAGAAATACCTCCAAAGCGAGTATCGGACTCACAGCGTGGGTGAAGTCTCCTCCAGATCCCAAGGAAGCTGTTTTCTTGTCTTTTGGAATGACGGGAGCAGAATATTCTCAGAATTGATGTTTGTTGTCCTGTTTATATATAGCAGGTTTAGTGACTCTACTCTTTATCTGGTAATTTTGACATTGCATAGGTAAGATTGAAAAAAAATCATGCTGCTTTATTTCGTAGGGGTAATAATAATTCGCATTCATTAAGCACTTACGCTGTCAGGCTGAAGGTGCTTTCCACACAGTATGGTACTTATTCTTCACTGCAACCGCCGCATGCAGGTTTTATGATCCCCGTCTCGCAGATGCAAAAGGGAAGCTTAGAAATGTTAAGTCACTTGCCTAAGTTGTCTATAAATGGTAAGTGGTGGAGTCAGAATAAGTCCAGGTCTCTCCACCCGCAAAATCCTTGCCCTTAATTGCTCTGCTACATTGCTTCCCTGTACTGATTACTCTTTTTGAAGCATGGGTGATTTGTTTGCATTATCTGGGTCACAATTATGTAAATTGCACTTTATTATAGGACTTGGACTCTGGGCTAGACAAATAAAACACAACCTATACATTCTAGCAACTTTCCCAGTCCAGTGGGGATCATGTAAACAGATATGTGATACCCTCACCAAAGCAGGTAGTAATTAAACATGCTCAGCTCTCTGGTTCTTATTTGCTTGTCATTCATTTTTACCCATATAGGATTTAATATAATTATTTTCAACTGGTAAAATATGGGTTATCTTACAGGATATTATACTGAATTTAAATTCACTTTAATTTTTTTAAAGATTTTATTTATTTATTTGATAGAGAGAGAGAGAGCATAAGCAGGGGGAACGGCAGGCAGAGGGAGTGGGAGAAGCAGGCTCCCTGCTGAGCAGGGAGCCCGATGCGGGGCTCGATCCCAGAACCCTGGGATCATGACCTGAGCCGAAGGCAGACGCTTAACCGACTGAGCCACCCAGGTGCCCCCCACTTTAATTTTAAAAATAAAATTATGTCACATGAAAAAAATTGTATGAACAAATAATAATAGGGCATATAACTCTAGAATAATTGGCAGTCATTGGGAAATAAGGATCTGGGTAGACTTTGATGAAATCATTAGTGAATAATAGTCTAATTTCCTCACCCCCTTTCATTCTCTAGATGTTGAATGAAGATAAAGACAAGTATACTGGGGATTTTCTAGTGTCAAAATATGATTCTCTCAAGATTATTAAACATTTACAAGAAAACTGGACAGATGTTGGGTTTGGGATATTGAATCGCCATAAAAGTATGGAGGGGGAGATGCCACCAGAGCAAGAGCACATGAAGGAAATTGTGAAAACCATAGGAAGACTCTACAAAGAATTTGAAATAAGAATAAATGGGGATAATGGTAAGAAAAAAACAATGATATGTTGCTTGACATAAAACATTTTAATAGTGACTGTTATTTGTAATACAATTAATATTTAAAATCTAAATAATGTTATGTATGGTTTTAAAAATCAAGCAAAATAAAGCATTGAGCACTGCTTTTTTTTTTTTTTTTTTTTTTAAATCAGAGAGAGAGCACAAGCAGGGGGAGTGGCAGGCAGAGGAAGAAACAGGCTCCCTGTTGAGCAAGGAGCCTGATGTGGGGCTCAATCCCAGGACCTTAGGATCATGACCTGAGCCAAAGGCAGCCGCTTAACCAGCTGAACCACCCAGGTGTCCCTGAGCACTGCTTTTTTGAAATATAATTCATATGCAATACAATTCCCCGTTTAAAGTATATAATTTGATGATTTTTAGTACATTCACAGATTTGTGCCACCATTACCACAGTCAATTTTAGAATATTTTCATCAAAATAAACCTCAGAAGAAGCACTGTACCCATTAGCTATAGCCCTTTTGTCCTCCCATCCCAGACTTTCTGTCTCTGTAGATTTCTCTAGTCTGGACTTTCATATGAATGGAATTATATAGTATATGATGTTTTATGACTGACTTCTTTCACTTAGCATAATGTTTTAAATGTTCACCTATGTTTTAGCATTTGTCAGTGCTCTATTAATCTTTATGACTGAATAATATTCCATTGTATGTGTATATTGCATTTTGTTTATCATTTCATCCATTGATGGACACTTGTGTTGCTTCCACTTTTTTTATTTGAGAGAGAGAGAGCATATGCTCGCATGAGCATAGCGAGGGGCAGAGGAGAGGGAGAAGCAGAGCAGGGAGCGTGACTTGGGGCTCGATCCCAGGACCCTGGGATCATGACTTGAGCTGAAGGCAGATGCTTTTTTTTTTTTTAAAGATTTTTTTTTTTTTTTTTTTTTTTTAAGATTTTATTTATTTATTTGACAGAGAGACACACAGCGAGAGAGGGAACACAAGCAGGGGGAAGGTCAGAGGGAGAAGCAGGCTTCCCGCTGAGCAGGGGGCCCGATGCGGGGCTCGATCCCAGGACCCTGGGACCATGACCTGAGCCGAAGGCAGACGCTTAACGACTGAGCCACCCAGGGGCCCCTTTTTTAAAGATTTTATTTATTTATTTGTGAGTGAGAGAATGAGAGAGAGAGAGAGAGACAGAGAGCATGAGAGGGGGGAGTGTTGGAGGGAGAAGCCGACTTCCCGCTGAGCAGGGAGCCCGATGTGGGACTTGATCCCGGGACTCCAGGATCATGACCCGAGCCAGAGGCAGACGCTTAACAACTGAGCCACCCAGGCATCCCAGGCCGGATCATTTTATTTTTATTTTATTTTTATTTTTTAAAAGATTTTTATTTATTTATTTGACAGAGAGAGACACAGCGAGAGAGGGAACACAAGCAGGGGGAATGGGAGAGGGAGAAGCAGGCTTCCCGCTGAGCAGGGAGCCCGATGCGGGGCTCGATCCTAGGACACTGGGATTATGACCTGACCCAAAGGCAGACACTTAACGACTGAGCCACCCAGGCACCCCAAGGCCAGATCATTTTAAATACCCACCCCTAGTGTTTGAGGGCTTTGATTTTTCCACATCCTTGCCATCACTTGTTATCTGACTTTTGATTTTGATTCATGTTTTTCTGATGACTACTGATGTTGAGCATCTTTTTAAGGCTTATTAGCCATTTGTCTATCTTCTTTGGAGAAATGTCTATTCAGATCCTTTGTCCATGTTTTAATTGGGGTTTTTGTCTTTCTTCTATTGAGTTGTTAGAGTTCTTTATATACTCTAGATACAAGTGTTTTTTCGGATATATGAATTGTAAATATTTTCTCTTAATCCGTGGGCTGTTTTTGTTTTTTCATTTTTCTGATGGTGTCCTTTGCAGTGCAAAATTTTAAATTTTGAAGTCCAATTTATCTATTTTTTCTTTTTTTTGTTTGTGCTTCAGTGCCATGTCTTTGAATCCTTTGCCAAATTTAAAGTCATGAAGTTTACCCCTAATGTGTTCATCTAAGAGTTTTGTAGTTTTTGCTCTTATATTATGGTATTTGACCATTTTGAGTTAATTTTTGTATATAGTGTGAGGTAAAGGCTTCTTTTGCATGTGGATATCCAGTTATCCCACTACCATTTGTTAGAAAGACCATAGTTTCCACATTTAGTGGTCTTTGACACTCTTGCCAAAAATTAGTTGACCATAGATGTATGGGTTTATTTCTGGATTTTGAATTCTGTTCCGTTGATCTGATGTCTGTCCTTGTGCTGGTACCAACTGGCTTGATTACTGTTGCTTTGTAGTAGATTACTGCCTGTTTTCTTCTACGAGTTTTATGGTTTTAGGTCTTACATTTATTCTTTAATCCATTTTGTGTTTATTTTTGTGCATGGTGTAAGACAGTGGTCCAATTTCATTCTTTTGCATGCAGCTGTCCAGTTTTCTCAGCACCATTTATCAAAGAGACTGTCTTTTCCCCATCATATATACTTGCCTCCTTTGTCATAGATTAATTGACCATATAAGCGTGGGTGTACTTCTTGGCTTTCTATTCTGCTCACAGTTAATTGTAAAGTCCATGCCTGATAATTTGGTACTATCTGGTTCTCCTATAGGTCTTTTTTTTATTGTCTGTATTTTGTCTTGACTCACAAGAGTCAATTCTTCTCATATTCTTGACTGTTTCTTGATGTTGGACATTGTGTGTGAGAAACTCTAGAGATAATTTGAGACTCTGGATGATACTATATTTCATGAGAATGATGACTTTACTCACTGCATCATGTGTTACTTAAGAATCCTTCCCAGCTAGGTTGACTGGCTGGCTCAGTTAGTAGAGCATGTGACTCTTGATCTCAGGGTCATGAGTTCAAGCCCATGTTGGGCATGGAGCCTACTTAAAATTAAAAAAAAAAGAAAAAAAGAAAAAAAGAAAGGAATCCTTCCCAGTAAAGTGTTTAGGTAACCCCGGTCCATTGACTGGCACTGTTGTTCAATATAAAACTACTTCCACTGGGAAAACACAATCTTAATTATCTATAGCCTCAGTAATATAGTTAGAGATAAGATGCTAATACTTCCCCATGAGAATATATAGTGGGCAGAGAAAAAATGAAGTAGTAAATGGTTTAAAATAAATGAGTAAGTCAAAATGATGAATGATAGTGAAATTAACAGATCAGTTTGAATACTCATAAGAGATCAAAGTTTACTGATGAAGGCAGTAAAATATTTTCATCAAGGACAAGAAAAAGTTTGCTTTTTAACTATTCCTCTTTATAAATCTCTAAGGTGGGAGCATTTCTTTTTTTTTTTTAAGATTTTATTTGTTTATTAGAGAGAGAGGGAAAACACAGAGGAAGAGTGAAAGGGAGAGGGGAGAAGCAGACTCCCTGCTGAGCAGAGAGCCTAATGTGGGATTCTATCCCAGGACCCGGGGATCATGACCTGAGCTGAAGGCAGATGTTTAACCAACTGGGCCACCCACGCACCCTTAAGATGGGAGCATTTCATCTCTTATTTTGCAAATGAGATAAGACAAAGGTATAGAGGGGGTAATTTGCCAATATTTTCACAGTGAATCGGTCAAAGATTAGGATCCAGACTCAATCCTTGTTCAGACCAAAACTATAAGCTTCATGAAAACCTGAACAATCACCTAAAAAATGACTCAAATACTAGACTATTTTCATTTCTGTTATCAACTATCCTATAATCACAAAGAAGCTGTTTATCATCGTCTTCTTAACAGAATGACTAAGTGAATTAATGCCTATTATAGAAAACTGTAATTTGTAGTTTCTGAGTTTAATGCATTTGGTTCTCAGCTGAGAAGACAAGAAACTTAAGGGTATAAACTGTCATCAAAGAAATAAATAGTCCATCAGTCAGAACAGCACTGACTGCACCGTGTTTATTCACTAAACATTTGTTTAAGAACTATTCTTTGCAAGATTCTCTGCTAGGGCCTAAACTGTAGGATAATAAAAAGATGAAAAGAAGATATGCCCCTATCCTTTAGTATTTTTGTAATTTATTATTGCAATGGTAGACTTACGAATACTTTTAAAAGTTAGTACTTTTCTCACTTTTCTAGGTATCTCTAAAATTATTCCAAGTTTGGTTAGTTCTCTAGAATTCTGTTCTTTCAAGTTGGCAAATGTCCTGGAGTTTCCTGAAATGCTTCATGAAGAATGGGAAGGAGTTAATGAAAAAGTTAATGAAATGAAATCTCAGTTGGATGCATCAATAAACATTATTGGTACCGTTCCTCAGTATATGGATGTGGATTCTGGCCCGTAAGTTCCCACAGCTTTCTGCTGGATGGAAGGGAATCCCCACTTCTCAGCTGCATTTTCCCAGTACCTAGCCTCAGCAACAGGCAACTGGGGTCACATAAGAAGCCTTGGAATTCTTGTGCCTCCCAGGAAGAAAGCCCTCTGACTGGGAGCTGGAGGGTGAGGGAGGGAGTTCTGTGTTCTTGGCTGCAGCAGTCTAGAGTGGAGTTTCTGCCTCACTGAGCTGACAGCGGAAAGAGGGGGGTAGTCTTGTTTTTAAATACCATAGGATCTTGCCTTTCTTATTGAATTTTCATAGATTGTCTTGAAGACATGTTTCTTCAGTTGCTCTTTGTCCTTAGGACGTTTCTAGAGGCTTTCAGTGTTTTGGTTTTGTTTTGTTTTTAAAATAATTCTCACCAGCTTCACTGGGAGGGTGGATCAACTTTGCTCCTCACACTCTCATGTTGGAAATTGATCTCTTGAGAATTTAAAAATTCATTCTTCTCATTTTGTGGTCTCACTGCCTAGAAGTGAATGTAAAGGGTATGAGTGTGAGTTTTTACAATAGAGAGCTAGCACTGAAGGTAAGATCTACGTTGTTCAAAGTGCATCATGCCAGTTGCTACCTGCCCACGGTTAAGAAGGCTGTGATAGTGAGTAAGCCATTCTACCAGGTAATTCAGGGCTTTGATTCCCCTTTCCCTGAATTCTCAAATAGTTGTCAACACCTACATTTCCTAGGCCCCGCCAAATAAAACCCTTTCTTTTAGCTGATAGACTTTTACACTCTAAGTATATCTTATATTTATTTTACTTGATTTTTTTCCTTCAGGGTACTCCAAGCACAAATATTTAACATGATTCAACAGTGGCTTTTGAAGATAAGCAATGAGATTAACAACGGTAACATTGAACTTCAGCGCCATGTATGTACTTGTAGGGGTTTGTGAAATTATATTTTGCCTTGGCTGGGAGTTTTCTTCAAGGAAAGACTAGGTCATGCCCATCCAGCTGAAGCAGGAGGTTAGGAGGGCAAAATGGGAACTTTTGTGATATAATTACTCATGATTTGCAGGGATTTTTTTTTTTTAAAGATTTTATTTATATATTTGACAATGAGAGAGAGAGTACAAGCAGGGGGAGTGGCAGGCGGAGGGAGAGGGAGAAGCAGGCTCCCCGCTGAGCGGGGAGCCCGACGTGGGACTTGATCTCAGGACCCTGGGATCATGACCTGAGCCGAAGGCAGTTGCTTAACCAACTGAGCCACCCAGGCGCCCTGCAGGGATTTTTAAATGTAGTGTGTTCCTGCATTTGGAATGAAGTTTCAGAGATGATCAAAAGTTTCGAGTTCTAATTATTATCTTTGCTCTTTACTCAGTATACTGATTTTTTCCCCCTTAATAGTATTAATCTGGAATGTGAACATTTTAAGGATTTATGTTGGTGCTCCTGCCTGGCTGAAGGATGACAAAACATATTAAGAAGAAAGACAGGATGCCACAGTATTATTAGTCTATAATTTTTAGAACAAATAGAATTATTCCTCAATTCTGAAGAACTGAACCTGTGAATTTTTTTTTTTAAGATTTATTTATTTATTTTAGAGAGAGAGAGAGAGAGAGCACACATGAGCAGGGGGAGGGGCAGAGGGAGAGGGAGAGGGAGAGAGAATCTCAAGCAGACTCCCCACTGAGCACAGAACCAGATGTGGGGATGGCTCTCACAGCCTGAGATCATGCCCTGAGCCCAAAATCAAGAGCCAGATGGTCAACCGATTGAGCCACCCAGGCGCCCCGAACCTGTGGACTTCTTAACCAGCACAACATGAAATAATAATTTCCAAAGGCATAGTTTACTTCATTTACTCCTACCGCCTAGTCTTAATTATAATCTAGATTTACACAGGAATCTCTTATTATAATTAAACTTAGTATGCAAATATTTGATCTTACAAAATTGGTAAAATGAACTTAATTCACTTAAATATTGCTTAAATTAGGAATTTGAGGAGCGCCTGGGTGGCTCAGTTGGTTAAGCGGCTGCCTTCAGCTAAGGTCATGATCTCAGGGTCCTGGGATGGACCCCTGTGACTGGCTCCCTGCTTGGTGGGGAGTCTGCTTCTCCCTCTGCCTTCTACCCCCACTCATGCTCTGTCTCTCTCTCTCGGTCTCTCTCTCTCAAATAAATAAATAAAATCTTTTTTTAAAAAAAAGGAATTTGAAAGGCAAAGACTGTGATGTTATATGGGAATTCTATTTACGAAACATTACATTGTATCACAGTCTATGAACTATGTTGTAAACATAGACACCAAGAGTTGAGGAGCAAATATATTAAGACTGGAAGAATGAATCCAGGGGATCCCCAAACTTAAGAGAAATTTCTATAACTTGGAAGAGAACCAAAATTAAGAAAAAGGGTAGCATAGTATTGTCACATAATGAGACTCAATAAATACTTATTGAATGAAGTAAGGAAGAACATTCCAGCACTGTTGTCTTATGGTATTGTTACATTGACCCCTTCTTTGGTAAATACTTAGTTTACTGTTAGGTATTTATCTCCATGGAATCATTTACTCAATTTTTTTATATTATGGAATTCAGTCTTTATAACACAAGGTTATTTAGAAAGTAGCCATAATATACCTCTATTTTAACACTACATTATGGTATTATAATTGAAGTGTGTAGGAAACTTGCAAGATTATAAATTCCTTGAGGAACTGTGTATATCCATATTAACTGCTATAACTATTTAAAAATGAAAAAGTTTGCCTTTTTTCCACCCACCATGCATTTTCCTTTCTGATTCATTTTCTTACCTTCAATTTTGTTTTGTTTTTTTTTCTTTTACATCGTAACTCCATCTACTCTGTGCTGCTTGACAAGCTAAAACACTGATCTTCAAACCCTTTTCACCATGTGTCTCTATCAGCAAAAAGATCTTTGTCATTCCTTTTTTTTTTTTTTTTTTTTAAAGATTCTATTTATTTATTTGACAGAGACACAGCGAGAGAGGGAACACAAGCAGGGGGAGTGGGAGAGGGAGAAGCAGGCTTCCCGCTGAGCAGGGAGCCCGATGCGGGGCTCGATCCCAGGACCCTGGGATCATGACCTGAGCTGAAGGCAGACGCTTAACGACTGAGCCACCCAGGCGCCCCAAGATCTTTGTCATTCCTAACTTACATGTATAAAACACATATAAACAGTGAAACAGGAGGTAAACAACATTTTTTTCCTTGAATAGCTTTTTTTTAAATTAATTTTACTTTATTATGTTATGTTAGTCACCATACATTACATTATTAGTTTTTGATGTAGTGTTCCAGGATTCATTGTTTGTGTATAACACCCAGTGCTCCATTCAATACGTGCCCTCCTTAATACCTATCACCGGGCTAATCTATCCCCCCACCCCCCTCCCCTCTAGAACCCTCATTTTGTTTCTCAGAGTCCATAGTCTCTCATGGTTCGTCTCCCCCTCCGATTTCTGCCCCCCTCATTTTTCCCTTGCTACTATCTTTTTTTTTTTAACATATAATGTATTATTTGTTTCAGAGGTACAGACCTGTGATTCATCAGTCTTACACAATTCACAGCGCTCACCATAGCACATACCCTCCCCAATGTCCATCATCCAGCCCGCCCCCAACCCTCCTACCCCCCACCACTCCAGCAACCCTCAGTCTGTTTCCTGAGATTAATCTTATGGTTTGTCTCCCTCTCTGGTTTCATCTTGTTTCATTTTTTCCTCCCTTCCCCTATGATCCTCTGTCTTGTTTTTTAAATTCCTCATATCAGTGAGATCATATGATACTTGTCTTTCTCTGATTGACTTATTTTGCTTAGCATAATACCCTCTAGTTCGATCCATGTCATTGCAAATGGTAAGATTTCGTTTTTCTTGATGGCTGCATAATATTCCATTGTATATATATGCCACATCTTCTTTATCCATTCATCTGTCAATGGACATCTGGGCTCTTTCCATAGTTTGGCTATTGTGGACATTGCTGCTATAAACATTGGAGTGCATGACCCCTTCGGATCACTACATTTGTATCTTTGGGGTAAATACCCAGTAGTGCAATTGCTGCATCATACAGTAGCTCTATTTTCAACTTTTTGAGGAACCTCCATACTGTTTTCCAGAGTGGCTGCACCAGCTGACATTCCCACCAACAGTGTAGGAGGGTTCCCCTTTCTCAGCATCCCCGCGAACATCTGTCGTTTCCTGACTTGTTAATTTTAGCCATTCTGACTGGTGTGAGGTGGTATCTCATTGAGGTTTTGATTTGGATTTCCCTGATGCTGAACAATGTTGGGCATTTTTTCACGTGTCTGTTGGCCATTTGGATGTCTTCTTTGCAGAAATGTCTGTTCATGTCTTCTGCCCATTTCTTGACTGGATTATTTGTTCTTTGGGTGTTGAGTTTGATAAGTTCTTTATAGATTTTGGATACTAGCCCTTTATCTGATAAAACATTTGCAAATATCTTTTCCCATTCTGTCGTTGTTTTTTGGTTTTGTTGACTGTTTCCTTTGCTGTGCAAAAGCTTTTTATCTCGATGAAGTCCCAATAGTTCATTTTTGCCCTTGCTTCCCTTGCCTTTGGCGATGTTTCTAGGAAGAAGTTTCTGCGGCTGAGGTTGAAGGGGTTGCTGCCTGTGTTCTCCTCAAGGATTTTGATGGATTCCTGTCTCATATTTAGGTCTTTCATCCATTTTGAGTCTATTTTTGTGTTGAAGTAAACAACATTTTAAGATAATTTTTAGTAATAGTTAAAAAACTGATGTGAGTGAACAGGCTTTATAATTTTTTATAATCACAAGTTAATACTTAATGATAAAGTCATTTGAAGGTCAGCTTCAGCACTTGCTTTTAAGGATTGTCATTCTGAAATGATAGCTCACAAAGAAAAATGAATCAAAATTGAAGAAGTGCCTTATTGACTGTATTTATTAAATAATAAGACTCATCCTTTAATTCCATCAGTGTTATGCAAAGGTTTCTATTAAATTGACTAGTAAAATTTTCCCTCTACTCTAATGTCAGTCAGTTGTTCTTGCTGACATTAGACGATGGAGCACTTCTACATTTTAACAAAAGATTCTCAGCCAGCTGAAACACTTTAATTGTAAGATTTTAGAACAATTAGAAACTTATTTCCAGATTTTCAAGTATATAAATTTGAAAGTTTTAGGGGCGCCTGGGTGGCTCAGTCGGTTAAGCATCTGCCTTCGGTTCAGGTCATGATCTCAGGGTCCTGGGATCGAGTCCCGCATTGGGCTCCCTGCTCAGTGGGAAGACTGCCTCTCCCTCTCCCACTCCCCCTGCTTGTGGTCCCTCTCTCGCTGTGTCTCTCTGTCAAATAAATAAAGTCTTTAAAAAAAATAAATTTGAAAGTTTTAAAAAGTGAGCTATGTGTCATTGTCAGCAGCAAAATCATACCAAGGTGGAAATTCTTCTTATCCATTTTCAAAATGACCTGCCCATAACATAAATTTCTCTTACTCATTATTAAACATCACTTATATTTTGAAGGGACAAATTATTTATGATTAAAAAAATCAGCTAGAAGGTAGCTAAGTAGCTACTTGTCATCCCTGACAAGATTAGTGAATTTGGAATAAGTCTTTTCCTAAAAGAAAATCACTTAATTCATTAAAAATTCTCTTACGAATTTTGTATCAGGATCACAATAAACCTCTGGTTTATTATAAAAGTTATCATACGTACTCTCTAATTACAAAGAATGCTTTCACATCTTTGCGAAAGTAAAAGATATACTTTTGTGTGTAATTTGATTCTAATTTTAAATTCACATGAATTATTGCATGTCCTAGATTCTATCATTTAATCTCTCCAATATAACTCTGAAATGAAGATAACATTTTTCTGTTTGTTTATTAGGGACAGTTCAAGGATTGATTAATATTTTATGTAAGCACAAATTAGTTCTTTCAATGACAGTATAATCCAGGGCATTGGTATAAGAAAGAACAGTTAGGAATTTATTTACTTTGAGAAGCAGCAGGGGCATAGCTTATGAATGTGGGGGCGACATGTCTTTTGACTTGTGAAATGGGATAGCAGTCTTTTTAAACCATTCCTCAGAAGAGTTGCCCTGTTCCTGATGTGTCAATTAAGGTGTAAAAATACACTCATCAACATTGCTTTAGGTCATTAACAACCTTTCCTTCTGAGGTGGGGGCTTGGGTTTTACTACCAGATGGGCTACCAAGTTTGATTTTTATTTGTCCCTCTAACAAACATCTATTAAGCACTTAATTCTCTGCCAAGTACTGTGTGTGGTTTTGAGGGATAAAATGATGGCCTGTGTCTTAAAGAGACGCACAGTCTAATTGAGGTCACAGATGTGCAAACTGTTATAATAGAGGTGTACAAAGTACCATAGAAACGTGGGAAAGGAGCAAATTAAAGCCAGTCGAAGTTAAAAAAAACTTCTCAGAGTAGGTCATGTTTAAGCCTAGAGAAGAGGACTGAGGAACTCACCAACAGAGAAAGGGGATAGAGCATTTGAAGGGTATGGTGTGCTTAGATGTTTGCATTTCATAAAGTTTTCTGCGTTTGATTTTTCGGTCCCAGCCTCCGCAAATAGCATAATGCAGAGGTTCCCAAACTTGACCGGTTCACACTGCCCTTTGTGCCTCGGTATTTTCATACTCCTAAACTAAAATAAATACCTCAGAGTTCAGTTTATTAAGTAGGTAGGTTCAAACAACTTACTAAATATTTCTGTGCTAATAACTTAGTAACTGTTTGGAAAAGTAATACATGTTAAAACACTTAAACAAGGAGGCCTTTAGACTGGGGTAGCCCTTGTGCCTGTGGTAACCTCTATAAACAAACCAAAACCAGAGTCCATGCACTTGAATCTAAGAAAACCAAACTCAAGAACTCTTCATATTCAACTAGATTTTCTTGATCATGGAAAAATGAAACTCAAGAACAACTATTATAACAGCCAAATAACTAAATTTTCCCAAATAAGGCAAACATTTGAGTTATAGCCAATTAAATAATTTCTTTGCTCTGCTTTAGCATCTTCTCTTTTAAAATCTTTTTCCTGGCCCCTGCCAGCAGAATGCCCCTAACCATTTTTTGGTTTTGATGCTGCCTGATTCTAATCGTTTGCTCAAATAAGCTTTGTAAAATTTAATGTCTTTTTTTAAAATTTATTTTTTTTAAATTTATTTTGTCAGAGACAGAACGAGTGAGAGCGAGCGAGCACAAGCAGGGGGAGCGGCAGGCAGAGAGAGAAGCAGGCTCCCCCCCAAGCAAGGAGCCTGATGTGGGGCTCGATCCCAGGACCCTGGGATCATGACCTGAACCGAAGTCAGATGCTTAACCAACTGAGCCACCCAGGCGTCCCTAAAATTTAATGTCTTAATTTAACTTATTAGATACACATACACTGAAAAAAAAGAACCTTTTATTTTATTCTCCTCTAATCAGAATTACTTACCAATGGAACATATGTATTTGGACATTGTACAACTTCTCTGACCTTGGAACCAGGTTGGACAGTGCCACCCTGTTGTACCTTGATTTTCCCAAAGTACTTGTTTTTTTTTGTTTTTTTTTTTAACCACACAACCATCAATAAAACCAGCTTTGCAAAGGTAAGATGTCATCAGAAGTGATACAGTGCATCTAATGTTGGAACTGTGAACTATGTCAAGTTCATGCTGTGTTGATTGATGTCACACATCACTATTACTTCCCTCAAGAATTTAAAATCCCATGGCATCCTTGACAGTTTGCTGCAGAGCCCTTCAATGCCTTGGTACACAATCGGGGAACTGCAACTTTAATGGGTTAATACCCTTGACCAAGCTAAAGAGGAGGAGGAGGGTAGTTTAATGTAGTATAGTGAACAAAAGAACAAAATCAGAGTAGTGATGATTTGATGTCATTAAGAATGAGAGTGTTGTTAAAAGTTGGACACAGGTGTGATTTCTCTTTTTAAATTTGGTATGTTTTTCACTATTTGATTTATTTAAAATGAGTTATTCATGTTATAACCACTTTTTAACAGATGGATGAATTGCATATATCTATGATCCAGTGGATGGTAAGCTTGCTGATTTTAATGGTGCCTGACTGTACTGACCAAAACACTCTCCCAAATTTGAGGAAAGAAAGTGCTGAGAAACATGATCTAGGAGTTGCAAAGTTAGAGCTAGATGCGATTGCACTGGCCAGAAAGTTGGCGCAATATTCCAGCTATTTGAGCAGGTGAAACTATCTGGCTGTTTTATTACTATCCTTTTGAAGATTAAATGTGACATAAAGAGAGTAGATAAGGGCAAGGAGGTAGCAGCAATAAGGGACTATTTGCAAACCTTGAAAGAAATGCTAGTTTTTCTAGTTTTTTTTTTTTTAAAGATTTTATTTATTTATTTGACAGAGAGAGGCACAGCGAGAGAGGGAACACAAGCAGGGGGAGTGGGAGAGGGAGAAGCAGGCTTCCAGCCGAGCAGGGAGCCCGACGCGGGGCTCGATCCCAGGACCCTGGGATCATGACCTGAGCCGAAGGCAATGCTTAACGACTGAGCCACCCAGGCGCCCCTAGTTTTTTCTAGTTTTTAAACTATTTTCAACACTGCCCAGTTGAAATACATGATTTTAATGTTTTCCCAATGGCTTTAGAATTCTTTTGAACATAATGTTACCATAAGTAGGGTGGGAAGTATATGCCTGTTCGGGAGTGAGAATTAGTAAAAAGAAAACCAAATTAAACCATAAAGGCCCACTTGCTTGCATTAATAAGATATATCTTGCATGTTTGCTCATACCGAGGGGGCATTTATGAAGAAGCTTGTACTTCCTGTGTCATTCCGTGCAAAACTGAATGTACACTTATATTTCACTAAATATGTTTGGTTTCACTGAACACCAACTGAAACATCTCTTTTATTTTATTTTATTTATTTATTATTTTTTTTTTTTAGATTTTTTTTATTTATTTGACAGAGAGAGACACAGCGAGAGAGGAAACACAAGCAGGGGGAGTGGGAGAGGGAGAAGCAGGCTTCCTGCTGAGCAGGGAGCCTGATGCGGGGCTCGATCCCAGGACCCTGGGATCATGACCTGAGCCAAAGGCAGACGCTTAATGACTGAGCCAGCCAGGCGCCCCAACATCTCTTTTATTTTAAAAATTTATTTATTTATTATCTATTTGAGAGAGAGAGCAAGCGTGAGCAGAGGGAAAGGGAGAGGGAGAACCAAGCTGAGCAGGGAGCCTGATGCGAGGTTCCATCCCAGGACCCTGAGATCACTACCTGAGCCGAAGGCAGACGCTTAACTGACAGAGCTACCCAGGTGCCCCCAAAACATCTCTTAAAAAAATTTCAGCCGAAAATCCCTTATATCTGAAAAGGTAGAAGATTCCTACCAAATACAGATGAGGTCTGAAAAATTATAATTTATTAACTAGGAAGCATGTGTCACTAGGATTGCTTCTAATTCAGGAAGTAACTTTTATGGTCTAGCCAATTTTCTCCTTCATTTCCATTCAGTGTTACCAATGGTCAAGAGTGAGAGGAATGGAGGGGGGGATCAGGATGAGGGTGAGAAACTGAGAGATTATTCTCAACAGTTTAATTATTATGGTAACTGAATAGGGATTTAAAACACTTACAAGAGGAGCCAACAATAAATAGATCATTCTGTGTGTGTGCTTTTTGTCCCCCCAGTTGTTGCAAAGGGCTGGTAACAGCTATGGCTCTGAATAAGGCAGGTCACTTAGAAAAAAATCCTGCTAAGGAACTTCGGGAGCTGGATGAGATGAAGGTAATAACACTATCTTGCCCTTACTTTTGTTCTGTTTGTTTTTAGCAGACGTCTTAGGTTGACTTGATTTACAACAAACTACACAAACTACACATACAATCTGATAATTTCTAAATTATGGATACACCCATAAAATGATTATGACGATAAAAAAAAGGAAAATATCTAACACACTCAAAATTTCCTTGTACCCCTTTGTCATTTCTCCTTCCAGCCTCATCCCCTCCCCAGGCAATGTCTGATCCACTTTCCAACACCAAAGATTATTTTTCATTTTCTAGAATTTATATAAATAGAATGTGTACTTTTTTGGTCTGACTTCTTTGACAAGGCATAATTATTTTGAGATTCACACAGATTGTTGCTTTTATTAAAAGTTCATGCTGAGTAGTATTTCATTATATGGGTATACACTATCCATTCTGTGTTGATGGGCATTTGAATTGTTGTGGTTTTGATTATTGCAAACAAAGCTTCAATGCGTATTTATGTACATATGTATTGCTTTCATTCCTCGAGGTTGAGCAAATATCTAGGAATGGGATGTCTAAGTCACAGTGGTATGTGTGTGTTTAACTTTTTAAGAAACTGTTAAACCAGTTTTCACTCATGCCAGCAGTTGTATGCCTGTTGGTGTTGCTCGCATCCTCACCAGCGCTCGATATGGGCTCTCATCCACAGTGGATATTACTCTGCACATTCTGTTGTGTTCTGTTATGAAACTATCTGGATTACTGCAGTTTTTTTTTTTTTATTTTTTTTTTATTTTTTATTTTTTAATTTTTTTTTTTTTTTTAAAGATTTTATTTATTTATTTGAGAGAGAGAGAATGAGAGAGAGAGAGCATGAGAAGGAGGAGGGTCAGAGGGAGAAGCAGACTCCCCGCCGAGCAGGGAGCCCGATGTGGGACTCGATCCCGGGACTCCAGGATCATGACCTGAGCCGAAGGCAGTCGCTTAACCAACTGAGCCACCCAGGCGTCCCTGGATTACTGCAGTTTTAGAATTTTTGAAATCCAGTAGTGTATTCTCCAAATTTCTTCTTTTTTTTTTTTCCAAAGATTTTATTTATTTATTTGAGGGAGTGAGCGAGAGAGAGCAGCAGCTGGGGAAGGAGCAGAGGAAGAGGGAGAAGCAGGCTCCCCGCCGAGCAGGGAGCCCAATGCGGGGCTTGATCTCAGGACCCTGGGATCATGACCTGAGCCGAAGGCAGACACTTAATGACTGAGCCACCCAGGCGCCCCTGTTGTTCTTTTTCCAGATTGAGCAGGCTATTCTAGGTACTTTGCTTTCCATATATGAAAATTTTAAAATTAGCTTATCAGTTTCTCCAAGAAACCCTCTTGGGATTTTGATTGTGTTTACATTTTATCTATTGATCAATTTGTGAAGAATTGACATCCTGACAATATTGAGTCTTTGGATCTGTGAAGACCATATATCTTTTCATTGACTTAAGTCCTTTATTTCTTTCAACAAAGTTTTATTGTGTATAGATAGGTCTTACACAACAGTTTTTAGTGTATAGGTCTTACACATCTTTTTTTTTTTTTTGAAAACAAATCTTCGATAAAGCAGGAAAGAATGTCTAATGGAAAAAAGACAGTCTCTTCAACAAATGGTGTTGGGAAAATTGGACAGCCACATGCAGAAGAATGAAACTGGACCATTTCCTTATACCACACACAAAAATAGACTCAAAATGGATGAAAGACCTCAATGTGAGACTCCTCCATCAAAATCCTAGAGGAGAGCATAGGCAGCAACCTCTTTGACCTCAGCCGCAGAAACTTCTTCCTAGAAACATACCCAAAGGCAAGGGAAGCAAGGGCAAAAATGAACTATTGGGACTTCATCGAAATAAAAAGCTTTTGCACAGCAAAGGGAACAGTCAACAAAACCAAAAGACAACCGACAGAATGGGAGAAGATATTTGCAAATGTCTTATCAGATAAAGGGCTAGTATCCAAAATCTATAAAGAACTTATCAAACTCAACACCCAAAGAACAAATAATCCAGTCAAGAAATGGGCAGAAGACATGAACAGACATTTTTCCAAAGAAGACATCCAGGTGGCCAACAGACACATGAAAAAGTGCTCAACATCGCTGGGCATCAGGGAAGTCCAAATCAAAACCTCAATGAGATGCCACCTCACACCAGTCAGAATGGCTAAAATTAACAAGTCAGGAAACGACAGATGTTCGCGGGGATGCTGAGAAAGGGGAACCCTCCTACACTGTTGGTGGGAATGCAAGCTGGTGCAGCCACTCTGGAAAACAGTATGGAGGTTCCTCAAAAAGTTGAAAATAGAGCTACCGTATGATGCAGCAATTGCACTACTGGGTATTTACCCCAAAGATACAAATGTAGTGATCTGAAGGGGCACCTGCACCCCAGTGTTTATAGCAGCAGTGTCCACAATAGCCAAACTATGGAAAGAGCCAAGATGTCCATCAACAGATGAATGGATAAAGAAGATGTGGTATATATATACAATGGAATATTATGCAGCCATCAAGAAAAAAGAAATCTTGCTATTTGCAATGACATGGATAGAACTAGAGGGTATTATGCTAAGCGAAATAAGTCAATCAGAGAAAGACATGTATCATATGATCTCACTGATAATGAGGAATTCTTAATCTCAGGAAACAAACTGAGGGTTCCTAGAGTGATGGGGGGTGGGAGGGCTGGGGTGGCTGGGTGATAGACATTGGGGAGGGTATGTGCCATGGTGAGCACTGTGAATTGTGTAAGACTGATGAATCACAGACCTGTACCTCTGAAACAAATAATACTGTATATGTTAAAAAAAAAAAAGAAGAAGAAGAAGATAGTAGGAAGGGAAAAATGAAGGGGAGGAAATCGGAGGGGGAGATGAACCATGAGAGACTATGGACTCTGAGAAACAAGCTGAGGGTTCTAGAGGGGAGGGGGGTGGAGGAATGGGTTAGCCTGGTGATGGGTATTAAAGAGGGCATGTACTGAATGGAACACTGGGTGTTATATGCAAATAATGAATCGTGGAACACTACATCAAAAACTAATGATGTAATGTATGGTGATTAACATAACATAATAAAAAAAGAATTTATTATTTTTTTATTTGCGAGAGAGAGCGCATGAGAGAGAGGGCGAGGGCACAAGCAGGCGGGAAGAGTAGAGGGAGAAGCAGGCTCCCCATGGAGCAGGGAGCCCTACATGGGGCTCGATCCCAGGATTCCGGGATCATGACCTGAGCTGAAGGCAGATGCTTAACCAACTGAGCCACCCAGGTGCTGCTACACATCTTTTTTCAGATTGATCCCTATGTAATTCATATTTTGGTACTATTATAAGTGTTTCATTTGTTTTTTTTTTAGTAAGTGATTCGTTTGTAATTTCAATTTCTGATTATTCATTGCTAATGTATAGAATTATAATTGATTTTTAAAATATATTGATTTCATATCCTGTGACCTTGCTGAACTTATTTTTTTTAAGCAGTTTTTTCCCATTTAGAATCTTTAGAATTTTCTCTGTACACAGTCATGGCATCTGAAGATAGGAGCAGTCTTCTCTCTTCCTTCCAATCTGTATGCCTTTTATTTATTTTTCTTGCCTTTTGCACTACGTAGACTCTCCAGTACCAGGTTGAATAAAAGTGGTGAAAGCTGATATCTTTGCCTTGTCTGTCTTAGGGGAAAAGTATTTATTCTGTCATCCTTAAGTATAACCGTGGCTGTAGGTGTTTCACAGATGCCCTTTATCAGGTTGAGGAAGTTCCTTTTTAGTCCATGTTTGCTGAAAAAGCTTCTTAAAGATTTTTATTTATTTATTTACTTTAAAGGGGGTGGGGGAGACGGAGCCAGCATGTGAGCAGGGGCAGGGAGGAGCATAGGGGGTGGGAGAGGGAAGGAAAGAATCCCAAGCTGACTCTGCGCTGAGCATAGAGCTCAATGTGGGGCTCAAGCTTATGACCCCGAGATCATGACCTGAGTTGAAACTAAGAGTCTAACGCTTAAGTGACTGAGCCACCCAGGTGCCCCTGAAAAAACTTTTTAAAGTCAAAGATGAATGTTGGATTTTTTCAAATCCTTTTTTGCATCGAATGAGATGATCATATGAGTTGTGCTTTTTAGTTTTCTAATATGGTGAATTCCAGTAGTCCCCCCTTATCCACAGTTCCACTTTCCACCTTTTCAGTTACCCACGGCCAACAGAGCCCAGCACAGTAGATGGTCCTCCTACTGATGTAGCATCACAAGGTCACATGTCTGTGCCATTCCCCTCACTTCATCTCATCACATAGGCATTTATCACATCATCACAAGAAGGATGAGTACAGTACAGTAAGATGTTTAGAGAGAGAGAGAGCACATTCACATACTTTTATTACAGTATATTGTTATAATTGTTCTATTTTATTATTTGTTATTAATCTTTTACTGTGTCCTTTATTATACATAACATATAGGAAAAAACGTAGTTTTATAGGGTTTGGTACTATCTGTGGTTTCAGGCATCCACTGGGGGTCTTGGAACATATCCCCCATGGATAAGGGGGCGACTACTGTACCTTGATTGATTTTTGAATTGAACATTAAACCAACCTTGCATCCCTAGGATAAACCTCACTTGATCATGATATATTATCTTTTTTATATGTTGCAAAATTCAGTTTGTTAGTTTTGTTTAGAATTTTTGCATTGACGTTCATGAGGGATATTGATTATGTGGTTTTGTTTTCTAATACCTTTGTTTGGTTTTGATATCAGGGTAATGCTAGCCTCTTAGAAGGAGTCTTCTATTTTCTGGAACAATTTGTGTAGAATTGTGTATTATTTCTTCCTTAAATGTTTGGTAGAATTCATCAGTGAAGCCATCTGGGCTCTGTGGGAAGGTTGTGAACTACAAAAATAGAGCAATTCAGATAAAAGGCTATCTAATTTCCTCAATAGATTCAAGGAAATGTCTTTATTAGATATAAGGCTATGATCTTTTTCTTCTTGAGTAAGCTCAGTGGCTTTGGTTTTATAAGGAATTTGTGATTTCATCTCAGTTGTTTCGTTTATTGACATAGTTCATAATATTCTCCTATTATCCTTTAATAATGATAGGATTGCACACTCTTCTTCCTGTTATTGAAATTTTGTGTCTTCTCTCTCTTTGTCCTCATCAGTCTACAAAAAGAGTTATCATTTTTCTTGATCTCATAAACCAGCTTTTGGTCTCATTGATTTTTTTTGTTTTCTATTTCCTTAATTTACAGTCTGGTCCTTATTATTTCCTTTTTTTTCTACTTCTTTAGGTTTAATTTGCTCTTTCTTTTCTAGTTTCATATGGTATAGCTGAGATCATGATTTCAGACCGTGGATAGACAGTGGAATGGATAAATACATTATGGTATATAAGGACTTGCCTATAGGGTACAGGTGACGTTCTCTTCTCTGGCCTGTGTGATGTTTACATGACTGTTCTTATTAAATTCTACATATGTATTTTATGTCTTACATATGGGATAGGTCTCACTATTTTTAAAAATTAGGTTGTAAGGGGTGCCTGGGTGGCTCAGTTGTTAAGCGTCTGCCTTTGGCTCGGGTTGTGATCCCAGGGTCCTGGGATCGAGCCCCGCGTTGGGCTCCTTGCTCGGCGGGGAACCTGCTTCTCCCTCTCCCACTCCCCCTGCTTGTGTTCCATCTGTGTGTCTCTCTGTCAGAAAAATAAATAAAAAATAAATAAAATCTTTAAAACAAATTAGGTTGTAAAATAATTTATGTGCACCATCTTACTAATTTCAGAATCTCTAGGAGATGGAGACTTTTCTAGGAAAAAAATTAAGTAACATTAACACACCTACTGATCCCCCCCCAATCAGAAGTCTTATGGTAGTATTTTCAATATCTCAGAAGTTTATAAGAAAATGACTAGGATCTGGTTCACATTATACAAATTCAACTAGAAAATAGTTTATTTCTCATGAATGATGAATTAACTCTGAAGAAATAAGATTTCAAAAATATTGTTACTATTTTCAAAATTAACTAACTCTTTGATCTGTGGTACAATAAAGTTAAATAATATATGCTTCAGTTTTGTAGCTGGAAGGATCCTTAGGGGCAGTGGTTATGATGGCGATTCACAATGGCAAGCAAGAGCTGACTGTGCACGCCCATTCCCAGCTCCACATTTAGTGATAACATACTGAATTGATGAATACCATTGAAACTGCCACAGTGGGAATGTGTATGCTATGGAAATCAGCAAATGCTACAAATTAGGACGCCCCACCCCACAAGATGGCTTTTGCCAGTTCCCCACTGCATAAGGGTCACCTGGAGTAAACCAACAACCTCATTTTTTGAAAAAGATTTTATTTATTTTTTTGACACAGGGAGAGAGAGAGCACAATCAGGGGGAGCGGCAGGCAGAGGGAGAGGGTGAAGCAGGCTCCCTGCTGAGCAGGGAGCCTGATGCGGGGTTTGATCCCAACCCTGGGATCATGACCTGAGCCGAAGGCAGATGCTCAACCGACTGAGCCACCCAGGCGCCCTCAACCTCATTTGTTTTTAGTAAATAGAAGACTTTTAAGGATTTACTCAAGAAGTCAACCAATTAGATGAACTTAGGACTAGAACCCAATACTTTCACATCCCTTGTTTGATCCTCTTTCTGATATGCAGTAAGACATCATCCTAATCCTTGAATCCAGAATTGAAATTTATCAGTGACACTAATGAAGCTGTGCTAAACTTACTCAACCCCCATAGGCTTCAGTTTCCTTATCTAGAACATAAGGTTTTAGATTGGATTTCTAAAATTTTGTGGCTCTGACATTTCATAATAATTCCACAATTAGAATTAAGTCTAATAATGAGAAAAATATAAGACATATTACAGTTCTGTATGGTTGATTTCAGGAACCTAAGTGGGTCATTATTTCACCACACAGTACAGTTTTTTGATGATTAAGGTGACCAGATCTCCATCCCCAGAGAGGATAATGTTTCCTAGTTTACTCTGCTGTTATTCACTAATAAGGAATTACATCTCTTTTAAACATGGGAGCCTGATCTGAGGTGTTCAGAGATCTTGGTTAAGTGAATGTAGTGTTACTATACACTTTAGGTGGATGAGATCTGCTGTAGACCTTTCCTGTATCTCAGCAGATAAGGGGTGAGCACCTTTTCCAAAACAGTGCTGCTGCTGCTTCTTTTTTTAAATAGACTCCATGTGGAGCCCAGTGTGGGGCTTGAACTCATGACCCTCACATCAAGACCTGAGCTGAGATCAAGAGTCAGACGCTTAACTGACTGAGCCACCCAGGCACTGCCCCCAAAACAGTGCTTCCAATCTTTATTCATTTTAATGGAGGTGGGGGAGTAATATTTTTGTAGTAGTTAAAA
Source organism: Halichoerus grypus (assembly GCF_964656455.1). Classification (NCBI taxonomy): domain Eukaryota; kingdom Metazoa; phylum Chordata; class Mammalia; order Carnivora; family Phocidae; genus Halichoerus; species Halichoerus grypus. The sequence goes on from NC_135718.1 coordinate 108,624,549, forward strand.
GCCCATAGCACCTGGATTAGAGTCCAAGTGCCATGCTTAACTATATATATGACCTTGGGCAAGATGTTCAACTGCTCTGTTCTTCAGTTTCTTCATCTAAAAAATGAGAATGACGGTAGTACATATTTCCATTCTCATCACAAGAAAAAAAATTATAACTACATATGGTGACAGATATTAACTAGACTTATTGTAGTGATCATGTTGCAATATACACAAATATTAAATCATTATGTTGTTCACCTGAAACTAATGTTATTTCTTTTTTGTGTGTGTGTGTTTTGGGGTTAATGCATTTTTTAAGATTTTAATTTTTTAAAAAATTAAATTTTTAATTCAATTCCAGTTAATATACAGTGTTATATTAGTTTCGGGTGTACAATATAGTGATTCAACAATTCCATACAACACCCTGTGCTCATCACAAGTGCTCTCCTTCATCCCCATCATATATTTCACCCATCCCCCCCACCCACCTCCCCTCTGGTAACCATCAGTTTGTTCTCAATATAATGTTATTTCAGTTATACCTCAAAAATGATAGCATATATTTCATTTTTTTTTAAAGATTTTATTTATTCATTTGACAGAGAGCACAAGCAGGGGAAGTGGAGGCTGAGGGAGAGGGAGAAGCAGGCTCCCCGCTGAGCAGGGAGCCTGATGTGGGGCTTGATCCCAGGACCCTGGGATCATGACCCTAGTCAAAGGCAGGCGCTTAACCGACTGAGCCACTCAGGCACCCCATAATAGCACATATTTCCATACTGAAGATCAAATGAGTTAATATTGCACATGCTTAGAACAGAATCTGGCATATAATTAATGCCATGTAAATGTGGGCTATTTTTATTGTTCTTGTTATGCAATCCCAGTTGACCTGGTCAGTTGTGAACCATTTGTTGGGACAGACCGTTTGCCCATAATAAATCCAGCAATCTTCTTCATCTTGTTTTATGGCACTTCACTGCTCCTTGTCCCAATACGACCCAGATCTCAAACTCTATTGATAAGAGATGATATGATTTTAGATCTGTATTCATAGAGAATTATTTCTGCACAAATCTTTGAACTGAAGTGATAACAAGTTAATTGAATGGAGTTGTATTTAGAAGAGTTGTACTTAGTAGCTCCTCAATAGAAGTGAGTGAATAAATGAGTTGGTATAATCTGTTTTTTCTGCTTAATAATTATCTTTTCTCTTTCCTCAGAGAGAATGTTATGAGTGGATCACCACATGTTCTCACCTCCTTTCTGGGATCAAAGGCAGAAAAATAAAGTTACTGACAAAGGAAGAAAAAGAACACCTATTTGGAGAAGAGGTATTTGCTGTGTGTTGGCACTGATCATTATTCTGGTTCTTCCTGTATTTCACCCCCCCCCCCCCCCGTATATTTCAATAGGTAAGGATTCAGTGACTTTTTCCAATTCATATTCTGAGTCCTCATTTATTTACCCTACCTGAAGAGAATTTTGCCCCTGACCTAGAGCATTGGCAGCTCTTCTCCCTTCTTTTTTTTTTTTTTTTTTAAGATTTTATTTATTTATTTGACAGAGGAAGACACAGCGAGAGAGGGAACACAAGCAGGGGAAGTGGGGGAGGGAGAAGCAGGCTTCCTGCGGAGCAGGGAGCCCGATGCGGGGCTCGATCCCAGGACCCTGAGATCATGACCTGAGCCGAAGGCAGACGCTTAACCGACTGAGCCACCCAGGCACCCCAGCTCTTCTCCCTTCTGAGGGAAAGAATCATCCACCTAAGCATCTCGTCTCACTTTCTTAGAGGATGATTTTGTTTCATCCTTCATAAAGGAAAGGATGGCTTTCGGAGGGGGAGCTGCTTGCCACTTCCTGAGGCATGTCCTTGGACTGGTCTTCTTCTGCGTACGCTTCCTCCTCCCCTCCAAGCTCAGTCTTCCCATTTAAGGTTATTTCTTCCTTTGAGCACCTAATCCCAGCCCACTGTCCTCTCTCTTTTGTATCTTCAATGTCTTCCTCTCTAGTAGTTCCATTGTGTCAATATATAAACAATCTATAAGCATGGCCATTGCTTTCATTCTAAAAGATCCCTTGAGCATGTCTTTTTCTCTACTACTTCATGCTCTCCTTCCTATCACAATCATTTCTCTTAAAATGCTGAAACTATTGCAAGGTACTGTAATGATTCCTTATTGTCAGATCCAAGGAACCCCAATGCTGTATTTAACTTGACTTCTCTGTAGCATTTGACCCTGTTGACTAGTCGTTTACTCCTTTTGTAATCTCTCCTCACAAGACAAACATTGTTTCTCCTACTTTTTTATTTCTTTTCACTCTCCTTTTGGTCTTCCTCCACTGCCTGTCTCTTAAATGTTGATATTCTGTCCTTGACTTGCTTTTACTTTTTATTCTACACCCCACACATGACTGTGCTAATCCAGTGGTATTAACTACCACTATTTACCGAGGATCCCAAATTAATGAATATCCTGTACTTCATGGCAATCACAAATGTTTAGTTTTACTTCAGTCTGTTTGAAGGAGTTGGTTTCCAGTAAAGACTGAAGAAGCCCGCATTGCTATCAGAGCTGTGAACTGTGGAGGAGAGATGTGATGGTGTCTCTGTCAGTGCTCTAGGGTCTGCCGGAGTGGCGGGGCGGGGATGCTTCTACCTACACACGTGTGGGACTTTTATCTTATATTTAAACACTGAAGAAACACCACCTTTCTAAATTATACATCTTTTACAAATGCTTATTTTTCTTTGCTGCCCAGATCTTGGCCAGAATTATTTTGAATTAATCACTGAATGATTTCATCAACATTAGAAGTCTTAAATTACATGGGGCACCTGGGTGGCTCTGTCGGTTAAGTGTCTGACTCTTGGTTTTGGCTCAGGTCATGATCTCAGGGTTGTGAGATGGAGCCCCACATCAGGCTCCATCCTGGGCATGGAGCTTGTTTAAGATTCTCTCTCTCTCCCTCTGCCCCCCACCCCATGAGCTCTCTCTCTCAAAAAAAAAAAAAAATTACCAGTATAGTTTTAGAAAATTAAGTACCACAGACATGATCTTGGCTACACAACAGATCTATGAAAAAATTAAATTCGAGAACTATACAGAATCATAGAAACTGAAGAACAGAAAGGATTTTTTTTTTAAAGATTTTATTTATTTATTTGACAGAGAATGAGACAGTGTGAGAGGGAACACAAGCAGGGGGAGAGGGAGAGGGAGAAGCAGGCTTCCCATGGAGCAGGGAGCCCAATGTGGGGCTTGATCCCAGGACGCTGGGATCATGACCCGAGCCGAAGGCAGACGCTTAACCACTGAGCCACCCAGGCACCCCAAGAACAGAAAGGATTTTAAGGGAGATTGAATTCAGCAAAACATCTGATGCGTGAATCAGATGTATAATACCCACCCTTGATCATTATGCCTATGTTTGAATATCTGAAGTGGCAGAGACCTACTTTCAGAATTAGCCCATTTGTTTTGGTGACCACTGACTATTATAATGTTATTTTTTCTATTGAACTAAATGAAATATGTTTCCTTGTAACTTTTTCTACTCACTGGTCCTTGTTTAGACTTTCGGGTTGATATGAACAAGGCTGATTTGTCTTCCACATTATAGTATTTACAACATTCCATGTTTTAGTGTTTTCCAGCATTTGAAAATAGCTATATTCAACCTAAGTCTGTTTCTGAAATTTCTGTTATTTTCTATTAATCTATCTCTTCATGGGTCATCACCACAATATTTTAGTTTTTGAGGCGCAATTGTGCATTTTCATATCTGGCTGGGCCAGCCCTCCTCACTGATCTTCTTCAGGGGTTTCATCCCTATGCTTGCTTATTTATTCTTCTATGTAACTCTGTAATCTACCTCTGGGAAAATATGAGTTTTAAAGACTGGGGTAATACTAAATTTATATATTAACTTAGAGCAGAGATAATTATGTTGTCAAGTTGTCCTATCCAAAAATATAGGATATCTACTTTAAATGCCTTTAAATAATGTTTTATGGTTTACTCATTTTGCACATTTCTTGTAAGGTTTATGCCTGAGTATTTCATTTTATTTTTTGCTATTTTATTTTTAAAAGGTTTTATTTATTTAAGTAGTCTCTATAATCAACATGGGGCTCAAACTCACAACCCCGAGACCAAGCCAGGCACCCCTATTTTTTGCTATTTTAAATAGGATCTTCTTTATCATTGTATCTTCTAACTGGTAACTGTGTATATGTTATTGATTTATGTATTTTTATTTTATATTCTGTGACTTTATTAAATTATCTTATTGTTTTTAGTCATTTTTCAATAGATTCTTTTGGGGTCTCCAGATATTTAATCAAATCATCTACAGATAGAGATAATTTTACCTCTTTCTTTCAATTATTATGCCTCTAATTTCTTTTTCTTGTCTAACTGCAATGACTAATTCTCCCAATTTGGTGTTAAATAGTAGTGGCAATATCAAGCATCCTCTTCTTATTTATGACTTTAGCAGGAATGCCTTCAGTGATTGGAGTTGATTTTTTGTTTAATTTCTTTATTGTTCCTTCAGATATCTCAGATCTACCCGAGGTCACTTTCCTTCTGCCTTAAGCTTTAAATTTTTCTTTAGTGAGGATTTACTGGAGGCAAACTTATTTTTTTTTTTGTCTGAAAATGTCTTTATTTCACCCTCACTCTTAACAATTTTTGTGGGGTATACAATTCTAGGATGATACTATTTCCTCCCCACCCATTGATGATACTATTTCTACGGTTTTCTGGATTTTATTGTTACCAAACTGACAGTTGCGAATTCAGCTGTCAGTTCTTTGAAGTTAATCCCTCTCTTCTCTTTGGCTACTTTTAATATCTTTATGTCTTTCTGTTGAATCACAGATCTGTACCTCTGAAACAAATAATGCAATATATGTTAAGGAAAAAAAAAAAGAAGAAGATAGTAGGAGGGGAAGAATGAAGGGGGGGAAATCAGAGGGGGAGACGAACCATGAGAGACGATGGACTCTGAAAAACAAACTGAGGGTTTTAGAGGGGAGGGGGGTGGGAGGATGGGTTAGCCTGGTGATGGGTATTAAAGAGGGCACGTTCTGCATGGAGCACTGGGTGTTATGCACAGACAATGAATCATGGAACACTACATCAAAAACTAATGATGTAATGTATGGTGATTAACGTAGCAATAAACAAGTAAAAAAAAAGATCTTTATGTCTTTGGCATTTTGCAGTTTCACTCTGATATATGTGGGTGTGGAATTCCTTTTCTTTTTAAATTTTGCTGGGGATTCTTTTGGTTTCCTAAATCTTTGACTTGGTATCTTTCATTAGATATGGAAAATTCTGTTATCTCTTCAAATATTGTCTCTACTATGTTTGCTCTCTCCTTTCTTTCTGGAACTCTGAATGGATATATATTGAAATCTATCCCCATGTCTTTTAACCTTACTTCATATTTTTCTTTGCTTCTGCATTGCATCCTGAATAATTTCTTCTGGTTTACCTTCCTGTTCACTAATCTTCTATTAAATCTTTCTGTTCAGTTTTTAAATTTAATTGTTAAAGTTCTCTTTGGTTCTTTTTCAAGTCTGATCATTCTTGTAATCTTTCTCTCTTTATTCATATTTTTAATCTCTTCTTTAAACAGGTTAAATATAACTTTGTAGTTATATTTTGATAATTCTAATATATATCTGTATAAGAATGTTAATTATAGGGCACCTGGGTGGCTCAGTTGGTTAAGTGACTTGTCTTTGGCTCAGATTATGATCCCAGGGTCCTGGGATCGAGTCCCACATCGGGCTCCCCCTGCTCTGTGGGGAGCCTGCTTCTTCCTCTGCCTCTGCCCCTCCCCCCTGCTCATGTTCTCTTTCTGTCACATAAATAAATAAATAAAATCTTTAAAAAAAGAATGTTAATTATAAAACTGGACAGCTACATGCAAAAGAATGAAACTGGACCACTTTCTTACACCATACACAAAAATAAATTCAAAATGGATTAAAGACCTAAATGTGAGACCTGAAACCATAAAACTCCTAGCAGAGAGCACATGCAGTAATTTCTCCAACATCCACTGTAGCAACATTTTCATAGATACGTCTTCTAAGGCAAGGGAAACAAAAGCAAAAATAAACTATTGGGACTACATCAAAATAAAAAGCTTCTGCACAGCAAAGGGAACAATCAACAAAACTAAATGAGAAGTACTGAATGGGAGAAGATATTTGCAAATGACATATCTGATAAAGGGTTAGTGTCCTAAATATATAAAGAACTATAATTCAATGCCAAAAAACCAAATAATCCAATTAGAAAATGGGCAGAAGACATAAACAGACATTTCTCCAAAGAAGACATCCAGATGTCCAACAGACACATGAAAAGATGCTCAACTTGACTCATCATCAGGGAAATGCAAATCAAAACCACAATGGGATATCACTTCACACTTGTCAGAATGGCTAAAATAAAAAACACAAGGAATAAGAAGTGTTGGCAAGGATGTGGAGAAAAAGGAACTCTTGTGCCCTGCTAGTAGGAAGGCAAACTGGTGCAGCCACTGTGGAAAACCGTATGGAGGTTCCTCAAAAAGCAAGACTTAAGATTCCTTAAAAACAAGACTACTATGTGATCCAGTATTCCCACTACTGGGTATTTAACCAAAGAATATGAAAACACTAACTCGAAAAGTTATATGAACCCCTATGTTTATTGCAGCATTATTTATAATAGCCAAACTATGGAAGCAGCCCAAGTGTCCATCGATAGATGAATGGATAAAGATGATGTGGTACATACACACACACACACACACACACACACACACACAGAGGAATATTACTCAGCCATAAAAAAGAATGAAATCTTGCCATTTGCAACAACATGGATAAATCTAGAGAGTATAATGCTAAGTGAAATAAGCCAGTCAGAGAAGGATAAATACCACATGATTTCACTCTTACGTGAAATTTAAGAAACAAATGAACAAAGGAAAAAGAGATTAAAAAACAGATTGTTAATTATAGAGATCAAACTGATAGTTGTCAGAGGGGAGGTGGGTCGGTGGGGAATGGGTGAAATAGGTGAAGGGGATTAAGAGTACACTTATCACGATGAGCACTGAGTAATGTATAGAATTGTTGAATCACTATATTGTAATATAACACTGTATGTTAATTATACTGGAATTAAATAAATAGATAAATAAAAAAGAATGCTAAATACAGCATTATTTATAGTAGCAAAATACAGATCTTCCTTGACTTATGTTGGGGTTATGTCCCAATAAACCCATTGTAAGTTGAAAATATTGTAAGTCGAAAATGTATTTAATACATTTAACTTACCCCACATCATAGCTTAGCCTGGCCTATCTTCAACGTGCTTTGAACACTTACATTAGCCTACAGTTGGGTAAAATCATCTAACACAAAGACCATTTTATAAGAAAATGTTGAATATCTCATGTAATTTATTTTTTTGTTCATTTTAAAAATTTATTTATTTGAGGGGAGGAGAGGCAGAGGGAGAGAATCTTTCAAACAGACTCACTGCTGAGTGTGGAGCCCGACCCCAAGACCCCTGAGGTCATGACCTAAGCGGAAACCAAGAGTCCATGCTCAACCAACTGAGTCACGCAGGTGCCGCTGAATAGCTCATGTAATTTATTGAATACTGTATTGAAAGTGAAAAACAGAATGGTTGTAAGTGTATCAGTTGGTTACTCTTGTGATCATGAGGCTGACTAGAAGTTGTGGGTCACTGCCACTGCCCAGAATCATGAAAGAGAGTTGAACCACGTATTGTTAGCCTGGGAAAAGATTAAAATTCAAAATTCAAATGACAGTTTCTACTGAATGTGGATCATTTTTGTACCATTGTAAAGTTGAAAAAATTTTAAGTCAAACCATCATAAGTCAGGGACCATCTGACTTACAGTTTATACCATAATTTATTTATGCATTTTCCTATTGTAGACATTGAACTTACTATTAGCTTGTTTTATACACGTCATTGCCATAAACTGAAGGACATTTTTCAGTCAGTATTTGTGTAGACTCATTTGAGGTATTCAACACTGTTGAATCCTTCTTTCTCTTCTTTTGACTTTCCTGGTGGCTTTGTCAGACTTCTGACACAACTTCTGGCCTTCTGTGCAGACTTGTCTTTCTTCCCTAGTCTTGTATGTGACTAAGTTCCTGTTCTAAGCCCTCATCCTCCAGCAACTTCACAACTTCTCCTTTGGTGATATAATTTACTTTCTTGGCTTCAACTAAATGCAGATAACTGTTAAATGATTATCTTTAGCCCAAATGCCTCCATCTAAACTCTATATCTGTGTATTTAGCTACTTACTGAATATTTCCACTTAGATATATTAGTGGTACCTTAAAGTCACATAGCCTAGTCTGAACTCATCTATTTTCCCAAAGCTGCTTATGCAACTTTGTTCATTTTGTCTGTGAATGGCATTATCATCTATGTAGTGGCCTAAACCATTCACCAGGTATCATTCAAGATGCTTCCTTTCCCTAGGCATCCGATATCAATCTAATCACTCCAGCACTGAGAGTTAACTCCTAAATATCTCTTGAATCCTTCTCCTCCTCTTCATTCCTGCAACCCTATGTTGTTCATTCTCTACTCTTGTCTTTTCTTCTTCCCACTCTTCCTCCCTCTCTCCCTTCTTTCTCTTTAAATCTACTCTCCTGCTGCTAGAGTGATTGTTTTAAAATGCAAAACAGGGCGCCTGGGTGGCTCAGTTGGTTAAGCGACTGCCTTCGGCTCAGGTCATGATCCTGGAGTCCCGGGATCGAGTCCCGCATCGGGCTCCCTGCTCGGCAGGGAGTCTGCTTCTCCCTCTGACCCTCCTCCCTCTCATGCTCTCTGTCTCTCATTCTCTCTCTCAAATAAATAAATAAAATCTTTAAAAAAAAATGCAAAACAGATCAATTTATTAGTACTTCATTGCCTTCAGGATAAAATCCAGTTTCTCTGGAATGACACTCTAGCCCTTCCTCTATGACTGTGCTCCTGTCCATCTGCCCCTAAGTTTCTGTCCTACTAACTACTTTTGTTCTCAAGAGCCAGTCATGCCCATGCATCATCCTTTGCCTAGAATCGTGCTTTTTTCCCTTACTCATCCTTCAAGAAGAAACTGAGACATTATGTCCTCCAGGAAACCTTCCTGACCAATCCTCTCTTTCCACTACCACATCCACTACCACATCCATTACCATAGATTAGGTGCTCCTACCATGTGACTATATGTATCCATAGCATTTTCTTGTCCACTAAATTGTTAAGCTTCTTAAGACAGGGGCTATTCTTTTTTTAAAATTTAAATTCAATTAATTAACTTACAATGTATTATTTGTTTCAGGGGTACAGGTCTGTCATTCATCAGTTTATATAATACCCAATGCTCATTACAACACATACCCTCCCCAATGTCCATCACCCAGTTACCCCATTCCCCTACTCCCCTCCCCTCCAGCAAACCTCAGTTTGTTTCCTATGATTAAGAGTCTCTTATGGTTTTTCTCCCTCTCTGGTTTCCTCTTGTTTCATTTTTTTCCTCTCTTCCCTGTGATCCTCTGCTTTGTTTCTTAAATTTCACATATCAGTGAGATCATATGATAATTGTCTTTCTCTGATTGACTTATTTCCCTTAGCATAATACCCTCTAGTTCCATCCATGTCGTTGCAAATGGCAAGATTTCATTTTTGATGGCTGTGTAATATTCCACTATCTATCTATCTATCTATCTATCTATCTATCTATCTATCATCTATCTATCTATTTATATATCTATCTATCTCATATCTTCTTTATCCATTCATCTGTCAATGGACGTCTGGGTTCTTTCCATAGTTTGGCTATTGTGGACATTGCTGCTATAAACACTGGGGTGCAGGTACCCCTTTAGATCACTAAATTACCACTAGATAATCTAGATAGTTATCTTTGGGGTAAATTCCCGTAGTGCAATTGCTGGGTCATAGGAGGACAAGGGCTATTCTTTTATTTTTTTTTCTTATTATTATGTTATGTTAATCACCATACATTACATTATTAGTTTTTGATGTAGTGTTCCATGATTCATTGTTTGCTTATAACACCCAGTGCTCCATGCAGAACGTGCCCTCTTTAATATCCATCACCAGGCTAACCCATTCTCCCACCCTCCTCCCCTCCAGAACCCTCAGTTTGTTTTTCAGAGTCCATCGTCTCTCATGGTTCGTCTCCCCCTCCAATTTCCCCCCCTTCATTCTTCCCCTCCTGCTATCTTCTTCTTCTTCTCTTTTTTTTTTTTAACATATAATGTATTATTTGCTTCAGAGGTACATATCTGTGATTCAACAGTCTTGCACAATTCACAGCGCTCACCATAGCACATACCCTCCCCAATGTCTATCTTCCAGTCACCCCATCCCTCCCACCCCCCACCACTCCAGCAACCCTCAGTTTGTTTCCTGAGATTAAGAATTCCTCGTATCAGTGAGGTCATATGATACAGGACAGGGTCTATTCTTATTACCCTTTTTGTCATTATCCCTAGCACAGTGTCCAGTTGCAAGATTAATGCTCACTAAATTTTTGAATGAATAATTAGTATATACTAAAAATTATTAATATACACTAAACTATAATTGTAGTATTGTTTTATCTCACAGGATTTTATAAAAGAATTAATTGAACCTGACATAGACAGGCCTTCTAGAGAGGAGGAAGAAGAAAGTATGGAGGATAATTTTAAGATGCAAAGGGAAGAAGAGGAGGTAAGATGATTTAGTATTATATTTTCCTTTCCCTTTATATTTTTAAGGAATATATATATATAGGTACTGAGGTGCCTGGATGGCTCAGTTGGTTAAGCATCTGACTCTTGATTTCAGCTCAGGTCATGATCTCAGGGTCATGAGATCAAGACCCGTGTTGGGCTCCATGCTCAGTGCAATCTGCTTGAGATTCTCTCTCTCTCTCCTTCTCCCTCTGCCCCTCCCCTCACTCACATTCTCTAAATAAATAAATAAATAAATAAATAAATAAAATAAAATAAAATAAAAAAAGAATATATATAGGTACTATTGAAAATAGAAATAGGTCATCTGGAATGAACACCCTAGCTCCCTTCCTTTCTTCGTATAGATTTAACCATACCTGAGATACCCTTGTCTCTTTATTTTCCAAGGTAGGGGTGTCCTTTTCCTTTTCAAAATCTAGTCACTTCCCATCAGCCTCATTCACCCCTGTACTCCTATTACCTACACAATCTACCTCTCATCCTGATGCTGTTTCTTTGTCCTTTCATTACCAGATTTTTCAAATAGTAATTTAAACTCTATGTGTTTACTTTTTCTTCTTTTTTTTTTTTTTTAAGTAGGCTCCAACATGGGGCTTGAACTCATGACTCTGAGATGAAGACCTGAGCTGAGATCAAGAGTCAGATGCTCAACTGTCTGAGCCACACAGGCGCCCCTGTGTCCACTTCTTCAGTTCCCATTCTGGGCTACCTTTCCCCTCCTCCCAGACCCATCTCCACATCTCCTTTCTCCTTACCTTGTCTGTATGCCTGCGGGACATTTGTAGTAATAAAACCCTTCCTGGGGTACTTATAATAATAATAATAACAATCCTAAAAATACAATGATAACTACCAGTAACTGAGTCCCTACTGTGAGCTACATGTTCTGCATGTGTTACCTCTCATCTATACCACACAACTTCAAGGTAAAAATTATTGCCCCATTTTACAGATAAGAAAACTGAAGCTCAGAAAGGTCGACTTGACTTACCCTAAGTCAGAAAACTGTGAGTGGCAGAACCAGTGTTCAAACCTAGATTAGTCTGGCATAAGAACCCTTGCTGATTCCTGGATTGACTACTACTGTCCTTGGCTCTCGGAACTCAAGATCACCTAACACTCTCTAGACTGTCTTAACTTCCTTCCCTGATGTTTCTTCTCTGTGAATAGTTTAAATGTTGGCATGATCCCAGGCTGTGACCTAGGTCCTCTAGACCCGCTGTACATACTAGACAGCAGAAGAAAAATGTACGACAGCTAAGCTGCTTTTCGCCAGCATTTTCTGTTTTATTTCGGTACAGTGCTTGGCATATAGAAGGCACAAAATAAATGGGAAACAGTGTTATTTGGGCACTAAATTCCATTGTACCTTTTAAATGTGTAATGCATTCCCTCTTTTCCTCCTCTTGTGGCCTTAGTTCTGGCCCTTTCCTCTCTATGTTACAAAGTCTTGTTCGGTCTTCAGATATCACTTTCTCTGTAAAAACTTCCCTGAATGTCAAGGCAGAATTCAGGGCCCTTTTCTGGGTGCACAGAGCTTTTGGAACACACCTCTTTGCCAACATCAATCATGCATACCATAATTATTTTCTGGTCCATCTCTCCTAATGTGCCGTGAATTCCTGGGTCTGGAAGACATCCTTTTTTTTCTTTTTTTTTAAGATTTTATTTATTTATTTATTTATTTGAGAGAAAGAGAGAGAGAGAGAAACAGCATGAGAGGGGATAGGGTCAGAGGGAGAAGCAGGCTCCCCGCTGAGCCGGGAGCCCGATGTGGGACTCGATCCCAGGACTCCGGGATCATGACCTGAGCCGAAGGCAGTCGCTTAACCAACTTAGCCACCCAGGCGCCCTGGAAGACATCCTTCTTGTTTCTCTCACTGTTGTTTACCCTGGTCTCCACTTCCCCATCCCCACTGATTTCTCACACAGTGTTTGCTGTAAGTCTTTGAAAATGCTTGTTGAATGACTAATGCAAATTGAAGATTAAAGCTTCAGACATTGCTCTGGGGAACTTGCCATGCCTCTGGGTCACACACCAGCTCTGCTAACAGGTCCTTTGTGTTTCTGTGCCCTAGAAGCCTTCAACATCCAAGGAGGAGGAAAAACTCATTAGAGTAATTGAAAAAGATGAAAATATTCATTCCAAACCTCTATTTGAAGCAAATATATTCTCTTCCTGGGTATGTATCTGAAACACAAGTAGGAAATTCAAAACCAGAGAAAAAAGCTAAGAAATTTAACATAATGTAAAAATGATATGGATTTAACATAACTTTTAGCTCCAGGAGGGCCAGGAGCTCCTATATAATGCATTTTTCAGATTTTTTTTTTTTTCTTCCCAGCATCATCTCTGGAAAACTCTTGTTTTTTACCTTAACTTTATAAAAAACGTCTCATTCTTTTCTTTAAACCTCATTTTAAAATTAGTATTTCATTGCCCTCCTTAATTTAACAATATCTCGGTCAAAATTTGACCTATTTTTTAAATAAATTCATTCAGCAGACTCTATTGAGAACTGTGATAAGCATATACCTCTGACCACAAGAATTATTGGGAAATTGGAAACCTTTAGAAACTCAGCAGGAAAACCGATTTAAAATTCTTCCACAGAAAGTTCTAGGACTATGGTAGACTTAAGTCAGTCCTAGATTTCAGTTCTAGATTGATATGCGTCTCTATAAAAGATGTCATGCCTTAATCCCATTAATCCCCTGAAATGGTATATAGCATTTTGCATGTATGTTTATACTGTGTGTTTCCTGGGGGGTGGGGGGGGTGCCAGAAATCCATAGACTTAGTCCAGTTTCTCAGCCCCAAAGTTAAGAACCATGTCACTGTTAGAGATCTGATCCGCCTGAGTAGGCAGTGGTGTGTGGAGGGGTGGGAGCCATAGGGAGGGTGGCGGCGGACCACAGCAGGATGACTGAGGCAGAGGTGTGGCCCAAAGGAGACGCAGATTGCGGGGATGTGTGTCTAGGGAGCTGCAAACTGGAGTGAGAGTAGCGCTGAGAGGGGTTGCAATCACTTTCTCCCCAAGTAATGCCTTTTCAATAAGTTTTTCATATAATATATTAATCTGTCAGTCTTTAAGACTGGATGAAGCAAGGAGGTAAGAGTAAGCAGGGCCATGAGCCATGTAAGGAAAAGGGAAATAAAGGGTAGCACCATTTAATCTGCTTGATGGCCCCTGATCCTACCCAAGGCCTTCCTGCTTCAGTGTTTCTCCCCTGCTGTGCCATCCAGGCAAGGAGTCAGGGTCAGACCTCCCCGATGATCCTCAAGCCAGGCAGGAAGCTGGCAGGAAAACAGCCTGTAACCGGTGTGTGTGGGGGTGGGGTGACTAGCTCACGTGAGGACAGTGTGGCCCAGAAACTCTATCTCTGGGCTCTGGAAGTTTGCTAATGCTGCTACTCTAGATCACTGAAGATCGAACTGTTTACGTTCTCAGTGACCATAAGGTCTGGGGCATGGACCCACATGGCAGCCGGTATATAGTTACTTGTGACTTCCTGGAGGTAAAGAAGAATCACGTTCATCCTATGGGATGGCAGCTTGAACACTCACAGGCAGAAAGGGATCACCGGGTGCCCAAACAGAAGGGACCTAATTGTGCTAGGCCAGCAGAGACAAAGTTGGTATTTGGGGATGTGAGTGCCCAGAGAATGAAGATTCCTTGAATTGGCTTGTGAGGTCAGAGATGTGGGGCAGAGTTGGGGCTGGGGAAGGGCTGTCTTGATTTAGACTGCGCTGCAGGCCAGGAGGAGCTGGGGGGGGAGGGGGGCGCCTGAGCTCTGTACACTTGTCATTCACGAAAGTCCTGGCGCTCTCTGAGGGCACTTTAAGGTTTCAAAACTTTTATTGTAAGTTTTTCTTGTGCTTTTGTTTGCTCATTTTTTTCCTTTATTTGTTTATTTTTGGGCAGACAGCCTCTGGTCCTAAGGACATAAATACCATTTCGCAGGGATACCAGACCTTTCAGGCAGCGGCACTCCCCCGCTGGTCTAAAAACACAGCTCCCAGGAGGCAGTCCATTTGATTAGCACTGGGGAGGGAAAGGAAAAAGGAAGGGCTCGGGAAGCAGAAAGCCTGTGTGTGCAGGTATAACTTGTCATGTCCCTGGGAACTGAGCTGTGAAACTGGAGAGCTCCAAGAGATAGAGGGGTCCTAGGTTTCTAGCAAGAAATAGCTCCAGACCTCTGAGAAGCTATGGACCTGAGCATGGAGATTCCAGTTACTCTTACTATCCCTTCCTGCAGGTGACTCCGGGACGGGATTTTTCTGGGGGTTGAGATATGAATGATATCTCAACAGGAGGGGTGGTAAGTCACCACCAGCTTGGGCAGACTAATAGCTTGGCCTCATTCATACCATTGCCTGATGCCTAGTGTCCACCATAATGGGGCTGGACCATCCACTATGCAAAATGCTCCTCGATTAGCTGGGAGTTAGGGCTCTGTGGGAATTCCTGAGAGTGTACTCACAGCAGGCCCCGTGTACGTGACATGGCCTGCTGTGCCTGAAACAGGTACACCCAATTTGGCACTGGGCCCTATTCACTGGTGAACCCAGTGATCCCATTAAGCTGCACCAACTTTGCCGCTGCCCCTCCTGGGAGAAGGCCGCTCTGCCTTCAGCTGCGGCCCAGTTCAATCAGTTCTGGAACCTGGTCGTACAGCACCGCTTATGGCCCTCTCCGAATCGCAATCATTCCAACACTGTTCCTGCAGGACGAGCAGCCAGAATTCTGTAACATCTCAGCTGACTGGAGGAGATAGGGGGTGACTCAACCCACCAGCTCTCTCAGAGGTAATACCAAAAGGGCTCTGAGCTACACTGGCCCCCAAGTGCCGCTGCTTGGCCGCATGAGCAGCGCTGCCCACAGCTCAGCGACCCCAACAAGCAAGATATTAGAAACAGTCTTTTTCAGGCTCATCTTCACACCAGAGATTCTGGCTGTCTATAATGAGTGATAAGTATATGAGGGAGATGGGAGAGTTTGCTGGATCGCCTGTGAACTGAGGATGAACAGGGGCCAGACTTGGGGACATCAGCAGTATTTTTAACATAAGATTAGACTTTCTGCCCTCCCTTCTGTTATTGGGCTGAAGGTGGCCCTTAGACATCTGTGTTTCCCTCTCACTGTACCATGTACGTACACCAGAGCAGCGACTAATTTACTCATTTTATAACAGCAACAGGGAAGGGCTGTTGGAATTGGTGGTTCTAGAAAATATGTCCAAAGCTGATGAGGCACTATGTCAGTGCTTGGATCCCAAGGAGCTGGGCCTGGGGCCAGATCCTCCCTGAGATAGACCCAAACTGGAGATACTGTCCAGTCAGAAGCCCATAAGTAGAGTCAAACCTGAGGCAGATCCCAAGTCAAAAAGGTCAAAGAGAGAATGGGAGTCAGAGACCAAGTGCAAAGCTACAGCAGATTGGCACAAACAAGGAAGGACCAAGGCAGTTACTGCCAAGAGCCATGAGGCCCACGTTAACTACCACTAGCCCACTGTTGGCCAGAAGCCTTACAGATAACATAAACAGTCATTGAACACACATTCTGTATGTTCTATGTATTATATACTGTATTCTTACAATGAAGTAAGCTAGAGGAAAGGAAATGTTATTAAGAAAATCATAAGGAGGAGAAAATACATTTACAGTGGTGGACTGTAAAAAAGTCCACGTACAAGTGGACCCGCATAGTTCAGACCCATGTAGTTCCAGGGTCCACTGTATATCTGTTGAACGAATGCGGAGTCTGAAGTCTCACGTGTACACAGAGTACAGTCCTGGTTTACTCTGGTTTCTACCTATCAAGTTGTTCCATACAGCTGTAAACCATGTGTGGAATTCCAGCTCTAGAAGCCTCTGCTCTGAAAACCTTTCTTTTGGGCTCAAAGAACAACTAAGTGAGTGGCGTGTGCGGCCTAGGCACAGCCACGTCCCGTGCTGCGGGTCCCGGCTGGACAATGACCGCCATTTACTTTCCAAATAAGCTACTCAAGAAAAGGGAGCAAAACAGAAAGAGGAGAATAGGTGACCGGGGAAATAAGAGTAGAAGAGCGAGAGTAAAAGTGAAAATGTTTAACATAGTTTCTTTTCTCTGGTTTTCCTTTAGAAAAAGCTAGCAGAGTGCAATGGGTTGTGTGGTTGAGAACGAAGAGGCCTCGATGAGGGTTTTGCTTTAACCCACTAGATCCTTCTGTGAGGATGGCAGGCTGCCTACCCTCTTCAAGCTCCCTTTCCATCTATAATGTAGGGCTTACGTTTTACGTTCCTCAGGTTGGGAAGCATGGATAGATGAGATTTTAAACACAGTTCTGGGCAAAAAGGGGGGTGAAGGGGAGTGGGAGGTTCAGGCTTCCAGTGACCAGAATGAATAAGTCATGGGGATGAGACGTAGGGCATAGGGAATATAGCCAGTGACATATAATAGTGCTTATGGTAGCCACACTTGTGGTGAGCATAGTGTGCTGTTGAGATTTGTCCAGTCAGCATGCTGTACACCTGAAAGTAATGTAACATCGTGTGTCAACAATGCTTTAAAAAAAGGTGCACAGTTCTGGGAAAATGGTATAATATTTATTTTTAAATATGCTTATCATTTTGGTTTTCTAAATACCTTCTTTTACCTTCCTCTTATTTTTTTTCCTAGAATGTATTTAGAGTCAAAATAAATGAAAGAGTTGTTTTTTCTTCATATTTTCACTGCCTTGATATTTATGAAGTTCCCTAAGGAACTAAAATATCTGACTGGATTTTGCAATGTTAAGAGCTTAGTGAAGTAAATTATTAAGAAAAATATAGTCAATCTCTTTGATCATTAACTTGATTTATTACAGGAACATGTTTACCATTCTCTTTATTTTTAAACCTTTTCTTCCTTGTTTCTTTTTGTTGATATTGTTTTCCCTGCTTTTTTACAATTCTAATCAAATTTTATCCACCCATAGCATGAATAATTTGGAAGCTGGTATGCTATGTGGCCACAGGTAATCCCTATTCTTTTTTGGTGTTAAGATTGTGCTTAATCATCTACTTTATAAATATGGATAGTAGAAAAAAAATATTCTGGAAGGTTTGGTGCAGAACATCCTGAAGAAGTAGAGTATTAACTGTTGGGACTCTCAGTTCATTCATAATGCATATTTCCTTTGTCAGAGAGAATCAGCGAATCGAGGTACATTGGCCCCAAAGTATCTTGAAGCAATGGCTATCATTGAACGCACACAAGAGAAGTTATTGTGAGTATGAGGCACCACAATGGTAATTACAAAGATTGCTGGCCAGGAGGTGTGGCTGGGAAATCCACGCTTCTCGGCTTACTTTTGTTTCTTCTGCTTCTTTTATCCTTATTAGTGGGATGGGTATCTCCAAATCTTCTGCTGGAGGCAATGAATTCTACTGCTCGCATAAAACATCCATCCTCACCCACAGTGGAGATGGAGGAAGTGAAAGTGTGTGTATGTGGGGAATAGGGTGTTAGGAGTGATCTATCCAGTATGCTTCTACGAGATGAGCTAGAGACGTAAATGGAACCAGGAGAAACTACTCTGTTCAAGAAAGAATGCTACATACGCTGAAGAGTAGGAAGGACGGTATAGTTAAGATGGTCGAGAATGCGAAGAGAAGAGCATAGCCATGTAGACGTAGAGCATGTACTCTAGGAAGTAAGAAGCACATTTCAAACTAGTTTTCTTGGTTGTAAAATCTGGTTTTAGAGGTCCTGGGCAAAGAAGGGAAACTACTGGACTTAGTTTGTTGGATCACATCAATGAAGAGAAGCCAAAATTAGCTCCTGAAAAGGGGTTCCTTGCCTATTGATGGAGAATTCCAAATACCCAAAGGTCAGATTTCACCCAGAGCTGATAAATACATTGCATTCTTAAATCACAGCATGACTGTCATGCTGACATTACCATCCAAAGTAGCGTCCCGGACCCCAGTTCTTGCCTAAGGATTGATGCTCCTGCCTCCCTTATTTGTACCTTTCAGATGCAGTTAGCTAATTCTACTGCTTCTTCTAGACAATGAGTTTCTATACGTGAAAGATACTTTTCAAACCTTTCCATTTTGTTGTGTTTCTCTGGACTCTGTCCCCATCAGAGAGGTTGAAAGCAGAGCCAGACAAGCAGAGGAGAAGTTTGAGGATGTAAATGAGAAACTTCATTATACCCTTATAAGAAATAAAGAACTGGAGAGAGAATTAGAGGCTATTTTGATGAGGTCTAGAGAGAAGGAGTTTGAAGGAAGAGAAGAAGAAAATGAAGGAGAAAGAGAAGATGGAGAAGATGAAGAAGATGACAATAACGAAGAAATCAGACCAGTAGAACATTCCCCAAAATCTCTAAAGAAAGGTGAGGCTTGCTTTCTCATTTTGCTTTATTTAGGTTATATTTATGAAACAAAACATGTTTGGGTCACAAATATCCTAGAAGAATATTAATATTTTTAGTACTGATTTACTGGTTCATATTTTTCATAGGAATATACATACATTTAACTGTATAACTATCTTATTCAGACAACTCACAAAAAGAAAACCAAATGACTAACAATCGTAGACTAAGAAACTAACATAAAATACAAGTTTTGCTTCTAAAACTGGCAAAGATTTTTAAAAATGAAAGAATATAATGCTGGTCACAAGGGGCAAACTAGTTTGTTTTACAGATAATACTTGTGGGTGGACAGACATGTAACTTTTTCAGAAAATAATTTGAGAGTATGTATAGATATCCCTTAAATATATGCATATACTTTGACCTAATAATTTTATTCTTGAGGATCTAGTCCAAGGAAATAATCCTAAATACAGAAAAAAAGATTAATGCACAAAGTTGTTCAATGTATCATTGTATATAATAGAGGCAACCTACATCTCCAATCATGGAAGAAAAGTTAAATTATGTTATACTAATATACTTGAATAGTATACCACTATTAAAATGGTTTATAATGACATGGAAATTTTTTAAAAAGATTTTATCTATTTGAGAGAGAGAGAGAGAGAGAGAGCATGAGTGGGGTGACGGGCAGATGGAGAAGCAGACTCCCTGCTGAGCAGGGAGCCTGATGTGGGGCTCAATCCCAGAACTCTGGGATCATGACCTGAGCTGAAGGCAGATGATTAACCAACTGACCCACACAGGTGCCCTGGGAAATTCTTTTTTTAAAATTTATTTTAGAGAGAGAGAAGTGAGAATGAGCAGGGGGAGGGGCAGAGGGAGAGAGAAACCCAAGCAAACTCCACGCTGAGTGCAGAGCCTGATGCAGGGCTTGATCTCACGACCCTGAGGTCACGACCTGAGCCCTGAGCCAAAACCAAGAGTCAGATGCTTAACTGACTGCGCCACCCAGGTGCCCTGGAAATTCTTATGTTTGAATATCAAATGCAAGAAAACACACTTTTATAAAGCTAGAAAAAAGACCAAGAAGGAAATTGTATCCAAATATTGATAGACATTGTCTCTGGTTGATGGAGGTTTGTGGGGAATTTTGACTTTGGTTTTTGGTACTTGTTTGATTTTCTATGATGGAAATAATCACCATTATTCTACAGGAAAAGGAATTTAACTCTTTATTTTCTTATCTCTAATTAGTGCACTAACCTGCCCTCAGGCAGTTCTCAGTAAACCCCAGGATTGGAGGCTAGTTTTTTATTTTTACTCTCACCTTCACCCTTTGGTGTGTTCCCAGGACAATTTCTGGTGCAAGGGATAGGACAGGGAGGATAGTGACTTCTGTCTCTGTCTCATCCCTATTTTCACCTATGCCCCCAGCCAAAGCGGTTGGTTAGCTAGTGCCCCACAGTCTCCCACCCAGGTACGTTGTGTTTGCACTATCACCAGACTGAGCTCATTTTCTCTCCTCTTGTTACCTCTCAACTGGTAAGATGCTAATTATTCCAAGCGTGACAATCCTTTAGCTTTAGGTTTGAATATATGGGAGATAGTTTTTGTGGATTAAAAAATTTTCATCTTACACTGTAATTTTATCCTGATGGTTTGAAAACTAGACTTTTTCCAGATTACAGAAAAATAAATATGCAAACTGTGCAAAAGACCTGCATGTTAAACTGGAGAGGTTAGCTCAGTATGGAATGAGTGATGTTATTTTCTTCCATTTCCATAAAGATCTTGGGGATGAGGTTAAATCCAGAATGAAAAGTATTAATAATTTTAAGTAGAGGATAACTATATACAGTTAGTCCCCAATCTATATAAACAATTGCCTACACAAACATAGCCACCCTTCGCCCTCCTTCCAAATACTCCCTCAGAGTCATTCCCGGAGGCTCAGAGGTGGAGGATGAGAGGCTCTGCAAAGCTTAGGGGAATCGGCTCCTAAGCCAAGCCCTTCTCATGCCATGTAGGAGACCTGAACCTTTTCCCCAGAAAATCTGAAAGTTGGACATTCCTTAGGGTTTGCAGGCAGCTCCTTTGAAAAATGCAGACCCTCCAGAGCAATATGAGATTCCTATGGCATATGCAGCATCATTTTTGTGTGACTTAGAGTATGAGATCACGTTTCCCTCTAGAGTTGTGCAGTGTATGGTAAAGGCTTGTGGATGCAGGACAGGGGGAAGATCTGGACGGAGCAGAAGACATATTTATTTTTGTTTTTGTGTCAGTCTTTCTAATAATTAGCAAATCATTGTGCTCTGAGCTGTGAATGAAGACAGGAATCGAGAGGGAAGTTTACGAAGATGAGTAGTGGCTTAGGCTCTAATCTCAGTGAAGCCTACAGTTAGGAGCTAGGAGCCGGGAGAGACACTAAGAGCAAGACAGGGGCATGAACAAGATGACCAAGTGTGGGATGGAGGTGGCAGCAGCCAGTCAGAAGGATTCACAGTGAGAAGCTTGGTGTCATGGAGCGGCCAGGGAGAGCCGGCTTGATGGCGAGAGGCCTCCTGCCTCCATCCCGAGGGCTGGGCCTGAGTCGGGTCTGTGCACAGGAGGCTGTGCACAGAGGGACCAGGAGACAGAACAGGAGTGCAGGAATGGGTGTGGGAGGACTTTGGATACTAGCTCTATTTGAATTGTTTTGTTTCCGCCAAGCTTGGGATATGTATAGGAAGGAAGGCGGAAATGTTCTTTCTGTTTCTCTATTTTCCTTGATCACATAGTCCTCTTTTCCAGGACCCAGAACTCAGGTAACTAACTGATTACACTTTAACTTTGGGAAAATGCATTCTGAATCCCAGTAACCAACTTAGAGTCAAATTTTGGGCATACTGCCTGTTTATAGCTTGGGAGTTACTCAGGCAGAATGGAATTTTTTTTTTTTAAAGATTTTATTTATTTATTTGAGAGAGAGAGAATGAGAGAGAGAGAGAGAGCACAAGAGGGGGGAGGGTTAGAGGGAGAAGCAGACTCCCTGCTAAGCAGGGAGCCCGATGTGGGACTCGATCCCAGGACTCCAGGATCATGACCTGAGCTGAAGGCAGTCGCTTAACCAACTGAGCCACCCAGGTGCCCCAGAATGGAATTTTTAAAAAGCTTTGTAAAGCTAAAAGTCCTTAGTAAATATTAGATATTGTTACTACAATACTCTGATTTTTTTTTTGTCTTTTCAGAGGTACAGCGCAAGGAAGGTCCTCTCAACCCTAAACCCAGACCCCGGACTAAATCCAAGACCAAGTCCAAGTAGCGTCCTTAGGGTGCTGGGCTTCAGCAGGGCTCCCCTCACTGATCTCTGTGTGCTACTTAGCTGACCCTGTGGCTCAACTGGAGGGGCTCCCTGTGCAACAGCTACTAGAAAAGTCATGACATACAACCCAAGAACATTTTCTCTTTAAAAGTCACAGTGAAAGCTGTAGGGAATAAGTGTGTTAGTTTATCTCCCAGATTAAAAATAGCTTGTGCCAAAGTTTGCTGGCCTCTTCAAATGATTTCCTAACAGAGGTCTGTGAAAAGTGTCAGTTCCTGTCAAGCAAATAATGCTTTTTGAAAACTCTGAACTCTGCAGAGAAGAGTGGCAAATACAAAGCATTATTTTTTCAATTTAAAAGAGAGGAGCCTGATGATGCTCTTGGGTTTTGGCAGCATTTTCAGATTTCTTTTTTTTTTTTTTTTAAGATTTTATTTATTTATTTGACAGAGAGAGACACAGCAAGAGAGGGAACACAAGCAGGGGGAGTGGGAGAGGGAGAAGCAGGCTTCCTGCCAAGCAGGGAGCCCGATGCGGGGCTCGATCCCAGGACCCTGAGATCATGACCTGAGCCGAAGGCAGACGCTTAACTGACTGAGCTACCCAGGCACCCCCATTTTCAGATTTCTTATGATTTCAGGCATTTTTATGATTTATTTGATTTTCACAATAACCCTACAAAGTAGGTGGGGGAGATGCTGTTGTTATCCCATTTCTCAGAAGATTAAACTGAGGCCCCCCCCAAATGGTTATAAGACTCCCCAAGGTCACAGAACTGATGGGTGTCAGAGGCCCCTGCTTACTGGACCTGTGTCTGGATGTTTGACAGTAGTGATGGGCCACCAGGCCACTGCTCAGATGGTTTCCTTCACAGGGAAAGGATGGAAGATTGTACTGAAATTTAGGAATGCTGCTGAAGATTCACCCAGAATCGCCATTTTTTGCTTTGATCGCCTCACTTGTCTGCTCTGTTCATGACCCCGGATCCATTGAGGCACTAGAGATGGACTAACCTGCAAAAATAAGTTGCGAGTGACAAATGGACATTTGGGGCAAGCACTCGGCAAGGACCCCCTCCTACCTTACTGCTCCCGGCACACCTGCATTTGCTCTGATCTCTGGCTCCAAATACCTATGCACCTGCTTTGGCTCACATATTTGCTGTCCCTTTGGATTTATCTCCGAATTTTAGACCCCTGCCTGTTCCCTAAGCCTCAGAAACCCTGTGACTCAGAGTCCCCAGTCTTTTTCAGCCCAGTCCCTGGCCAGGCCTGCCTCTGCCATCATCAAAGTAGGCATAAGATGGGTTTCAAAAATGCTTAGGGTCTGTCCACCTGAGCCCACTGGAGGACTCTTGAAGTCTGAGCAAAGAAACCTGACTTCAGACAGTCGGCTGTGCTCGTGGCCCAGCTGACAGCCAGAGCTGCCGCTCTTGGCCCCCGCTTACAGTTCTCGCTTGCTGGGGCATAGCCAGCCCTACCCTTCCCCAAAGAGATTCTTAGGTGATCCTAGAAAATTTGGAGGCTTTTTGGTGGGATTTCCGAATGCTGCTTTTTTTTTAAGATTTTATTTATTTGTCAGAGCACAAGCAGGGGGAGCAGCAGGCTCCCCACAGAGCAGGGAGCCTGATGCGGGACTCGATCCCAGGACCCTGGGATCATGACCTGAGCCGAAGGCAGACGCTTAACCAACTGAGCCACCGAGGTGTCCCTCTGAATACTTCTTAATTGATTTCCCACTTTGCAGGAATGAGTGGTCATTTCCATACAAATCAGCAGCCCCTCTCCCTGAACATGAGAACCTTGCCCCTCAGAACGTGGCAGCTCCATCGGGTGGACAGCTCAGTCTCTAAAGGCCAGAGTTAAGCCTGCTGCCACTACAATTAGGATGAGATGTTTGGCACCTAGTTAGGTGGTTTGGTTGTGAGCCAGGGAAACCCACTCTTGCAAACACACATAGAAGGCTAATTTATTGAAAGCGTGTCGGGGAGCTCAGGGGGCTGAAGGGAAGTCTTTTTTTTTTTTAATAGCTTTTTTTTTTTTTTTTTTTGAGAGAGAGAAAGAGCACAAGCAGGGGGAGCGGCAGGCAGAGGGAAAGGGAGAAGCAGACTCCCTGCTGAGCGAGGAGTGCGACGTGGGGCTTGATCCCAGGACCCTGGGATCATGACCTGGGCCGAAGGCAGCCGCTTAACCGACTGAGCCCCCCAGGCGTCCCACACACCTTAGTTTTGGATTGTACTGTCCAACTTGTCCTCCACACATCATTTCAAGATCAGTAACCAGCTAGAAGGCAGCTCCTGGTGTCAAGAGGAGACTTCTGCTGCTGGGAACTTGCAGACAGCACGATCAGCTCACCTTGCTAGTCTCAACAGAGTTTCCCTTGACCATTCACAGTTTCATACAACTTAGTCCCGATATTTCCCACCCATCAAGCACTCCCATCCCAATGGTCAGTTAATAGTTGAAGATATCACAGGCCACTTGAGCAGAGCTGGAAGGTGCCCTCTGGCAAGCTAGTGAGAAATTTAAATGTTGACTGAGCCAGACAGCAGAGGAGACCAACGAATGGGTGATACCATAACTCCCCAGACCTGTAGGTAAATCTGCCTTTGACAAAAGGAGCCATGCTACAAGGAATTCTTAAGGGTCTTAAAAGCCATTATTATTACCTTATTACCCTGGCATTCACTCCTAATTGGTCCTTTAAATGGGCTGGATCATCAATGACCATGCCCTGGCTGGTCCACAAAAGCAAACCGCAAACCCCATCTGTTAGATATTCTAGGAAATCACCCAGGAATTTTCCCCAACTCTCATCCTATCTATTACTGCCTCCTCAGTGCTTGCTTTCCTCTCTCTGGTACCCTACTTTTGGCAGATTTTGGTACCTGCTTTTGGCTTACTTGGATTTGGCAGCCTTTTGGATTCCATATTTTGTATTTTGGCACTTCTTCTGGTTTAAAGCTTTGCCTGCTCCTTTGGCTTCAGAATCTCCCATTGCCTCCAGCCGAGACTAATCAACCTATGGCTCTCAGCACTGCCACTCCCCCACAACCAAGTATGGTCCTTGGGAGTAGGGAGGGAAACTTCTTTTGAGAAGATATGGAAATATTTTTCAGAAATGGATGAAATAGCCTTTTGAAACAAAATTCAAAGTTATCATCTCAGTACATAGTAACCATATAAGCTGATTGCTAAAATAATAAACGAATTGGGCATGATTGTATGAATATGTGGGTTTTGAAATCATCTAGCAGTTCTGCATAATCTTGGGAAGATGCATTGCTTGGCCAACGCCCTCAGGCTTGCAGGCTTGGGCTAGAGTGTGTGGCTTTCCCAGCTGTGGATGGAGGTGAGAAGGAGGCTTAGAGGTGTAGGACAGAGATGGCCCTAGGATGGCATCATTATATACTGCTATATTAGCATGTGCTACCAGGGAGTTTTTGGTCTTTTTTTGTTGGAAAACAGGAGGAAAGGCAGAGAGGGCAGAAGTGTGGAAGTGATCGAGAGGCAAAGCATCCTTGATCATGGGCCCCGTTTCTGTTACTTAAACATAGTGGGGAACCAGCCCATCCCCAACAGACACAATGCTATAAAAGTTTCTAGGTCCACTCCTAGGAGCTCAGAATACATTTTCTCTCTTGAAATAATGCGCTGTAGGGTTTTATGGGTTAACGTTCATAAACAAAAACCCTTTACAGGTGTGTTTATGTAAAATGTTTGAAGTTCTCACTTAGGGATACCACTATTTCTTTCTGTACTACCAACATGGAACTTCCCATTATAAGTAGCATTTTACTAACATACACGATATTAGTAATATTTTTGGGATGTTAGTAAGATTTTATAATATTATTGATTTTTTTAAGTCTATAGAGGATTTGCTGTATACCTCAGGATGCTTTCTTATTTACTTGGCTAATTTTTTTCTATAGGTACGTATTTTTTTTTTTTAAAGATTTTATTTATTCATTTGAGACACAGAGATACAGAGAGAGAGAGAGAGAACACAAGCAGGGAGAGAGGCAGAGGGAGAAGCAGGCTCCCCGCTGAGTCAGGAGCCCGATGTGGGGCTCGATCCCAGGACCCCGGGATCATGACCCGAGCCGAAGGCAGACGCCCAACCATCTGAGCCACCCAGGTGCCCCTATAGATACATATTTCTAATTGAGTAAGACAAGTTAATGGAAAGTAAGACTTATAAGAATATATTTATATTAAAAAATATCTGTACTAGAAAAGAATGCTTCAGGACATGTATAGGTCACATAATGTCATTACTGTTTGAGAAATAAGCAAGCTGGTAAATGCTATACTGAGAATACGTCAGTCCCATGTTTACAGTGATGCTTCTTGAGATTTTAAGCAACATGTATCAGGTAAATGTTTTTGTCCTTTTATTTCTCTATTTTAAAAAGGAGGCTCCATAAAAAGAATTCCTTTTAAATTCTTTTAATTAGATGTAAATTTTATATCCAGCCCAAGTACATCTTCTTTCATTCGCTCGGGAACATTTAAGTGTCACTGTGGTGCACCTATCAGGGTTAGATGTGAAGACCATAGGGTGGAACATACAAGGTTGAGTGTAGTTGGGGCGGGGGTGGGGGGAGCCAATGACCAAGATGTGCCTTTGAGGAGTTCATAGTACAGCTGGAGAGAAGCCTGCGTCTTAACTACAGGATTACAATAACGTGTGATGAACACAATAAAAAGGCCACGGGAGCAGCAAAGACCTTGCCAAAGGGGCCAGGGGGCATACAGCAAAATAGACATAAAATTCTTTCCAGAGTAGAATGTTGGCTAAAGCTCTCTCCCATAGTTTCTCTAATTAAAATGATCCATCTAAACTTGTCATTACATCATCTCACTGTCCCTCACAATTGTTTCGGATTGCTGAGTTGTGACTGTGCATTCCAAGGGTATTCCGTGTGGCCACCGAAGAAAGCGCGGGACGTGAGGACAGCGTGCCTCCCTCGGGGATGTGGCTGTCGCCTGACAGGCCCCTTCCAGGCCCGTTCCCCGTGGCTCCTCCTATAGCATGGGAGAGTCTTTCCTTTTAGGACTTGGTGGCTCGACAGGTTTGGAAGGATTGGGGAAGGGGAGGCTTCCTTGAGTTCTACTGCCGGGCGAAGACAGGAAATTGAGCAAGTCAAATGGCAGAGGCAAAACCACCGTGGAAGGTTTGTCGGTGGACAGGGCTTGGAGGGTGTGGAGGTACCGCAGCTGAATAGCGGCCGGAGTGCCTGCCAGAATCTCAGCTGCCCTTCTCAGGGACTCGGATGCGGCCTTCTCCCCCTCCGCAGCGATCACCTGGGAACAGATGTGAGGAGAAGCAAAGTGGTTCTTACTCACTATTCGGTGTCCCTCAGTGAACGAGCACGGAGCACCGCCTGGCGCCAGGCCCTGTGAAGCAGCCAGCAGGCTGACGGCCTTCTTGCTCAAGGATCCTGGTCTAGGGGAGATTGGCTGCACTCTTCGTTGTAATTTAGGGCCGAATTTGTCAAGGGCCCTGACAAGCATAGTGATGTGTTAGGGGAGTTATTAATTATGTCTGCGGGGCCTTGAACGATTAGTAGGATTTTGCCATATTGAGAAAAAGTTGGCCAGCATTCTAGGCGAGGACGTGGAAGCCTGAAGCGGGGACTCCTAACCAGGGCAAAATGAACGAGTGAGCATTTCAGAGGAAAAAGCACAAAGCTCACCACCCAAGTGCCACCTTAAAGTGGACTAAGAGGACTAGACTCAGATCTAGAAGCAACTCTGCCCAGAGGACCACTTTCTTCCCTTCCTCCTCTCAACACTCCTCGGTTACTGAGCTCCTCTGGGGTGGGGTTCTTCTTTACCTGCTTTCTGTTCTTTAAGAGCAATCTGTCTCCCCTTCAGTCCTCCTTTTCCTTTTCCCAGCACCCCTCCCACCCCCACCTCCATCCCCAGGAGCTGCTGGTGGCCAGCACTGTGCGGCCGGCAGGCCTGCCTGGAGGCTGTGTGTGGCGCGACCTTCTCTTGGCTCTGGCATTGAGCGAATCGGGCCTCATCATGGTCGTCCCTCCACAGCCTGCACGCAGCTAGGGATACAGGTCTGCTGTCATTCACGCATTAACAGAGGTGACAGGTGGCTGATATTACCTAGGAAAGATGCCAGCTCGAGGGAAGAGGGATGGCGGGGTGGGGGGAGGATGCCTTTCAGGAGAGCGAGTGAAGGCAAGACTCGAGGAGGAGGAGGAGCTCACTGTTTCCAATGGCTTCAGAGGGAGGGCATCGCGGAAAAGGCTGGGTGGCATTAGTCAGGCAGCTATGAACACACTTTAAGGGAATACTTTTAATAGGGTGGGGTGGGGGGCACCAGCTCTGGATGAGTGGGAGGTGAGGAAGCAGTGGGAAACGTTCTCGGTGGGGGGCAGGCCTGCGCTGCGCTGGCTCACCCGCACTTTGGCCTGTCTCTGCGCTTCGGCCTCCACAGCCAGGGAGTGCTGGAGCCCCGCTGGCAGCCTGACATCCTTGCTGGAAAAGAAAGAGTGTGGACAGGTAGGTGTGCAGCACTGCTTTTAGCAGCCAGGGGTTCAGCCAGACTGGCCAACGTCTCTGTTATTATTTCAGGATGCCCGGCAAATTCTGATCTAACAGGGTGGCCGTCCCTAGACCTCTGAGGCCAATGGTGGGCAGAGAAGGGCCGCTCGAAAGTCAGTGCCTCAACTGCAGACACATGATCACTGATGTTACAGCAGTGCCCTGGTTTGCTCTGTGCAAGGAGAACACATTCTTTAGTTGATAGATGATTATGATCTTTCCCACTTAAGGTTTAATCTAAATCCCAGCTATTAAATTTGAACAATGAAAAACAGCTTTGATGAGCCATACTATCCGTGATAAGGGAAGGCATCTAAGTTTATGAAGGAATTGATTTTGAAAAGAGTAGAACTGACCACATAAGAGTAATAACGTTATTACATAAAAGATACAAAATTGTATTTTTACCCTGTTTGTAACTACGAAAATGACATAGCCAGAAAACAATCTGGCAGTTCCATGGAGAGTTAAACATAGAGCTACTATACGAGTCAGTAATTCTACTGCTAGGTATATGTAAAAACATGTTCCCACAAAAGCTGGCACATGAACGGGCACTGTGGTGTTCTTCAGAATAGTCCTAAAGTGGAAACAACCCAAATGTCCATCAGCGAACGAGCAGGTTAACCAGATGAGCTGTAACCACACAATGGATATTATTTGACCGTCAAAAGGAACGATGTCCTGATTCCTGCTTCACCACAGATGAACCTTGAAAACAACATGCTAAATGAAAGCAGCCAAACACAAAAGGCCATGTAACATTTGTATGAAGTGTCCAGGATAGCCAAGTACACAGAGATTAGTGTCGTCGGGCTGGGGGGAAAGGGAGCAATGAGGAGTCCCTGCTTGACAGGTGTGGGCTTTCTTTTTGGGGTGATGAGAATGTTCTGGAATTAGACAGTAATGATGGTTTCACCACTCCATGAATATAATAAAAACACTCGTACTTTAAAATGGTTATAATGGTGAGTTTTTATGTTATGTGAATTTTATCTCAAAAAATTATTTTAACTCCATGGAGAGAAAATCATGAAAGTAATTTGCCTAAATGTTACAGTGGTTGTGTTATGGCTCTGAGTCCTAGGTAATTTTTTCCTTTGTCCGAATTTATGCCAGTGTGGCTATAGTACTCATTGAAAATAATTTTTAAAAGTTATTTTAAAATAAAACCAAAATATTTCCCTTTATCACATTGTTCTTCTTGCTTAATTTCCTACCCACATTTCTGTTCTCTCCACTTTGATTCCCCAAATACAGGTCACTGAATCCAAGGCCACCTGTGGAGGGAAGAGTTGAGATGTCAGTGAGAACCTCCAGGTGAGAGTAGAGCACCCCTATGCCCTCATGGTCATTGTTCTGAACCGAGAAAGTACATTTCCTCTGAAGGAACATTCATTTCCTTTTTTGTTTTAATGTTACGGTGCCTTGCAAAAAGTTGCTTAACTTTGGGGCACCTGGGTGGCTCAGCTGGTTAAGAACCTGACCATTGATTTTGGCTCAGGTCATGATCTCAGGATCGTGAGATCGAGCCCCACATGGGGCTCCATGCTGAGTGTGGAGCTTGCTTGAGATTCTCTCTCTCTCTCCCTTTGCCACTCTCCCTGCTCTCTCTCTCTCTTAAAAAAATAAAGTTGCTTAACTTTGCACAGTGCCACTCAATAAATACTTGTGGAATTAAAGATGGTGTGGTAGGCTGAATAATGGCTCCCCAAGACATCCATGTTCTTATCTCTGAAACCTGTGAATGTTACCCCAGAAGAGACCTTGCAGATGGGATTAAGTTAAAATCGCCCCATTTATGGGGCGATTATCTAGGATCTTCCCTGTGGGGCCCAAATGCAGTCACAAGTATCCTTTTAAGGGGGAACAGAGGGAGATGTGACTACAGAAGAGGAGAAGGTGATGTGATTCTGTGGGCAGAGTTTGGAGGGATGGGCTGTGAAGATTGAGGAAGGGGCCACGAGCTGGGGAAACGGGGCTGCTAGAAGATGGAAAAGGCAAGGAAATGATTTCTCCTCTTGGAACCTCCAGAACGAAGCTGCCCTGCTGACACCTTGACTTTGGCCCCAGTGAAACTATTTTTGGACTCCTGGCCTTCAAAACTGTATGAGATTAAATTGGCATTGCTGTAAGTCACCAAGTGTGTGGTAATTTGTCACAGAAGCAATGGGAAACCAATACAGACAGTGAAGTTGATAAATCTGTTTTAAGATGCACTTATTAGAGAACCAGAGTCTAATCTCTCCCAAATGGTTTTCATTTAGAGGTGCTTCCTTCCTGCCGGTGGCCCCTGTTTGCCCCACCTCCCAGGCCCAGAAGGCAGAAGACGATGAACTGTAGGCTCTGGAAAAGAGGGGCAGGGCATGGCACGCCCCGGGGGGGGGGGCCCTACTCTTTTCTGGTTCACTGGTGTCTGGTGATTTCTCAGTGGCTGGACAGCTAGCTAGCTTAGTGCACCGAGAGCCCTGAGAAGGCTGACTCATCTGGGGGGGGGGGAGGGGGTGATGAGAGGAAGGAGTGTTGAAAAGACCTCGCACAGGAGGTGGCATCTTAAAAGACAAATAGGACTTCGCCTGTGGAGAAAAGGGAAACATTCCTTGCAGAGGAGGCCCATGGAAAATGCCGGAGGAACGCTGAGGGGGATGGAGGGTTAGCCGACGGGGGAGGGGGCGGTTGGGGGGGAGATGGCAAGGGGTGGGGCTACAACAGTTGGCTCATTTGTTCACTCATCCGGAGAACATTATCTGCCTGCTGTGTGACCTTGTCCTCTCTCCTTTAGAGGGGAGGGGTGAACAGGAAGAGAGGCTGAGGGTGCCGAGGGGGAGCACGCTGGAGTGGTTTTTTTTTTTTTTTTAAGATTTTATTTATTTATTTGACAGAGAGAACACAAGCAGGGGGAGTGGGAGAGGGAGAAGCAGGCTTCCCGCCGAGCAGGGAGCCCGATGCGGGGCTCGATCCCAGGACCCCGGGATCATGACTTGAGCCGAAGGCAGACGCACAATGACTAAGCCACCCAGGCGCCCCTGGAGTGGTTTTTAATTTCCAGAGCAGGAACTGCCCGTGTCCCTCTTGTTCTAATTTCTTGTTTCTTTTTAGTTCTCTTGTTTCTGAATTTGTCCCTTTTCCACCAAGACTCTAATCTCAGTTTTATAAGTAACAAGCTGGACAAGTCACCTGCGAAGATGAGTGAGTGCTCGGGCACCATCACTACCTAAATGCCTTTGGTCCTCCGGCCCTTCTGCTGGAGGACCTCCTTTTGGCGAGACAACATTCCGACCTTCCTGACTCAATTCTGGGCCAGGGAGCCTGTGGCCCCCACGACAGGCTCCCCGACTGGTGGTAACTGCCATTTGGCCAGCTGCCAGGAATCCGGCTTTGTTCTCCCGTCTCAATACCTTTGCCACATTGTCTTGGTAAGAAGGGAAGATGCCACCGTGGCCGCGGGTGAAGAGGCCGAGCTTGCCGCCTGGCGGCTGGATGGGGCTGCCCGTGAGGCACTTCCTGCTCCTTGATTCCCTCCCTAATTCCCAATCAATTAAATCTCAGTAATTGATTGGGAGATTAATCATGTAAGGGTCTGTGACATTTTCTTTTTAGCTGAAAGTCTTATTTGAACTAACTTTGCCTGTTTCCCCAGCTAGACTGTCAGCTCCCAGGAACCATGCCTTCTCATGTCTGTGGGACCAGCCACGTGTCCCACGTGGCCCCATCCTCCCTGCCAGCTCTCTTTGGGCTCTGGGGGCACGTTCCAGTGAGTGTAGAGCCACCGGGGTGAGGGGATGAAGGGCAGAACCTGTGGCAATGACTGACTAGTCATCACCTGGTTGACTCAGGGTCAATCTGGCAACCTCTCACTCAGCTGTCAGCTCCTTGAAGGATGGTACCTTCAACAGTGAACGCCTGCCAGATGCTTCCATTGCATGTGCTTCAATAAATGACCGATGAAGAAATGAATAAAAGAGAAAGAGGTATTTCAACATATTAGATGATAAATTTGTTGAAGTACCTTTATATCTTGGGCAATGCTCTTCCTCTCTAGAAGAATTTCAGTGAGGGATCGGTGTGCTAGGAGACGCTTCATGGTGGTCTGTACAAGAAATTGGACAGCTCTGGGCATGTGAGCAAGACTGCTTAGGAGGAGAGAGGCATTTTCCATTCGATAGTAGCAGATGGCATCCATCTCCATTATAAACATGTCTTTGGTCACAACCTGGGCAGAAAAAAGAGTTTGGAGAACATGATTTTTTTTTTTTTTAAGGTTTTTATTTATTTATCAGAGACAGAGAGAGAGAGTGCACAAGAAGGAGGAGGGGCAGAGGCAGAAGGAGAAGCAGACTCCCCACTGAGCAGGGAGCCCAATGTGGGACTCGATCCCAGGACCCTGGGATCATGACCTGAGCCAAAGGCAGCCACTTAACCGACTGAGCCACCCAGGCGTCCCGAACAGGACTTAGTTTAGTGCTCCTTTCCCAGGGGGATGATAGAGAAGCTAAATGTGTTCAAGGGAAATTTTCTCAGTAAGATTATAGGAAAAAAAAAAAGAGTCGTTGGCCCACCCTTTTATTCGAAATAGATGTGTTTTTGAAGATTATGGAGTTTTTATGAAATACACTAAAGAACTCACAATTTAAAAGAATCCTGTTGTAAATAGTTTTGTAAAAATATCAGGAATAATTTTCTCAGACAAAAACATTCAGTTAATTGTATATCAGGTCTTTTTAAACTGATGCCAAGGGGCACCTGGGTGGCTCAGATGGTTAAGCATCTGTCTTTGGTTCAGGTCATGATCCTGGGGTCCTGGGATGAAGCCCCACATCAGGCTCCTGGCTCAGCAGGGAGCCTGCTTCTCCCTCTCCCTCTGCTCATGCTCTCTCTCTCTCTGTATGTCTGTCAATTGAATAAATAAAACAAAAATCTTAAAAAAAAAAAAAAAAACCCGATGCCAAAAAATGTGCTTAAAAGAGAAGCACGTTCTGGGAAACAAGTGCTCTGATATGTTGTTTGCTGAGTGTCCACTAGGGGGCAGACTGGTGCTACACACCAAGAGACCTAAAAGCTGCTCATTCTCAACATTTCCATTTTTAGACACTTATCACAAAGACATATTTTTAAGGATTTAGCTGCAAGGATGTCATTCATAGTATTGTTTATTATAATAAAAAATTAGAAATCAATTAATATTCGCAACAGGGAATTGTGAATTGTGGTACATCCATACAATGAAATGCTATGTGTCCATTTAAAACAAAGGGCGCCTGGGGGGCTCAGTGGGAAGAGCAGGCGACTCTTGATCTCGGGGTTGTGAGTTCAAGCCCCATGTTGAGTGTAGAGATTACTTAAAAATAAAATCTTGAAAAAAAATAAGACAAAGGGGTAGAAATATAGCTAATATATGAAAACATGATCCAACAGAGTATTGAGGGAAAAAAGACACGTTATGAGATAGTATGATATGTACACCTGTCTGTAAATATAACCACATACATAGAAAAATTTGAAAGGATACACTCTGATAAAAGGGGAAGCTAGCCTAGCCAAGCTGACACATAAAATTAACCATCACAAAGTCCTTTGCCCATTTTTAAGTGAGTTGTTTGCTTTCTTGTTGATTTGTAAGATTTCTTTATATATTATGGGTATTAATCCCTTATCAGAAGTATTATTTGCAAATATTTTCTCCCACCCATAGGTTATCTGTTTATTCTTTTGATTGTGTCCTTTGATACACAGGAGTTTTTAATTTTGATACAGTCCATATCTCTACTTTCCTCTTCGACTTTTGAGTTAAATAGTCATTTTGACTTGGACCAGAATTGGTAGCTCAGCCATACAAAACGAAGAGAGAAAGCAAAATCCATCATTTGACTTACCTCATGAAAGGGTATCTCCAAAGTTTGGAGGCGAAGGTCAACCTTGTGGTAGGTATCCAGGCAGGGCAAAAAGAAGAAAAGGCCTAGAAGAGGGGGGTGGAGAAATTGACAGGTGAATGGTTAGTATGGAGATTGTTTGGGGTTCACCTCTTCGGGGTGAGGTTGCATATCGCATTGCTTTCCTTAGCCTCCAACTACACACAGACTGGGCAATCCCACCTCTATCCTGATAGTGAGTTTGTGGTTGCTAAAGTTACCAGACAATTTTTTGTTCAATCTAGAACACTTTTGAGGGTGAAAGGTGAGCGTTGTTACAACTTACTCCAGGACGACAGACATAAGCGGGGATTAATCCCAGCAAAATGGGCTGTATGGTCACCTTGGTCATGGTGCTAACCCCTCCAGATTTTGAGTAACATGTCTGTCTTCTTCACTAGATTTAACTCCCTAACGAGAGTGTCTCATGCACCCTCGTTAGTTTTAGTGCTTGACTTGGTGCCTTTTAGGGGCTCTGTAAAATTATTTTTGAATCCATGCATGTACCAACATGACCAACTTTAGAGCCGGCAACCTCCATGTGGTACTTCTTAAAATGTGAACCACAGAGGGTATCACAATAGCAATATCATGATACCAGCTTCATGTTACCTAATGTAATATACAAGGTCAATGTGCAATAAGTATTTTTAAATTGATTTATTGAGATTTTCTGAGAGCCACTGGACAGTGTGGGCTCCTGTAAGAGCCAACAAGCAGCACCTCACAGAGCCCAGGACCTCTCTGAGGAGCAGCCCAGCTACTAGCCCTTTCTAGCCCCAATAAAGAAGGATGCAGAAAACTAGAACCAGAACAAGATGGTCCCTGTCCTAGACCACAGGGTCTGGTTCTACTTTTGCGTGGACCCATCTGTTTGTTTTGAATTGTCAAACTCGGATTTGTGTCTTCTAGTCTAGTCTCTGTTCTCTACTTGTTTCTGTAAAGCTGGCTTGGAACTTCCAATATATGCACCTGGGACTTCGCTCCTTCCCATGCCTTTCTGGCTAGCTGGAATCTCCAAACCCCAACTACTTTAGACTTTGTGGACTAACCATATTTCTATCTGTGCTTGGACCTCTGGACATCAACTCCACTAGACTTTAAGGTCCTAGAGATCAGAAACCATCTCATTTATCCATCTTCACCTCCTGGGCAGTTATACAATATCTAAGACACAGGAAGTGCTCCATCTATGTTTTCTAAATTCCATGAACCAAAGGCCAATTTGTCACTCGGATGCTGGACTTTTCCTATCTCCCATGGTTTGGTCTGACCCCCTGTATCTGAACTAGCTCAGCTTTGCTCAGCACTCTAACCAAAACATGTTCTGCTCAAACCAGTGCCCAGCCACGGGTCCTAAGCCTACTTGCTAGTCCAGCCAGCCTGGCCCCGGCACTTGACTCTGCACCCAGCCTCTTTCTTGGCCACTGTTACCCGATAGTAATGCTCTCTGAAGAATCTTTCATAACCTGTGTTACAAGTAACAGATTAGAAAATGCAGATATCACAAATCAGGTTATGTCATATAATCTGAGGTCCATATTACAAATATGCACAGATTGAAGAAACTGGCAAGTCTATGAGGGGTAGAAGGGTGTTTCATACCAGGGCCTTTGGCTCTTCCAGGAAGCAGGTGTCCCAGTCGGAATATTATTACTCTCTCATACTCTTGTACGACCTAAAGGGAAAAATAATACTTTTGAAACACTCCAAGAAAGAAAAATAAAGTCTTCAAAAGGACTTGGCACACGAGAGTGATCCTAGATACCAGAAAACTTTAGTTTTGAGAACCAAGAAAAAATTTCTATTAATATTTACATTTCCAAAATCTACACTTGGTAAGTGTAGAACTTCAGAAACCAGTGCAAGTATATTGGCCACGTTAATTTTAGAGTCCATGAACAGAATTTTGATTAAAGAGTCATGATTATCTAAAAAATAATGCTTCTACTACCTCCAACATATCGAAATCAAGAAAATCACAGCATGTTTAATCTTGTATTTTGCTGTGACTTCTGCCATTATTAGCTTTTATATGGATCCCACATTTGCTATTTAATAGAAATAGCTATTAAATAGCTATTTGTTTCAAACAGCAATTTCTTCTGAGGTTGCTTCAAAATTATTCATTTGGGTTTCAATTTGCCAATTCTCATTGGTGATTGTATCTAGAAAGATTAAGTGTGCCCTGAAAATATGTAGTTATTTTTAAATGACAAAAAGGGAGATTCTCTGTGTAGAAATTTTTGCATGTTAGGAGAGAAACAGGAAAGTTAACACACACTACTTCAAAAATAAACTTCATTTTTCTGGCCCAGTATCAAAATCTGGGTTCTTTTTTTTTTTTTTTTTAAAGATTTTATTTATTTATTTGACAGAGAGAGACACAGCGAGAGAGAGAACACAAGCAGGGGGAGTGGGAGAGGGAGAAGCAGGCTTCCCGCGGAGCAGGGAGCCTGATGTGGGGCTCGATCCCTGGACCCTGGGATCATGACCTGAGCCAAAGGCAGATGCTTAACGACTGAGCCACCCAGGTGCCCTTTTTTTTTTTTAAGATTTTATTTATTTATTTGACAGAGAGAGACACAGCGAGAGAGGGAACACAAGCAGGGGGAGTGGGAGAGGGAGAAGCAGGCTTCCCGCGGAGTAGGGAGCCCGATGCGGGTCCCGATCCCAGGACTCTGGGATCATGACCCGAGGTGAAGGCAGACACCCAACGACTGAGCCACCCCGGTGCCCCAAAATCTGGGTTCTACTACTTGCTTACCATTAGCTTATTTGGTCTGTTTATTTGTATATATGCCCCACCCGTGAACTTCTGTTCACGGATTATTTGTGACTGTAGACATGTTTTCCTTCTTCATCCTCCCTCCACTTTAGAAAGCTCCACTGAATGATAATTAGTCAAATATGAAAATGTCATGAAGAGACCAAAAGTAACACATTTTGAAGTGTGCTTCCTAAGGGAACAGGCTCCCTTACCCCACTGTAAGTCCCTTGGGGTCAAGTACCAGGTCTTGTTGATCCTTCCGAGGTTTACAACTCCTGTGCCTGAATCTTGCCTTGTTTGTTGAAACAATGAATGAGGATGAATGCCTAGATTTGGTTCCCAGAGCAGGCCCCAGGCATCCCCGATTTCCTGGCTCCCTGGCATTACTTGTTTCATTTCTGCTTTTACTGGGAGAAACAAATTCTTCCTAGAGATGCAGAGGAGCCTTACTCCTTCAAGACCTTGGTTAAATGTTACACATCATTCTGCTTTAGTATCCTCTACCTAATTGACTTTTAGGGTTTACCATCTTTTTTTCCCCCCTAAAGATTTATTTAATTATTTTAGAGAGTGAGAGAGAACACACATGCACAGGGAGGCGCAGAGGGAAAGGGAGAGAGAATCTTCAAGCAGACTCCCTGCTGAGCACAGAGCCTGATGTGGGGCTCAACCCCAGGACCCTGAGATCATGACCTGAGTCAAAATCAAGAGTCCAATGCTTAACCCACTGAGTCACCCAGGTCCCAAGACAAAATGGAATTTAAAACAAATACAAAAATGTGCTAGTGATAAAGAGAGACATTGTATAACAATAAAAGGGTCAATGTGTTAGGAAAGTATAACAATGATGAACATACATGTACCTAAAAACAGAGATCTAAAATATAAGAAGCAAAAACCAAAAGAACTGAAGGGAGAAATAGACAATTCAAGCAACAAAAATAGTTGGAGAATTTAATATTCCACTTTCAATCATGTAGAGAACAACTAGACAGAAGATAAACAAGGAAATAAGACTTGAGCAACACGATACATAAACTAGACCTAACAGACATCTACAACACAACACCCAACAACAGCAAAATACACTTTCTTCTCAAGAACACATGAAATATCGGGGCTCCTGGGTGCTCGGTTGGTTAAGCGTCTACCTTTGACTCAGGTCATGATACCGGAGTACCAGGATTGAGCCCTGCATCGGGCTCCCTGCTTAGTGGGGAGTCTGATTCTCCGTCTGACTCTCTCCCCTCTGGTGCCCTCTCTCTCTCACTCTCTCAAATAAGTAAAAATCTTTAAAAGAATAAAAAGAACACATGAGACATCTGTAGGATAGATCAAATGCTAGTCATAAAACAAACCTCAATAAATTTAAAACTATTGAAATTATACAAAGTATATTATCTGATTACAATGGAATGAAATTGGAAATCATTAACAAGGAAGTTTGGGGAATTCACAAATATATAGAAACTGAATGACATACTCTAAAATAACCAATGGATCAAAGAAGAAATCAAAAGAGACATTAGAAAATATTTTGAGCTGAATGAAAACAAAAACACAGACACCAAAACATATGGGATGCAACTAAAGCAGTGCTTAGAGGAAAATTTATAGCTGTAGATGCCTACAATAAAAGAGAAGAAATACTCAAAATAAAACCCTAATTGTCTACCATAAGACACTGGATACAGAAGAGCAAACTAACCCTAAGGCAAGCAGAAAGAAGAAAATAAGGAAGATTAGAGTGGAAATAAATGCAATAGAAAATAGAAAAATAATAGAGAAAATCAAAGTTGGTTCTTTGAAAAGATCAACAAAATTGACAAATATTTAGCTAAATGGACCAGGGGAAAAAAAAAGAAGACTCAAATTTCCAAAATCAGGAATGAAAAAGGAATGACAGGAACATCATTACTGTCCGTACAGAAATAAAAAAAAAGATTATAAAAGAAAATACTATGAAAGACTATATGCCTCAAAATAGATATAACTTAGGTGAAATGGACAAATCCCTGTATAGATGCAACTACCGAAACTGACTTGAGAAAAACAAAAACAAAAACAAAAACAAAAAAAAACCCTGAAAAGACCCAGAAGTAAAAGACTGAATTAGCAGTTTTGAAATTTCCCACAGAGAAAAGTCCAGAACCAGATGATTTCACTGGTGAATTGTGCCAAACATTTAACAAGAAAGTAATACCAGTCCTTCACAGATTCTCCCCCAAAACCAAAAAGGACAGAAATCCGTCCAATTCTTTCTCTGAGGCCAGTATTACCCTGATGCCAAAACAAGAGAGACATCCCGAGAAAACTACAGACCAATATCTCTTAAGAATATAGAATCTTAAAACCCTCAACAAACTACCAGCAGCCTGAATCTGGGACCATATAAAGAGAATTAGACACCATAGCCAAGTGGGGTTTATACTGGGAACACACAGTTGGTTTAACATCCAAAATGCAATGAATGTAATACACCATCTCAATAGAATAAAGGGCAAATACCACTTGATGATCTCAATGGATGCAGAAAAGACACTGGACAAAATCAACACCCTTTTGTGAGAAAGGAGGAGGGGGAGGAAGACGGGAGGAGGAAGGGAGGAGGGGGGAAAAGGGGGAGGAGGGGGAGAGGAGCCTGCATGAGGAGTGCAATCAGCAATGGCCCCAGCAGCACCTGTAGCCTTCTAGCCAAGGACATGCTCTTCCCCAGCAGCCCCAGCCAATGATAACAATGGCGGGGCTACTCGGGCCCGGCCATTTCTGCCCATCAGGAAACTCCTCTTTGAAGCCAACTTTGCTCTGGAGTTCCCTCTCAGGCTGGCCAACACTACACCCCAGTCGGAGGCTCCTTCTGTCCTATCCTTCCTTCAGTTCTCATAGCACAGGTGTCAGACCTGCATCATTGTCTGAAGGCTCCCTCTGCCTACTTTTATTCTCTCTCCCCTTAATCTTTCACAGACAGTGCCTCCCAATAAATCCCTTGCATTTCAAATTCTGTCTTGGCATGTGCTTCCCGAACAGACATGGCCTTCATTTACTTCAGGGACAGGCATGTGTAACCACCTGTGGGCCAAATCGTCGTTCATGGAATAGAAGCTGCCTGAGAAGTTTCCTAGAGTGCCAGAAATGGACACCATCATCTATTCTGGGCTGACCTCTGTGTTGCAGGATGCAGATGACCTAGACGTAGACCCTGACCTGAGGGCTCTCAGTCTAATGGGAGAGATTGGGTGTCGACAAAGAGTATACGCGCGGTAAGTGCTGGAATGGATATGAAAGCAGAGAGACAAGAACACAAGGAAGGAAGTGATAGTCTGGGGGAGTCAAGGAAGGCTTCACAGTTACATGAGAGCAAGGTCTGAAAGGAATAAGAGCTCTCCTGGCAGAGGAGTGGGAGGTGAGGCCATTCCATGTGGAACAGACAGCACATACAAAGTCACAGTGGAGTGGACCTGGGGTCACTGAGAGGCACAAGGAAATTCCTTATTGGGTTCTCAAGAAGTCTTACCTTTATGCAGAACCAGATCGAAAAAGGGAAGGTCACAATGATGAAGAGCAGGGATGTGAGGACAAGGAGCCACTCACAGACCCCTAAACCTGAAGACTTGGTACCTAAAAAAAAAAAAAAAAAAAGGAAAAGAATAATTATATTAGAATGTTACCATATTCACTGACCAGTACTTGTTGGTCCCGTTCTTGGTAGGAGGATCACAGCAGTGTGTAGACTTTGCTGGAAATTTAGAGGGAGCTGGATATCACTGGTCAGTTCACATGACGGGACATTGTCTGTGAAGGGCTCTGTGGGGCTGTGGAAGGTGGAGCAGGCTTCTGGAAAGGCAGTAGTGGGGTACCTGGAAGAAGCACAGAATCTGGGCAGAAGGTCTGGGTTCGAGTTCTGCTCCACCATTTTCTGTCCAGTGACTTTAAGCAAGGCATATGAACTCTTCAAACGTGTTTCCTCATCTACACAGTGGGGATGCTAACTAGCTCATAATAACTATCTCATAGCTGTCTCACGAGATAGTCTTCACAGCGTTGATGTATGAAATTTCGTATATAATGAAAATCACTGAAGTGTGCTTACCATGTATCAGGTGTTGATTCTGAAATGATTCAAACCACATGTGTGCAGAGGCTCACCTTCCCTGAAATGACTTCCCCGTCTACCACCTGCCCCAAATGTCTCAAATTCCTCCATTAGAGTCCCTTCTTTGGATTAGGGTGTGGATCTCTAGGCAGTCTTTGAAAAATCATCTCTCTGGGGTAATATTAGCCTAGTAGTGTCTGTAAATAAAAGTAATGAGGAACTGGACTGCAGAACGTCCATGTTGCTTGAGTGATAAATGAAAATATTTCAGGGAAAGTTAATCTCAAGAACACAAGCCTCCTGGGTTATTTACATTGTGTGCCCAGGGCCTAGAATAGTGTCCGACACAATAGAGGTTCTCCATAAATATTTGTTGAATTGTAAGGATGAAGGAGTGCATAGAAAAAATTATTTAAATGTAACAGTTATGGAAACCTCAAGAATATTAATCTCTAGGTACTGGGAAACTGGCCAAACGGATACTATTTGTGAGTTTAAAAACATCATACAGGTGTTGACTAAAGATTAGGAAGGTGAAAAGCCTAATTTTAAGGGATGGGGGAAAAAGAGGAAAACTAGTTGGTAGGCTTGAATATTTGATTTCTGTGCCTGGAAAATAATTGGAAGGATCATCACCAAATTGATCACTTGGTACACAAGCTGCATCAGCCCAGAACTAACATCAGTGCTAAATGCTATAATATGGTAGTTCCCGAAGTGTGTCCCACAGAACACTAATCCCACAGGGTGCTCTGCAAAGCAAGAGTTCCCTGGGAAAACAAGTTTAGGAAATCCTGGGTTCTGTGTCCTACTTCTAGAGTTCCCTAGTGCTCATCTGCATTTTGAGGCGAGGGGAATCCCTGCAGTAAAGAAGCATTCTTAGCTTTGTTTAACCCAGGATTTCCCAAACATTTGACAAGGCAATGTTTTCTCCAAGGAAATTCATGATCCATAAAATTTATTTCTCATGCAATCTATTTTGGGAAATGCTACTCTATCAACATCATGTTAGTTTTTCTTTTTTTTTTTAACATCATGTTAGTTTTTACAATATTCTTCCTTAAGGACAATAAGGGTGGTATTGCCATGTTTAATTAGTTTATACATATTTCACTTGCCAGTGGTAACCATGGCAAGTAAAAAGAAATAAATACATATACAGACAAAATAGCATTTCATAAAGGAAGAAAGGCCTCAAAATGCCTTCACATAAGAGTTAGAGATGTGAACAAAAAACTAATATTTATACCCCAAATTTACTTACAGCTTTACTCACAAAGTATTGTTCTCTTGGAATGAGTTCCTTGAATATTCACATTGTTCGGTTTACATGAATAGTGAAATATTAAATGTTAGGGCAGGAAGAGCCTTAGATATGACATAGTCTAAGAATCTCCAACATTTTGGTAAGGTGGAGCTCCTTCATCTCTCCCAAGTCTTAAGGAGCCTGGTGGGAGGTGAGGAGAAGGAAGTGTTGTTGCTCCTCTTGCTTCCAGGGCCCCTGGAAGCCACAGAAACTTCCCAGACAAGGGCTCAGCAAGGCCTCAATGGGACTTCTCATCTATTGCTTGGGGTCTTGGGCTCTAGTCACTTTATAGCTGGAGAGACTGAATGAGGCCCACAAAGGTGACACTCCTTGCCTGAGGCCACACAGCTGGTGGCACTGCTGGGACCGTGACCCGGAAGCAGGGGCAGCACCGTGCAAGGATGGGCTTTTCGGTCAGGCCATCGTACTCTGGAATTCTGGCCCCTCCATTTCCAGCTGTAGGTCTCTGGCAAGGTACTTAATTTCCCCACATGTTTTCCGGTCAGTGATGCGGAAACGGTAATACTCAGTACAACACCCAGTGTGTGCCTGGCACATAGTAAAGACTCCACACATGGGGGCTCCCTTCGTGGCTCACCCCAACCGATGTGGTTTGACACACAGTTACAAGACCTCTCACCTCAGCAATACTGTAGCATTGAACCTAACAAACCTTTAATGCCTGGAAGTTTCTGACTGATGAAAGGGCATCCATTGGGCAAAAGGGCATTAACATGGTCCATACAAACTGCACCCCAACTGTAGGAATCTTTGTCAAATCGTACCTTTCAATGTTCCCGCATATACTGCATTGCTGGTAACCAGGAAATGATGTTAAAATTTCATGGCCCTCAGAAAGCAAAATAACACACAATTCCTTACTGACTTTCCTTGAGACCACTGTCATTCTACACTTAAGGTGTGATGAATTTTTTTTCTTCCATTCACTACAAAAAAGGACTGGAAGCAGATAAATTTGTTCCTAAGAGTTGCTTTACCCACAGAAGCCAAAAAGATATTTTTCGCCGTGATTCCCTCCTTTGGTCTAACTTTCCTCTATTTTAGCTTGCAAGTGTTCTGTTCAAATTGGGTCTGTTCTTTGCTCCAAGCGTTGTGCAAAGTGCTTTGGATGGTATATCTCCTCTTATCCTCACACCTACCCTCCGAGGTAGGTACTGTGGTCATTCCCCTAGCATAGCTGGTTAAGGCCCCACCTCTGATCAATGGCTAGCAAGCTAAGATTTAAATTCAGGTCTAGCTCTTCTCCACTTGGCTCTGAGGCCAAAGGATCACCCCAAAGAAAGTTTAAAATACTTTTAGGTAAGACTGAGGGGTGGGGATGAGGAGAGAAGAATAAGCTGCCCAGTTGCCCAGAACCACCAGTTCATGCATGTTTTACTTAAATTAGGTGCCCATATACTCTTCCTTGGCCACAAAAACCGCTGCAAGATTCCTTTGCCAAAAGCGTTCATTGCTCCCCAACCTGGACCACTCTCCCTCCCACTTCCTATCCATGGCTCGCCTCTGAGACCAACGGTATTTAGTTGACGTTATCTGTATTTCTTCTGATGTATTTGGGTCCCCACACTGGGCAGGACGTCCGCGGGTCCTAACTCAGGCCTTTCATTTCCTGGGAATCCGAGCAGGTCCAGGAGGCTGCTCTGGCCTCGGTGGCTCTCAGCGCCGTGACTCGTTTCCCTCGATCGGCCATCCCT
The DNA here is from genome assembly GCF_964656455.1 of Halichoerus grypus. Classification (NCBI taxonomy): domain Eukaryota; kingdom Metazoa; phylum Chordata; class Mammalia; order Carnivora; family Phocidae; genus Halichoerus; species Halichoerus grypus. The sequence goes on from NC_135718.1 coordinate 108,669,365, forward strand.
TGGGTACCACGTGGAAAGGCCACCCCGCCTCCCACATCCCCGACCTGCCATACCTTCCTCGGGCCGCTCGCTCTCCAGCAGCGCCACCACCTCGGTGCCCTCCTCACCGGAGCCCCGGACCTCATCCACGTCCACCACGGTGGCTGCGGGCGCGGGGGACTCCCCCCGACTCCCCGCCCGCTCGCGCCCTGCGTCCCGGCGCCCACGGCCTCCGCCGCCCCTCTCCGCCCTCGCCCTTTTGTTCTCCTTGTGGGGGGACCCGCCGCCTCTCCCGTGGGACTCTCTGGAGGAGCTCCGAGCCCTCCTCTCCATCGTCGGGAGCCGGCCCGGGAGCGCTGTCCGGGCGGAGTGACCCGCGGGCGCGACCCGGGACGGTAATGACCGTGGGCGGGCGCGGGGCGGGGCGCGGGGCGGGGGCTCTGCTCGCCGGGAGGCGGGACCGCGGGCCCTTCCAGCCCCCAGACTCGGGCGATCTCCCGCGACGCGTTTGTGTGAAGCCCGTGTGCCGCCTCGTGGTGTTTGAACATGGGTTTCTACAGACGACGATCTAGCTGTAAAGCAGGTTCAAGTTGCCTGCCCCACCCCGGGGGCCCGCAAATCGCCGAAAGTGCGGGGGCTCCGCGCGGGATTTGTGAACGTCGTAGGAACTAGGGAATGTGGTCCTCGTGCAGCGCTAGACAGCTGGAGAGAACAGAAGAGGTCGACGAATTAGGGTCCCCAAGCGCCCCCTTATCCTCCTGGAGGCTTCCCGAGGGCGCCTCTCCCCCCTCCCCCTCATTTATTTTATATCCTGGCCCTACTCTTTCTGCTGATGCTTTGTAAATAAGAGGTATTGGTGTGGGCGGACTACTCCTGGGAGGATTTACATTTCAAAAGGTTGGGGGGGGGGGAGTTTCCTTTCCTAAAAGGAAAACTCTTTTAGGCCCCTTTCTTCTCTTTCACATACACTCTCTCTCGTATTTGCATTTATATTTATTTTTATTAGCTTATTATTGTGTTTACTAATGCTTAAGCCTGTTGATGTAATGCTTCTTGAAGAATCAGAGAACGGAAGGGGTTTAACTTTTGTTTTAGGAAAGGGATGCTTTTGCCCTTGGCTAGGCTCTGTTCGCATGCCTCCTTGATGAAGGCAGGACTTGGACTTTGTCAAGGTTCATTGGCCAAGCTCCATCTATCAGCGAACTGGGGGGGAGGGGGGCTGCCCCACTTGCTTCTGAGGAACTTGAAACATGGAATACATTTATTTATCCTTTACCCTCTATTGATCACTTGTTTCTCACTGAATGGGTAACCCTTCAAATTCGAGATTTATGATTCTACTCCAACAGCTCAGATCAGGATGGCAGAAATAAGGTTCGTTTATTTGTATTTTTCAATATCTACTTAGAGTTCACACAGGTTTTCCTCTCAAAAACCTTATTAAAGGGACCGAAGTAACTTACATGGCTCTGGAAAAACCATTCCACTACTTTCTTTTATATATTCCAAGTTAGGCCACTAGGAATAAAATAATTATTTTACAATTATATTTACAAGATTGATAATAAAGTAATTTAAATAGATTTGTTTTTTCTCTCTAAACCTGATTATTGTATGGGTGACGTAAGGGAGGCAAATGTTTCCTCTGAGTGCCTGACTCAATTAATAGTTCCTGCCTAGAGAACGACATTGAGAAAAATTCAGAAGCTGAATTGGGCCCATAGAGGAAAAAGTATCATGATTACTTAATATTCACTCAAATTAACAGTTGCAATTAAACACAGTTTATCATCCTGTAAAGATTTCCCTGTTCAGAAAAGCATGAAACCGATTGTAGCATTTATTATTTTTTCTCAGCCTTTGATTCTCTTGTGAATTAATTTGATCTGGGGTTCTAGCTATACATTCCTAAAATAAACTTGCACCTCAGTTTTTACTCCAGTAATTGGCCAAATGATAATCTCAAAACTGCACCCTGTCTGCCAATAAGATAGAGGGATTTCTTGCAGGAGAAAAACTGATGAGAAAAAGGTCCTACTTGGCATTGGAGTGCATGTTGGGTGCTTCTTCTCAATCTGCTGTGGGACCTGGATAAATTACATAAGTGGGACCTGCTGTGGGACCATGGATAAGTTACATAATCTGTACTTCGTTTTCTGTATCCACACATAACAGTAATACAAGGGCCTGCTTATAACACAATGCTGTCGGGGTTATGGATGGCAATGACGATATCCGAGAAAGACCATCACATTCCTTCGAAAAAGGTCAACCCAGCATCTCTGAAAGGTGGAGGGGTTGGGGAGTGCTGAGGTAGCAGAATGAGTCCTTATCTCACTGTTCTTACAATGATGTTGCTGTTTTCTTTTTAGATTCCTTTTTAATTGAAAGTATTGCTCATCCCTTGGTTGAAAGTGCATGTACACATTTTTGTACTCTTAATACTTTACTCCTTGTTTGGATTTGTTATGAGACTGGCATCTGTGAGGGGGTTACTAGGTAGGGAGGACCAATTATAGTTGTTGACTTTCGAGTTTGTTTCCAAGACATAAAGTCGTGGATGGTTTTAAGGCTTTCTAAATTATAATTATTCCTGTTTAGTGTTTTGAAATTTTATATCCATATATGGATAAATGGAAGGAATATTGACTTATATGAATTATTTAATGGAAAACCTGGAATTCATTGTCACTGGATAAGATTGCAAATCTTATCATTTTAGAGCTGGAAGAAACTACAGGGACTTAATTTGACTTTCTCAATTTGTAGATGGCAGAGAAGCCAAGCAAGAGGGCACAGAAAAGTGGTGCTGATGGGAGCTGGTGGGGGGCTTTGACCATGGCGATGGCCAAGGTGTGGGAGCTAGTTCTCAGGTAGAGAATCAACAGAATTTGGTGACCACATGGGTTAATAAGGGAGGTGGTGAGGAGATAGAAGACATGAGAAAGGTGACTATTTCGACCTTCATGGACCGAGTAGTTGGTCATAACTGAAGGCATTTCTGCCAGACCCACTTCCCCTAACTCTACGGATCTTGTGCATCTATGTCCCCACCTTGTTTGTCTGGACATGCAGTTGTTGGCTTGTTAGGCACAGTGGTGAGATAAGACTGACTTGACTTTTCTCTCATTAATTCACTTCACAGATACTTAGTGAGCACCTACTATGTGTTTAGCCCTGCTCACCTCTGAGGACGTAAAGGTAAGATATGGGGCCTGCCCTTGAGGAATTTGTAGCCTAATAGGGAGAAACAGATGTGTAATCAGGTGTGATAAAGTGAAACTCTCAGTTTCAGTGACCAAAAATATCTCCAGACATTGCCAAGTATCCAATAGGGACAAAATTTCTTCTGATAGAGTACCCCTGATCTATATGGTACCATGAGGACCATAGAGAGGAGGGGGTAATTCTCTTTGGGTGGAGTCAGAGTTTGAGCCATATCTCGAGATGGGCAGGTGATCCTCAGGTGGGTTTCAAGAACTGAGCCTTCCACCAGAGGGGGTAGTACAGGAGGTAGGACTTCATATGTGTTGGGTCATTGACAAATTGGCAAAGGAGGAGACCAGAGAAGTAGGCGGCCCAAGAAATGAAAAGCCTTTTACACCATATGAGAGAATTTGGATTTTATCTTACAGGCAAAAGAAGCTATCAAAGCTTTATAAGCAAGGAATAATATGGCCAGATTGGCAATTTAGAAAAGTGACTTTGTAGACAAGATTGAAGGTAAATTGAAATGGGCAGAGGATGGAGGTAGAGAGACTGGTGAGGAGACTCTTCCAATAATCCAGGTGAGAGGGGGGATATGAGTTATGTTTCAATGAAAATGTGATGACTCTCTGGTCAAAGTGACTGGGTGAGTGGGGCTGATGTCCAACTGAGGGGATATGAGGGAAGAAAGAGCTTTTGTTTAAAGGTAGGTAGGCACAATAAGTTCAGTGTTAGTCCTATTGAGCTAGCAGTGTCCATAGTATATCTGTGTGAAAATGTACAGTAGACACTCAAATATTTAGAGTTGAAGATCAGGACAGATGGTGACCAAGATCCTCACCTTTCACCATTGCTGACTGTGGCAGCAGCCTCCTCTGCTGGGTCCTCGAGACACATGAGCATAGATTCTCCAAACAATGTGCTCTGTTGCTGGCTTGAACTTTGGGCCCTAACCCCTAACTGGTCTTCTACCTTGGCCGGTTGAGTTAGATGCTTTGTAGGCATTGAGGGCCCTCTTGGCTCTTTCCTTTAGGACTTAAAAAGCTGATCAGGAAAAAAAAGTCCGATGGCCTGATCCTAGGCCTTGTGTCCTTAGGTTTTGACATTATAGTTAAGAGCAGAGCTGACCTCAGTTAACCACTCCATACTTCCTTTACCCCAAGCCCCATCCTAGTGCCCACTAGGTTATTCCTTGATTGTAGGTAACCCTCCATTCCAAATCAGGAGGTATTCCTGATTGCCAAGTGGGAGGGAAGAGGGAGAACGACTGAAAGAGAACGTCGCACATGGAAAAGTGATCATGAGCAGCTTTGGCTCCATTAGACTTCAGTTTAGAATTTGTTCCCATCACAAATGATTCATTTCCTGTTTCTGGTGGCTTGTGTGACCCTGAGGATGTTATTTTATATATTACCTGTTTCAGTGTTGGGCTATAGAAGGGATGGAGGGGGAGGAAGAGAGAAAAAGAGGGAGGGTAAGAGAGATATTGAGATCCTAGAGCAGTGCTTCCAATCTTTGCCCATTATGACAAACATAGAAAATGATAGTATTTGAATAGCATACTGGGGCAAACAAAGGGATTTGACAGTATCTATAAAAGGCTTGGTGATAAAGTTATATCTTTGATATATAATCATGGTAAAAATAAAATGCGAAGTATTAGGGATTCAATATCAGAAAATTTGTATACTAATAAAATATTTTCAATTTTAAAATAGAATCTTGAAATGGGTGAAGGCAGTCAAAAGTTACAAACTTCCAGATAGAAAATAAATAAATAATGGAAATGTTTAGTACAGCATGGTGACTGTAGTTAATAGTACTATATTGCATAAGAGTAGATTTTTAAAAAAAGATTTTATTTATTTATTTGAGAGAGAGAGAACGCACAAGCAGAGGGAATGGCAGAGGGAGAGGGAGAAGCAGGGAGCCTGACGCGGGGCTAAATCCCAGGACCCTGGGATCATAACCTCGGCCAAAGGTAGATGCTTAACCAACTGAGCCACCCAGGTGACCCGAGAAAGTAGATCTTATAAAGTCATTACAAGAAAAATATTTTTTTAAACTATGTATGGGGATGGAAGTTAACTATTAAGACTTATTGTAGTGCTCATTTGCAATATATATATCAAATCCTTATGTTGTATTCCTGAAACCAACGTATTATATGTCAATTATATCTCAATTTAAAAAAAGTAAGGTACACTTTATTTTTTAAAAAGGATTTATTTTTGGGGGGAGGGGCAGAGGGAGAGAATCTCAAGCAGACTCCCTGCTGAGCACCAAGCCCCATGTGGAATCATCTCCTGACCCAAGAGATCACGACCTGAGCTAAAACCAAGAGTCAGCCCCTTAATCAACTGAGCGGCCCAGATACTCCATGTTCACACAATTTTTGTTTTTATTTATGTATTTATTTTCTAGCTTCTGAGGTATAATTGACAAAAACTATATATATTTAAGGTATATAACACAATAATTCAATATACATTGTGACATGCTTTTTAAAGCTATTTTTTTACAACCACTTGAAAATTTATGCAAGTTAAAGAATCAAATATCTTTTCTTTCACCAACAAATGTCATTTTCACACTTCTTGTGATGAGGCAAAAGGATTTCAAATCCAGTCAGATTTTTTCGAAAGTAAGGAGTATTTCAGAATAACGATGATACTTTCAGGAGCACGAAGCGCCGCTAACGAACCTTCACAGCGCAGCTAGAGGGGAAGCTGCCGGAAGTGAGGGGGAGGGGCCAGCAGAAGCCACGCCCCCGCCCCGGGCCTCCCTTCGTGCTGCGCAGGCTCTTCTGCGTCCCTGTCGGGGACCTTCGTCCTTAGCCGCAGGGGCGGCCCTGAAGCAGTAGATCCGTCAGCGCCCAGCTTGTCGAGCCTGTCAGTGAGTGTTGAATGGCCTTACGTTAATACCTGGGTGCCTGTGGGCATTGCGGCTGACCCCACTTGATTGCCTTTGAAAAGTCTGGATGGAGGCTACTTTGTGGGGGGCGGGCTCCCAACACCTGCTGTCCCCCCAGCCCTGAAGCTGCCTCAGTGGGCTGAGAAAATCAGTACTAGATTTCACATCTGTGATGTATCCATGGCACGTGCGGTGGGAAACTGCTCTAGAGGGGCGGTTCTCACTTTAGCAGCATCAGAATCACCTGGAGGGCTTATTAACACACTGCCGTACCTGACACACCTGTCCCGCCACCGTTTCTGATTTAGCAGGTCTGGGCTGAGGCCTAAGAATTGGCATAGCTAACAAGTTTTCAGGTTATGCTGGTGCTCTGGAATCACACTTGAGAAGCACGGTCATAGAGGTTAAACAATGTTTTCTAAATACTCCCTTTTAAAGCAGCCCCTTCTCACTCCCTTACCCTGGCTTATTTTTCTCAAGAGCAGTTATCATTACTTGATATATATTTGTCTGCTTTTGCTTGTCTTTGGTAAGATTCAGGAGAACAGGCCCTTTGTTTTGCTCACTGTTTTAGTCCCATCTTCTAGAACAGTGCCTGGAACATAGTAGGAGCTGAAAGATATTTGTTGCTTAAATGAACATGCTATTTTGGAAGGCGGCAGCCGAAGCTGAAATTATAAGAGTGAAAAAGGTCACTCAGAAAGAAGGGGGACAGTAAAAAGGAGAAGGGTCAAGGACAGACCCTGGGGTACGTGGGCATTTAATATCAGAAATAGGAAATAGAGCAGAAAGCTGGGAGCCAAGCCTGGTGCAGCAGCATAGAGACCCACTGAGGAGAGATTTTTCACAAAAGGAGGGGACATCAAGAGTAAACATCAGAGATCATCTAAGATGAAAAGACTGAAAAGTCCATAAGATTTGTCAATTACAAGATTTGTCATTGATGATTTTGGTAAAAGTAACTTAAGAACACTGTGCAGAGTAGCGGTCTCCTTGCTTAGTGAATGGTGGATGAAAAAGTGGAAAAAAAAATGTGTGGATTGTTTATTCAAGGATTTGGCCATGCAGGAATGGCCACAGAGGTATACAGGTCAAAAGAGTGTGTTTCTGTCTCTCACTCCCTGTGTCTGTGTTGTGTAAGATAAAAAGGATTCGAGCATAATTTTATGTTATAGGAAAGGAGTCTGTAAGGAGATGTTGAATATACAGGACTGGGTAATCATAGCCAAAGGTCATGGTCCTAGAGGAGTTAGGATAGACTCAAGAGTGGGATGGTTGAGCCCTCCCCTGCTTAGACCAGGAGGAAAGATGAGAGCGCGGCTGGTGTAGAGGCCTGGGTTGGAAGTTGAGGAGGTTCGTACATGAGAGCCTCTATTTTCTCTGGGAGTCCAAGTGAAGTCATTTTCTAGTGGTGAGGTAGGACTGGGTAAAAAGTGTAGGAGGGATGGCAAAGGTTGGAGTAATTGCTTTGGGAACTAGAATTGAACAGTGGCATCAAATGGTCCCAAATCAGGCGTAATGTTAAAAAAAAAACAACTTTGGGAGGTAGGAATGCTATATTGGTTCTATGATGAGCTTTAACTCACCTACTCCCTCTGTTTATCTGCAGATCCTCTCCTTCCTGTCATGAGGCACATATTAAAGCTGCAGAAGATTAAAAAAACACAAAAACTTTCCTGGCTGTTTTCTAAGGCGGCAAAGCTGTAGGAGCAGCTGCAATTGAAACACACTCCCAGAGGCAAGCAGGGCTGGGAGGAGGCCCGTGGGAGCCTGCTAATTAGCAGAATTAACTCTGATCATCATAATAGGCAGCAGGGTGGAAAACACGTTGGTCTAACTCACACAACTCTCTGGTTGTGCTTAATTAATGGCAGGATCCCAAGGAATGAACTCGACAAATAACCCACTAAGTCTTTTCGGTTTGTGTAACAACAAAAGCAAACAAACCAACAAAACACAGTTCCAGGTCTGGGGAACAGAGGTATCTCATGAGTGAGAGACGTGGTTTGTCACCCTGTTCCCAGAACTAAATCAGATCCCAGAGCCTGTTGAATGTAGCCAAATATATATATATATTTTAAAGATTTTATTTATTTATTTGACAGAGAGAGATACAGTGAGAGAGGGAACACAGCAGAGGGAGTGGGAGAGGGAGAAGCAGGCTTCCCGCCGAGCAGGGAGCCCGATGCGGGGCTCGATCCCAGGACCTGGGATCATGACCCGAGCCGAAGGCAGACAGACGCTCAACGACTGAGCCACCCAGGCGCCCCTGTAGCCAAATATTCTTAAGGACGCTGCTGAAACGCTGTCCCTAAGCCCTGCAAACCTTCGTCCTGGCTTTTCCCCAAAGGCCTTGTGATCCTTTTAGGGTAACTGCTCTGAAGAAAAGGAAGTACCTACATTTTTTCAGTGACTATACCTTACTAATTCTAAACTAACACTAATTTCTGGGACCCCAGATGTCACTGTTTGCCATCAGCATTCTGAGCTTACAGGGGTTAGGTGATAATTGAATTCGGGCCCAAGTTCACCTTTGGATAGGGCAGGTGGGACTGTGAGTCCATCCTGTGGTTATGTACGCTACTTGCCAAGTGAAGAGCTAGAATAGGAATCCGAGTAACTGACAGAATTCCTGCGCTGGCACATTCACTCACTGAGCAAGGGCTCTTCTGGTAGGAAACACCAAGTGGAGGGCAAAATAATACCTTAAAAGCACTATCACATACCAGGAGAATTGCAGAGGTGAGTGTCCCCATCAAAGGTGTGAAGGATGCCAGTGTGATTATTCCCACCTCATTCCCATTCACTTCCCAGGTTATATACCACAAAAGACAGTGCATTATTGGAAACCCAAGCAAGTGATGACTCCAATTGCAGCTACTCTTACAATGGGGTCTCCTTACCCAAGTAACTCAAACAGCCCCTGACACTTGGTTTGCACGTTATTGGTCTGGGATTTAGCTCCAGAATATCGTTTTAAAGATCTCCTTTTACACATTATGCACTGATACCTTTCTAGATTCATTCATAAGTTTTATGTTTTTATTGACTATCCCTCTTTGTTCTATCTTTGTTCATGTCTGTATATCCATTTCTTCACTTTAAAGTGGGGATCATAATTGTATCTCTCTCAGAATAACTGGGAAGAAAATTAGATAATCTTTGTGAAGAGCATCGAGTCAGTGCTCAATATGTGGTAGCTGTTATCTCAGATAATTGGGAATGAGAATCTGGGATACTTTTTTCAACTCATTGTTCATTTTGCAGGAGTCATTCTCAAGTTACTTAGTGACCTGATAAGCTTTCTGAATCTTACATGTCGACCAATGTTTTTTCTTTTTCTGCATGTAATGCTGATTTGGCTGGATAAAGGATTCCAGTTTCAGCTTTGAGGATAATGCTCCATTGAAAAATCCAATGGCAATCTCAATTTCATTGCTTTATAGGTAATCTCTTTCTATATAAAATCTCTTGATTCCCTTTCTCCTAGGCTTTGTCTAGGATGGGATCTTTTTTTATTAGTTATTCTAAGGACTCAGTGGGCCCTTCTAATCTGAAATGTGTTTTTCTTCACATCTGGGACATTTTCCTTCTTTTTAAACTCCCAAACCTCACCACCATTCTTTCTGATTCATTTTTCACCTCTCATCACTTTCCTTTTTGTTGCCTTGTCCATTCTACTATAAACCCATAAATCTTTTCTATGATGTGTCTTTCAGGGATTCCTCAGTATACCTGGCTCGTTGATGGAACATATTTTTCCCAGAGCTTTTTTGGATTTAACATGTCATGGAATTTTAGATGGAAAATAAAGTACAGGTGTGTGCACAGGTTTTCTTAATTCAGATTCCTTGGTTATGTTTTGGTTTGTTGTGTTCCTTTAATTAGACTGTACATTTTGAGGTCTTTATACCATTCCTATTCTGTACCTCTTAAGCTTTTTTCTGGTTTTCAAGGACTTTAGAAAATTGGCTCATTCTCCCTATCCAGTAAACACATCCCCAGGTTATTTCTTCAAATACATTCTCTTCTTTAGTTTCCCAGCTCGTTTGTCTCCAGTGGCACCTGGAAGGTTCTTCACATTCATTCAAGAAGCTCTCCGCGCCCCGCCTGCTCTCTTCCGGGAGCCCAAGTTGCATCTGGCTCTGCAGTGATTCTCCACCAAGCTTCAGGGTCGCCTGTAATTTTACCCCAACAGCGTTAGGCTTGCTGAATCAGAATCTCTGCGGATCAGACCTGGGTATCATTCGGGTATCATTCTCTCCCCTCCCCGCCCCCAACTTCAATAAGCTCCACAGGTGATTCTGAGGCACACCCAAGTTCAGAACCTCGAGGCCCCCTCCCCCCCTCCTCCTGCCTGCGCATCGCTAGGGCGGACGGCCCCCTGTCCCCGCCCCTGCCAGGCCGGGGAGGTGGTCGGAGAGGTTCTCGAACCGCAGCCCCACCTCGCGTCTCCCAGCCACGTCGGAGGAGGTAGGCGCCGGCGATCCCCCGAGGGAGCCAACGCTGCCCGAGAGACCGGTCTGGCGGCCCCGCGCCGCCCAGTCCCCCAGCCCCGACCCCCGAGCGACCGGCCCTGCCCAACGGTCGCACCGGCCGCGCGCCCCCGGGGCTGGACCGCGGCGCCGGGTCGCAGGCCGCCCGCCCTCGGGCACTGGTGCGCAGGCGCGCGGGCTCCTTGGCGCTGCTCCTCGTCGGCGGCTGGGCGGGAGAACCCCTTTGACCGGCCCGGCCCGCAACGGCAGCGCCCGCGCTGTGGGCGACACGGGTGAGGGGCGGCGCGCCACCTGCCTGCCGCCCGCCGGCCTTCCACCCCGCGGCGTGGGCAGTCGGGGTCGCGGGAAGGAGAGCTGCTCACACCGCCTGGGGCGGGGAGAGACGTTGGGGGCGGGGAGGGGACCCCTTGGCCCCGGCAAAAAGGAGGTCGTTGACTTGGGTAAGAGGAAGCGGGCGGCCTCCCGGTCGGTCTGGGCCGGAGCAGGTACGCTGGTGCGAGGTCTTCACCTGGAGCCCTCTCCGTGGGCTGGGGAAGGCGGTATTGCGTTTGCCTCCTTCCCGGGCCTTTTCCCAGCGTCGACGACGGATGCTGTCTGATGCGAAGTTTGCGGTGTAGACTAAGACCCCAAACAAACCCTTGTTAATGCTTCAGCAAAACAAAACAAAACACAAAACCCAACGAGCCCGGAACTTGGGACTTCGCACACATTAGCCAGGGGCGGTGATTTCTCAGGCGTGCAGCTTAATCAACACAGGTTGAGATTTAGAGTTTGAATTGTGTGAGGGCTTTGCGAAATGCAGCGTTTCAGAGAACCCTCACGGTTTTGCTTCTGCTTTATCACCTTTAGAACTCGCTTCTTGGTTGTTTATATTCCACTATTGATCCTTTTAACACCCCCCGCCCAACTTGGGTTTATTTGCTTTTCTCATGAGCCATGTTTCTATCTTAAATCCGGTAAGGTGCAATGTCTGAACAAGAGCGTGTACAGGAATGCCTGAGGAAAGAAATAAGGTCACTTCTCATTTCCACCAAAGATGGTTTGACCCCACAGCAGTTGGAAAAGGAGTACCTTTTGATGGTTGGCAGCCATTTGCCACTCCGAATCCTTGGCTATCGGTCAACTATGGAGCTGGTGTTGGACATGCCTGATGTTGTCACTGTCTGCCCCTGTGGGGATGGTACTGTAATACTGAAAGGTAAGCTTAAGATTTAAGATCTATAAGCTAAGCAATAATGATTACTTAGGAAGGAATTATTCTAGCAAATAAATAGGTGATAGGGATTAAGGGGTGCACTTGTGATGAGCACCGGGTGATGCATGGTGTTGAATCCCTATACTGTACACCTGAAACTAATATAACACTGGATTTAACTGGAATTGAAATAAAAACTTGAATTGTTATAGCAGTTATCCTGCATATAGCAATTATCCTGCATCCCAGCGAGGGGATTTTAATATTTTGAGGGGGAGAGGGTTCATGGTTACCTTTGAGGTTGTGGGAAGAGTGAAAGCTTTAGCAAAATCAAGAAATCTTTCCCCAGAGAAAGGTGCATTCACAAAAACTACAGTTTACATATGATTTCAGATTGCACCTTAAATTGGGAGAAGCATAACAATGGGAATTTTAAATTATGAACTCATGTTTTAAATTTCATGAAACAAACATTGCAGGGAAGTTTGTTCATCTTGAGAGTTTCAGGTATTTCAGGAGTCAGCGGTAATGCTAAATACTGGGATTTATCTTTCTGTCTTCATCCTCTGGTAGAGGAGCTAACAAGTGGTTGTAAAGTACAAGAAATGGAGGAACCAAGGGTTCATGTTTATAATGCTACCTAGATACACAGCTCCTTGGAGAGTTAAGAATTGTCTATATAACCACAGATGCAAAGGATAAAGAAAGGAGTTAAGTTTTCACCTAAATATGATTTCTTTTTTCACACCTCCTTAGCCATTCCAGATGAATCCACCAAAGGAATAGCAAGTTTGGTTGCAAAACAGAGGAGCAGCCAAAAGGTTCGAAACTCCGTGCAGAAGGGAAGGGCCAGTGTTTGCTCTGGGCCGAGCTCCCGTCGGCGAGTACCTTACCGAGGAAGGGTGCCCCCCATTCTTCCAGCTGTTGTGAAGAGTGAGTTGAAAGACCTCTTGGCGTTATCTCCTGTTCTCCTTTCTGATTTTGAGAAGGCATTTGTCAGACGATTTGGACGTTCATTCCAGTATGTGCAGTATGGATTCCTCTCTATGTTTGAAGTGCTTAATGCTGCTTCGGATGTCATTTCTGTAGAGCAGACCAGAGCAGGTTCTTTGTTGATGCTAAAGAAGGGCGTATCAGAGGAAAAGCAGAGAGGATGGCCAACAGGTAAGCATGCGAGCATTAGTCACTGTATTGTGGGTTAGCAGAATTTGGAGCAGTCCTGGCTATGGAAGTGTGTAATGTCTCAGCTCCCAGAGTTTGTCAAAAGGTGCATCCTGGCGCTCCCACTTGCTGGCTGAGTGATCTCGAGCAAGTTACTTAAAACGTCTAAGTCTTAGGTTCCTCCTCCAGATTAGGAATAATAATACTTGCCTCTTGGAGTTGTGCTGAGGATTAAATGAGATGAACTCAGAAAAGTGCCTCGCATTTAGTAAGCTTATGATAAGTGGTAGCTGTTACTATAAAAACACAAGATCTGCTTTCTCTGGAGCACTGTAAATGAACATGAGTCCTGTGTGTTCATGTAAAGCTATAACGTGGGAAATGAGATTAAAAAAAAATACTGGTCACATTTGCCATCTAATTTTTGCTGGCACAGATCTTTGATAACCTAGCAAGCACTGCAGTAATTTATGTAGTGTAACTATAACCACCTTATTTAGCGTTTTACCTTGGATTCTCATTGCCACACCATAGAAGGGTGAATAACCCAATCTTAGAGATAAGGAAAAGAAAGCTCAGGAAAGTTAAATGACTTTTCCAAAGTTGCATGACTAGGAAAGTGTTACAGCCAGGGTTTGATACTCAGCTCTTAATACTGTTCAGTGCTTTTCTTACCCAGTTGTTGTCCCTCTTGTTTTTGTTTTTTTAATGTATATATTTATTGAAGTATAGTTGACACACAATGATCCATTATTTTCAGGTGTACAACATAGTGATTTGACAACTTTGTACGTATGCTGTGCTCACCACAGTATAGCTACCACATTATTACAATACCATTGACTGTAGTCCCTATGCTGTGCCTTTCGTCCCTGAATCACTGTCTCAAAGTCTCAGAAGACCAATGTGATCATTTTTATGGTGCCTCACTAGATCCTTGACAGTACAGAATCTATACACTGAGTGTATTTGGAGAATTTCTATGCCTATTTCAGTGATTTTTCTTTTTCTCTAAAATCTGTATTTAGAGTAATGTAGGTGAAACCATGAGAAAGTCCCAAGTGTAGAAACCAATACTTAAACTATGATAGGAAGTATAATTTGATGAAGATATCCTAGGGTGTTTACATGCTCTGGTCAGGGAAGACTGCAGGGGCCAGTGAGTATTCTTGAGTTGCTCAAACTTAGGGATACAAACTCATCATGCTGTTAAACTTACAAGAGGTTGACTTGTATAAAGCAGTTTGCCAACTTATTGAATGAGGGGAGCGATATTCCTTCCCAGTGATTGGATTGTTCATGTTTCCCATCTGTGGACCCTTCATCCTGTCATCAGGATACATTGGAAACAATTTGTGTGTGTGTGTGTGTGTGTGTGTGTTTGTGCGCGCGCGCGCGCGCTTGATCTTATGGTAAAAGCTAAGCTATAATGAAGTCTAGTGATAGATCGTTCGTGTTGTACATCAACATATATCTCCCCAGTGGTATTTTCCTCCTACAGATCTTGAAGAAAAATATCTGTACTCTAGAATATCCTTTATTCTGTAGCTTTTTTATTCCCCTTTCTTGCTCCCATACTACTAGGTGATTGTGTGGTTTGAGAAGCATAATTTTAAGCAGACTCCTTACTTGGAGGCTTTTTGACCTCCTAAACAGGACACAGCTTTTTAGGTTTTTACCTATTGAAACCTCCCTCTTTGTAATTATATTCAGGTGGCCTTAAGTGGAGTTTTTAGGTAGCCCCAACCTTTTCAGTAACACACTTAATGATCTCTTGGTTTTCGTCTATAGATGACGAGAATCTCTTCCATTGTATGTAGATTTTATTTGGCAATATGAAAACATAAGCTTACTTTCCTTAATTGTTATTTCAGAGTTGAGGGCAGTTAGGTCACAGTAGCCTCTATAGATAACCACCGGAAAATAAAGTAGAAATCGTTAGTGACAACTTTTCTCTGTTCTTTTATTCACAAAAGGAGGGAAAATGTTTACTCAGCCTTTTAGAATGAAGCAGGGGTCGTACTCCACAGGCTCCCCAGTTGCAAAGGCCCGCTTTTCACAACCCACTTCAAACATGGAACTACCGAGGCAAATATTGAACGTGGAAAAGACTTTTAAGTCAAGTGCAGTAGAGACTTCAAGGCTGAATCACACTGAAAAATTAAACCAGGTAAGAGATCTGATTTTGGAGATATAAATACACCAAAAATGTGTTTAAATTCAGTATTTATTACTTAGAACTGATGGAAAAGCTTACCTTTTAAAATTAAAGTCATTTCGTATTTGAGCATTTTCTATGGTTGTGTTGATTATTAGCTAGTAAGAGGTGGCACTGGGAAAAAAGTACAATTTTATCAGTTCCTATGGTTTCTTTGACAGGTTTCCCCTGATATTCGAAAGTAAAGTGTTCCTAGGAAAGCTTTCTTAAGTTGAACTGGTATAAAGCAAGGAAACAGTTACCATTAATTTATATGGAAATTATTTTGAACATTCCCAGACCCTCAAAATAATCTCTAGTGGGCATTTCTGATACCTTAAGACACATCTTGCTAATGGTTTTTCTGATACCTTAGGACTTACCTTGGTAATTGACACACAAAATAAATGAGATAAAGCACAGCATCAAGCCACCATAGCTTGATGCTGAATGAAGTTCTTGGGGAAGGAGGTTGGCGGTGCCTCTCCGGCTGCTCAGAGTGCACATAGCCCCTATAACCACTCATTGCAAAACAAATGCTGGATGCTGTTTTCACTTCTGAAAATCCTCTTTCGATTTCTTTGAATTAGCAAAAACAAGAACTAACTCTAGATCCTTCATAAAAGCAAAGGGGCATAGTGTGAACTTTTGAAAAGCAAGGGGTACCTGTACTTTCTGCAGATGACCCTCAAATCTCTCTCTAGTTTCAGCTTCTCACCAAAGTCCTAGAAGTATATTTGCAACTTACCTCGTGGATATCTTCACTCGAATGGCTGGCCTGAGCACTACAGTGCTGGTATTTTTTTGACTATGTATACACTGAAGGATTTTTCAACAAAAGCTACTAGAATATAACCAAGAAAGGCCTGGTTAAATTAGCAAGATAACCTTTTTTTTGCATTAAAAATTAATTATATTTTATTTAAATTCAATTAACAGTGTATTAGTTTCAGAGATAGAGTTCAGTGACTCATCAGTTGTATATAACAGCCGGTGCTCATTACATCACGTGCCCTCCTTAATGCCCATCATCTAGTTACCCCATGCCCCCAACCACTCCCCTCCAGCAACCCTCAGTTTGTTTTCTATAGTTAAGAGTCTCTTAGGGTTTGTCTCCCTCTCTGATTTCGATTTGTTTTATTTTTCCCTCCCTTCCTCTATGCTCCTCTGTCTTGTTTCTCAAATTCCACATATGAGTGAAGTCATAGGATAATTGTCTTCCTCTGACTGACTTATTTCGCCTACCATAATACCCTCTAGTTCCATCCACGTCCTTGCAAATGGCAAGATTTCATTTTTGTGATGGCTGAGTAATAGTCCATTGTATATATATACCACATCATCTTTATCAGTTTATCTGTTGTTGGACATCTGGGCTCTTTCCATAGTTTGGCTATTGTGGACACTGCTGCTATAAACATTGGGGTGCAGGTGCCCCTTCGGTCACTATGTTTGTATCTTTGGGGTAAATACTCAATTAGTGCAATTGCTGGGTCATAGGGTAGCTCTATTTTCAACTTTTTGAGGAACCTCCGTACTGTTTTCTAGATTGGTTTCACCAGCTTGCATTCCCATCAACAGTGTAGGAGGGTTCCCCTTTTTCTGCATCCTTGCCAACATCTGTCATTTCCTGACTTGTTAATTTTAGCCATTCTGAATGGTGTGAGGTGGTATCTCATTGAGGTTTTGATTTGTATTTCCCTGATGCCAAGTGATGTTGAGCACTTTTTCACGTGTCTGTTGGCCATTTGTGTGTCTTCTTTGGAGAAATGCCCATTTCTTAACTGGATTATTTATTTTTTGGGTGTTGAGTTTGATAAGTTCTTCATAGATTTTGGATACTAGCCCTTTATCTGATGAGACATTTGCAGATATCTTCTCCCATTCTGTCAGTTGTCTTTTTATTTTTTTTTTTTAAAGATTTTATTTATTTGACAGAGACACGGTGAGAGAGAGAACACAGCAGAGGGAGTGGGAGAGGGAGAAACAGGCCTCCCGCCAAGCAGGGAGCCCGATGCGGGGCTTAATCCCAGGACCCAGGGATCATGACCTGAGCCGAAGGCAGATGCTTAACGACTGAGCCACCCAGGCACCCGTCAGTTGTCTTTTGTTTTTGTTGACTGTTTCCTTTGCCTTGCAAAAGTTTTTTATCTTGATGAAGTCCCAGTAGTTCATTTTTGCCCTTGTTTCCCTTGCCTTTGGAGACCTATCTAGCCAGAAGTTGCTGTGGCTGAGGTCACAGAGTTTGCTGCCTGTGTTCTCCACTAGGATTTTGATGGATTCCTGTCTCACACTGAGGTCTTTATCCATTTTGAGTCTATCTTTGTATATGATATAAGAGAATGGTCCAGTTTCATTCTTCTGCATATGGCTCTCTAATTTTTCCAGCACCATTTATTGAAGAGACTGTCTTTTTTCCACTGGACATTCTTTCCCGCTTTGTCGAAGATTAGTAGACCATAGAGTTGAGGGTCCATTTCTGGGCTCTCTATTATGTTCCATTGATCTGTGTGTCTGTTTTTGTGCCAGTACCATACTGTCTTGATGATGACAGCTTTGTAATAGAGCTGGAAGTCTGGAATTGTGATGCCACCAGTTTTTTTTTTTTTTTTCCCCCCAACATTCCTTTGACTATTTGGGGTCTTTTCTGGTTCCATACAAATTTTAGGATTATTTGTTCCAGCTCTGTGAAAAAAGTCGATGGTATTTTGGTAGGGATTGCATTGAATGTGTAGATTGCTTTAGGTAGCATAGACATTTTAACAATATTTGTTCTTCCAATTCATGAGCATAGAACATTTTTCCATTTCTTTGTGTCTTCCTCAATTTCTTTCATGAGCGTTCTATAGTTTTCTGAGTACAGATCCTTGGCCTCTTTGGTAAGGTTTATTCCTTGGTATCTTATGGTTTTGGGTGCAGTTGTAAATGGGATCGATTCCTTAATTTTTCTTTCTTCTGTCTCATTGTTAGTGTATAGATATGCAACTGATTTCTGTGCATTGATTTTATATCCTGCCACTTTACTGAATTCCTGTATGAGTTCTAGCAATTTTGGGGTGGAGTCTTTGGGTTTTCCATATAGAGTATCATGTCATCTGCAAAGAGTAAGAGTTTGACGACTTCTTTGCCTATTCACATACCTTTTATTTCTTTTTATTGTCTGTTTGTGAGGCTAGGACTTCTATGTTGAACAACAGTGGTGATAGTGGACATCCCTGCCGTGTTCCTGACCTTAGGGGAAAAGCTCTCAGTTTTCCCCCAATGAGAATGATATTTGCTGTGGGCTTTTTGTAGATGGCTTTTATGCTATTGATGTATGTTCCCTCTATCCCTACACTGTGGAGAGTTTTAATCAAGAAAGGATGCTGTACTTTGTCAAATGCTTTTTCTGCATCTGTTGAGAGGATCATATGGTTCTTGTCCTTTCTTTTATTAATGTGGGGTGTGTCACATTGATTGATTTGCAAATGTTGAACCACCCTTGCAGCCCAGGAATAACTTTCATTTAGTCGTGGTGAATAATCCTTTTAATGTACTGTTGGATTCTATTGGCTAGTATCTTGGTGAGAATTTTGGCATCCCATGTTCATCAGGGATATTGGTCTGTAATTCTCCTTTTTGGTGGGGTCTTTGGTTTTGGAATCAAGGTCATGCTGGCCTCATAGAAGGAATTTGGAAGTTTTCTTCCCTTTTTAGTTTTTGAAACAGCTTCAGAAGAATAGGTATTAATTCTTCATTAAATGTTTGGTAGAATTGCCCTGGGAAGCCATCCGGCCCTGGACTCTTCTTTGTTGGTAGATTTTTGGTTACTGCTTTGGTTTCCTTGCTGGTTATGGGTCTGTTCAGATTTTCTGTTTCTTCCTGGCTCAGTTTTGGTAGTTTATATGTTTCTAGGAATGCATCCATTTTTTCCAGATTGCCTAATTTGTTGGCATGTAGTTGCTCATAATATGTTCTTATAATTGTTTGCATTTCTTTGGTGTTGGTTGTGATCTCTCCTTTTTCATTCATGATTTTATTAATTTGGGTCCTTTCCTCTTTTCTTTTTGATAAGTCTGGCCAGGGGTTTATTGATCTTACTAATTCTTTTATAGAACCAGCTCCTAGTTTCGTTGATTAGTTCTGTTCTTTTGGTTTCTATTTCATGGATTTCTGCTCTAATCTTTATTAATTCTCTTCTCCTGCTGGGTTTAGGCTTTATTTGCTCTTCTTTCTCCAGCAACTTTAGGTGTAGGGTTAGGTTGTGTATTTGAGACCTTTCTTGTTTCTTGAGAAAGGCTTGTATTGCTATGTACTTCCCTCTTAGGACTGCCTTTGCAGCATCCCAAAGGTTTTGAACAGTTGTGTTTTCATTTTCATTTGTTTCCATGAATTTTTTAATTCTTCATTAATTTCCTGGTTGACCCATTCATTCTTTAGTAGGATGCTCTTTAGCCTCATGTATTTGAGTTCTTTCCAACTTTCCTCTTGTGATTGAGTTCCAGTTTCAAAACACCGTGGTCTGAAAATATGCAGGGAATAATTTCACTCTTTTGGTACCGGTTGAGACCTGATTTGTGACCCAGTATGTTTTCCATTCTGGAGAATGTTCTATGTGCACTCGAGAAGAATGTGTATTCTGTTGCTTTAGGATAGAATGCTTTGAATGTATCTGTGAAGTCCATCTGGTCCAGTGCGTCATTCAAAGCCATTGTTTCCTTGTTGATTTTCTGCTTAGATGATCCGTCCATTGCAGTGAGTGGGGTGTTAAAGTCATCTACTATTTTTATTATTATCATCAATGTGTTTCTTTAATTTTGTTATTAATTGGCTTATATAATTGGCTCCTCCCATGTTAGGTGCATAAATATTTATAATTGTTAGATCTTCTTGTTGGATAGACCCTTTAATTATGATATAGTGACCTTCTTCATCTCTTATTATAGTCTTTGGTTTAAAACCTAACTTGTCGGGGCACCTGGGTGTCTCAGTCATTAAGCGTCTGCCTTCGGCTCAGGTCATGATCCCAGAGTCCTGGGATCAAGTCCCACATCGGGCTCCCTGCTCGGCGGGAAGCCTGCTTCTCCCTCTCCCACTCCCCCTGCTTGTGTTCCTGCTCTTGCTCTCTCTCTCTGTCAAATAAATAAATAAAATCTTTAAAAAAAAAAAAAAATAAATAAAACCTAATTTGTCTGATATAAGGATTCCCACCCCAGCTTTATTTTTATATCCATTAGCATGATAAATGGTTCTCCACCCCTTCACTTTCAATCTGGAGGTATCTTTGGGTCTAAAATGAGCCTCTTGCAGACAGCATATGGATGGGTCTTGCTTTTTTACCCAATCTGATACCCTTGTCTTTTGATTGGAGCATTTAGCCCATTTACATTCAGAGTAACTATTGAGAGAGATGAATTTAGTGCCATTGTATTACCTGTTAAGTCACTGTTTCTATATATTGTCTCTGTTCTTTTCTGGTCTAAGTTGTTTAAACGAAGCTCTCTCTTCATTTAAAGGATCCCCTTTAATATTTCTTGCAGGGCTGGTTTAGTGATCACAAATTCTTTTAGTTTGTTTGTCCTGGAAGATTTTTCTCTCTCCTATTTTGAGTGACAGCCTTGCTGGATAAAGTATTCTTGGCTGCATGTTTTTCTCATTTAGCACCCTGACTATATCATTCCAGTCCTTTCTGGCCTGCCAGGTGTCTGTGGCTAGGTCTGCTTTCAGCCTTATGTTTCTTCCTTTGTAGGTTAAGGACCTCTTGTCCTGAGCTGCTGTCAGGATTTTCTCTTTGTCTCTGAGATTTGTAACCGTCACTATTACATGTCCAGGTGTTGACCTATTTGTATTGATTTTGAGGGAGATTCTCCGTGCCTTCTGGACTTGAAAGCCTGTTTCCTTCCCCAGATTAGGGAAGTTCTCAGCTATAATTTGTTCCAATATACCTTTTGCCTCCCCTTTCTCCTCTTCCTCTGGTACCCCAATTATTCTAATATTGTTTCGCTTTATGGTATCACTTATCTCTCAAATTCTCCCCTCATGATCCAGTAGTTCTTTATCTCTTTTTCTCAGTGTCTTTATTCTCCATCGTTTTATCTTCTCTATCACCAATTTTCTCTTCCTCATTTATCTTAGCAGTTAGACACTCCATTTTTGATTGCATCTCAGTAATACCCTTTTTGATTTCAACCTGATTAGATTTTAGTTCTTTTATTTCTCCAGAAAGAGATTCCCTAGTGTCTTCTATGCTTTTTTCAAGCCCAGCTAGTATCTTTATAATTGTTATTCTGAATTCTAGCTCTGACATCTTATGATCATATTGATTAATTCCCTGGCAGTTAGTACTGCCACTTGTTTTCTTTTCTGGGGTAAGTTTTTCCATCTTGTCATTCTATCTAGAGAAGAATAGATGAACAAGAGAACAAAATACAAATATAGCAACCATGACCCCATCAAAATATATACTAAAAAATCAGAAGAGATCAGAAACCAAAAAAAGGAAGAAGAGAGAATATAATCCAACAGGTGGACTGAACAGAGCAATACCCTTGGTCCTGGGTGTATTTTGGTCTGTTAGAAGAATCTAGATCCCAAAATTGTCAGGAAAGAGAAATATATATATATATATATATATATATATATACACAAAAATAAAGTTGAATATAATGAAAGGAAGCCAAAAATAAAGAATATATATAAAAATGTAACTGTAAAAATGAAAATTAAACAAGACTTAAAGAGTTCATAAAATAAGAAACAGTTGAAAAGGAAAAAAAGAAAAAAAATTGAAATTAAATACTAAGGAATCATGAGAAGAAACCCCAAATCTACATACTATTTTATCCTAGTGCTGGAGTTTTGCAGTTCTGTGTGATCGGTAAACTTGGTATTAGCCAGATGTTCCTCCTGGTCTTCTGGGGGAGGAGCCTGTTGCACTGATTCTCAGGTGTCTTTGCCCCCTGCGGAATTGTACCACCCTTGCCAGGGGGCCAGGCTCAGTGTAAGCTGCTTCACATTGCTCTATGTGGCTTTTGTTTCTGAAAGCTTTCTGCCCCACTTTGGGGATGGAAATGAACATGAAAATGGTGGTGCCCCGATCTCCAGCCCTGGAGCTGAAAATTTGCACACCCCAGTGTTTAGTGCACCCTCAGGGAAAAGGAATCACTCACTCTTGTGTCCCTGGTTTCTGTGGGCACTGTGTTCACCCAGCCTGTGACTGAGTGTTTATCTCAGGCACATGACCCTTATCGAGTTTCCAAACTTAAAGACTCCTGCAGTGTGCACTGGGACTGCTCCTCCCATGGCAGGGATGGGGTCTTGCTGTGGTTCTGCCTCTTGATAGGCCCCTGCTTGGAGAGCAGTTGCCCTACCATGCCCCGGCTCGGGGTTAATGGCAACACCGAGCTGAAAGCCCACTCCTGGGCTCGAGGATAGCAGCCGGCTTCCCTGCTCTGATGCTTGGGAACTCTGCTGCACTCAGGCACCCCTGTTCCTTCTGTGACCCTGGGGATCCTGAGACCACACTGTTCCACCTAGGATTCTGCCCGTTTGGCCACCTGAGCACCTTTCAGGCAGGGACTTCCCTCACTGGAACACATTTCTAAAAGTTCTAATTTTGCACTCCACTGCTATATCACTTTCTGGTAGCTGGCTCCCTCCCTCCGGGGTTTATCTTCTGATATATCTTCTTGGGTTCACTTCTCCACACCTCCTACCTTGCAAAAAGTGGTCGCTTTTCTATTTGTAGAATTGAGCAATTCTTTTCTTAGATCTCCAGTTGAGTTCGCAGGTGTTCAGAATGATTTGATAGCTATCTAGCTGAATTCCAGGAACCAGATGAAATTAGGGTCCCCTACTCCTCCGCCGTCTTCCTTCTCAATCCATGCAAGATGACAGCTTAAGTAGAGTTCAGAATAAGCACATGGAAATTAAATTCAAGACATAAAAGTGCCTTACCTGTATAACTTAAAAAAAATTAGCTTTAGTAACAATTTAGGTACAGTAAAATTTACCCATTTAAAATGTACAATTTGAGTTTTGACAATGTAGCCAGTCACGTAATCACCATCAAAATCAAGAAACCATTTCCATCATTTTCAAAAAGTTCCATTATGCTGCTTTGTAATTGATCTCTTTTCCCAGCTATAGCCACAGATATAAAAATCACTGCTTTCTGTGAGTTTGACTTTTTAAGAGTTTCATCTAAATGGAATTAAATAGCATCTAGCTTTTGTGTTTAGCTTCTTAGCATGATGCTTTTGTTACTTTTTTTGTTGCGTATCATTCCACTGTATTGATATACTTCAATTTGTTACCTACTCCCATTAGATGATATTTGGGTTGTTTCCTTTTTGGGGTATTTACATATAAAGCTACTTTGAACATTTGCATATGCCTTGTATGACTGTGGACTTCAGTTCTCTTAGGTAAATACCTAGGAGTAGGATTGTTGGGTCATTTAGTAAGTATATGTTTCACTTTATAAGAAATTGCTGAACTGTTTTCTAAAGTGGCTGTACGATTTTACGTTCCTGTGAACTACATAAGAGAGTTCTAGCTGCATCTTTGTTAACATTTGGTATTGTTAATTTAAAAAATACCAGTCATTTGAGTGGGTGTGTGGTGGTATTTCATTATGGTTTTAATTGGAATTTCTCTAATGATGAATAATGTTGGGTATCTTTTCATATGCATATTTGCCTTTTGTAAATCTTAAAGTATCTCTTCACATCCTTTGCTCATTCTTAAGAATTGAGATTTGTGTTGAGTTGGAAGAATTATATATGAATGGGTACAAGTCCTTTACCAGAGACATGTTATGCAAATGCTTTCTCCTGGTCTGTGCTTGTCTCATTTCCTTAGTTCTGTCTTTCATGAAGCAGAAGCCATTAACTTTGTTGAAATCTAATTTACTTATATTTTTCTTTTGATTCTTGCCTACCTAAACTTTGTTGAATATGAAGTCACAAAAATGTTCTGTGTTTTCTTCTAGAAGTTTTTTGATTTTAATTCTTAGGTCTATTATCCATTTCTTTTTCTTTCTTTCTTTTTTTTTTTAAAGATTTTATTTTTTTGACAGAGACACAGCGAGAGAGGGAACACAAGCAGGGGGAGCGGGAGAGGGAGAACAGGCTTCCCGTGGAGCAGGGAGCCCGATGCGGGGCTCAATCCCAGGACCCTGGGATCATGACCTGAGCCGAAGGCAGACACTTAATGACTGAGCCACCCAGGCGCCCCTCTATTATCCATTTCAAGTTAATTTTTATGTAAGGTACCAATATGGATCAAAGTTTTATGCAATGGCTAGCTAATTCCTCTAGCACTATTTTTTGTAAAACACTGTTTTTCTCACTGAACTACCTTATTACTTTGGCACCTCTGTTAAATCTGTTGACCTCTTGTATATGTAGGTTTTAGGACTCTCTATTCTGGTCATTGATTTACATGTTCTTTTGTCAGTACCACACTATCTTATTACTCTAGTTTTATAACATCTTGAAATTATATAGTTAAGTCTTACAACTTTTTTTTTAAATTGCTTTGTCTACTCTAGGTTCTTTGCATTTTCATATAAACTTAATTTGATATAAATCAGCTTGTTAATTTCTACCAAAAATAAATACACCTCTTGTGATTTTCATTAGAATTACATTGGGTTTAGGGGCACCTGGGTGGCTCAGTCATTAAGCGTCTGCCTTCGGCTCAGGTCGTGATCCCAGGGTCCTGGGATCGAGCCCCGCATCGGGCTCCCTGCTCTGCAGGAAGCCTGCTTCTCCCTCTCCCACTCCCCCTGCTTGTGTTCCCTCTCTCACTGTCTCTCTCTGTCAAATAAATAAATAAAACTTTAAAAAAAAAAATTACATTGGGTCTGTAGATAAGTTTGGGGAGAATTGACATCTTAACAATATTGATCCATGGGCATAGTATATTTCTCCATTTGGGTCTTTAAGTTTTCAGTACTGTTTCATAGGTTAAGTACCCAAGGCCTGCATATATTTTGTTAAATTTTACCCCCACATTTTTCGTATTTTTGATATCATAAAGGATGTTTTCAGTTTATTTTCTAGTTAATTGTTGCTAGTATATAGAAAATTAATTGGACTTTTTTGTATATTGACCTTTATCTTGTGACCTTGAATCAAAGTACTTGATAAACTTATTTCTGTAGTTCAGATCATTCTAGTAGCTATTTTGTAGAGTTGGGATTTTTTTAAAAAAAGATTTATTTACTTATTCATTAGAGAGAGAGAGAGAGGGAAGGGGCACAGGGAGAGGGAGAGAAATCCTTAAGCAGACTCCTGACCCTGAGCGTGGAACCTGATGTGATTGGGGGAGGGGTGATTGATCCCAGGACCCTGAGATCATGACCTGAGCCAGAATCAAGAGTCAGACGCTTAACCGACTGAGACACTCAGGTGCCCCAGAATTGAGATTTTCTGCATAGATCATCATACCATCTGGGAGTAGACAGTTTTACTTCCTTTTCAATCTGTATGCCTTTTTTTCCTTCTTAGATAGGCTGGGCTCTCTGGTATAATAATGCATAGAAGTGGTGAGAGTGGAAATTCTTGCCTTGTTCCTGACTGTAGGGCAAAAATATTCGGTCTTTCATCATTAACTATGGTTTTAACTGTACCATTTTTATAAATGCCATAAACCAGGTTGAGGAAATTCCCTTCTGTTCCTAGATTCTGAGATTTTTTTCCTTGGATGTATGTAGAAATATTCTCCATCCATTAAGATGATTATAGGATGTGATACTGTGATTTACTATATAAAAAATACATTCTTTTCTCTTTTCTGGCACAGAGCTCCTAAAACCCTCGGAATTTTTAAAGCGATGACAGCTTTAAAGGTGTCTTTTATTGTTAATGATGTGACTTTTGGAAATCACCTAAGATGGGGGCTGGTTGCCAGTTGGAGCCAACAATGTGATTAGAGGGTTGGAACCTTTTAGTCCTACCCCCAACCTCCTGAGAGAGGAAAGGGGCTGGAGGTTGACTCATTGGCCCCTGGTGAATGAAGTCAATCAGTTATGCTGTTGGGACAAAACCCTCAAAAAACCCCCAATATGTTGGATTTGGAGAGCTTCTAGGCTAGTGAACAGTAGAGATTTGGGGGGAGAGTGGCACGCCTGGTGAGGGTGTGGAGCTCCATGCCTCTTCCCACATACCTGACTGTATTAATCTCCTCCATTTGTTTCTGAGTTATATCTTTTAAAAAAATTTTTTATTGATTGTTTTCAAAAATTGAGATATAATTAACATATTAGTTTCGATATTCAACATTGATGCATTGATATCATATGTATAATATGAAATGATCGCAGTAGGTCTACTTAACATCCATCACCACACATAGTTAAAATTATTTTTTTCTTGTGATAACTTTTAAGATTTACTCTCTTAGCAATTTTCAATTATACAATACAGTATTATTAATACTGTATTAACTATTATATGTTACTATAATTATATAATGTATGTTATGTAATATCTATTACTCTATATCATTAATACATATAGTATTAAATATATTTGCCATGCTGTACATTACATCTCCAGGACTTTTTTTAAAAGATTTAAAAAATATTTATTTGACAGAGAGCAAGCGCACATAAGCAGGGGGAGTGGCAGAGGGAGAGGGAGAAGCAGACTCCCTGCTGAGCAGGGAGCCAGACACGGGGCTCCGTCCCAGGACCCTGGGATCATGACCTGAGCCAAAGGCAGACGCTTAACGACTGAGCCACCCAGGCGCCCCCCAGGACTTTTTATAACTGGAATTTGGTACTTTTTTACTCTCTCCACCTATTTTACCCACTCCCAAACTCCTGCCTCTGGATACCACCCATCTGTTCTTGTATCTGTGAGCTCAAGTTTTTGTTGTTGTTTTGTTTTTTAGATTCTGTGTATGAGTGAGATCATACAGTGGTTGTCTTTCTCTGACTTATTTCCCTTAGCATAATGCCCTCAAGGTCCATCCATGTTGTCACAAGTGGCAGGATTTCTTTCCTTTTTTATGGCTGAATAATATTCCTCTGTGTGTGTGTGTGTATGTGTTTGTATGTATGTGTGTATATGTGTGTTTAAGTGTATGTATGTGTGTGTATACCGTATTCACCCTCAGACCCCATCACAAAAAACATCACATTGGGTGTTAGGGCTTCAACATATGAATTTTAGGAAACAAAATTCAGTTAGTATAGTACCCACCCTAACAAAGCAAAACTCAGAATGATTGAGTCCAAATAAATTAACTGTGTAAAGCTCAATAATGAAAGATAAGTTTGCTTTGTTTTTTTCCAATGTTTGAAGTTCTTCTATCTTCCAAATTTATTGTACTGACTAAAAATTCCAGAAAAAATGTTAATAATAGTACAATTTTTTTTTGCAACGACTTTAAACTCCATAGAATTTGGTGGGAAGACTCTGCCTGTAACTGTCAGAACCAGGCGATAACAAATGCACAGGACCTTTGATCCTGGCATGGCTCCAAGGAGGGGATGAGAGGGATGCACAGACACTTTTTCTGTAACTGTTTTCCTTTGAGTTTCATGCAGCTCCAAGAATTCCTCATATATGCAATCTAGTAACCACATTTCACTGCAAGTTGAAGTTTTTGCCATGGGAGCTGTTTGAATCTTGTTCCAAAGAGTGGGCTCTAATTCCTAAACTATGTATTTTAATTTGCTAGCAGGACAGACTCCACATAATTATCAGATCCTACATAATCATATTTATAAATGTACAACTTGACATTTCTTCAGAATTACAGATGTAACAGTTTGCTCTGTGGTCCTACTCAGAACTCTACAAGTGTATGTATTAGTGTAGAAAAAGAACAAATCCATAACAAATTTAAATTATACATTTACAGACTTTTTGATACTCTATTTTGTTTTTCCACAGTGAACATATGCTATTTTGTCATAAAAAAATCATGTTATTAAAAAGAATAAAAATAAATTTCTCCTTTGTCAAGTGAGTATTAGTATTTTTTCATCTTTCACCTCTGAGAGTAACAGCCAGGCATGATCTTTGGTCTGCTGCCCTTTGCTCATTGCCATGCTTTGTTTCACAAAGCAAACGGCTAGAACAGTTTAAACTCTGTTTTGCAAGATGTGAATAATCTTTATACCACATTCTATTAAATTCCCTTTATATTGACTTAGAGGATGTTTACATGGAGAATGAAAATGTGAGTGGATGAGTATGGATTAGCCATATTTTCTAGGGAATGAAGCCTCAGATGCTCTGTCTGCGTGTAGTCCCAGATCACAGCTAACCATGGTGTTACTTTGCTTCCATTAATAGGTCATTGCCTGTAAGAATGTTTGGTCAAGGAATAGGGATCTGGCATTTCTGGGTTCTCTAGCCTTCATACTGTATCTAAGAGTACCCCATCCTACTCTACTCCCATCTTACACATTAGAAAACTTCATTGTAACATTCAGCGTGAGGTTTAAAGTAGGTAAACCTGGAATTATAAAAGAAGATCTGATCTTAAATGAATTAAAAATCAGGGATGGGTGTTAGTTTGCACCTAACTTTTGATTTGCAACCAAAGAGTTGATAGTTTTTATGTGCATTATGTGGTATGCTTGGTATTGCATATAAGAAAAGATGCTTTTTTATTTTCCTTGATTGACCTGGCCCAACTGTCTTTTAAGAGTATCCTGGACAAGCAACTGGGTATATTAAACAGTTACTGTCAGCAGGAGCTGTTTGATGGGTTCATTAATGCAATTTTTGGAAGTTGTGTTCCCTGGCCAACTAAAAGTAGCTGTTCCCTATATGTTTTCTTGTGAGTTTGGATGAAATTTTCAGTACGGCAAGTCACATTCCATACTGCCTGGCTTCTTGTCAGATGAGGTACCTAGTAAATATTTCAGCAGTTGAAAACTTTGCTTCTATATGTGTCCGTGCCAGTTTTGTGATCTTTATCAGAAATGTATTTATGTTTCACCATATGGCCACGGGGCTGTAGTATATTCCTCTAAGGATGTCACTTCTGTTCATTTCTGCTTTTAGCTTCATGCATTTTCTTTCCAAAATGCTCCCACCCTCATGTTTCCAAATATCACCCAGGTGTCTGTTTTTTTAAAACTTTTTATTACAAAGTAATAGAGATTGATTGTAGAAGATTTGAAATACAGGAAAGCACAGATGAAAAGAAAAAATCACCTATGCTTTTATCACTCAGAAAAGTTGACTTTTTCTTTTAAAGTTTTTATTTAAATTCCAGTTAGTTAACATACAGTATTATATTGGTTTTGGGTGCATAGTATAGTGATTCAGCACTTCATACATCGCCCGGCGCGCATCACAAGTGCACACCTTCATCCCCATCGCCTATTTCAACCCATACCCCCACCGCCTCCCCTGTGGGAGCCATCAGTTTGTTCTCTACAGTGAAGAGTCCCTTTCTTGGTTTGCCCCCCCCTCTCTCTCTGTCTCCCTCTCTGTCTCTTTTTTTCCCCTTTGCTCATTTATTTTGTTTCTTAAATTCCACATATGAGTAAAATCATATATTTGTCTTTCTGACTGACTTATTTTGAAAGGTGTACTTGTACCCCAGTGTTTATAGCAGCATTTTCTACAGTAGACAAATTATGGGGAAACAGCCCAAGTATCCATCAACTGATAAATGGGTGAAGAAGATGTGGTATACACACACACACACACACACACACACACGCAATGTAATATTAACCATAAAAAAATGAAATCTTGCCATTTGCAACAACATGGATGGAGCTAGAGAGTATTATGCTAAGTGACTTTTTTTTTTTTTTTTTACTTTTAAATAAAGTTGGAATCATTCTGGCCCAGGTTTGTGACCTGCTTTTTTTTAGTCATGACTGTAAGTTGTGAACATCCCACATTATTAAGTATTGTGATGCAACATAATTTTTAATGGCAGTAGGATGCATCGTAATTTATTTAACTTGTAACCTTGGTTAGGCATTAAGGCTCTTTCTAATGTTTGTTATTAAAAATAACTTTGTGATGAAAATCTTGCTCAAATTTGCATATATCTCCATTACTTCACAGGATAAATTTCTGGAGCGACAATCACTGCACCAGAAAGAATGTGTATTTTTATGTAGTTAGGTTGTCCTCCATAAAAGTTGTTTCAGTTAGCACTCAGATAAGGGGTGTATGGAGTGTGCGTCTTTTCCTGTACCTTTGCTAATACACAGTGTAGATGACCTCTCCCTCCCCACCAACCCGGTCTGTTAGATCTCCCATTTCTTTCCTAATGCCTTTGGGCATATTATTTCTTCATGACACTCTGTGAGTCTTTTCATGATATTTATCATAATTGCAGTTATATATTATATTTATGATTATTTCATGTCTGTCTCCCCGCACTAGACTACCAGGTTACAGGAAGGCAGTGACCATATTGAGTTTATTTACCCCTGTATATCCACTGTGAAGCACATAGTATGTGTTCAGGACATTTTTGTTGAATAAATGGGCATTATTGTGAAAATAATTTTCCAATTTGATAGGCAAGTTACTATATTTGACTAATGTCTGTTTATTAGAGGTTAAGCGTCATGCTTCTATTGCTTAATGTTACTATTAATGGCCTGTTCATGTTTTGTCCGTTTTTTTGAGGAGTATCATCTTTTGATTCAAAGCTCTTCTCTGCCTCTTCTCTGATCCTAGAGGCTCCTATCTGAATATGGTATTTTTTCCCCGTCACTTTCCATCTCTGCTTATGCCCCTATAATATTTTTGTTCACTTGATTTATTATCCATTCTTTGTGTTTGCTAGGTAGGCATCTGAGACAAGCATTATTGAAGTCAGGGTCCCCTCTTATTTCCTGGTGTCAATCACTGATTACCTTCCTCTCTTACTGCCCTTCCCCCTCATAACTTCTACCCTCCAGTTATAGATACCCCCAAGATTAGCTGGACTTTAAGAAATCTTCCCTACCCCATTCAGCTTAAAGTCAGCTTAATTTAGTGCTCTAGCTTGAGGCAAAAAATATATTTTTTTTCCTTCTCGAGAAGCATTCTGTCCCTAGCTAAGAGCCTATCATTTTGACATCTTAAGCCCAGGCCTGGCGACTATTTTCTTTAAAGGGCCACACAGTAAATATTTGAGGCTTGAGGTCCAAATGGTCTCTGTTGTAAACACACAATTCTGCCCTTGTAGGGTGAAACACAATCATGTAGATGATGTATAAATGAGTGAGTGTGGCATGTTCCAGTAAAATTTTTTTATGAATACTGAAATTTGAATATCATATAATTTTCATGTGTCACAAAATATTTTATGTTTTCCCCCCCAACTATTTAAAAATGTTGAGACTATTCCAAGCTTATGGGCAGTACAAAGACAGATGGTGGGCCAGATTTGGCCCCTGGCTTTTGTTTGCTGACCCTGTCACAAGCCACACTCCAGAGAGAAAAATCACATTTGTAATTCTCATCCTGTCATTTACCTCCCAGTTCCCCAAACTTTTGGAATTTGTTAAAAACCAGCAAAAACCTACCTCTGTGTTCCAAGGTCCTTTAGCTTTCCTCCTAAAACTTGCCGTCTTTGAGGCTGTTTCCCTGGGTCTCTTATTATTCATCCCTTTCGAATCAGCACCTGCACTGGATTCTTTCCTAATTTCTATGCATTCCGCATTCCACCTTTATAATGTCCCCTCTTTCTAGTCTTACTCCCTAGTCTAAGACTCCCATCCAGAGAGTTGCACTGGGCTCCCCGTTGGTTGTCCACCTCTAATATCATTTTCTGCTGACAGATTAAAATTCTGATAGTGTCTCTCCCTTGCTGAAAATCTCAAGGTTTTGTCTACATAACCAAGTAAAACTCATTAGTTTGGCACCTAAGGTATTCTGTAGTACTTCCTTCTCTCTTCTTCAGTGTTCTCTTCCACTACTTCCTTAGTGCCTTCAGGCAAGTTATTTTTTTCCACTTTTCCTGTGCTTATGATGTTCCTTATGGCTTCATTGCCATCTCTACTACCCTTCTTTGCAGTGTCCCCCTACCCTTCAAGGCCCTTCAAAAAGGAAGCTTTCCCTATATTTATAACCTAATGTGATAATTGGTCCTTCTGTGCTTCTGTCCCTCTTTGGTGATGCCCAAAGTCAGCCGTAGCTTATAGCAGTTTATGCTTTTATCTCATTTCCCTACTTAGTTTTAAGTGGCTGAGAGGGATGACACTGCCGTGACCTTCTTTTTTGGTCCCCTGAAACAGTGATAATACAAGAAGTTGTACTGACTCTTCTAATGAGGGGAGCATGTTGGGATGTGAAGAATCAGTTCTCTTTTGATTCTCTTAACTGTTCACTGGGAGAGCTTTGGCAAGTTCTCTGACGGCAGATGCAGAAGAAGTATGAAGAACATAAGCCCCAGGGCTGAGGCTTTTTGTGAAAGCTAGCGATATAATCCTAGGAATCTAATCTCCCTCCCCCCAGCCCCTTTTCCTATAACCTTACAAGATATTGAAATCGTCTTCATTTTCCAGGTGAAGAAACTGAGACTTAAGAGGTTATACAGTTTGTAAGTAATGACAGGCCAAGTGAAAACAAGAAGAAGAAAAAATACAAAGTTTAGAAGGAAAAAATATTCATAGTGATTCTGTCTATGTGATAGGATTTTAGGTGATGTGTCTTTCCTAGCATCTATTTTTCCTGCTTACTATCTTTAAACATAGATTACAACTCTTAATGCTTTAAATCATCCCATTTCAGATGTTGTGGTTTTACTGGGAGAAATGCGAATCCATGGTCTTTGATTCACTTAGGCCTCCCCTGACGTGGCTGTTTGCCTGGTGGGGCTGTCTGCATGTTCGTCATGCTTCTCTGACCATAACTGCCTGAGCTTCTGGCTTATTTTTCCAAATAGTCCTGTACATCATCTTCTACCTTATTGGCATCTCTATGCCTTTGGCTTGTCTCAGCTAAAATCCTTAGACCCCTGTTGTCTTAGCTTACACCTCTCCTGTCTTTACTCCCTGCCTATTGCTTTTGGATAATCCTCCATCGTTTTCTCACCTTATTTTTCTGCTTTCTCAACTGCCTGAACTGTCTCCCCTTTCCCTCTAAGTCTTAGGAGTGGGCCTTGCTGCTGAACTCAGGATCCTGAAGCCATTAGTCACTCTACCTTCTGACCCCACATTCTGTATCCCACCTGGTTCTTTCTCCCTTCTTTTCTGTTACAACAGAAGAGCTTTTCCTTCCTACCCTGGCTCACATTCCTTCCTGCCTCCTAGGACCTTCCACCATTCAGTCCCTTCCTTGCATTTGGCATTCACTAAGCATGTGTTTAATAAACATCTAATTTTTATAAACAGAAGAAAATTAGTAACAAAAACCCTGTCTGGGTAAGAGTAGGAGATTGAGTAGGAGTTTGAAAAATGGAATACTCTAGAATCTAATTGTTTCAGAGAATGTTAATTATCCTGGAAAATTGCAGAGTGTTGTTTCATAGATTCCATCTACTGTAAATATATTTTATATGATATGAAATGTTATAGTGCCTCTTAAGAATTTACCCATTTGATTGAAAGACATTTCCTGTGGTAGAGGTTTCCTTTTACATATTGTTCAGATTTACCTTTGATCTTTTTCTTTTTGGATTATAACTTGAACTTTTTTTTTTTTTCCATAGTTGGAGAACACATTCAAATCAGTTATTGCACAAATTGGACCTGGAGGGACTATCAATCCAGAACTAAAGCATAAGATAAGATTTGTAAGTATTTTCTGTTTCTGGGAAATGAATATGAAAATTAATTATACATTTAGATCTCATTTGTGGTTAAATTTACTTTCCTTATGAGTGTTTATTTTATAATTATACCTGATCTTTTCAAATATATTGCAAATGGAGTGGCTATTCTTTTAAGATCAGGAAAAAAATTACTCCTAATAATTTTTAATGTTCTCAAAATTATTTAGAAAATGGAATTTTTCCATAAATGCTGTTCTCCTTTTTTTCTTCCCCTTACCCCCGTAAATCATTGTTAGCAAACAGTTCAAGATCTTTCCAGTATCAGTTTCATATATATGTATGTCAGATATTATTCTAAACATTACATGGCATTTCATTCTGCCAGTGCACTTTCATTTATGAGATCTGCAATTGATTAAATTGGGGTTGTTTCTAGCCTTGGCTATTAAAAAAATGTTACGGTTAATGTCCTCGAACATGTATCTAGAAGTGGACTTGTCAAAGGCATTGAGTAATTTAGTTTTGGTCATTAATACTAAATTGCCCTCTAAAAGGTTTGAACAGATTTGCACTCCCACTCATGGTGAAATGTTATTTTCCAATAATGTTGTAATTTATACCTCTTGACTTTTACATCTGAGCATCTTTCATATGTTTAGTAGCCATTTATATATTTTTATAATTATTTTTATGTTCAGTTAACCACTGTATAGTACATCATTAGTTTTTGATGTAGTGTTCAATGATACATTGTTTGTGTATAACACCCAGTACTCATCACTACATGTGCCCTCCTTAATACCCATCACCCAGTTATCCCCGCCCTTCTGAGATCCTTAATTCGTTTTCCGGGGTCTATATACATATACATATATATATATATATATATGTATATGTATATATATATATGTATATATATATAGGGGTCTATATATATGTAAATATAAATATATAATATATATAAATTTATAATTATATATATATAAATATTTTTTTAATAAAATTTCAATGTAGTCCTTTTTTCCCTATTCAGTGCTACCTTTATATATGTACCAGTTTTATTTTCCCTGTAACTCTGTGAAGTAGTGTCCTCTAACAAAGAGAACAAAATACACCCAGGAAGTACTGAGACACTCTACCTTGCCCACATTGAGAGATTATAGCCCCTCTTCCCCTTATCCCCCCCTTTTAAAAATTTTTTAATTTTTAATGTTTTAAAAAATTTTTTAATTTCATAAATTTTATTCTTGGGTTTCATTTTGGCTTTGCTTTTTCGGTGGTGGCTTCTGACTGCTCCGGATTTTCCCAGGCTGCATCTTGCCTGGATTGTGGTTGATATTTAGGACTCTGTACATTTCCTGAACCACCCCTCAACAGAATGACTAGGAGGAGGAACTCCTAACAAAGAAAAGAACCAGAGACAATGGTTTCTCCTGCAGACCTAATGGATATGGATATAAGCAGGATGTCACAGATAGACTTCAGGGTAGCAGTTATGAAGTCAATAGCTAGGCTTGAGAAAACCCTTAGTGGCGATATAGAATCTCTAAGGGCAGAAATGAGAGCCAATTAGGCTGAACTTAAAAATGCTATGAGTGAGATGCAGTCTAAACTGGATACTCTAACAACCAGGGTAAGTGAGGCAGAAGAATGAATTAGTGATCTAGAAGATAAACTGATAGCCATTTATATTTCTTATTTGAATTACCTGTTCATGTCTTTGGCCTAATTTGTTGTTTTTCCTTGTTAATTTGTGAAAGCTCTTTGGCTGTTAATGTATTGGGCTGAAGGGTATGTACACTTAAAATTTTGATGGGAGCTATTCTTATTTGAATGATCAGAGTGCCGTTACGACTCTTACTGCTTTAAATTATTCCATTTTGGATGTCGTGGTTTTACTGGGAGAAATGCAAAAACCATGGTACATTCAAACCCTGTTTTTTTGTTTGGACATTGACTATGTATCCAACAATTATTTATTTAAGAATGTTCAATATTTCTTATGGTAACAAAAAATTAAAGGAAAATTAAACATTCATTGGTAAAGGATTGGTTAAATTAACTACTCAAACTAGACAGTATCATGAGGCTCATAAGAAAGTTTACGTATATCTCAATTAATTTTCATGGAAGTATCTCCTTGATCTATTGTTTGACTTTAAAAACAGGTGTTATAGAATAGCAAGTTTAGTATTGTCCTTTCATGTAAAATTATGTATAATGTGTGTGTCTACATAAGAGGTTTCTGAAAGGATGATTTATGAAAAGCAGCAACAATTATCTCTGGTCACAGGATTTTGGAATCATTTTTATATTTTTCTGAAGCTTGATTTAGCCTTTTTAATGAAACATGTAATATTTGGAAAAATCTGGGACAACACAAAACTTTTTACACTTTATTGGGATAGAGTCTGCTTTTAGGAATTTTTCCTAAAAGATAATTGGACAAGTGTGCAAGATGCAAATATGAAAATAATTATAATATTTGTGACAATAAAACACAGGACACAGCCATAAATAGAGGATCAAGTAAATAAATTTATATGGAATAATTTGATAACTCTATAGCCAGTATACATGTTGATCCATATTTACTGACATGGAAAATTGTTTGTGGTATGATAATAAAAAACTTGTTTTGGAAATGATGACCTTATTTTTACATTAAATATAGGTATTTTTATGTACATATGGGCAACAATGACTATGATAATTTTTTCTTTGCTCAATTCTATTTTTCAAAGTTTTCTATAGTATCCATTTTATTTCTTTTCTACCATTTAAAATGCTTGAGGGATGCCTGGCTGGCTTGGTTGGTAGAGCATGTGACTCTTGATCTCGGGATTGTGAGTTTGAGCCCCACACTGGGTGTTGAGATTACTTAAAAATAAAATCTTTAAAATAAAATAAAATGCTTGAAATTATGCTATAGGATTTTTACTTTATGTGAGCTAAAGCTAAATATATGAGCTAAAGAATCGTAGGAATTTCTAGAGACCTGCAGCATTGCAGTATTGTGCAAGAATGATTTCTCGACTCTGGAAATGTTGGAAGCCTTTTTTTTGTTGTTGTTACATCCTTTTTTAAAACTGGAAACTGCTCTAAAAAATATTGTGACTTTTAATTCATTCATCCAGTAATGTAATTTTTTTTTTTTAACCTTTTTTACTATTTAAGTTTATATGGTTTTATTTTGATATTTTGTTAGCCAGCATCCTAATAGTGTCTATTTATATTGTATTTTATTTTCTGTTAGGTTGTATCCAAGTTTCCAGAGGGTTTGCTTATGTCTAAACTGCTCAGAGAATTTGAGGTGAGTATTTTCTTTTTCATCAACCATGGTTTTTTTATGCCTTATGTTTCTTGTGGTGGATAGAAATTTTGTGTCTATTCCTTGGATCTCCCACCTATGCTCTAGAATTTCAACATTTTGTTTTGCATTTTGCTATCATTTTCTTTACTAAAAGAGTTAAGAATATGATCCTTTGTAAGTACTTCATTATATATAGGATATCTTTACCATTTAATAGTATTATTAGAATAAAAGTTAATTTATTTTTAAGATTTTATTTATTTGACAGAGAGAGACACAGCGAGAGAGGGGACACAAGCAGGGGGAGTGGGAGAGGGAGAAGCAGGCTTCCCGCTGAGTGGGGAGCCTGATGCGGGGCTCGATCCCAGGACCCTGAGATCATGACCTGAGCCTAAGGCAGACGCTTAACGACTGAGCCACCCAGGTGCCCCAAAAGTTAATTTATTTTTAAAGTCTGACAATGCCAAGTGTCAGTGGGGATGTGGAAAAACAGAATATGTCATCCACTGTTCGTGGGACAAAACCCCTTTGGAATTTTGACAGTAGCAAGTAAAGTTGAAGACAAGCACCCCCAGTGATCCAGCATTTCTACTTCTACATACATACTTTAGAGAAACTCTTATGTGTGTGCACATGGAGATCTGCATAAGACACGTGCACCTGGCAGCAGAATGAAAAACTGGAAGCAGACTAAACGACTGTCAATAGGAGAATGGATAAATAGAGATTGACATTTATATGATGGAATAGTAGATAAAATGAACTAGGTTTATTCTGCAACATGGAATCATCATCTGTTTAGTGAAAAAATCACGTTGCAGAATGGTAATTTAGACACTGCCTTATATCCAATTTAAAAAAAATGGTAAGATCTGTATACATGTTAGCTCTGTGCTAGGCTCTATTCTGAATGCCTTTCATATTGTAATTCATTTGATTTTCATGATAGACTGAGGCACAGAGAAGTAACTTGCCTAAGGGTCAGATAGTAATGGGTGGAGTCAGGATTTGAACCCCAGGCAGCCTGGCTTCAGAATCCTAAATCTTAACTTCTGTGCCATGAAAACTGCCATATATTTGCAGATATAAACACAGATTTTGTGAGCTACTACAGCATAATGGTTAATACCTTAACCTCTATGTGCTGGTTTATAAATGATATGTAAAGTCAGGATAATATTACGTAAGAGAGTTTTGCAAAGTTTTAATGACTTAAAAATGAAATATTTAAAACAGTGCCTGCCACATAGTAATTATTCAGTAAATATTAATTCTTAGAAGAAAGAGAAGAAAGATTGAAAAGGTAGGCATCATCCCTTGGATAGTGATGGAGACAACTGAAGTTCCCATTGTTTTAAAAATATGAATCTTTTAGTGCCACACAGTTTATTTCAAATAGACTTAAAACAAGGGGTCTTGATTTTTTTTGATGAACCAGCAAATTAACTTACCTAATAATGAAATTCCAGAATAAAGTCTGTAATAGAATGACTTAATTACCATAAAGTTTATGGGTAAAATCAGTCTCCTATGCCAGATTCACAACTCAGAGTGAATAGTTTTATACCACAGTCAAATGTAGCTTGTAATAAAAGTTCAAGGTGTTAAGGTTACAAGTCAGCAATCCTGGAGAAGTTAAAACAAACCTTTTAATGTTATAGTAAAGCTCTTTGCTTTTCTTAGTAAACAAGCAGAAATTCAGCTTCGTGATTAGAAGTATATAGGAAGTATAGATTTATTTTAACTTTTGTTCTAACTTGTAGAAACACTTGCTTAACCCTTTATTTATCCAGTGTGATGTAAAAGCTATACCTGTGTGATTTGCCCTCTTGAACTACCTGCTCAGTAGTCTGTCATTTGTTCAAAATGGCTTGTTCAATTGCTAATTGAAGGGAAGATAGTGCATTGGCAGCATAGGTTTTGGTTTTTCCTGAGGCTCCACATAAAGACAGAGAAACTAGATAGCAAAACTAAAAATCCGCTGACAATATCTACAACAAAATTGGGTAATATATTTTCTAAGAACAATTGTGTGGGGAGTAATTGCCAGCGGCCACAAGGTCTTCATGTTGCCAGTGTCTGTGTCAGGAGAAAACAGGGAAGCAGGGGAGCCAATTTCTGATGGATCTGGGGACAAAAAAGTTACAAAGTAACCATCAGATAATTCACTAGACAGTAGAGCAAGCCATTTTGAAAACAGCAGCTGAAACTGGATAATATCAGTCTAATAGCAGAGAGTGTCTCATGGTAAGGCTTGAATCAGGCTGGAGCATTATAGCCTCTGTGAATTCTTGAAATGGACAGGCCAGAGGTCCCTTCCAGATAGGACCAGACAAGAGAGAAAAATTGAGCAGGATAGGGACCATAGAAAAAGAAGGGTCCAGATGTAAGTAGGATTAAGAGAAGAGAGCCAGAATATATCAAAAACAAGCTACTATATATGTATATATAAATGTTTAAAGTTGAGTGTAGTTGACCATATTACATTAGTTTCAGGTATACTTAATGGCAGCTCAGCGTTTAAATATGATGCTATTCTCACCACAAATGTAGCTACCATCTGTTACTATACAGCGCTATGACAATATCACTGACTATATTCCTTATGCTGTGCCTTTATTCCTGTGACTTATTCCTTCCATAACTGAAGCCTGTATCTCCCACTCTCTTTCACCAATTGCCCATCCTCCCCATCCCCTGCCTTCTGGCAACCATCAGTTTGTTCTCTGTATTTACAGGTCTGATTCTGCTTTTTGTTTGTTTATTCATTTTTTTTAATATTCCACATATGAGTGAAGTCATATGTTATTTGTCTTTCTCAGTCTGACTTATTTCACTTAGCATAGTACCCTCTAGGTTCATCCATGTTGTTGCAAATGGCAAGGTCCCATCCTTTTTATGGCTGTGTAATACTCGTGTGTGTGTGTGTGTGTGTGTGTACGTGTACCACATCTTCCTTATCCATTCATTTAATGGACTCTTAGGTTGCTTCCATTATCTTGGGTGTTGTAAATAATATTGTAGTAAACATAGGGGTGCATAAATTAAATAAATTAGTGTTCTCATTTTCTTTGGGTAAATTCCCAATAGTGAAATTATTGGATCATATGGTATTTCTATTTTTAACTTTTTGAGGAACTTCTGTGGCTGTACTACAGTACTATATTTTTTAACAATATATGAAAATAGTAGAAGGAGGAGGTCTGAAGCAGAAAAGCCGTCCAGAATGTTCTACAGATTAGGAAAATGACTTTAATGTAAGATATGCAACAGAAAAGGATCAGGGCCAAACTTCTTCAGTGTGTTAAGAAAAAAAGAGAATAAGGAGAAGAATAATTTATCTATAGATAGTGAAAGCATGTCAGAAATGCATGCCCTTAATACAGATCAAAACTGAAGCCTGCTTTTTCAAAAAGATACGTTAAGAAAGTGATACAAAAAGATAGATTAAGAAAGTTGTTCTTTCATAAACAACATAAATCTGAAATATATGAATTTGGAAATAAAGTTATAATAGATTGGGCAAAATTAGAAACAAAAGAAAAAAATCATTTCCAAAATGAAGACTAAACTACAAAGATGACAAGAGCTAAAAATACAACAGATAATGCCCTCAGAAAAGAACAGGTAAATATGCGGAACATTTTGAAAATTAAAGGGAAATGAAGGAGGCACTGGGGATCTAGGCATAAAAAGTCTCTGTAAGATTTTGAAATCTAGTGAGAAACTCAGGCACACAAGTAAATTAAGATGATATGTCTGAGTAGCCTGTATTGGAACAATCTTGAAGATAAGTATTATAAATTCTGGACAAAGTTTAAAAAAATCACTGTCTGAAGATACTAGATCAATATCTAAAAGTAGGCAGAAACTGGACAGGATTCAGCATCTGGAAGAGGGAATGACACTTTTATTTGCCTGGATTTTGGCCTGATGGCAGGCCCCATCCAATGTTTGGAATTTTGGATTTGGACAAAAACCAGAAGTTTATACTGGCTTGAAGAACCAAAGGATAGTGTTTAGAGCTATGTAAGCAGCTGAAAGAAGGGGAGAAATTTTAGGATGGAGAGAGCTACAGAGAACTCGGAGCACCAAATTCTGCACATAAATTCTTCCCAAATCTCTGGTTGACAGTTGAACTACACATGGTTGCAGCAGGGTCAAAGTAGCCTAGTAAGGCTAAAAGAACTGAATATATTTCAGCTGTTGACCATTACAGAGAGAGAGTTTAAGTTCGTCCAAACTGCCTGCTAAAACAAAGCAAAAAGCAATCGGCTTAAAAGGGATATGAACAATTCCAGAGTCTTTTTAATATATCATTCATCATGTCCAGGATACAAACCAATTTACTAGATATCTGTTAAACAAATATGATCCTTGGTGAAGAGAAAAAGTAATCAATGGAAATATTGGTGATGTAGCTGTTGAAGTTAGAAAAAAGTTTTTTTAAAAAAATATTTATTTATTTGACAGAGAGAGAGACACAGCAAGAGAGGGAACACAAGCGGGGGGAGTGGGAGAGGGAGAAGAAGGCTTCCTGCTGAGCAGGGAGCCTGATGTGGGGCTCGATCCCAGGACCCTGGGATCATGACCTGAGCCGAAGGCAGCCGCTTAACTGACTGAGCCACCCAGGCACCCCAGAAAAAGGGTTTAAAAAGAACTTTTATTGTCCTGTTAAAGGATATAAAGAAATATGTGTTCATATTAAATGAACAGATAACAGGTCTTACTGGAGAAAAAAATATAAAAAAACAAGATTTGCTAGAAGTAAAAAAAAAAATTCACTGCAGTATCTTAACAAATTGGAAACGGCAGAAGAAAGCACCAGTGAACTTCAAGACAGATCAATAGAGATGGTTCAGTCTGAAGAACAGAGAAAATAAATGAAAGATAAAAAAAGCAGAGTCTGAGAGACTGGTAGGACAATACCAGATGGTCTAATGTAGATGTAATTGGTGAGGAGAGGAAATAGGAAAATATTTGAAAAAATGGCTGAACATATTCCAAATTTTTGTGAAAGAAGTTTACAGATTTAAGA
Source organism: Halichoerus grypus (assembly GCF_964656455.1). Lineage (NCBI taxonomy): Eukaryota > Metazoa > Chordata > Mammalia > Carnivora > Phocidae > Halichoerus > Halichoerus grypus. The sequence continues at coordinate 108,711,542 of NC_135718.1, forward strand.
AGCCCAGATAACCTCACCCAGTGAATATAAAGAAAACTTTACACAGGCACATCATAGTCAGCTGCAGAAAACCAAAGATAATTAGAAAATTCTGAGAGCATCCAGTGAAAAATGATTTTCAGAGAAAATCCTGAAAGCAGTGAAAGAAACAGAGGGACAATGATACGAATGATGGCTGACTTCTCATTAGAAACAATAATGACTAAAAGAGAGTGGAAGGATATCTTTAAAGTGCTCAAAGGAAAAATAATGTTAGGCCAATATTTTATATCTAGTGATAGTATCTTTCAAGAATGAAAGTAAAAGACATGGGTGCCTGTGTGGCTTAGTCGTTAAGTGTCTGCCTTCGGCTCAGGCCATGATCCCAGGGTCCTGGATCGAGCCCCGCATTGGGCTCCTTACTCAGCAGGAAGCTGCTTCTCGCTCTCCCACTCCCCCTGCTTGTGTTTCCTCTCTCGCTGTGTCTCTGTTAAATAAGTAAATAAAATCCTAAAAAAAAAAAAAAAAAAGTTTTCAAATGATCAAAAATTGCAAATTAATAGTAAGCAGCCCTGCAGTATAAGAAATTCTAGAGAACATTCTTTAGGCTGAACAAAATGATGCTAGGTTGCACTCAAATCTGCAGGAAGAATTGAAGAGCACAGGAAATGGTAAATGGGTATATATATAAAAGACTTTCCTTTCATCACTTAAATATATGACTGCTTAAAGCAAAAATTATAACATTGTGTAATTGGGTTTGTAACATGTAGATATGTGGATGTAATACACACGAAAACCATAGCATAATGAGTGGAGCTATAGGTTGTAAGGCTCTTTATATTTTGTTAGGTAGTACAGTAGTACTGAAAAGTTAAGGATGTATAAAACAGCCATAAAAATGCAGAGTTGCAGTTAGTAAGCCAGTAGAGAAATTAAAATGGAATTATACAAAAATACTCAGTAAACCCAAAGGAAGATAGGGTTTAGTGTTCAGCTGTCTTGCTTGAAAGACAATGGAACAAGGTTTAGAGGAATAGAATACAGATGGGATCAGAAGAAATTAAATAGAAAAATAGTGGGGTGCCTGGGTGGCTCAGTCAGTTAAGCATCTAACTCTTGATTTCAGCTCAGGTCTTGATCTCAGGGTTGTGAGTTCAAGCCCCATGTTGGGCTCCACACTGGGCGTGGAGCCTACTTAAAAAAATGGCAAAATCGTAGCTGTAAATCCAATTATATTAATTTCATAAATGTAAGTGGGTGAAATATTAGAATTAATGAAATTATGAGACCGGATGTAGAGGCAAGATGCAACTAGCTGACATTAACAAGAAACACACTGTAAATATAAAGACAGAGACTGAAAGTAAAAGATGAATAAGACAGTAAATGAAATAAGCATAAAAACTGAATTAAAAAATTCAGATAAAACAGTTCAATGCAATATGTATTATCAGAGGACCATTTGGTAAAGGATCAGTTCTTAGGAAGGGCAAAGGATCAATTCTTAGGAAGACACAACATTTAAATGTGTATTTATCTAATATTTGAAAATAAATGATCCAAAAATTGACAAAATAATGAATTCCATAAATAGATTTTCTTTTTCCAGCAATTAATAGGATAGCTAAAAAATGCATAAGGACATAGAAAATCTGAACCACACTCTCTACCATCTTGGTCTATTTTATGGAACACTAGACTCAACACTGCAGAATACACTTTCTGTTCAAGTACATATGGGACATTTGCCAAGATAGAACATTTAGTTGGCTATAGAAATAAGTCTTAACCAATTTCAAAATATTGAGATCTTAGAGTATGTTTTCTGATTAAGAAGGGATTAAATTACAAGTCAAACAGTAAATTATTTAAGTATTAGCCTTTCAGATAATTTGGAAATTAAACACCATTTTTCAAGTAATTATTAGGGAAATTAGAAAATATTTCCAACTGAATGATAATGAAAATACAACATATCAAAATCTGTGAGATGTAGCCAGAGCAGTCCTCACAGGGGAATTTATAGCTCTGAAATGCCTAAATTAAAAAAGAAGAAAGATATAAAATCATCATTGAACTAGGGGTTTACCTTAAGCAGGCTAGAAAAAGAAGGGCAAAGTAAACTCAAAACAAGTAGGAGAAATGAAATGATAAAGCTAAGGACAGAAACCAATAAATTAACAATTAAGAGAAAATTAAAGCCAAATGTTGATTCTTTGAAAGTTCACCAAAAGTGGTGAACCACTGGATACTTAAACAAACAAACAAACACAAATCGCAGTATCATGAAAGAAAGATTTTGTCATTATAGATCCTACAGATCTAAAATGATGATAAGGGAATATTATAAACAACTGTGCCAATCATTTCATAACTTAGATGAAATGGACAAATTTCCTAAAAGACACAAATTGAACCTGAAGAGAAGTAAAAACTGTCTTTATTTGTAGGAAACATGGTTGTCCATGTAGGATATATTAAGAAATCCATGAAAAAGCTACTCAAACTAACAAGTGAATTTACTAAGGCCAGAGATACAGGTTATTTGAAAAATGTTACATTTCCATATAAAGGCAGAAAACAATTTGAAAAAGAAATTTAAAAATTTCTGTTTACTTATTGTCAAACTTAAGTAACTTGAAAATAAGATTAACAAAGAAATGTAGGGGCGCCTGGGTGGCTCAGTTGGTTAAGCGACTGCCTTCGGCTCAGGTCATGATCCTGGAGTCCCTGGATCGAGTCCCGCATCGGGCTCCCTGCTCGGCAGGGAGTCTGCTTCTCCCTCTGACCCTCCCCCCTCTCATGTGTTTGCTCTCTCATTCTCTCTCTCTCAAATAAATAAATAAATAAATCTTTAAAAAAAAAAAAAAAAAAAAAACAAAGAAATGTAAGACATCTACACTGAAAACTACTAAACATAGCTGAGAGAAATGCAAGAGGACTTAGCTTTAACACATTCAAGGGTGAGAAGTCTCAATATTGTTATTATGCTCTAGATTCATTACATTTTTCATCACAATTCCTGCAGGCTATTTGTAAACATTTAAAAATGCATGAATTTGTTATATAGGAGCATACATGAAGAGATCCACTTATATGCACTCAAGTGGTTTTTGACAGAGGTGCCAAAGGAATTAAATGGGGAAAGGAAAATCTGTTCAGCAAATGATGCTGGAACAACTGAATAGCCATAAAGGAAAAAAATGAACCTCAACCCCAACCTCATACCATGTACAAAAGTTAATTTGAGATATATCATAAATCCAAATGAAAAAGTTAAAAATTAAAGCACCTAGAAGAAAACACATGTTCACAACCTGGGGATAATGAGTTTCTTAGGACATAGAAAGCAATAATCATTTAAAGGAAAATTAATAATGAGACTTTATTAAAATTATATTTAGGAGACTACTTAAAAATTAATAGGCAGATCACAGACTAGGAAGAAATATTTATAATCGTACATCTAAAAAAAGACTTAAATCCAGAATACATAAAGAACATTTTATAAAAGGCTCCATTACAGAAAGCCAGACAACTCCATTAAAAAAAATTGCAAAAAGATCTGAACAGTTTGCAAATGCAGATATGTGAGTGATTAATAGCACAAAGCACAAATGTAAACTCTCATACATTTTTGATGCAAGTATAAAATGGTACAACTACTTTGGAAAATGTTCTGTTTCTTATAATTATATATTTACCCCCTTGACCCAGGATTATACTCTTAGTTTCCAAGAGAAACCAAAGCCTGTGTCCCCCCCCACCAAAAGACTTGCACATAATATTTATAATAGCTTTATACTTAATTGCCAAAACTGAAAACAACCCTATTATTCACCAATGGGAAAATGAATAAAGAAATTATGGTATATTTTTACAATGAAATACTTATTCACCATTAAGAAGAAATAAGCTAATACATGAACCAACATGGATGAATCTGAGAAACACTCGGTGTTGAATGAAGCCTCACACAGAATAGTGCTGTAGGATGTCTTCCATGTGAAGTGCTGGAATAGCCAAAGTTAATCTGTGGTGGAAAAGAGTTGTTTGTCTCTGGGAAAGGGAGAACTTGCTGAACTGATGGAAATGTTCTGTATATTGAACAGGGCTTTGGGTTACACAGTTTTGCTTTTTTTTTTTTTTTTTTTTGCACACACATGTTTATAGCACCTTTGTTCATAATTGTGAAAACTTGGAAGTGATTAGAATGTCCTTCAGTAGGTCAATGGGTAAATAATGGTATATCCAAACAATGGAGTATTCAGCTCTAAAAAGAAATGAACTATAGATCCATTTCTTGGTTTATCTCTTCTACTCTAAAGATTTTTAAGTGCCATTTATATATATATATACTTAAAAGTTTGAAATATTTCCAGGTCTGACATATTTTCTGGGGCTGAGTCACATCATGAGCTTCCTAAAGAATACAGTCAATGATGTGCCCACTAAAATCCCAATTTACACAGTTTTGCTTTTATCAAAGCTAATTGGTAGGCTTAAGTTTTAAATGTTTCACTGTATGTCAATTTTACCTTAAAAAACTAACATATTGAACTCAGTTAATTATGTGCATGCTAACTCATTTTGGGGTGAAGGGTATTGATGTTTGGAGGTTACTCTGAAAATGTATAAAAAAGATAAGATGGATTGGTAGGTAGATGGATGGATAGATGATAAAACATATAGCAGAATACCAATAATTATATCACTGAGGTGGTAGATGTTCATTGTCCAAGTCTTTAACCTTTTGTTGTATTTGAAAATTTTTTTTTTAAAGATTTCATTTATTTGACAGATACAATGAGAGAGGGAACACAAGCAGGGGGAGTGGGAGAGGGAGAAGCAGGTTTCCTGCTGGAGCAGGACCCTGGGATCATGACCTGAGCCGAAGGCAGACGCTTAACGACTGAGCCACCCAGGTGCCCCCCCGTTTTTAAAGATTTTATTTATTTATTTATTTATTTGACAGGTATTTGAAATTTTTCATAAGAATATGTGAGGAAAAAATGAACAAAGAAAGGTAAAGATTTAAGAGAAAGTAACAGACTTTGAAAACATGGAAAGAAGAGCCAACATATAAATAATAAAACTGAAGAGTAGGACAGAACAAATACTAAAAACTATAGTTTGAGTGAACTTTACTGAAATGGAAGATTTGAAACTGTATTGAAAGAACACATGACATATCTGAGAATGTTCACCAGAAAGACCCACATCAAATTATTGGACTTAAAAATCCTTTGGGCATCTAAACAAAAAGAGCAAGTGACTTATAAGGGAGACAGAATTAGGTTATGGATATTTTCACAGCAGTATTTTATGCTAGAAGAAAAGGGAGTAACCTATTTCATATACTCAGGGGAAAAAATGTAGGCTAAGGATTTTATAGCTAGCAAAATTAACCTTCAACTATAGAGCGCCAGAGAAGCTGTTATCACCATGCAAGGATTCAAGAACTCTTGTTCCCTTGAGTCTATCTCAAGGAATCTACTGGAGAATGAACTTCAGAAAACTAGAATTGTTGAGGGAGATTGACAAAAGAACTGACAGTGAGTGCTACTTGTAAAACTAAGACCAAATGAGGGTTAGAAGGAGAGAATATAGTATGTAATGGCTATAGTCTGACAATGTAGATAAAGAACAATGCCACAAAATGATAAGGGTCAGCATAGGCAAAAATAATTGTTTTTATTATATTGATAGTGGTAATGTTAGTACTGTTAATTTTGAGACTATTGTGTAATGTGGTATAGGGCATATTAATAATTATGGCATATGTGGAAGCAATTATGGGATAATTTTAATTGTATAAACATAATATATTCCAGGAATATCATATTCTTGGAATGATATGATGAACCTGGAACATCTTATCATTCCAGACTAATAAGGAGGCTATTAAAGACTAGGTTCGCATCAGAAGGGCTTAGGAATCCACTTGAAGAGTTATTTCAGGTATCAGTGATGATAATACATGCAGTGGTTTGAAGTTCATCAAATATGTTTAATTCTGTGAGTTCTTATGATATTAAAAACTAACTGGTCATCTTAGAGGTTGTTAGAGAACCAATTTATTTTCTTGAAAAAATGATAAAGAGCAAATCACTTATCCTGGCTTTGCTAAATGAACTGGTATGACTGGGTTACCAGGTAACAGATGAGGGGAGCATATCTATAAAATGTTCCAACTAAGTAACAAATAAGAATTGATAGAATTTCACTATGTTAAAACCCTTAATAGTAGATCTAGGTATGGACCAGGAATGGCTCCAGACACCACCAAAAAAGAGACAACCAGACATTACATGCTTCTTTATAAACACAGTATCACTTAAAGTCATAGAGCATGAGTCTGACCAAGCCTTTGATCCAGCTATCAATGCAGAAAATAGTTTTTGCACTAGAGTATGTCATCTGCAAAATCCACACGGTGAGGAAATGAAATCATGTAATAGGATATATTCATATATTAGAGGGCATAAATTTAAATTCTAAGTTAAAATTGAGTTGGAGGTGGAAGAGAGAAATGAAGGAGAGTAGGAGTAGAAATACATCAATTACTTCTTTGCTTATGGTTGGGAGTCTGTAAAGCTGGAGACATAACAAAGGAATTAGGAAGAAATATATCTGACATATCAGTCAGTGGACAAAACCAACTTAATACTGATTCTCAGAATCACAAAGCAAAACTCAACTGTGTCATGTACTGATATGGGATTATCTCTGTATTGACTGAAAAATGTACAACAGATATAGTCTATTATGCTGAAGCATGATGTGTGTTCAGATTTTGACAGTTTCTAGAAAGTTGCTCAAGCAACTGATGATGATGGTTAATGCAAGAAACTTGGAATGATTGGTTCCCTCCAGGGACGTGATCTCCTGGGCCACTGAAGGATGGGAGTGGGTCAGAGACTTAGTTTTGCTGTATACTTTTTTGAGACTCCTAAATATCATGTATTAAAAAAATTAATGAAATCCTTCCCAGCCTAGTCTTGTGTTTGACTGACTTGCATATTCATAGTACTAGGCACTTTACAGAGAAGATGAACCATTAAAGAGACTAACAAACATAAAAAGAAAAGAAGCCATAATATGTAATGTGCAAAGAAGTAGAGATACAAGTCTCATTCACCCTCATCCTTCCCCTTTCTTCTACCAAACTTTTCTCTCTTGGGATATTCATGACTAGCTATAGATGTGATATTAACAACCCTTTAAAACCATGACTTGGCTGATGCTGGGCCCCCGTTTTCCAAGTGTCTTGGGAGAAGTCATAAAGAGTTGAATTGGGTCTCATAGTGTCCATGAACAAGGTATACAGCAGTCCCGTCCTCTATCAGGAGTTAGTTCTTTCAGAGTGTTTGCCTCTGTGTGCCTGTCAGTTTTCCCCAAGGTGATTAAGTCAGAGCAAGTGTTTATTTCCTATTCTAGTTGGAGGAACAGAAAAATAATTATGTTTAGCTCAACTGCTTTACCTTGCTTAGGAAGACAGAAGTTTAAGAATTTGAACATTTTAATGGGGGATCTCACTAACAAGGGCAAACTTCCAATTCATTGTGCAGTTTAAACCAAACATATTTCATATAAATCCCATATATATTTTTTCTATATTTGGTATAATTTTTCTTCTTTTGCAAGGCAAGAAAATCAAACAATACTGTAGGAGATACACTGACACCTGCTTATTAATCTCAACATCTAGGGTGAAATCATAAAATTTTAAGGAAATATTTTAAAATAGTATTACTTTATGCATGTTGAAAGTGGTAGTGAATTCTTTATCTGAAAATAAATAGCCAGTAATGACTTTTGTATTTTGTGCATCCCCCCCCTTTTTTAAGACTTTTGCTTTATAATCAAATATTGTTAAAAATGAGAGGTAAAAAGCCCTCCTAATTTTCACTTCAATTTACGTATGCTTTAAAAGGAACTTGAAACTGGCCTGGAAGGGATTCTAGGTCTCAAGGTAACTCACATATTGACTTAAGTCCAAATTAAGGGACATTGTTTAAGGGCATCTGTATATGTTATATTCCTTTTATCTAATGTTTTATGTTGTTTCTGTTTTTTTTTTGACAGATAATCTTTAAAGAGCAACTTTCACCAAAAAAATTGGGCTTCTTAAATGTGACAGAACTTGTTGGAGCTCTTAGTGACATTCTCCGTGTTGAGTTCAGGGAAGGAGAACAAGACTTACTGGTGTTTGATGCTGATATGAAGCCACTACCACCTGGTGAGTTGAATCACAATTTGATGCAAACCTGATTTTTTGAAAATTGAAGTATAGTTGACATACAATTATATTACTTTTAGGTGTACAACATAGTGATTTGACCGTTCCATACATTATGCTGTGCTCACCACGATAAGTGTAGTTGCATTTTGTCACCATACAATGTTATTACAATATGATTGACTGTATTCCCTATGCTGTATTTTTCATTCCTGTAACTTATAACTGGAGGTTTGTACCTCTTAATATTCTTCACCTTTTTTGCCTATCCCCCCACCACTGCCCTCCCTTCTGACAGCTATCAGTTCTCTGTATTTATGATTGTTTCCATTTTGTTTGTATTGATTTCAGATTTCACATATGAGTGAAATCATTGTGTTTGTCTTTTTCTGCCTGACTTATTTTACTTAGCATAATACCCTCTAGGTTTATCCATATTGTCTCAGATGACAAGATTTCATTTCTTTTTATAGCTAATATTCCATTGTGTATACACTAGGACTTTATGTGGATAGACACTTAGGTTGCTTCCATAACGTGGCTATTGTAAATAATACTGCAATACATATAGGAGTGCATATATCTTTTTGAATTAGTGTCTTCATTTTCTTTGGTTAAATACCCAGTAGTGGAATTTTACTGGACCGTATGTTATTTTTATTTTTAATTTTTTTTTTTTTTTTTTTTTTGGAAACTACACTGTTTTCCACAGTGGTTGCACCAATTTACATTCCCACCAACAGTGCACAGGGTTCCCTTTTCTCCATATCCTTGCCAACACTTGTCTATTTCTTATCTTGATACTAGCCATTCTGATAGGTATAAGGTGATTTCTCACTGTGGTTTTGATTCTGCATTTCCCTTATTCTTAACAATATTTAGCATCTTTTATGTGTCTATTGGCCATCTGTATGGCTTCTTTCAAAAAATGTCTATTCAGATTTTCTGCCTATTTTTATTTGGATTTTTTTTTTTTTGGTATTGAGTTGTAGAAGTTTTTTTTTATGTATTTTGGATATGAACCCCTTATTGGATATATCATTTGCAAATATATTCCCCCATTCAGTAAGTTGTCTTTTCATTTGGGTTTCCTTTGTTGTGCAAAAGTTCTTTAGTTTGGTGTAGTCCAATAGTTTATTTGTACTTTCATTTCCCCTGCCAGAGGAGACATACCTAGAAAAATGTTGGTAAGGCTGATGTCTAAGAGATTACTGCCTATGTTTTTTTCTAGGAGCTTTATGGTTTGAGATCTCACATTTGGATCTTTATTTTGAGTTTGTTTTTGTGTATGGTGTAAGAAAGTGGTCCAGTTTAATTCTTTTGCATGTAGCTGCCCAGCTTATTGAAAAGACTTTCTTTTCCCCACTGTATATTCTTGCCTCCTTTGTTATAGATTAAATGAACATGTAAGCATGGGTTTATTTCTGTGCTCTCTGTTCAGTTGATCTATGTGTCCATTTTTGTGCCAGTCCCGTACTGTTTTGATTATCACAGCTTTGTAGTATGTCTTGAAATCTGGAATTGTGATACCTCTGACTTTGTTCTTTTTCAAGATTGCTTTGGCTATTCAGGATCTTTTGTGGTTCCACATAAATTTTAGGATTATTTATTTAGTTCTGTGAAAAATACTGTTGGTATTGGAGCAACTGGGTGGCACAGTCAGTTGAGCATCCGACTGTTGGTTTTGGCTCAGGTCATGCTCTCAGGGTCATGAGATTGAGCTCTGCGTCAGGCTCCTTGCTCAATGGGAAGTCTGCTTGGGATTCTTCCTCTCCCTCTGCCCCTCCTCTCTTTCTTTCTCAAATAAATCTTTAAAAAAATACTGTTGCTATTTTGATAAGAATTGGATTGAATCTGTAGATTGCTTTGGGTAGTGTTGACATTTTGACAATATTGGTTCTTCTAATCCATGAACATGGTGTATCTTTTCATTTGTGTCATCTTTAATTTCTTTCATTGGTATTTTATAGTTTTCAGAGTACAGGTCTTTCACTTGGTTAAATTTATTCCTAAGTATTTTGGGGTTTTTTTTTTTTTTGGTGCAATTGTAAATGAGATTGTTTTCTTAATTTCTCTTTCAGCTACTTCATTATCAGTGTACATGCAACAGATTTCTGTATATTAATTTTGTATGCTGTAACTTTACTGAATTCATTCTAATAGATTTTTGGTGGAGTTTTTAAGGTGTTCTGTGTATAGTATCATGTTATTTGCAAATAGCGACAGTCTTATTTCTTATCAATTTGGATACCTTTTTTTTTCTGATTGCTGTAGCTAGGACTTCCAGTACTGTGTTGAATAAAAATGGCAACAGTGGACATCCTTGTCTTGTTCCTGAGAGGAAAAGCTTTCACTTTTTCACTATTGAGTATGATGTTAGCTGTGGATTTGTCATATATGGCCTTTATTATGTTGAATTATGTTCCCTCTATATCCACTTTGTTGAGAATTTATCATGAACAGATGTTGAATTTTGTCAAAAGCTTTTTCTGAATCGATTGAGGCAACCATATGTTTTTTAACTTTCATTTGTTAATGTGATGTATAATTGATTGATTTGTGGATATTGAACCATTCTGGCATTCCTAGAATAAATCCCACTTGATTGTGGTAAATGATCCTTTTAATGTATTGTAGAATTTGGTTTGCTAATACTTTGTTGAGGATTTTTGCCTTGTATGTTCATTAGGGATATTGACCTGTAGTTTTCTTTTTTTGGTAGGGTCTTTGGTTTTGGTATCAGGGCAATTTTGGCTCATGGAATGAATTTGGAAGATTTCTTTCCTCTTTTATTTTTTGGAATCATTTGAAAGAGTAGGGATTAAGTCTTCTTTATTTAAATGTTTGGTAGAATTCACCTGTGAAGCCATCTGGTCCTGTACTTTTATTTCTTGGGAATTTTTCGATTACTGATTCAATTTTGTTATTAGTAATTGGTCTGTTTATATTTTCTATTTCTTCCTGATTCAGTTTTGGAAGATTGTATGTTCCCAGGAATTACCCATTTCTTCTAGGTTGTCCAGTTTGTTGGCATATAATTTTGTGTAGTATTCTCTTAGAGTTCTTTGTATTTTCGTGGTGGTTTGTTTTGTGTTTCATTTTTGATATTTGTTTGAATCCTTTTTTTTTCCTTAATGAATTGGCTAAAAATGTATCAGTTTTGTTTATCTTTTCAAAGAACCAGCTCTTGGTTTCATTGATCTTCTCTATTGCTTTTTTGGGTTTTTTTTTAATTTTTATTTTTTAAAATTTTATTATGTTAATCACCATACATTACATCATTAGTTTTTGATGTAGTGTTCCATGATTCATTGTTTGCGTATAACACCCAGGGCTCTATTCAGTACGTGCCCTCTTTAATACCCATCACTGGGCTAACCCATCCCCCGACACCCCCTCCCCTCTAGAACTCTCAGTTTGTTTCTCAGAGTCCATAGTCTCTCATGGTTCGTCTCCCCCTCCGATTTCCCCCCCTTCATTTTTCCCCTCTTGCTATCTTCTTCTTCTTCTGCTTCTTCTTTTTTTTTTAACATAATGTATTATTTGTTTCAGAGGTACAGGTCTGTGATTCAATAGTCTTACACAATTCACAGTGCTCACCATAACACATACCCTCCCCAATGTCTATCACCCAGCCACCCCATCCCTCCCACCCTCCACCACTCCAGCAACCCTCAGTTTGTTTCGTGAGATTAAGAATTCCTCATTATCAGTGAGATCATATGATACATGTCTCTCTCTGATTGACTTATTTCGCTCAGCATAACACCCTCCAGTTCCATCCACGTCGTTGCAAGTGGCAAGATTTCATTCCTTTTGATGGCTGCATAATATTCCATTGTGTATATATACCACATCTTCTTTATCCATTCATCTGTTGATGGACATCTTGGCTCTTTCCATAGTTTGGCTATTGTGGACTTTGCTGCTATAAACATCAGGGTGCACGTACCCCTTTGGATCCCTACATTTGTATCTTTGGGGTAAATACCCAGTAGTGCAATTGCTGGGTCGTATGGTAGCTTTATTTTCAACTTGTTGAGGAGCCTCCATACTGTTTTCCAGAGTGGCTGCACCAGCTTGCATTCCCACCAACAGTGTAGGAGGGTTCCCCTTTCTCCACATCCCCACCAACATCTGACATTTCCTGACTTGTTAATTTTAGCCATTCTGACTGGTGTGGGGTGGTATCTCATTGAGGTTTTTTTTTTATATTTTTATTTATTTATTTGAGAGAGAGAGAGCATGAGAGGGGGGAGGGTCAGAGGGAGAAGCAGACTCCCTGCCGAGCAGGGAGCCCGATGTGGGACTCGATCCCGGGACTCCAGGATCATGACCTGAGCCGAAGGCAGTTGCTTAACCAACTGAGCCACCCAAGCGTCCCATCATTGAGGTTTTGATTTGGATTTCCCTGATGCCCAGCGATGTTGAGCACTTTTTCATGTGTCTGTTGGCCATCTGGATGTCTTCTTTGGAAAAATGTCTGTTCATGTCTTCTGCCCATATCTTGAGTGGATTATTTGTTCTTTGGGTGTTGAGATTGATAAGTTCTTTATAGATTTTGGATACTAGCCCTTTATCTGATATGTCATTTGCAAATATCTTCTCCCATTTTGTCCATTGTCTTTTGGTTTTGTTGACTGTTTCCTTTGCTGTGCAAAAGCTTTTTATCTTGATGAAGTCCCAACAGTTCATTTTTGCCCTTGCTTCCCTTGCCTTTGGCAATGTTTCTAGGAAGAAGTTGCTGCAGCTGAGGTCGAAGAGGTTGCTGCCTGTGTTCTCCTCAAGGATTTTGATGGACTCCTGTCTCACATTTAGGTCTATTGCTTTTTAATCTCCATTTCATTTATTTCTATTCTCACCTTTATTTCCTTTCTCCTCCTAACTTTGGGATTTGTTCTTTTTCTAGCTCTATTAAATGTAAGTTTAAATTGTTTATTTGAGATTTTTCTTTTTTCTTGAGGTAAGGCTGTATCCTTATAAACTTCCCTTTTAGAACTGCTTTTGCTACATCACAAAGGTTTTGGATCATTGTGTTTTCATTTTCATTTGTTTCCATGTATTTTTTTCATTTCCTTTTTGATTTCTTCATTGATTCATTGGTTGTTTAATAGCATGTTGTTTAGCATCCACCTGTTTGTGTTTTTTGCAGTTTTGTCTTGTAATTGATTTCTAGCTTCATACTGTTGTGTTTGGAAAAGATGCTTGATATGGTTTCAGTTTTCTTAAATTTACTGAGTCTTGTTTTTGGCTTGATCTATCCTGGGGAATGAAAAGAACTTGAAAAGAATGTGTATTCTGTTTTTGGATGGAATGTTATGTAAATATTTGTTAAGTCTATCTGGTCTAATGTGTTGTTCAAAGCTATTGCTTCCTTATTTTCTGTTTGAGTGATCTGTTCATTGATGTAAGTGGGTGTTCAAGTCCCCTACTATTTCTCCCTTTGTCTTCTAATATTTGCTTAATGTATATAGGTGTTTCTATGTTGGGTGCATAGATGTTTACAAGTGTTATATTTTCTTGTTGAATTGATCTCTTTATCATTATATAGTGCCTTTATTTGTCTCTTGTTACAGTTTTTGTTTTAAAGTCTACTTTGTCTGTCATATTGCTACCTTGGCTTTTTTTTTTTTTTTTTTTTTGCTTCCATTTGCATGGTATATATTTTTCCAGCCCTTTACTTTCAGTATGCATGTGTCTTTAGGTCTGAAGTGAGTCTCTTGTAAGGCAGCATATAGATGTCTTGGGGTGTTTTTTTTTTTTTTTTAATCCAGTTACCCTATGCCGTTTGACTGGAGCTTTTACTGCATTTACATTTAAAGTAATTATTGATAAGTATATATTTAATGCCATTTTGTTAATTGTTTTCTGGTTCTTTTTATGGTTCTTCTCTGTTCCTTTCTTCTCTTTATCTTTGTGATTCGATATTTTCTTTAGTGTTATGCCTGGATTCCTTTCTCTTTTTTTTGCATATCTATTATAGGTTTTTGTGGTTACCATGAGGTTCATATATAATATCCTATGTATGTAGCAGTCTATTTTATATTTTAAGTTGGTGGTTGCTGAAGTTTGAACACATTCTAAAAACACAAAATTTTTACTACCCGCCCCTCCAAGTTTTGTGTATATAGTGTCATATTTCATATCTTTTTATTTCCTGGCCCTTAACTAATTTTTTAGATACTGATTTTACTATGTTTGTCTTTTAACCTTTTATATTAGTTTTATAAGAGATTGATTTACTACCTTTACTATACGTTTGCTTTTACTCATGAAATTTTTTCTTTTCATAATTTTTTTTCTAATTATGGCCTCTTCTTTTCCACTTAAAGTAGTCCCTTTAACATTTCTCATAAGTCTCCTATAGTGGTGATGAACTCCTTTAACTTTTGTTTGCCTGGGAAACTATTTCTTCTTAAATTCTGAATGATAACTTTGCTGGGTATTCTTGGTTATAGGGTTTTTTCCTTTCATCACTGAACATATCATGCCATTCCCATCACAGCTGATACTCCTGTCGGGTTTCCTTGTATGTAACATGTTGCTTTTCTCTTGCTGATTTTTAGATTCTCTACCTTTAATTTTTGACATTTTAACTAATTTGTATCTTGGTGTGGACCTCCTTGGATTCATCTTGTTTGGGATTTTTGTGATTCCTGGACTTGGATATCTGTTTTCTTACCCAGGTCAGAGGAGTTTTCAGCTATTATTTTTTCAAGTTATTTTTCTGCCCTCTTCTCTCTCTCTCTCTTTGGGACCCCCTGTAGTATGAATGTTAGAATGCCTGATATTGTCTCAGAGATCCCTTAACTTACCCTCATCTGAAAAAATATTTTTTCTGTTCAGCATGGGTGCTTTCCATTACCCTGTTTTCCAGATCGCTGATTCATTCTTCTGTACCTTCTGATCTGCTGTTGATTCCCTCTACTGTATTTTGCATTTCAGTTATTGTATTCTTCAGCTTTGATTGGTTCTTTTTAATATTATCTATCTCTTTGTTGAAGTTTCTCTGAGTTCATGCATTCTTCTCTGGAAGTCAAGTGAGCATCTTTATGATTATCTTGAACTCTTTATCAGATAGGTTGTTTATTTCCATTTGGTTTAGTTCTTTTTTGAGGTTTTGTCTTATTCTTTCATATGGGGCATATTTCTCTGTCTCCTCATTTTGTTTGACTCTCTGTTTCTATGAATTAGGTGGAAAACTACTTCTCCTAGACTTGAAGGAATTGCCTTGTGTAGGAACAGCCCCTTTATAGACTGTATGTGTCTGGCAGCTTTGGTTGGTTGGCTGGAGCTTTAGTGGGTGCAGGCTGGATGTCCCAGGGCACTTGCTTTAGGACCACTCTGGTGTGATGGCTGGAGCTGAAATGGGTACAGAGTAGAGGATTCTGGTGCTCTCCATGCACAGTATGTCCTGGAGGTACAACTGGAGCTGAAGTGAGTGTGGGCTGGGGGTTCTTGGAGTGTTCTGCATAGTGGGTGCCCAAGTGAATTGTCTATAGCTAAAGTGGGGATGGGTCTGGAGTGTTCTGGAAGATGCAAACCTGATTATTATTTGTCCCTGAAAGGACAAGGAAAAATAAAGCATTGCTTACATAATATTCTTTATTGTAACCACATCAACCAAACAGATTACACATTAGCCTTGAAAACACTTTGATATGATGACCATTCTTTTTGGTGATATTTGTTGTAGTAAGGCTAACCTGTATCATTAATGAAGACCATCTAAATTATTTTTTAGGATTTATTTATTTATTTTAGAGAGAGAAAGAGGGAGAGACAGAGTGCGCCAGTGTGGGGAGGGGTAGAGGGAGGGTGGGAGAGAAGGCAGACTCTGAGCTGAGCACAGAGCCTGACTTAGGGCTTGATCCTACAACCCTGAGATCATGACCTGAGCAGAAACGAAGAGTCGGATGCTTAACCACCTGAGCCACCCAGGCGCCCCAAAGACCATCTGAATTTTTAAAATATACTTTCTTCATTATCCAGATATTTGGATAACTCTGAAGAAATAAATTTTCTAAAATAGTGATCTGATGGGGAAGCACCAGATCAGTGGTTGTTAACTCTGGCTGTGCATTAAAGCTTTTTAGAAATACATGGATATTCGGAATAAATGGGTGTGTATTGGGACCTAGGACTTGTATTTATTTTTAAACAAACTTTTTATTTTGGGATAATTTTAGGTTTATAGAAAAGTTGCAGAGATACTAATGAATTCTCATATGCCCTTCATCCATATCCCCTAATATTAACATCTTATATTACCATGATACATATATCAAAACTAAGAAATTAACTGATACGTTACTATTAATGAAACTCTAGATTTTTTTTTGGTTTTACCATTTTTCCCATAATTGTTCTATTTCTGGATCCACTCCAGGATACCACATTGCATTTAGGGCACTTGATTTTTGTTTGTGTTTTGTGTTTTTCTTTTGACTTAGGTTTTTTTCTTTTGAAATTTTTATTGAGGCTATTATATATTTATATACAGTTATTACGAACAAATGCAGAGAGATTCCATGTACTTTTTCCTCTGTTCCCTCAATGGTCATGCTAAATTATAGTATAATATAGTTCAGTTGACCCTTGAACAACATGGGTTTGAACTGGATAGATCCACTTATATATGGATTATTTTTGGTAAAATCAGTATAGTACTGTAAATGTAATTTCTCTTCCTTATAATTTTTTTAACATTTTTTCTTTAGCTTTATTATAAGAATACAGTATATGATATATATGACATACAAAATATATGTTAATCAACGGTTTATGTTACAGTAAGGCTTTTGGTCAGCAGTAGGCTATTAGTAAAGTTTTTGGGGAATCAAAAGTTATATGCAGATTTTTGACGGCATAGGGGGGTGATGTCTCTAACCCCTGCATTATTCAAGGGTCAACTGTATTTATATTTTTATAAGCTTTTTTTTTTTTTTTTAAAGATTTTATTTATTTATTTGACAGAGAGACAGTGAGAGAAGGAACACAAGCAGGGGGAATGGGAGAGGGAGAAGCAGGCCTCCCACAGAGCAGGTAGCTTGATGCGGGGCTCGATCCCAGGACCCTGGGATCATGACCTGAGCTGAAGACAGATGCCCAATGACTGAGCCACCCAAGCACCCCTATATTTTTATAAGCTTTTACAAGTGGTTTCGATGGATAGCAATTTTTTGTCCAAAATGTAAATGTATCTTTGCTGATTTTTCTGATCTTTTTGGAAAATATCACAGATGAGTGGAAAGTTGGAAGTGAACAATTACCATCATTTTAGTTCCCCCAAAAATGCTGTTAGAATTTTTACATAGTCTTCCAGATTTTTTTTCAACATATATGTAAGCATTGCTAGATTTTTAAAAACTTATAAAACATTTACTTATTAAACAATTCCAGCAATGTAGAATGGTAACTAGTAATTGTTTTAATGGGTCTTTTTTGGACCTTTTATATATAACATAGTTATTTATCATATGTGTAATTTTCTTGCACAAAACGGTATTATATAAATGTATATGTTCTTGGGACGCCTGGTTGGCTCAGTCGGTTAAGCGTCTGCCTTCGGCTCAGGTCATGATCCCAGGGTCCTGGGATCAAGTCCTGCATCGGGCTCCCTGCTCCGCGGGGATCCTGCTTCTCCCTCTGCCTCTGCCTCTCTCTCTCTCTCTGTCTCTCATGAATAAATAAAAAAAAAATCTTAAAAGAAAATGTATATGTTCTTGCTTTTTATACTTCACATATTATGGATGTTGTTCTATATCAGCATAAATAAGTTTATTTCATCCTTTTTAACTACATATAATTCTTTTATGTGACTACATTCATTTAATCAGTCTCCTATTGACAGACATGTAGTGTATTTACTTTTTATCATTATGAAAGATACAGATGTAGATACCTACATCTTTGTGCACTTTTATTAGTTTTTCTTTAGGAGCCACTATGGCTTTAGGTCTATCTGGAGTCTGTTTTAATGTGGCAACCTCTTATAATCATCATACACATGTAATTTGAACAAAATATGTAATTGATTTGGTAATTCCCTAAAAATTAAGGCACTGTATTATGGAATATTAAGTAGTCACATACATTGTACATTAAGGAACAGTGCACTTTAACTGCTGAAGTTGAACAAAAAATAAATTGAAATCAGGATGTTGAAAAATAAAACCTTTAGTCAAAGTTCAAGAAACCTTACCAGACTCACCCTCTCCCTTGCCAACATAAATAAAGATTTGTTCCCTTCTAGAACTTCCTTTTATCTCTCTATACTGAAAGGTCTGCAAAGACAGGTTCATGTCTCTCATTTATCATTATTTTCCCAGTGCCTGGCCCATAGAATGTGCTTAATAAGTTATACAAATTATTGTAATAGCTATCCACAGGCTACTCTATTGATCATTTCAGATGGAGATATTTCATCAGTCAGAAATTCATGTTTAGTTCAATCGGATAAGAAAATAGAAGTCAAAGCTTATGTCTCCAGTCCCCCTAGAAATTCACTGTCTACTGCTGCTATCGAGGAGACTGCCTGGGATTGTCCTCCTAAAAACCCTAAGGAGCCAGAACAGAAGATTTGCAAGAAGCCTAATCTGGTGGTAAAGCCTTTACAGCTGGTAAGGTTTAACGACTTTGTATACTGGAGATTCAGCATTATGAAAAGTAACTGAATGAATATTTCTTCAAACCAAAATTCTATTTTAGAGAAGTCTTATTTCTGGATACATGATTTCTTAGAGCAAAGCTTTGGTCTGAAGTCACCTTATGCAGCATTTATTCTGGTTTTCAATCTTTTGTATAACTGATTTCATTCAGATCTCATTTTAAAGTTTTCAGATGGCTTTGAAGATTTGCCAGCTTTTGCAAGAGGTTATAGCCAATGCTTGGTCCATGTTTTTTAAAATGTAGGCTGGAAAACCCTCGAGGGCTTCAGAGGGAAGAATTGAGGAGCTTTTTTTTCACTTTATGTCTCAAGAACTGCTGCAGATTGCCCTGCACCTGTCCTCAACTATAGGGTGCTTTTCCTTTTTTCTTTTTCATTATATGTCCACACAATTCTCCTTTTTTGTGCTCTCCTCTTCTGTTATTTATTTTGTTGTTGTTAAGGAATTAATTGCTTACTCTTCTTTTCTTCTACCATCTATACCTGGCTTCTTTCATGGAAGGAAAACATTTTGTTTGGAAAGCCTACTGCATATTTTCTAGAGGATAAGAGAAAGGCCTAAAGGAAAATAAGATATTTTAGAATAAGAGTGTTTGAGAAACCCTATTTTTGGTTGGAAGACTAGTGTGAAATTTAATGCATTCTTTAAAGTTACCTTTGTTGGTAGAGTTGGGTGGGATGACAGTCTATCTTGGCTCAGCTTGAATATTTTAAGTACCATATTTGCAATTTTGTATGGGGTAGCTGTATAACATACTCTTAATATCATAAGGCAGTCGTTTTCCTATATTAATGTAGGTAAGGATCACCTAGGGAATTTTTTTTAAAGATTTTATTTATTTGATAGAAAGCACAAGCAGGGGGACCGGCAGGCAGAGGGAGAGGGAGAAGCAGGCTCCCCGAGGAGCAGGAAGCCAGACTCGGGACTCGATCCCAACACCCTGGGATCATGACCTGAGCCTAAGGCACACGCTTAACTGACTGAGCCACCCAGGTGCCCACCTAGGGAATTTTTTAAGTGCATAACTGGAAGCCCCACTTCCAGGTATTCTGGATCAGTAAGTCCTGGCTAATGCCTAAGAAGCTTCATTTTTATAATTTCTCAGGTGATTCTGATAAAGATGACCCATGAAATATACTTTGAGAAATGTCATAGTTTGAAATGCCACTCAAAGTTTTATAGTGGTTACTTTTCTTTTTTAACTTGTAGCAAGTAGAAGTTAACAAGTCACAGCTCAACCTGGCAGTGGCCAATCATGATATCCCACCAGATGCTGTACGGGACAAGAAATTATGCAGACTGCCACCATTAGATACCAGTACCCTTGTGGGGGTCTTTGTGGAGTATATCATCTCTCCTAGTCAATTCTACATCCGAATCTATAGCAGGGATTCATCCGAGTTACTTGAAGACATGATGATTGAGATGCGGTAGGAGCCTGTTGTTTTCAGTGTATTTTTCATGTATCTCATTCTAAATCATAAGTTCTCAACATTTTGGTTTTAGGGCTTTTAAAAATTAAGGACTAGAAAACTTTTATTTATTGATATTTATCTTAGAAATTAAAACTAACATTTAAATTTTTTTTTTGTTTAAAAATAATGGTAAGTCCATTTGTGTGAATATAAATAACATAGTTCTGTGAAAAATAACTATTTTCCAGAAATTATAATATTGGCATTGTTCTACATTTTTGCAGATCTCTTTAATATCTGTCTTAATAGAAGAAAGTTTGATTTTAATATCTGCTTTTGTCTTTAATCTCTTGAGGTATATTGTTTTGGTTGAAGTATATGAAAACATCTGGCCTCACATAGATACATAGTTGGGAAAAAGAGTATTTCAATAGCCTTTTCAGAAAATTGTGAATCTTCTTTGATATTTTCAGAAAATTTTTGAACATTCCAAAACTTGGCAAGTGGTAGTTTTTTAAAAATTCGTTGCAGTGTGGAATTTGAACTTTTCATATCCTACTGTGTTAAAGTCCATTGGTCTTCCTTTGCACTTTGAATGAACCCAGGACTGGTTATGCAGTTGCAGGCTCCAGTGCAAAATTAAAATGCAAGGTGCTGAGTTTAAAAATCATTAAGAATTTCAGGACAGCAATAGCAGAACATTAAAGCAAGCGTAAGGCCCTTCTAAGTGTGGACTCAATACAACTGGCCCTGAAAGGATCTTTTACCCCCATTAATAATTTTAAAACATCATGCAGTGGTATTTTGGAAAACACTGGTTTGCTGAGTTATGTAGATCTTTCACATTTATTAATATCACCACTGATCTTATCAGAAAAGTATTATGTATTAGGGAGCTGTCAAGCTCATGGTGGTAGATGCAACATTTTCAAAATCCTAATTTTCACTTGAAAGCCTTAAATTTTATCCGTGATGACAAATACTGTCAGTGTTTTCCTTGAAGTGACAGGCTCATCTCATTTTTGAGAAAACGTGTGTCAGAAACCTAAGTCTGAATAAACATAGTTTGATAATGGTCCTTTCGAGCAAAAATGGTGTTCCATGAGAACAATGGCTAGTTCATTTTCCAAGTAAAAATGCTCCACAAAAAAAGCAGCTAGTTCAATTCACAACTCAAGTGCATAAGTGCTTTTCCTTAAGACAACTTGAGAAGTGTTTTATGTGTATAGTACTTCCATTTTTGTCACACGGAATATTGAAAAGATGGTCACTCAGTGGTTGATATTTAATAAACTTTATTACTTTATCAAGGACATTCTTAAGTGACATTGGCTTTTTTTTCTTTTAATTGTGAGTGCGTGACAGTGATATATAAATGATGGCTAGTAAAGTTTGGTGCCACTGTCTTGATTTGGCTAAGGCCCCTTGCTTTTATACCATCATTGCAAGTGTTAACACAGTGAAAAGGGCAAATCACTATTTCACTCAACTACTACTCCTCTAATCTCTTTTCTCTGCTGAAAAATGATGCCCTTTCTTAGTAAACACCATGAAAAATGTGTACATTTGCAGTCACTTAAGATTTATTCATGAACAACAGTGTCTGGTTTTTACATAGGTGTCACATATAAGAATAATTTATTACATACTTCTCCAAGAGCATTCCATTTTTTAATCTAATTTTACCACATTATATACTCCACTCCTCTCTCACCCAAGAACACCTGGCATAATGTAAGTCACATAATCACTTAGTAAAAATATTATCATATATTATCATATATCATATATATATATCATATATATTCCATTCCAGGATGCCTGTAAGATTTAGTACATGTTTTAAAGCACACTTACTGGATTTGTGATCTTCCTTACTTTAACTCTATAGGCCTAGTCTCCTTATCTCCAAAGTAGGGATACTAATAGTACCTGCCTCACAGAGTTGTGACGATTAAAGTACTTAGAATGGAGTCTAGCACAAAAGTTGGCTACTGTTGTTATCAATACCATATCTGCTGTGTGCTTGGGATGTTGAGGCATGAGGAGTACAAGGAGAAGACAGACATGGTCTTTCCTTTGTCAACACCATGATTATCTGGGAAGATAGGGGATATGTGGGGTATTGCATGAGGTGGTCATTCTGCCTGGGCAAGATGGAAGAGAGCTTCACAAAGGGGGTACTTGAGCTCGGCTTAAAAAACAAGTAAGAATTTGCCAGTCAAGGTGTGAGTGTGAATGTGCAGGTCCAGTCACGGGCACTGAGGCCAGCATTAGCATTAACGACGGGAGTAGCGCTGTGCTCTGGGAGCAACAAATAGGGCAGTGAGGTCACCACTGCGTGAGGTTGGGTGGACAGTGACTGAATGTGAAACTGGAATACTAGGGAAGAGCTGGAGTATGAACACCATGGGAAGGAATTCTGACTTCTTCTGTGGACAACGAGGAGCCTCTGAAGGTTTTTAGAAAGTAGGGGCATCAGCAGGTTTGTATTTCAGGATAACTCTGGTTTCAGTGCAGAAGATGGGTGGAGTGAACAGGAGAGCATCCATTATTACTATGCTAGTCTTGGTAGGAGCATGAGAGTGGAAAGGGAGAGAGAAATTGGAGAGAATTTGGGAAAGTACAGTTGTCAGGTCTTGATGACAAGCATGGGTTTGAGAAGGATAAGGGAGAATAGGAAACCTGTGTTGACTTTAGAGATTGGGTAGGTTTGAGCTGGGGTTAGAAGTTTGCACCTGGTGCCTCTAAGGTGACCATGAGGTATAGGGAATTGACAATGTTGAGTGGACAATATTAGTTAGGATTAGGTTTAGCCACTGTTACAAAGACATAACTTAGCCATAGTAGCATAAAGAAGATAAAAGTTGATTTCTTCTTCCCCTAGTAGTCCATATATAAACACTACAGACTAATAGGGTAGCTCCATGGTGTTGGGGATGCAAGTGTTTCTTGTCTTGCTGTCGCAGACAGTGTGTTGCCCCCATCTTCATGGTCCAGGAGGTAGCTCACCACCACACCCAGCAGCTCCTCATTCCAGCCAGTGGGAAGGAGAAAGAGAAGAAGGTAGGAAGTTGGAGGCATGCCATTTTCTTGAAAGACAAGAGCTGGAATTTCTATACTTGACTTCCCCCCCACCCCGGAGAAATGTATTCTTATTTATTTTCTTATTTTTTAAAATTTTATTATGTTAATCACCATACATTACCTCATTAGTTTTTGATGTAGTGTTCCATGATTCATTGTTTGCGTATAACCCAGCACTCCATGCTGTACGTGCCCTCTTTAATACCCATCACCAGGCTAACCGATCCCCCCACCCCCCTATACTTGACTTTTTTTTTTAATTGTGATAGAATACACATAAAATTTACCATCCTAATCATGCACACTCTACTTTTTCTCACATCTCATTGCCCAGAGCTTAGTATTCACATCCAGATGCAAGGGAGCCTGGGAAATCTGAATGGCTATATACTCAGGCAAAATTTGGGATTCTCTTACTAGGGGAAGAAGAGAGGAGAATGAGAATTGGGGGACAACTAGCATCTTTTCTGTACAGCTGGAAATAAAGTTTCAAAGTTCAGAAGCGATTCAGCGTCTAAAGATCCAGGTGGAGAATCACCAGTTTATCCATAGTGGTATAAGACATGAAAATGGGTGAGATGGTGCTGTGTACAGCAAGAATATTAATAGTTAAGGAGTGCCTACTGTATTTGGACTCTGTGCCAAACATTCACATATTTGAACTAAGGTTTTATTATCCTCTCCATGCGCAACAAGTAAACTGAAGCACAGAGAGACAAAGATACATGGCTAGTAAATGATGGAGTCAGGATTTGAGCCCATGTCATTGGCTCCAAAGCCTGAGCTTTTATTATTTTATACTTCCTAAAAAGAGGAGCCCAGAGAACCCAGATGTTTAAGGCAATTACAGAGCCAGTATAGGAACAATTATTGACAGGGAAGAATTAGGAGAAAATAGTGTCTTGGAAACTAGGATAGAGATTGAAAGAGGACGGGGTCAGGGTCATGCTGCAGAGAATTAACAGGCCACTGATGTCTTAAAAATGCCCATTTTAGGAAATGCTGAGGAATAAAGTTGGATTACATTTTGTTTAGAGAGTATGAGCTTAAATGAATGTGTGACTTTCTATTTGAAGAAGTTTGTTGATGAAGAGAAGGGATTTGGATAAGAAAGAGGAAAATAATAGTAATAAGCATTAACAAATCAGAAAAAGTGGGGATTCTTTTCCTTTTTGCCAAGACTTTCTTGCTCTTGATACATCAGTAAAAATGATCTTGGTATTTTCTTCCCCTCTGTGATTCCCTCTATTATGGAATTCTGTAGGCGCTGCTATTCTAATCTGCTGGTTTCTGATCGGTACTCCATGCCAGAGTATTTCATCCAACCAGGACATCTCTGTTGTGTAAGGATTTCTGAGGATAAGTGGTGGTATCGGGTCATTATCCATCGAGTCCTTGGGAAGCAGGAAGTTGAAGTATTCTACCCAGACTTTGGAAATATTGGAACTGTTCAGAAGTCCTCCCTGAGGTTTCTCAAGTGAGTTAACAAATCTTACTAAATTATTCTTAAGTTTTGAATCCTTGCGTTGAAGCCACATGGAGTTAGGATCACTCTTCCTTTTCTCTTGCCTTCCTCACTCCATCCTTCCCTCTTTGTTCTTAGTGCAAATGGACTTGGCATACGGTTCCTTAGTTTCACAGGGAGATTATAATCTCTTATGTCTTCTTTCACATGATTATGAATCTGAATGGTCCATGAGACTAAATTCCAGTCTCTTAATTAAGAAAATGATTTTTTGGGTCATGCTAAGAGTTTCATTTATATAGCATGAGGGTTGGTTTGTTCCTACCTCTATTTTAATTGCATGGTTTTCAAAGATTATTATGTCTAAAGATTTTACTTCTTAGATTGCTTCAAAGTGTAAGACATTAACTTAAAAATCCATGAATAAAATACTCTCAAGTGGTGTGAATAGCTCAAATCAAGAATGGATTAGAGATTCCATAAAATGCATTTAAAAATATGATTACATATTTGTGTATTTGATCATCTCTTGCAGGTGCTGCTACACAAAGCTTCCAGCTCAGGCTATCCCTTGTTCTTTGGCTTGGGTGAGACCAGTAGAGGTATGTTTGTTCCCCATTTAATCAGCAAACGTTTGATACTTAGAACAGTTCTAGGATCTCAGGATACAAAAATAAAACATGGAATGAGCCCTACGATGAGAAATCACTGTAGATAGTCTGGAAGATAGACGTGGAGACAGAAGTCAGTGTGCTGTGTTGTATTTGCTGTAGAGCTATTTATGGGGTATGCTAGAGGTGCGGAAGGAGGAGGTGGCATTGGAGTGGAACTTTGAAGGAAGATTAGGACTGTAACTGTAAAAAAAAAGCTTTTCCAGCCAAAGGGAGGGTAACATAAAACATCTAAAATTTGAGAAATGATAAGTGGCTCAGTTTGCTTACATGGCAGCAGATGAGCTGGAGTTGGTGGATGGAAGTGATGTGAGAGAAACAGACAGGACCCTGGATGGGGATCCGTATCCGTGTTCAGGAGTCCGGACCTTGTCCTTTAGATGCTGGGGAGCAACTAAAGGACGTACCTAGGGGACCACCATACTCAGTTATATGTTTTTAAAGAATTCTCTAGTAACATAGTTGTGTGAGATGACTGGAGTGGGATGAAGCAAGAGGCATTTTTTTTTTATTAACATATACTGTGTTATTTGTTTCAGAGGTACAGGTCTGTGATTCATCAATCTTACACAATTCACAGCACTCACCATAGCACATACCCTCCCCAGTGTCCATCACCCAGCCACCCTATCCCTCCCACCCCCTCACTCCAGCAACCCTCAGTTTGTTTCCTGAGATTAAGAGTCTCTTATGGTTTGTCTTCCTCTCTGGTTTCGTCTTGTTTCATTTTTCCCTCCTTTCCCCTATGATCCTCTGTCTTGTTTCTCAATTCCTCATATCAGTGAGATCATATGATACTTGTCTTTCTCTGATTGACTTATTTCGCTTAGTATAATACCCTCTAGTTTGATCCACGTCGTTGCAAATGGCAAGATTTCATTTTTTGATGGCTGCATAATATTCCTGTGTGTGTGTGTGTGTGTGTGTGTGTGTGTGTGTGTATGTGTATACCACTACTTTGTTATCCATTCACTGTTGATGGACATCTAGGCTCTTTCCATAGTTTGGCTATTGTGGACATTGCTGCTATAAACATTGGGGTGCAGGTGCCCCTTCAGATCACTACATTTGTATCTTTGGGGTAAATACCCAGTAATGCAATTGCTGGGTCGTAGGGTAGCTCTATTTTCAGCTTTTTGAGGAACCTCCATATGGTTTTCCAGAGTGGCTGCACCAGCTTGCATGCAGGAGGCATTTCCATCCATATAGATACATTTGTTTATGTAGTTATGAATATCATGCACCTAACTTTGTGTTTTTCCCTCAGAACTCTTAAGATTTATTTGAGAGAGAGAGAGCATGCACAGGGGGAGTGGCAGGCAGAGGGAGAGGAAGAAGCAGGCTCCCTGCTGAGCAGGGAGCCTGATGTGGGACTCGATCCCAGGACCCTGGGATCATGACCTGAGCCAAAGGCAGATGATTAACCCACTGAACCACTCAGGCGCCCCAGAACTCTTAATTATATATGCCGTACACACTTATTATACTACATTTTTCTTAACGTACCAGTTGCTTGCATATTACACGGATTATTCCTTCAAAAAAATTTATCTGAAAAACACAGTCCAGAAGAAAAAGAAAAAAAATTACTATTATTGTACTTTTCAAACACATTCAATTTAGAACTTTGATGTGTGTTTCAGTTTAGTTTACTGGATGTTGGGGGTCAGAGTTTTTGTAGGGTTTTCAGGATTACATAAAAGAGTAATATTATTTTATATTCTTAACTCAGCTTATTACAGCATAAATTATGTTACCTTGTTTTCAATTTTAATAGATTCATAGTAATCTGTTAGCTAAATGTATATCATAGATTGATTAACTATCCCCTTATTGTTAGACATTCAATCTGTTCTGATTTTTGAGTATATAAATAATGTATGCAGTTAGTCTTTGTGCAAGTCAGTATTTGGGATTGTTTTTTAGGGTGCATTTTAGCCTTGGTTTTTTTCTTCCATGAGGAAGCTCAGGGCTAAATTTGTGACCCACTTGGAGCCAATGTTCATTATTCTCATATTAGCCAGGTGGCTTCCATTTTTGTATCTTTTTTTGTTTTCTTATTTCCTTCCTGAAATGCTTCTGACCTTAGGGCTTTTGCCCTCTCTCTTCCTTGGAGTAGCTTGTTCAAAGCATTCTCGTGGTTGGCCCCTTTTTGTCACTCAGATTTAAGCCCAAATGTTATTTCCCAAGAAGGTCTTCCTTGACCAGCCAATTTAAAGTACACACTTCCACTTCAGTCATTCATTGCAATTTATCTTTATAACACTGTTATCTGGTATTATTGTAATTATTTGTTCACACACACAGTGTAAGCTTCTGAGATGAGGGGCATTGTCTGTTCACCACTGTATCTCTAGTGCCTAGATCAATGGTTGCATCATTGTATGTGCTTAATAAAGGTCTTCAACTGAATGAATGAATCTCAACTTTTTGTCTTTTTTTCTGGTTTCAAAAGTAGTTAACGCATTTGGTAATGGCAGAGTAACAATAGAGTAGCATGGTGGGACTAATACTCCCATAGGCAAAATCCAAAGCAGGCAGAAAAGCAGAAATCTACCCTTGGGAGGCAAGCTGCAGGGTGGTAAGATCAGGAAATTTTCAGCTTCTATCCTGGGGTCACTCCCCTGTCTATAGCCTTGCTGGCTTGAAGAGTTAGAGGACGTTGTTTGGGACTGGCAGAACAGCTAGGAGTTAAGGGAGAAATACTTGAAGGGAGCCACAGAATTGGTGTTTCAAAATCAGTGACTTGCCATCTGCCCAAATCCTTAGATGACTCCTAAACTCTGCAGGCATTAGGAGAACCCAGTGGCCCTAGTGAAACATCACTGGCTTACTTATTCTTTTTGTCACCTTGCATGCGTTATTTTGAAGTTTTTTAATCATTCCACTAACACACTCTATTATTTTAGGGATTATTCTAGGAAATACAACACTTGTTGTAAATAACAATGCAAAGACATTAGAATGCTTTCTTCTTTAACCTCCTCTTCTGATCTATTTTTGTTATATAATTGTTTTAAACCCCTCAAGAAATGGACCACATAAAATAATGTTCACTTAGGTTTAGTCATGTATTTCTCAATTTCTTAGCTCTTCATTCTGGCCACTCAAACCCCTTGAGAACATTTTCCTTTTATTTGAACGTATCCTTTAAGATTTCATTTTGTGAGGGTTTGCTGATAGCCAAACTCATGTTTACCTGGACACATAATTTTGCCTTTATTTTTTGGAAGATACATTCACTAGAATTTTAGGTTGGCAGGTGATATGTTTAGTGCACTGAAGATATTATTATAGTGGCTTCTGGTCTCCGTTACCTTACTGGAGAAGTCAGCTGTCAGTCTGATGGATGTTCCTTTGAAGGCAGTGTCCTTTTTGTCTGTAGCTGTTTCTAGCATTTCCTGTTTGTGGCTTGTGTCTTCAGTTTTAGTATGTTTATGTGTGGATTTATTCTTATTTATCGTACTTTGTGGTTCATTGAACTCCCTTTATCTGTGCTTTGTTACTTTATATTAAATCCGGCAAATTCCCAGCCATTATCTCTTCAATTATTATTGTTTTTCCCCCATTATTCATATTTATATTCCCTCTGTCTCTGTTTCTGCATCTCTTTTTCTGGGACCACAATTAAAAGTATGTTAAACTTTCTCAATTTATTTTCCATATTTTTAAAACTCTGTATTTTTCTGTATTTTACATATTTCTCTCTTTCCATATTGCATTCTGGGTATCTTCCACTTTACTGGTTTACTCTCTAATTCTGTCTAACCTGCTACTGAATCAATCTTTTAGGTTTTAAGTTTTGGTTATTATATTTTTACTCTCTAAAAATTCTCTTTGTTCTGTAATTTTGCTAGATGAATTTTTATAGATTGCTGATCTCTGCAGAAGCTTTTAAATTAATCTTTTTTTGTTTTTAAGTGTAGTAAGTTTAGTTGCTTTATAATTGTCTAGAAAGTTTTTGAAGGTTTGTTTATGTTGTTTCTCCTTGTTCTTACTTGTGATTAGTTGTTTCTTTGTATGCCTTTTATCTTTGCCTACATACTATTCATTGTCTTTGAAAAATTATTTGTAAGAATGTTTGAATAATATGGGCTAAGATTGCCTACCTCTAGAGAGATTTGCATTCGCTTCTGCCAGGTACCTAGGAATACTCCCAGTCTGGAACCACATTAATTTAAATGAACAACTTGAGGATTTGTGTACTGTCCGGTGATGTGAAAATTGAACTGCAAATCCATGTGAAGGCTAGCTTATTTCTTTTCCTTTTTTTTTTTTTTTAAAGATTTTATTTATTTGAGAGAGAGAGAGAGAGCGAGCACAAGCAGGGGCAGGGGCAGAGGGAGAAGCAGGCTCCCTGCTGAGCAGGAAGCCCAAGGGGCTTGATCCCAGGACCCTGGGATCATGACCTGTGCCGAAGGCAGACGCTTAACCGACTGAGCCATCCTGGTGCCCCTCTTTTCCTTTTTAAGGCAAAATATTTCCCACTTTCCCTTTAATTCTCTCCTGATAATTTGTTACTCTCTTGACAGTTCTTTGATGCTTTTGGACATACCTAAAAAATATTTTATCCAGAATTTTAGTGGTTTCTGTAGAAGGATTAGTCCAATAATTTAGCTTAGTCATTTCTGAAAATGAAAGTTTTTCACCACATAAATAATAAAGTTTTTTCCATAATCACATTTTTCATAATTTTTCCTTTATTCTGACTTTACTTATCCCCAAATCATAAATATCCTACAGTGTATAAGTCTAGTACTTTTATGTTTTTTTTAATTTTTAAAAAAATTTTATTGAGAGAGAGACAGAGAGAGAGAGAGAGAACAAGAGGGCGTAGGGTCAGAGGGAGAAGCAGATTCCCCGCTGAGCAGGGAGCCCGATGCAGGACTTGATCCCGGGACTCCAGGATCATGACCTGAGCCGAAGGCAGTCGCTTAACCAGCTGAGCCACCCAAGCGCTCTACTTTTATGGTTTTATTTTTCTATGAAAATCTCTAGTTCATCAGGAGTTTATTTTTGTATGTGGTTACTGTAATTCATGTTTGAATTTATCATCTGAATCTCATGTTTTGATTATATTTCAGGAACATTGGACGTCCAGAGCTATTTTGCAGTTCCAGAAGTTGTGTGGTTTGAAGCCATTAGTGGGGGTAGTGGATGAATATGTAGACGGAATCCTTAACATTTTTCTGTGTGATACATCCTCACATGAAGACATCTATTTCCATCATGTCTTGAGAACGGAGGGCCATGCTATTGTATGCCGAGAAAATGTCCCTTCTAAGGTGGAGCTGTCTGGATGTGTTTTGTAATATATTTTATTTACTCTGAACACTTCAAGGTGTAAGATAATTTAATAGAGAAGGTTATTTGATGTACTCTTTAATCTTAGAGACATTTATGAGATGCCTGCCTTCTTAATGCAGAGCACTCTCTTAATTTTCAAATGACCACAAAAAACTACCTTTGGCTGATGAGAGTGTGAATACTTTTAAGTAATTGAGTTGAGATTCTGTCTTACCTCAAATCAGTTCTTTGAGGTCTTCTTAGAGAAGACAACACTCTTGTTTTGCAAATATTGATGGTGATGTCTGCATCACTGTTAATATTGATGTTGATATTTTTGTGACTAGGAAAAATTGTCAATATGGAAAATGTTTTAAATTTTCTAAAATTTTAAATTTTAGAAGATAATACATTCCTACAACATTTGAAAATTATGAAGTGCTAACTTTTTCACTTTTTCTCTAAGTAATTAAACCCTTCCTTCTTTTTTTAATCCCAGGGTTTCAGAGAACTCAACCCTTTAGCTTTATATACCAAATCCAGTGCAGGGCCAGAGGATGTGGTCCTGACAGAACTGGGTTATCCTTCCCAGCAGCACTATTTTAATGAAGACCGAGAGATTAGTCCACAATCTAAGGAGAGTGCATTATCTACCCTGGTGAGAGGTTTTTGTAAATATTATTATAATTCTTTTTATTATTGTTAACATTTAATGAGTACTTATTATATGCCAAACACTATGAAAAACACCATAAGCATAATATGTTATTTAATCCTCACAGAATGCCTGTGATACAGTTGCCGTGATTATCCTTATTTTATAGGTGAGGAAACTGAGGCTTTCCAAACCTAGGAAAGTTCGGGAACTTTATGCAACCATCGTAACAGTACCTTGTCTCTCATTATTTGCTGGTTTAAATCTTTGCTACAGTCACGCTTTCTCCTGCACGATTTCTCGCATACACCAAATTCCATTCCTGCCTTGGTGCAGTTGTGACTTCCCCTACTCTAACCCGAATGCTGTTCGTCTTCGCTCTGCTTACCTAGATTCTTCCAGTGTTCTCATTTCTTACTTTCTCTGTAAGCCTTTCAGTGACTCCCACTCACAGTAATAACAATATTATTATTCCTACTCTTACTGTTACATATTATTCCAGCCAACAGAGGTAATAATAAAAATTAAAAAAAAATAACAGCAACATTTATTGAACTTGCACTACATGGGAGGGACTGTTCTAAACACTCTGATGTACTAGTTAATCTTTACGATCCCTTTACCAGGTTGGTACTTTTGTATCCCTGCCATAGATAGAAGTAAAATGAAGCACCAAGTAAGGACTTAAATGATTTTTGAACAAATAAATAAACATGTCCTCTGAGTCTTCTATCCTCATGCAACAAGTACTGGGCTAAGAATATAGGATGTGTTCGGTTGAGAGCCAAAGTGATTTTTGGGCCCAGCAAGGCTTTTTATTTTCATTGAATACATTTTATTTTGCTTAAATATGTTTTAAATATGTTTTATATATCTGACTTGTAAAATAAAATTGTAGAGATGATCTTACGTTTTTAGTAGGTATTTGCTAACTATTATATAAAAAGGGAAGGCCAGTTTGACCACTGGGAGATTAACCTGTTCTGAAAAGTAGGTATGAATGCTTACTGCTGCATGTTTGAAACAATATAAGGATGTTAGATTTCTAGTTTATGTTAAAATTAATTAGGCTCCTTTGGCCCATAACACTTTCTGAAGCCTGAATTTTTCTTAATCATTATTACTTGATTGGAACAATTATATTTTCTGATTCTTAAATAGTGATTTGAATACAACCTTTACAATTTTTAGAATATCCTATCATCACTGTGTTATGTGTTCAATCATAGTTCAGTCTCAAAAATGAAACAAAGCCATCGTTTCTGCAAAAGAGATAAGACTTAAAATTCTTGTATCCCACCGCAGCCTGTATCCCATGGGCTTCATACACATACACACTTACCCATCCACTCCCTACCTCTGTATACTCCGTTCTCTGTAATTCCTACTCTTCTTTTAAGCATCCAGCAGTTTGTGTTACCTCCTTCATTGCAACTTTTTAAGGCATCTTCCTCTCCAGCAGTATTTTGGTCATATCTCTGTGATGGCTCTATACTGAAGGTTGTACAGTGATTATCTGATTGTGTGTCTTCCTGCTATATTTTGAGTTCCTTTAGGGCTGCAACATGCTGCATTCATCTTTTTTTTTTTTTTTTTAAAGATTTTATTTATTTATTTAACAGAGACACAGCAAGAGAGGGAACACAAGCAGGGGGAGTGGGTGAGGGAGAAGCAGGCTTCCCGCGGAGCAGGGAGCATGATGCGGGGCTCGATCCTGGGACCCTGGGATCATGACCTGAGCCGAAGGCAGCTGCTTAACTACTGAGCCACCCAGGGACCCCTGCATTCATCTTTATATCCACAGAGCTACCCTGTACACATTTCATAATGTGTGCTCAGTAAATGTTTGTTGGCTTGAACTAGTTTAGCAGGATAGGAAGATGTGGGGTTACGGATAAAGTTAGAAAATAATGTAGCATCCGTATGAACCATAGTGAAAAATTCCTCCCAGAATGTATAGGCATGCAGATTTTAGAAACAGCATTAATATGGAAAATAAAATAATTTCTCTTTCATATCTACTAGCAAGATATTAATGATGAAAAGGCTTTCACTCACCTTAAATCTGAATTAAAGGAGCCATTAAAGGATTCTGAATTCAATTCTTTGAAAACCCAAGATAAGCACTGTGAAGAAGATCCAAAGTGGTCCATCCCAGAGCTAAAGGATCTGAAGGAAGAAAATGAGGTAGGAGAAGGAAAGAGTTTTTTAAAAATTTAATTCATATACTTAATTCATAAGTGAAGGGGACGGGAATAAAATAGCTCTTTAAATTCTGCTTTTACTGCCATCAGAGAATCTTTCACAGATGGATTACATTTTCTCTTCAGCAGTCACTAACACCAAAGTTGAAGCAACATAGCCTTGATCACAAAAAATGAAAGGCATTATCTGGCTTTGATGTGTTAGTTTCTATCTCGTTGCTTCGGGCAGTCTTCAAGAATTATGTGGTGATTAGAAACTAGTACTGAGATACAATATCAGAACACAACAGGAAAAATATTGACAGCTTTTTCGGAGGATGTATTTTATTTTTATTTTAACCTAATGTTTATGTACATATAGCTTAGAGTGTCCCATAACCCCTTCCTCTACATTTTGTATTTCACAGGGCAACCATTTTCATCTCTTTCAGGGGCTGCTTTTGGGATTTACCTCTGTGTGTTTCACTATATAACATGTGTATGTTGTTATTTCCTGAGTTTTCAGTTTTACGTCCCTCTGGGAAAGAGGAAGGTTTACTTCTCTTTCATCCCTTTGCCCCACCACACACACATGTATCCTTTTTGTCCCCGGTCCCCCATCTTACTAATGTCATTGTACCACCCTTTCCATTAGATCACCATTCAGTATTTACATTATAACCATAAATGCTATCAACAGGTAGTATGCTGCGGCAACTTTTTCCTTCCTGAATGACTTTTGTTTTCTCTAGTGTTAGTATTTCTTTCTTTTTAAATTAACATAGAGTAAAATTGACTTTCTTCTGGTGTATTGTTCTTTTTTTTTATTAACTTATAATGTATTATTTGTTTCAGGGGTACAGGTCTGTGATTCATCAGTCTTACACGGTTCACAGCACTCACCATAGCACATACCCTCCCCAGTGTCCATCACCCAGCCACCCCATCCCTCCCACTCCCCTCCACTCCAGCAACCCTCATTTTGTTTCCTGAGATTAAGAGTCTCTTATGGTTTGTCTCCCTCTCTGGTTTTGTCTTGTTTCATTTTTCCCTCCCTTCCCCTATGATCCTCTGGTGTATTGTTCTTAGCAGCTTTAAAACATGCATAGATTTGTGTAACCATCATTGTGATCAGGATGCAGGATGGTTCCATCACCTGAAAAACCTCCCTGGTGCTACCACTCTGTAATCATAGTCTTCCCATGTCCTCAACTCTTAGCAACTGTTGATTTGTTTTCTATCACTGTAGATTTACCTTTTCTGGAGTGTCCTATAAATAGTCATAGAACGTGTATATAATTTTTTGAGACTAGCTTCTTTCATTCAGCATAATGCCTTTGGGATTCATCCAAATTGTTGCCTATGTCAATAGTCTGTTCCTTTTGATGGATGAGTAGTAGTTTATTGTATGGATGTACCTTAATATATATATCCATTCTCACCCATTGAAGGATACTTGGGTTGTCTCCAGTTTTGAGTAATTATGAATAGAGCCTCTATAAATATTCATGTACAGATTTCTGTATAAATGTAATCAGGAGTAATGTGGTAAGTGCAGGCCAAATTGTTCTAGTTGTTTCTTATCTTGCCAGCACTAGGTATTATCAATGATGTTCATTTTTAGCCATTCATATAGATATGTAGTGGTGTCACAGTGTGATTTTAATTTGCATTTCCCTAATGACTGTTGTTGAACATCTTTTTGTGTGCTTACTTGCCATCCATATACATACTTCTTTGAGAAATGTCCAAGTCTTTTGCCCATGTTTTTGTTGGGTTGTTTGTTTTCTTGCTAGTAGATTTTGAGAGTGCTTTAAATATTCTGAATACTAGTGCTTTGTCAGATTTGTGATTTTCAAATGTATTCTCCTACTTGTAGCATGTCTTACATTCTCTTAATAGTGTTTTTCATACTACAGAAGTTTTAATTTTGAGAAATTCCAGTTTATCAGGTTTTTTTTTTTTTATGTACAATGTTTTCAGTGTCAAGACATCTTGAGTTAATTTTAGTATAAGATGTGAGGTTTAGGTCAATGTTAATTTTGTTGCATATAGATGTCCAGTTGTTTTAGCATCATTTTTGAAAAGACGATGCTTTCTCCATTGAATAGCCTTTGCAAACTTGCCAAAAATCAATTGTCTACATTTGTGTGTGTCTATTTCTAGACTCTGTATTGTGCTCCATTGATCTACCTGTTTTTTCAATATCACACTGTCTTGATTATGGTAGCTTTATGATACCTCTTAAAATCAGGTAGTATGATTCCTTCTACTCTATTCTTCTTTCTCAAATTTGTTTTTAATATTCATTTTTCTTCCAAGACTTTATTTAAATTCAGTTGATTAACATATAGCATATTATTAGTTTCAGAGGTAGAGTTCAGTGATTCATAGTTGCATGTAACACCCAGTGCTCATTACATCACATGCCCTCCTTAATGCTCATCACCCATTTAGCCCATCCCCCCACCCACCTCCCCTCCAGCAACACTCACTTTGTTCTCTGTAGTTAAGAGTCTCTTACGGTTTGTCTCCCTCTCTGTTTTTATCTTATTTTTCCTTCCCTTCACCTATGTTCATCTGTTTTGTTTCTTAAATTCCACATACGAGTGAAATCATATGGTATTTGTCTTTCTCTGATTTATTTCACTTAGCACAGTACCCTCTAGTTCCATCCATGTCATCGCAGATGGCAAGATTTCATTCTTTTTGATGGCTGAGTAATATTCCATCATGTATATTTATATATACCACATCTTTTTTGTCCATTCATGAGTCAATGGACATTTGGGCCCTTTCCATAATTTGGCTATTGTTCATAGTGCTGCTATAAACATTGGGGTGCATGTGCCCTTTCAAATTACAGTGTTTCTATCCTTGGATAAATACCTAGCAGTGCAATTGCTGGATCATAGGGTAGTTCTATTTTCAACTTTTTGGGGAACCTCCATACTGTTCTCCAGAGTGGCTGCATCAGTTTGCATTTCCACCAACATTGCAAGAGGGTTCTCCTTTCTTTGCATCCTCACCGACATCTTTTGTTTCTTGAATTAATTTTAGCCATTCTGACAGGTGTGAGGTGGTATCTCATTGTGGTTTTTATATGTATTTCCCTGATCTTTTCATGTGTCTGTTGGCCATTTGAATGTCTTCTTTGGAGAAATGTCTGTTCATGTTTTCTGTCCATTTCTTAACTGGATTATTTATTTTTTAGGTGTTGAGTTTGATAAGTTCTTTATGGATTTTGGATACTAGCCCTTTATCTGATAGTCATTTGCAACAATCTGCTCCCATTCTGTTTTGTTGATTGTTTCCTTTGCTGTGCAAAAGCTTTTCATCTTGATGAAGTCCCAATAGTTCATTTTTGCCTTTGTTTCCCTTGCCTTTAGAGATGTGTCTAGTAAGAAGTTGCTATGGGCAAGGTCAGAGAGGTTTCTTCCTGTGCTCTCCTCTAGGATTTTGATGGATTCCTGTCTCACATTTAGGTCTTTCATCCATTTTGCATTTCTTTTTGTGTATGGTGTAAGAGAGTAGTCCAATTTCATTCTTCTGCATGTTGCTGTCCAGTTTTCCAAACACCATTTGTTTGAAGAGACTCTTTTTTCCGTTGGATAGTCTTTTCTGCTTTGTTGAAGATTAGTTGACCATAGACTTGAGGGTCCGTTTCTGGGTTCTTTAGTCTATTCCATTGATCTATGTGTCTGTTTTTATGCCAGTACCATACTGTCTTGTTGATTATAGCTTTATAATCCAGCTTGAAGTCTGGAATTGTGATGCCTCCAGCTTTGCTTTTCTTTTTCAACATTCCTTTGACTATTTGGGGTCTTTTCTGGTTCCATACAAATTTTAGAATTCTTTGTTATAGCTCTGTGA
Source organism: Halichoerus grypus (assembly GCF_964656455.1). Taxonomy (NCBI): domain Eukaryota; kingdom Metazoa; phylum Chordata; class Mammalia; order Carnivora; family Phocidae; genus Halichoerus; species Halichoerus grypus. The sequence goes on from NC_135718.1 coordinate 108,749,071, forward strand.
AAAAATACTGGTGTTATTTTGATAAGGATTGCATTGAATGTGCAGACTGCTTTGGGTAGCATAGACATTTTAACAGTATTTGTTCTTCCAATCCATGAGCATGGAATGTTTTTCCATTTTTTTTTGTGTCATCTTCAGTTTCTTTCATAAGTGTTCTGTAGTTTTCAGAGTACAGATCTTTTACCTCTCTGGTTAGTTTTATTCCTAGGTATCTTATAGTATTTGGTGCAGTTGTAAATGGGATCAATTCCTTGATTTTTCTTTCTGCTGCTTCATTATTGGTGTATGGAAATGCAACAGATTTCTGTATGTTGATTTTCTATCCTGCGAATTTGCTGAATTCATGTATTAGTTCTAGCAATTTTTTGGTGGAGTCTTTCAATTTTTCTAGAGTATCATGTCATCTGTGAAGAGTGAAAGTTTGACTTCTTCCTTGCCAATTTGGATGTCTTTTATTTCTTTTTGTTGTCTGATTGCTGAGGCTAGGACTTCAGTACTATGTTGAACAACAGTGGTGAGAGTGAACATCCCTGTCATGTTCCTGACCTTAGGGGAAAAGCTCTCAGTTTTTCCCCATTGAGGATGATATTAGCTGTGGGTGTTTTGTATATGGCCTTTATGATGTTGAGGTATGTTCCTTCTATCCCTACATTCTGGAAGGTTTTTTTTAATCAGGAAAGAATGCTGTATTTTGTCAAGTGCTTTTTCTGCATCTATTGACAGGATGACATGATCTTATCCTTTGATTCTTAACCTTTTATTAATGTGATGTATCACATTGATTGATATGTGGATTTTGAACCACCCTTGCAGCCCAGGAATAAATCCCACTTGGTCGTGGTGGAATAATCCTTTTAATGTACTGTTGGATCCTACTGCCTAGTATCTTGGTGAGAATTTTTACATCCATGTTCATCAAGGATATTGGTCTGTAATTCTCCTTTTTAGTGGGGTCTTTGTCTGGTTTTGGAATCAAGGTCATGCTGGCCTTGTAGAATGAGTTTGGAAGTTTTCCTTCCATTTCTATTTTTTTGAATAGTTTCAGAAGAATAGGCATTATTCTTCTTTAAATGTTTGGTAGAATTGCCCTGGGAAGCCATCCGGCCCTGGACTCTTCTTTGTTGGTAGATTTTTGGTTACTGCTTCAATTTCCGTGCTGATTATAGGCCTGTTCAGGTTTTCTATTTCTTCCTGGTTCCGTTTTGGTAGTTTATAGGTTTCTAGGAATGCATCCATTTCTTACAGATTGCCTAATTTGTTGGCATATAGTTGCTCATAATATGTTCTTGTAATTGTTTGTATTTCTTTGGTGTTGGTTGTGATCTCTCCTGTTTCATTCATGATTTTATTAATTTGGGTCATTTCTCTTTTTGGTAAGTCTGGTGAGGGGTTTATTGATCTTATTAATTCTTTCACAGAACCAGCTCCTAGTTTCATTGATCTGTTCTGTTCTTTTGGTTTCTATTTCATTGATTTCTGCTCTATATTAATTCTCTTCTCCTGCTGGGTTTAAGCTTTATTTGCTCTTCTTTCTCCAGCTACTTTAGGTGTAAGGTTAGGTTGTGTATTTGAGGAGACCTTTCTTGTTTCTTGAGAAAGGCTCGTATTGCTATGTACTTCCCTCTTAGGACCGCCTTTGCAGCATCCCAAAGGTTTTGAACAGTTATGTTTTCATTTTCATTTGTTTCCGTGAATTTTTTAATTCTTCATTAATTTCCTGGTTGACCCATTCATTCTTTAGTAGGATGCTCTTTAGCCTCATGTATTTGAGTTCTTTCCAACTTTCCTCTTGTGATTGAGTTCCAGTTTCAAAGCACTGTGGTCTGAAAATATGCAGTATTTGTTTCACTCTTTTGGTACCGGTTGAGACCTGATTTGTGACCCAGTATGTTTTCCATTCTGGAGAATGTTCCATGTGCACTCGAGAAGAATGTGTATTCTGTTGCTTTAGGATAGAATTCTCTGAATATGTCTGTGAAGTCCATCTGGTCCAGTGTGTCATTCAAAAGCCTTGTTTCCTTGTTGATCTTCTGCTTAGATTATCTGTCCATTTCAGTGAGGGGGGTGTTAAAGTCCCCTACTATTACTGTGTTGTTATCGATGTGTTTCTTTAATTTTGTTAGTAATTGGCTGCTCCCATGTTAGGTGCATAAATATTTACAATTGTTAGATCTTCTTGTTGGATAGACCCTTTGATTATGATATAGTGTCCTTCCTCGTCTCTTATTTCAGTCTTTGTTTTTAAATCTAGTTTGTCTGATATAAGGATGGCCACTCCAGCTTTCTTTTGCTATCCATTAGCATGATAAATGGTTTTCCACCCCCTCACTTTCAATCTGAAGGTGTCTTTGTGTCTAAAATGAATCTCCTGCAGATAGCATATGGATGGGTCTTCCTTTTTTATCCAGTGTGATCCCCCAAGTCTTTTGATTGGGGCATTTTGCCCATTTACATTCAGAGTAACTATTGGAAGATATGAATTTAGTGCCATTGTATTACCTGTTAAGTCACTTTTTTTGTATATTGTCTTTGTTCCTTTATGGTCTATGTTACTTTTGGGCTTTCTCTTCGCTTAAAGGATCCCCTTTAATATTTGTTGCAGGGCTGGTTTAGTGATCACAAATTCTTTTTGTTTCTGTTTGTCTTGGAAGCCTTTTATCTCTCCTTCTGTTTTGAATGACATCCTACCTGGATAAAGTATTTTTGGCTACATATTTTTCTCACTTAGCACCCTGAATATATCATGCCAGTCCTTTCTGGCCTGCCAGGTCTTTGTGGATAGGTCTGCTGCCAGTCTAATATTTCTACCCTTGTAGGTTATGGAACTCTTGTCCTGAGCTGCTTTCAGGATTTTCTCTTTGTCTCTGAGATTTGCAAGTTTCACTATTATATGTTGGGGTATTGACCTATTTTTATTGATTTTGAGGGGAGTTCTTTGTGCGTCCTGGACTTGGATGCCTGTTTCCTTCCCCACATTAGGGAAGTTCTCAGCTATAATTTGCTCCAGTGTACCTTCTGCCCACCCCCTTTCCTCTTCTGGGATCCCAGTTATTTTGATATTGTTTTGCTTTATGGTATCACTTATCTCTCAAATTCTCCCCTTGGGATTTAGTGGTTGTTTCTCTCTCTTTTTCTCAGCTGCTTTATTCTCCATCATTTTGTCTTCTATATCACTAATTCTCTCTTCTGCCTCATTTATCCTAGCAGTTAAAGCCTCCATTTTTTGATTGCATCTCATTAGTAGCCTTTTTTATTTCGACTTGATTGGATTTTAGTTCTTTTATTTCTCCAGAAAGGGATTCTCTAGTGTCTTCTATCCTTTTTTTTTTTCAAGCCCAGCTAGTATCTTTATAATTGTTATTTTGAACTCTAATTCTGACATCTTAATTCATCCATACTGATTAGGTCTCTGGCAGTCAGTACTGTCTGTTATTCTCTTTTTTGAGGTGAGTTTTTCCATCTTGTCATTCTTGCAGAAAGTGGTTGCTTTTCTATTTGTAGAGTTGCAGCTATTTTCTTAGATGTCCTGTTGAGTTTGCAGGTGTTCAGAATGATTTGATACCATCTAGCTGAATTCCAGGGACCAGACAAAACTAAGGTCTCCTACTCCTCTGCCATCTTGGACTCTCCTACCCAGACTTGTTTTTAATATTGAAGTTCCTTTTCCTTTGCATGTAAATTTTAGAATCAATTTGTATCTGAGATTTTTATTGGAATTACTTTAAATCTATAGATAAATTTGGGGACAAATAACATCTTTAATCTGTGAACACAGCATATTTATCTATTTAGGTTTTCTTTTATAGTTTCGTTAGGGTGTTAGAATTTTCAGTATACAGGATTGTTTTTTTAGCTTCTTACCTAAATATTTCACTTATTTTGGGAGCAATCATAAGTGGTAACTTTTTGTTTCCATATTTTCATTGGTGGTATATGCAAGTTGAGTTTTGTATTTTGACCTTAATCCTTTGAACTAGCTAAATTTACTTACTAGTGCTAGGAGGTGGTCTGTAGATTCTGTCAAGATTTTCTACATAGAGGCGCCTGGGTTGCTCAGTCGTTAAGCGTCTGCCTTCGGCTCAGCCCTGCATCGGGCTCCCTGCTCGGCGGGAAGCCAGCTTCTCTCTCTCCCTCTCCCCCTGCTTGTGTTCCCTCTCTCCTTGCATCTCTCTCTGTCAAATAAATACAATCTTAAAAAAAAAAAAAAGATTTTCTACATAGATGATAATGCTCTCTGTGAATTTTGACAGTTTTATTTCTTCCTCTCCAATCTGTATGTCTTTATCTTTTTTCCTGCCTTATTAATAATTACAATGGCTAGGATTTCAAATATGATGTTGAACAAGAGTTGTGAGGATGTCTTGTCCTGCTGAATGGTTTTATCGTGCATATATGGGTGTGAATCTTGTTAAATCATTTTTCTGTATGTATTGATATGATCATGTTGTTTTCTTCTTTATTCTCTTAATATGGTATATGGCAGTATTTGATCAAATATTGAAGAAGACTGGCATTCCTGGGATAAATCACATTTGGTCATGGTGTATTATTATTTTTCTGTATTGCTGGATTCCATTTGCTAATATTTGGTGAAGATTTTTATGTCTGTTTTCATGAAGGATATTAGTCTATAGTTTTCCTGAACAATCTTTGACAGTTTTAGTACCAGAGTAATGCTAGCTTCATGAAATAGGTCTGGAAGTGTTCTTTTTTATTTTCTGGAAAAGATCATGTAGAATTAGTTTTATTTTTGGACAGCCACATGCAGAAGAATGAAACTGGATCATTTCCTTATACTACACACAAAAATAGACTGAAAATGGACGAAAGACCTAAATGTGAGACAGGAATCCACCAAAATCCTAGAGGAGAACACAGGCAGCAACCTCTTCGACCTCAGCCACAGCAACTTCTTCCTAGAAACATCGCCAAAGGCAAGGGAAGCAAGGGCAAAAATGAACTGTTGGGACTTCATCAAGATAAAAAGCTTTTGCACAGCAAAGGAAACAGTCAACAAAACCAAAAGACAACCGACAGAATGGGAGAAGATATTTGCAAATGACATATCAGATAAAGGTCTAATATCCAAAATCTATAAAGAACTTATCAAACTCAACACCCAAAGAACAAATAATCCAGTCAAGAAATGGGCAGAAGACATGAACAGATATTTTTGCAAAGAAGACATCCAAATGGCCAACAGACACATGAAAAAGTGCTCAACATCGCTGGGCATCAGGGAAATCCAAATCAAAACTTCAATGAGATACCACCTCACACCAGTCAGAATGGCTAAAATTAACAAGTCAGGAAATGTCAGATGTTGGTGAGGATGCAGAGAGAGGGGAACCCTCCTACACTGTTGGTGGGAATGCAAGCTGGTGCAGCCGCTCTGGAAAACAGTATGGAGGTTCCTCAAAAAGTTGGAAATAGAGCTACCCTACGAACCAGCAATTGCACTACTGGGTATTTAACCCAAAGATATAAATGTAGTGATTCAAAGGGGTATGTGCACCCCAATGTTTATAGCAGCAAAGTCCACAATAGCCAAACTATGGAAAGAGCCAAGATGTCCATAAACAGATGAATGGATAAAGAAGAAGTGGTATATATATACAATGGAATATTATGCAGCCATCAAAAAAATGAAATCTTGCCATTTGCAACGACGTGGATGGAACTAGAGGGTATTATGCTAAGTGAAATAAGTCAATCAGAGAAAGACAAGTATCGTATGATCTCACTGATATGAGGAATTCTTAATCTCAGGAAACAAACAGGGTTGCTGGAGTGGTGGGGGGTGGGAGGGATGGGGTAGCTGGGTGATGGAAATTGGGGAGGGTATGTGCTATGGTGAGCACTGTGAATTGTGTAAGACTGATGAATCACAGACCCGTACCTCTGAAACAAATAATACATTATATGTTAAAAAAAAAAAAAAAACGTAGTAGGAAGGAAAAAATGAAGGGGAGGAATCGGAGGGGGAGACGAACCATGAGAGACTATGGACTCTGAGAAACAAACTGAGGGTTTTAGAGAGGATAGGGGTGGGGGGATGGGTTAGCCCGGTGATGGGTATTAAGGAGGGCAGGTGTTGAATGGAGCACTGGGTGCTATATGCAAACAATGAATCATGGAACACTACATCAAAAACTAATGATGTAGGGGCGCCTGGGCGGCTCAGTCATTAAGCGTCTGCCTTCAGCTCAGCTCATGATCCCAGGGTCCTGGGATCGAGCCCCGCATCGGGCTCTCTGCTCAGCAGGAAGCCTGCTTCTCCCTCTCCCGCTCCCCCTGCTTGTGTTCCCTCTCTTGCGTTCCCTCTCTTGCTGTGTCTCTCTTTGTCAAATAAATAAATAAAATCTTAAAAAAAAAAAAGATTGCCTAAAAATTCATCTTTAAAAAAAAACTAATGATGTATGGTGACTAACATAACATAATAAAATTAAAAAAAAGGTGCCTGCTTGAGGATGTGCAAAAAAAATAAAAATCATATTTTATACTATGCTAAACTATAAAAAAAGAATTAGTTTTATTTTTAACTGACATTTTCATGGTAACTGAAGATTCATATGCAGTTATAAGAAATAATACAGAAAGAACTTCTGTAATCCTTGCCTATTTCCTCCAGTGGTCACATTTTGTAAAACTATAGTACAGTATTGCAACCAGGATATTGACATTGGTAAAATCTGCCTATCTTCAAATTTCTCTCACTTTTATTTATTTATGTGTGTATTTAGTTTTATATAGTAGTAGCACTTGGTGGTTTCATGTATCCAGCATCACAGTCAAGATACCAAATACTTCCATCATCATGAGGATCGCTTGTATTATCCTTTTATAGCCACATCCACCATCACTCTCTCCACAGTCCCTAAACCCTGGCACCCACTAATCAGTTCTACATTTCTAAAATTTTCTCATTTTAAAAATGCTATGTAAATAAATCATACAGTATGTGACTCTTTGAAATTGTCATTTTTTGCTCAGTATATTCCCTGGAGATTCATCCAAATTGTTGCATGAATCAATAGTCTTTTTCCATTTCTTGCTGAGTACCATTCCATGGCACGACCATGTCACAGTGCTTCACCAGTAGCCCTTTGAAGAGCATTTGGGTTCTTTCCAGATTTAGCTATTACAAAACTATCATGAACGTTTTGTGTACAGGTTGTTGGGTGAATGTAAGTTCTCTGGAATAATTACTCAGGAGTGCAGTTGGGGGTGTGTGTGGAAATTACATCTTTGGTTTGATAAGAAACTACCATTCTATTCTCCAGAGTGGCTCTACCCTTTTATATTCCCTCCACCCATGTGTTGAGGAATCCATTTTCTCTACATCCTTATCAGCATTTGGTGTTGTCATTAATTTTTACCCATTCTGTTGGTATGCAGTGCTATTTCATTTTGCTTTTGTTGGCATTTCCCTAATGGCTAATGATGTTGAACATCTTTTCATGTGCTTATTTGCCATCGGTATGTCATCCTTCGTGGTAAGTCTTGTCTTTTTCCCTTTTTCTAATTCAATTTTTTGGTACTTTTACTGTCCAGTTGTGAGAGTTTTTTATATTCTGGATCCTACTCCTTTATTAGATATGTGGTTTGCAGATATTTCCTCCCAAGTGGTATCTTTTTGTTTCTTTACATGGGCATTTGCAAGAAAACATTGATTTAAGATCTTATTTATTTATTTGACAGAGAGTGAGAGAGGACAAGCAGAGGGAGAGGGAAAAGCAGGCTCCCCGCTGAGCAGGGAGCTTGATTTGGGGCTTGATCCCAGGACCCTGGGATTATGACCTGAGCTGAAGGCGGGTATTTAACCAACTAAGCCACCCAGGTTCCCCCAGGAGAAAACATTTTTAATATTGATATGGTCCATTTTATCATGTGTTCTGTTTTTCAAGTTTATATTAGTTTCAGGTTTACAATATAGTGATTTAACAGTTCTATACATTACTCAGTGCCCATCATAAGCGTACCCTTTAATCCCCATCACCTGTTTCATCCATCCCCCCACCCACTGGTAACTATCAGTTTGTTCTCTGTAGTTAAGTCTATTTCTTGGTTTGTTTCTTCCCCCCCTTTTCCCCCCCTTTGCTCGTTTGTTTCTCAAATTCCACATATGAGTGAAATCATATGGTATATATTTTTCTCCTGCTGACTTATTTCACTTCGTCTAATACTCTCTGGCTCATCCACATCATTGCAAATGGCAAGATTTCATTCTTTTTTGTGGCTGAGTAATATTCTGTTGTGTTTATATACCACATCTTCCTTAGCCATTCATTTATTGATGGACACTTGGGCTGCTGCCATAATTTGGCTATTGTAAACAATGCTGCAATAAATGTAGGGGTGCATGTATCCCTTTGAATTAGTATTTTTGGGTAAATACCCAGTAGTGAGATTACTGGATCATAGGGTAGTTCCGTTGTTAACCTCCATACTGTCTTCCACAGTATCTGTACCAGTGTGAATTCCTACCAACAGCGCACAAGGGTTCCTTTTCTTCACATCCTCTCCAACACTTGTTTCTTTTGTATTGATTTTAGCCATTCTGACAGGTGTGCAGTGTTATCTCATGGTGGTTTTGATTTGCATTTCCCTGATGATTAGTGGTGTTGAGCATCTTTTCACGTGTCTGTTGGCCATCCATACGTTTTCTTTGCGAAATGTCTGTTCACGTCTTCTGCCCATTTTTAATTAGATTATTTGTTTTCTGGGTGTTGAGTTGTATAAGTTCTTTATGTACTTTGGATTCTAACTCTCTATCAGAGATGTCATTTACAAATAAATTCTCCTGTTCAGTATGTTGTCTTTTAGTTTTGTAGGTTGTTTCCTTTGCTGTGTAGAAGTTTTTTATTTTGATGAAGTCCCAATAGTTTATTTTTGCTTTTGTTTACTTTGCCTCAGGAGACATATCTAGAAAAAAGTTGCTATGTCCAGTGTCAGAGAAATTACTGTCTCTTCTCTCTTTTAGAATTTTTATTTATTACTATTTTTAAAGGATTTTATTTATTCATTTGACAGCACAAATAAGGGGAACGGCAGGCAGGGGGAGAGGTAGAAGCGGACTCTGCTGACTAGGGAGCCCGATGTGGGGCTTGATCCCAGGACCCTGGGTTCATGACCTAAGTCAGAGGCAGACGATTAGCCCAATGAGCCACCCAGGCGCCCCTCTTCTAGAATTTTTATAGTTTGAGTTCTCACATTTAGTTCTTTAATCCATTTGGAATTTATTTTTGTATATGGTGTAAGAAAGTGGTCCAGTTTCATTCTTTTCCATGTAGCTGTCCAGTTTTTCCAACACTATTTGTTGAAGAGGATGTCTTCCCATTGTGTATTCATTCCTCCTTTGTCGGAGATTAACTGGCCATATAAATGTGGGTTTATTTCTGGGTTTCCTGTTCTATTCCATTGACTTATGTGCCTGTTTTTGTGCTGGTATCATACTGTTTTGATTACCATAGCTTTGTAGTATAACTTGAAATCTGGAGTTGTGATTCTTCTAGTTTGGTTTTTCTTTTTATCAGATTTTCTTTTGATGGATTGTGATTTTGGTGTCAAGACTTGAGAGCTCTCTACCTTGCTTAAAAATCTATCCAGTTGGGGTTAATTTTTGTATCAAATGTGAGGTTAGGTCAAGGCTTTTTTTTTTTTTTTTTTTTTTTGCCTGTTGGTATCCAGTTGTTCTAACATTTGTTTAAAAGACTACCTTACTTCATTGAATTGTTTATGCACCTTTGTAAAGAGTCAGTTGACCATATTTGCATGGGTCGATTTCTGGGTTCTCTCTTCTGTTTCTTTTTTTAAAGATTTTATTTATTTATTTGACAGAGACACAGAGAGGAAACACAAGCACGGGGAGGGGGAGAGGGAGAAGCAGGCTCCCCGCTGGGCGAGGAGCCCGATGCGGGGCTTGATCTCAGGACCCTGGGATCACGACCTGAGCCAAAGGCAGATGCCTAATGACTGATCCACCCAGGCGCCCCTCTATTCTGTTTAATTGATCCACATGTCTCTCCCTCTACCAATACTACCTGATTACTGTAGCTATATAGTAGGCTCGAATATCTGCCAGAGTGATCTTCTCACTTTATTTTTCTTTATCAAGACTTTTATCTAGAGAGGGAGGAGCAAGTTGGCCGAGGAGTAGGAGACCTGGATTTCGTCTGGTCCCAGGAATTCAGCTGGATAGGATCAAACCATTCCAAACACCTACGAACTCAACAGGAGATCGAAGAAAAGAATAGCAACAACTCTCTGAACAGAAAAGTGACCACTTTCTAGAAGGTCTTTTCTGATTTGTTTAGTGTATATTTTCTGGGGACGTTGTTACCCTGTTACATTTTGTTCTCTCATTCATGTATTCTCTGGACAAAATGACAAGACGGAAAAAATCACCTCAACAAAAAGTACAAGAGGCAGTACCGACTGCCAGGGACCTAATCAATATGGACATTAGTAAGATGTCAGAACTAGAGTTCAGAATGATGATTTTAAAGATACTAGCTGGGCTTGAAAAAAGCATGGGAGTTATTAGAGAAACCCTTCCTGGAGAAATAACTAAAATCTAACCAAGTTGAAATCAAAAAGGCTATTAATGAGGTGCAATAAAAAATGGAGGCTCTAACTGCTAGGATAAATGAGGCAGAAGAGAGAATAAGTGATATAGAAGATCAAATGATGGAAAATAGGTGAGAAAAAGAGAGAAACAACTACTGGATCACGAGGGCAGAATTCGAGAGATAAGTGATACCATAAGATGAAACAACATTAGAATAATTGGGATCCCAGAAGAAGAAGAAAGAGAGAGAGGGGCAGAAGGTATATTGGAACAAATCATAGCAGAGAACTTCCCTAATTTGGGGAAGGAAACAGGCATCAAAATCCAGGAGGCACAGAGAACCCCTCTCAAAATCAATAAAAATAGGTCAACACCCCGACATCTAATAGTAAAACTTACAAGTCTCAGAGACAAAGAGAAAATCCTGAAAGCAGCTCGGGAGAAGAGATCTGTAACCTACAATGGTAGAAACATTAGATTGGCAACAGACCTATCCACAGAGACCTGGCAGGCCAGAAAGGACTGGCATGATCTATTCAGAGCACTAAATGAGAAAAATATGCACCCAAGAATACTATATCCAGCTAGGCTGTCACTGAAAATAGAAGGAGAGATCAAAAGCTTCCAGGACAAACAAAAACTAAAGGAATTTGTAAACACAAAACCAGCCTCCCAGAAATATTGAAAGGGGTCCTCTAAGCAAAGAGAGAGCCTAAAAGTAACAGAGACCAGAAAGTAACACAGACAATATACAGTAACAGTCACCTTACAGGCAATACAATGGCACTAAATTCATATCTTTCAATAGTTACCCTGAATGTAAATGGCCTAAATGCCCCAATCAAAAGACACAGGCTATCAGATTGGATAAAAAAACAAGACCCATCGATAAGCTGTCTGCAGGAGACTCATTTTAGACCCAAAGACACCCCAGATTGAAAGTGAGGGGGTGCAAAACCATTTACCATGCTAATGGACACCAAAAGAAAGCTGGGGTGGCAATCCTTATATCAGACAAATTAGATTTTAAACCAAAGACTGTAATAAGAGATGAGGAAGGACACTATATCCTACTTAAAGGGTCTATCCAACAAGAAGATCTAACACTTGTAAATATCTATGCCCCTAACATGGGAGCAGCCAATTATATAAGCCAATTAATAACAAAAGCAAAGAAACACATTGACATCAATACAATAATAGTGGGGGACTTTAACACCCCCCTCACTGAAATGGACAGATCATCTAAGCAAAAGATCAACAAGGAAATAAAGACTTTAAATGACACACTGGACCAAATGGACTACACTGATATATTCAGAACGTTCCATCCCAAAGCAACAGAATACACATTCTTCTCTAGTGTCCATGGAACATTCTCCAGAATCGATCACATCCTAGGTCACAGATCAGGTCTCAACAGGTACCAAAAGATTGGGATCATTCCCTGGATATTTTCATACCACAATGCTTTGAAACTTAGACTCAATCACAAGAGGAAAGTTGGAAAGAACTCAAATACATGTAGGCTAAAGAGCATCCTACTAAAGAATGAATGGGCCAACCAGGAAATTAAAGAAGAATTAAAAAAATTCATGGAAACCAATGAAAATGAAAACACAACTATTCAAAATCCTTGGGATGCAGCAAAGGCAGTACTAAGAGGAAAGTATATAGCAATACAAGCCTTTCTCAAGAAACAAGAAAGGTCTCAAATACACAACCTAGCCCTACACCTAAAGGAGCTGGAGAAAGAACAGCAAATAAAGCCTAAATCCAGCAGGAGAAGAGAAATAATAAAAATTAGAGCAGAAATCAATGAAATAGAAACCAAAAGAACAGTAGAACAGCTCAACGAAACTAGGAGCTGGTTCTTTGGAAGAATTAATAAGATTGATAAACCCCTGGCCAGACTTATCAAAAAGAAAAGAGAAATGACCCAAATCAACAAAATCATGAATGAAAGAGATCACAACCAACATCAAAGAAATACAAACAATTATAACAACATATTATGAGCAATTATATGGCAGGAAATTAGATAATCTGGAAGAAATGGATGCATTCCTAGAGATGTATCAACTACCAAAACTGAACCAGGAAGAAATAGAAAACCTGAACAGACCTATAACCACTAAGGAAATTGAAGCAGTCATCAAAAATCTCCCAACAAACAAAAGCCCAGGGCCAGATGGCTTCCCAGGGGAATTCTACCAAACATTTAAAGAAGAATTAATACTGATTCTTCTGAAACTGTCCCAAAAAATAGCAATGAAAGGAAAACTTCCAAAGTCGTTTTATAAGGCCACCATTACCTTGATCTCCAAACCAAAGACCCCATCAAAAAGAAGAATTATAGACCAATATCCTTGATGAACATGGATGCAAAAATTCTCACCAAAATACTAGCCAATAGGATACAACAATACATTAAAAGGTTTATTCACCACCACCAAGTGGGATTTATCCCTGGGCTGCAAGGTTGGTTCAACATCCGCAAATCAATGTGATACAATACATTAATAAAAGAAAGAACAAGAACCGTATGATCATCTCAATAGATGCAGAAAAAACATTTGACAAAGTACAGCATCCTTTCTTGATCAAAACTCTTCAGAGTATAGGGACAGAGGGTACATACCTCAATATCATAAAAGCCATCTATGAAAACCCACAGCAAATATCATTCTCAGTGGGGAAAAACTGAGAGCTTTCCCACTAAGGTCAGGAACACAGCAGGGATGTCCACTATCAGCACTGCTATTCAACATAGTATTAGAAGTCCTAGCCACAGCAATCAGACAACAAAAAGAAATAAAAGGCATCCAAATCGGCAAAGAAGAAGTCAAACTCTCACTGTTTGCAGATGATATGATACTTTATGTGGAAAACCCAAAAGACTCCACCCCAAAACTGCTAGAAGTCATCCAGGAATTCAGTAAAGTGGCAGGATATAAAATCAATGCACAGAAATCAGTGGCATTCCTATACACCAACAACAAGACAGAATAAAGAGAAATTAAGGAGTTGATTCCATTTACAATTGCACCCAAAACCATAAGATACCTAGGAATAAATCTAACCAAAGAGGCAAAGAATCTGTACTCAGAAAACTGTAAAATACTCATGAAAGAAATTGAGGAAGACACAAAGAAATGGAAAAACTTCCATGCTCATGGATTGGAAGAACAAATATTGTGAAGATGTCAATGCTACCTAGAGCAATCTACACATTCAATGCAATCCCTATCAAAATACCATCCACATTTTTCAAAGAAATGGAACAAATAATCCTAAAATTTGTATGGAACCAGAAAAGACCCCGAATAGCCAGAGGAATGTTGAAAAAGAAAAGCAAAGCTGGTGGCATCACAATTCCGGACTTCCAGCTCTATTACAAAGCTGTCATCATCAAGACAGTATGTTCCTGGCACAAAAACAGGCACATAGACCAATGGAACAGAATAGAGAGCCCAGAAATGGACCCTCAACTCTATGGTCAACTAACCTTTGACAAAACAGGAAAGACAGTCTCTTCAACAAATGGTGCTGGGAAAATTGGACAGCCACATGCAGAAGAATGAAACTGGACCATTTCCTTACACCACACACAAAAATAGACTCCAAATGGTTGAAAGACCTACATGTGAGACAGGAGTCCATCAGAATCCTAAAGGAGAACACAGGCAGCAACCTCTTTGACCTCAGCCCCAGCAACTTCTTCCTAGAAACATTGTCAAAGGCAAGTGAATCAAGGGCAAAAATGAACTATTGGGACTTCATAAAGATAAGCTTTTGCACAACAAAAGAAACAGTCAACAAAACCAAAAGACAACTGACAGAATGGGAGAAGATATTTGCAAATGAGATATCAGATGAAGGGCTAGTATCCAAAATCTATAAAGAACTTATTAAATTCAACACCCAAAGAACAAATGATCCACTCAAGATATGGGCAGAAGACATGAACAGACATTTTTCCAAAGACATCCAAATGACTAACAGACACATGAAAAAGTGCTCAATATCGCTGTGCATCAGGGAAATCCAAATCAAAACCTCAATGAGATACCACCTCACACCAGTCAGAATGGCTAAAATTAACAAGTCAGGAAACGACAGATGTTGGAGGGGATGCGGAGAAAGGGGATCCCTCCTACACTGTTGGTAGGAATGTAAGCTGGTGCAGCCACTCTGGAAAACAGTATGGAGGTTCCTCAAAAAGTTGAAAATAGAGCTACCCTACGACCCAGCAATTGCATTACTGGGCATTTACCGCAAAGATACAAATGTAGGGACTCGAAGGGTTACGTGCGCCCCGATGTTTATAGCAACAGTGTCCACAATATTCAAAGTATGGAAAGAGCCTAGATGTCCATTGACAGATGAATGGATAAAGAATAAGTGGTGTATATATATATATATATATGTATGTATGTATATATAATGGAATATTATGCAGCCATCAAAAGGAATGAGATCTTGCCATTTGCAATGACGTGGATGGAACTGGAGGGTATTATGCTGAGCGAAATATGTCAATCAGAGAAAGACATGTATCATATGACCTCACTGATACGAGGAATTCTTAATCTCAGGAAGCAAGCTGAGGGTTGCTGGAGTGATTGGGGGTGGTGGGAGGGATGGGGTGGCTGGGTAATGGACATTGGGGAGGGTATGTGCTATGGTGAGCGCTGTGAATTGTGTAAGACTGTTGAATCACAGACCTGTACCTCTGAAACAAATAGGACATTATATGTTAAAAAAAAAAAAAAAATCCGGAGGGGAAGAATGAAGGGAGGCGAAATCAGAGGGGGAGATGAACCATGAGAGACTATGGACTCTGAGAAACAAACTGAGGGTTCTAGAGGGGAGGGGTTTGGGAGGATGGGTTAGCCTGGTGATGGGTATTAAAGAGGGCACGTTCTGCATGGAGCACTGGGTGTTATACGTAAACAATGAATCATGGAACACTACATCAAAAGCTAATGATGTAATACATGGTGATTAACATAACATAATAAAAAAATAGAAAGACTGTTATATCTATTTTAGGGTTTGTGCCTTTCCATATAAATTTTAGAATAAGTTGTGTATTTCTGCAAAATACCTTGCTGGAGTTTTGATAGAAATTACATTAAACTTGTTGATCAATGCAGGAGAATTGACATCTTTACTGTGTTGAGTCTTACAATATACAAACATGTTTCTACATTTAATTAGTTCTTCTTTGATTCCTTGCATCAGCATTTTGTAATTTTCAGTATATAGGTCCTGTATGTGTTTTAAGTATGTACCTAATTATTTCATACTATTTGGAATTATTATAAATGGTGTTGTGTTTTTAATTTCAGTTCTGCATGCTCATTGCTGGTATATATTGGGGCATTGGCATTTGATTTTTCTATACAGTCCTGTATACTGTGACCTTGCCTACTCAGATTTTTTGTAGACTCCTTGGGATTTTTTAAATAGACAGTCATGTCCTCTGCAAGGGACAGTTTTGTTTCTTCCTTTCTGATCTGCATGGCTTTTATTTCCATTTCTTGCCTTATTGCATTGGCTAAAGCTTCTAGCACTGTATTGAATAGGAGTGGTGAAAGACAAATTTGCATTATTCCTGATCTTGGGGAGAAAAGCATTACGTATAATTTTAGCTTTTTTTTTTTAATCAAGGTGAGAAGATTCCCCTCTATTCCTATTTTTCTAAGAGTTTTTTTCACAAGTGGGTGCAGAATTTTATCAAGTGCTTTTTCATTGATTGTTATAATCATATGATTTTTCTTCTTTAGATTGTTCATGTAGTGGATTACACTGAATTTCAATTGTTAAACCAGCTTTGCATACCTAGAATAACACCACTGGTCATGGTGTATAATTCTTTTATATGTTGTTATATTCTGTTTGCTAATATTTTATTGAGGGTTTTGCATCCTCAGTTCTTGAGAGATATTAGTCTATAGGGCTTTTTGTTTGTTTTTGTTACTGTCTTCTATGGTTGTAGTATCAGGGTGATACTATCTCCATAAAAGGGGCTGGAAAGAAGTGTTCCCTCCTATTTTCTGGAAAGATTATGTAAAAATCAATTTCTTTTTGTGGGTGGGTGGATGTTAATTCTTTAAGTGTTTCTTAGATTACTTCAGTGAAACTATCTGGCCTGGAGATTTTCTTTTTCTTTTCTTTTTTTTAAGATTTTATTTATTTGAGAGAGAGCATGAGAGGGGAGAGGGTCAGAGGGAGAAGCAGACTCCCCACTGAGCGGGGAGCCCAATGTGGGACTAGATCCTGGGACTCCAGGATCATGACCTGAGGTGAAGGCAGTTGCTTAACCAACTGAGCCACCCAGGCGCCCTGGCCTGGAGATTTCTTTTTCAGAAGAATTTAAACTATAAATCAATTGTTTTAATAGATAAGAGTATTAAAGGTGACTGTTTCATTCTGGGTTAGATTTAGTATTTTGTGGTTTTTGAGGAATTGGCTCATTTCATTTCTGTTGTCAATTTTGTGTCTACAGTGTCTACATAGAGTTGTTCATAGTATTCCTTTATTATCCTGCATTGATGATCCCCTCTCTCATTCCTAATGTCAATTTGTGTCTTTTCCTTTTTGTCCATCTTACTAGAGGTTTATCAGTTTTACTGAATTTTTTCCAAACAGTCATCTTTTGGTGTCCTTGATTTTATATCTGTTTTTCTGTTTTCAAGTTCGTTGTTGTTCAGTGTTCATTGTTTTTCATTGCTCTTATGTTTTTGCTTTCTTTCTACTTTCTTTTTTTTTTATTATTAGTTTTTAAAGATTTTATTTATTTGACGGGGAGAGAGAGAGAGCACAAGCAGGGGGAGCGGCAGGCAATGGGAGAAGCAGTCTCCCCACTGAGCAGAGAGCCCAAAGTGGGGCTTGATTCCAGGACCCTGAGATCATGTCCTGAGCCAAAGGTAGATGCTTAACTGACTGAGCCACCCAGGCACCCCTCTACTTTCTTAAGATGGAAACCTAGATTATTGATTTGAATCCTTTCTTTTTTTCTAATATAAGCATTTCATGCTCTAACCCTCTAAGTACCACTTCAGCTACATTTCACAAGTTTGAATACATTGTATTTTCATTTGGTTCAAATATATTCTGATTATTTTTGAGCTGTCATGTTTGACTCATAATTATATGACCCTAATTATTATTATATGGGTCATATAACAATGGGTCATATAAGTATGGATTATTTGAAAGTGTGTTTCTAAGTGTTTGGACATTTTCCTGTTATGTTTCTCTTATTTACAGTTTAATTCTATTGTCTGAGGACATATTTTGTGTGATTTCAGTTTTTTAAATTTGTTAAGGTATGTTGACATAGGATATGGTCTGTCTTGGTGAATGTCTCGTGCTTTTCAAGAGACTGTGTTCTGCTTTTGTTGAATGGAGTGTTCTATAAAGGTTAATTAGATCCAGTTGATTGGTGGTATCATTCAGTTCTTCTGTATCCTTGCTGTCTACTAGTTTACTGATTACTGAAAAGAATGCTGAAGTCATCAACTATAATCTTGGATTATGTCTGTTTCTCCTTTCTTGTCAGTTTTTTCCCTTCTCTATTTTGGAGCTTTATTGTCAGGTGCCATGTATTTAGGATTGGTGTGTTTTCTTGATGAACTGACCCTTTTATCATGATGAAATGTCTTTATTCATAGTTACATTCTTTGCACTGATGTCTACATTGTCTGATAGCAGTATAGCCACTCCAGCTTTATTTTTAATTGTTGACATAATATATCTTTTTCTATCCTTTTACTTCTAACCTAGCCTACCTATGTCATTATATTTGAGGTAAGTTTCTTGAGACAGCGTATAGTTTAGTCATTTTTTAAATCCATTCTGATGATCTGAATTTTAGTTAGTATGTTTAGACATTTTACATTTAATATCATTTTTGATATGTTTTGATTATAGGTCTACCATTTCATTGTTTTTTATTTGTTACCTCTGCTTCTCATTCCTTTGCTTTTCTTTTCCTTCCTTATTTTAGTAGTATTTAGTGTTCTTTAGTAGTCCGTTTTACTTATTATATTTTTATTATATCTACCTATATAGTGTTTTGACTGGTTACTCCAGGAATTACAATATACATCTTGACTTTTCACAGTTTTACCACTTCAAGTGGTATGTATATATCTTACCACCATATAGGTGTTTTACCCCTTCCCACCTCCTTTATGCTATGTTTATATATGACAAGTATATATGTTGAGAATTTATAATGTTATAGTTTTTCCTTTCCACCTTCAAACATTCAGGACAAGAATAGTCCATTATACTTCTCCAGATATTGATCATTTCTGTTACTCTTTATTTCTGATATTCCAGCTTTCCTTCTGGTATCCTCTCCTCTCTATCCAGAGAACTTCCTTTAGCAATTCCTTTAGAGTATATCTGCTGACAATGAATTTTTTTAGTTTTCTTTATTGGAAGTGTATTTATTTTATCTTCATTATTGAAAGATATTTTTGCTGGATGTAGGATTCTGGGTTACCAGTTCTTTTATTTCAGGCCTTAAAAATTTCATTGCACTTTCTTCTGGCTTTCATAATTTCTGATGAAAAATCTGCAGTATTGTAATTGTTCCTCTATAATAATATGTCATTTTCCTTTGTCTATGTTTAGGATGGTTTGTCTTTAGCTTTCAGGAGGTAGATTATAATCTACTTAGACATGGATTTCTGTCTGAGGTTTGCCACGCTTTTTGAATCTGTAGGTTTATGTCTTTCATCAAATTGGTGACATTTTCAGACACTGCTTCAAATACTTTTTCTGCACTGCACTCTTTCTTTTCTCCTTCTGGGACTCCCATGAAGCAAGTGTTAAACCTTTTGGTATTGTCCTATAGGTCCCCAAGTCTCTGTTTTTGCTTTTGTTTTCCCAATTTTTTTCTCTCTGTTGTTCAGATTGGATAATTTGTATGGCTCTCTCTTCAAGTTCATGCATTCTTTTGTCTCTGTCCTGCTATTGAAAACAGACCTAGGGATTTTGATATTCGGTATAAAAACTTTTGCTGAATTCCCCTGTTTTTATGCTTGCCCACCTTCACTTTTACCCTCCAGAAGACCCTCTGGTTTTCCAGCAGGAAAATGAGGTGTAGCTTCCTTTTTATATGGAAGAGTAGGGTTGGGTATCTGGAGATCTAACTGCTTCTTACACAGACCTTCTACCCGTGCTTTTGTCTGTTTCCACTTTACAGTCTCACTTCCAAAAACCTTGTAGTAGCAATTTCTGAGCATTTGCAGTATCTGGTATAAATTTAGTTGCTTCTCAGTTTTTCCTCCTATAAGCTCAGGATTTTCCTTTCTCATGACTGCTTAGTAAGTTGTCACTTGTCTTCTTTTCTGTATCCAGAACATAGGTGGTGTTGTCTTCTGTTCTCTCTAACAGTGAGTTTGTATCTAAATCTGAATATTTTGGTGACGTTTCAGGAGAGAGAGGGTAGTCAGTTATGTATTCAAACTGCCGTCTTTCCCTGGAGTCAGGAAAAGAAATTGTAAACCTAAATTTTAAAATGTACTCCTATAGCAACTATAAATTAAAGGTTTTCTTTGTCTTCTGATACATTCTAGGATGAGATCCCCACTGGAATGCCATGCCTGGAATCAGTGACTATTGGTGATGATGTTTGGGATGAGAACTGGTTACCTCTGCAGGCTAAAATGGGAAAAGGGGGTGATGCTGCCTCCCACTTATTTACCTCAAGTCTTGGTGGAAAGAAACCATACCCATCATGTAAAGAAATGCCACAGAAGGTTAGATCCCTGGGAAAACAGCAAATCATTACTGAAAAATGGAAATGTAAATTTCCTCAAGAAATGTATACACTCTGGAATTCAAAATGATTTATCACATGATAATCCAGAAGAATTCATTTTTTTCCCCCCAAGATGGTAGTGATAGGGAGGAGGACAAGTTGAAACAGGAAAGAATAAATCATGGACTTATTGTCCCATCTAACCTTTTAACCATTATGATTTTTGTTTTATCATTGGAATCTTAGGCCTTGGGATCTATAAATAAGCTGTTTTCATTAATTTTGTTTTTATTGCATTAACTTTATCATATAATCTCTGGGTCTCTGTACTGAGAATATTAGCTAATATTGGGCCTAACTATATGTTTAAAATGTAATTTACTTCCCACTGGTTATTAGAAGAAGTATCTACAGTTAAATTTCTCCTTATGATTTATGCCATTTAAACACTAGATGATCATGAAAAATCATCTGGCCATGAAAAACAGTATTGAAGAAAATACTATAAACCAGAGTTGTATTTGTTTTTATGACACCTGTGTGTTCCAAGGAATTCAAGATATTGGATATGGACCAATAAAACAAGGGGGGAAATTCACACAGATATAGAAACTTAATAAACACCTTTTCTTGTTTAATCAACTTTGCCTCCTAGCCTTTACCTTGCCCATATTATTCTCTGTCTGGATCATGTGGCACTATGTCTTAGTTTATGCTTGCAATTTTTTCTCTTTAGGATTGGTGCTTTTCTGGACCCAAAGATATATGGGATGATTCGTGGCAGCCTTCAGGCCTTGTGAATGGAATGAAAGTAGAAGTTCAAAAACAAGAGGGATTGGGTGCTCAGGAAAAAAATACTGGCACAACCAGGATTCAAAAGGTAAATGTCTCATAAATGTTATTGACAGATTCTCATGAGGAAGTGCTTTCGTTTTTAGAAAGTAAAATTCTGGTTAATGATCCCTCTATAGCCTATTTGATGGAATACATATACACAAAATATAGGTTGATTTTAAAATTAATTTCAATCAACTTAATTTATCTCTTCAGAAGAAAATCCCAAGCTTAGAATTGAAAGATTGATAACATCTCTGTGTAAGAGGTATAGAAAACAGGTATTTTCATATAATTTAGCCAAAAATATAAATCTCTATTTTTTTCTTTTATGTTGCTGTGGCAGAAAGCACTAATCCTGGAACAAAATATATTTGCTCTGTGTTTCTCAAATATGTTATGAGCATCCTGAAAACAGCAGGACAATTTGTGTGAATCATGAAATCTGGCCACCAGGCCTCTGCACTTTTATTTTTATGTGTCACATTGAAAATAAAGGACTCAAGGCTGGGAGACTTGTTGAAAAGCAGATTTGTGGAAGATGAGTTTTCTGAATGATATATTTCCTATAAAATATGGTTATTTTGTATGAGAGCATTGATAAAGTATGCTATATTACATAGAATACTCTGTTCCAGAAATGTGGGTTGCTTAGCAGCACAGATTTAGTTTTAGGATAACACCTCAACCCTTCAAAAAAAAAACCCAGTACCCATTAGCAGTCACACCTATTTCCCATCCTCCCATAGCCTGAGGCAACTACTAATCTGCTTTCTGTCTCTATAGATTTGCTTATTTGGGGCATTTCATATAAATGTCATATAATATGTGGTCATTTGTGTTTCCTTTGTTTCCTTTGCCGTGCAGATTTTTAGTTTCATGTAGTCCCACTTGTTTATTTTTGCTTTTGTTGCTTTTGCTTTTGGTTTCATATCCAACAAATGATTACCAAAACCAGTGTCCTAAAGCTTCCCCCCTATCTTTTCTTCTGGGAGATTTATAGTTTCAGGTCTTATGTTTAAGTCTTTAATCCATTTTGAGTCAGTTTTTGTGTGTAGTGTAAGATAAAGGTCCAGTTTCATTCATTTGCCTGTGGATATCCACTTTTCCCAGCATCACGTGTTGAAGACACTGTTCTTTCCCCGTTGTGTAGTCTTGGCACCATTATCAAAGATTGGTTGACTGAATATGTGTGTTTTTATTTTGGGGCTCTCGATTTTAGTCTTTTGGTCTATATGTCTGTTTTATGCCAGTCCCATAATGTTTTTATTACTGTAACTTTGTAGTGTATTTTGAAATCAGGAAGGGTGATCCCTCCTCCCCCCCACCCTTAAGATTGTTTTGGCTCTTTGGGGTCCTTTATGGTTTCATATGAATTTTAGGATTGTTTTTCTGTTTATGTAAAAAATGCCATTGACATTTTGATAGGAATATCTTTGAACCTGTAGATCACTTTGGGTAGTATGGAAATTTTAATAATATTAATTCGTCCAATCCGTGAGTATGGAATATCTTCCCATTTATTTATGGTTTCTTCCATCAATGTTACATAGTTTTCAGTGTACAGATCTTTCACCTCCCATTCTTTTTGATGCTATTGTGAATGTGATTGTTTTCTTAATTTCCTTTTTGAGTAATCTCTACACCCCGTGATGGGCTTGAACTCACAGCCTCCGAGATCTAGAGTCAACATGCTCTACCAAATGAGCCAGCCAGGCACTCCTTAATTTCCTTTTCAAGTAGTTCATTGTTAGTATATAGAAATGGAACTGATTTTTGTTTGCTGATATTTGAGTTTTCTTACTAATCTAGCTAAAGATTTGTAAATTTTTTTTATAGCTTCAAAAAACTAGCTCTTAGTTTCATTGATTTTTTTTTTTTCTATTGGGTATTTCATTAATTTTTCCCTAATTTCTGTTATTTCATGCCTTCTGCTAATTTTGGCCTTAGTTCTTTTTTTATTCCTTAAGGTATAAAGTTGTTTGTGATTCTTTTCTTTATTTTTATGTAGGCATTTACTGCTATAAGCATTCCTCTTCATCTACCTTTGGCTCAGGTTGTGATGCCGGAGTCCTGGGATCGAGCCCCACATCAGGTTCCCTGCTCAGTGGGGAGTCTGCTTCTCCCTCTCCCTCTGCCCCTCCCCCCTGTTCATGTTCTCTCCCTCCCTCCCTCTCAAATAAATAAAATCTTAAAAAAAATTCCTCTTAGTTCTCATTTTGCTGTATCCCATCAATTTTGGTATGCTGTTTTCATTTGTCTCAGGATATTTTCTAGCTTCTCTTTGATCTCTTTTTTGACCCATTGTTTGTTCAGGAATATGTTGTTTAATTTCCCAGGTTTCTGAATTTAATCTTCGTTTTTGATGGATATTTTCCCTGAGCATTGAATTTTAGGGTGGCACTTTTTTCAGCCCTTTGAAGATGTCCTACCATTATGTTCTGGCTTCTGTTGAATTGTCAGCTGTCAGGTGTCATTGTTCCGTTGACAATGATGTGTTTTTTCTCTGGCTTCTTTTAAGATTTTTCTGTCTTTTGCTTTAAGCTCTTTGATAATTATATATCTAGATGTAATTTCCTTTGGATTTACTCAACTTGTGGTTCACTGAGGTTATTGAATAAGAAGGTTGATGCCCTTCATCAGTTTTAGAAAATTCTGGCCTATTTGTCTAATCAAATAGTGCTTTTCCCTCATTATCGCCCTCCTGCTGGCATTCCAGTTACCGTGTGCTAGCACTTTGGCTGAGTCCCACATGCCTGTTGGGCTCTCTTCTCACATTTACATTTTTTCTTTTTTCTTTTTTTCCTGTGTCTCACTTTGGTGATTTTCTATTGATTCTTCCAGAATACTAGTCCTGTCATCTGTGGGATCTGTTCTGCTGCTAAACCCACACATTGAATTCTTAATTTCAAACATTTTTCAGTTCTAGAATGCCCATTTGATTCTTTTTAAAAATAAATTTGAATTCTCTGCTTAAATTCTCTACATTTTCATCAATTTTTTTCTGTCACTTCCTCTACATTCTTAATCATGCTAATCACATTTATTTTAAAGTTTTTTTTTTTTCCCCAGATAATGCCAATATCTGAATCAACTTTGGGTATGTTCTTCCCTGCCCCCGCCCCCCGTATTTGGTCTTGTTCTTTGATCCTGTTTCTGGTGTTGGGGGGGGGGTGTGTGGAGAAAGTGGGAAGCATACCTGATTTTTTTTAATTGAATATTTGACATTATGGATAAAAAATTATAGAGGCTCTAGATGAGTTATCTTCCTCCAAGGCAGACTGAGATGTCCTGTGGCTGACAGATACCAGCCAGTCACCTTAACACACACAATGAGGTTTGATTTTAGGCTTTGTTAGGACTGCTCTTTTTCACTTTTGCCCTTACTCCTTAGATGTGGCTGTTATTCCTAACATGGGATCCTTTGGGGATCTCAGCTGAAACCCTTGGTGGGGCTCAGACTCCATCCTCCGCTCCTCAGCTTTTATAAGGTATAATTCATATTCCATAGTTACCCATTTAAAGTGTACAGTTTAATGGCTTTAGTATATTCACTAGTCCGTTAGCTTATTGCGCATTCATCCCACAAGCAATTGTAGAACATTTTCATTATTTCCCAAATATACCCTGCGTCCCTTAGCTGACACCCTACCCTTTATCTGCCAGATACTCATCTACTTTCTGTCTCCATTGATTTGCTTATTTTTTGCGACATTTCATGTAATTAGAATCAGTACAATATGTGATCTTTTGTGTCTGGCTTCCTAACATAATATTCTCAAGGTTGGTCATGTATCAGTACTTTATTTCTTTTTATGGTTGAATACTCCATTGTATGGATAGACCACATTTTGTTTATCCATTCATCAGCTGATGGATATTTGAGTTATTTTCAGTTTTTTGCTATTATGAATAATGTTGCTGTGACATTCATGTACATGTTTTTATGGAGACACGTTTTAAATTTTATGAGGGTATGTACCCTAGGAGTGGAATTGCTGGGTCATATGGTAACTCTTTGTTTAATGTTTTGAGGAATTGCCAGACTTTCCTAAATAGACATTCCCACTGGCCATATAAGAGTGTTCCAATTTTTCCATGTCTTTGCCAGTACTTGTTATATCTATTTTTTTTTTAAGTCATAGCCATCCTTGTGGGTGTGAAGATATATGTTATTGGGGTTTGGGGCTATGCTTTTGATTACATATGTTAATCATGTTTCTTGAAAGTCTGTCATTTACCTCTAGTTCCATGAGGTGAATTTTCAGATAACTATGACGGAGGCAGTCATTGATAACTACAGAGAGCTGAATCTGGTAGTGTGATGCTTCTCAAAGTATAATGTGCTTACACATCCCTTAAGAATCTTGTGAAGCTGCAGGATCTGAGTAATTTGGGATGGGGACACAGGTTCTGCATATCTAGCAAGCTCCCGGGTGATGCTGCTGGTTGGTGACACTCTGACATACAAAGTGTCATACACTTTGAGCAGCAAGGCTGGAGAACACTCTTCGGAGAAAGAACCTTGACTGTCAATTAAATGCTCAAGTTGCCTGCGGGCAGTTGCTGTCAGAGTGTCATACAAATTTAGAAAGCATTCACCTGTGTTTTTTTTTTTTTTCTTTTCAGAATAAGCTATCAGAATGCATCTTAAATATGTTTTAACAATGCATCTTCAAAATCATATTTAAGAGGAAAGAAAAAGGATATAGCCTCAAAAATTTGTTTCTGATTTCAATTTTTGTTAAACTACTGAAAATAGACAGCGGGACATAGTGTAAAAAACACTTGGTCTGGCTGGTCTGCAATCTACGGCTTAGCCTCACCACAGACTCAAATCTACAGGTTGGCACAAGTTACCTTTTGGAGCCTCAGTTTGTCCATTGGCAAAGACCGATTTAGATAGTGATCTTTTCAGCTCTGAAAATTTATCATATAAATATTTACCTGCCTTTGGAGCCTTATTGAAAGAACTCACTAATGCTTAGCCTCATTCTGAGAATAAACTTACAGGGTAACTAAAACACACATGAATTGCATAAGCCAAGTAAAAATTTGAATCTGCATCTTTGATTTCCTGAAGTAGCATATTGTGTGGCCAGTATAGCTAATCTGAAATGTGAGTTTCATTTTTGCTGTCAAAAAAGGCTACCCACATAGCCCTTTGTATACTGCATAATTGTATAACTGCATTCATGCCAGCCATGTTTGAAAATGAGCAGGATTTTTTTTTTTGTTATGGAACAAAAAGGGAATGCCAACTGATACTAGATGTCTACTACATATGAGGCTGAAGAACATACAAAGCTACCTTTTCTGTTTGTATAATTACTGGTTCAGTTCACTCAGGGCAGATCCCAGACTGTTGGCAGCCTAGTCGGGGTAGGGCTGGCTCTAGTCATATTAATGCCAGTTACCATCACAGAAGGTGAATGCTAAGTTACCAGAGATGGTATCTGCTTCAGCAATGACTGTACGGTAGGACATAGGATCTCATGGTTAAAATTTGATATTCTATTCACTTAAGTCCAGTTTAGTCTCCATAGGGGATGTTCATCTTTTTTTCTCAAACCCTGGTTCTTAGTACTCCATTTTGTCTCTTCTTCTCAGGAGGCTTCCTTTAACTAGTTTATGTTCTCTCGGTGTGTTCACACTGCAGAATGCGGGCCAGGCCTCCATTCATGGCTGGCTGCAGGACACACACTGTTTCTCCAACTGAGGGCTGTGAGCTTGGGGACAGGGATCCTGTCTTACTGGGAGATGGTGAGAACAGGGACTGGGCTGAGTTCCCATCTCTGCTTTGTCATCTCCTGGTTAACACTGGATAGCTTCGCCTCTTGTGAAAAGCGTTCTGCTAAGTGAAAGGGCCCATGGTGAGGACGACAGAACCCCGAAGCTAGAGCGGTCGTACTGAGGTTTGAATGAAGAAGCACGTGCAGGTAGCCTGGCCGTGTGCCGGACATGAGCACTTGCCGCCTTCTCTCGCCTTTCCCGCCGCCCTTCCGCAGCTCTGTGTGGCCGCTTTCAGCACCGTGTTTGCTCATAATGTGTGTTCAATAAATGTTTCTTGAATTGAATTGATGGTCACTAAGTTAGAAAAGGACTGTTTTTTTCTAGAGAGGAACTAGGTTCTTAAAAGTGAGTAGTGGTATTCCGATATGAAAAATATTTGTCTCTGTAACTAAGGAACCAAAACAGGGTTAATTCTTCCTGTTACACTAACAACTACTTTTCATGCTTTTGCCCTATTTTTCTCATACTGCAGCAGCCAAACCTAGAGAGTTCTTCGGATTCTTCCACATTGCCCAAGTTGGAGGAGTTCTACATCTCTCTGATTCGGTCGCAGCAGTCAGCGGAAGGGAGCCAGCCCGAGGCCAGCAGTGTCCAGACTCCGGCCAAGCCCGTTCAGCTGTCCTCAGCAGCCCTTAATGCAACGCCTCCGGTGCTTGATCCTCCAGAAAAACGCTCTGGTTCAGGTAGCTTTACATTTAATTGACAAACACAGTGGTTTGTCATCCTGCTAAAAAGCCTGCATTGATTTTTTCAGAACCTACCTTGAAAAATTGCTGACTTTAGCCTTGGTCTCAAGTCCTTACTGAGCTCAGTTGTCCCTTCTATTTGCCACTCCTCTTTTTATGTGCAGTTTGGTCGGGGGCCGTCTGTTTTACATACAGTAGAATTTGTCAGTTTTGAATAGATGGTTCTGTGAGTTTTGACACATGTATACAGTCTTGCTGCCACCACAGTCGTGACCTAGAACAACTCCACCAGTTCTTTGCTTCCCTCTGCAGTCATTCCCTCCCCTTGCTTGCTGGTTCCCGCATGTTACTTTCTCTTTTCTAGAATTTCATAGAGTCATGCCTTAACATGGTTTTTAAGTCTGACCTTTTTCACTGAGCATGATGTTTTAGAGACTGATTTATGTTGTTGCCAGTGTCAAAAGTTCTTATTTGTTGCTAAGTGGCACCCAGTTGTATGGATATCTCTTCATCAGATGAACAGATTTGGGCCTTTATGAATAAAGCTGCCGTGAACAGTCACACACACAGCTCTCTGTGTAGCCATAGTCAGTACGTACCAAGGAGTG
Source organism: Halichoerus grypus (assembly GCF_964656455.1). Taxonomy (NCBI): domain Eukaryota; kingdom Metazoa; phylum Chordata; class Mammalia; order Carnivora; family Phocidae; genus Halichoerus; species Halichoerus grypus. The sequence continues at coordinate 108,777,346 of NC_135718.1, forward strand.
AAATTGCTGGGTCACGTGATCACTGCACGATTAACTTTTTAAGAACTGCCAAAACGTTTTCCAAAGTGGCTCTTCCATTTTTGATTCACACAGGATTACATGAAATCTGATTGCTCCATCTCCTTGCCAACAAATGATATTACCAATCTTTTAAAATTTTGCTATTCTAGTGCATGTGTAGTGGTATCTTATTGTGGTTTTAATTTATATTTCCCTGTTTGCCAGTGAGGTTGACCATCTTTTCATGTGCTTATATGCAATCTGTAAATCTTCTTTAGTGAACTTACATGTTCAAATATTTGCTCATTTTTTATTGGATTATCGTCTTTTCATTGATTTGTAAAAATTCTTTATTCTGGACAAAAAGCTTTGTCAGATATATACATCTATATGTATGTGATATATATCTCACAAATATTTTAAGTGTGTGACTTCCTTAGCAGCATCTTTGGAAGAGCAAAAGTTTTCATTTTGATGAAGTCTGATTGATTTTTTTCTTAATAGAAAGTTTGAGCTTTTTGTGTCCTATTTAGAAATCTTTCCTAACCCAAGTAACTGATTTGCTCTTTTTCTTATGAAAAGTTCTGTAGTTTTAGGTCTTAAAATTAGATCTGTGATCCAATTTGTTAATTTTTGAGTTATGGTTTGCATTAATATTATGATGTAAGGATCAATGTTTATTTTGATTGCATATAAATATTCAGTTGTTCTAGCACCATTTGTTGAAAAGACTGTCCTTTTTTAAACTGCCTTGCTGTCTTTGTCAGAAGTCAGTAGGCTGTATATGTGAGGGTCTATTTCTGCACTTCCTATTATGTTTTATTGGTTTATATGGCTTTATACCACTGCCTTGATTAGTGTGGCTTTGTATGTCTTGAAATCATACAGTTTTGTTCTTTTTCAAATTGTTTTGGCCATTTTAGGTCATTTTCCATATGAATTTTAGAATTAACATAAATGTACACAAAGCCTGCTAAATTTTTATTGGGATTTTTTTTGTACATTGTAATATTAGTTTCAGGTGTACAATATAGTGGTTCAACAATTCCATACATCACCTGATGCTCATCTCCACAAGTGCCTCCTTAATCCCCATCACCTATTCAATACCTGCCCTCCCCTGCTTCTGGTAACGTTACAGTTCTTTTTTTTTTTTTTTTTTTTAAGTTTTTATTTAAATTCCAGTATAATTAACATACAGTATAATACTGCTTTCAGGTGTACACTTTAGTGATTCAGCACTTCCATACATCACCCAGTGCTCATTACAACAAGTGCACTCCTCAATCCCCATCATGTATTTTACCCATCCTCCACCCACCTCCCCTCTGGTGACCATCAGTTTGTTCTCTATAGTTGAGTCTATTTCTTGGTTTGCTTCTCTCTTTTCTCTCCCATGCTCATTTGTTTTATTTCTCAAACTTCACATATGAGTGAAATCGTATGGTATATGTCTTTCTCCTGCAGACTGATTTCACTTCTCATAATACTCTCAAGCTCCATCCGTGTTATCACAAACGGAAGATTTCATTCTTTTTTATGGCTGAGTAATATTCCATTGTATGTATATATGTGTGTGTTTTTATATATATATCACCTCTTCTTTATCCTTTCATCAGTCAATGGACACTTGGGCTGTTTCCATAATCTGGCTATTGTTGATAATGCTGCTATAAACATCAGGGTGCATGTATCCTTTGAGTTTGTATTTTTGTATTCTTTGGGTAAATACCTAGTAGTACAATTGCTGGATCATAGGGTAGTTCTATTTTTAACTTTTTGAAGAACCTCCATACTGTTTTCCAGAGTGGCTGCATCAGTTTACATTCCCACCAACAGTACAAGAGGATTCCCCTTTCTCCACATCCTTGTCAACACCTGTTGTTTTGTGTATTGTTGATTTTAGTCATTCTGACAGGTGTGAGATGATATTGCATTGTATTTTGATTTACATTTCCCTGATGATCAGTGATGATGAGCATCTTTTCATATGTCTGTTTGCCATCTGTATGTCTTCTTTGGAAAAATGTCTATTCATGCCTTTTGCCCATTTTTTAATTGGGTTATTTGTTTTTTGGGTGCTGAGTTGTAGAAGGTCTTTATATATTTTGGATACTAATCCTTTATCAGAGATGTCATTTGCAAATATCTTCTCCCATTCCGTAGGTTGCCTTATTTAGTTTTGTTGATTGTTTATACCTTTGCTGTGCAGAAGCTTTTTATTTTGATGAAGTCCCAATAGTTTATTTTTGCTTTTGTTTCCCTTGCCTCTGCAGACATATCTAGAAAGAAGTTGCTATGGCTGATCTCAGAGGTTACTGCAAGTGTTCTTGTCTAGCTAGATTTCTAGCTGCCTCTTCTCTTGTACTTTTTCCCACAAATTCTAGGCACCTTGGCCTTCTTGAATTCCAAACTCTGTCTTTTCAACCCACTAAGATCTCCAGGCTCAGTTTGGCTTCTTCCTTCTTGTACTGAAGCCTAGAAACTATTCCAGCAGGAGCTAAGGTCGTTGTAGCACTTACTTCATTCGTTTCCCTTGTCTTAGGGATCACTGCCTTGCATGCTTGTTGTTCAGTGTATGAATCTGCTACTGTTTCAGACATTCTGCCCAGTTTTCCAGTTGTTTAAAGCAGGAGGGGTCGTTTTTCAATCACTGTTGAATTAACATCAGATCTGGAAGCAGAAGTTTTGCTACTCTTTTAAATTCTTTGATCATGTGTCCCTGCTTTCATGTATTTATACCTTTTAAAATCTGAGCTCACCAAAACTGTGTAAAACTTTATTTTATTAGAACTCACCAGCTCTTTTCCTCTAGTGAGCATTAATTATAGCTTTATGATCAGAGTTTTATTTTTTGGAATACCCTGTCAAATTCTCCTTGAATATAATTCATCACAAATGTATGGAACATATACCACATGCTACTATGTTAGTTGCTAAAAATGCAAAGATGAATAAAGTACTGGATTATGTCCGTGTTTTCTCTAGATTTTTTGAAATCTGTGTTTTTAAGGTCTAGAGCAGTACTTTTCAAAATGTAATCATATTGGTACCAGTCTGCAAAGTGTTTGTGATGATGGACAACACATTAGCACATTATTTAGCTCATCTGCATTTTTTTTTTTTTTTTTTAACTAAAGCAGAATTTTCTTGAAAGAAGCAGTGTGTTGGCTTAGATGCTGGCAAAAGCTCCTTCTTTCATTGTAGGCAGGTAATAAAGTGTTCATGGTCTAGAGTATACGTGTGACAATGCCTAGCATCCCCTTCCTTGGCTGTTTGGAACTTCTGGCACTAATTCCTCAGGAATTTATTTTATGGCTGATAACCTGTTTTTGGGACTTCTTACAAACATCTTGGTCAGTTTTGTTTTTACACTGGTACACTCAAATTGAAACCACTTTGGCAATAGAAAACACCTGTGGGACACCATTGTGCTCTCTGCTGGAAGGAAATAGGAGAGCTTCAGGACTCCTCCCTGGAATTGGAATTCTATCCAATTTCTGATGTCCTAGAAAGAAATTTTTCCCTTCCCTGTTCATAAGTACCTTTTTTCCTCTCTTTTCGCCCCCTCATTCTGACAAGGATTTATTTCATCTCAATTCCCCATTCTCATTTCCTTTCCATTTGTTGACTGATTTCTGAGTCTCATCCTCTCTAATTGTAACAGAAAATGTCACCACCTAAAGAAAATGATTGTCACACACACTAGTAAAGATCTAGAATGGGAAAGAGAAGGCAATGAGTGTGAGAACCCCTTGAAAAGACTTGTGTTTTCTTTCTTTTTCAGTGGAGAGCTCTTCAGAGAGCCTAAAGAATGATTTCTCTAGTAGCCATGCTATTACAGTATTCAAAGACAAGAGTCCCGTATTCAAAGACAAGAGTCCCGGAGCCCTGGACCAGCTCTCTTTGATCTTGTCTCCTGAGCACCAGATTTCCCAGAAGCTCTACATCCCTCGGAGCACAGCCACTGCGGCCTTAGGGGCTGCTGCACGGTTAGCCACCTCCAGGAGCCTCTTACACTGGTACCCCAGTGTGAAAAGGATGGAAGCATGAGGGAGGGAGGAGGGGAGAAAATAATAAGCCAGGTGCTTTAGGGCTTGGTGATTTCCCAAGGCCAAAATGAGGAGGTATTGAGACAAAACAGTATTTTGATAGTTGATGCCTTTGTTTTTCTGTGTGATCGTATGTTAGCTTTATTTTGCAAACAGTGCACTTTGTTGTGTAAGTATTGATATTTAATGTTTTAATTTTTATTGACAGTGTTTCTTATTCCGTATAAGTTTGTTCACCTTAATGTAGTAGTTTAAAGGAATTTTTATTTTTTGTTGTTTCTGTGTGTGTGTGTGTTTCTATAAATGTTTTTCTTGTACATATCATGACTGATAAATGAAAACTGAAAAACTAATGTTTTGTGATCCATATTTAGTAAGACAAAAATTATCTCAGATTCTTATTTCCAGAAAAAGGATGTCTGAATTGTAAAGGCTGCTTTTTCTTTTTCATTTGAAATTTTCTATATCATAGAGATAATTCAGGCCTCCAATTCTTACCATTATTATTTCTTTGAAATGCTAGAATCAGTCAGAAAATTCACATCCTAAAGCTTTGGTCATGTAAACACTTGCACATTTAAAAAAATGTAAGTAGTCTTTCAGTACAGTTTCCTGAAGACTAATAACAAAATTCTAGAGACTGGTTGTTGAAACTTGCCTGCACCGTCTCTGTAGGCCTCACAGTTCCCAGGAGCTTCAGCGTTTAAGCATCTGTGGGACATGGTGTTCTCTGAAGTCAAATTGTGTGAAACACCTTATGGCTAAAGGTATGAACTATCAAGAATAAACAAGAGACCGAAAGGTGAAATTAAAGAATATGAGTGGTACTAGTTTTAAGTTCTTTGTGGTAAAATACTGGACTTATCCCCAAATTTAAAAAAATTGAATACAGACGCATTTCTTGAAGTAAAATCTGAGAAAGAGCTGTGAAATACGTGTGTGCCGAATATAACTCGATTCTCACCTTCCAGACCCCTTCTCTAAGGCCTCCTGTTTCAGCATTACATGGCAGAGCTGGCCCCTACTTCCTTTCTCTCTTTCTACAGTAAGGGATTTCTCCTCATCTCAACAACTTAATCAGCAAAATATCCACTGAGGAAGGGGGTGAGATGATATTAAATATGAAGTACATTTAAATTTAGACTATAACTGACTGAAACTTCTTTCTTAGAATTAAGCAATCATGAAACAAAGTTAAACCCTGAGTCTCTAACTACTGATGTGCTTTGGTTTAAAAACCTTAGAGAGGGGGGCACCTGGGTGGCTCAGCCGTTTAGCGTCTGCCTTCGGCTCAGGTCATGATCCCAGGGTCCTGGGATCGAGCCCCGCATTGGGCTCCTTGCTCAGCAGGGAAGCCTGCTTCTCCCTCTCCCACTCCCCCTGCTTGTGTTCCCTCTCTCGCTGGCTCTCTCTGTCAAAAAATAAATAAAAATTAAAAAAAAAAAAAACCTTAGAGAAAACATATTTAATACAATAAAATTTAAAAATCCAGATTCACCTTAAATTCCAGTATATCTGTAAGAATGATGATATTCTAATTAACAACAAAAAAAGGTAATCTGAAAACACCACTGATAGTTGATCCAACAGAAAGAACAGGTTCCCATTTGGGTTTTTGTGATTTTATATCAGACATCTTTATTGGAGAAGACAGCTGGAAAGTTATATGAAGGGTCAATGAACAGTTAAATATAGGACAGTTAAATATCATTTATGATAATCAACTATGTTACGAATTGGAAAAGTTCTGTTTTTCATGTAGGTTTAGGTAATTACCTACAACTTGTTTCTAAAGAAGAAAATTCATTTTGGAATATGCTTCTTAGAATTCTTCCTTTAAAGAAGCCAGGTTTGAGTAATATACTTCACTTCTCCAGATGGGCAGTCATTGGGTTGGGGCAAAGTGAATCTGGTAATATTTACATATTTAGTAGGTCATACTATAACTCTCTCTGTAATAGCATGAGCTACCAGGAGGAACTCTGCCAATGCTGGGTAACCTGACAGCAACTAATTTTATACTTTGCCAGTTAGATGGGGGTTATGGAATCAGTGTGCTAATAAGGCTCATTGTAATCCCATCCATTTGCAAATGGCCAGATAGACAATCATTTTAGACAGAGGCATCTCAAACTCATGAGTGTCAATACACTTTGAAAGAGGCCTATTTATAAATTAATAGTTAACATCCTGAGTGAGAAGAGTGAAGAATGAACCTCTGAGAGGCTTGGACATATTTTGACTACTTGGCTTTGACAGCCGATCTACCAATTTATTTACCTACCTTCTCCCATAAGGTGGGTTTTGCTTGGTAGTTAACTAAAATAGCCCAAAGCATCAAAAAAAAAAAAAAAAAATGTACTAGATCATTTGAACTTGAGTAAATAGATTCATGTATATGGGCAGGAATAGTAATAAGAAATGTTAAAAAGATAGGTAGATGCTCTGCAGTTTAGGGTTAAGTTAATTGTACAAAGATGGGTTGACATGTGTTATACATACAACAGTCCCCCTCCCCATATTTTTGTTAAGGATCCATCAGAAGTAATGGAGTTCCCCAAGAAGTGTTGACTGCGAAGTGGGAGCTTGAGTGTGTGAGAGGGAATGGGGATGAGAACATAAAGGAAAATCCTGGTTATAAACTCTTTAGGGATGGAAGGAGGAGTAGCTTTACTAATAGCCACTCAGGTTTTAAATCCAGTGGCTTGTAGCCAATACTCGTCTCCCGTCTAAAAACACATCATGGGATATCAAGAGAGGGGCCCTTGCAGCTGCAGTCAGCTCTGCCTGTACCCACCCTCTGACTCTCACAGCTGAGATGCCAGTTGCCCATTTCAAGGCGTAGGGATAACTAGAGGCTTCTGCCTATAGTCAGATTCTGTCTAACCTGAAGACTTAGAATTACAGTTTTAATCTAAAGGGGACCTTAGATGAAGAAATTTGAACCCTAGAAAGACTGACTCATGTATGGTCACATGCCTTAAATTGCCTTATGGGCCGACTCTTAGCACTCTTTCCACAGGAAAATATTGCAACTCTGTCTTGTGTAGTTTAAATGATTTGGTGCCAGAAGACATAGTTTGGTAGATAAGTCCAAAAGAATGGTGGTTCTGATAGCTGAGCAAACCCCTGGTGTTGGAGGGGAGAGAGATTGATTTTTACAAGATCTTGTATTCTTGAATGTGGCTAGCTTAAATAACAGTGGGCCAATTCTGTGGCTAAAGAATCTGAATGGTGTGGGAGGCACGGTAAGGGATGAGAAACCAACATCTTACAGAGCAGTTTTAAGCTTCCTGCTGACATTTATACATGTGTAGCCAGGCTTTTCTAACAAACTTTTGATATCTTTTCAGAATTAAATTCATCTTATTTATGCATACAGTGTCATGGACAGCATTATTCATAATTTTGCAGGAGCCATCACTAAGACAATTCAAAATTTTCATTTCCTGGAGCCTGTTCAGATCTTGACGTTTTCCAAGATGCCAACCAAAGTGCATAGCAACTCGATCTGCCTGTATTCTTTGAACATAGCCCTATTCCTAACAGTTAGGTGTCATTTGTCTCATTTAGTCAGTCACCAGTCAACCTAGGATGCTCTTGGTGTCATTAGCCTATTGGAACCAGAATACTTTAAATTCTGCTATTTTTAACCAGGTAGACAAATTATTTTAACTTCTCAGTCAAGGTGTTCTCTAATCATTTAGAATCACAGTTGACTTGTGTGCCACTTTTCACATGAAATTGACTGTTTGACCCACTTCAAACCTGAGTGGAGAATTTATTCACAGCTAAAATTTCTTGGTTGTAAGCATAGTTTTCAAGAAATGCTTTTAGGTTTCTGTTTGGTATAAACTTTGTTTTAAAGTTTGGTTAAAATTTTTAAAAATATTTTTTAATTTATGGAAAAATGTTTATAAGAAACAATGTTTACTTGATTATTATGTCTTAGTAATAATTTGATGAGGAAACCAAACTTAGGGCTCTTTCTCTGCTCTCTAAACTTTTGTTATGGAACTAATGGGAAGTTATTGGGATCAAGGAATTATGATTGGCCTAATGTTTGGAATTTGTAATACCATTTTGCTTGATTTATATATTTATGAAGTTGGAATTTGTTTTGTCAAAAAATGTCGAGGTGTTTTTTTGTAACTAGTTTTTGTTGTGATGATTCTGCAGGAATGAACATTTCACTTAAATATGTGACCCAAAGAACTTAGTTGAGTAAAATACAAAATCTGCTTATACAGTTGGGCAAACAGAGATTTGACACTCTTCTTGGATAAAATATTTTTCTTCATTTTTGGCATGACCTTTTTATTCTTGACCTTTGTAAACCTTTGCTATGTTGTAGGTAAATACTTGTGTTCCATGAAGTTGGAATTCGTTCACACTGGAGCCACGTCTTAAGTAGCTGACCGCCACATTTTAGACTTGTGTTATTTCTCCTGTTAATAGCAATATGTCAAGCCCTTCTCAGCCATGTTCCAGTTTCTTAAATTCTCTTCTGAGACTTTGCACACACACAATACCAAGCCTGCTTTCCACTTGCAGCTATAATTCCGCGCTCTTTCAGCTGCTCACTTGATTGCCCAAGTCCCCATTCAGAGCCTTTGTTTGCTAAAGCTCTTCTGCCCGGAGCAGATTATTTCTAGGTGATTCTCAAACCCCATTCAGGTGGTTTGGTCAAATTTATCCTTAATCTGTCATTCCACGGGACGTAAGTAGGAACCAGTCAGCTCAGTTCATTTCTTACTGCAACAAATGACTCCTTGAAAAAAGTATCCTGTTACTGCAATTGTCATTCATATGTTCTGATGAAAAATCTCTTCTGATACCATATATAGGAAAATACCTGTCAGCTAAGTGAGACTGTGTGTGTACCAGGATATCGACTATGAAGCAAAGTGTATCCCCACAGGATGTTCCCTGTTTCTTTCCCATCATGCCTGTCTTCCTCCTTCCTAATGGATACCTGTCTTCCCTTCTGCTTGGAAGGATGAAACTTAAACATATATGATATGGGCCAGAGTCAAAAGTTTACCCTTTCTTTTCTGAATATTAAAAGTAACAACATTCCTGTACTGATCTGGACTAGGATAGTTAAATTGGGAGTACGGGGGTGGAACATTTGGCTATAATTGATAGCATACTTTTCACACCTCATGTTTTATTTTTTATTTATTTTTTTAAATTTTATTGTTAGTCACCATACAATACATCATTAGTTTTTGATGTGGTGATCCACGATCCATTGTTTTCGTATAATACCCAGTGCTCCATGCAGTACGTGCCCTCCTTAATACCCACCACCGGGCCAACCCATCCCCCCACCCCTTTCCCCTCCAAAACCTTCAGTCTGTTTCTGAGAGTCCATAGTCTCTCATGGTTCGTCTCCTCCGATTCCCCCCCTTCATTTTCCCCTTCCTTCTCCTAATGTCCTCCATGTTATTCCTTATGTTCCACAAATAAGTGAAACCATATGATAATTGACTTTCTCTGCTTGACTTCTTTCACTTAGCATAATCTGCTCCAGTCCCATCCATGTTGATGTAAAAGTTGGGTACTCATCCTTTCTGATGGCTGAGTAATATTCCATTGTATATATGGACCACATCTTTATCCATTCATCTGTTGAAGGGCATCTCGGCTCTTTCCACAGTTTGGCTATTGCGGACATTGCTGCTATGAACATTGGGGTGCATATGGCCCTTCTTTTCACTACATCTGTGTCTTTGGGGTAAATACCAAGTAGTGCAATTGCTGGGTCATAGGGTAGCTCTATTTTTAAATTTTTGAGGAACCTCCACACTGTTTTCCAAAGTCGCTGTACCAACTTGCATTCCCACCAACAGTGTAAGAGGGTTTCCTTTCTCCACAACCTCTCCAACATTTGTTGTTTCTTTCCCTGGCCATTTTTGCCATTCTATCTGGTGTAAGGTGGTATCAATGTTTCACACCTCATGTTTTAGGCAGTGGAGCATCTATTTATGATTAGCTAGAATGATCTTCCATCACCTTTTCTACAATTGATGTTGATTTATTTTTGCTAAACTTTCTAGATTCAGAAACATAACTCTACCAAAACTTTTTGGTCTTTATGTAGTTTTTGCTTGGAATTGACTTTATCCAGATTCATGAGGCTCAGCAAAGTTGTCTCAAAACCTTAAGAGAAAAATGGCGAGTTTTTCAATAAAAGCCAAATCAGGTGTAGCAAACATCAGTGTATTTAAGTATCAGTAAACCTGTCTTCTGTATTAGCTTTGCTTAGGATCTTTTCAGATTTAGAGTCATTCAACATTGTGGAATCAATTTGTATCAAATCTAGAGTTCTGTGGAATTTTTGTTGTTTGGCTAAGTTGAAAGAAATCAGAGCTCACTGATATTACCTTGTCCTTGTACCGGGTCATGAGCATGAAATACTCTTGAGATGTAGCCTATTAAAGACCATTTGTTTGAGCAACTTGGTAGAATTGTCTGTTTGACATGAATATAGTGTCTAAGAATTTCCAGGTTCTATATGCAATGGACCAGTGATCCCTGACCTTTTATGGGGTCATTTATTTTATTTTAAATGTCAAATACTGAGGGCTGTTCTCCCGAGAAAGTGTACATTCATATAAAATTGTTTCCTAATTTCTGGGAGTCCATGCCCCCTGGAACCTACCCTACACTCTCTTGAACAGGAGGAGTTCGGAAAGATTGCCCTCTTCCACCTCCACTGTCCCCTGCACCCCTGCACCCTCCACTAGTTACCTCAGATGAAAACCTAAGAGTAGAATCATCCTTGACTGCTCCCTGCCCTTCATCCCCACATTTGATCCATTATCAAATCCTGTCAAATTCTACCTCCTAAGTATGTAACCCACCTATTTTTCTGTAAATCTGCCATCACCTTAGGCCAAGCCACCTTTATGTCTTTTCTGGCATGGGGTAGATGTTCAGTAAATTTTACTGAGTGAATGAGTAAACAAGATAGAATAGGGTATAAGTAAGGTTCAGAAAAGTCTTGATCTTTTTTCTACAATGCTATGTTCTGAATGTCTATAAAACAGAAGGCTTTATTGGGAAGAGTCTAATCAAACATGAGCAAACATCCTTAAACTGCATAAGGTTGAATAAAGAGCATGTTCTCCAGATAAGAGAACTGAGTAGAAAGACCAAATATTTTGTCTGGGTTATTCTTCTACACAAACCATACTTGGTTATTTTTCTGGTTTGGTTTGTGAAAGAAAATGGCCAAAAAAAAAAAAGGCTGTTTGATATTTGCAGCTGAGTTCTTAGCAATCAGCCTCTATGGCCTCCTTCCAGAAAAGTTTATCAAATTGGCTCTTTTTAGTTTATCGTTCTCTATTCGTGGAGGCATACCTCTGACATCCCAGTTCATTTTCCAGAAAGTCTTTCAGCACCACAGACCCAGGTTCGGTGATGAAACAAATGCATTTAAAAGTGCTCTTTAGGCTTAATATATTACTTTGGACGTAAACTGCTTTTCATGGACTTTCTGGTGGCTTCTCGAGTTTTGGGGCTAAATTGAGTTGTAATGAAGAGGGTGGGGCAGGCCTGTGGCAGTGCCATACCCTGCCAAATAATGATTCCAGGGACAACAGTGAAATGAGGGATGCCCGGGTGGCTCAGTTGGTCAAGTGTCTGCCTTCGGCTCAGGTCATGATCCCAGGGTCCTGGGATTGAGCCCCGCATCGGGCTCCCTGCTCAGCGGGGAGCCTGCTTCTCCCTCTGCCCCTCCCCCTGCTTGTGCACGCGCGCTCGCTCGCTCTCTGATAAAATCTTTAAAAAAAAAAACGTGAAATGAAAGAAACTAAAGAATCTGCTCTCCTTACCAAGAAACCCCTTTTGGTTTTTTGGTGAATCTTCTGCCATTCATTCTTTTTAAGAATATATTGATGAGGTTTTCTGTTTTGAATTCAGTGTGAGAACATGTGATCTAAAAACATTCAGGCAAGTAAAGTAAGGAGCAGGGAAACCACCACTAGCTTTAAATGTGTTCGCTGGTAAAAGTAAACTTACGGATTCCCACTGACAAATGCAATGCTGGTGATGGACCATGACCATGCATTGCTGAGGCAGTAGTTTGCAAGCCTGGCCTTGTACTTTAATCACCTGCAGGAGTGTTCAAAAAGCCCGCACAGCTTGGATCACTTCGTCCCCCAAAGGCCCTGATTTAATCGGTCTCCCGTGGTTCAGTGAGCAGCAAGGCCCGGAACGACTGTGCAGGAGGAGGATTCCCAACCCTGTCCTGACCGGGAAAAACCACACACACATGTCCTGCCCTTCCTCTGAACTTTAGAGGGGTGATTCTCAGGGTAGGGGCTAGAGGAGCAGATGGCCGGTGAGGAGAGCACTTTTTCAGACGAGTCAGGCTTCCCGCTCTGGCTTGCCATCTATCTCCTCCTTTGCCTTTTTGCCTCGTGCTAGTGAGCCCACCGTCCAGCCTCCCCTCCCTGCCTCCCAGGCATCCCTGGTGCAGGCCGCTGCTGGGACAGACAGACAGAAGTTGGGAACTCTTGCGTTAGAAGCAGGGTCGTGACAGCCTACAGCAACTGATTTTTTAAGTTTAATTGTGTTTTTTTTTTAAGATTTTTTTTTTTTTTTTATCTATTTGACAGAGACAGAGACAGCAAGAGCAGGAACACAAGCAGGGGGAGAGGGAGAAGCAGGCTTCCCGCCGAGCAGGGAGCCCCACGCGGGGCTTGACGCGGGGCTCGACGCGGGGCTCGACGCGGGGCTCGACGCGGGGCTCGATCCCAGGAGGCTGGAATCGTGGCCGAAGGCAGTTTAATTGTAAGAATGCAGGAGATTTTCAAGAGCACGGTACAATATTTTTTTTTTTTTTTAGATTTTATTTATTTGACAGAGAGACACAGCGAGAGAGGGAACACAAGCAGGGGGAGCAGGAGAGGGAGAAGCAGGCTTCCCGCGGAGCAGGGAGCCCGATGCGGGGCTCGATCCCAGGACCCCGAGATCATGACCTGAGCCGAAGGCAGACGCTTAACGACTGAGCCACCCAGGCGCCCCAGCACGGTACAATATTAACCATAGGCCCAGTGTCCTACAGCAGACCTCTAGAACTTACCCATTGCACATTATTGAAGCATTAACCCCACTGATTAGCAACTCCCCATTTCCCACACACTGATCTTGATTTGGTCATCATGTTCTTTTCTATCCCACGGTGGCACCTTCCTACTAAATACTGTGGGCTTTAATGTGGGCTTGAACTATGGTGGCCTTTCCCCCCTCTCAGTAGGGACCAGATGTGATGGCAGCCTGGAAAGTGCAGAAGCCACGCGCCCAACAGGGGAGCCAGTGTGATGCTCACTCTTCTATTGTTTGCTAACCAGACAGCAGTCATCTTATCTGGGAACCTTGATACGAAACCTGAACAAAGCTGAATTTCCTGCTGTCTTTGGAAGGAGTGTGCAGGAATGTTAGGGTGGTCTGGTGTCAACACAGGGCTTTAGCTGAGGGCTTGTCGGGTGATCGTGCCGGGGCTTGCTTTCTAGACGACACAGAGCTGAGCTTTCATGGGCAGCTGCTGAAACGGGAAGCGGAAGTAGTGCGTGGACACCTCGTGGAAGTTTTAATTTAGGGATTATAAGCCTGGGATTTCTCTACTTGAATTGCTCCTCAGAGTAGAGCTAATGAAGAGAGTATTTCACCAATGCTGGATTTAAAAAACAACTTTTTGTTGTTCTCAAAGTGAAATGAAGCCTTCTTTACCGAGGCGGTTTTGCCCGCTCCTCACTGCCAGGGGGCGCTCTAGGACAGGCGTTCTGTTGCCAAGCCCTGCGCCAGATCCTTTGAAATACTTCCTACCTCACCGCACAGTTGAATTGTTGAGTTGGAAATGGAGCTTGGAGCTCACTTCTTCCAACCTCTCTTTTTACTTGAAAAAAACAAGCTGAGTGACATAAAGTGAATTTGGGGGGAAATAAGGGTCTTGAGTAATTCTCATTGGGTGATCTTCTTTCCCACAGTTCAAAATTTCTCCCATTTGACCTTACTCATGTAAGCTGCTTTTTTACACAACTTAGACTTTACTACTTTGTGGCTATTTTTATCCCTTGAGGGCAGTGGGGAGACACCAACAAGCCTCATATTCAGAAGCAACAACTACTAATTCTGTCTTGCTCTGTTGAAAAAATTCTAAGAAAAAATAAATCACCTTTCCATCTTTATTTTGGACTTTCCAGGGCAGACAGGTTCTTACCTCCTTTATAAGTTTCTGTTGTAGGGAAAAGAAAGCAAAATTCTTATGATTTAGGCACCCTGTTTGCTTCTGGGCAGCACTGCATTTTGAGTCTTTAAATAAAGGGATTTTCTTATTGCAGTGTGTTGAATTTTGTGTGTTGTGTGTATGTTTTCTGGGGGAAGGTTCCTCAGATTCTCAGAAATGATTAAGAATGCCTGCAGGAATTCTGCATCCTGTGTTACAAGACTGAAGGCTCTCCAGGTTCTCCAGGGAGATGGAAAACAACCATTAACCCTCGTGACTTCACTCTCAAGAAAAGCAAGGTCCCTGGTATGGAGAGTGGGTTTGACTCACGATGAGATCTTGAGTCCGTTATAATAACCGTCACTTGTGGAGGGCTTTACACGTTGCAACGCAGCAGAGACAGCTGCCATCAAAAGTTAATGAGTTTAGATCGCATTAGACAAGGATAGTATTATCCAAGACAGGAAATTATTTTATAAGTTCTGCACCCTGTTTGCTTCTGGGCAGCACTGCATTTACAAAAGGGGTTGACCAGCATTCCTAAGAGAATTGCTTGGTAGTAAGAGCTTTGTTGCATTGATATAATGTGCCACAAGCTGTTGGTTCCAAGTGCTTTACGTAGATTATCTCATTTAATCCTTGTAACAACACTATGGGGTAGGTGCTCTATTACTCCCATTTTACAGATAGGGAAATTGAGACACAGAAAGGTTAAATATCTTACTACACTGACCGAACTTAATACTGTGTCGTAGTAATGTTAATATCAGCTTACTAAATACTTAGGATATGCTGTACCTTTTACATATTTAATTTTCACAGCATCCTTATTACTCTTTCTTTCTCACAGGAGGAGAAACTTGTAGCTCGGAAAATGAAGTAATTTATTCGAAGTCACATCTAGTAAGGTGCAGGAACTAAATATGTCTGATTCCTCCAAAGAGTCATCTCTGTTGTTTTCCATCATGCTTCTCCTATTCCCTCTTAAACCCACTCCTGTTCTGCTTGCGGCATTCTGCCCAACATGTTCCTGGTCAGGTGTCCAGCGATCTCTGCGGAATTCAGTAGTCAGCCTTCAGTCCTCACTGTGTCTGACCTGTCAGCAGCATTTGACACTTCCTCTCCTTCAGGGACATCACATTCTCTAGGCTTCCCTCGTACTTGTAGGTCAGTCCTCCACACCTCCTTTTCTGGCTTCTCCTCTTTGCCCTGACCTCTTACTGCTGAAGGGCAGCAGGCATCGCTTTCTCGCTGAGTTCCTTCAGGCTCATGGCTTTAATTACCATCTACATCCTGGAGATTTAGATTTATGTCTCCAGCTCAGAACTCTATCCTGAGCTCCATACTCAAATTCCTACGTGACCTTTCTGCTCAGATACCCAAATGCCATTTCAAGCTTAGCAGGTCCAAAATGGCACTCATGATCTTGGCCCCACCTGCACCCCCCACCACGCCACCTCCAGAGCCTTCTGTAAACTAGTTTTTGAACTCCCTGCATCTAACTACCCAGACCAAAATCCTTGGAGTTATCGCCGGCTCTTCCCTTTCTCTCATATCCTGCACCCAGTGAGCCAGGAGATCCTATTGGCTGTACCTTCAAAATGTATCTGGGTTGCACCTCTTCCCACTGCCTGTGCTCTTCTCACCTGGTCTGAATCATGGTGTTTGGCCTGGGTTACTTCAACCGCTTCATCTAGCTCCCCTGCTGCCTACAGCGCTCTTTCCTCAGTTCTCCACAAAACAGGGAGAACCAGTTAAGCTCTAAGTCTACTGGAATCCCTCTTTTGCTCAAGACTGTCCAAGGGCTCCCAGTCTTCCTCAGAGTCCCTGCAGTGGCGCTCAAGGGGTGGTATTAGCCAGATAAAACACAGGATGCCCAGTTCAATTTGGATTTCAGATAAACAATAATTTTTTAGTATAAGTGTGTCTCATGCAATATTTGGGACACAATTATACTTTTAAAATATTATGAATCTGAAACTCAAATTAACTGGGAATCCATGTTTTTATTTGCTAAATCTGCCAAGAGTACCCACAAGGCCTGACATGATGGCCCCCCATTGTGTCTCTGACCTCGTCTCCCACAACCTCCCCCTTGCTCACTCCATTCCACCCACACTGACCATGCTTTCCTTGAGTACAACTAGGCAGCTCCCACGTTTGACTTTGCCTGGCTGTTCTCCCTCCAGTATCTGCATCTTCTCAAAGAGGTCATTTTGAAAATTACTACTTAATCCCCACGCCCCTGATCGCCCCCTCCTGCCACTTACCCTGCTCTACTTTTTTCCCCATAGCACCTAACTTCTAACACAGGATAGACTTTTTAATTCTGTATTGTCTGTGTCCATCAAAGAGCATGTAAACTCCCCACAAGGCAGGTATCTTTGCTTTGTTCAGTATTGTATCCCGAGAGGCTAAAACAACAGCACACAGGTACATGATAAATATTTGTTGAATGAGGGAATGATTTCAAAAGCCTGTGTTCCTTTCCCTTGCATTATATCCCCTCCGTTTCAGCTTGCCTTTGGACAAGTATTTGCAGAACCTGAGAGTGTAGAGGCTGGAGAGATTATTGGCCGAGATGGGGGTGCACTTACATCCCAGCTGCCACAGCCCTTTGGTCCTGGGACATCCTGAGTCAGGGCACGGGACTGTCCACACTTCTCTGCCTGGGCAAGTCCGGTGTTCCTGGACCCTTGGCCTTGCCCTCTATTTAACAAAAAACTTGTTTCTTTTCTATGTGCCAGGACTTATGCAAAACTCCAAGGATCCGAGGATAAACAAGACAATTCCTACTTAGAAGGACCTTACGGTGAGGTTCCTGCCTGTCTGATCAAATGAAAGGGAATGGGGCCCCACGGGCCACATTTGCCCCTTTCCAAAGAAAGCGCCACAGCTTTCCAGGTGCCCCTTATAGCCTGTCATCTCCCCGTGGGTTTTTTCCTCCTCTGGTAACCCCCAAGAGAAAACCCGAGCGGCTGGGAAGCAGAAGCAGCGCGAAGCACATCTGCTCTACCCTCCGGGTGACCCCGGCGCCGCGCAGATCAATTACAGCGCGCGCAGGAAGCCGGTTGGCGTCAGTCTGCGATGACGTCAACAGGAAGGCGCCGCGGGCGAGCGGGGACCGGCACCGGGAAGCGGGTTTGCTGCCGAAAATCACTGCCCCCCACCACATCCCAGGAGCAGAACTCGTGACAGCGGGGTTACTGATGTTTACTCAATGGCTTTGTATACATTCTCAGCCCACCTGATTTCTGCACTCTTCTGTTGCTGAATTACCGAAGAGAGAAATGACCGTCTTAACATGCCGCAGCTAACTAGAAAAATCTAGGGCAGTTCGCGGAAGTGTCGTGGTAACATGGCTGAAATGCATTAGAGAAGGAAGTATCTTTGCGGGAGGATGGTTTTCTCGTCTCTCTTCCCCCCTGCATTCTAGCCGGCCGGGCAGCGTGTCTCTGTCACTAGATGAGAGGGCTGTCATTTTCTAATTCAATGAAAATTCATGATGGGCCTGTTTGACACAGGCTGTGTAACTTCCTGTTTCCATGGTATTAAATTTATTAAAAGAGCTCATCCTTTACTCAAAGAAGATAGCTTCCTAGTTGCAACTGACCAGGCATGCGGGGGGAAGAAAAAAACCAACAACAAAAAGCAGGCCTTGGGATCAGCTATATGCCAGTAGCAAGAACTGGTTCTTTCTTTCTTGAAAAATAAAAAATAAATGACCAGATGCTAGCTGGAACTCAGGACACCTCCCAGGACGGGACAGCCCAGGGATGTGGAGGGGAGCCCGGACCGGCGGATCTTGTAAGGCAGAACCGGCCCGGCGACACTGGGAATGGGCCGTTCTGATTCAGCATTCTCTCATTTTCATGCTCAGCTCTTCCCCCTCTAATTTTGCCCACTGTGCTCCACGACTGGCCACGGAGTGCCCGGCCCTGTCCTGTCCCCGTGCAGCTGGGCCCCAGCTTAGCAGCGCTGACCCTGGGGGCGCCTCTTAGAGTCAGGATCTAGCAGCTCAGTTCAAACTTACCCATTACTCTTAGTAACTCTTAGTGTCTCCTAGTGAGATCTATGTCCCTTTTCTTCTTTGCAGTGTGTGTAAAAAGGGGACGGAATCTCTGCTCTCTGAGCACTTGCTTCAACAACCTGAAGGTTTTCCCATCAGTCTTCATCTTCGGTTTAATATAATACTTTTCTCTTCCTTGGTAATAATGTTCTATGAGGAAATATTTATTATTTTATTTTATTGTTTTAAAAGATTTTATTTGACACAGAGAGACAGCGAGAGAGGGAACACAAGCAGGGGGAGTGGGAGAGGGAGAAGCGGGCTTTCTGCTGAACAGGGAGCCTGATGAGGGGATTGATCCCCGGACCCTGGGATCATGAGCTGAGCCGAAGGCAGACGCTTAACGACTGAGCCACCCAGGCACCATTCTATGAGGAAATATTTTAAACTTATTTTGACACTGTACATTTGTTATTCCTATTACCTGGAGGAGGTGGGAATCTGGAAATAAGAATTGAATTGCAAAAAAAAAAAAAAAGGTTTTTAAAAAATGAAATCATTTTACTGGGAAAAAATTACACTTTGAGCACCAAAGCAAGAACACAGTTTTCAATCGGTTTGGTAGATCATGTCGCAAGAACAAAATGCCCAGTGTGGGCCTGGCAGACTGTCCATAATGATCAGGAACGTTCAGGCCATTACTTTTATTTTAAAGGTTGATAAAATTTTTACAGCTACAAAAACTAGGATCTTACAGGATTCACTTATAACTTTATCCCCAACCCCACTCTTCTTCCCTATGAAAATTCCCAGAAAACTTGGCTATCTAGCAGGGGAATGTGACAAAACCAAATCAAAAGGAGCACCCATGACTATAATAGTTTATATAACCCTTTATGGAGTGCCTGCCTTATGGAGAGTCAATGAATGAATACAGAAAATGAGGCTCTAAGTGCCTAGGACCAAAGAGGTCCTTCTTAGATCTTCTGCTTCTTCAAAGTGATATGAGAATTAACTGAAATCCTGAGAGTTCTGCCAAGGGGAAAGCGTTCCATTGACCCTCATCACAACTGAGTCAACTTACAGTTCTTAATCAAGCCTTCCCTGTTCCAGACAAATTTCAGTGAGTAACTAGTTTCCCTGTTTCTAATTACTCATAGAAGGTGACACAAAGTGGTATTATTTTAACTAGGAAAAGATGTTAAATTTCTTCGTCATGTTATTAAAAATGTATAATCACACACAAAATGAAAGATGGCTATTAAAGATTTCTTCCAAGATATGTTAAATCTCCAACTCCTCCAAACCCATTTTTAAACTGAGGAATCAGCTCTAAGAGGAGACACTAAAACCAAGTGTTACTAAGTGTCTGGATGGTTCTGGATGGCTAATGCTCACCTTCTTAATTCAATCAACATTTATTTGCCAGGGAACTTCTGCGTGCCAGGCATTGTATTGTGCTAGATCCTAAAGACAAAAGATTATTCCTGTCTTCAAGGATTTCACAGTTTGGTAAGAGGGTGGACAGGGTGGAGAGAACTTGCAGGTAAGCAACCATAATAGGATGTGATAAGTGCTCTAGGGCGCATGTGCAGGGATCCTTGGCAGCAAAGAAGGCTTGACCCAGCCTAAGGTTGGAGGGCAGTAGATATTGCAGGGATTTTTTTTTTTTTTTCTCAGAAATTGCCACCTAGGCTGGGTTTTCAAGGTCATACACGTGTCTCTAGTTCTAGTGCATAGAAGATATTTCAAAAGCACTTAAAAGATCCTTCAACAGGAAGAAATGAGGCATTGGGAAATACATTCCAGTTGGCTGTGGGAAAAGAAAAAGTTAAAGGAATCAGTTGAAGGAAAATTACCCCAAACTTATAAAAGTGTAAAAGATGATTTTATGACCTTTCATGTTAAGCTAAGAGCATTTTCTAATAAGCCTACCTAACTTTATTTGCACAACCAATCATGGCCTAAACATTTTACAAGTCTGTAAAATTTATAATGTAATTTTCTTTTCTGCCAATGTAAAGAGGATAACTCCGAAGGTTATAGTTTATTGTCCTGTAGAGCATTAACCAATTTGAAACTAGTGTAGCAAATTTCTTTCACTATTTCTTTTTTTCTCTTCTTTCATTATAAATACCCCAAGTTTTCACATTGTCTTTTTTTTTTTTTAAGTTTTGAATGATTTAATTTTTTTAAAAATTGTGATAAAATACACATGATATAAACTTTACCATCTTAACCATTTTTAACTGTACAGTTAGTGATGAGTACATTTACATTGTTGTGCAACCAATCTCCGGAAATTTTTCATCTTGCAAAGCAAAAACTACCTAGTAAACAATTCTCTATTTCCCCTTCCTCCCAGCCTCTGGCAACCACCATTCTACTCTTTGTTTCTATTAATTTGACAACTCTAGGTAACTCCTATAAATGGAATCGTAGAGTACTTGTTTTCTGTGACTGGTGTCACTTGGCATAAGTAAAGGTTCACTCATGTTGTTGCATGTGTTCGAATTTCTATCTTTTTTAAGGCTGAGTAACAATTCATTTGCATGTATAGATCCCATTTGGCTTATCCATTCATCCATTGATGGACACTTGGGTTGCTTCTACCTTTTGGCTCTTGTAAATAATGCTACGGACATGCGTTCACAGAATGATTTAGTTTCAACACATAAAGAAGCGTCGGTTTAGGAGTATTTTTATCATAACCGAACTTTTGGACGTTTGCACGCCAGAGCTTGGGTACCCTGTGAAACCCCTTGGGAGTGTGTCATGGAGATGGTGGCAGGAGAAGGGACTGAAGGCATCAGTTACCTTCCAGGCCCAGAGGTGTAGCTTAGAACACAGCCACCTCCCGGGGCAGCTGGGAGGATTAAAGGGAATAGCAAGTAGCAAGCTGCGGAAGGAAGGCACCAGGAGTGTAGTAGGAATTCCACATACTTGCAATCCCTTTCCTTCCCTTTGGACTTGCCTTGCTCCGAGTGCAGGTGGCTAGGGAGTACACAGGACCCACGGTTGCTTACAGTGCATCAGATATTCTGAAAATGATTAGATTGCAGATTCTGCCTTATGTATAGTCAAAACATTTAAAATACCATTAAACCTCTGCTTTCCCAGCTCTGTGGGTTCCTGCAACCTACAGCTCGCAAAATTTCTGTGTCTGCAGGAGTTCATAATATACTCTGGTCTTGATGCTGCGCTGTGCATTCACATTGTCTTTGAAAATAGCTTTGACATCCTGCTGGTGTCATCATTAAAGAGTTAAATAAAACTCTAAAATGAGCTCACTGTTTTTTGTTTAAGAATCGAGTTTTTAAAATTTTGAGAACTACACTTTGATGGATAGGTATGAGCAGAAGATAAACAGCTCATTATAAAAGCAAATGCTATATACGAAGTGTTTATTCGATATAGGTTTTTCATTTACTGATATTACCCAACCCTCATTAGCTACATTATCCTCTGTTTTCCCATCCTAAGAAAAATAATGATAGTCACTAATGCCCTAGACTCAGCACTTTCATCTAAGCGTCAATTTCAACTCTTGTTCTGTCACCTCTGTGCACTAATAGGGATAGTTTTCCCTGCTTCATCTAGGGCCATCTGTGGAAATGTTAATTTGTGTTCTTCCTTTTGATTTAAAAATACTCTCAGAGGGTTGCTGGAGGGGAGGGGGGGTGGGGGAATGGGGTAACTCGGTGGTGGGCATTAAGGAGGACACATGATGTGATGAGCACTGGGTATTATATAAGACTGATGAATCACTGAGCTCTACCTCTGAAACTAATAATACATTATATGTTAATTAATTGAATTTAAATTTAAAAAATTAAAAAAAATACTCTCAGAAAGCATATACATTCACAGAGATTAATTTGAGAACATCAGAATCACATAGTACCATATGGCAATTGAGAAAGTGTATACGTGCCGGGAGACCCCCTTCTCTCCTTCTGGAAGTCCTGCAATACCAGGTTGGGATACTTTCTACTGCACTTGCCCGTTGCAAAATCCAAAACTTTTGATATGAATTTAAACTGAGTAATTTTTAAATTAGTGCATGGATATTTTTAAAGGAGTTCATTTTTTCTTCACATAATTAATTGCAGTAAGATGAGTAAGATGGAGAATGGGTACATACCAAGCAAAGAGACCGCAGGGCAGAGGCACAGAGATGTGGGAAGCAAGGGCATAGTGTGTTTAAGGAGCTTCAAATAGGTCAGTCTGACTGAATCATTGAGTACAGGTAAGGTAATGGAGAAATAATGCTGCTCAAGTAGGCAGGGGCAAAATGAAAATGGGCCTTTCAGGCCATGCAAAGGAGTGGTGATTTCTGCAGGCAATAGGGAGTAATTGAAGGAATTTTTTTTTTTTTTTTAGTTTTTATTTAAATTCCAGTTAGTTTGCATACAGTGTAATATTAGTTTCAGGTATACAATTTAGTGATTCAGCACTTCCATCCATCACCCCGTGCTCATGACAACACATGCCCCCCTTAATCCCCTTCACCTACTTCAACCCACTCCCCCCACCAACTCCTCTCTGGTAACCATCAGTTTGTTCTCTAGAGTTAAGAGTCTGTTTCTTGGTTTGCCTCTCTCTTTTTTTCCCCTATGATCATTCGTTTTGTTTCTTAAATTCCACATATAGTAAGATCATATGGTATCTGTCTTTCTCTGATTGCCTTATTTTGCTTAGCATGATACTCTCTAGCTCCATCCACATCATTGCAAATGGCAAGATTTCATTCTTTTTTATGAATTGAAGGATTTCAAAGCACTTTATAAAGATCACTTTGACAGCAAATATGAAGCATAGACTGAAAGATGAAAGATAGGAAACAGGGTCATTGGTTAAGAGATTTTTGCAATATCCATAATTCATGTAGAAGTAATGAAGGCCTAATGGAAGGCATAGGGGGTAGAGAGGATCAGGTTACCTCCTTTTGAAAAGGAAACACTCCAAAGATCTTATCAGAAAATGCAACTCTTTTCCATGTCTTGTCTCCACATCTATTTGTATGAAATCAAAGAGACAACAATAAAATCCCAAGCAATAATTTTATCTATGTGTCTTGAGTCTATCCAGAGAACAATATCCATTGACATTTGGCTTCTCCAGCTATATCTAATACTGTATGTGTATTTAAGCACTGAAAGTTCATGGAAATTTCCCCATATTTCTAGGAAGAGCACCCTGAGAAGAGTTAGTCTTATGGGAGGAATATTGAACTATAGTTATCTCTCTTCCAGTTTTTTGGAAACAGAAGTTTCCATTTTCACAATTCCAGTGAATCACTTATAACTAATCAAAACTCCTTTTCTTAAAAAATGCATCATTTTCTTTGGCATGCAGTGGAAAGGCACATAAGTTTTCTTAGAGAGAGCAGGGATACCAAATGGTTACTTAAGAATGAGAAGGAGACAACTGAAGAGCCCAGGACCTAAACCCATCTGAGAAAAAAAGCCATCCTCTTTTTCATATAAGCAATGAAAACACTGGCAAAATTGTCAATCAACTTCTTCAAAATTCTGGAAATTAACCAAAGGCCTGCGACAATCTAGAGGATATTTGTTCAAGAAAAACTTGGTAAGAAGAGCAAGCTTTGTGGCCTTTTACCTTGCCCTTGTTTCCACCCCCCCTTTTCCCTAGCATTTCCCCCTTAAAACCAACAGCCCACAAACAGTGAAAATCAGCAGGCTGGCAGCTATTTGTGGGGGGGATGGCAGAATACAACAGAATTGGAGTTCTTTCAAAGCCCTATTACCAGAGAACTTTCATTGTTTGACCTGTCTAGTGGTCCCCTGGAAGGCTCCACTAGCAAGTATATTTTATTTGACCTGATTTGGAGTTTAACCAGTGTAAACAGCCTTTTCTCTGGGGGTATTTATTGAAAATAATAAGAGGTAATTGTTTTACATCATGAATGGCTGAGTAGTGGATAATAGTTGGGATTATAGGTGAACCAAAAAGCTTGAACGTAAGGAATGAGATATACATTTACATATATACGAAAAGCTATTCATATATATATATATATATATATATATATACACACATATATAAACATAAATATATATATTAATTCTGGAGGTGAAAAGTAAAATAACTGAGATGAAAAATTCACTAGAGGGGCTCAACATTAGGTTTAAGCAGACAGAAGGAAGAATCAGCAAACTTGAAGATAGTTCAATTGAGGTTATCCAGCCTGAGGAGCAGAATGAGGAAAAAGGAACAGAACCTCAGAGACTTGTGGGATTCTGTCAAGTGTATCAACATAGGCATAATGGGTGTCCCAGAGGAAAGGAAAGAGAAAAAGAAGCAGAAAGAATATTTTAAGAAATTTTAAGAAATAATGGACAAAATCTTCCCAAATTTGATGAAAAAAGTCAAATGGATTCAGAATAGCAAAGCTCAAACACTTCCCCACCTAGATACATCATAATCCAAACTAGACAAAGAATACTGACAGCAGCAAGAGAGAAGTGATTTATTACATACAAGGATTCCTTAAAAGAGTAACAGCTGATTTCTCATTAGAAAGTGTTGAGGCCAGGGGCACCTGGGTGGCTTATTTGGTTAAGTGTCTGCCTTTAGCTCAGGTCATGATCTCAGGGTCCTGGGATCCAGCCTGCATCAGGCTCCCTGCTCAGTGGGGAGTCTGCCTCTCCCTCTGTGCTTTCCCTCTCTTTCTCTCTCTCAAGTAAATAAAATCTTAAAAAAAAAAAGAAACTGTTGAGGCCAGAAGATGGTGGTATGACATATTCATAGTGCTGAAAGAAAAAGATTGCCAACCAGGAATTCTATATCCAGCAAAAATATTCTTCAAGAATGAGTGAGAAATTATGACATTTCAAAATAAAAACTGAGAGAACTTGTTACTAGAGGACTTGTTCTGCAAGAAAAATATAGTGAGTCCTTCAGGCTAACATGAAAACAAATTAGACAGGAACTCAAATCCACATGAAGAAATAAAGAGCACTGGTAATGGTAACTACATAGGTGAATATAGAAGATGGTAAAAAATATACATTCTTGGTGACTGTTTTTCTTCTATCTTATTTAAAAAACAAATGTATAAAGTAATAATTATAAATCTGTGTTGATGGATACAAAATGTATAAGGATGTAATTTATATGAAAAATGTAATACAAAGAGAGGGGGAATGGAAATATATAGGAGCAGAGTTTTTGTATACTGTTTGTATTAGGGTTCTCCAGAGAAACAGAATCAATAGGATATATATATATATATGGATTTATTATAAGGAATTGACCTGTGTGATTATGGAGTCTGACAAATCCCCAAATCTGCAGGGTAAGTCAACAAGCTGGAGACCCAGGAGGAGAGCCAGTGGTCCAGTTTCTGTCTAAAGGCTAGTAGGCTCAAGACCCAGGAAGAACCAATGTTTTGGCTTGAGTCTGAAAGCAAGAAAGAGCTGATGTCTCACTTTGAAGGCAGTCAGGCAGAAGGAATTCTCTATTATTTGGGGGAGGGTCACTTCTTTTTTTCTAATCATGCCTTCAGCTGATTGAATGAGGCTGGGGGGTGTGGGGAGGATGGTGGACAATCTGCTTTATTCAGTCTATCAACTTAAATGTTAATCTCATCAAAAAAATCCTTGCAGAATCATCCAGAATAATGTTTGACCAAATATCTGGGCACACGTGCCCTAGTCAAGTTGATACATAAAATTAGCCATCACATATTGAAATCAACTTGAAAGTTGGTATTAGTCTGAAGTAAATTGTTGTAAGTTAAGATGCTAATTGTAATCCCTATGGCAACCGCTAAGATAATAACTCAATAATATATAAAGAAACCACACGATCATCTCAATAGATTCAGAAAAACATTTGATGAAATGCAACACACTTTTATTATGGAAACACTCAATAAACTAGCAATAGAAGAGAACTTTCTCAACTGATACAGGGCTCTGATGAAAAACCCACTGGTAACATTGTACTTAATGGTGAAGGACTGAAAGCTTTTTCCATAAGATCAGGAACAAGACATGGATGTGCACTCGTGCGAATTCTATTCAACATTATACCTGAGGTTCAAGTCAAGACATCCAACAACTAAAAGAAATAAAAGGCGGGATGCCTGGGTGGCTCAGTCGGTTAAGCCTCTGCCTTCGGCTCAGGTCATGATCCTAGGGTCCTGGGATCGAGTCCCACATCGGGCTCCTTGCTCAGCAAGGAGCCTGCTTCTCCCTCTGCCTGCCTCTGTCTCTCTCTCTCTCTCTCTGATAAATAAATAAAATCTTTAAAAACTTAAAAAAAAAAAGAAATAAAAGGCATTTAGTTTGGAAAAGAGGAAGAAAATCTATCTCTATTGGTAAATAACAATCTTGTGTAAATGAAAATCCTAATACATGCACACATAATCCATTAAAGCTAAGAAATTCAGAAGGTTTCACGTTACAAGACCCATATAGAAAAATCAATTGTAATTCTAAATACTAGCAATGAATAATCTGAAAATGAAATTAAGAAGATAATTCCAGGAAATAAACTGAGGGTTACAGAAGGGAGGGGGGTGGGGGGATGGAGTAGCCAGGTGATGGGTATTAAGGAGGGCATGTGTTGTGAATGAGCACTGGGTGTTATACGCAACTAATGAACCCGTGAACACTACATCAAAAACTAATGATGTACTCTATGTTAGCTAACTGAACATAATAAAAAAAAAAGATAATTCCATTTATAATAGCATCAAAAAGAGTAAAATACTTAGGAACAAATTTAACAGAAGAAGTCCAGGACCTGTACACTAAAAACTACAAAATATTGCTGAAAAAATTAAAGACCTAAATAAATAAAAAGACAGTCCATGTTGATGGATTGAAGGACTTAATATTATTAAGATGTCAATATTCCTGAATTGATCAATGCAATTCTTATCAAAGGATAAAGTTTTTTTTTTTTTTGATAGAAATTGATAAGCTGAGGGCGCCTGGGTGGCTCAGTTGGTTAAGCAACTGCCTTCGGCTCAGGTCATGATCCTGGAGTCCCCTGATCGAGTCCCGCATCGGACTCCCTGCTCAGCGGGGAGTCTGCTTCTCCCCCGATCCTCCCCCTCTCATGCTCTCTGTCTCCCATTCTCTCTCTCAGATAAATAAATAAAAAAAATCTTTAAAAAAAAAAAGAAATTGATAAGCTGATTCTAAAATTCATATGTAAATACAAGGGATTTAGAATGGCCAAAACAACCTCGGGGGAAAAAAAGTTGGAGGAATCACACTTTCAGATTTCAAAACTTACTATAAAGCTACAGTAATAAAAACTGTGTGGTACTTACACAAGGATAGCCATATAAATCAATAGAATAGAGAATAGAATTGATAGTCAAGACATAAACCCATACACTTGTGGTCAATTGATTTTTGACAAGGGTACCAAGATGGTACATCGAGAAAGGATCATCTTTTCAACAAATGGTGCCAAGACAAATGGATAGCCACATGAAAAAGAATGAAGTTAGACCCTACCTTGCCTCATATAAAAAATTAAGTCAAGATGGATCAAAGACCTAATTTAAGAGCAGAAACTATAAAACTGTTAAGAGAAAATATAGGCATAAATCTTAGTGATCTTGGATTTAGCAATGATTTCTAGGATATAACCCCAAAAACATAAGCAACAAAAGAAAAAAAATAAATTTAATTTCATCAAAATTATTAATTTTTGTGCCTCAGAAGATATATCAGCAAAGTGAAAAGACAGCCCAAAGAATGAGAAGAAATGTTTACAAATGTATATATGATAAGGGACTTGTACTTAAAATATATAAGGAACTCTCACAACTCCCGGTTGAAATGGGCAAGGATCTTAACAGATATTTCCCCAAGGAAGATAAACAAATGGCCAATAAGCACATTAAAAGGTGCTAAACATCATTAGCAATCAGGGAAATGCAAAGCAAGACCACAATATAATACTTCACTCTCACTACCATGGCTATAATAAAAAGGACAGATGATAAGTTTTGGTAAAGGTGTGGAGAAATTGGAACCCTCATATATTTCTGGTGAGAATATAAAATGATGCAGCTGCTTTGAAAAACAGTCTGGCTAAATACATAATTACCCTATGACCTAGAAATTTACCTCTTAGCTATTTACTCAAGAGAAATAAAAAGTTATGGATATGACTTGACATGAATGTTCATAGAAGCATTATTCATAATAGCCAATAAAAGTGGAAACAACTCAATGACTCATGACAACTGATGAGTGAATAAACAAAATGTGGTCTATCTGTAAAATACAATATTACTCAGTCACAAAAGGGAATGGAGTAGTGATGCATGCTACAACATAGATGAACCTCAAAAACATGCTAAGTAAAAGAAGCCAGACCCAAAAGGCTACATATTGTGATTCCATTTATATGAAATTTCTAGAATAGATAAATTCGTGGAGACAGAAAGCAGATTAGTGACTGCCAGTGGTTAGGGGGGAGGGGGAACTAGGAGTAAATGCTAATGGGTATGGAGTTTCTTTTTGGGGTGATGGAAATATTCTGGACTAAATAATAACAATGGTTTCACAATTTTATGAATAAACTAAAAACCACTGAATGGTACATTTTAAATGGGTGAATTTTATAGCATATGAATTAAATCTCAGTAAAGAAACAATGCTAATAAAAAACAGCCTTTTCATAGGAGCAAAAGCCTGTATCTGTTCAAGCAAGGAGATGTTGGCTTCACAGACTCCAGAGGAGGCTTACGACAAAGTGCTGTATGGTGATGGGTCTTAAGTAGACATGAGTAAGAATCACCTGTGGAACTTTCAGAATATACTGACAGCTGGCCCACTTTGAAGTTTTCTGATTTAGTGGGTCTCTAGTAAATCTTGAGTGTTTCCATGCCCATCCCACCCTGTCCCTAAAGCGTGGATAAGGTCAAAACTAGGATTTTAGATATTCCTGGTTTAGATGTTGAGGACTTCCCAGTTATTAGAGGACAACATTAGAACTCAGAATTAGGAAATCCAGATGCTTCTAATTAGAACTCAGAATCAGGAAATCCAGATGCTTCTCACTGGAAGTCATTTGGGTTCTATACCAAGGTTTCTGTTCTATAGTCTAAGAGCAATTGCTATCTACCACTCATGTTTCATGAGGAATGTCTACACAGTATCTCGGTCACTGACACTTCTTTTCTTGAATTCATGCCAACATCTCAACTATGTCAGGCATGTAGGAGGTGCTCAATAAATGTAATTTATATTTCCTCCTTTATATCAACTTATGTCTGAGACCCCCAAATCTTTAGGAATGAATAGCTTTCCCTAATAAGTAGCTTTGGAATTTCGAATACTAGCTTTTGTAATAATACTTGGGGGGTATTTTTGGAATAAAAAGCATTTAGATAAGGATTAGTATTGGTTAATCTACAAGTAAATATATATTCTAGTGGAAGTGGGAAATCTCCTTCATTACCAAATGGCATTATGTATGTAATTCTGTTGCTCACAATCTGTCTTGGCAGGTGTTAGAACACGAACTCTCTAGGGTTGTCCCAAACACAGTGGGTCCCCGAAAAAGAAGAATGATTTGTGACACGAACCCCGCGGAGTCCCTCAATCTGTTTCTGTGATTTACGATTCCCTTACTTCAGTGTTGACTCCCACCATTTGGTCCAGACCTACAGAGGCCATGTCTGACATTTTGGCAAAGAGAGGGGCAAATACCACCTTGAATCTATCTTGGGCTCACGAATCACCTTTCTTCCCTGCAAAGTTATCAGCTGCTTAATTCTGGATGAGAAGTTGGCATCTGTGGCCAGAAACCAGGGCCAGGTTTAATAAAACCTGAGCTGGCTCCCAGTTTCCAAGGACAGTCAACATCAAGGAATCCTACTGCATGCTTTCCCAGGACGAGGGTGGATGAAAAATGCCAGTCTTCCCAAGGATAATGTTTTCTCAGAGCCATACATGGCTACTGACAGCGTTAGCAAAGCAAGTGCTAATACATCTGGATTTGAATGAGATGGCAAGACAACCAATATGGACTATCAAGGTGACCTACAAAAATTACTTGCCGTCTGTCTCCACTCCTCTTCCTCTAAAACAATATCTAGGGCAGTTTGGTGGGGCCCTGTAAAAGGTAGGGGAGAGGATGAATGACTTCTCCAGATTCTTTAACTTCCTCTACCGTAAATTCCAGTGCTTGGGAAATTTTGTGCAATTATTATTTTTATAGCCAATAACATATGCATTGTACAAAACTTAAAAGGATTAAAAGGCCCTATAGAAAAATCTCCCCCCCCATCCGCTTCCCTTAATCCATTTTTTATCCCAGGGCCAACGGCACCAGGCACTGTTCTAGATCCTGGGTATAGAGCAGTGAATGAAACAGAGTCCCTGTCCCTACTGAGCTATATCCTAGTGGGGAGAGACACAAAGCAGCTTTGGGTACTGATAAATCCCATAAGAAAAATAAAATAACCGGTGGGAAAAAAACCCCCAGCCTTTGAGGCTCTCAAGGAGAGTCTGGTCAGCTCTGTCAAATGTTGCCGAAAGGTAAAGTATGGAGTAGGATGTAGTGATGTGTCTATTCCTAGTCTTCCCAACGGGAAGATGGCTAGTGACCTTGACAGTGGACAAAAGGAAGAGTGGGAAGTGAGACAGTGGGGACAATGTGAGCTCACTCTGGAGGCTTGCTGTGAGGACACAGAAAATGGGACAGTGGCTGGAATGTTGTCACACAGTTTAAATCAAGCTGCGCGTATGCCGCGCCGAGCCCACTGTCTGGCACAGAATAAGCGTGTAGCTATTCTTAGTGTTATATTTCCTACTCTCAGTCTTTCCTATGTCTGTTCAAAGTTCACTTTCTCCTAAAAATGTTTTCAACCTGTGATTGTCTTATATGAGTCCTGAGAATGCACAGTCACTCAGAGTATTATCCACAGTTGTGAATGATCGTATCTCTGGCCTCTCTGGATAAAAGTTACGTTTCCAGGAATTGTAAATGGAGAGACTTTGTGTTTTAAGCGGCCTGTCAGGGTGCATTTGGTGCCGGCAGGATGAGGCTGCATGACTGCTCACTTCAGCCTGAAAGAGGGCTTTGGAGGGGC
Organism: Halichoerus grypus; assembly: GCF_964656455.1. Classification (NCBI taxonomy): domain Eukaryota; kingdom Metazoa; phylum Chordata; class Mammalia; order Carnivora; family Phocidae; genus Halichoerus; species Halichoerus grypus. The sequence continues at coordinate 108,808,737 of NC_135718.1, forward strand.
TGCGAAGCACCAGATTTCGCCAGTAAGTGATCTTTCTCCTTCTCTCTGTGGCTCTGACCCACCTTTATCGGAATCAGCACAGATGCAAGAGCACCCAGGGAATTCTATGGTCTCTAGACAGGTTTTCTGGTATTTCCATATTTTCCTGGGACAATTTGGGAGAAGTGGCGTTGGCGTGTTTGTGGTTGGTTTGCTTTTGGTCTTTTGTTTGCTAACTGTCTGCCAAACAGACACATGTCCCCAGTTGTCACTATTTATGAGCACTCATATGGCCAAAGATTAGCCACAGGGATAAAAAGACAAAGCAATTTGGATAGCCTACAATCAACACAAACTACCCTAGCAGAAGGGAGAGAGGGCTGATGATGTTCCTCCCTAAGTCACTGGGATCCTGTCCCTCAAGTCACCGGCTCCTGTTCTAAGCACTTGGTCCATACTGGTTCCCATGCACATGTCAGTCCTGTTAAAGAATTAGTTAATCCCAGGGCGCCTGGGTGGCTCAGTCGTTGGGTGTCTGCCTTCGGCTCAAGTCATGATCCCAGGGTCCTGGGATCGAGCCCCACATTGGGCTCCCTGCTCGGCGGGAAGCCTGCTTCTCCCTCTCCCACTCCCCCTGCTTGTGTTCCCTCTCTCGCTGTGTCTCTCTCTGTCAAGTAAATAAATAAAATCTTAAAAAAAAAAAAAAAAGAATTAGTTAATCCCAGATTTTCAGTAAATGCATCTATTTTGTACCCAGCTGGGTAGCTCTCGTTCTTGGAGGAGAAGAACATTCCTTCTCATCTTCAAGGTGACAGAGTCAGACTGGACCCTTCTGTTTCTCCTCCTGCCAGGTGAAAGGCAGCATCCTGAAGCTACTCTTCTTGGAGCTGTTCCTTCTTCATGCCTTCCCCTGTCGTCTCCCTAGCACAATCTCCTTTCCCGAGGAAATCTGGCATACATTCATCGTATAACACCACGTATTTATGACCTCACTCAGTTGCTGCCTTGCATTGACATATAGTTGCTTTGTGTGTGTCTTATTTTTGTGAGCTCCTCAAATGTCTTTGAATTCCCTTCAGCTGAGTATAAAGTATAGACAGTCTGTAAATATTTTTGAATTAATTTCAATGCATTGCTTGACCCTCAAGGATCTTAGAGTTTCACCAACTGGGTGAGGCAACAATTCAGTGCCGAAGTGGAAATGTAGCCCCAGGAGGTCGTGTGCTGAGAAGTGGAGGTGGGGGGGGGGCAGAGTTGAGGCTGGGGAGGCTCTTGCTTGCTCGTAACAGTTGTCACCTGCACTGAGAAAGTAAGTCAGTAGTTGCTTTCCAAGTTGGCCTGGTTTTACAAACGAGCCTAGCTAGCAGAACAGTATTACCGCGACCGACATGATGTCCTTTGCTTACTGATCTCTCTGCTTCCTCAAAGGAATTTGTTCTGCAGACAAACCTAGCTCCCGGCCCCTAGAAATCTCACAACAAAGGTTACGTCTGCCCTCTTTTCCCACTCACCAAAGCCCTTTTATCAGCGTGCTTTTATTCTTAAGCCTCTGTTTCTCTCTTATGGTTCAGCTCTCTAAAAAAAATAAAGAGCCGAGAGCAGGAGAAATGGACAGGGAGAGGAGGCAGATGCTGTCCTGCACTGCTTTCTGGATGCTGCATTTGGGCTTTTAATCCGGCTGCTGTCAAGCTCCATTAGGAGATTTGAACATCAGCCTCCTACCTTTGGGGCCTGGCCTCCTGTCAGCCCTGGCTGGAAGGAAGACGGTGTTTGAGGCCGGTAGCCAAGACGAAAGACAGGTTGGGTGTTGCAAAGAGCCCTCACTCACCATCCATACAGCCCAGTCACCTTTCATTCCATGGGGGTGGGGGAGCATTGACCTCCCCACGTGCAAGTGCTGACTGCCAGCAGGGTCACGTGCTGGCGTCCGTAAAGCCCTTTGCAAACAGTACAATAGGAAACAAGGCTAAGCCTCCATAACCTTTGTATACTTTGAAAAGAGACGGATTTCCTCTTTCTGGGAACGTGGAACAGTGCTGGAGAAGGATAGAACCTCCACTCCCACCAAAGTAGTAGAAGTCATTCAAAACGCTCCTGGGATCACAGGGCGACAGATGTGGTAGACAGACAGCCTTCACATCTGGCCTCCGATGTGGCTCTGGGGGGTCAGAGCACCATATGGACTCTTGCTTCAGGGGCTGGGCAGCAAGTTTCTGGGAAGGAAAAGCCCCCTGGTGACATTCTCTTTCTTTGCCTTTGATAGAAAGTAGAAACCAGTACCCCAGGAAGAATCTATGGGGGTGTTTGTTTTTCTTTTCTTTTTTTTTTTTTTTAAAGATTTTATTTATTTGTTTGACAGAGAGATAGAGAGCACAAGTAGGCAGAGAGGCAGGCAGAGGGAGAGGGAGAAGCAGGCTCTCCGCTGAGCAAGGAGCCTGACACGGGGCTCGATCCCAGGACCCTGGGATCATGAACCAAGCCGAAGACAGCCATTTAACTGACTGAGCCACCCAGGTGCCCTGGGGGTGTTTGTTTTTCAAGCTGAAATGAACACGTTTGTGGTCATCAGCAGAAAATATTAAGTGCCCAACTCTGCAAGTTATTATGCTGGATCTAAAACCAGAGTCTGTGTGTGTGTGTGTGTGTGTGTGTGTGTGTGTGTGAGTCTTTAGTGTAAAGGAGCACTGATTTGCATTCAGCAACTCTTGAAAATTATATGATTAAAAAATAGACGGAATATAAAGCTCAAATCATTGTTGGTAGGGAGAACAAACGGAAAGATTATGTGTTTATCCCTGTGTTGTCCCCACAGTTATTTATTACAGTAAATGCTTCTTCTCTGAGGAAAGTTCCAAGTTTACAAAGAAGTTTATCTGCCGAATCGGGCATTTAAATTGGAATTTTAATTTTTTTTGGTTTAATTGGAAATTTTGATTTATTTTTTATGGAATTTGGCATTACAATGAATTTGCCAAAGAATGTGTGTCTTAATGCCCACGATTCATTTTAGTGAGACAAACCCAACACACTCATTTTTTGAAATGGGTTGTGGTGCTTCCTTCATTAAGTTGAAGCAAAACTTCCCCCAGTACCGTGTGTAGAGTCAGTGGACAAATCCATGGAGTGTTGAAAGAAGAGCAGACAGAATGGCCTGGGAAGAGAGAGGGGATGTAGTCTTAGGAGGTCATCTGCCATGAAAAGCTACACATGTAAGCTTGGATGTGGAATAGCGAAGGAGGGACTGAAGCAGCAGTCAATGTCCAGATGACAACGAGCAAACCACTGGTGATGTGAGAGCCTCAGAGAGCGAGACTGAGCCAAGTGCGGAGATCGAGGGCTCCACCCCACACAGCAATGATACCAGTGGGAGAGCAATCTCAGATTTCCGGAGGAACGAGGGCAGTTTGCTCTACAAGACAAGAAATAGGAGATGGCAGTAAATTTATATGGTAGATTTTAGACTATAACTTCAGGTATAAGAAGAAAACATTGACTAGTGGTGCCCACCTTGGGCCGGATAAACAAAGCTCTGGACTTGGGCTGCTGCAGCAGGACCGAGCATTGACCCCCACGGCGGCATTTAGCACAGCCATCATGACTCCCTGCGTCTTCCTGCAGTTTGCCGGTTCTAGAACACCATCTCTTCCCTTGTGCCCATCTACCTGCTTACAGATATGCTGTCGAAAGTCTCTTTAGGGGGCAAATACCACATCCTGTTTTTGTTGTTGTGAAGTTGCTGTCTTTTATTTCTTCTTTTTTTCCAGCTTCACTGAGGTATAAAAGACAAATACACATGTATACATTTTTATATGTACAAGGTGATGGTTTAATATACTTTGAGAAATGATTACCACGATCAGGTTAGTGAACATATCCACTATCTCAGAGTTACCTGTGTGCCCGTTGTGTGGGCGTGTGCGTGTGTGCGTGTAGTGAGAATGTTGAAGGTCTACTTTCTTAGCAAATTCCACGTATACAATACAGTAGTATTCACCAGAGTGATCATGCTGTATCTTAGATTCCTCCAAACTTATTCTTCTTATAACTGAAGACTTGTACTCTTTGACCAGCATCTCCCCATTTCCCCTGCCCCTCAGCCACTGGTAACCACCATTCCACCATTCTACTCTGTTTATGAGTTTAGCTTTTTTAGATTTCACTATAAGTGATATCATGCAGTATTTGTCTTTCTTTGTCTGGCTTATTTCACCTAGCATAATGTCCTCAAGGCCCATCTATGTTTTTACAAATGGCAGGATTTCCTTCTTTTTCATGGCTGAATAATATTTATATATATATATATATATATATATATATATATATATATATATATATATATGTATATATCACATATATATGTATATATCACATTTTTTTTAAGATTTTATTTTATTTACTTGACAGAGAGAGAGCACAGGCAGGGGAAGCGGGAGAGGGAGAATCATGCTCCCTGCTGAGCAGGGAGCCCAGTGTGGGACTCGATCCTAACACCCTGGGATCACGCCCTGAGCCAGAGGCAGACACTCAACCAACTGAGCCACCCAGGCGCCCCTATATCACATCTTCTTTATCCACTCATCTGTTGACAGACACTTGGTTGTTTCCATATCTTGGATATTGTGGATAATACTGCTGTGAACATGGGAGTGTAGAAACTTCTGAGACAATGATTTTGTTTCCTTTGGATACATACTCAGAAGTGGGATTGCTCACTGTATGGTAGTCCTATCTTTAGTTTTTTGCAGAACCTCCATACTGCTTTGCATTGGTGGCTGCACCAATTTACATGCACAAGGGTTCCCTTTTTTCCACGTCTTCACCAACACTTGTTATCTCCTGTCTTTTTGATAAAAGCCATCCTAACAGGTACGAGATGATACCTCAATGTGGTTTTGATTTCCGTTTCCTTGATGACTAGTGATGTTGAGCACCTTTTCATGTACCTGCTGTCCATTTCTATGTCTTCTTTGGAAAAGCATTTATTCAAGTCTTTTACCCATTTTTAATGGAATTTTGTTTTATTTTGTTCGTTTGTTTTTTGCTGTTGAGTTGTAGAAGTTCCTTATGTATTTTGGATATTAACCCCTTATCAGATATAAGGTTTGTAATATATTCTGCCATTCTGTAGGCTGCCTTTTCATTTTGTTCACGGTTTCCCTGGCAGTGCAGAAGTTTTAATTCCATGTAGTTCCACTTATTTTTTGCTTTTGTTGCTTGTGCTTTTGGTGACATATCCAATAAATCACTGCCAAGACCAATGTCAGGAAGATTTTTCCTTAAGTGTTTCTTCTAGAAGTTTCACAATTTCAGGTCCTACCTTTTAGTTTTTAATCCACTTCTGGTTAATTTTTGTGAGTACGATAGGGTTCAGTGTCAATATCTTTTGCATGTGGATTTACAGTTTTCCCAATACCAGTTATTAAAGAGACTGTCTTTTCCCCCTATTGCATTCTTGGTTCTTGGAGACCTTTCAAAGATTATATATGCATGGGTTTATCTCTGGGCTCTAAAATTTGTTATTTTGGTCTAGGTCTTTGTTTTTATGCCAGTACCATACTGTTTTGATTATTATAGTTTGTGTGATACATCCAGGTTTGTTCTTTTTCCAGATTGCTTTAGCTTTATTGGGGTTTCTTGTGGTTCCATATGAATTTTGGAATTTAATATTTTTTTCTATTTCTGTAGAAAATGCCATTGGAATTTTTATAGAGATTGCATTGAATCTGTAGATCACTTTGGGTGGTATAGACATTTTAATAATATTAATTCTTCCAATCAGTAAACATGGGATATCTTTCCATTTGTTTGCATCCTCTTCAATTTCTTTCTTTAGTGTCTTGTTGATTTCATTATACAGATCTTTTGCCTCCTTGTTAAATTTAGTTCTAAGTATTTTTTGTTTGTTTTTGATGCTGTTGTAACTGGGACTGTTTTCTTGACTTCTCTTTCTGATGGTTTGTTGTTGATATATAGAAATGCAACTGATTTTTGCATGTTGATTTTGTATCTTGCGACTTTACTAAATTTATTAGTTCTATCAATTTTCTGATGGAGTCTTTGTTTTTCTATATAATATCATGTCATCTGCAAATGGAAACAGTTTTACTTCTTCCTTCCCAATTTGGATGCCTTTATCTCTTTTTGTAGTCTAATTACTCTGGCTAGGACTTCCAGGACTGTGCTGAATAGGAAGGGGGAGAGTGGGCATCCTTTTCTTGTTCCTGAGACCAGCATTATTCTGATATCAAAGCCAGATAAGGACACTACAAGAAAAGAAAACTACAGGCCAATATCCCTGATGAACATACTTTCAGAAATCTTCAAGAGAATACTAGAAGCAGAATTCAACAACACATTAAAGGCACCATACACCATGATTAATTTGGATAGGTCCGTGGGATGTAAGGATGGTTCAACACACATAAGGCAATAAATGCGAACATCACATTAACAAATGCAAGACAAAAATCATGTGATCATTGTAATAGAAATCATTTGACAAAATCAACATCCTTTCATGATCGAAACTCTCAACAAATTAGTTATAGAAGAAATGTACCTCATCATAATAAAGCAATATATGACAAGCTCATAGCTAACATCATACTCAATGTGAAAAACTCTAAGTTCCTCTAAGATCAGGAACAAGACCAATATCACATCTTTGATGGCAAAGAGAGACTTAGTGCCAACGATGAGTTCCTAGGTCTGTTGAGATCTTTTGTATAACTTGAGTAAGTCACTTATATATTCTCTTCCCATGTGTAAAATGGACTAAAAATCCCAGTTCTCATGGGCCATGGAGAAGCTCCCAGAGATGTGAATTAATTGCTAAATATATAATTGTGTTGGGAAAGATAAACAAGCTAGTATCTTGCCTTTGTTTTAGGTGGCTAAAAATAGACCAAAGGCCAACTAATTCCATTTCTTTAAATGATTCTCCTATAGTTTAATATTTTACAGAAGTTGCAGGAAACAATTATAGAGGTTATAAATCTGAATAAGAAATTGCTCCTTGTTCATTTACTGAATTATCTCATAGCTCTTTTGTGAATTTCTTTTTTTTTTTTTTAAGATTTTATTTATTCACTTGAGACACAGAGATACAGAGAGAGAGAGAGCACGAGCAGGGGAGAGGCAGAGGGAGAGGGAGAAGCAGGCTCCCCGCTGAGCCAGGAGCCTGATGTGGGGCTTGATCCCAGGACCCCGGGATCATGACCCGAGCCGAAGGCAGCCATTTAACCATCTGAACCACCCAGGTGCCCCTCTTTTGTGAATTTCTAGTGAAGAACTGATTCACCCTTAAATATCTTCTGGTGGCCCATGCCAACATGGAAATTGGATGTCAACTTTGCTTTCTATGGAAACACAGATGCCCCACAGCTCTCTGGGACTGGTGGAACTTTTAGGGTGTGTGTACTGGAACTCTGTCCCCATACAGCCAAACACACTTTTTTAATTCCCATTTTTCTGTAACCAATTATTTTAATTCAATCATGAGAAAGTACCTCGCTATGCTTATAGTGCTCTTCAGCACGTTGTTTTAATGAGTAATATTTGTACCCTCCTAAAAGGAGAGGTTGACCGCGGTCAATCTTGAAAGCAGCTGTAAAGTGGTTATGGAATCTCATGCATCAGCCAGGTCGCCGGAACAGGTGAGAGGAATTCAATAATTCCCGATTCCCATGAAACGACTAGAAAATAAAAGACTTTGTCTCAAGAGAGGATAGATGTTTCACTTGTATAAGGGAGACCAGGAACCAGAGACAGGAGAAAATGTGATTTTGAGTAAATTTAAATGCAAGATGAAATTCAGACCTTCACAGGGGTAGCAGGCCCCCCTTTTTCCCCCTTAGATAATTAATTATACCTTTACCACAATCCCAATTCCAAGGCCTTGTGAGAGAAGACCCCTGCCCCACCCTCACCATTTCTGGGAGTCCTCAGAACTTCCTCACATTCCTCTCGTCTCTGTGCTCATATGTCCACACGTGCGGCCTCTTTTCTGACCTACATTGAAACAGGCACAAAGCCAACCATCTTCACCTCTTTCCCCACATCTACAAATTCACTCATGAAAACATGTATTGTCAGTGTAGAAATTTTGCTGAGGATTAGGGGGAAGAAGGTCACAGAAAGGGGTGACGTGGTAAAACTCAGTCTTCAGCTATACACACGTGTCCACTTTCCTCTTCTCTTCTTCCTTGTTCCTTACATCCCAGGAGCAACAAAATCTTCCCCTTGCCTCATGGATAACAGTTTTTTGAAAATCAGTCCCTCCGGCCCCCAAAATTTAGAAAGGTAATTTGGTGCATTACCTGTCTATTAGCATAACACACCCCAAATAGAGACTGGAGCAGGAAACATCAATGTTTTTGCAGCAAAATGAATAACTATTGGCATGAAAATGAGATAAAGACTTTAAATAACCTCACTGGAGTTTAAGTTTTGCCCCCAAATCAGATCAGGTCAGATCTGGTTTTGTTCTCAAATGAGATCTTTTCTAAACTGACTTTCAGAGATTTGTGAATTTCAAATTGTTGGTAAGGGATTGTAGATCTATACAAGAGAAAACCACTAAGCTGGGCTTTATAATGCTGCCCTCTTTAGAGAAAACTGTGATCTTAATTACTGATTAAACAATAGTTGACATCTCTAAAAAGAAAAACTTGAATCCTAGCTCTGATTTACTACGTGGTTTGAAGGTCAGATGGCAGAGTTGGTCATAAAGAAAAAATTAAGGTAATATCCCTTTTTGATATCTCAGGAAGCTTCCACCAGAAGAACCTGGGTTTAGATAAAAAGCAGTTTTTTCCCAGTTACACTGACAACACCAAAACTGCTTTGGAAAGAGAGGCATAAGGCAGGAGGAGATGCTTCCAGTGGCCTGGGAGACTAGGGGGAGGACAGGGTTTTATCTCACTCCAATTAAGTGATGTGGCCCCTGTCTGAGTGGTCCTTTGATTTTATAATGAAAGTCAGTAGAAAAATATTACTTTACTAGAATGCATCTAAGGGTGCAAAAGGTATGGGTAATTACTTTTTTCTTTGATATAGTCCTATTGATGTTTAGCAAAAAGGCAGTATTTTTTTTACCCAAAATAAGTCCTTCCAGATTAAAACAACAACACATTCACATAGGCAACTGGAGCACTTCAACTTCTGACAAAGGCAGGGTAAGCTGAGGATAACTAAAGGTTTTGAGAAAATGTTTAAAATCATATTAAAAGCATCAAAGATCCAACAAGTTCATAAGGAAAATTACTAGCTTTAAGTCTCAAGAGAGGATAGAAATTCAAACTGATGAGCCTTACATTTGGAGCAAGTGGGGGGCATTTGGTAATCAAATGTTGGAGCCCATGGTTCACCCAAAGTATGGATGCTGGGAAACCACCTCCTGCCTCAGGTTGGGAGCCTAAAGGACTTACACTCCAGGGTCGGGTGAATAGCAAGTGGAGGAGCATTTGTACTTGAATGTGGGTTGGATTTGGTAACTCACTTCCAATGTGTAGTGTGTGGCCAAAGTGTTGCTCTTTTGCCACACGATCTTTCATCCTGGGTTTCTTTACACCATGATGATCTCAAAGACTCCATACCATACTTAGTGGTGAAAATTCAAAAGTTTTGCTTACACAGTCATATGTGAAAAATGTCACTATAGCTCAAAAATACATGAAGCAAAAAGTGATAGAATCGAAGGGAAAAATAGACAATTTAACAACAAAAGTTGGAGACTTTAATTTCTCTTTAAAATTTTTTAAGTAAGCTCTACGCCCAACGTGGGGCTTGGACTCACAACCCTGAGATCAAGAGTCACATGCTTTACCAACTGAGCCAGCCAGGCACCCCAAAAGGTGGAGACTTCAATATACCACTTCTGATAATGAGTAGAACAACTAGAAAGAAGATCTACAAGGATATAGCAGACTTGAAAAGCACTATAAAACAACTAGATATAACATACATCTATAGAGACTCCACCAGCAACAGCATTTTTCTCTAGTGCACATGAAATATTCTCTAGGATAGACCATATATTAGGCCATAAAGTAAGCCTCAACAACAGGTTTGATATCATAGAGAACATGTTCTCTTATCAGAATGGAATAAAATTAGATAATAATAGAAAGAAATTTGAGAAATTTATTCACAAATATGAAGAAATTAAACATCAAATAGCCACTCCCACATAACCAGTGGTTCCAAGAAGAAATCGCATGGAAAACTAGAAAATATGAGACGAGTGAAAATGAAAACAGAATGCACCCCAAATTCATGGAATGCAGTGAAAGCAATGATTAGGGAGAAATTGATACCTGGAAACATCTATATTAAAAAAGAAAAAGGCTCTCAAATCAACTGCCTGAACTTCCACCTTAGGAAACTAGAGAAAAAAAGCACGCTAAACCCAAAGCAAGAGGAAAAAAGAACTAATAAAGATTAGGGTGGAAATAAATACAATAGAAAACAGAAAGACAATAGGGTGCCAATGGAACTAAAACTGCATCTTGGAAAAGGGCAACAAAATTAACAGCCCTGTAAGGAGACTGATCAAGAAAAAGGGACAGAAGAAAGCTCAAGAATGACAGGTAGTCACTACCAACCTTACAGAAGTAACAAGGTGATAAAGGAATACCATGAACAGTTGTACGCCAACAAATTAGATGACCTAAATGAAATGGAGACATTTCCAGAAAGACATAAGCTACTGAAACTAATTCAAGGAGAAATAGAAAAATCTGAATACACCGATAGCAAGTAAAGAGATTGAATTAGTAATTAAAACACTACTCGCAAAGTAAAGCCCAGATCCAGAGAGCTATGAATTATACCATTGAAAGATGAATTCATACCAACCTCCACAAACTCCTCCAAACAACAGTAGGAGGAATACTTCCCAATTCATTCTCTGAGGCTAGTATTACCCTGATACCAAAACCCGATAGACATATGAGAAGAAAAAACTATAAAAAATATCCCTTATGAATATAGATGCCAAACTTCTCAACAAAATATTAACAAATCAGCAACATTTAGAAAGGATTATACACCAGGACCATGTGAGATTTAACCTAGGAATTCAAGGTTGTTTTAACAACCAAAAATCATTGAATATAATACACTATTTGAACAGAATAAAGGCCAAAACCACTTGATGACAGTAACAGATGCAGAAAGCATTTGGCAAAATCCTACACCCTGTTATTACAAAACACTCAACGAAGTAGGAACAGAATGGATCTTCCTCAACCTGATACAGGACATTTATGGAAAACCTCACAGCTAAGCTTATATTTAATGGTGAAAGACTGAATGCTTTCCCCCTAAGATCAAGAACAAGACAAGGATGTCTGCTCTTTCCACTGCAATTCAGAATTTCACTTGAGGTTCTAGACAGGACAGGAAAAGTGGAGAGAAGGAGGCCAACCACAATGGAATCAGAGTAGAAATCAATAACAGAAAGATAACAGGAAATCTCCAAACACTTGGAAATCAAACAACACACTTGTAAATGACCCATTGATCAAAAAGGAGGTTTTAAGGGAAATAAAAAATATATTGAGCTGAATGAAAATGAAAATACAAATGTCAGAATTTGTGGGACTCTGCTAAAGCAGTCCCGAGAGGGAAATTTATAGCACTAAATGCATATATTAGAAAAGAAGAAAGTCTTTAATCAATAATCTAAGCTTCCACCTTAAGAATCTAAGGAAAAAGGAGCAAAATAAACCTAAAACAAGAAGAAAGGATATAATTAAGACAAGAAGAAATCGATAAAATTGACAATAGATCGTTTCTTTTAAAAGATTGATAAAATCAATGAGCCTTTGGCAAGACTGGCAAAGGACAAAAAGGAGGGGGACAACACAAATGACCAATGTTTCAGGAACGAAATGGGATCATTACACACTCTGCAGATATCAAAGAGAAAAAAAGGGAATCCAATAAAAAACTCTACACACACAAATCTGACAACTTAGGGGAAATGTCAGTTCTTTGATAAATACAAAGTACCACCTCTCATCCAGTCTGAAATAGACAATTTTAATCACCCCGTAACTGTTAAGAAAATTAAACTTATAATTTCAAATCTTCTAAAAGGCCCAGGCCCAGACAGATTTACCAGAGAAGTCTACCAAACATTTAAAAAGACTTAACATCAAATCTACATAAATCTACATAATCTCTTCCAGAAAGTAGTAGAGGAGGGAACACGTTTATTTTATGAAGCTAGTATTACCCCGATACCAAAACCAGGCAAAGATAGTACAAATAACCAAAACCACTGACCAATATCTCTCATGAATATAGATGGAAGAAATGCTCAACAAAATATTACCAGATAGAATTTAGCAATACATAAAAAGAATTATATAACATGACCAAGTAGGCTTTATTCCAGGGATGCAAGGCTGGTTTAATTTTCAAAAAGCAATGGATATAATCCACCATATTAACAAGCTAAAAAAGAAAAATCACATGCTTATATAACCCAATGTAAAAGCATTCAACAAAATTCAACACCCATTTATCACAAAAATTTTCACAAAAATAAAAATAGAAGGAAATTTTGTTAGCTTGATACTTACAGATAGAAGGAAAATTTGTTAGCTTGATACCTACTATTTATGCTTAATTTCTACTCAGTGATGAAAGGCTGAATATTTCTCCCTAATATCAAAATGCCGGCAAGGGGCGCCTGGGTGGCTCAGTTGTTAAGTGTCTGCCTTCGGCTCAGGTCATGATCCCAGGGTCCTGGGCTCGAGCCCCGAATCAGGCTCCCTGCTCAGAGGGAAGCCTGCTCCTCACTCTCCTGCTCCCCCTGCTTTTGTTCCCTCTCTCACTGTCTCTCTGTCAAAAAAAAAAAAAAAATCTTTAAAAAACAAACAAACAAAATAAAACAAAACAAAACAAAAAACCAAAATGCCAGCAAGGTTCTTGGTAGATATAGAGAAGATTATTCTAAAGCATAAATGGAAAGGCAGAGGAACTAGAAGACCTAAAACAATTTTGGATAAGAAGAATATCATGGGCAGAATCAGTCTGCTCAATTTCAACCTGTGTGGTATTGGTGGAGGAAGAGATCAATGGAACAGAATAGAGAATCCAGAAATAGACCCACACAAATATGCTCAGTAAGTTCCTGACAAAGGTGCAAAAGCAATTCAATGAAGGATAGATAGCTTTTCAACAAACGGTGCTAAAACAATTGGACATACTTGGGCAAGAAAAAAAAACTCAACCAAAATCTCACATCTTATATAAAAAATTAACTCATAATGGGTCACAGACTTTAAGGTAAAACATGAAAGAGGAAAAAAAAATTGGAGAAAATCTTTGGGATGTAAGGCTAGGCAAAGAGTTCTTACACTTGACAGAAACTCCATGACCCATAATAGGAAAAACTGAAAAATTGGACCTTATCAAAATTTAAAAATTCCTCTGCAAAATCCATGTAAAGAGGATGAAAGATAATCTATAGACTGGGAGAAAATAGTTACAAACCACGTATCTACAAAAAGACTAGGATCTAGGGGCGCCTGGGTGGCTCAGTTGGTTAAGCATCTGACACTTGATTTTGGGTCAGGTTATGATCTCAGGGTCTTGAGCTCAAGCCCCTCATCCCTGCCTCCCTGCCTGGGCCTGTGGGCTGAGTGTGGAGCCTGCTTAGGAGTCTCTCTCCCTCTGTCCCTCCTCCTGCTGGTCGCACTTTCTTTCTAAAACAAACAAACAAACAAACAAACAAAAACAAAAAAAACCCTAGGATCTAGAATATGCAAATTATCATAACTCAAAAGAACAATCTGATTAGAAAGTGTCCAAAAGGCATAAACAGATATTTCACCAACAGAGCATATAGATGGAAATACTGATGCTAAATTAGTACATGAAAAGATGTTCAACATTATTTGCCATTAGGGGAATGGAAATTACAAGCACAAGGAGATGGCACTATGCATTTATCAAGATGGGTAAAATTTAAAAAATAGTGACACCAAATGCTGGCAAGGATGTGGAGAAACTGAGTAACTCATACACTGCCAGTGTGAATGTAAAAAAGCACAGCAACTCTGGAAAACAGGTTGGCAATCTCTTTCATAAAGGATGTGTGCAAATACCACACGATCCAGGAATTGCACTTCTGGGCATTTATCCCAGAGATATGAAAACTTATGTTCATACCAAAACCCGCACATGAATGTTTATAGCAGCTTGATTCATAACAGCTAAAAACTGGAAAAACAAAACAAAACCCAGATGTCTTTCAATGAGTGAATGAATGGTTAAACAGGCCATGGTACATCCATATCATCCAATTAATAAACCCGGGTGAATCCCCAGAGAATTATGCTGAGTGGGAAAAAAAGTTTATATATCATATTATTTCATTTATTTAATATCCTTGAAGTCACACAGTTTTAGAAACGGTAAACAGACAAGTGGTTTCTAGGGGTTAGGGATGAGGAGGGGAAGTGGGTGTGGCTATTAAAAGGAAATCTGAGGGATTCTTGTGCTGATAGAAATGTTCTGACTCTGGCAATGCCAATCTCCTGGTTGTGATATAGTTTTGCAAGATGGTAGCAATGGGGGGAACTGGGTTAAGGGTACCTGGGACCCCCGCATTATTTCTTGAAACTGTATATGAATTTACAATGATCTCAAAATGAAAATTCTGCTTTAAAAAGTTATTCCCGATCAAAAGATGAAGATTAATGAGGGGGAGAAGATACTTGCAATCTCTAAGTGACACAGGCAGATAGCTAGAATATACAAAGAACCTTTATGGATCAACAGAAAAAAAAAATCTGATAACTCAGTAGAAAAATGGGTAAAGATTTAAATAGGCACTTCACAAAACAGAAAATTCAAATAGGCTCTAAACACATGTAAATGTGCACCATCTTATTGGTAATTAGGAATATGAAATGAAGATCACAATTTTGATATCATTACATATCCACCAGATTGACAAAAATTAAGAAGTCTAAGAATATGTCTTGGCAAGGATGTGGAGCAACTGAAACTACTATACATATTTGGTGGGAGTGTAAATTTTATGACCACTTTGGTAAACAACTTGGTATTATCTAATAAAGTTAAATATCGGCATAACCTATGGCCCAGCAATTCCACGGCAAGGTATATACTCTAAAGAAAAGTTTGCATTTGGACGCCAGGAGATATATATAAGAATGTGGTTAGCCGTATTATTTGTAATAGCCCCAACTACAACAATATACAACAAAAATGGATGACCTCACAAACATAACCAAGTGAAAGAGGAGGCCAGATACACAAAAAATTCGTGATCTATCATTCCATTTACAGAAAGTACAAAACCAAGCAAACCAAACAACAGGGTTTAGGCATGCATACACGAGGAAGTAATTACTGTAAAGTCAGGATGGCTTTTGCTTGAGGGGGTAGGGAAGGGCTTAGGAAAAGGAATGGGTGCACTTGTAGGGTGATGTCAGTGACCTGGCTGAGTGCACAGGTTTGGTTTAGGATGATTGGTCAGGCTGCACCAGGCTTCACTTCTCTCTCTGTGTAATTGTGCATAACAAAACAACACAGCTCTTCCTATTGCAGTTTTGCCTTTGAGAAGAAGTGAGACTGAGGAAGGAATGTAGGTGTGAGGTCTGACTGTGTGAGAAAAGGCAGCACATGACGCTCTGAGATCAAAATTTGAGGGACACCTGGGTGGCTCAGTCGTTAAGCATCTGCCTTTGGTTCGGGTCATGATCCCAGCGTCCTGGGATGGAGCCCTGGGTCGGGCTCCCTGCTCAGCAGAAAGCCTGCTTCTCCCTCACCCTCTCCCCCTGCTGTGTTCCCTCTCTCGCTGTGTCTTTCTCTGTCAAATAAATAAAATCTTTAAAAAAAAAATTGAAACCTGTGAAAAGAAAGGAAAGGAAAAACGTGGAGTGTTGGAAGCAACAGTAAACCTGCTGGACCCATTGGGTGGGTAGCTGGCCTTTGGATATATGCATATTTTTTTAAAGAGTGCTTTAGGAATAATAAAGGTTGCTAAATTTCCTACTCCTTTCCTTTCCAAGTTGGACTTGGACTGAGGGACCCATGTTTTTCTCTCTCTCTCCTCTAGAAATAGATAAAATGTTCACGTTTGCTTTGAATCCCCCAGACTGTCCAGAGTATGAAGGAAAACATATTTGATGTAGAGAACACCCCCCTCCTTGAGCATTAATTTGGGTGACCCTCTCCCCCCCTCCTACCCTGTCTTCAGTCCAAGCCTGAGAGCAGGGTCAGGAGAAAAATGAGCAGACCGGAACAAGCAAAAGTTCCATATTGAGATGCTTTGGAGATGCGAAAAAGTGACGGTTTCCTTCCCTCTCGCCCCACCACGTTCTCCAAGCACATTGATGTCACAGTTTATTGTTTGGGGGTACAGCACATAAGCAACTTGTAGAGTTTGAAAACATTTTAAAGGAGGGTAATTTCAGGGAAGAAATCGAGGGCACCGTTAACGTTTTCTCCTCCTGTTGGCGGGGGGGGGGGGGGGGGGGGCGGTGGTGGTGGAGAAGACAGCGCGTCTCCTTTGCTGCCTTTTCCTGCTAGATCTCTCCGTCCCAATTCTAATTACACATTTATTTACTCCCTCCCTGCCCCGCTGCAAGGACGCGGTGCCCCTCCACGGCGGGGACATCCAGATGTGACTGGTCTTCCAGGGACCAGTGCTGGCCAGAAACAGGGAAACAGATGAGCCTTTCGGGAGGCTCTGCAGGCAAAGTCCAGGGGACAGCGACCCACCCTGGTCCTTAAAACTATCATTCTCTCAGGATTTTCCGTGCTGGGCTTGAGCTTGGCTCGCGAAGTTCCTAGGGCGCCCACTCCGAAGCTCACATTTCTTAGGCGAAAGGGCACTGGAGCTAAGGGAAGGCTCTTTGGAAGGCACCAGCCTGCGCCGTTTTGTCCCTTCCCTTCGCTTTCGGGCAAGCAGCCTCTCTGGTGGGGGATTCTCCCAGGACTGGGGCCAGCGCCAATCAGGTGGCTCGGTACCTGCCCCCAGCCCCGGCCACCTGGAGGGGCGATGAGGTTCTCCGCTCGGTGCGGGGCCAGTGCTCGGAGCGCGGGGGAACGCAGAGGAGCCTCACGTGGGCAGCCCCAGGCCCGGGCGCTCGGAAGGACGCGCGCAGACCCGGTGCCAGCCGAACGCGGGAGCGGTCGCCGGAGCGAAGCTGCTCAGCCGCGGTAACGGGTTAGGGCGCTCCTAGAGCCGGCGTTGCCCCAAGCGAGAAAAGGAGAGAGGGAGGGAGCGGAGCAGGGGCGGGCCGGGGACTCCTCGGGCCGCCGGCCTCCGCGCGGGGAAGTGCCGGGCCGGGGCGTACTTCCGAGGGCGCCTTAGCACCGCGGGCAGCGAGCCCCGGGGCCGCCTTCCCCTCACGCCCCTATCTTGACTGTGGCCGAGCCGGGCCGGGTCTGGGTCAGCGCTCGGCTCTCCGGCTCCGTACCAGGAGCCGCGCGCTCCGAGGGGGTGGGGGTGGACGTCTCCGGCCTCGTGGCCAGGCCGCGGGTCGCGCTGTCCCCGCCTCGGGGCCGGACTTGCAGGGCCCCTGTCCCCGCCTGCGCCGCTGCCGCCCGCTCCTGCTCCGCGAGCGCCTTCCCCTGGCCGGAGCGCACACGGACGCGGCTGCTGCGCCCCGGCGCCCACGACCGCCCGGGAGCATGCGGCGGCCCGGGCCCGCGACGCTGCACACTCGGCGGGACCGCCCGGCGCGCGTGAGTGAGCGGGGCCCGGGGCTGAGCGCGCGGCGGCTGGGTGCGGGGCGGGCGGGCCGCGCCACCGCCGTCGGTCTGTGCGTCCAGGGGCCTCCGAGCGCGCGGGCGCCTCTGCGCCAGCCTTGCAACCTGGGCGCGGTTTGCTGGGGATTTTGCTGAAGTTTGACCACAAAAGGAGGGCGGAGGTGCGTTCGCGGCGCGGGGTCGCCATCTCCGCCAGGACGTCCGGGTTCAAGGCAGCCGGGGCCGACGTCTGCCTGAGGGACCGAGACACCGGACTCACCCGGGCCGCTGTCCGCTTGCTCCTGAGGCCGGAGCCGGCGTCGCGCACCCCTATCCCCAGGGCCGTGCGCCGCGGGCTTGGCTGGGGGCGCCGGGCCACGTCGAAGCTTCGCTCAGCGGCCCGGAGGAGGGTTTGGCCCCAGTAGAGCAGGGTTGAGCGGAAAGCAGTGTCGGGCTAAGCGCCGCGTGCTGCTGCTCCCGTCCCCTTCACCCCGGCTGGCTGGGGTGGCCCGGGGAGGGTGCCCAGAGCGGCGCCCCGGAGACCTCCTGCCTGGGTGGCTTGCTCCGGTCTCTGCGCTGCCTAAGGCAGCCAGGGAGGGCAGGGGTGGAGATCTGTCTTCTCTGTCGGTGCCCTTGGGCTACATAGACCACCCGTGCTTTTCTGTCACACTTGGCCATTCCTTTTTTCTGGGTGGAATTGTGGGGTCCTGGAAGTTTGCTCTTTCTAGCAAGTTTGACGCGGCGAGAGGGGGGTGGGGGGCAGGCAGCCCCCTCCCCCCACAGTCAGTGGTGGCACTTTCTCCCGTTCTTTCCAGTCTGCCCAGCCCCGGACCCTCTTCCAGCCCGGGGCCACACTCGTGGCCTGGCTGGAGGACCCGGGTTGGAGCTGGGGGTTCTCACCCGCAAGGCTGGGGGTCCAGCGTAACTGGCAGGGGTTGACGTCTACGCGGTCGGATCTCTGTGCCCTGTCAGGTCTCCGGTGGCTGAGCCAGACCCACTTTTTATACCGCGTGAGAGACAAACAATTGGGGGGGGGGGGCTTCAGGTCTGGCAAGTGCGCTTTGCCAGAGATTCGCTGGGATTTGGAGTCTTTCTGGGGCGGGGTGGGGGGCGGGAGGGTGGAAGGCAGCTTCCTTTCTGTACTTCTGAAGTACTTGGAAGTACATGCAGTTTTTGCCTCTTTCCTTTAGGCTGACAGAGGTGGATCAAGGGGAAGAAAGAGCAAAGGTATATTCTCCGAGAGCAACGATAATTTCTCAGACCTCTCTCCAGAGGTTCCAGTTGTAGTACCCGCGAGGATCTAAACCAGCATATAGAGATAGGGGGTCCAGTCAGCACCCAGGGTGGATCAGTTGGGGTGTTAGGCAAATCAGCAGCACTCTCCTCAAAGTTCCTCCCCCCCCACCCCCGTGAGGAGCATGGCCATAATTTCTGCCACCTGGGGCATGAAATGAGCGAGGACCATGTATGAATGAGAAAAACCTCTGAAGTCCTGTGGGATGGGGGCAGGGTATCTGTGTCACATGCATAGATAGAAACCCTAGTGGGGGGCATCCCTGGCATTCTTGCCAGAACTAGAAATTTGCATTTAGTGACCTTATCAAAAATTGCTCAGGAAAAGCTGAATGGGCTCCAGTGCTGATGAGAGCAAGTCCCTCATACTTTGCTCGAGGATCTCTGTTTTGTCTCCAGCCGGCCCATCTGTAATTGGAAATGAGCTCTGCTTAGTCCAGAGAGGCTTCGGGCTGAGTGCAGACATCCTCTGGCAACAAGGAGCCCATCCTGGCACAGGAACCGCCCACCCTCACCCAGAGGCCCAGGGTGGGATTGTAGTGATGTCTCCCGATGACTTTGGAAGGAGGCTGGAGTGGATCGGAGCCGAACTTGGGAACCGTCTGGGTGGCCTCTTAACAGAATGGCCCTGGCTGGGCCAGTCCAGGTCTTGTCAATTGTGAAAAGTGCCCCGAGGTTTAGAATCCGGCCTGATGATCATTAACACTAATGAAAACTGCTGCCTTTATTAAATGTCCCTTCTCTGTGCCAGACAAGGCTTTGCAAAATCAATATGATTATCCCTGTATTTCACGTGAGGAGACTGAGTTGGGGAGAGGTTAAATAACTTGCTAAGAGCATCAAGCTAGTCAGTGGCAGAGTTGCTGTGTGAAGCCGGGTCTCCCAGTTCCAAAGGCGGTGCTCCTTCCGCAGTGCTAGTCTCCTCCTGTTAAGAACAGATGCACGTGTGGAAGCTGGACATCCAGAGCCATTGTGAATAAACACTGGTATTTGTAGGTCCAAGAGATGTTGTGATCCCGTTAGACTTTAGGGAAAGTGCTGGACTGGTAAAAAACTGCATGCTCTTCATTCCCTCCAGGACTCAGGGGTTTAATTATACACAGAGGATTGATTCTTTAATATGTAAAGTGTAAACTGCAACTTACCTTTCAATGAGCATCCAAAAGATTGATAAGCTGCTGATGAAGTCCTGGAAAAACAGTCGCTTTCGTATGTTGCTCTTGGAAGAGTAAATGGGTACAACTTCTTTGGAAGATGTTTTAGAAACATCTCCTAAAATTAGAAGTGTCCACACCATCAGACCCAGTGATTCCATTTTTAGGAATTGAGCTTGCCGTTATATTGGCCCATGGGCACAAAGACACATGCACAGTATGGCATCATTTGAGCTACGAAAGAATAATTTACGTGCTCATCCAAGACGGACTTGTTAAATACCTTGTGGTACCTCCCAGGTAGTTGAATATGGTCCTATTCATTCATAAAACAAAACAAAACAAAAAACCGAAAAAAAAAAACTTAGGAAATTTCTCTATAACTGATAGGGAATGATTTCTAAGATACATGGCTAGGTGGAAAAAATGCATAGAGGATTTATAATATGCTAATGTCTATGTTATGAAAGAGGAGTCAGAGAATTCCAAGATATTTGCTTGAATGTACATAATTATATACAAAAACCCTAGTAAGATCTGTTGCCTTCAGGGAGAGTGGACCAAGAAACCCTTCTGTACCTTTCAATTTTGAACCCTGTGAATACATTAACTATTACAAAAATCCTCTTTCCTTGCCCTGTGCCTGATAGGTTCCCTTGAGCTCTTCTCCAGCTGAACAGTGGGGTGACAGCCCCGCTCTCAGGTTGCTTGAGGGGTTCCATTGGGCTCTGGGCCGTCCACAATTCTTGTAAGTATGCAGGTCGTGCTTGGACAGCTGGAGGGGGAGGTGCCTTTAGACACCCTTCTGAGCGGGGTGGGCAAGATATGACCCTCTAGCCTTGAAAACAATATGAAGAAATAGAAACCATCCTTCTCTTTATTGCCCTAATACTGCCCGGTCCCGGAGACACTGCGGGCACCTGGGCGGCCTTAGGGGAGGGAACAGGAGGAACAGCGTGGCTGCACGTCAGTGAGGGCAGTAGGTCTGTTTCTGGTGTTACACTTGGGCTTCAGAAAGGAGAGAAGAGAGATACACTTGAAAGAAAAGTTTTGAAAATTATTCTGGGGTCTAGGGCCGGATTGTCCCAGAAGAGGAAGGAAGGTTATTGATTCAGCTGTGGTGGTATCAGTGTGCCCCGGAACACCCCCTTGGGTGCCTCCCATCAACACAGATGGCCAGCTCAGCGCCCCCCGTCCAAGGATTCCCTTCTGCCGATCATCACCCACCCTGGAAGCTTCTAGATGCATGAAGGGCATGGGAGCAAGGCTTCCAGCACTGTTATGTGGGAAGCCTTCCTTAGGAGCTAAGTTCCAGCTACTCTGCTAAGCACTCTGCCTACATCATCTCATTTAACGTCCCGATCAGGTATGTGTGAGAGCGCAGGATCTTTGCCATCAAGCAGCACCTTTCTGCTCTTCCTCCGATGACCTTCCTCCCGGGCACAGTGACCTGCAGCAGCGGCTCGGGAGCATCACAGGTGCTCAGAGACAGGAGCTTGGGTCTAACAGCGTGTGGCTGAGCGTTACACACTTTGATGGATGAGCTGGACTCTTTGCAGCCTGGGGAGGTTTGTACAAGGCACAGTTCAGGGACAAAGCCGTCAGCATTCATGGGTTGGATTTCCAGCTTTCCTGCTTCTCTCTCTGCAGCGTGTGCATTAGGGTTGGGCCCCGTGGCCCGTGAGTGTGATCTTCTGCGGGGACGGAGTGGGGAAAGGGGGGGATTGTCTCTGCTCTGGCGCAGATGCTAGTGGCATCGAGGTGCTCGGGAGACCCTGTGTCTGTACCCAAGGAAGAAGCTGGGCAGGGTGGCCCCCGAGGCCCAGGTCTGTGCTGGGAGGCTGTCTGCTGTTTGGCAAAACCAGTCTGAGAGCCAGGGGCCTGGCTCACGGCAAACCTTTCTCCTCCCACGCAGCTCACTGGCTAGGGCTCACCTCTGACTCCCATTCCACTTCAAAAGGTAACAGCTTGAATTTTTCCCCAAATGAATTCTAGAGCAAGGGCAGCTGCTGCTTCTATATCCTGCTATGGCTCACGAGGGTGAGAGCGAGAAGCTGGACGGGGCTCTCAGCTAAGGCTGCTAGAACCTCACCACGAGGGGGAAAGCCAGATGCCCCAACTATTTAGGAAAAAAAGTCACCTGATGACACACAAAAGTGGTGTTTACATAGCATAGCGAAATAGTAGTGGATGATCAGTCTAACACACTTCGGTTTGGAAAATGAGTATCATTCAAGGCACCGGGAAGACAGAAAGATGAGCAAGGTGTGGTCCCTGGGCTTGAGTTGCCCACAGGCAGTGTGGGAGGACCATTCACATCAGCAGCTGGGCCCTGCAGAATAAAGAAATAAGTGCTAAGTAGAGCTACAAATGACATGCGGTCGGTCACATGCAGTGGGGCTAAAGTGAACCTGGGGCTGGCCCCCGTAATTCCGGCAGACTGTTAAGGTCTTTCTGGAGGAGGTGATTTTTGAGCTGGGCCTTGAAGGTTAAGTACAATTTTGATAGACAAGCTCAGGAGAAAGGGCAGAAGAGGCCAAGAGAATGGGTTTCGATAGACTATGGACCGCTTAAAGATACATTAATATCAGTAATGCCATTATTTACTCAAATTCTGCCACAGACATAATACATGGCATTTTCAGGTGCTTGCAGAGTAAAACTGTTTAGATCCCCATAAGATAGACAATCACTATGTTTTTTTTTTTTTTTTGGTGGTAAAATCAACAGGGCTTGGTGATGGATAGATAGTAGAAGTGATTCCCACAAGCGCAAGACTATAAAACTATATTACGTTTACATCAGATTCATTTCACTTATTAAAATAGCAACGGATGGTAGCTTAGCTATGTGAAATTGACATTTCTGTTGTATCCAACCACTGCATGACCATGAGCTTCCCAGTGGAGAGTCAGCAGAGCACTAGGAATGGGAATTCAAGTTCTGCCCCACCATTTTGTTTGTCTGTTTATTCACTCATGGATTCACTCGTTCACTTATTCCTACATGCAGAAAAGATGATCCGTGTGCCTGAGCCAAGTGCTGGCTTAGCTGGGGAGAGAGAGAGAAAAGAGAGAGCCATGGTCCCTGTAGCCTCCAGGAGCTGGCAGGACATGGGAGAGATCACAGGAGAAGGTGATAAATGCCATAGTAAATATAGCAACGAAGGACTGTGGGAAACCATAATATGTGCTCAGTAAATGCTGGTTGCTAAAACGAATAAGCAATCTGATAAACAGTACCAGATACCATCAAGAGAACAAATTAGAGGGCTAAAAATATTTCTTTGGATTTGGCCAGTGGGTCTCAAACACTTGCTCATGTTGTGAAACCCATGGAAATCGTGGTGTTTTCTGGAGAATACCATAACATTTTGAAATGGCTGAATATATAATTTTGGACTAAATCAGAGAGCATCTTCCGCTAGATTCTACCACAGACATAAAATAGTGGACACCAAGTTTTGAGAAAGAAAACTTTATGAAACAAAAGCTTTAAATCGGGGATAAGTCTGTCAGCTAATTTTTTTTTTCTATGAATCGGGGAAAAACTGCCAAGATTCTATTTTAGTGCAGGAAACCCTTGGTCCAGCTGGTAGAACACCAGGGATCCACAGGCGCACAGTTTTGGCAGTTTGAAGGTTGTTGATGACTTTAGCAAGGGCAATTTCAGGAGAATAATGAGGCCAGAAGCTAGATAGAATTGGGTCGTGTTTTCATGATGTCAAGCAAGTATTTATTGAGTGTCATGGGGGCTACAGTGTGCAGGGGAAACCAGAACTGTCAAAACCCCAGGCTTCATGGAGTTTGAAGTCATTTGGGGAGACAAATTTGTCAGAGTAAGTGTAAAGTGACACTTATAAGAGCAATAAAGTAGAGGCCCATGGCATGATAAGGGCATTTAATAGGAGGTCCGGGCCACTCAGGGAGGACCTAGGAAGTCCTCAGAAATGTCCTTTTTCTCAGAAAATGATGGTTCATCTGTCCTTTCATCCTCAGAAAATGATGGTTCAGCTGGGACCTGGAGACTGAGTAGGAGCGGAGGAGGTGAGGAGGGTTTGGGAGCTGAGAAAGGATATTCCAGGAATGGGGGAGGGTCATGGCTAGAGCAGGCATGGCATTTTGAGGTTCCCAAGGCCAGTGGACTGGGGTGCAGAGAGGGAGAGGGAGAAACATGTGAGATGAGCAGGAGAGGCAGGAGGGAGTTTTATCAGCCGCAGTAGGGACTCTGATGTTGATTCTAAAGCAACAGGTAATCACTGAAGTACTTAAGCAGGAGGGTGACACAGCCAGATCTCCCATTTCAGAAAGATCACAGTGACCATAGAGGGTGGACAGTAGATTTGAGGTGGCCAAGGGAAGATCCAGGGAGACCTATCGGGAGATGGTTGTTTATGCTGGGACATTTATTGTGGGGTAGAAAGAAGTAGATAGAATAGAGAGGTTTAGAAGGTAAAATGGACAGGACGTGATGGTTTGGATGTGAGAGGTGAGAGGGAAGTCCTGGGGATGAGCCCTAGGCTGCCAGCTTTGTAGCAGTGGACGGAGGTACCATGGCCCGAGACAGGAAATAGTCAAACGTCGTAAGTTCAATCTCAGCATGTTGTACTTGAGGAGACTTTGAACCATCTGAGTGCAGAGGTCAAGAAGCGAGGGGGATATAGGGACAGGACTTTGGAGGACAGGTCTGGACAGGAGATGTGTCCCCGTAAATCATCAACATCCAGGGGTAAATGAAACCATGGCATGGATGAGGCTGCCTAGGGAGGAAAGATAGGCGCAGAAGAGAAGGCCTGGGGTTGACTTTGAGTTAGGATGAGCCTAGAAGGTAAGCAGAGAAGGATGATCTAGAGAGATAGAGAGAAAAGCCAGGAGGGGGAAATGTCATGAAAGCCAAGGGCAGAGTGTTTCCTGAATAAGAGAAGAGGAAGCATAGGGGCTGCTGAAAAGTCCACGAGAAAACGTCCATTGGCTTCAGAAACGCAGAGATCACAGGTGATTTAAACAAGAGCGTCAGGGATGTGATGGGCAAAAGTCAGACTGTAGCTGGTGGAGGACCAAGTGGACACTGAATGTGTAAGTGAACATTCCAGAGGTTTGGCTGTGATAGTTGAAGAGATGGGTGGTTTTGTTCTGTTTTAATGGGAGACAGTTGAGCACCTTTAAATGTCAACGGGAAAGACCCATTCAAATGGAAAAGTAATAGGTTCAAGGAAGAATAATTCATAATGTGAGGTTCCTAAGAACATGGGTGGACCCCCTCAAACGTGCAGGTGGAGGGATAGCCCTTAGGATGGAGAGGGGCCATTCTTTGGGACAACTGGACAGAAGGAGGATAGAATGAGAGCAGATGTGAGTTTGTATGAGGTGGTAGAGGATGAGAATGTTGCTGTCTGTTGCAGAGAAGGAAGGGTGGCTAGTGGGGAGAGAGGATGGGGGAAGAAGTTTATTTTAGAAGGGAGTGATGAGGACAGTGAAGAGACAGAGTGAAGAAAATAGTGAGAGATGACACTATTGGGGCATTTATTAGCTGTGTGACATCGAGCCCATTTTCTTACCTGTAAAATGGGAATAATCACCATGATGCTGATTCCATGGAGTTGTGCCTGGCATGTAGAAAGTGATCAACAAATGTATGCTGCTGTTTGAACTTTTGTTCTCATCATCAGTGGCTAGTACAGTGCTGAACACATAATTGGTTTTAGTGTGAAATTGTCATCAATAATCCCAGGTATTCAGTACCTAAAAATCAGATAGACGTCTCTCCATATGCCACATGTCTCCCTTCCCGTCTGTGAAGCACCAGTCTCTTTCTTCTCTAAGCAGTTGGAAGCTTTTTTGCTACTTAATGCTGAGGGATTTATTTGTATGTGGTGCTTAGCCAGGGCAGATTCTATTAGGAGAGTTAAGCATATGGGCAGGGCACTGGGCCAGGGTGAAGAGAGAAGAGGTTCAATTAATTCAAGAGCCCAGTCTCCTCTGACCTCATTGATCTACAGAGGACAGGGCATCTATGGAAGTCACTCCTTCATTTCTTTTATAACATCCAGTGAAGTCAACTTTGAACTAGGCCTGCACTCTGGGCTGAGATACAGAGATGAATAGGAATGGTTCCTGCCCTTGTGATATTAATTTGACCAGATAAATGTTGTAATGACAGCATTGCGTGCTGGGGAGCTCAGAAGAAAGAGTCCCTAGATGTGCCCAGACTAGGCAGGGAAGGCTTCCCGGAGGAGGTAGTGTTTGAGCTGGAACGTGAAGGTTAACATCTTTGTAGACCAGAAGGGAAATAGACAGGGAGGGAATATCTTTGCTGACAAGAAGGGAAGTCTTCTGGGCCTTCGAGTAACAGTTAGGCCCAGGAGCCTCTGGAGATGGTGGGGGGAATGGAACCTGCGTTTGGTCCAGTAATCAGGAAGTGCCAGGTGACGGGGATGAGGTGAGACCCCGGACAGCAGGCTGGCGTTCTGCCTCCTGGCCTAAGGACCTGGAATTGAACCTGTAGGAGATGTAGAACCACTGTAGATTTTTGGACAGTGGCAGAGTCATTGGTCAGGAGGCGGTGGTCATAGTCTAGGCAAGGCTTGACTCGAGGACAATTTCAGTGATATGGGTCCAAGGTAGAGTCATGCTAGCGGATGAGTGAAATGAAACTAAAAGCCACTGGCATTATGGAAGTCGTGGAAATACGAGGCTGGGGTGTTAGGCCATCTGTGTATATTGAAACTTTCTAGGATGATGGCAGAACCTCAGATGAAAGGGAAACAATTGCTAGAGTCCTCAATGAGTGAAGGAGAGGCAGTGATGGGGTAAAGGATAGAGTAAAGAATAATCAGATATCATGGACCTCAAAGGAATAAGGATATTTGCAAAGTAACAGAAATGAAACACTCTAGACTCTAATTCTGGAAAACAGAAGAGAGTCCTGAAAAGATTGAACTGTTGCTTATTTCCAAGGGGAGGTGGGCACCACAAAACAGGTGGGATGTAATTCCAAGCTCTTGGGCCACTGAGTACCACTGGAGGACACCATACAGCATTACGGATGGGGGTCCACAGGTTCAAGACCTCAGAAATCGGCTGAGTCCTCATGATGGCTCCACGATCCATGATGTTGTCCTTGGTGGAGTCTCTTTCCCAGACCTCTCAGAGAATCATTTCCAACCTCTTTGCTGAGGTCTCGCTGATCTCAGGCATGTCTCTCGCTGAGGCAAAGGAGTTGAGCCAATAGCACCATTCATCTTAGGGGGCTGATAGTTCAGCACCAGGCTTCTCCTGGCAGATGGGTTTCATTGCCAACTCTCTTCTCTGTTGGGCAAACTCTGTACCCAGTGATGTGCTGGGCACATTGGAGGAATCAGAAAAAATACCAGACATGGTCCATGCCCTCAAAGATCTCATAGTCTAAATAGAAAAGCCAGATTGGCACACCGGGAACAGTAAGAGGCAGTAAATGCCTTGTCTGCTTTATTAAGGGGTAGGTGGCTGGGTACAGACAGGCGTATTACACCTGTCTGGTCAAGAGTTGAGAGTGATAGAAAAGAGAGAGTAAGGAATCCAAAATGACCTTCAGATTTTTGACTGGGGGGAGGAGGCCTGGGGAGCGGTGGCACCATTCTGAGAGACAGGAAGTACAACAGGGGAGAGACTTGGAGGGGTGGTGAAGAGCCCTGACTTGAGAGTGGAGAGTTTGCAGCCTTATTTAGGTGGAGGTAGATGCGGAATTCAGCTGCCCTTGTTGATGTGAGTGTACTGAGTGTCAGTGTTTTAACAAAGGGAAAAAAGTTAATGAGGAGGCAAATGAAGACAATGGTAATAGAAGGATAGATCCTCAAAACATTCAAGGGATGAAGTGGATAAGATTTGGTGGTTGAGTGGATTTGAGGGGAGAGCTGGAGAGAGGAGACTGGAATGACTCACAAGTTACTGGGCTCAGGGACTAGGTGGATGGTGGTACCACTAATTAGGAGGAGGAATGCAGGAGGAAAAGCGCTTTGGTGGGGGAAAGAGCAGGTAAAATGATGAGGTCTGTTTGAGACCATTCGAATTAAAGATTCCTGTGGGAGAGCTAAGGATGCAGTGGCTAGGAGCCACTTGGTGGTGCAAGTCAGAAACCCGGGAGTTCAACCTAGTAACATAGCTCTGGGAATCGTCCATGGACAGGTGAGGGCCTAAGGCAGGCATGGTGGGGCAAGGATGGAACCTCGGGAAAGACTCATGTTTATGAGGGGAGTGGTCTAGAGGGGACAGTCTATGAGGGAATAGTCAGGGTGGCATGAGTTGAACGAGAGAGGCAGTATTACGAGTGGTTGATGATGGTTCTTGTAGCTTCTTGTTCCCTTTCTGTCTCAGAGAACATGCCGATCTGCTCTGGGAGAAAATTCTTATTTGAATTTCAGAGCTTTCCTCAATCAGATCATCTCTCCAAATGCTTCCCTACTGGCAGACACATGCTAACTCCATCTTCTGGATTCTTTAGAATCTAAATCAAGATATTTTACTACAATATTTGAGGAGAAAAAGCTGCAGTTTCTTGGAAACAAGCTTTTAGTGGTTTAAGAGAAGAACAACAGAAAGAGGAAACAAGCTAATGCTCCCTTCCCACCCCATCAGCCTTTCTCTCTGAACCATCTGCATGTCTGCTCAGGCTCTCCCCCACCTCACACTTTCCCTTGCTTGGTGAGTTTGAGTAAGTGTGAAGGGCACAGAGATTCGGGGTCTCCATAGACACTAGAAATAGTTCCTTCTTGCCCCTTTCCTCTTTTTACCTCATAAGCCACCGCCTTGGAGTTCCTGGCCTTCTGGACATCCATCCCATCCATCCCTCTACCCAGGACTGACGTTAAGGAGGTATGACTTGCTAGGGCCATGCAGGTTGTCACGGTGTTTATATGCTTCTCAGATGGCAAGTGGCCACTTCGTGGGGTTCCTTGAGTCCCCCACCTCTGGGGCTGCTCTAGCCCCTCCCTTAGGACACCCAGACTCCCCCAGAGTCCAGCCACCAAAGGGATAATGCCCGGCACGGCAGGGACCGCCTCTTGCCGGCTCCCGTGCTGTGGTGGGCATCAGTTCTGACTAGTCTCCATGTGCCCTGCCAGTTGTTCCAGAGTTTTCGCGACCCCCCTTCACCACCTGTCTGTTTTTCCATCCAGCTCTATCTGGAGGCTCAATGTGTGTCAGACACCGAGCCGGGTGCTGGAGATGAAATGGTGGACAAGGCAGACGAGGTCCCTCCCTGGCTTCGTGGGACCTGCAGTCTTGAGCAGGATCTCTCAGTCGAATCCCTATGGACAGTCCTTTGCTGTGGGAGGCTGTTCTGTGTCTTGTTCGGCCTTCAGCGGCGTCCCTGGCTTCTACGCACTAGATGCTAGCGAGCAGCACCCTCTCCCAGCTGCGACAGCCAAAGATATGTGCAGACATTGCCCAGTGTCCCCCTCCGGGAGACAAAATACCCCCACCCCCACGGAGAGAATAAAAAGTATCCTCAAACAACTGATCACAAAAATAAAAATACGATTACTAAATATAAAGATGCTCTTAAAAAAAAAAAAGTGAGCATGTACCATCCAGAGAATGAAAGGAGACTTATTTTAGGTTCAGTTCTGAAGCAAGGCTTCCTGGGTGAAGTACCCTAAAGCAGAAGCCTGTGGGACGAGAAGGAGCCGGTAACATGAGGAATGATGGACTGAACATTCCTGGCAAGAGAAGATCCCAACACCAGAAAGGGCCTTGGCTATTTGAAGATCAGAAAGAAGTCCCGTTGGCCGGGGCCGAGGGACCAAAGGGAGAAGCGGTACAAGCTGAGACTGGAAAAGTAGGTAGGGGCCAGGTTTATGTAGGGCCTCGTAAACAGTGCTGTTTTAAGAGTAATCCAAATATTTGTGCCATGTTGTAAGAAGGAAAGAGATATGCACAGATTGATGTGTGAGGCAGGTCGTCTGTCTGCTAAGTGGCTGCCAGTTGGGAAGAACTAAATGGGCCAGGAGACTGAGGGTAGCCTAGAGCTTGGCGGTGGGGACAGGGAGATGCAGATGGATTTGAGGTTTGCCCCCCTCATTCATGATGTCTCACATACTACGGTCATACCCAAGGGTTGGCAGTACGGGTACTGGTCATACCCAAGGGTTTGGTCATACCCAAGGTTATACCCAAGGGTTTTTGGTCACACCCAAGGGTTGGCCGCACTGGTACTGGGACCACCTTTACCTTCTTCAGTAACATTTATTGGGTGCCCACTGTCTGCCCAACCTGTAAGACACTGACCCAGGCAGCTCCAAGTCTAGTAGGGACATGGACACAGTGTGCTCAGACTCGAGAAGTGCTGTGGACGGGAGCTAATCCGGCCTGGGAGAGGGGGAGGGTCAGGGAAAACTGGAGGAAGTGACACCTCAACCGAGTGATCAAAAAATCAGTTCCTCAAGTGACGTGGAGGAGAACGGGCATGCCGGACCTAGCACAACCGAGCAGAGACCCAGAGCGTGCACACAGCACGGCAGGGCAGAGACAGGTGGGAGAGGAGGCTGGAGGGACTGGCAAGGGCCAGACCATGACAGTAAATGCAACCTTTGGGTCTCAAGGGACAACTGACAGTAAGGTGAACACAGGAGCGGATGGAGGTGTGGTCTCGTCTCCTGCAGGGCATCCCCTCCCCTCTTGCTACCAGAGGGTCTTTTCAAAGCCTAGAAGTGCTGAAGGCCTCTGTGTGTTCCCCTCCTCTTGTGTGTCCCCCAAGGTTCCACACAATGCTCCTGGGTGTCCTCATCCCACTCCACCTCTGGGCACCAAGGGACAAGCACTTTCCCGGACTGCCACCCTCCACCCTGCATTACACACGCTGCTCCCTAAATTCTGAACGGAAATCCGAAACAGAGAGAACACTGGATGGTTCTCACGGTGAAAGCAATTCATATCAACTGAACTGTTTCATATAAGAAGGGATTTCTCCAGCAAACCAGCAGTCACATAAAATGATGTAGAAACATTTTACATGACAAGATAGTCACGATCTATTGCTAAATTATAAAATGGCATGAATCTGAGACTCCAGTGAGCATGTGTGTGTGTGTGTGGGGGGATGACAAAGTGTTACCAGCGCTTATCTCCCAGTGGATGGAGTCACAGGATTTTAACTTACCTATTTTTAAAAATTTTCTAATACGCATTTAGGACTTTCATGATGAGACACAACGTACAAAGCTCCTCTAGGGGTCTGGTTGGCAGTGTTCCCAAGAGTCATTGACCTCTAGCTGGTGACCCTGACTGCTCTTTGGAGACACTCAGTATCTTTCTCCAGGAGGACTGCAAGCAAGACGAATTCATTAAGTGCTTTCAGTCCCGAAGATGACAGGAGCCAGGAAGGCATAAAGTCTTGTTACTACAACAGCCAGCCGACAGCCCAGCCGGTAGCCTTGATGTCTGTGTGTTTATTTATTAACAGGACTTTATGTATCCATCCTCTGCAAGCTCCAGGAGCTTCCCAGCTGACTTTGATACAGATCATATTCTCAAAATGGTGCAGCCCATCAGACAGAATAAAGACAGGGCTGGCTCATGACAGGATTAAAACCAAAAGCACACTGTCCTAGGAAGCAAAATAAACCTGAAAGGATATTGACGGGTGTTGGTGAGGTGTTAGGAGAACAGAGTATGGGAGGAACGTGCTCGATTCTTGGGTCACTTTCTTTAACGTAACAGTTATCAAATACATTTTCCCATGCCAAGCACGGAGTCTGTTACTATATACATTTCCCCCCCTTTAAACCTCAGGACAATTCTTCCAACAGTCCCTGTTTGGAACTGTTGAAATAGGCTCAGAGGGAATAAGTAACTAGTTAACGACAGCTTAGGTTTTAACATAGCTGTTTTTTTTTTTTTTTCACTGAACCCCACCCCAGCCTACACCTCCCTGCTCGACGGATACTGCTTAAAGGCAGGGAATTTTAAAGCTTGGAAAATGTCCCATTGACTTTGGCTTAGAAGTTACTCAGCATTGAGTAGATGCCAAATGCTCTTGTTGAATGGATGGATGGATGGATGGATGGACAAAAGAGAATGATTTTTGAAAGGCCATATAATCACATAAAGACAGACATAATCGCATTAGAAACCTATGGCGTAGATAGTTGCTACAAATGAACGTGGCCAGGATTCAGTAGTACTTTCTGTTGCTTCCTTAAGAGTTATGAGATATGGCTATAATGGGAGTAAACCTCAGGAGAGTCATTTCTCGAGTGCTGGAGAGAACTGGGATCATGCTGGGTATGTGGGACAGGCAGGGCTGTCACGGTTGGGGGGAGGAGAGGTGCTAGCCTGGTCGAGTTCCCTTGCCCAAAGCTAGATGTTTGCACATTGGTTACCAAGGTCCTCCTGTGACCTAGCACTTTGCCCGTGCCTGATCTATTCTCATGGACCGAGGAGCAAGGAGGCCCAAACAGCGAGCCTTCCTGGGCCACTTGTGAGAGAAATGCTTTATTTTCTTTTTTTTCAAGGTTGTAGCAAACGGACAGCCTTCCCTGGGCTCACATGAAGAGCTGTTCTTCTCCACGTGTGCTGCTCAGGGATTGGTTATTGGCTCAGCAAGGAGAGATTGAGGAGGAAAGCTGTGATTCACCTCTCTTCTCTCCTTATTCATTTTCGTTGCTGTGCAGAGAAAAAGCTCACATATTCCTTGTTCCGGCTCTGCATTCGGCAGCCAGCAAAGGAGTGAAGGCCACGGCGTCCACACTTCTGTCGGGGCCGAGAAGAGAAATGCTTTGGGCAACATGTTGGTCTTTATCTTCCAGGAGCTCAGTTTCCTTGAAAAGAGAATACACAGCACCTGTAAGATTCCAGAGCATGGCCACTGAATTACGAAAATCTGAGAGCGAAGGGGCTGCAGGACACAGGGCTGGCTAGTTTCTACTTCTGAGAAACGAGGCCATTGGGATGGATTCTTTTTTCCTCTTCTGCTCTAAGAACGTGCGATTCTCCAGTCCAAGACTGATAAGGTTAATCAACAAAGACCCGTAGGCACTGTCTTCTTAGGGAGAGCAGAGAACTTAGAGACCTGCATCTCAGCCCCAGTGGAGATCTCTGGTGGTAGGCTGGGGCAAGTCCCATTTTACAGATGTGGAAACTGAAAGCCAGACCAACCCCTTCCCCCACCTTCCCCCAAAAGGCAGGGGAGTCCCAATGCATGGACCTCTGCAAAGGCCGCAAGACAGCTGCCTTCCCTTGACGGAGAAGAGGTGCTTTCCCAGAGGCCTCAGGCAGGTGTGTGGAGTCTGCATTCCTCTCTCTCAGAGCCTCACTCAGACTTTGCCCCTGGTGCTTCCTCGCCAGCCCCATCCACTTTGGGTTGGGGAACCACTTTGAAAAATTATTTCTAAAAGATCACACACACACACACACACACGCTGAGTGAGCTCTTTGTATTTTATAATGGAAATCATAAACGGCTCTCAGGCTAAATGAAACCTGAACCAATCAAACAACTTTCCCAGGGGCTCAAAAGAAACAAGATTCACAGAACTGGCTGGCGGTATGGCAGAAAATAGAGCTGATGGAGAGACGCCCATGTGGGTGTGGGGTGACCTTGACAAGGGAGACACAAGGCAGTATTTTTATCTGCCTTTCTTTCCTCAGGACACTGATGCTGTCCCACGCGCCAGCACCAGGCTCTGTTTCATCTCCTGACACCTGGGCAGAAGGGATGGGGAAGGCCGCAAGGCAGATAAGAGTATACCCATTGGAGGAGCAGGGAGACCAAGCCGTAGATGCAGACTGAGCCCTGTGTAGAGTCGTATGGACAGGCTTTGGGGTTCCCCATATAGAAACAGTTTGCCCAGACTCTGATTCAGAGTTCCAGCGCTTGAATTCTAGAATCTCGAGGATTTCCTCAGAGAGAGAGAGAGCACGCACAAGCAGGGGGAACGGTAGGCAGAGGGAGAAGCAGTCTTCCTGCTGAGCAGGGAGCCTGATGCAGGACTCCAACCCAGGACCCCAGGATCATGACCTGAGCCGAAGGCAGACGCTTAAGCGACTGAATCACTCAGGCGTCCCTCAGTATCCCCAAATTTAAATGCACTTTGCCCGCCGTAGCAACTCCTTCTGTGTCCCCCGCCCCCTCCCTCCTCTCCCCCCCACCATGGGGACAGCTGCAGCTGGTGGAGGCTGTTTCGATCAGGCCTCGGAGTGGATGCTGCTCTACTTCTCTGCCTGGTGGCAGGGGAGGTGGGGTGTGATGTCTCCGTGCGGTCACCCTCAGACCTGACCGTGCACACCCATCACCAGGGGATCTTGTTAAATCTTGTTCAGTGTGGATTCTGAGTCATCAGGCCCGAGATCCTGCATCTGTCACAAGCTCCGGGTGAAGCTGCTGGCCCGGGGCCCGCGCCCGCGCCGTGAGAGCAAGGCCACGCTGCGTGTCAGCCTAGGTGAGCCCGAGCAAAAGCCTGTGGGATTCATGCCCATGAGAAGTTCCTAAGATTAGAGCATTAGGACGCTGGGGTGGGCGGGGGGTGGGCGGGGGGCGGGGGTTGCTTAGATGAGCTCGGCAGGTGCGCGAGGAGAGCCGCTCGCGAGTGGGGAAGCCAGCAGGGCGCCCAACCCCCAAGCGGGTGTGCACATCTGTAGGGACGAGTAGTCGCCGGTAGTTAAAGCACTGGTTAAGGAAATACGCGTTGGGAATAATTTTTTGCTTATTTTAAATACCAGAGCTGGTTCAACACTTAGAGCTTTAATCCTCTTGTTCTCACTTGTGTCCTGGATTTGCTGTCTGGAACGGTAGACAAAGGGGTGTGGTGCCCCACCCGTGCCCAGAAGTCACACGTGGAGAGTGTGGCGGGCCGGAGGGTGACTGCGGAAAGTGACTTCAGAACTGCCGGAAGAGCCCCAAGGCCCCGGACAAAGCCGGGCCTCCAGTTCCCCAGCCGACACTTACCCGCAGTGACATTGCTGGGGGGGCGGGGGGGCGGCGCTAATACTTCCTCAGCCACCTAGACCCTGACCTGTATGAGCCACCTGGCCCTTAGGCCTCCCGTTGTGATGGATGGACCCAACTCTCCCAAATAATCCGAGTACCCCCGAGAGCATGACCGGTGCGCCCTCACGTCCGAGACACGGTTATTCCTTTTTCACAGCCTTGCACGGAGTCCTCTGTGCCGTCCGCTCTCCCGGCAGTCTTCCCTCAGACACTCAGACAACCCGTGGCGGGCACCAAGATGATGTTACGGTCCAGTGCGGGGAATCTGGTCTCTGCTCTCCGGCTTGCACTGATTCCCGGGGAGCCTTCCCCGGAGATGTAGCCGACATGCTGCTGGCCCTCCAGTTCTGCCTCCTGCCGCCTGGATTCCCTTAGGCCAGGCTTGCGCGAATCTGAAAAATAGCTTTATGCTAATGTGCACTAAAAGCACTCTGCAGACCCGGGTGTCCTGGGAAGAGATTCGGGGTCTCGGTATTGCCAGCTCCCTGCCCCCCTCCCGCACCCCCCTCCCCGCGCCCGCTGTCAGCATCCACGCACTTCTAATCTCCCCCATGCCTGCCCAGTGTACTACACATTTGTATCTGTCACTTCGGATCCCCCCGCATGGCTGCTCCCGGCCAACTGGGCTTTCTCCTTTCTTCCCAGAATGTTCCCGGAGGACAGCCCAGGCCCAGATAAAGGCTTTCGCTTTCCTTTGTTTCTCTGACTTGGCAACCCCCCACCCACCGCTTGCCTCGAACAAGTACCTTACAGAGCCTGCCCAGCCCCCCCCCCGCCCCCGCCCCCGTCGCCCCTGCCTGCAGCTGTTGGGGTGCAGCCTCCTGTTTCCAGGGTGGGGGGGTGTTAGGCAAAAGTAGGGGAGGTTCCAAACACGGCTTCCCTCCCACCTCACTCTCTGAAGGAGCGTATGGTGTCCTGAGGCACCTCCCAGCACAGAGCAGAGTGAGGTCTCAGAATTTATGATGTCCCCCCAGTTCCTACAGCTACGATGGACCCCAGAATTTTTTTGTGTGTTTTTAATTGTGGTGAAAGACATAACATAACCTTCACTCTCCTAACCATTGTTGAGTATGCAGTTCAGTAGGGTTCAGTGTATTCACATCGGTGTGCAACAGATCTCTAGACTTTTCTCAGCAGGCAGCACTTATATTCTATACCCACTCAACACTAAGTCACCTCCTCCCTTCCCCCAGCCCTTGGCAACCACCTTTCTACTTTTTATGATTTTTGACTACGTTAGATCCTTACATGAACGGAATCATGCAGTATCTGCCCTTTTGCAACTGGCTTATTTCACTTCGTATAATGTCCTCGAGGTTCAGTCATGTTGTGGTATGTGAAAGATAAAGATAAAAAAAAGGATTTTTTAAGGCTGCATAATATTCCAGTGCATGTGCGTGCGTGCGTGCACACACTGTTCTTTATTCATTCATCTGCCCACAGACATTTGGGCTGCTTCCTCCGTTTTTTTAACCCCTTAATTTGCAACTAGTCACCCACATAGAGTGACTTGCCTGAGACCACACAGCCGATCAGATGTGCGTTTGCTCAGGATTTTACGTTGTCTCCTGGGTCCTGGCATCAGCATGTGGGGGGCTCTGGTCCAACCTGAGTGTACTAGGGCAGGCCCTCCGAGGATCTGACAGGCCACAGAGGCACGTGATGACATGCAGCCAGGTCCTGATGTCTGCATGCCTGTGAGAACACCCAGCTTTGGCTTTGGTGTGGTCAGATGCTCTATGTGTATGGACGCTGGATTTTTTTAAACCAAATGATGCAACTATTACTAATTTGTTTAGGTCTGCAAACGATATTGTGTTACAGGTTTTTAAAAGAGCTACTCTTAAAAATGCATACCACAATGTTTATGAAATTAAACATATGGGATCTAGGATACGCTTCAAAATAATCAGTGGGAGATTTGGATGAAACAAGGCTGAGGCTCATTATACCACCCTGTCTACTTTTGTATAGGTTTTCAGTTTTCTATAATAAAAAGTTTTTCATCTTCAAAATTAAAAAAAAATCTTACATTTGGATAGGGCCACACTTGTCCACTCCCCAGGAACTTAGCAGATTATTGCTGAAGTGGGAGCAGCTGGGGCCATGATCAATGGTATGTGATAGAGAATAAAACACCACCGCCTCTGGGCTGGGTGAAAACAAGCACACAGAAAGCCTCGCAGGCTGTGGGGTGGCCAGAGGCACGAAGGGCTCAGCTTTCTCTACTGCAGCAGTGCAGGCCCCGGGCTCAGGCCTTCCTGCTTGGACCCGGGGAGCTTCTCCGCCAGACCGTCCTGTGCCCCGTCCCCGGCTTCCTAACTGATGTCTGTTTGGCCGCAGTAGGAAGTAAATATGTTTTTTCACTTATGTATGTGTTCAGTCTTCCATCCCTCATTCCTTCCCATAGATCCTGTCACCCAGCCCTGCTCCATAAAAACGCAGAATAGTCTCCCCTCTGCCCGCGTCATCAGCTCTCCATTCACCCCCCTCTCCCTAGAGCCTCAGCACCGTCCCCACAGCCACCCATGTATACCACCGAGTCCCAGATCCTCAGGAGTCTCCTTGACCTCTGTGCCTCCTGGAGGCTGATCACATCCTCTTCTCTCAGATGCTCTCTTCAGGCTCCCTGGCTCCGCGTCAGCCTTGCCTTCCGTCCTTGTCCACCCTTTCTGACTCATCTGCTGGCACGGCCCCACCTTCCCAGCCTCCGAAAGCAAGTTTGCTTGAGACTCTGTCCTCTGCCCACACCATCTACGCAGCTGCTCCCAAAGACCCCTCTCAGTGGCAGAGGGCTCCCGGGTCTCCATGCCAACCATCTCTCTTGCTCTTAGTTAGTATTTCAACTTTGCCAAATGAGGCCAAACTCCACTACTCCCCTCCGAATGGCAACTCCTCCAGAGTTTCTCTTTCTGGTCCCATTACTGCCATTCTCTGTGCCCTCCCACATGCGGCACCTTCCGTGGCTCACCTCTGTCTGTTCGTAAGTCCTATCACTTCCCCTGTCCCTGAGGTTCCCCCATCCCTCTCCTCTGAGTTCCTCTCACCTGTCCTTCGCTTAGCAGAAGCCATTTGTTCTCCTCTCTCCTGCCCTAGATCCTATTTCCAGTCTTTATGCTTCCAGTCCACTGTTCACACTCCAGGTTCTCAAGGTGCGGTCTGGACTAAACAGCTTCAGTGTCACCTGGGAATGCATACTCTCAGGCTTCATTCTAGACCTGCTGGTTTGGAAACTCTGGCTAGAGCCCAGCAGTCTGTGCGGGGAGGTTCTGATATATGCTAAAGTTGGAAAAGCGCTGCCCTAAAACCCACCACTAAACAAGTTTCTCCTCTGCTTAAAAACCTAAAACACTTCGTTTACTTAGGATTGGTTTCCGCTGGAGGTAACAACTGATAAAGTGGCTTGAACAAGATAGAAATCAATTTCTCGCCCAAAAGAAGTCTGGCCATGGGCCGTGCAGAGCTGCTCTAGCAACTCCATGGTGTCATCAAGAACACCCAGCTTCCTAGCTTTCTGTTTTGCTCCTGGAACATGACCCTCTCGTCATCAAGTTTCCTCATGATTCAAGATGGCTGCTAGTGCTCCAGCTATCACATCTTCCCACAGATAGCATCAGATCCCACAGGTTAAGGGCTTAGTCCTACAAGACTGTCCTCCCTACAACTTCAGACGCCAGTTGCAAGTCCATGTTATCACCTGTGCTTTTGTAGATTGGGGGTTCTGTCAACCTCCTTTTGTTCAATTTGCTAGAGCAGCTCACAGATTTCAGAAAAATATTTTACTCACTAGATGACTGGTTTATTATAAAGGATATTAAAGGATACGAATCGCCAGCCAGATTAAGAGATACAGAGGCAAGGTGTGGGGGAAGGGCTCAGAGCTTCCATGGCCCCTCTGCACCCACCACTCTCCCCAACCTCCACAGGCTCATCAGTCTGAAAGCCCTCAGAACCCCTCTCCCAGGAAGTTGGAATGAAAGTTCCAGTCCTCTAATCCCAGGGTTAGTTCCCCTGGCAGCCAGCCCCCATCCTTTGGTTACCTAGGGGCTTTCCAGAAGTTACCCTATGAACATAACAAAAGACACCTTTATTGCTTTCAAGATTTAAGAAATCTCAAGAGTTTAGGAGCTCTGTGCCAGGAATTGGATGAAGACCAAATTTACATTTCTTGTCATAAATCACAATATCACACATCCTAATACAGACCAGGAGGAACAGCAGAAGAGCCAAAAGGACTCTTACAGCCCAGTCGGCTTCCAAGCTTTAAGCAACCTTCCCGCGAGACCCAAATAACTCTTCCACTTAAGTCCGGCTGGTCAGAATATGGTCATATAGCCACACGAGATTCGAGGGAAGCTGGGAAATGCAGGTTTTGTTCTGGGTGGCAGAATGTCCAGCTGAACATTGAGGTTCCCTCAAAAGATTATATCCCATATGATTCCATTTTTGTAACATCCTCGAAACGGCAAACTTACAGAAATGGATAACAGATTCACGGTGGCCAGGAGTTGGAGCATGGGGAGAGAGGGAGATGATGTGGGCTGTCAGAGGGTAGCTCCAGGGATCCTTGTCACGGAACTGTTCTGTATCCTGACTGTGGTGGTGGTCACGCGTATCTGTACACATAATAACATTGCAGAGAAGGAAATATACATAGGCAAACATGCATGGATTCAAATAAAACTGGTGAAATCTGCACGTCACTGGATTGTGTGAATGTCAGTTTCCTGGTGTGATGATGCTCTATCGTTTTGCCAGATGTTACCATTGGGGGAAACTGGGTAAAGGGTATATGTGATCTCTGTTATTTCCTTACAAACTAACGGCATGTACATCTACATTTTTATTTTATTTTATTTTTTTAAAGATTTTAAAATTTTTATTTATTTGACAGAGAGAGAGACGGCGAGAGAGGGAACACAAGCAGGGGGAGAGGGAGAGGGAGAAGCAGACTTCCCGCGGAGCAGGGAGCCCGATGTGGGGCTCGATCCCGGAACTCCAGGATCAGGACCTGAGCCGAAGGCAGACGCTTAACCAACTGAGCCACCCAGGCGCCCCTACATTTTTTTTTTAAATTGAAGAAACAAAAACAGAGTTGAGGTTCTATTACTAATAAGGAAAGGGAGGTGTTATAAGCAGCTAGTGGTTTGCGCCATAAACCTAACCCAGTGTCCTGCTGTAAACAGTACCAGTTTATTAGCAAAATTAAAACCTTTAAGATCCCGCGGTATGGTACCTCCTGAGCAGCCCATACCTTGCCAGTGTAGAGGAAGAAAGACTCCTTTTTTTGGTTCGTTTGTTTGTTAGGTCTTTTATTTATTTATTTCTCCAAATCTTTATTCAAATTCTAGTTAACATATAGTGTAATATTGGTTTCAGGTGTAGAATTTAGTGATTCATCACTTACATACAACACCCAATGCTCATCATAACATGTGCCCTCCTTAATGCTCATTACCCATTTAACCCATCTCCCGCCCACCTCCCTCCATCAACCCTTGGTTTGTTCTCTATCATTAAGAGTCTCTTATGGTTTGCTTCCCTCTTTCCTTTTCTTCCTTCCCATATGTTCATCTGTCTTGTTTCCTAAATTCCATGTAAGTGAAATCATATGGTATTTGTCTTTCTCTGACTGATTTATTTCACTTAGCATAAATGTATGCTTCTGGCTCCATCCGTGTCCTTGCAAAGGGCAAGATTTCATTCTTTTTGGCGGCCGAATAGTATTCCATTGTGTATATATAGCACATCTTCTTTATCCATTCATCACCCGATGGACGCTTGGGCTCTTTTGATAGTTTGGCTATTGTTGATAAAGCTGCTATAAACATCGAGATGTATATACTAGTTCCAATCAGTATTTTTGTATCCCTCAGGTAAATACCTAGTAGCGCAATTGCTGGGTCATAGGGTAGTTCTATTTTTAACTTTTTGAGGACCCTCCATACTGTTTTCCAGAGTGGCCGCACCAGTTTGCATCCACCAACAGTGTAGGAGGGTTCCCTTTCTACAAAACCTCACCAACACCTGTTGTTTCCTGACTTGTTAATTTTGGCTATTCGGACAGGTGTGATGTGGTATCTCATCATGGATTTGATTTGTGTTTCCCTGATGATGAGTGATGTTGAGCATCAGAAAGACTCTTCTGTAGTCCTTGGTTCAATAACTGGGTCTATGAAGGAAATTGACAACAAGCAGATTAACAAGAGAAAAGGCATACAAATTTATTAATTTTTAATATTATGTGTATGGGGGCATCACAGAGAAAAACAAGTGAATACTCCAAAAGGCAGTGAGATTTAAGAGCTTATATACGGTCTTAATGGGAAAGGGGAAGAGGAATGGGGAACTTAGGGGAGAGTAAATGATTTTGAGGAAAGACGAATGGGCCCTTAGAAGAATAGAAGGTGTGGGAGTTCGTGACAGAGTTCGTCTGCATGTGGTGTGGGCTTTTAGTTTCCTGTCCTGTGATGAGTCTGTCTTTCCTGGTTGAGGAAACTCTCTGGAAGAGGATTTACGATCGTCGAGTTCCTGTTGGATGGTCTGTCTTGAGGCAGGTAAGGGGAGTTCAGGGAAAGCTCCTCCGTGCGCTTGCTGTTTTCCAAGTGCCTTTGGCTCAAAATAATCAATATACCAGAGTGGCATATTTTGAGATGGTTTATCCTGAACGCCTTCAGCAGGTCAGTGTTTGCCTCTAGAGGGCAGGCCCCACAGGTGTAAACAGTATTCGGGAAGCATTTCCCTCTTCACCCATAGGGTCCTGCATAGAGCCAATGAAACAGATTTTTCTACCCTCCAGAAGTTTCCATTCTGGGAAAGCACCAAGATTCTTAGGTGTGGTGCCACATGAAAATGCAATGAATGTGAAGAAAGAGAGTGAGAATGGCCTTTTCTAAAGGAAAGGGGCCGTGAGCCCGTGAGCAGAGAGGGGCTGTTTCCATCCGTATGTTGCTGTAGGGACCGCAGTGAGGGGAGACGCACTGGGCACATTCTAACGTAACTTTAAAGAATTCTGTCTTGTCATCTTCCTCCATCTTCCGGGGCTCCTTCCTTAAGGCACTGCCCAGCACCAGCTGCTTCCTCACCCCTGGGCGGCTCTGCTGAACTTGACTGTGGCCCCATAGGAAGGAATTAAACCGCCTGCCAGGAGCTTCTGCTCAACCAGAATCTGCCCAGAGGCATTTCCTAGCAGCTTTCTGAGCTGCTCCACAAGGAGCCAAGGGAGGTGCTGAGGTGGGCTGGGGAAGGAGGGCCCAGGGCCCGGAGGGCCGCCCCCCAGGGAGGGGTGCCTCGGTGGCAGAAAGATGGTGAAGAGAGAGGGGGGCGGGCATCTGGGGAAAGAATAAAGGGGTGCAGGCACAGACCTGGGGGAGTGAGGGGGAGAGTCAGGCAGAGCCAGCATGGATGGAGAAGAGGGCAGCCCACCTGGCACAGCAACGGCCCTGAGGGACAAGCGCGTTGTGGGGCAGGGGCTGCCCGCTGGGGGCGCTGCTGGCTGCCAGGCTTCCTGGGCCTCTTGAACCCATGGACTCACGGTGGCGGGGGCGGGGGGGGGCGGTTCAGCGGTGGGCCTTGGGGGTTCCATGAATTCCCTGTAGGCAGAATTCTGTATGTGCTTTTTTTCTTCAAGGAGAGTGTCCTTGGCTTACGTCAGATTCTCAAAGGGATCCATACACCCCAAAAGCTGAGACTGATACCCAATGACATAAAGAAAGGGAGATTTGAAGGAGGCGTGGTAAGGGAGGTGTAGGTAAGGGCCAGGTAGAGCAGAGAAGTAGCCAGACTGGAAAAGCCTGTGAGAAAGCATTTCGCTGTGGCCTGTAGGCTGAGTTGGTAGAAGCAACACTGATTCCCTGCTCTCCCCACCCCCCGCCAACCAGTACTCCGTGCAGTGAGATGGCCTGACCTGCTCTCAGTCCGGGCTGAAGTCACCGCCAGGGCAGCCTCTTTCCACTCCCAGGTCCTGGAGGAGCCCTTCTCCTAATGACGCCTGCCCTCAAGCTCAGGGAGATCTTCCCTGAGCCCCTAGACCTGTGTGTTCCTGTAGCCCCCTGTGCTCCCCAATCAGAGCCCCAGCACACGTAATTGTGCTGGTGCCTCTGTTTCCCTGTGCAGGGAGCCCTGCCTGTCCTGTCCACACTGCAGCCCACTGCTCTCCTGGCCCAGTGCCTGGCACCGGAGACATGCTCAATAGCCAATAAATACTAATTCAGTGGATGGACGGATACACATATAAAAGAGTGTGCTGTCTTCTGGGTGAGGGCACGACACCCAGGGAATAGTTTGAGGGCCCTCAGAAAAATAGCTGAAGCTGACCTATAATCCAGTGGGAAAGAATAGGATAAAGATGCACCTGACTTTGTGAAGGAACCCGCTGGAGATTAATCCTAATTCTACCCACAACATATACCCCGTGGGGTCCTGGACAGGCAAGATTTATTCTCATAATTTTTTGCTATAAATTCAGAAGCGGATGAGGCTGAATGACTTGATGGGGGTCGAGGGTGGGGGACATTAGGGAAATAGTCACGTACGAGGTTCAGTGAGTGATGGATTCAAAATACAGAGCCGACACTTAACTTGTGGTCTAGTCAACCAGTCCACCTGTTAGGAGCCCTAAGTGTGGGCTGAAGAGATAAAGGCAGTGTAAACCCCAGGTAGGAATCACAGGAAAGAGAAATGACCTACAATGACCCTAATGTTCTTTTATGGCTGCACGCCCCTCAGCTCTGCTATGGGAGGGAGTATATGCGTGTGGGCCCTGACCAAGCTTTCTGCTGCCCCGAGGATGTCAGCCCTACCCTCTGTTCCCTCGATTGCCACATGGTAAAATGGCCTTTCATGGGCACCATTGGTGATCTAACCTCCAAGGGTTTCTGTTTTCTTTATTGAAGTGAAATTCACATAACATAAAATAGCCACTTTAAAGTGTGAAATTCAGTGGCATTT
This sequence comes from Halichoerus grypus, assembly GCF_964656455.1. NCBI lineage: Eukaryota > Metazoa > Chordata > Mammalia > Carnivora > Phocidae > Halichoerus > Halichoerus grypus. Next base: position 108,852,812 of record NC_135718.1, read on the forward strand.
TGTACATTCAGTGTTGTGCAATCACTTCTGTTTAGTTTCCATCACTCCCAAGTAAAGCCACAGGGGCGCCTGGGTGGCTCAGTCAGTTAAGCGTCTGCCTTTGGCTCAGGTCATGGTCCCGGGTTCCTGGGATCAAACCCCACGTTGGGCTCCCTGCTCAGTGGGGAGTCTGTTTCTCTCTCTCTCTCACTCTGCCCCTCTCCACTGCTCATTCTCCCTCCCTCTCTCTCTCAAATAAATAAATAAAATCTTAAAAAAAAAAAAAAAAGTAAAGCCCCAGACCTGTTAAGCAGTTTCTTCCCAATCGGCATCCTGTGTCTATGGATTTGCCTATTCTGGAAATTTCGTATCAGTGGAGTCATGCAGTATGTGAACTTTTGTGTCTGGCTTTTTTTTCCCACTTAACGTAATGTTTTTGAGGTTTATCCCTATTGTAGCATGTATCAGAATGTCATTTCTTTTTATGGCTGAATAGTATTCCATTACATGTATATACCAGAATTTTTTATCCAGTCATCCATTGATGAACATTTGGGCTGCCTTCACCTTTTGGCTACTGTGAATAGTGATTCTGAGAACGTGCATGCACATGTATTTGTGTGACTACCTGCTTTTCATTCTTCTGGGTGTACACCTAGTGATGGAAACCTTCAAGTTTTTGCCCCAGAATTTAACCATGAATTTAAATTCTGCTGGCAAAAGCCCATCAGAAGCTCAGCAAGGAGAAATATTACTCATGACAGGTTCTTAAACTTCAGGTTTTTTGATGCAAAACCCTTTTGTCAAACAGCTGACCCCAAACTCTAAGACAGTAAACAGAGAAGCAGAAGTGCTTTGGGTGAGGCGGAGGAGGAGGCCAGAAGCGCCGTGAGGTCAGCCTCCACACACCGCCCCCCACCCCCATCCGCCCCCGAAGATGTGAGGCGGCTCCCCAGATCTCCCAAGCTCTGGGCAGCAGCTATCAGAACCCCTGTTCTCAACATGCCCTAAGCTCCAGGTCAGGCTCGCCTGGCAGGGCTGAAGATTTGAATGCTACCAACTTCGGGTACGCTTTCTTTCAGAGATTGGTCTTGGGTCTTAGGCCCTCAGACTATCCTGGGAGATTCAATAAGAAGCTGCTTTTTAAAATATATGTGACGGGAGCGCCTGGGTGGCTCAGTCTTTAAGCGTCTGCCTTTGGCTCAGGTCATGATCCCTGGGTCCTGGGTTCGAGCCCTGCATCGGGCTCCCTGCTTGGCGGAGAGTCTGCTTCTCCCTCCCCCACTCTCCCTGCTTGTGTTTCCTCTCTCACTGTCTCTCTGTCAAATAAATAAATAAAAATCTTTAAAAAATAAAATAAAATATATGTGACGATGTAGTGACAACTTTCTCCTGTAGCTCTCAGCCTCCCCCTTTAAGAGGATTCCTCTCAAGGCTTAGTGGAATGAAAAACTAAGCTCCTCTTAAACTGGGATTTGTTGTAACTGACCCTATTTCCCTTTTTGCTTTGGTGGCTAAGAAGCTCAGAGTTAACTTTGCAGCCCACATCCCGCAGTTCAGAATACCAGCTTACAACTGGCCACATGTTGCTAAGAGACCCTCCTTGCTGTCCTTATCTACTTAATTTTTACCCTACTGAATGATCTATATTTCTGAAGCACCTAAAATTCTTTTTGGGTGGGGGTAAGATATAAAGAACTGTTTTCTCATCTTGGCAGTCTTGAGTATACACGGCCTTCCACTGTGAACTCAGAGTACAGAATCCCAGTCGGCCCAGATAAGATCACGAGTCGGTCAGAGCAGCCTCCTCACACACTGCTGGCCCGGGTTCCAGAAGGGAGACAGTGCCCAGGACAGATCAGGTGAAGCTGGGTGGTCCCAAGGCCTTATATATTCATTATCAGCTTCACTTCAACCGACCGTCTGCACCTGTGAACAGCATTTATGGAATAAAAGACAACCTGAGGATGATCTCAGGCCACGAGGAATTCCAGAGGGCGAGACACTATGTGCATAAAAGACGGTGGTTAAGGGGAAGAAGAGATTTTTCTGACCATGGGATCTGAAAAAAATGAAGATATGATCTGGGTTTTCTGACAAGTGGTGGGAAGGACAGTAGCATTCCAGGCAGGGGAAATGGCTTGCGCAAAGGCTTATAGACAGATGTAGGGGAAGGTACACAGATCAGTGTAGCTAGACTCACAAGCTGTAAACTTGTGAAAAAGACCTGCAGGGGTATGCAGTTAACACATGTGTATAAGGCTGCATATGTGTGTCTGTGTGTGTGTAAGGTGCTCGGGGCCAGGCACCACCAACCCCCCCCAGCAACACTTTCCTTTCAAACACTGTGGGGCACAACAGACCGGCTAGCCAGGTGCACGCTTGATGGCTGTGCGTCTCAGGCTCTGAGCTAGAGTCCCCCGGCCTGGGAATGAGGTTCAAAAGGAGATGTAAGACTGACCCAGGAGGGCAGCGAATGTTTAGCAGAGGTGGGAAGAGCCTTTAGAAGTTTTAGGCAGGAGAGCAGCGTAGTTGTATTTTAGAAAGTAGCTTTCAAAACTGAATGCTATCAACAGCTACTCACATATTGAAGAATGATATAAAATATTAACAGGAATTATCCTAGGTATTAGGAATCTAGGTGTTTTTCATATTTCCTTATACTTTTAAAAAATCTTTACTAATGTTTATATTATTAGAAAAGGAATTAATAAAAGTTATATCAAAATAAACATTTAAAATATTTTATACTGGCAATAGTCTGCAAGGGGTCACAAAGCTCTGAACCAGGGTATTGGTAGCAGGAGTAGAAAGGGGTTGGATTTAAACATTTTGAAGAGGGAAGTAGCCTAGGGACAGAGGGAGATGGGGGGAGAAGGGAGTGAGAGAGAGAACGGATGGATGGATGGACAGATGGATGGGTGGGTGGGTGGATGGATGGTTGGGTGGATGGGTGGATGGGTGGGTGGATGGATGGATGGATGGGTGGATAGATGGGCTGGAGTGGTCAGAGTCAGGGTCACACTTTACTTTGTAGTAAAGCAGCCCCTGAAGAGCCCAAGTGCCTCCTCAGCCCATCATTGTTCCTGATCCTCTGGTGCTTTAATGGGAACTAATGAGATTGGGGACTGCGAGTGGCTTTTAGCTAAGACAGAGAGTTGCTTCCTCCCAAAGGCCTTAAAAGGCCCAGTGGGACTTGGTTAGTGGGTCTCAGAGACGGAGCCCAGGCAGTGACAAGATGATGCTTCAGCTAAATGAATAGACTGAGATGTTCCAGAGAACATGGTCTTGCATTTGGCTCATTTGAGACTAAAAACTGAATGCTAATATGCAGTCACATTTTCTGCTTATCTGCACCCATTGGTTTTTGCTATTCTACTATAAATACACATAGATTTATGTTGTTTTCAAGTGGAAGTCCCAAGACCTCCATCTCGACAGATGGGGTTTTAACTCTGGGAATCCACGTGAATGGTAACGTGCTGATATGGGGCCATGGCCTTGGTTAGAGGCCTGGCTTCCCCACTGACTGGGGGGATCTTGGGAAAATCATCTCAGTAAACCAAATCTCAGTTTACTTATGGGTTAAATAGAATAATAATGCCATCCCATCTCATGTCATAGGATCTCTTTGAGCTTTATATTAGATGATGTAAAAATACTATATAAACTATATAGAACCATATATAAGTGTGGGTGTGTTTACTGTTATGAGAATTACTATTTCTTTATGGAAGAAGTATGGTTGTTTTTGCAAAGAGTGCATGCCCTGAAGAATGCCTGGCCATAACTCAAAGTCAGGAGCAAAGCACATGGCGAGCTAGGGCCAAGCAGGTTCACGTGGATATTATGATACAAGCCATGACACACATGTTCAAAGGAGAGCCCTATAGATGATGGGCCCAAAGAGCCCAGAACTATGCAAATGTGTGTTGATGTAATGGGTAAATTATTTACTATTTGCTGATGCCCTTTGCAAGCACATTAAGGATTTCCGATCTGGGCTCCCTAGTGTGTAATGGAAAATTTTGAACATAAAACATACTTATGGTGGGGTGCCTGGGTGGCTCAGTGGGTTAAGCATCTGCCTTTGGCTCGGGTCATGATCCCAGGGTCCTGGGATCGAGCCCCGGGTTGGGCTCCCTGCTCAGCGGGGGGCCTGCTTCTTCCTCTGCCTCAGCCTGCCGTTCCGCTTGCTTGTGCGCTCTCCCTCTTCAAATAAATAAACAAAATCTTAAGAAAAAAAACCCCACATACTTATGAAAGTACAATGGCTGTGATCAAGACAAGACTTCAGCTTAATCAGTTAGCTTGAAGAAGTGATGTATAGACAAAGCCAAATGGGTGAGATTGCTAAGTCCCTCGGTACCCAGTCATGACAAAATGCAGAGATAGAAAGCAGGGAAAGCAGGTATGCGTGATGAGTCTTAAGCCCAGTGATTTAATCGAGATAGAAAGTAGATTAGTGGTTTTCCAGGGCCCTGGGGGGAGGGGAGGATGGGCAGTGACTGCCTAATGGGTCTAGGGTTTCTTTTGGGGACGATGAAAATGTTCTGGAATCAGGAGTGATGGGTGCACAACACTGTGGGTATTCTCGAACACCACCGAACTGCGCACTTTACAATGGGTAAATTTTGAATTTTATGTTATGTGACTTTTATCTCAAAAAATGTTTTTAAAGGCCAGTGATTTCATGGGGAGAAGTGATTACACTGCTCTTTATTTCCCCTCCTCCCACATGGAGCTGCAGCCCAGCGTGGGGCATGTAACGGATGCTCAAAATCGGTTGCTGGGTGGTTGACAGTTCTGACCCCCGAGGAGGGGGTTCCGTTGAGCAGTCCCCTGGGAACTCTGGAGGCTGGACTGTGGTCCCTCAGGACGGCTCCCTGAGGCAAGTGTAGCTTTTCTTGGCGTAAATCCTCACCTCCAGTCCGGAGATCCCACTGGGATTGTGGAGGGGCAAAGTGAAGGCGGGCTAGAGAAAATGACTTTTTGCTTTGAGAGCGCCTTGTCTCCAGTTCGCTGTGATGAGCACACAGTTGTTTATGCCGGCAGAGGCGAAGCTGCGGAGGCCCGCTGCTCTCCTCCAAGCAGAGGGGGCTCCTCTCGGGGCTGACTCCTGCCGGCCGCAGACAGCCCCAGGGAACCAGGCGGCATGAGCTCACGGGCCTGGGTGGGGTGAGCATCCCAGACAGGGACCAGGCCCCTCTGCTTGCAGATGTAATCAGCTTTGATGGGCAGAGGCTGGGGCTGTTTTTCCAATTAGGGCTGTTAGAAGCTCTGGCAAGGGCAGCAGTGGGCTTAATTCGACAGACCCGGACTCATTGAATTAGCAACCGTGGAGGGGAGAAGGAGGGCCCTAACGTGGGGGATGCAGGGACAGAGGGGTGGTGAAGGGGCCCAGGAGGGGTCCTTGGTCAGCAGGGACACAGTGAGGCCTGTCTCCTCCCCTTTCTAGAACAGGTGGTTCTAGGCCCACCCCGTGGCTGTAGAGTGAAGAACACTAGTGTGGAGCCATCTTGAAGGGTCCCGGGTCTACGCCATCCTTTTGCAGGGGAGCCAAATGTTCTCTAGAGAAATTTAGGAACTTGTCTGAGACCACCCAGCCCTTTAGAGGAGGTGACAGGGTGGCAATCCACGCCTCCCTCCACCTTTCCTAGCCCCAAACATTCCATTGAAATAGTAGAAGACATAGGAAAAGATAATCCAATTTTAAATATGAGAAAAGCAGGGCGTGGAAAGGTTTCAAAATTTGCCTAAGGTCCCGTAGATATTAAGTAGCAAATCTAGATTCTGATCCTAAGTCTCAGCCGCTATGTGGGATCGTCACGTGCTTAGCATGTTTTTATACTTTCCATTTCTTCCCCCCTACAATTGAGTATATAAAAAACCTCATTGTACTTCCTGCTAGGCTAGGCTGAGTGGCTGTAAAGACCATTTCCCTGATTATACCTCCTGGCTCCAGAGTTCGCTCAAACACTGGCCATCTTCGCTCTTGGAGACATATTTGGTTGGAATCGAAGTCCCAACTTTGCCCAATGGGCAAGTGAGCTTCCTATCTCCTCTGGCCCATCTGCGTCGGAGCCAGAGGCTGGCTCTGGTCTGCGCTGACCAGGCTGGAGGATTGCTGGGAGGGCAGTTCAGTGGTTGGTTCTGTTTGAAGACAAGCCTTCGCTATACGCACCAGAACCACGGGCCTTCCAGAACCTTCTGTGCTCTCCAAGAATGACCTGGCCACAGCTACACCTGTCCCTGTCCCTGCCTTGGGCCAGGAAATCCACCCTGCTTACATTCATATCCCAGCTCTGTCACTTCCTAGGGGGTTGCTGCAGGCAAGTTATCTTCAATCTCTCAGAAACTCTTGTTTCATCTGAAAATCAAGACAATTCTGCATTATAGAATTTGTTGTGAGGATGAACTAAATTTGCAGTTAACTCAGTGCCTGGCACATCAAAGATGTCCCTCTGGTGTAACCTTCTAAAATTCCCTTTCTACTCTGTGTCCGGCATTGCTCCAAATCCCTGGATCCCCAGACCCAGAGAAAACACGACCTGGTATCAGCCTTTGAGGGGCTTATCATCTTGTGAAGGCAAAAAAGCCTGCGTATAGAAGCACAAAATTAGAAAAAAAAAATACACTAACATTTGCTGAATTCCTGTTTTGTGCTAGAGAAAAAAAAATCCTGCATCTCATTTCTTGCACGTAGAAGATAGCCCAGAATTGAGACCCATCACGGTGCATAAAAGCTCGATGCCGGGGCTTTAGGGCATTCCTTCCGGGCCCCTGCCTTGTGATGATTTTATGTACTGACTTAACGAGTGATTTGAATCCTCCCCATTCCTGTCCCTTCAATTCTGTGAGGTAAGCTGGACTCTTCTGTTGCTTGGCTACCAGGCAGGTGGTCCCAAATGTGGAAAAAAAAAAAGCTGCCCATCCTTAGAAACTGGCCACGGACGTCACTGCGGGAGGACAAATAAATATAGAACATCAAGAGATTATTCACTTAGAGCCCAGCTTCTCCAACATCTCCTTGCTGTGATGCACCAGATCAATTAAAGGCACTGTAATTCAGTGTGGCAGGGAGGTTGGGAAGAGAACAGGTCCGACCTCTCCCCCTCGCCCCCCCGCCCCCCTCCACATCCCCTCCCCCACCCCCCAACCCCCCCAGTCCTCACCCTCCTGGCCTCTGATGGGATTTGTTCCTCCCTTGCCAGGGATATAACTTACCGCTGCTTGTTTCAAGAAAACCAATTAAGAAACCATAAATTGCGGTCCACGAGAAAGGTCATTGCACAGGCTATAAATACAGGCGTTCCTAAACTGTGAGTGCAAGTCTGCAGTGCATTCTCTCCACCACACCCACGTCTTCCAAGCAGAGGTTTTCCTGGGATAAAATGAGAGTACAGCCAGCCAGGGCTCAAAAAGGCATTCCCTGGGTTTTCATTCTGCAGCCTGCCATATGGAACGGACTAGGGAATTCTAAGCCTCTGGTGGGACTTACGTGCCTTACACATACCCCAACCCAGACTCTGGGTAGGACTGTGTGCCTTATGTACCCCAACCCAGACTCCGGGTTTTGTTTTGTTTTTCCTCATAACAATGATTGCTTCGCGGTGTCTAAAAGGTGTATGAGCTCAAGGTAAAAAACTTGGAAAACACTGAAAAGCACACGGGGGAAATAATAATCTCCAATCCCATTCCTTAAAAAAAAATCTATTAATATTGTAGTAGAGATTATTTCAGGCTTTTCTCTCCCCCCACCCAGGCTGTATGCATACATATTTGTTTTTCTTTACAAAACCATATTTAAAGGGTGTCATTCAGTAATACTGGTTTGTAGCCTGCTAGCTCAGCAGTATTTATGTGAATTTTTTTATGGTATTCTGTGTGTACCATAATGTATGTAACTTTCTCCTGCTGTTCAGCATTCCAGTTGCTTCCAGACTGACTCTCATATATAATGCTGCAGGGAACATTATTGACTTAAAGTTTGCACAGAGCCATAATTACTTCTCTGGGGTAAATATGTGAAGCGGAATTTCTGGACCCTTGATTTTTACAAGCAATATGTGTAGCCAGATTGCCTTCTGGAAAGGTTAAACCTACGTACACTTCACTGGTGTCTGCTTGTGGACATTCCCCCACGCCCTGGTCAAAAATGGACTCATTGATACACAGTTTTAAATATTGACTGGTTTGTTGGATTAAAAAAAGGATGTCATGTTGTTTTAGTCTAAATGGTCATGTAACACCTCCTAACATGTCACAGAAGGCTCCCAGAACCACCAGGAGCCTACCCTGAAGTGGGCTCACCCCTGCCCACTTCCGATAGGCCCTTCTCAGATCCTTCCCCTCAGGAAGGTGGCAGTGACAGCTCTGGGGTCCCAGTTTCCCCCAGGGTGGATCCAGAGCCAGGTGCAAGTTGGTTGAAGGGTCCCTGTCCTGATTAGCCATGCTCAGCCTCCAGCCCCAGAGGTCATGGGCACAGGGAAATGCGAATGTGAACAGGAGGCTAAGCTAGAATGTGGGCTCAGGTGCAGGGTTGGGCTCTTCTGCTTCCCCACCAAAGCCTTCGGCTGAGCAGCAAAGCGGGATCTCCGGGGCCCTGTCTCCCCGGCCACCTGCGTGCAGCTCCTCACTGCCTGCTAAGCCCTTTGACATAATTGGGTCATTTAATCCTCAAGACAACCCAGTAAGGAAGATAAGTATTGTTCCCATTTGCAAAGGAAAATATCCAAGTTCAGAGATTGAGTAACATTCTCAAGGTCACAAGGAGAACCAGGATTTAAATTCAGACTTCACACCTCAAATACGGAGCATTTCCAGTGTGACCTACGACATCTGGCCCCTGGCATTTCTAAGCCCACCATCTCTGTCCTTGTCCTTATGCATTTGTGTGAGTTTCAGGACCCAGGCGCAGGGCCCTTTCTCAAGGGTCCCGTGGTGGGACGGGCTGGCTGGGACAACAGGGTGCCTGGGCCCTGCCTGCATGCTGCCCACATCAGGCTTGCTGCCAGCCAAAGGGAGCAAGACCTCCCCAAGCATCAGGGATGTGGGAGTGTGAATTAGATAAAGTCCATTAGGCGAACCCTGACATCCTTTGACTTACAAAGCAGTATTATTAATAATGTTTGAAATGAGAGTATTTAAAAAACATTAAGTGGTCCTGGAACCAGTGATATCAAACCCAAAGCTGTCTTCTAGCTCCTAAACAATCTCTTTCTCCCAAGGCTCCTCTTATTTAGAGTAAATACAGTAAGCTGTTTAGCTATGCTGTTAGCCCTTTGAGCAAGGAGAGCTCACCCTAACCATGTCTAACACGTCTATTCTTGGGACTTGCTTGATCGAAAGTAAACAATGGGCAGCTCAAGGTACCTGCGTGTGTGCGTGCGTTCACTCACTCACTCACTAGTTCCGTTGTTATTTATAGAGCCCGTACCTTGTGCTGGCCCTTGACCAGGCAGGTGGGATACAGGAATCAACAAGACACAGAGCCTGCCCGAAGGCTCCCTCCCCCACAATCTTGTGTGGTTAAATGGGTCTGTAATAAAAAAACCGCATAACCCTGAGAGTGGTGCTAATAGAAGATACACAGCACCTGTTACAGGCTTGGGATGAAACTGGGAACCACTCACCCCACAGAGGAGTTTTGCACAAGGAGTGAGGTGGGGGATGAGAGCAGGGTCTAGACACACCGTTCTCAGCTACCCCAGAGTGCCAGGCGGCAGCCAGAGGGAGTTAAGGAGGGACCTGGTTAGGTGCGTTTCAGGGAACTGAGTCTGGTGGCAGAGTGGAGAAGGGACCCAGTGGGGAAGGACTGAGGATGGGGGCCCAACAAGGAGCCCCTGGCAGGGCCGAGTCACAGACCATGGGAGGCGGTGCCAGTTGGCCTGGCTGAGAGCGGCGGTGCCCAAATCCAGTGCCCCATGGAGAGCCCCGGGGGGGGGGGGAGGGCATTTAACCATCCGGCTTCCCACCTGCGGAGATTATGATTCATTGGTCGGGGTGGGATCTGGGGCCCTGCCTGGGGACAAAGCTCCCCAGATGAGCGGCTGCTGGCTTGGGCCCGTGTGTCTTCCGGCTCAGAGATTCTGGGAGACGATGAGTTAATAGATAGGCTTTGTAAGCTATAAAACGCTACCGAGGTATGAGTGATGATGTTTCTCAGGACTTTCTCTGCAAAGGTAATTTTGCCAAACACCACGTGACCACTCCTCTCAGTGTGTAGTCAGCAGCAGGTCTGACCTTCAGGCTCGGGTGCTTCTGCCTCTGTTTCCTTGCTCCTCCAGCCTCCGACCAGTCAAGGCAAAAAAGGATTCTTCTCCAGTCAAGGGAAACAAAAAGGGCACCATTTTGAAGGTGAATAATCCTCCTTCTTTCCCACTGCCCACTCACCTGTTCCTGTATTTAGTAAATCCAAACGATATTCCTCTGGTTTTAAATAAGACCGTGACTGCCAGACTCCACTGGTTCACCATTCAGAGCCCATTTTCCTTCTCCTACGGAGGCTTCCTTGTCACAAGCCTCATAGAGAAAGCCTACACTGGCCCAGACCCATTCATCAAAAACTGGCCCTTTTGCCGTCTTGCACATGCCAAAGCCTGTGAGGAACCTTCCAGAACTCTAATGGGCTGAGCCCAGACGAAATCGATGTAGGGTGTGTGGGGCTTTGATGCCTACAGACTTGGGTGGAGATGCTGGCCCTGCCCTTGATGGGTTGTATGGGTTTGGACAAGTAATTTAAATTTCTGAGCCTCAGTTTCACCATCCCTGGAAAGGGAAAAATAAGACCTACATCCCAGAGATCTTGCGAGATTGAAAGGAATTGACGCATGCTATGTATCGGGTATGACGCTGTGCAAGAATCCTGAATTGCGGAGTTGCAAGGTTTTGGGAGGAGCAATGTCACCAAAAGTGAAAAGGCTCAGGAAGTCTGCAAACAAGCACTTTTGGAGTCTATGACTGTTCTCAAGCAAGGCTTGACCCTCTAGCTCGCTTCACTTGTCAGGTGGTTATACACATGGCGCAAGGAACTGCTGCTCTCTGGGCACTATGGTAGGGCACAGCCCTTGCTACCATCGTCCCCTGTTCCCAAAAACAGCCTCCTCAGTTAGCACGCGTCAGCCTCCAGCCTTCAGCCCCACGCTGACACAGAGATCATGGTCTCCTTGTGGACGTGACTGTCCTAGACCCCCTTCTGTGAGCCCCAAGATGGCTCTGGTTGGTCATCACATCAATTTGAAATAATTGAAAATTTCTGGTTACTTCATCTCAAAATCTTCAAATGCGTTCCCAGGAGAGGAGATCAGGCTCTTCTCTCTTCTCTTCTACAATCCTCTTGCATCTTTCTCTTCCTTTTTCTCATTTTAGCACATTGTTAAGTACTGAATCTGATCATCCAACCAGGAGTAAGTTTGCCTTGAGGTGTCCCTTAAAAGAGAATGACAATGACAAAGAGCATCCTGGACGAGACTGTCAGTGACTAAAAACTCAATATTTGCAGGGTGATTTAAGTTTGTACAGAGTGCTGTCACATTATTTTAGTTGGGCCACACAACCACCCTAGGAGAAAGGTAAAGTCATTCAATAATAAAGTCGTGTCGCCAAGCCCATTTTGCAGGATGCAAACACAGACTCAAATGTGGTTAAGGGCCCTGTCCAGGATCATACACCAATAAATGGCACATACTGGATTTGAATCCAGCACATCTGACTGCCAGGGTCCACAAATAGACCAGTCTGGCTTGAAATGAAGACTCATGTTTTGGATGGTAGGGAATAATGGTGGAAAGGTAGGACAGGGACCACATTCTGGAGGGCTGAGCTGACAAGACTGTGTTTTATGTGGTGGGTGATGGTGAACCCCAGGGTGTTTTAGAGGGGAGGAACATGTCCTAAGAATGACGTAGGAAGGTAAATACAGCAGCAGACAGAAAATATGGAAAGGAGAAGAGATTGGCAGGAAAGAGACAAACCATTTGAAATATGACCCTTAACTCAAATGGGAGCAGTAGGCATAGAAAGGAAGAGACAGATGATTAAGAAAATGCAGGAGACAAGGAAAGGGTGTCAGAGAGAGTACCAAGGTTCCAACCCTTCAAGTGGAAGGAATACCATCAACAGGAGTAGGCAGTGTGAAGCATAACAGCTGACAGTTTTCTGAGGAGCTGGTACGTGCTAGCTACTGCAAAATTAAGAGCATTCTGTGAATTTTCTCATTAACTTCTCCCTAATGGCCCTGTAACATAGTTACTATTATTATCCCCATTTTGGAGATTTTAGAAATGGAAAACTGAGGCCCAAAGTGATTTACATGATTTATCCAAGATTATAAAGGTAAGAAGCAATGGAGCCAGTATTTCAACTGAGGTCTGGCTCTCAGACTCAACCCAGCTCTGAGAGCCCTTCCAACCCACCTGCAGAAGCAACCTGGGATAAAGGAAGAGTTGCTTGGATGAGCAAGGCAGACCTGGCCTCTGCAGCTCCTGTAACCCTTAAGAGACCAAATTCACCCTTCCAGTGATCTGGGTAGGTAGCAGTCAGTCCTCAGTGAGATTGGGATTTCTGGTTTAAGATATTTGCTAGAGAAAAGGCTTACTGTAGGGGTGGGAGAAGGCAACTCCAGTTCAGAATCTGGGCAGACCTGGGAAGATGGTGGCCTTTGGAACACCAGAGAATGAGGAGAGAGATGAGGGGAAGAAAGTTGTGGGATAAAGGACAAAAATTCCCCAAATCCCAGAACATTCTTAAGTAAATGATGTTGTGTGGGCAGCTGGCCAGGAAGATGAGCAGAAAACACAAGGAAATGAGTTAGAGTCCCCATCAGTCATTTTGTCTGGGTTTCTGCAGCAATATTCCTTTTTAGGCCCCTGCACCCAAAGTCTAACAGCTCAGCAAAGCTGCCCTGAGCCCAGCTCAGAATCATCCAGCCTAGATGTTTTTGTCCCACACAGAGGATTTTGTTCTTAAACTCAGATAATGTAAACATTCCAAAGAAAGGAAAGACCCAAGGAACTTAACATCATGGGCCTTCCATGTTGGAAGTAGCTCTTAGACCCAGGCAAGAGAGGCCCCTGCCCTGCTCTCCTCAGGCCATGCCGCTCACATGTGAGGACAGGTCTGTGGGGTCAAGAGGATGCATCTGTGCCCACCTTTTTAGACCATACAGCCCCGAGCTGCTCCCAGGGCCTGTATAGGCCTCTTCCTGATCTATTCTTCCAGGGGTACGCATACTCCTGTGTAGGGTGGCCAAGAGGCAGCTCTTTGGAGACAGTGGGTGGAGCCTGGACATTCAGACTGGAGTGTCCACACACACTCATGGGTACAGGACCAATCTGTGGCGGAAAGAGGAGGGCGTGGGCAGCTGGGCCAGCCATCACCATGCTGTCACATTTTAACGTGGAGTTCCAAGGAGTCTTGGAATTCTAAAATGGAACCTAGTCATCCATCCAGATGTTATAAAAGTATATTTATCAAGGTAGGAAGATAGAACATTTTTTATTTCACAGGTGCTAGCTTGAGTTTTAACTTTTAAATATTTAGACATATGGTCTGCAGCCTCCATTTGTCATCTTGCCCTGGGCCCAACAAATGTTAGGAACAAGACCTTGGATAAATGGAAGTCATCTTCTCCATCCATCCCACCAAATGGTTAAAAACCTCCAATTGTGATTGACGCTGGCCTCACTGTCTCCTCCTGAATCCTCCTCCCCTTTGTCTCTGCAGTTTCTCACCGTTAAAAAATGCTCCTTTATTTTGAGTCAAAGTTGGTCTTCCTGTTCCCAAAACAGTACTTAGTAGTAATAATTGAATATTGAATTGAGCAATAGAATGAAGAAGTTAATGCGCTTTGGCTCCTGAGGACCAGGGTCCAAGTCCTGACTCTCCCACTTACTAGATGTGTGACTTTGGGCAAGTTTCTTAATCTCTTTGACCTTCAGTTTCCTCACCTGTAAAATGGAAATAATAAGTTCCACTTCTAAGCATTTTTTTGTGAGTAATAAATAGCTATGGTAGACATTATTCATTCTTTTTTTAATTGAGGCATAATTAACATGTAACATTATATTAGTTTCAGGTGTACAACATAATGATTTGATATTTATAAATATGAAATGGATATATATACAATCACCACAATAAATCTGGTTAACACCTGTCACTATACATCGTTAGAAATTTTTAAAAAATAAATAACAATGACTTTAATGTTATTGTTTAGGGTTTTTATTTATTTTTTTAGAGAGAGTGAGAGCATGGTGGAGGGGTTGTGGAGGGAGAAGCAGAGAATCTTAAGCAGGCTCAACGCCCAGCACTGAGCTCAACATGGGGCTCCATCTCACATCCCTGAGCCGAATCAAGAGTTGGATGCTTAACTGACTGAGCCACCCAGGTGCCCGTATGTGGGGTTTTACAAATAGAACTCCATCAAAGCTTGGCCATGATTCCCCTGAAAACATGACTGCAGAAAAAGTTTTTTCTTGTGATGAGAACTTAAAATCTATTCTCTTAGCAATTTTCAAATATGCAATACATTTTAAACTACAGTCACCATGCTGTATGTTACACCCCTGTGACTTATTTATTTTATAACTAGAAGTTTGTAGCTTTTGACTCCCTTCACCCATTTCACCCACTTCCTATCACCCTATCAGCCTGCTGGCAACTACCAATCTTTTCTCTGTATCTCTGAGAAGAAATTGTTCATTACTGATGTCATATATAGAAGGCCCAGTCCCAGTGAGGAGGGACATAATTAGTGCCAATAAATAGTGGCCTGCTTATTGTTTCTTGGGTGTTTTCATACTTTTTCCTCTATGGCAGAAAGACGTTAGCATTTGACACAGCAAGACTTGAGAACCAGTCTGCAACACCACTTTCAAGTTGTGTGATCTTAGACAAGTCATCTGTTTTCTTGGAGCCTCAGTTACTTCCTCAGTAAAATGGAGGTGATGATCCTCATCACCTCATAGAGCTCTTATATGAAAAACTCCTACGGAAACATCATTTACTCATTTATTCTTGTAATTTATTCATGTAAACATGCATGAAAGGTCTACTCTGTATTAGGTGCTGAAATACAAAAATGTGTTCAGACTTCAGTGGATGAGACAAAGAGATAATATTTTTAAAAAGACTACAGTGGGATAGGTGCTAGCAGCTTGAAGGATGACTGACTTTGCCTCGGGAAGGTTTTATAGAGGAAGTGGAACTTGATTGAAGTGGAGGCCCTGGGGAAGGGAATAGCGTGAAAAAGAAAGCATGGAGTCACACACTTTTAAGGACCAGAAATACAGAATATAACAAATCCTTCTTTCAAGTGACGGGTCTTCAGATATCAGACAGAAGTGATCATAGCCTCCCCTCCCATTCTTTATCCAACATCTTTAGATAGACTCAACAAAATTGATTGCTCACCTGATTGGCTGTGAGTCTCCCCAGCCCCTCTCTGGGTAGGGTCCATTCTCTATATGCCCCAATGACAGGAGATAGTCAAAGGTCTACATATATCATGTACTTTACCATAGCCACTTTGTTAGTGATGGCATAATTAAAACCTTTTTAAAAAGCTGTTTATGCTTTATTTGTAAAATTCCAAGAGTCTATAAACTACACTACAAATTGGAAGGCTCATCATGCATTCACATAGTGATGTATGGGCTTGTCTCATCACACAGAAAAAGTATGTGTGTGAAGAAAGTGTGGGGTATAGAAAAGAGAAAAATAACGTGTAAATGCTCACACAGAGATTCTGTGGGCTCCTGGCTTAGTTCTATTAGGGGACAATGAAAACGTCGGCTCTAGATGGTGTCCTATTAAATCTTAAGGGATTCTGGTGAGCTAGGTCAGAGACTAGTATTTCAGGTATAATTTCACAGCTCTCTTAGGCTCAAAGTTCTCAGAACTGGCTTTGATGGAACTGGGTACTTTTCCATGATCGTAAATTAAAAGGAAAGGTAAAATGAACATAAGGAAAATTCCCCTAGAAGGAAACAACAGCCCAGCCACAGGAGCTGGAGGCCACAATGCCATACTGGACATTTGGCAAATGGCAGGGCCCCACCACACACTAGGTGGCTATTGTTGGCCCTGGGCTTTCTGACTTAGCACAGGTGTCCTTTCTCACTGTTTTATATGGGGCATAATTTGTGTGACTGCAGTCACCTTAAAGTCCCATCTTTGGATGAAAAGGAGGCTGGTCCCCCAAGGGGACACCAGGACCAGTCCTGACAGCTTCATCTGTGGTGGCCACAGTCAGCATTTCTCAAGGGAGCAGGAGGCCATTGTGGGCCAGTTCATACCGAGGACATCAGCTGTCCTTGCTCTCACACTCATGGCCACCTTCTGCTTCTGCTCAGCCCAGTGGCAGCACTGTAGCTGCTGATCCATCCCATAAGCTCAGGGCCTTTTCCTCGTTGTGATCTGTGAGAGAATTAAAGGAGGGAAGACACCTGGTTCCCACCATGAAAGGATTAGAACCCTTGGTCAGGGGTTCTCACACTTCACGGTAAAATAAAATACTTGAAATGAGGATGACTGTCCTGTTTTATGACAACAATTCCAACATAATTATTAACAGTGCCCTCTTTTACTCAAAAATGTCACAGTTTGGGCAATAAATTGTATATTACCCTACTTAAAATTCATATTGCCAGGCCCCATCCACAGAATGTGGTTTACTAGGTTTAGGGGTTCTTAGGAATCTGGATTTTAAATGAGCATAGTAGGCATTTCTATTGCAGGTGGTGGATGGGCATGCTTTAAGAAGTTCTAACAGTGAGGTAAAACCTAGTAGACCAAAAATCATTAATAATAATTCTAATTAAAAAAAAAATAGAGAGGAACTACAAAAACAGCAGAAGGCAATTAACAATATGTCAATAAAAACATACCTATCAATAATTACTTTAAATGTAAATGGACTAAATTCTCCAATCAAAAGACATAGAGAGGCTGAATGTATTTAAAAAATCAAGACCCATCTATATGCTGCCTATAAAAGACTTAGTTTAGTTTAAAATAAGGACACACACAATGAAACTGAAGGGTTGGAAAAAGATATTCCATGTTACTGGAACCAAAAGAAAGCTGGAGTAGCTATACTTATATCAAACAAACTGGACTTTAAAAGGAAGACTGTAGTAAGAGACAAAGAAGGGCATGACATAATGATAAAGGGTCAATCCAGCAAGAGGATATAACATTTGCAAATGTTTATGCATCCAACATAGGAGCACCTAAATGTGTAAAGCAAATATTAACAGATCTAAAGAGAATTAGGCAGCAATACAATATTAGTAGGGGACTTTAATATTCCACTTACATCAATGGATAGATCACCCAGACAGAAAATCAATAAGGAAACATTGGCCTTAAATAATACATTAAAGTAGATGGACTTAGTACATAAATACAGAACTTTCCATCTAAAAGCAATAGAATACACACTTTTCTCTAGTGCAAATGGAACATCTTCTCAGATCATACATTAGGCCAAAAAACAAGTCTTAATAAATTTAGGAGGATTGAAATATCAAGTATCTTTTCCAATCACAATGGTATGAAACTAGAAATTAATTACACAAATAAAACTGGAAAATTCACAAACATTTAGAGATTAAACAACATGTTACTGAACAACCAACAGGTCAAAATAGAAATCAAAGAAAAAGAAAAAATACCTTGATACAAATGAAAATTGAAGTGTAACGTGCCAAAATCTTTGGGATGCAGCAAAAGCAGTTGTAAGGGAAAAGTTCAGAGTGATAAATGCCTACCTCAAGAAACAAGAAAAGTCTCAAATAAACAACCTCACTTTATACCTCAAGGAATAAGAAAAAGAAGAACAAACGAAGCCCAAAGTTAGGAGAAGGAATAAAGATTACAGCAGAAATAAATGAAACAGAGACTAAAAAGACAATAGAAAAGATCAATGAAACTATAGCTGATTCTTTGAGAAAATAAATGAAACTGACAAACTTTTAGCTAGATTCACCAAGAAAAAAGGGGACTCAAAAAAATCAGAAATGAAAGAGATAATTACAACTGATACCACAGAAATACAAAGGATCATAAGAGACTACTATGAACAATATATACCAACAAATTGGACAACCAACAAGAAATGGATAAATTCCTAGAAAACTATAATCTGCTAAGACTGAATCATGATGGAATTGAAAATCTAAACAGACTGATTACTAGTAAGGAGATTGAATCAATAATCAAAATTTCCCCAAAAAACAAAAGTCTAGGGCCAGATAACTTCACTGGTAAATTCTACCAAACATTCAAAGAAGACTTAAGACCAATTCCTTTCAAATTTCAAAAAAATAGAAGAGGAGGGAGCTCTTCCCAACTCATTTAATGGGACAGATTACCCTGATACCAAAACCGGACAAGGATGCCCTGAGAAAAAAATTATAGGCTGATATCCCTGATGAACATAGTTGTAAAAATTCCCAACAAAATATTAGCAACCCAAATTCAATAAAACATTAAAAGGATCATGGTATATGGTATGAAACTAGAAATTAATTAGAGATTGTGCTCTTGGTATCATATTCAAAAAATCAAGATATGCTCGATATCATTAATTATCAGGGAAATGTGAATCAAAACCACAATGAGATATCACCTCACACCTATTAGAATGGCTATTATAAAAAAGACAAGAAATAACAAGTGCTGGTGAGGATGTGGAGAAGAGAGAACCCTTGTGCACTGTTGGTGGGAATGTAAATTGGTGCAGTCACTGTGGAAAAGTGTAGTGGATCCTCAAAATGTTAAATATAGAAATACCATATGATCCAGCAATTCCACTTCTGGGTGTTTATCTGATGAAAATGAAAACACTAACTTGAAAAGATACCAGCACTCCCATGTTCACTGCAGCATATTTACAATAGCCAAGATATGGAAACAACCTCATTGTCCATTGATGGATGAATGCATGAAAAAATTGTGGTATACATATTTAAGGAAATATTATGTAGATATGTAAATATATAAAAATATAAAAAAAGTGAAATCTTATCATTTGCAACAACATGGACCTTGAGGGTATGATGTTAAGTGAAATAAGACAGAAAGACAAATACTGTATGATCTGTCTTATATGTGATATCTTAACAAACAAATAAACCCTCCAAAACAAGCATGTAGATATGGAAAACAGATTAGTAGTTGCCAGAGGTGGGTGATGGGGGGTGGTGGTGGCAGAAATGGGTGAAAAAAAATTTTAATTTAAATAAATTGAATAATTTGTAACAAAAAGCATATTTTGCAAAGAATTTAACTAATTAAAAAACAGTAATTCCTTGCTTTTGTGAAGGGCTTATATGGTTCACAAAGTCTCTGTGTGAGACTTTGATTTAACAAATACGAGTACCCATGATGTACAGAGCCCTTTGCTAGATGCTGTGGGAGATACAAGATAAATAAGACAGGTCCCTGCATCAGAGGAGTTTATGTCTGGAAAGGAATTCAGACAGATATTACATGAAGTTGAACTCAGGATAACAAAGAAATGTCAAAGGGGGACATTTACAGAACAGTGTAATCATGTAAGTAGGAAAAGCATTGCCATAAGGAAATGGAAAGTGGGAATTCAGAGGGGCTAAGTGACTTGTCTAAAGTTCCACTGACCAGGAACCGAACCTGGGCCCTCTAGCACCAAGGCCTGGGCTTCTTCCCCACAAACTCAGCACGGAAACATGTAACCATAGACATCATCCTGCAACCTCCAAGAGAAGCATGCACATGAGAGTGGTAGGAAAGGGGCATGGAGGAGGGACATTAGAGTAACTAGAATTACTGAAAAGCAAATAAGAATTCATCTAAAGAGGATTTATAGAACAACAAAAAGAATTTATAAGACTTTATTATAAAACAGCATTAGAGAAAGTGATAAAAATAAAGGAAAAATCATGTACAATCCTTATACATCATTTCTACCCCCAGCTCAATGCCATATAGTCTATTCTTTTCTTCATTTATATTCTATGTTTTGCCTGATTGTGATCATATTTTACATGAATTTATGTCCAAGTTTATCCTCTTAAATGCTTTTCCATGTTAGGATAAAGTGTTCATAATTATAACTCAATAACTACACAATGTTTCATTGACTGTTATGCATAAACAAATAACTTCCTTATCACTAGATATTTAGCTTGTTTCCAGTTTTTTTCTCAATTATAAATAACACTACAAGTTAACTTTTTCTGTGATTCTAGCTTTTTCCTTATTTTGGATCATTTCCTTCTGGATATATTTCCAGAAACGGGAATATTGGGTCAAACAATATGAACACTTTTAGGTGTTAATCTCATACACCAACTTTTTAAAAAAAGATTTTATTTATTTATTTGAGAGAGAGGGAGTGAGTGAGAGAGAGAGAAAGAGAGTGCACAAGCAGGGAGAGGGGCAGAGGGAGAAGAAGAAGACTCCCTACTGAGCAGGGAGCCTGACTTGGGGCTTGATCCCAGGATGCTGGGATCATGACCTGAGTGGAAGGCAGACGCTTAACCAACTGAGCCACCCAGGTGCCCTCATACACCAACTTTTAATGCAAATAGAATCTTACTCTATCTTATTTTCTTTAACAACTCCATGGGAGAACTTTAATTCATTTAAGTTTTGCTCTACTGATGGCTATTTATCAAGTTTTTGCAGTTACAAATAATACTATAAGGAATGTACTTGTACCTGTATTCTGTGCACATGTGTATTTCTATGGATGGGCTCTTTAGAAGTAGAATTGGCTGGGGCAAAGTGTATGTGCCTTTCAAATTTTGGCACATATTATTGAATTGCCCTCAAATTGGCTCTGCTAGTTTATACCCCACCAACAAGTGCATGTAAGGGCCGGTACCCCCCTACCTTCAACAACACTGCATATTATCAAGCCTTTCACATTTTAGGCAATCAGATGGGCAAATAATGCTACTTCATTATTGTTTCAATTTACATTTCCTGATTACTAGGAAGATGAACAATAAGTCATTGACTTTTGGGTTTAGTGGCTGTCCATCTCTCCTGATCACTAGGGTACTCCTTTGTTTATCTAACTTTAGTGTCTGTTCTGGGAGTTTCCTGAGGTGAAATTCCTCCTTTGGAGAGCCTTAAACTTAAGCTTTATCCCACAGGCAAATGCCCAAGTCATCAGCCCAGGCAGTAGGGGGAGAGGTCGGCTCAGCTAGTTTGTCTGAAGGCCCAAGTTTGAGGGCTAAAGCTATCTTCTTTCCCAAGGTCCAACGCCTCTGATATTGGGATTATGCCAGAGCTCTGGTAGGAAAACCACTTGGTTTGGATGTCCTCTTTGCCATCTGTTAGGGGGTCATGGGTTGTTGGGGTTCACCATCAATCTGCTCCCATCAGCTTCATCTCATCCAGAAATTCGCAATTGGAGGCACACCATTCTGGTTTCCCAGTGCTGCTATTAAGGTTAATTTTTCATATGTCTTCTATTATTTCAATGAGACGTTGGGAGGTAGGAAAGATACAGACTTTTGCTCAGCCGTTTAGAGCTAGAAGCCTTTGTTATGTACATTTCTAAAAGAAATATTGCTGCATATTTTCCTATGGAGTTTTACAAATTTTCATCCAGCAATATAGAGTATTAAATCCCAATCTAATCAGCACTAGGTATTATAATTTCCCCTAATTTAGTAGAAGGAAGAAGTATGTCACACTTTGCATTTCTTTGACTAGTAGTGAAATGGGATATTTCTACATATGGTTATTAATTTACTTTATCCTTTGTAAACTTCCATTTCTGTGCTTTGGTCATTTACCTATTTGATCTTAATATATTCCTTTATCATCAAAATATGCTCTCATATTTACTGTAGTTACTTTCCCAATTTATTATTTATCTTTTCATCAATTTTTATTCTGAGTTCTTTCATACGTAAGTGTGAATTTTGAATGTAGTCAGGTTTTTCTTCTTGCCTATAACTTGGATGAACCACTTCACCAGTTTGGGGTACAAGTGAGTTCATAACTCTTATTTCTCTGATTAACTGCTCAACCCTCAAATGTTCTTATTGGCTGAAAGTTCCATATCTCCTTCTTGAGACCTCTCTTGCCTTCCTCCCTCAAGCCTTAAGGGTCTTACTCAACCCAGAGGAGGCTACTCCTGTTTCTAGGTATAAGATCAAGAAAGAAACAAGAAATTCTGGTGAGTCTTCTTGCATTGATTGATGCTACATGATGTAATACTGAATGCTAGCTCTGCGTTGTCCATTGGACATGTATGTCCACGGCTGTGGCAAAGTCCTCCCTGCTGATGTGGTGAACAGGCCATGGTCCCAATTTAAATATCTCTTGGTTCCCATCCAGCCATTGTCCCCCAAAGCCTCATACTATGCTAAGGCAGCTGGATAAGGAGAGGCTTCTGACCTGAGCCAGGTGACATTTCAGGACGAGCAATTTCCCCACAACTGTTAAGCTGTTGTGTTAAGCCTGAATCCTTCACAGATACCCACTGCCCACCCCCCCCCCGCCCCCACCCCTGCAGTTCTTTACTTCCAGCAGACCTTGGTCAGGGCCACTCCACAGGATTCCTTAACTTCAAATCTTGGGGAGAAGGAGATAAAGTCTTGGTTTCTTCCCTCTCAGAAGAATCTTGGGATCCTTATGCAAATTCATATCTTAAGTTTTCAGCTGTGGCCTCATGAAAAGAGGTACAGTTTTCATCAAACTGCAAAAGGTTTGGGTTACCTTTCCTGGAGGTCAGTGGATGCCTATTCATTTGGTTGGGTTGCAAAAAACAGACGTCACTCTACCTATTTTATTGAAGATTTTATTTTTATTTTATTTGAGAGAGAGAGTACAGAGGGACAGTGAGAGGGAGAAGCAGATTCCCCGCTAAGTAGAGAGCCTGACATGGAGCTCAATCCCAGAACCCCGGGATCAGGACCTGAGCTGAAGGCAGACACTTAACCGTCTGAGCCACCCAGGCATCCCACTCTATCTTTTAAAATTATTTTTCTTTTTCTAGTTGTCTTTATTTTGGTTTATTTCATTTCAGCTGTCTCCAGAGAGGTGTATTTAATACAGGGGATTAGGTGCTTACAAATCACTGGAAGATCTAAGGGGCAGGTCACCTATAGGGGACTCCTGGGACAACAGCACCATGTCAGGAAGCTGAGGGATCATGAAGCTGAGACAGTAGCTGCTGGCCATAGCTGTACATGGCCTTAGCTGTAATCCAGAGGTCAGGAGGCTGCCACCACAGCTGTTGGCTTCCGGGCCACACAGATCCTGCTGGATCCACCACTGCAAAAAATAGACACCACTAGCCCTGCCTCTTGAGAGACACTGAGACCTCTGATAACCCTGCTCCAGAAAACTCCATGTCTAATAAGCCCACTTGCCAGCAGAGCAGCAGAAAAGCAGCTTCTGCTTTACTTCCACTTCCCAAATCTCATGCGAGTGCATCTGATTGGCTACACTTACATCATGTCCAGAACCCTAGATACGAAGGAGTCTGGAAAATGTCACTTTTAGCATTCCGGCCTTGGCCTTGCAATAGGACGGGCAAGAAGGAGGATAGGATAGATGTTGCACCCCATCTACCACACCAGTCATTTGTATTTATGTGACAAAAAGAGGCTATTTAAGTGATTTCCCCACTAGGAAAGAAAATCTGCTGCGAAGTGACCATCCCTATCTATGGACAGATAAGCATCAGGCATAACTTTCAGAGTCTCACATAACCCAGCAATACCTTACACATCTAAACTTAACATCCCTCCTCTAAAGTCTTTAAAATATTCTATTAGAATGGATGATTACTGGGTGAAATAGTAGATGTGTGTGGTTAGGGGGAAGTATTCCAAGAGGAAAGAAGGGTCTATGACCATAGCTGAGGCCTGGTCCCCCAGCTGCTGTGGATTTACTGTCAAGCAAAGGGGCAAAGTCAGCGCAGTGAATCAGCACCAATCAGTTCGAACCCAGAGTGCCCTGTTCAGATCCTTGGCTCCGCATCTTCTGAAGGATGTAGACAAATTGGAGCTCATTCTGAAGATGGAGACAAGGATGGTGAAAAACTGGTAGCCATGCCACTTGGGGAAAAGTAGAAGGAAATGAGAACATTTAGCCTGAAGAAAAAAGAAAACAGGGAGAGAGATTCTTTCGTTCATTCAATCAGTGAGTGTTTACTGAGTCCTCTTTGTTCTAGGCACTCTGTGAAGCAGATACCGAGGTAAAAACAAAATTCCTGCTTGCACTTGGGCTGGCAGTTTAGCAAAGGAGGCAGATTTTTTGACAATTAATAACAATGATAAATTATGAATTATAAATCATGCCAGTGCTGCAAAGGAGGTTTCCATAAGGTAGAGAATAAGAAGGGCTTACAATCTGCCTAGAGGAGTCAAGGAGGGGGTTCTTGAGCCGATTCCTAAAGGAGTAATAGAAATTTGCCAAATAAATCAGGGTGGAGAAGGTGGCCTAGGAAGATGGAACAGTATGTATAAGGATGGAGAGATAGGAGAGAGAATGGCTTACCTAGGAAACGACATACATTTTTGGTATTCTTGGAGCAAAAGTGCAAAGAGGTAATGCCAAGGAAAAAAGATAAACCAGAAGTTAGGGACTGGGCTCCTCCTTCCTCCTGGGCACATAGCCCCTTTGTGCCTCCCAGCCTCCCATGTGGTTGGTCATGGCCTGTCAATGGCATGTGAATGGGAGTGACATGCCCCCCCCTTCCCGGTCTGGCCCACCAAACCCTTCCTGCAGTGATCGCCCACTCTTCCTCTGTCTGGATGGCTACAGGCAGTCACTACATGGGAGGACCCTGAGTCCCTACATTACCATGTGCAAGGCCCAGGTCCCAGATTTGGAGATTTCTCTGTCCCAGCAGCTAGCAGAGCATGAAGGGCCTTGTACACCAAGCTGTCTGTCTTGAGATGTTGAAAAAGCTGCCTTTTGAAGAGAAAGAAATCTGTCATAAATGACCCTTGGGGGTAAACCAGCTGGAACAAGTGACAGTTACAGACAGGCAACTTTCAGCTCATCTTCTTTTATCTGTTACCCAAATGTTGTCTTTCTCCCTCTCCCCTCTCCATCCACCTCCTCCAGAAAATTTAATAAATACAGAAGCTGGCCACATCTGATCACAAGGCCACCACTAGCATCAGCATCTCCTCATGTACGCTACTGCTCTTCCTCTCCCTGCTATTCTCAGCTGCTCCATTTCAGTGGCTCTTCCCCCCGGACTCTGGGGTCGCTGGCCTTCTCATGCTGTGCTGCCTCTGCTACATTAGTCTCCATGCAATAGTGGGGTGGAGAACGAATGCACCCTTCCCGTTCGTGGCTCATCCCTCTGACCACCCCGCCCCCAAGGCTCGAGTGTGTAACACATTTGATAGGCAGGTTGGAAATAATTAGAGGCGAGGCTTCTGCAGGGAGGAGGAAATTTAAATGGATATTGAGTCTGGCCGGTTCAATACTGTAATCTAAAGGGACAGAAAGCAAGTTATTTCTCCATTCTTCCTCTTCTGTCTCTCTTTCTCAGAGGGGACCATTCTTCAGTCTGTGACTCAGAGAGTGTGGTCGTTCCTTCGGATCTGTTCCCCTTTCCCTCTGTGGCAATGCAAGGACACAGTATGCCAGCAGTTTATTTCACAGAGTCTGAGCGAGTCGGTGTTGAATTCCATCGGGCATTTGGGACAGAGCAGTCATAATTGGGCTTTGGCATTCCATATCTCTCTGGCTCTCTCTCTGGCTCTCTCAGGCAACACCATGTGCAGAGATGCCTACTGCAGTTCTCCAGAGGGTTAGTGTTGGTTCAAACGTGTGCATGCACACACACACACTCATACCACATACCTTCCAAGGTCACATCATTCTCACAGACAGTTCAGTCTATACTCAAATTAAGAAAGAAAAATATTTTCTTAAACACGGCATCACCCATAAAAATTCCCCTGTCTACAATATTCCCCTGTCTACAAAACAATCCCATTTTACAATATTACCCAGAGCAGCCCTGATTTGGGGCTGGGTGTCCTCCCCTGGTGGCTTTCTGTAAGGGGGAAGCAAGCAGCCCCCCCGGCCCTCACCCATGGCCCCTCGCTCTCTCAAGGGGACTGTGTCCCACATCCTCCCCTCGCACTGGCCTGGATAGTGGAGTTTGAAAGCGGACTGGACCAGCTCTTCCTGCCGTTGATAAGAAACAGTGAGGGTACAGGCTTCAGGAGCTTTTCCCTTTTGCTCATTTACAGATGACACAGTTCGGTGCTCCTCTGGTGGAAAAGCCCTAGAACAGAGCCCCCATCTCTTTTCTCATCATAGTCCCTCCACGACAATCTTCCCTACCTTGACTTCCTGTTCCGAGGCCCTGAGCCATCATGTAAGAAGCTGTAGCCCAAGAGCCAGCAGCAAAGGAGCTAGTGGCCTTGGGAAAGTCTGAACTCACATGCCATCTGGCAGAGTTCTGCTGGGGTTCAAGCGGACCTATAAGCTTGAGCTCCAGGGGAGGCCTCGAGGGTGCAGCTTACATGGTGTGTTCAATGTGGAAAGATTCATCAAGGTGCTTATTTATGACTTGTGCACTTTCTGTATGTTGCATTTCAATAAAAAGTTAAAATATAGTCTTACCAGCTATTAAAATTTATTATGAGGCAACTTAATAAAGACAGTAGGGTTTATTAATAATTGTAGGTAGATAGGTAAGTAGAACTAAATAGCAGATTCACATATAGATCTGTATATAAATAAATCTAAAATTAATATGTACGTAATATGTGCGTAAAGATGATAATTTAGGTAAAGATGATAATAATTGTAGGTAGATAGGTAAGTAGAACTGAATAGCAGATTCACATATAGATCTGTATATAAATAAATCTAAAATTAATATGTACGTAATATGTGCGTAAAGATGAACCTAAGAAAATTAGGTTCAACTGGCAGAATTGATTCTCTGTCTAAAAAAAATACTAGAACTGGGGTGCCTGGGTGGCTCAGTCGTTAAGCGTCTGCCTTCGGCTCAGGTCATGGTCCCAGGGTCCTGGGATCGAGCCCCGCATCGGGCTCTCCACTCCGCGGGAAGCCTGCTTCTCCCTTCCCCACTCCCCCTGCTTGTGTTTCCTCTCTCACTGTGTCTCTCTCTCTCTGTCAAATAAATAAATAAAATCTTTAAAAAAAATAAAAAAAAAATAAAAAATAAAAAAATAAAAAAAATACTAGAACTGAAACCTTTAGAGTATAAAACCAGACCCATGCTGGATGAACAATTACATTTAAAAAATGAGAAATCCCTGACATAAACTTGTGTGCAAGAAAACTTCCTAAGCAAAGTAGGAAAGAAAAAGTGATAAAAGATTTAACTCCCTAAAAATTTTAAACTTTTGTATGGAAAAGGAGTCCATAGTAGGACAAATCTTTACAGTATTTATGACACCATAAGTATTATGGTTTGCTTAATTGGTAATTTTCAAAGAAATTGATTTTTAAAAGCACAAAATAGCAAGTAGGAAAATGTATGAAATTAAGAAGTGATCACTCACATAGGAGGAGGTCTTTTTAAAATATCCCCTTTGGGGGTTAAAAAATGTCAGAGACCCAGATGTGTGCTGTTGTCTTGGCCACAGGTCAATGGGGACGGTCAGCTCATCCCAGAGGGGTCACCTGCTGGGAACATTTTGAGGAGCTGTTTATCATTCCTGTTTCCTACCAAATCCCTGACTTCTTTGTGTCTTTTTACTTTCTTCCCTCTGTTTGGCTTATTTTTGCTTGTGGAAATGACATCTTGTCTTGACCACGCATAGCTGATTTAAATTTAATGATTCTTCCTTCCTCTACCTGTAGGTCCCAAGACAGGAGTCTCCCTCCCTCCCTCCTCCCCTCCCTTCTTCCTTTCCTTCTTTCCTTTCTATTTTTATTTTTATTTTTAGAGAGCTGCCGTCTTCTTAGCCATCCCGTTCCTCTTTTATAGTCTTTCTGTACATCATCTCACTCGGTGGTCCTTAAGCTCTCTGGTCACAGAGCTCTCTGATATCTGAGGAAAGCTCCATACTGCTGCTCCAGAAGCAAGCACGTACACATGCACGTACACACACACACACACACACCCAAGCTTAACATTTTGGAAGTTTGTAAATGCTTTTCGACTTTACCAAAGTGGCACTGATTTAACTAAATTGCTACTGATCATTTTTCTTTAGACAAATCATCTTCCTTTATGATTATAACCCACAACAGAAAAGAAAAATTTACCCCATAGTCTCAGTCCCTTCAAGGAGTCTCATCCCAGGAAATTCCAATCCAATATGCAAAAAAAAAACATATTTGGAAAGCAATTTAAATCTTGATTGCTCATTTTGGGAAGATCCCCATGGGAGAAAGTATATTCATAATATATGAAAAACTTTAAAATATCCTCTATCCCCATCTCCATCTCTCCCAGTATCTCATGCACATGGTGGCCACCTTGAGCCTCCTCTTCTCTCTGTCTTTCCAGAATGCTTTTCAAATGCCTTTCATGCTGGCTCTTGGATTTTCTCCTCCTCTCCTCTCATTGTCCAAGTGTATTCAGGTCGGCACTCTGACCTTTCTAGCTCACATAAATTCAAACAGCATGGGACCTCCCAGCCTCTCTTTTACCCCAAATCTGCCCACTCCAGCAGATGAGCTGGTAGACACAGTTTACCAGAAAGCAGAGGAGAGAACCTATGAACATTCTACCTTAACATGTTTTCCTATTACACAAAAGAAGTGTAAAGGTGCTCTTCTTAATCTTCCTAACCTGTTTTCTGGCTGATCTGGATCAGCCTGTTACGGAAGCTCCCCCGATGGGTAAGGTGGCCACGTGCAGTCCCCACCCCACCCCTGCCTCAGCCCTTGGGTGCCAGTGGATGAAATTGGGCTCCTGTCCTTAATCTCTATTTCTGGGGGAAGAGTTAAAAGCTGCAGTGTAGAATCTATGAAAGCCTCCTCGACCGCATCTGCAAGGTGCAAAGGGATAAAGATTCAGCTGAAAGAAGCATCACAAGACCACCACGACCAGAGAAATCTGAGTATGTCACTCAGACAGAAATACGATTCACTGAGATACAAATGCTGTTTCCTTAGTTTCACTCCCTCTACAATATTGACTCTGATAGTTAAGCAGGTCGGTTTCTAGGGGAGTTTAACTTGGCCCTTCACAAAGACACCCAAAGAATTAGTTGAGAAGTACTAGACCCAAAACGTGGAGGAGGAACCATATATATTGTGGTGAGCCATGGCCTTGAGGATGAGACACGTCTGGACGTGAACTCCCCATTCCTGCTCACTGAGTCGGGGTGAGAGGGGGAAGCTCCAGTCCGTGTGGCCGAGGGGATGGTTTTGTTCTGATCCAGTCGCCTGCCTTCCTTGCAGATTCTGCCGGCCCTCTGGGCTGGGCTTGCCCATGGGGTCCTGCCCGGGGTCCTTGCTGAAGCCCTTGGTTTGGGCTCCCGTGGGTTCCCATGGAATGCCGCATGCCCGGCACACCAGCAAAGGCCTGCCGCCTCCCTCACCGGCTCACCTTGCTCCTGGACTTCTGAGAATCCTCCTCGGGCCTCTCTTGCCCATTTTAGAATGTTTTCTCTGAAATGATTAAAGATTCTGAATACATTCTGCTGCCTTTTTTAAAGGTCCCTAAACCCAGAAGCCACCCCGTTCCTCCCCAGATGTCCCACCCTCCTCCTGCCCTCAGTCTGGCCCCGTCAGACTCAGCTGGTACAGGAAGAGGCCCGGTCCCCTGAACCGGAGGGCAGGATAGGCCACCTGCTCTGTAATGCTCCCAAGCCTCCCTGTGGGACAGGAGTCAACAATTCCCCATTTCTGTTACACTTGCTTATGTCCTGTGAGATTTGTCTTGGATTTGGTCTGAATTTCCCTTGGTATAATCTCATACCTACTTCAACTCCTGGCCCCCTTGGAAAGCCTTGAGCAAGCCTCCCACTTCCTCCTGCCCTGCTTTGATGCCTCCGTCTGTGACCAGCCCTGTATAGGCTAGCTCCCTCCGGCTGCCTTTCCAGTCCCAATGCCATGCCCTCCTGATCACTGTCTGGCCTCGAAAACCAAGCTCCGCCTCCCTTGCGTGGCCTGTGCTCTTATGGGGATCTCTTCCAGCCCGCTGACATCTTGCTAGAGAGGAGAAACAAACCCTACAGATGCATCTGCCTTCCCTAACAAGCCGGCTTAGCGGGCATCGGGCTGGAGGCCTGCTGCCTGGGGGCCTCAGAACACCTTCCCAACAGCAGTAGACATCGAACACAGAAGGAGAGAAATCCAAGCCCGTGGTGCAGAACAATGCACCTCATGGAAAGGAAAAGCCAGTCCCTTCCCACGACACAGGCCATGGTGCCGCCTTCCCTCCTGCAAGTGGTGAGGCTGGGCAAGAGCATGGAATGTGGGGGGGGGGAGGGCAGAAGAGGGGGGCACAGCGATGGGCCACCGTGCGTGTTCAGGAGCCACATCGTTCGTGGAAGAACGATGTAGGCAGGGCACTCCCACTCTCCCTGAATTAGCTGTGTGGATGGCTTTCCTGAACTTCATGTTTTCTAGAAAAGAAATCAAAAAAGGCCATGCCTGGAGATCAGACAAGATGAAACCCGGGAAAATTCTGGAAGTGGTAATGATCATTGTTTTGAAAGGCAGCAAGGGAAACAAAGCCAAGTCCAGGGTGAACCGCACCCTTAAGAAGTGTACCAGCCTCTGCTCCGGTCTCTCTGAAGCAGGGAGGGGAGATCTATATGGTCAGGGATCCTGATTCCAAAGCTGCAGAGAGAAGGGTCAGCTGTACAAAATAGCCTCCGCCCATCGAAAATGACTCATAATTAAGTCCCACTGTGTCTATAAACTATGAGTGCAACTGGGGTTTGCAGGAGGCGAGCTCAGGGAATGCTGTGAGCTGGGACAGGTGGGACCCCTTCTGCGCCCACTGCTCTTCTGGGACCAGCGCAGTTTTAACCGAGGGACCATGCAGAGGGGTCCATCTTTGTGCCTCCCTAGACAGGGAAGAGGTGGGCTCAGCCTCACCTCTGAGAGAGGCATCGAGGATGCAGGTGACACCGTTGGGTCGGCCCTGGGCTGAGAGGAGCAGGGCCCCCCACCTTGGCTATTTATCTGTGGCAAATGTTTACTGATAACCCCAAACGCTGAACAAGCAGCTCTGCCTGCTCCAGGGAGTTTGCAGGCTCTGATAAGGACTGCAGTATGACCACAGGCCCTCCAACTGAGGGTCCTGGGACCATGTTCCCTACTGTTTACTATTCACCCACTCCCTGTAAGCTTCTTGAGGGTGCTCAGCCTCATCATCTTTGTGCTCCCGAGGTGGAGCTCAATGCCAGGCTCTGTGCTCAATAGTAGGTAAAGAATAAGCAAGGGGAATGACATAGGTTTTCCATGAGTATCATGTTGAGACACAAAGATCCCAGCAGGAATGCTAGTCAAGGTCATGATCAGGGATCTTAGGGACAAGTTGTATCTGAGAGGCAGGTCTGGGCCAGAACGGAAGAGAAAGACAAACTATTTTCACATGAGTTACCTGAGGCATAACTCATGTCGGAGCTGGGGTCGTGTGTTCTAAGGATCTAGATAGGACCTGCTCAAACCCCTGTCTGCTGAATTAGTCCTTATTGTGTCATCTGCATTCCACCGATGTGCACCCAGGTCTGAGCTCAGCCCCTTCATCTGATTGCCACAAATGAGAAAAAGATCATTCACATTTAGGAGTTACCAACAATTTGAGAGGACAACACAAAAAACATAGAGACCGCCCAGATCTTAAAAGCCGTTTGCACTAACTAACTGCTGGGATTTTTAACTGGCCAAGAGACTCAACAGAGCCTCCCCCACCCCAGTCTCAGCCAATTTTTCTGGATCCCTTTTCTTCCTTATCCCACCCTCTTTGGTCCACCTGCTACCATATACCTCAATAAACTCTTCTCATTCTGTTGTGTTGAGTGGTCCAGCTCTTACCAGATCTACTCCCAAACATTGGCATGGTGAAGTCATCAAGGGACAAGTGAGAATGAAGGGCTATCCCTTCTGTTGGTGGCACAGAGGACCACAGGGACCCTGAGTCCTTGGAACAACACCCACTCTCTCTAGAAGACAGCATAATTTAAAACAACATCCCCCTTCCCATCATCCTCCCCATGCAAGGAAAGGTGTGTTGTTTACCTTCCTTTTGCAGGTGAACCTCAAGGAGGTCATTATTTGTCCAAAGGCACCCAAGGTAGTATAGAAGATAGAACTTAAGCCCAAATCTTGGTGCTCCTAGCCTAGTGCTCCTCCCACTATCCACAGCAGATGAGCCCAGAATGCAAGGCTGTGTGTTAGGATAGCACCCTGCATACAAAACGACTTCCCAATTAGAGCTGGTCATTCCTGTGTCTAGAACGGGCAGAACACCAGGCAGCTGGAGTGGAGCTTTACGAAGACACAGGATTCCAAGTCTGTGCCCTCAGATGGTCTGTAATCGAATGAAGGAGGCAGAGTACACCCAAAGGACAGCAGCGTATGAACAAATACAGTTACCTGGGGACAGAGAGGGAGGCTCAACAAAAATGTGCGGCATTAAGTACATCATGGAAGGCTTCCTGGAGGTGGTAACAGCCCCTTGCTTTCTTTTCTCTTTGTTCAAGTTGGACCCCAGGTGCAGAAGGTGAAGTTAATCATATTCCACACATTATCGCTTATCATGGGTCTGTGCCAGGCCCCTCTCTTGCTTTATATGCTTTTCTCTTTGCTCCTCTCCATGCCATTCTTCTCCTTCCATAGGCACCTATTCTAACATTTAATGTGACCCATTTTTTAGTATGTGTTCTTGAAAATGTGAATTATTGATCTGTACGCTTGCATTTTAAGTTTATGTAGGCAGTATGAGGCAGCTCACTGTTTTTGGCTTTTTGTTTGTTTGTTTTTTACTTAGCGCTGTGCTAAGATTTACCGCTGTTTCTCTGGTCCAGTTCTTTCGACAGTCGCATTATCTTGTGAGGTGGCATCTACCTGACTGCTTCTCCACTCCCCCATGATGATCACTGAGCTTGCTTCCAGTTCCCTGCACCATAAACAACACAACAATGCACATCTTTCACACATGACCCCTTACGGATGTGTTGAGAAGTTTTGGGGACCTAGATTCGGGAGCAGAATTGCTTCTTGTGGGGTTATGTGTGGACTTAACATGACTATGGACACGGATCTCTCCCTCAGGGGCTGCTCTGGCTTCGCCGCCCCCAGCGCTGCCCCTAAATTCCTACGGCGGCTCCGACCCTGGGCATGAGCCAGCTTTCTAATTTTTGCCAGTCCTAGCAGCATAAAGTAAGAGCCGACTGTGGTGTCAGTTCGTATTCCTCAGATTAGCCGTGAGTTTGGGCGTCTCTTCGCTTTCCTGGTAGCCCCATGGCCCCTTACGACATGAAGTGTCCCTTTTTACCCTTGCCGATTTGCGAGGATTCCTTGTACATCCCCGAAGAGACCACTTTTCAACCAGTGTGAGTGTCTCTGCTGCCGTAGCTGCCCACGGGGGACAGAGGAACCCATCTGGCTGCCGTTCTTCACACCCTCCTCCCGGGGATATGGGCTTGGGGAGGGCCACGGGCACAATCAAAGTCCAAGGCACCCCTTCTTCCCCTCCCCTCTGCCGACCTGGACTGAGGATTGCAGGCTAGGAAGACTGGTAACAGACAAGAAGACCTGTCCCAGGTCTCCCCGGCTGCTAACCGGCTGTGTCAATTTCATGAGTTCATAAATGGTTGGAAGAGGCTTACCTGCCTGGGAAGAAATTGAGATCAGTGGTGCTTAGGCCCCACTCAATTAACCTGTGCTCCTCAGGGGGCTGCTCGGGGAGCAAGGGGCCAGCCGGTCGTTAATTCCTCGTTCTGCTGCCGGCCGTGGCTGTCTTGCCTGCCAGCAACCTGCAGGCAGGGAGAAGGTGGCCCCGCCTCAGTGAGCTGAAGTCACAGACCCCTGGCCTCGGGGGCAATGGGACCCTCGCTTCCCAATACATCCTATCTGGGTGGCCTTTCATTCCCCCCAGCCTCTCGGGGAAGAATGGCCTTTAAGATTCCCCATCCCTGACCTCTTTGGGCCTCCCTGTGCGGGGTTGCCACGTCCCTATGGTTCTCCTGCACTCCTCTCTTCCTCCTCCCTTCTGGCCCACTTGCCCCAAGGACACAGAATCCAGAGCCAGCGTTCTTGGCAGCAGATGATGCCCCAGGCTCTGAGAGGTCGCCTACCTCCCCTGCTGCCTACAGCCTGAGATCCTCTCAAAGACTTTCATTCCTATATCATTTCCTAAAAGGGGCCAGATGGTGAGACTCAGATTCTCGGGCCCCTCCTCTGGAGATGCTGCCTTGGTCGGTCTGGAGTCTCTGTTTTTTAACACCTGACTCGGGTGATCGTTACTGTCAAGATAATTTGGAAGACCCTGCTTCAGGGGACACCTTAGCACCTGGTGAAGTAAGTGTGGGAGAGACCACAGCCTAATGGCAGGGCCGGGACTGGGGCGGGGGGCCCCACTCCCAGTGCTCTGCTGCTCTGTCTCTTGCTGTGTGTGGTTAAGCCAGTCACATGTCCTCTCTGAACTTGGTTTCTTCATCTAGAAAAGAGATACTGGGCCAGATCTCTCAGAGTCCTTCCATTTCCACGGATCATTTTTCTCGAAGTAACTGGTAGGTTAAACAAACATATTGCATGATTTGTGCTTAACAAACAACTTTGATTCTTTTTTTCTCTCTTTGAGCATCCCTTTACTTTAGAATGTATTCGGTGGATGAAATCTTCCCCTGCCCCTAGATAAAAACTTGCGCCAGTCCCATTGCGTGTCACCCCCTCTGAGGTGACAGTCTGTGGTACCTCTCAGCTATGGCTACAGTCTCAACTGAGAAGTGGGAATCATTGAATAATTGACAGTGTGTGATTCTTCTCCCTTGTGCCGGCTTGGATCTGCTTCGGGCTGGAAGCCGCTGGGGCGGTGGGCCATGTCCCTCTGCTGTCTATACTCCCCAACTCCTCCCTTCCTCCCACCACCCCCAAGAGCTCTGTTTCACGAGCTGCCAGATTGAAATGGGGAATTCTTACAGGTTAGAGAGCAGGGGAAGCTTCAAAGGGGCTCTTGCTTTTGTGGATTTTTTTTGTGGGCTCTTTTGAGGTTCCCAGCTGGGCCTCTCTCTCCTGCAACTCCCTTACCCCAGGCAAACACATCGACCCTGTCCCAGGCAGCTCCTGCAACTCCTTGCTCAGCCCCTGGGCATCTGGATGTCCAGCTCCAGCCTCGTGGACTAGGCTCTTCTCGCGCCTCCGGGTGGCCCTCCTGGACAGACTCAGGACAGCCAGCCATTTTCTGCCAGACCCGCGGCCCTCCTCCCTTTGGGGGTGGGGGGATTCGTGGCTCAGCAACAACTTGCTGAGGGAAATCTTCCGCACCAGATCTTCACCAAATTTGTGACCCATCTGTATTTTACAAAGTGGGAGAAAGGTTCCTGGATCCTGAAACAGACTTTTCGACATTCCCATGCATATTCCTCTGCACATGGCTGGGGAAGAGGGACCTGTCCCAAACTCACATGTTAGTCTTCTCGTTTCTTTGGCATCTGAATCAAAACTTAGATAGGAAGAGTCCCCTCGGACACCCAGCTATCTATGACTTCCATTTTAATGAGAGTAAGAACATCTTTGAGAAAAGAAAGCCCAAGTGCCCAGAACATTCCAGACTGATCCCAGGCATTAAGGCATAGATCTAGAGGGGAGGTAAAGGTGGGGATGGGCCAACTCTGTAGGTGAACATCTGCTTTCTCAGCTTCTCCGAGAGTTCTGCTCCTGGGACCTGCTGAACACCGACAAGTGCCAGGCCTTTGAGACAAAGTGTGCCCTTTGACCTCCAGCTTCTGGCTGTGGCAGAGAACCCATCCCTGTGGAAGGGGGCTCTGTGGATCCAGTTATCAGTTGGGTTCCCTCCCCACTACAAAGACACCTAGCAGGGCCTTCTCCCCTCAGGACAATGAACAGAGCGAAACCTCACCAGAGAGCGTCCTTCCTCTCCTCACTCTCCTGCTCCCAGTATAAGGCCCAGACTCTCCTGTAGATCAGGTTGAGTGGATATTTAAAGAATTTTCATTTAAAGGGACTCCCAGGAATTAGCCTCCACTGGATTCCTAAATGTCCTGGTAGGACCCTGCGGCCCCCTCCTCCATCAGCACACCAGTGTGAACGTGCTCATCCGACTGTCCTGTTGGCATATTGTCCTGAGGGAGGTCGGGACTTTGGAGTGAGGGACAGGAATACACGGCTGTGGGCGCTGGAATATGGATGGGCCCAGGGAAGGATGCAGAAGGGAATGGGAAAGAGGTACGTGGGGCCAGAGAAAAAAGAGAGAAAAAGCCACACAGGCAACAAGGACACGTTCACCAGGGGATAGGCCAGAATTCTCCAGGGGCATGTGAAAGAGGTAGCTCGATCCTCCTTCCCCCCATTGAGCCTCACTTCCCAGAATAGGCAGAGGCTTGTGCCCAGCGTCCTGCTACCATGTTGGGCTGTGGGTTCCGGACAATGGAGGGAAGGAAACAAGGACGGGATGGGATGTGGCCTTATAAGCCTGTCCTCGGGTTCCTAGGCTGGGGGCTCAGAGATTGAGGCAGGCACGGAAGCCAACAAACAAGGCCCTTTGGGGGACATCCACTCAGTCTCGGGGTCTGTCCATCCTCTCGGCCTCCCCCTCCAGCTCTCACTGATCTTCCCCTCTCTTCTCTGGCAGGAACTGATGCCCTTGGCCATGACGCATCCCCAACCTCTGTCTGCTCAGGCGCAGCCTGCGTGACCAAGCCATCGCTGTCCCAGCTGTTTCACGTACGTGTGAGGTGCAGGCTGACCCTCTCCCCCCAGGAGAAGGTGTCTGGGCCCTGGGTGGGGAGGGGTGTTGGTGGGGAGTGAGGTCCAGAAAGTTCTGGTCACAGAGGACAGGCCCCAGGAGTCTTGAGTTGGCAATGGGTTTGTCCTCTCTGGCTGCCTTTGGTCCCTGACTTGGCCACCGCGGAGCCCATCTGCCAGGCCCTGGGAGGGAACCTTTGGCTCCTGTCCTTAGGAAGCTCAGCAGAAGGCAGCTTTGTAGGATGGAAACTCCACGGCACTGGCCCTTGGGTCTGGCTCAGACATTTGCTATCGTATGACTTGAGGCAAAGCACTTAAAGGTCTGACTTTCTCTCCTGCACGTGGGGTTTTTGTGTGGTTCAGAGGCGTATCCATTATCTTTTGCTGCATGATAAACTCCCACAAACTTAGCAGCTTGACACAACACACACTGACCAGCTCACAGTGTCTGTGGGTCAGGAATCCAGGCACAGTCCGCTGGGTCCACTGTCTCAGGGTCTGTCAGTTTCATCTTGAAGCTCGACTGGGGAAGGACCTGCTTCCACTCTCACTTCTGTGATTGTCCAGTTCCATTTAGGTCACTGGACTGAGGGCCAGAGGCCACCCCCTGTCCCTGGGCACATGGGCCTCCCAACGTGGCAACTTGCTGCATCCAAACCAGCAAGGGAAGGAGTTGGCTAGCAAGAAGGTGCTCAGAATGTTATATAATCTATTCACAGAGGTGACATCCCCTCACCTTTGCTGTGTTCTGTTGGTTAGAAGTAAGTTGCGGATGACACCCCCCCCAAGGGAAGGGGAGCACACGAGGCATGACTTCCAAGAGGCAGGGCTCATTTGGGGCCGTCTTAGAGCCTGCCCATCCCAGGAGGGGATGGAAATGGAAGCACGTTGTAGACCGTAGAGTGCTCTTTAGATTCAGGCAGCTATTGTGATCATTTGCGTTTAGTTGCAAAGAGAAAATGAACCCACCTGCAATAATAGGAACCCTTGGATATAGTAATTTAAATGCTAGATTGTACCATGAGTACGGGGTCTGTAGGGAAAGTGGCTGGGACCTGGGCATTGCCCGCATGCCCTTTACGAGTGCTTTCTGGGTTTCTGACTGTAAGGCCAGATTGAAGCCGACATCTAAAATGTCTGGGCCGTCCTTCTCCCCGCAAATAACTGTGTTTGAAGGATCTCTTAGAGTTCCCAAGGGGCTCTTGCATACGCGAATCTCACTCTTCCCTCACAATCATACTGGAAAGCTGAGTTTTTTGTTAAGTTTTCTTTTACAAGTGAGAAAGGAGGTCAGTCTCCAAGATGGGGTGGCTGCTAAATGGCACAGCTGGGCCTCAGATGGGCCTTCAGATGTGCGCCTCTGCCATGCCTCCCCCCTATTTTCCAGGCCACTTCTGTGGAACCGCTGCATGGTACCCAAAGAGGGGAGGCCAGGCATGGAGGTCAGGAGGGAGGGCTCTGTTCTTATATAGCTTCCTCATTCCCTGTATCCTAAAACAGGCTAGCATCTCAGGGGGCAAGGCCAAGACTTGCAGGTAGAGTGACTCACTGCTGCCTTCAACTCCAGGTCACTCCACGGGCCTCTCTGTCTCTCACACGGCCCTCCGTCATGAACGTGCAGGGCAAGCAGGGGAGAGTGATGGCATGTTGTAATGAGGGCACACACATTCTCCCAAGGCTGAGGTTCGTCTTCCCCCCACCCCATCCCCCCACAAATGCCCAGCGAATCCCTGAAGCATGGCCCACCATGCATCTGGGCAAAGTCAGTCAAATTGAATTTGAACAGCGATGCTCAGGTCTACAAGAGGGGATGGGAGCCGAGCGATGCAGCTTTCTGCCCCCTGGTGGTGGGTCAGAGTCCTCACTCTCAGGCCGGTGGACGTGCTGTGTGGCCAGGCCCGAGGATTAGCAAACACTTTCGTGCAGCCCGCGCTGTGTACAATGCTGCAGGGGTAGGAAGCCCTATCGGACACAGCTCCTGATTGCATGGGACTTCTCATGTACTGGAGGAGTAACGATGTTCCCACGTGAAAGCAGACAAGCATCCTACCAAGAGGGGCTTTGGAAAGTGGTCCATGGAAAGGCTTTGCTGTGGGAATCCAGAGAGAGAGCACCACGATGGGGCAGCCGGGGGGGGTCTCTCAGAGCGCTGGAGGGTGGGCAGGATCTAAACAGCTGGAGAAAATGGGCTCATGAAGCCCTTCAGGAACCCCTGTGGCCTCCGAGAGCATTGAATGCCAATCCTTGCCTGGCTTACAGCCTCTCCCACTTGGTGCCTACCCTACCCGGCCTTTCCAGATTCCTTACAGTCCCTGGAGGCCCTCGTGGTATCTCACACACCTGGGCTGTTCAGCCTGCCCTCTCCCCTTGTCTGCTGGGCAAGCTCCCACTCAGCTTCTAGCACCCAGCTCAAGCATAACCTCTTCTCGGGAACCTTCCCCAAGTAGTTAGTTGCTCCCTCCTCTGTGTCCCCACAGCCGCTGCTCTGTGTGTCTTAGGCCATATCATAAGGTATGTTAAGTGTCTTTTCATCACTAGGCTCTGAGCTTCTTAAGAACTGGGTCTGCCTGGTGGACAGAGGCTTCATGTAGGGGGAGAGCGGGAGGTGAGGAGGGGAGTTAAGGTGGTGGTGAGCATGCAGGCAGTGGGGCAAGGCAAAGGTGCATGGTGACGGTGAGGGGCAGACGTATCTGGCTGAAGAACAAGGTGCCCCTTCCACCAGGTGAACGCAGCAGGGCCTACGGCTTCCTGAGTGGACTGCCGCTTGCGTTCCAGCCCCGCTTGCCCTTTGAGTAGTGAACAGCCTACTCTGGTGGAAGCGCTAATGGTGGGGGGGGGATGCCCACTTGCAAAGAGGGTGATAACTTAGGCTGTCACACCAGACGCCAGAGTTTGACATCCCGGAGGGACACCCGAGTGACACGTCTGTCAAGCAGCAGTGGGAGGCACAGGCGGAGGCTGACTTGGGAGGTGGGGGCTTGTCGGTGACAGAGCTCCCAGTGAAGAGGGCAGAGCGGGGCTGGGAAGAGGGGGCTTAGCGACTAATTTAACCCTTGGGGCCTTTTTCAGAGGTAACATTCTTCTTCCAATAGCTCTGTCCCTTTTATTGTCTTGCAGGTCACTGTTCCCTTTACTGAACGTAAGTGCTCACGGTCATTCTTCCTTCAAGATGCCCAGGCTCCTCCCACCCTCCTGCTCCATGGGCACGGCCAGTCTTCGTCCCCATGTGCCTGGGGAGGGGGGGCTGGGAAGTCCCCATTCAGTGCCCAAGAGGGAGTCTGCCCCAGGCCAGAGCTTTACCCCCATTAGCAGGACCATTCTCTAGCCTCGCCACAACCTTCCAGGAGCCAGAATGCTGCCTGTTGCCCGCATCTTCTGGGCTCACCTTGCCCTCATCTTCCACAAGAGTTGGAAAGAGAACAGAGATGCTCCCAAAAGGAGTGTGGGTTTGAGCCAGGGCAGAACCAGGTGGAACTCTGGAGGTTCGGACCCTGTCCCCTCCACCTGAGTCCAGGGCTCAGGGGCCATTGCTGTGTGTGCCCTAGAGGACAGTGATTAGGAGCATGGCCTGTGGGGTGAGCCAGGCTGGGTAGAATCTCAGCCAAACCAATCGAAGCCGCAGTTCATCATGTGTGACACAGGGATAATTAATAACCATCCTGACAGGTATTTTGAGGATTACCTGAGACAAGCAGGGAGAGCTTAGGGCAGTGCCACAGACTAAGCCCCCAGGAAAGGAAGCTGTTGTCTTTGTGTCTCCGATGAGCCAAGGGGTGAGGGTGGGGGGCTGAGCAGGATGTGAGGAGAAGGAGAATGAGAGAAAGGCACAGCAAGAACCTTTGAAACTGAGCAGAAGCCGAGAGCAGAATTATGCTCTCCGTTAGCGCTCTGCTTCCCCTCTTCCCTCCCTCGGCCGTGCCCCGCGCCCCCCCCCCCCCCCCCGGGCTTAGGCTGGCCCAGGCCACAGCCTCTGTTTTCAGGAAGCCCCTGGTTTCTCAGTGCCCGTGGTCCTCCTACTCCAGCTGCCCTCAGGTTCCCCCCTGCCTCCAACTGTGTAGAAAGTTCCAGGAGGCTCCCCACCCCACGCCTGGTGTGGCTGCCCCTCACCTCTCCGCACACGTCTTTGCAGAGTTTGATGGGGCGTCGGGCGGATGACAGCGGGAACAGTTGTGATCACTGGCGGAATCCTAGCTACAGTCATCCTCCTCTGCATCATTGCGGTCCTGTGTTACTGTAGGCTCCAGGTCAGTCCCCAGAGGCCACCAGCAAACCCCGTCCCCAATCTCGGGACAGAAACTGGAGGCCCACTTCGAGGGTGACAAAGCTCAAAGCCATGAAGCGTGGGGGGCTGGGAATCGGGGCTGGCCAGAAGGGAGCCATGCGTCTCTCACACTCTTTACACTTTGGGGTCCCCCGAAGAGGCCATGCCGGGAAGATATCGGGTCATTGTGTTGTGTCTCTGGCATAGCTGAGATTTCAGGAGTGCTGGGAAGGGGCACCCCTCTGGGAAGACTAGGAGAAAGCTGCTCCCAGCGACCCCAGCCCTGTCCTCAATATGACACGGAGGTCCTGCCTCTCTCAACCACGGCCTGGAGTTAATGCCCTCGGAAGTAGGGGAAGGAGAAGGGAAGGTGTTGGTCTGGCAAAGCTGGGAGTATAGATAGTGGTGGAACGTGGGTGTCTGGTGTTGAGTTTCAGTCCCAACACCAAAGAGCTCTCTGCGCAGGGTCCTCGGTGCGCGAGGGGCATGGGTGCCTTTGTCCACCCGAAGGGGAGCGTCCGGCCCTCAGGCATCCCTCCCCCCTCTCCCCTCAGTATTATTGCTGCAAGAAGAGCAGAGCCGAAGATGCAGACGACGAGGAGGAGGAGCACGACCTGCCC
This sequence comes from Halichoerus grypus, assembly GCF_964656455.1. Taxonomy (NCBI): domain Eukaryota; kingdom Metazoa; phylum Chordata; class Mammalia; order Carnivora; family Phocidae; genus Halichoerus; species Halichoerus grypus. The sequence goes on from NC_135718.1 coordinate 108,894,524, forward strand.
CCACACCCCAGAGGCCCCAGCTGCAATGCGTGCAGCTCCCAAGGCCCGGACGGCCGGGGCGGCCTGGCGCCTCTCACCAGCGAGCCCTGCGGCCAGCCGTGTGGGGTGGCGGCCGGCCCCTGCACCACCTGCTCCCCATACAGCTCCCCCTTTTACATACGGACGGCTGACATGGTGCCCAATGGGGGCGGAGGCGAGAGGCTCTCCTTCGCTCCTGCATACTACAAGGAAGGGGGACCCCCACCCCTCAAGTTGGCAGTGCCCCAGAGTTACCCGGTGACGTGGCCAGGCTCTGGGCGCCAGGCCTTCACCAATCCAAGGGCTATTAGTACAGACGTGTAACCCCCCTGCACCCCTGACCCCTCCACATACCGACGCTGCTGTCCCGGCAGGAACAACGGGGGGCAGCAGGGGACCCCTCCAACAGCCCACAAGGACAATCTCAGTGGTTTTCTTTTGTTTTGTTTGTTTTTGTTTGTTTTTGTTTTTGTTTTTTTTGGCTTTTCTTGCCCCACAGTGGAATTCAAGCTGCGGAGTCACTGAGAACCAGGGCAGGCCCAGAGGTGGGGGCTGGCTGGATGAGTGGGCAGCCGTGCCTCTCTCTGTGCTGGAACGTTCCTCCCCCAGCTCCAGCCCTGCCGCCACCGCTCTTGCTTCCCCTCGCTCCCCCCAGCTTTGCTGGACTCTGAGCGGAAGAACAGCAGGGAAAGCTAAGCGAAGGCCTTCTTGGGGGGCCTCCTTGGGGGATAGAAGGAGAAAGGGGACTGAGGGCGCGGGGAGAGCTGAGAAGTAAGGCACTGCGAATCTGAGAAGGGAGAGGAAGGTGTTCAGGGGACCTCTTCAGGACCTGCTTGCTAAAACAAATCTAAGACCCAGTTCACAAGCTAGTTTTTTTGTATGTGATGATCATGGGAACTGCAGTCCCTGTCGCTGCTCCAATATGGATATTGATTCTGGAACCTGCTACGTTCCCCTTCCTCGTGGGACACACTGAGTGGACTCGGAAGGCCGTGGCCTAAGGTTATTTGTGGGGAATGCACCAACAAGGGAAGCCTAACCTTGTCTCCTCCCAAATCCTCTTTCTCTGCCTCCGGAACCAGCTGCCCCTACTGGAGAACCTTGTTGAAGTTTTGTTCCTGAGTCTGAGCAGCTCGGCGAATGAGACCTTCTTGCTGATGGTCTCTGGGGCCCCGGTCTGCCACCCTGAGCGCTGCGTGGGGGAGCGGTGCTGCGAGGGTGCGTGTGTCCTCAGGTGGGCGCACACCGGTCACCACCCACACACATCACACACAGGGGCTTCGCGGCCGCTGGGAGCTGCAGGGTGGAAGGGGCTCTGATGTACGCACTAGAAAGGGGAATCTGACCCTCAGACAGCGTGAGTGGAAGGTGATTAAGGTGGCTAGTCGCCTAGCAAGCAGCTGGCTGGTGCAGGGGGAGCCTGCTGCCTCCCGGGGGACAGTGCTGCGGCATTGAAGCCATGTACCCCCCTTAGAGGCCCAGCCTTCTCCTCGGGCATCCAGCCGCGTCATCATAGAGCGGGATGACTTCATTGCACCGGGGACAGCGGCCCCCGCTCCTGGATTCCACGCTTGCCGCCCGCCCTCCGCTGCACCCCCCGGCCCCCCAGTCTCCAGTGAGGGCCTGTTACTTGCCCGAGCCCAGCCCTCCCTTCCCACTTAGAACTCCACTGTGGCCCAATGCTGTTTGAGAGCGTGCACCTGATGCGTTTTCCAGTTGCCTCTACGCTAAGGGGGTGGCCGCTCCCCCTTCTAAGGACATACCTAACCCCCAGCACTTCTGAGTCACCGTGTGCTGCAGAGGGTGGGGCAGGCAAAGTGCTAGCCCCTTTGCGGAAAGCATGATTTTGCATTTGAGAAAGGACCAGGTGCAGCTGGGAGAGAGGGGAGGAGGAGAGGATGCACCACACCTCCCGTTTCACTCTGTCTGGGCACTTGTCACCTTGCATCTCAGCTGTAATTAGGGCACACCCGGTGAAGAATCAGGGGACCTGGGGTCTGGTCACACTGAGGTCACTCGTTAGCTCTAGGATCAGTCATTTATCTTCTCTGAGACCCCATATTCTCCAGGAAAAGGAGACCTGCCCAGACGGTCCCTAAGAAACAGCCAGGACTTCCTGAAAAGATCTGCTGGCCACACTGACTGCTTTTCCTTGCCCGAGTCCTGGCAGGGGCTAGATGCACTTGCCAATGGCCTGATCCAGTGCACGGGGATGTGTGTTGAGGACTGAGCCACCACCGTGAAATACAGGTTTAGCAGGCAAAACGATTTTAATTGTTCGGTGAAAAGCAACATGTTTGTCTGATTCTCCTCCTGGGGCATCTCAGACGGTAACAGGTCCTTATAGCAGGAGGCGGCTCTGAGCAGGGTGTCGTGAGATCTGCCTCCCAGTCCAGAGGCACCAGTGTGGGACAGCAACTTTAACATGCGCCATCCCATCGCCCGTCCTTCCTGGGCCAAGCGCACCCCCCTTGCCATGAGCGGCTGGGTCTGACAGCCGTTGCGGCCTCCTGACGACCAGCCCCTGTGCCTTGCTGCCCGGGAATTCCACAGCCGACCAGCCACGGCAAGGGTGGTTGCTCCTCACCAAAACATAATGTCATTGTTCCTCCTGCCTTTGGAGAAATCAAGACAGCCCTGCCGGCTGTCACCTGCTCCTGGCTCTGATCTATTGGGGTCCCTGAATGAAAAGCATCTTATAGAGTCCCCTGTCCTCCTGTAGTTTTCCCAGCCTAGATCTTGTCAACACATCGAAATCTGGGCTTGGGGACTCTGGAGAGATGACGGGTCACAGCTCTCCCCTACACACCCCCACAGCGTGCAGGGCACAGTCTCCGATTGCCTGTCTGCCCCCCTGTCGCGGGGACGGCCTTACCTACCGAAGAGGAAGCTCACCCATTCAACTGCGCTGCACACATTTTCTCTGTGGAGTCTGTCCCATGGGACACTGTCTGGACACTTCTCAAATCGTACCCTAACAGGAAGAGAAGGAGAAGCTGGGAACACTCTCTTGTCTGCCATCTTGTCTCCACCTCCATGTCACTGCTCCTGCTACAGATTTCCCATCCTGCATCTTTGATAACTTGGAGTCACAACCAAGTGAATGTCCAAATAAATGAGGAATTTGAAATAGAAATCTCACAGAATCCTCTGTTATTCACCTGAGGAGGGGGCAGACAGGTACGGATTTAAGAGCAAATGGTCCTTTTTATTTCCCAGAATGTCCATTGTCAACACCAAAATCTACCAGCTTCTTCTCCCCTCCTGCTTCCACACTAACAGGTCCCGTCTGCCATCTTGCCTCCGTCAGAGCTCATGCCCAGGGAGGATACGTTGTTTGTTGGGAAAGGGGATGTGAAGTGTAGTTGCTGCCGCCCCTGAGGTGAAGTGGCCCAGCTCACTACAGGGAGCCTCACGGGGGAGCAGCCTGGGCTTCAGCCCTGCTCCCTGCCCCCTCACCATCGAGGCCTGTGGTGGCCCCACTGGTAGCTCTGGGTTAAATCACCAACCCTCTGAAGCCCGGGGAGACCTGAGCAGAGCGTTACACAGCCAGCCCTTACATGTTGGGAGGGGACAGTAGAGGAGTTTGGGGACCAGATCCTCTCTGCCAGACCAGGAGAGGAAGGGAATGTATGTGTGAAAGGGAGCATCCAGGGAGGATGAGGATGAGGGTGGATCTGTGTGTGGGCCCATGCGTGGGTCTGAGAGAGACACCCTCTGCCCATCTCAGGGCCACTGTGAGCCCTGATTACAGCTGGGTGGGCAGTGGGCAGCTCTGCCCCTGTAGGCCTTCTGGGAGTCCCACGGGGCACAACTTCACCCTCAGCCCTGGTGGCCCTTGGCCACAACTCTGTCACCGGTTGTCTGCTGGGAACAGAAACCCTGAAGCTGATCTCTGTCATCACCACACCCACCCCAACCTCAAGCCATCCCCTCCCCTGCGAAGTGGCTCAGGCCCACCCCACCCCCAACCTCTCACCCGGCGCCTCTGTGAGGTGGGGCTGCCCCCGTATCTTCCTGCAGCCCCACGCGATGGGGTGGGGGTCACAGCCCTGGCCCCATTCTTCTCCCTGGTAACACCTGAGCGCCTTCAGCTCAGCCCTGGGCCTCAGGTCTTACTGCACCTTCCATACCCAAATGGGTAGGGAGGGGAGGACAGGAGCAGTGATCAAGATCACAGGCCCATCACCCCAAATCCCATGGGCTTCTCTGACCAACACAGCCCTCGGTTCCCTTGACACCATCAGCCCCATGAGCTGCATCATGCCAATCCAGATCTTCAAAACCTTACCCTGTCCCTGAGGTTTCTCCAGGGACTTCAGAGAAAAGCTGCTTCCATCCCATTTTCTAGACTCAGGTTTACAAGTGCTGCTCAGAGGTCACCGATCATTTTCAGAAAAAGAGGGCCAAACCATCAGTATCTAAGGCTGGGGGCTCCTGACGGCACAGCAGCAAGACAAAGCATAACCAGGAGCTCCCCCCAGCCCTATACTCACAATGGAAATGGTCCACACTCCTTGAACTTCAGGCACTGACTTAGGCATGTCCCAGACAACAGTGACAAGGACAGCTAGCACCCCTTCTTCCCTCATTAGTCTGGTCCACGCTCCTCCTCTCTCCTCCCTGTTTGGGTACCTTCTCCACCTGAGCCCCCCGGCCCCAGTAGCCATCCCCCTCCACTGCCTAGCATCTCCCTCTGTGGAGAGCCCAGTGACACACAAGCTCTTAATACACACTCCTGCACCCCAGGCTTCTGGGCATCCCTTCACAGTGTGTCTCAGGGTGCCCAGCACACAGCACCCTCCAGACCACCCCCCAGCTCAGAGTCAGGAGCTAGTGACAATAAATGAGGAGGAACTCAAAAGAGAAAAATCAAGAATTGAGAATTTTAAATAAGGGCAAAAAAATGGTAATATAAGATATACCTGAGCTAGACATTGGAAGATACATAAAAAAAAAAAACAAAAAACAACGAATAAAAATGCTTTCCTTTTGGGAGGGAGTGGGGAATCAATGAGACAAGGGCAGAAATAAAACCTCAGTGTGTGCCTGGTTATATTATTGTGAGTTTTGTGACTCTACATCTTGAAAAGATTTTTTTTTTTTCTGAGTCAGAGCATACTAACACTGTGCCTGAGAATAGTGCATGCTGGGTAGTCACATGCAGCGGCGCGGGCCCCCCAGGGACCCTCCCCTGGCAAAGGGCCTTCTCCACTACAGGTGTGGAACAAGTCTCTCCCCATCAGGTCAATGGCTGGAAGACCAGAGGGAAAACAATGTCAGCCAGCAGAGGTTCATATCGTATAATTTTTTTTTGCAATTTTTTTTGTTGTGGTAAAATATATACATAACAGAACATTTATAATTTTCACCATTTTGAGGTGTACGACTCAGTGGCATTAATTACATTCACAAGCTTGTGCCTCCATCACCACCGTGTCCAAAGCCCCAAACAGAACCTCTGTGACCATTCATGTTTGAATTATTTTTAACAGCTATGTTTTATCTTAGAATGAAAACCAAGCTTTCTGGGAGGGCCTGGCTGCCTGTCCAGCCAGAAGCTGGGGGCTTAGCAAACCAGTAGGAAGGCAGGGTGTTGAGGGATCCTCACTTTCCTTCTGGCACGATGGACTTTCCTAAACAAAAGCTGTCTTCAAGGAAACTCCAAAGATAAGTGTGTTGGAATGTAACTTTGCAGCCTATCTTGGGGGAAATGTCGGGGGAGGCCTGGGCGGGCAGCATATTTTAAGATGGAAAGGAAGAAGATTTGGACAGTGGAGAGAATGAACCAGCTGGGAGGTGCAAGGCTAGGTGAGTGGAGCCCCGCAGAGGCAGTGGGAGATTGGAGGCCTGGCCCCCTTCCTCCCGGCTGCAGGCATGCCCAGGTCCTGGGTGGTGCCCGCCAACTGGATGGATGGCAGAGGCCTCAGGCAGAGCACTGTTGGGTCCCCAGACGGAAGCCGGGCACAAGGGCAGTCCCCGTAGCCTTCTGGGCAGCTGACCTTGCTGCACGGGGCCTGCTCTGCTGAGCAGCCACCTGTCCCTTGGTGGTTCTCACCCTGCCACAGCAGGTGGAGCACTGGCCACAGAGAGGGGAGGGAGAGGGGGTGGGGAAGGTGAACAAACCAGGCGCACACTAGTATCGCAGGCTCCCCCCCAGGGACTCAACCAAACTGATCTGTTTGAATGCACATGGGGTTTATGAGCCCCCTGGGATTCAATGTAAATGTGTGTGCATCAGACATCCAAAAAGGGTTCCCGCAAGGGCGCCTGGGTGGCTCAGTCGGTTAAGCATCGAGCTCTTGATTTTGGCTCAGGTCGTGATCTCAGGGTCGTGAGATTGAGTCCCTCAGCCGGCTCATGCTCAGCGGGCTCATGCTCAGCTGGCAGCCTGCTTGGGATTCTCTCTTTCCTTTTTCCTTCTCCCTCTGCGCGCACCCCCCCCCCCCCCGAGGAGTGCTCTCTCTCTCTCCACACAAAAAAGGGGGATCCCTGCCGCCCCCACCAAAAAAAGGTAAAACAACAACAAAAACACCAGGAATTTTCTAGATCCCGTTCATCCCACCTGGAATGACTTTTCAATTACAACTCCTACCCACACACCCATCTCCACCAGTGCAAATTTCGCCTGTCCTTCAAACCTTTTCCACGATTCAACGTTTTACTCCTCTGCCAACCGTTGCAGTAAACTCTCCCTTTTTCTGGATAACCCAAACAGCCTATCTCTACCTCCCTGTGGCATTCTAGGTTGGAGTGCTGATACTTGGTGGGCCCTTTATCTCCTCGGTAGACAGAATGTTCGTGGAGGGCTGGATTCACCACTGCATGAGCCCAGCACCCAGCACAGTGCTCGGTACATGGTTTGCAGTCGGCCAAAGTCTGCTAAAGGAAGGACGGTGCATTTTTCCCTTTCATTAGGCCATTCTTTTTTTTTTTTTTTTCCTTTCATTAGGCCATTCTTAATATTTACAAAAAGACAGGTGTATTCAAAAGGGGAGAGAAAGAACTAGAACAATACCATAAATATAAGTGGACTAGAAAAATTTGAGTGCAGGGAGAAAAGAATGCCCCTTTGTTCCCTTTATGCATGTCTTTGAAGCGGCCTTAGGTTACAACGTTTGAGAAGATGAAATACCGGGCTTTATTTATACTGAAGCACATGACTATGGCAGAGATGTAATGAGGTTGTAGTCTGAGCCCCTGGAGAAGATGGTTCCATGGCCAGTTGCAACGGAGTGGGTAACGGGCATCTGAGCAAGGTCCTAGGCTGCCCGATGGGGAGCATACCTGGGACAGCTCTCAGAGCTGATCCGGAGCATGAAGCTCAGACCATTCAAAGCCACGCTCCTTCCGTAACATCTGAGTTTTCCGGTTTCTCTATCACCTCCTCGCTAAGCTCCATCTCTTTTGGGATTTGCTCAGCAACCAGTACCAACCCTAACAAAATTAGCTGGTCATTTATTGGTTCTTCCAGTGTGAAGCTCCCCCAAATCAACTCATGCAAAACCACCCCGCCACGCCTCTTGCTTCCAGACCCAGCTGGGAGACGGTGGGAATCTAACGGCACCGATCTGCCGCTCGAGGCTCGGCCTCTCTGGGATGCACATTTTTCAGGAGTCCCAGACTGACCGGGTAGAGTGGTGTCTACCCACTGGGGTGCCTCTCAAAGGCCTTGGCTTTGAAACAGGGGCACTGTTGCTGCTCAAAGCTCTCTGAGCGGGCTGGGCAAGGCTGCAAACACACAAAGCCATGGCTATTCCCCAGGACTTGGCACGGTGAGGACAGTCTCCTCCTGGTTCAGTAGTAGCAAGAGTGGCTCTGTCCTTTAAGTGGGAGCACGGGAAACAAGCACGCATGTGTGCAAACTGGGACCCATGTCTAGACACTGTTCCCAGCCCACCTCCCAGAGATTGCAGGGTGCACCCCTCCTTCTCTAGTTCCACATCAGCTCTGCTCCTAGACCTTCCCTGCCTGGAAGCTCTGCCCAGCCTGCCTCATCTGCTCCTCACCCCATAGAGGCCCCCAGGCCTGTCTGGTAACACCAGACCCATGTCTAGACACTGTTCCCAGCCCACCTCCCAGAGACTGCAGGGTGCACCTCTCCTTCTCTAGCTCCACATCAGCTCTGCTCCTAGACCTTCCCTGCCTGGAAGCTCTGCCCAGCCTGCCTCATCTGCTCCTCACCCCATAGAGGCCCCCAGGCCTGTCTGGTAGCACCAAAGCTGCCCTACTTGCTGCCCACACCCCTAGTGGTGCCCGGATTGGCCGTCGCCTGGAGGGCTGGTTTGGCTCTTGGGACCTGGGCAGCAGAAGACTGAGCTGGTGAGGGAGGGGGACAGGACCTGTGAATCACATGGGTAGAAGGACCGAGTGAACACCGGAGTGAGGCTTCCCTTCCAGGGTCTCCTTTAGCCCCTCTTCCAAGCCCCCCACTGGGCTGCTGGTCCCATGGTCTCAGGGCTTTAGAGAGTAAGCTTGACAAATCTGGGGGGTGTGCACAGGGGTGGACTCTGTGAAACAAGTCCAGAGTGCTGATAAAGCCACCAGTTGGGGCAAACAGCATTTTTTCATATCATAGGATAGTTCAACAGTAGTTTCTTTTACTTATTTATTTAACTTTTAAAACATTGAGATATAAGTGACCTAGAGTGTTGTATTAGTTTTAGGTGTACGACATAGCGATTTGATGTCTGTATATTTGCAAAATGATCACCACAATAAGTTTAGTTAATATCCACCACCACATACAGGTATAAATTTGTTGCTGCTGTATTGTGATGAGCCTTTTGAGATCTACTCTCTTAGTGACTTTCTACAGTATTGTTACCATGCTGTACATCGGATCCCCATGACTTGTTCATCTTATAACTTGAAGTTTTACCTTTTTAAAGTTGATGGCAATTTAAGTTTGGATGCAAAGCTCTACATTTTTACCCTCCTCCTGCCCCCCTACCCCCCGTTTTGATATCACAGTAGGTTCTTTTAAATACTGTGTTTCTCTAGTTCACTTGCTTCTCTAGTTCAACAGCAGCCTAGAGCTTGGGATCTCGGGTCTGGTCTCAGTTTTGCGGTGACAACCACATGGCCTTAGATGGTCACTGAGATCCTCAGTTTCCCCATCTGTAAAATGAGGGGTTTTGACTATATGATCACGGGGACCATTTTATTTTAGTATTTCATGCCTTCCTTTCCCCACAGCTTCTTGACTTAGAGGCTTCTAGGCAAAGAAACTTGAAGCCAAAGTGTAAAGAGCCTATTGGTTGTTCAAGTGTTGGGGAGGTCATTGAGAGGATATGACTGCCTGTTGACCCATGAGCTGGACCCTGGCAGTCGGAGGCTCCTCACCCTCTCCCCTGTCCTTGGAATGTGGGTTTGGCTTGTCTTTCCAGCTCCCAGAGGCTGTTCCCCAAGGACAGAGCCTTGAGATGGTGATGTTGTGTTGAGACCCTCTGGATGGTATATGTGACTGAACTCAGTTAAGGGCTCTGTATACACTTTTAAGGTGTGCAGGATTCTACCAGTCTTGATGCCATCCTCCCCTCCCCCACCCCAAAACAAGCCTCATTTTTAAATTCTCTGCTTATTACACCTGCCGCCTGCCAATCTACACGGCTGCCTCTTTCTTTGGTCTCTCCCTGCCCTCTGCGTACAGGGGCGGGTTTCAGATTACAGCCGGGAATCTCCCAAAATGCTTGGGAATTGACACCAAGTCCATTCCAATGAAGTCAGAACATTCCAGTAAAGACAAAATAACTCGATTGCCAGAAATCTGACTTGGGTGTAACTTTCAGGGATCCGGGTGTTGCATAAAGTTACATAGTCAGTTAAGTGGCCTAGAACCATCACTCCCTCGGTTCCCTCTGTGGCTGAGTCCACAGCTTCAACCATTTAATCCAACTCCTACTCCAAGGGTGAACCAAGTGGTGTGAGCTGAGATACGCAGGAAGGCCAAAAGTGCACAGATTTTGAAAACACAAATTAGAGAATAGGGCTAACATAGGCAGAACTGTTCAGTCAACTAGCATTTGCTGGGAACTCTACACCAGGTGCTAAGCATTGTTCTAGGTGTTAGAGAACTATAAATGAAAAGCACACACCTGCCCGCAAGGGGTTTATACTCTGGGACAGAAAATGAACACACATTTCCAAAAGTGGAATCCTTCCAGGTATCTGCTTGCCCTGGACTAAAATACGAGAGTCTGGTGTCCTCAGAGCGGCAGGAGCAGAGACGATGGGTCCCTCAGCCTGCCAGGTGTGGCATAATTACCTTAGGAAGTTGATCCTAGCCTCAGCACTCCTTTCCTGTCAGATTCGGTCCTCAGCTTAGAGAGAGAGAGACAGAGAGATTGCCAAGAAGGGCGTCTAAGTCCATTCAGACACTATAACAAATAACCATAGGCCTCATGGCTTCAACAACAACATTTATTTTTCACAGTTCTAGAGACTGGGAAGTCCAAGGTCAAGAAACCAGCAGATTTGTTGTCTGGTGGGAGCCTGATTTCCCATTCATAGGCAGCCATCTCCTCGCTGTGTCCTCACATGGTGGAAGGGACAAGAGAGCTCTCCAGAGTCTCTTTATAAAGAAACTATCCCATTCACAAAGTCTCCACACTCATGACCTAATTGCCTCCCAAAGGCCCCACCCTCTAAAACCATCACATTGGGGGTGAGAATATCAACACATGAGTTTCAGGGGGATACGGGCATTCAGTCCATAGCAGATGAGTTCTGGGTCACTAGGGGCAGGAAACCATGAATAAAGGTGATTTATAGGCAGTGAAGAGAGAATGAAATTCAACCAGAGATGGGGGTAGATATGCAGAGGATGTGGGGCTCGATCCCATGAGCCCGAAACCATGACCCAAGCAGAAATCAAGAGTCAGACATTCAACTGACTGTGCCACCCAGGTGCCCCTGGGGTCAATCGTTTCTAACGCAGGGCTAGTTACTCAGTTACTCATTCTGGGTAACGTCTTGAAAGCATGCTGTCATTCAGTGCCAAAATGTCGATCTCCTGCTCTCAGGCTCTGGCCAGCACATTGTTTATGGGTATCTGTCAGCAAAAAGGCCATTCTGCCAAACATACATATTCTTAGTTGTATTTCCTACAGATAGAAGACGAAAGGTTTTATTCAAGATTACAAACTTTGCGATGGAAGGAAATGTTCTCCCAACCCACGTGAGGGTTTTTATTTTTCTATTGTCCTTCAGCTTCCAGGGTTCAGTTCAGTTGTTGGTGCGTGGTGGGCATCCAGGAAATAGTCATGGAGTTGAGTGTGTTGCCTCATGCCTAAGATTACAGAAAACAGAGTCAGGAGACAGGATTGGGAATACTTGGCTTTGGTGAGAGGGTGTTCATACTCCTTGCCTAGGAATACATATTTTCATAGAGCTTCTAGTACTCATCATTATTTGCAAAATAATCAGAATTTCAAGAGAGAGGAGCTTCCTGTCACAAGAGAACCAGGGCAATTAGGTAGCATTGCAGGCAATATTTTTCTCTTAGTGATCCTTAGTGAACTGAGTGATTCCAAAGATGAGTAAAGATTCCTCCCTTCCAGGTAATGGAAGGAAATTTCCCACTGTTGGAGACAGGGAGGGAGAATAGAGAGAGGGAGGGAGAGAGAGAGACAGAGAACCCACTATTATCTTTGATATTTCAGTACAAAAATTAGGTGTTTTTATAGTACAAAAGTTAGAACTTCACCAGGTGTGGGTTTTGGGATTTGAGAAACAAAACATTTTCTATTATCTTCTAGCTACAGTATAATCACAAAAACAAGGCTACCCAAACTAAGCAGTTTGTTTCGTTCTTGGATATGCAGTAATTATCATAAAGATTCCAATTTCCCATGAGATCATTAAAAATTTTAATGCGGGTCACCTGGGTGGCTCAGTCAGTTAAGCGTCCAACTCTTGATTTCGGCTCAGGTCATGATCTCAGAGTCGTGGGACTGAAGCCCGCGTCGGGCTCCGCACTCAGTGGGGAATTTGCTTGAGATTCTCTCTCTCCCTCTCCTTCTGCTCCTCCCTCCACTTGTGCTCTCACTCTTTCTCTTTCTAAAATAAATAAATACTTTTAAGAAATTTTAATGCAACCCATATGAAAAATACTAATCTTTTTTAGACAAGGTGATTTTAAAGTTCGTTTGAAGAAATAATAGTGCTACGAAAATTATGAAAATAAACTGAGCCACCACCATATGTTAAAGCTACAATAATTTAAACTGTATGGTACTTATGCCTGATGGCCAGATCCATGGATCAAAGAGAAAATTCAGAAATAGGCACAAATACATATGGGAACTGAGTATGTCACAAAGTGACATTTAAAGCCAGCGGTGAAGAGATAGACTCTCAGTAAATGACGTTTGAACAGTGACAGAAATTCAAATGAAGCTTGAAATTCAGACTTTTTGTTAAAGCTGAATATTCACTTTCAAATAATAAACTAAATCTATAGTGTACCTTGGAATGAAAGTCACTTTATGCGATAGATTTGAAAATCTATCATTTAATCTAATTAATAATTAGTATCACAAGAGTAAAATGTTACAAGTTGTGATGATGAAAGTTGCTAATTCAATGTACAAAAAATTACTGTGTACTTGAAAACACTTAATAGGGAAACAAATTGACAGTCAATATAGATCTTAAGAGAGATTTTTTTGAAAATATCATTATATTCTTTTTGAGACAAGCACCACTTATTAAAATAAATAATAATGAGGAGATGTAGGTCAAAGGGCACACACTTTCAGTTATAAGATGAGTAAGTTCTGGGGATTTAATGTACAGCATTGATTAGAGTTAATAACATTGTATTGCATACTTGAAATTTGCTGAGAGTACATCTTAAGTGTTCTCACCACAAAGAGAAGGTAACTAGGGAAGGTGATGAATGTGTTAATTAGCTTGATTGTGGTAATCATTTCACAATATACGTATATCAAATTATCACCTCATACACCTAAAATATATACAATTTTGTGAATTATATCTCAATAAAGCTGAAAAAAGGGTAAATAAAACAAAGCAGATAAGAGATTAGATATCCTAATCCTAATCTTCCTTTGATTATTTGGGGTATTATTATTTAAACCCACATTTAATTTTTAGATATTTATTTTCATTTAGGCCATGCATTTTTTGAAAAAGAGTCCTATTAGAAATTCTTCACAGCTTGTAAGGATGCATTAAAAATAGGATGTCAAAATTTCATGGGAAGGAAATAATTCCAAAATTATGTATAAGCGCATCTATGAATCAGATATAATAAAGAACCCAGTCTGAAGAAAAGAAGTGCAATATAAATGCTAACTTCCATGATTAAATAATATTCAGTATCATGTACAAAGGGACATTTGAAAACCACCATTAATGGTTTTGACAGCATGGTAGATACATGAATTCATCTATGCTTCTATTTTTCTTGCTTTCTGAGAAATTTCTGGCTCTCAGTCAGGAAGCAATATGGTGAAAATGTGAACGAAGAAATATAGAGAATGGAAAATTGACAAAGTGGCATGCAGTTATCCCCGACAATAGAGCCAACATGGGGATGTAGTAACCAGAAGCATATGATGTGTGTTCACACTGCTTAGTAATGTGTCTGGTGAGTAATTATAGCCCCACATCATGTAACAAAATTATGTCTATAAGCAGAAAGATAGTGGCTCAGGTTCATAATCACCTTGTTTAGCCAAAGACAAACTATATGACATATAAGAAATTATGAAACTGGCTTGTAGCACACTTACTGGAGGCTTTCAAACCAGATGTTTTTTAAAAGGCTGCTGGAAACAATTTAATTACTGAGTGTTTGCAGGTAACAATACCAAGTCGGCAGGGCTTGCCAACAAGCCATCATGCTTATGTAACCAAACTCCATGCCTCACCCGGGGCAGTCTTGTTCCAAGTGCCCAGGAGCCCCTGCCTGACTGGATGCAGCGTCCATGTGGCTTTGCCACTTTATTTTTATTCTGTTTCTGATCCTCAAAGATGCTTCTTTTTTTTTTTTTTTTAAGATTTTATTTATTTATTTGACAGAGAGAGAGCCAGAGAGCACAAGCAGGGGGAGGGGCAGAGGGAGAGGGAGAAGCAGGCTCCCCCCTGAGCAGGGACCCCAATGCGGGGCTCAATTCCAGGACCCTGAGATCATGACCTGAGCCAAAGGCAGATGCTTAACTGACTGAGCCACCTAGGCAACCCTTCTTCTGTTTTTTTTTTTTTTAAAGATTTATTTGTTTATTTGAGAGAGAGAAAGAGAGTGCGCGTGTGTGGACTCGCAGGAGCGAGGGAGGGGGCAGAGGGAGAGGGAGAGAATCTCATGCAGACTCCCTGCTGAGCACAGAGCCCCACCTCATGACCCTGAGATCATGACCTGAGCTGAAACCAAGAGTAGGATGCTTAACCGACTGAGCCACCCAGGGGCCCCAAAGATGCTTCTTTTGTTTTTGAGCCTGGTTCTGTGTTTTTAAAATCCCCTTGAAATATTTTATCTATTATTGTTATGTGTTTGGAATGACAGAGGGATGTTAACGTGAGAACTTAACGATGGCATCTCAGGGAACATGGTAATAACAGACATTACTGAATGGATGGCTCATCTCAAATATTGATTTGTACTAATATTAGAAAATTAGGGATCCTAGAAAGTGTCAGGCTACAAGTCAAAAAAAGACCATCTAAGTGTCTCATTTTTAGTGTTTGTGGGTATGGGGGCCTCTGCAGGCCCCAAAATCATGTACGGTGTGGGAGGATTTCTCAGTAAGGAGTGCCCTGCACCTGTAAAAACCGGGTCTGCCCACTCTGTTTCCTCTTCACAAAGTAGCTAAGGGTCACTCTAGCTAATATCCTTTCTTCGTGTAGCTTGAGGAAGCTACGTTGTTAGAGAATAAAACGTCAGTGACACTTGTTAAGGATGGTAAGGTGGACCTTATTGGGGACCCTCCTGCTAGGCAAAGGGACCACTGCTGTGGGATTTTACAGTGGGGGAGGGAGGTTGGGCTTGGGCAAGGACAGGGACACATTGGGGATGAGGGGGGTTCTGGATAAACCCACCCAACGGGATTCTTGCTGGAGACAGGCTGTGGGGATTAGACATCCCCTGGGGGGACACTGGAGGATGAGGAGCCAGACCAGATATTGTGGGGGTGTGTGGGGTTAGGGTTAAACTGACTTAGCAGGGTTCTTGGTCAAGCTGTATTTTACAAGCAAGTGCATAGATGGACCTATGAGAAGGTTGCGGAACCTGACTAAAGGTTGGTCAAGAATCTTTGTCAGCTTCTGTATCAACCATTCCATGACCCAGATTGCAACTTCCGACTTGACATCCTCTTTATTACATACTACTTAAAATGACAATTCCTAGAGTAGGTAAATAATTCATAGCCCCTCTTGTCCTCCTCAATCCGGTTTTCACAGTATGGAGCCTCAGTCTGTTCCAATGTATTTGGAGAAGTATGTAACATCCTCTAGTGGTGAGTTTATGTATTAAAAAAATCAAGTTGCCGCAAACCTGCAGAGGTTGGGAATGACTATTAACTGCTCCTTTAATCACATCCTCGGCAGCCCATTTCAATGAAAGCTCTAATTTTAAGACACGCCGACTCCTGAGAGTTCCTGTTTTTCTAAACTGCAGGAGTGCATCTTTGAGATTTTCAAAATCGAATTCAGATTTGGTAGAAAACTATTCTACAAAAGATGTCAACGGATCGATGTTGTTAGTTGGGTGTAGACGGTGCGGCCGGAAAGCTGGGAGAAGGGTGGGTGGGGGGCGCCGAGGGCAATTCTGCTCATTAATTCTGGTTGGACAACATTCTAAGGCAGAAAGTCTGAAGACACTCTGGCCCCTCCCACTCCAGACGCACAACTGAATGATGTCCATACTTAACGATTAACACATTCCCAGTCAGCACACCCCAGGTTGGGAGCAATTCCTGGGACCTAGCTTACAACCTCCATCTCTCTCTCCGAGTCAAGAAAGCCTCGTGAATGAGGACGAGCGCACGGAGAATGGTGAACGAGGGCGCAGCAGGTTCCAGGCCTGGAGACTGGGCTGCGTCACTCCACTGATGGCCAGGGGTGTCACCTGACCCTCGCAGGATTCTTTGGCTCTTGGACTTATTGCTAAAGGAGGGCGGTTTCCTGTCCCATCCTTAATGACACATGCAACTTCTATAAACTTGCTCTTTTTGGAACTAATCAAGAATCAGTCGACTGAGAAAAATGAAAAAGATTTTCTTTCTGGCTAAAACAAGACAACCAATTGGAATAAGGCACATTCTTCAACATCCATAAGAAACAAATGCAATTTATTGCTTTTCTTAAAAGCACCCACCTGTGGTCATGGTGAGTGCAGTAGCAAAGTATATGTATGCAATGCAGATGTGTGTGCAGGTGTTTGTTTATTTGATAAGTCGTTTTAAATAATAGTCAATAGTCATTAGAGTATTTAAATAATAGTCATAGTTTATGTTCAAGTAAACATTTAAGTACCTGCCATGTTTTAAACATTGTAATTATTGTAAATTGTAAATTTACATTGTAAATATAATAATACAAAATAAACCACCAGAAAAAAAAAATCTCAAAAAAAAAAAAAAAGAAACACATGCAAAAGCAATCACGGTTGCATAAAGAAGAAGAGGGACTGCCAAGAAATGTGACATTAATATTGGCAAAGCCCATTTGTTTTTTAAGTAGAAAAAAAGCAAAATGCGCCTGTGTTTGGAAATCAGCGTGCTGTTTCTTTTATGACAGGGATGGGAAATAAATTTAAATCGCTTCTAATCTGATCCACTGCAACAGCTGCTGGGAGCTTTGTGCTGATAATGATAGGGCTGAGTTTGGGGCGGGGAGAGGGAAGGCTGCGATTGTTCTGGACCAATGGTGGCAAGCATTACGTCTTCTTGCCAACTCTACCCTATTGTGATGTGACTCAGGCCACTGCTTCTCAAGTGCAAAATGTGCTCTTTAGTTCAGGTAAATGCTCCTTGGCTAAGGGTAAGTTTAGTTTATGAGTCTCAATGAGAAGAAGTGGGGGATCATCTCCAGTACAGGAGCCGATCTATGGATTTTTAAAGACATCAAAGCAAGCTAAAATAGACACTGCAGGTAATACTGGAAGGAGCGGCATCGACTAACTTATATTTTTATGGATTAAAGATTAGAGGATAATGGTTGGTTTACGGATAGGGCTAAACTGGGCAAGCTGGTTGTAGTATCCTCTGGTAAGAGACACCTGGGAGCCTTGATTGTACCAGAAGGCCCAGGACCCCATCAGGTTAGGGTTAGGGTTAGGTCCACTGGGGACTGTCTGTTGCCCATTTCAGCTGATGACTCAGAACAATTGCCAATGGGTGGGCTCTCTTCATTCTTCAGGCAGTGCAGGTGGTTGGGGATAGACCCAACTTCCACAGGCCTGGGGGGCCCCCCGACTGCTCAAAGGCAGCTGATGGGATACATACCGCACATGTGTGAGCCATGCAGCAGCTCAGGGGAGCCAGGGACCTGGAGCATGGCAAGTGTCTGGGGAGGTGAGCTCACGGGAGTGAGCGATTGGGGCTTCGTGGTATTGAATTCCAAGCCTTAACTGACACAAATGTGCATCTATATTTTTTAAAGATTTATTTATTTATATTTATTTGAGAGAAGAGAGAGTGCCCTCGCGTGCATGTGCATGAGCTGGGGGAGGGGGAGGGGCAGAGGGAGCGGGAGAAGCAGACTCTCCACTGAGAAGGGAGCCCGATGCGGGGCTCGATCCCAGGACGCCAGGATCATGAGCTGAGCCAAAGGCAGATACTTAGCCAACTAAGCCACCCAGGCGCCCCCACAAATGTGCATATTCCCGTGGAAGGCAGAGAGGAAGAATCTGGACTGCCTCGCCAGGGCTGGGTGGGAGGCCTGGCCAGGGTCGCCCTCTATAAGACACACCTGAGAGCCTTGATTGTGGCAGAGGGCCATCAGGCGTTCTGGTCTCATGGGGGCTGATAGTCACTCTCTGCAGCTGCTGCCTCAGAGCAGTTTTCAGGAGGCGGGATCCCTAGTTGCCAAAGGCTACCCAGGGCCCCCGGCCTGTGCTATATGGGTTTAGAGGACTGGGTCTGCCCGAGGCCAGTTGATTGGTGCATATTGCGCATAAGCAGGCTGCATAGCTCAGGCTAGCCAGGGACCTGGGATACGGCAATGCTGAGCCAGGTCAGTTCACAAAAAAAGGGCTCTGGGTGGGTGCCTGGAATCTGCCTAGTTCCAAGGCTTACCTACACAAATGAGCATATTGCCCCAAAGACAGAGCTATAGAAAACTACATTACCAGTGTGGAAAGTGTGGGATGGTCAAGATGATGCCAGCAGGCCGGGTGCAAGGACTCGAGCCGGGGGGGGGGGGGTCCCATAGGAGGGAAGTCAAACACGAGCCAGCAGGAGGTGCAAGCAGAGTTTACTGAAGATATGGAGAGAGCAGATACAGACCCCCATCCAGGAGACTCGGAAAGGAAAGGAGCACGAGCATGAGTCTCCTCTTTGTTTCGGGTCTGGTGTACGTGTCCTCTCAGGCATCCAGGAACTGGTTTGGACAAGGACAAGACCCAGGTGTCTATCATAAGTCACTTATTCCTTGAAGCCAGGGGTCTTGGCGTCAAGAAGTCTAGCGCCCGTGGCTTAGGAATTATCTGTTGTGCTGGAAGACTCCAATGAGATCATTAACTCTTTGTTCCATACAAGGAAGACATGCACTGAAGCATGTGTAGGGTGGGGGTGCAGGTCTTAGCAAGAATAGAAGCAGGAAAAAAAAAAAAAGCAAAGGGGCAAAAAAACAGCTTTTTCTTTCATGGGGTCCCTTTTCCCCTGTCTCAAAAATACCCTTTATAACAGATAAATGGGAGTCTTGCTTGCTGGAGAAGCTTGGGATCTCACCAGGGAGCCTGTCCATTGGGGACTAATGGCAGTTTAACGCTGATACCTCAGAAAGATTTTTGGGGGAGTGGGCACTCTCTACCTTGGAGGCTTTGCAGGTGTTGGGGACCAGCCTGAACCCCAAAGTTCTGAAATGCTCCAGCAGCCAAAGGCTGGCTGACAGAGTATAGACTGCTCATGCGCAAGCAGTGCAGGTCAAAGGAGCCAGGAACTTGGGAAAAGGCAGCTGTAGGGAGAGGGGGAATCACAGGAGCAGGTGATTTGCAGCCCCTGGCATCTGCCTCATTTCCAGCCCAATTCCACACAAATGCGCATATTCCCCCTGAAGGCTGAGCTGGAGGAAACTGTTTACCTGAGGCCATTGCCAGCATGTGACCCAGCACACGGGCTGGAGTAAGCCAACAAGACACCCCTGGGAGTCTGGACTTCTGGAGAAGCTGGGGGTCCCCAAGGTACAGCCAGTGCAAATGTGGACTGTTGCCAGTTTAAAGCTGCCACCTCAGAAAGATTTTCGGGAATGGGATCCCTCCACCCAGGAGGCTACGCAGGTGGTTCAGGACCCACCTCAGCTCCACAGACCTGGAGGACCCGCCCCGCCGCCCTCCATGACCTAACGGCATGCATTCTGCACATGCGCAAGCCAGCAGGTAAGGGTCACGGGGACTTGGAACTGGGCAAGTGTCTGGAGAGGCTGGGGCAGGGGAGTGGGCTACACGGGTACAAGGCATCAGCCTAATCCAAGCCCTAACCGACACAAATGTCCATATTCCCCCTGAAGGCCGAGCTGGAGGAAACTGGACTGCTTTGGTACCCTCCAATAAGAGATCCCTGGGAGCCTTGATTGCTGGAGAACCTCGGGAGCCCCGCGGCAGCCAGTCCAAATGGGGACTGATTATCACCATTTAAATTCGCCACCGCGGAAATATTTTGCCAGTGGGCTTCCTTCACCCTGAGGCCGTCCAGGGGGTCCGGTCCTCCCATAGCTCCATGGGCCTGGAGCGCGCCTGCAAACCACAGGTGGCTGACAAGGTGCGGATTGCACATGCGCAAGCCGCGCAGGTTAGGGTAGCCGTGATACTGGAAACAGGGCAGTTGTAGAGAGAGGCCTGGTCACAGGAGCAGGCTGTTTGGGGTACAAGTATCTGCCTAATCTCAAGTGCTGTACAAATGCCCATTTAAATCGCTTCTAATCTGATCCACTGCAACAGCTGCTGGGAGCTTTGTGCTGATAATGATGGGGCTGAGTTTGGGGCGGGGAGAGGGAAGGCTGCGATTGTTCTGGACCAATGGTGGTCCCACCCCGAATCCAGAGTTGGAGGAAACTACCCTGACTGGCCAGCATCCAGACTGGCCAGAGTAGCCTCCAATAAGAGACACTTGGGAGCCTCCATGGCTAGAGAAGCCAAAGGCTCCTCAGGCAGCCAGTCCTCATGTGGACTATCACCAGTTTAAAGCTACCACCTCAGAAAGATCTTTGGGAGCGGGATCCCTCCAGGCAGGAGGCTATGCAGGTGGTTCGGCCTGGCCCGAGCTACACTTAGAAGACATGGTGTGTACTGCGCATGCACAAGCCGTGCAGGTCCGCGTAGTCAGGGACCTGCAATAGGGCAAGTGTCCGGAGAAGCCAGGTCCCGGGCGTGGGTTGTTGGTGGCGCAAGGCATCTGGCAAATTCTGAACACTAATCTACACAAATGCGCATATTCTCCCTGAGGGCAGAGCCAGAGGAACCTGGAACTGTCTAGCCAGGGTGGGCCACACAGGATGGTCAGGGTACCCTCCAATAAGAGACCTTTGGAAGCCTCGATGGCTGGAGAAGCCTGGGACACCAACAGGCAGCCAGTCCAACTAGGGATCGGCAATCCCCAGTTTCAAGTGGAGACTCAGAAATATTTTCG
Organism: Halichoerus grypus; assembly: GCF_964656455.1. Lineage (NCBI taxonomy): Eukaryota > Metazoa > Chordata > Mammalia > Carnivora > Phocidae > Halichoerus > Halichoerus grypus. Next base: position 108,915,355 of record NC_135718.1, read on the forward strand.
TGGCATGGGCTCTCTATACCCTGATGCCATTCTGGTAATTGGGGTCCTGCCCAAAGTCATTGGTCCTGAAGTGCTCGTTGCAGCCCAAGCCCTGCTAACAGGGTCTGGACTGCTAATGCATGGGTTGGGGGGTAGGGAGGAAGACAGGGCAGGGCAGGCAGGGTCCTGAGAAAGGACAATGTCAGCTGAGACTGGTCACAGGAGGGAGCTCCTGGAGGTACCTGGCATCTTTCTAATTCTAAGCCTTAACCTACACAAATACACATATTCCCCCCGAAGGCAGAGCTGGAGAAATCTGGCCTGCCTTGCCAGGGCAGTGGTGGGTGAGATTACTGGGGTACTCTCTCTTAAGCAATACTCAGGAGCATTGATTGCTGGAAAAGCTTGGGATTTCATCAGGCAGTCAGTCCAAATGGCAACTGAAAATGGCCAATTTAAGAAGCCTTGGAAAGATTTAGGTGGGTGGGCTCTCTCCACCCTGAAGGCTGTGGACCAAGAAGACCACAAGTCTGTAAAGCCCAAAGTGTTTATTTGGGGCCTTAGGGATTGCAATCTTGGGAGACACAGAGTTTACCAACATTTGAATTATAAATTGTGAGCTCAGGAGTGCAGCCTTGTAAAGGCAGAAACCACAAGGTTACATAACTTGTTTTGAAAGAATTATGAATGGTGCTGGTGGAGTTCAACTGACTGATACAGGATTAGCTATTTAGCTAGCAGATGTTACATTATCTCCATTTCAGCCCAAAGTAGAAGGGAACATTCTGGGAAGTGGTCTAGTTGCAATTGACAAAAGTCAAAAGTTCATGGTGTTCCTAGAATTGAACAGGAGATGGGCATAGGCTCTGCTTTCTCAATATCTTCCAGACTCTATTTTGAATGACTCTCTTAACAATGCTTACTTCATGTTGGAATTTTTTTTTTTTTTCACATTTCCCCCTTTTGATCAAGATCTTTCAGACAGGAAAGCATCAGTGATCAATTTCATGATGGTGGAGTTTCATTTCATCGCTGCAGTGGTTGGCAGCCTCTTCTTGGTCCATCATATCTCTCAGGAAGGGGGATATTTCATAGCTGATTGATATTTAGTATATTCAACAAGGTGCTAGGTGAGAGTCTTATGGCCACGAGGAGTAACGAGGAGGTTTGAGGAAATAAGGTCTAGCCATCAATCAGTTTCTCATTTCTTTTAGTCAAAGGTAGATCTGATGAATGGTTTCAAGTCTTTGAGCAACTGTCATTGACATTTTGAGTAGTACAGCAATAGGAAATACGCAGTACAAGCAATTTGAAAATAGCATATAGGACAAATTAAAATAATCCAGCTAAAAATATCACAAAACTTAAAATTACACCTCCTGTGGTAAAGCTCAAATGCCCCTTTAAGGACTTGGCTAGTTTGAGCAAAGGAGTGGTTTCCCATACTACTTGTTGTGAGGTGTTTACCCAAATACAGCAAGAGGTATTAGGTACGGCACAGACTCCTCCTAGGGCTGCAAGTAAATAATCTAAAGCCATCCTGTTGTGAAGGACTACCCAAAGCGAGGGAACCTAAAGATCTTTTCTGGGCTCCGACGGCTCTGGGGGTGGTTCAAGCTACTCTGTTAACAGTTCTGGTAAGACTTCTCATCATAACTTCCAAGTCTGCTGTGCCTACTCCAAGCCACGGACCTATGACTCGGTATCTGATCTCTGAAATATCTGACAAGAAGGCCACAGCCTTAGCTATGGCCACAGCTGTTGTCTTCATATTCAGAAGGGTCCTCATCAGGGCGCTCATCGACTATGGATGAGGCTCTTTTTCTTCTTGAGTGAGATTCAGGAAGCCATTTTGAGAATAGTAGAAGATGTTAAATGCCCCCCCAAAACATGTGCCACCAAGGCCTCTCCAACTGTCAGGACATTCATAGGCCCAAGACTGGTGAACATATCCACAAAAATATATGCTTTATGCACAGAGCATGTTGGGGGAAGTGGTCCAGTTGCAACTGACAAAAGTCAAAAGTTCATGGTGTTCCAAGAATTGAAACAGGAGAGTGCAAGCGCTCTGCCTCCTCAATATCCTACTGACTCCATTTTGAATGACTCTCTTAGCAATGCTTATCTCATTTTGGAATCTTCTTTCACAAGGCTATGCTGGTGTTTGAGGACCTGCCTGGGCTCCACAAGCTTGGCAGCTCCAGCAGTAAAAGGCCAGCTGACAGGGTGTGCCCTGTGACTGCCCCTTTGCTGCTGGGGCAGGTCAGACTAGCCAGGAGACTGAAATTGTGTTAGGAGAAACCCGGTCATAGGAGTGGCCTATTGGTGATACCTGGCATCTGCCTAATGCTTAGCCTAAACCTACATAGATGTGCATATTCCCCCCAAAGGCAGAGCTGGAGAATCTGGGTTGTCTTGCCTTTGTGGGACAGAGTGGGAGGGCCAGGGTCTCCTTCAATAATAGACACCTGAAAGCTTCGATTGTTGGAGAAACCCAGGACCCTGTCAGGCAGTCATTTTAGTTAGGGACTGATGGGGCCAGTTTAAAGCTACTGCCTCAGAAAGTATTTAAGGGGAAGGGCTCTTTCCACCCTGAGGCCATGTAGGTGATTGGGGTCAAGCCAGAGCTCCACAGGGCAGAAGTGACTCCTACAGACCAAGGCCTGTGGACAGAGGGCAAACTGTGCACGTGTGGTCCTCACAGAGCCAGGAACCTGGTGTGAAGCAGTGTCAGGCAAGGCCGGGTCACTGAAGGGGACTCTTGCTGGTATCTGACATCGACCTGATTCTAAGCACTGACCTCCACAAATGTGAATATCACCACCCCCCCACCACCTGAAGGCAGAGCTGGATGAATCCGGACTGCCTTGCTAGGGCTGATTTGAGTGGGCTCCAATAAGAGATGCCTGGGAGCCCATCAGGCAGCCATTCCACGAGGGGACTGAGTGTTGGCCCTTTCAGCAATGCCTCAGAGTGATTTTTGGGGTGTTGGCTTCCTCCACGCTGAGGCAAAGCGTTAGGTTGGGGATGGGTCTCAGCTCCACAGGCCTGAGGGCTTTGGCTGCCCCAGGGCAGCTGCTGGAGTGTGGACTGTGCATGTACAGAGTAGCTGGGGACCTAGAACAGGGCAAGTGTCTGGAGAGGTCGGTTCACAAGAGCGGGCTCTTAGAATAAAACATTGGCCTAATCTCAAGGTCTACTGATCCGTTGTGAAATATTCCCCTCGAGGCATTGTTAGAGGTTTTTCAACTGCCCTGCCAGGGAAGGATTGGGCAGCAGGCCAAGGTATTCTCCATTAGAAGACGCCTGGGGGTACTGGTTCCGGAAGAAACCTGGAACCCCAACAAGTATCAAGTCCACATGAGGACTGTTGCCCACCTGCAGCTGTCACATTGGAGCAATTTTCAGAAGGTGGGCTCCCTCCATGTCAGGGATTGTGCTGAGATTATGTTGGAGGGTGACTCGAGTTCCTCAGGCTTGGAGGGCTGGGACTTCCCAAGGCTGGCTTGTGGGTCTGTACTTGACACGTGTGAACCGTGCAAGTCTGGGTAGCCAGGGACCTGCAGCAGGGCAATGTTGGGTGAGGCTGGGTCATAGGACGTGGGGCTCTTGGGAATACTTGGCATCTAATTCCAAGCATTCATCTCCACAAATGCACCTATTCCGCCTGAGAGCAGAGCCGGAGGGATCTGGTATGCCCTGCCAGGGCTGGTTTGGGTGGTTGGCTGGTATAGCTTTTACTAACAGACTGCTGGGAACCTTGATTGCTGGTAAACCCCATACCTCATCAGGCAGCGAGTCCAAATGGGAACGGAGTGTGGCCAGTTTAAAGCTGCCACCTTACACGGGTTTTTGGGGGTTGGGCTCCCTCCACACTGGAGACTATGCCTTTGGTTGGGGATGCATCTGTGCTGCCCGGCCCTGGGAGTACCCAGGTAGCCCAAGTCTGGCTGACAGGGTAGGTTCTGCACATTCGTGGGCCACTGAAGATCTGGAAAATCAGGGACCTGAACTGAGCCACATCTGGAGAACCCAGTTCTCACAAGTGATCTCTTGGGGGTCCATGGTATCTGCCTTATTCCAAGGCCTAACCTACACAAATGTGCATGTGGGGGCCAATGGCAGTCTGCCCCAAAATATGCCCCTTTGGGATATTATTTTGAAATAAAGTTACATAAGAAACAGCCAGCACAAGGAGAACACACAGATACCCTCTCCCTCCACTGTATCTCCTGAAAACAGGAAATAAATTGCCCATGTGAAAGGTTGGGACGCCTTTCCCTGTACCAGATGTGAAGAGACATCCTTATCACCAGAGAGAGGGAATTCTATATAAACAAACCTTGTTACTTTTAATAATTTACTACCTCAGACCAAATTCTTTTTAGAATTCCTTACTGACTGAAGCCATCAAACATAAGTTTTCTTTTAACTATTACTCACTGGTTTATTGTTTCTTTGCCTAAAAAGCATAAAAGCTGGCTGCCTTGGTCATTCCTTTGGGTCTCAGTTTTAATGTTGGGCCTCTATGCACAGTTAACTAAACTTTTTTTCCTTCTGTTAATCTCTCTCATGTCAATTTAATTCTTAGACCAGCTAGAAGAATCTTGAAGGATGGAAAAATATTTTTCCTCCCCAACGGCTGGCATAGTCAGCAGGATGGACTTCGCTGGCTGGACACGGCTGCAGCTGAGATCCTGGGACAGGTAGCAAACAGCCGACATAAGGTAAGAGTCCTTACTTGGCTCTCTAAGTGCAGGGTCTAATGCAACGAAAATGAAGGGGGCCCTTTTTATCTCTTTCTAAACGTAGATTAGCAGGAGACAATATTCGTGGAATTCGTTACTTGGGCTTAGCATCTCTGGTGAATTTGGTAAAGTGCTCTTTGTTTGACCCACTTCCTCCAAGAGAGGGTCATTGTTTGTCTTTGTCTTCTGTGTCATTTGCCATGAAAGGAATTATGGTAGAGAAGGAACACAGGCATTGGCCTTATCAGCCTGCCGTTCGAACCAGCCTCACAGACTGGTGTGCTCATGGTTCTCATCAGACCGTGTCTGTTTAGACATACTTTGCGGTGGGCCCCTCTGTAAAAACCAGATGAGGGTTTTCCTTTTGTCTTGTTTTATGTCTGAAACCTTTACTTTGAGACTAGTGAGACTGTTCTCTCTGGTCTCCGCCATCTGGAGGGTGACTTAACCTGGGCACAACTTGGTGGGTAGTCACATAGACTGGGGTTCAGAGACACACAGTTATAAGCAGTGCCACCTCTCTGAGGAGTTAGTCGTAAGAGGTCCCTTGCCAATAAGGGACCTTTGTCATCTTAACCTTTATTGTTTGTTAGTGCTGGAAAAGTCCCATTGCAGTAATGTTGCCCTCGTGTCATAGATTAGCACGACTGACTGGAGACATCTCACATTTTTGTGGGAGACCAGAGACATTGTTTTCACTATCCCATTTTTACTACCTGTACAATAAAGGCCTTTGTTTTCTTAGGCTATTTTTGGGGAGTAAACTTGTGAATCGTGGGTGCCGCATCATCTAGGCCCTCTCCAGGGATGCCTCCTACACCCAAGGGCTAAGCCTGGAAAGTTGCCTCTGGGTCGTTCCATAAAAAGGCTTATTGGCTTGAGTCACTATTGAGATCAATATGATCCTACTCATCATGGCCAGATGATGGCTCCTTTAAATTGGCTGTATTTGAAAGAAAAAAAAACAACACTTTTTTTAAAAAAATTTTTTTATCTGAGAGAGCACAAGTGGGGAGGAGGGTCAGAGAGAGAGTGAGAAGCAGATTCTCCGCTGAGCAGGGAGCCCGATGTGGGGCTTGATCCAAGGACCCTGAGATCAGGACCCGAGCTGAAGGCAGACGCTTACTGACTAAGCCACCCAGGTGCCCCCAAACCCCACTCTTTATAGAGCATTCTCAATTGTCTTATTAGTGTAACAGTTGGACTTAGGGACTCTCGACAAGAGGAAAGAACAGAAATTAGACTTCAGACAAATATTATTGTCCATATCCAACGTAAGTTCCCCTTCTTAAAATCTGGCCCCATCTGCCTGTTTTAACTTCCCTTTACCTATCCTGACTTAAAAAAGCACTCTGATCCAATCTCTGGGTTCAAAGTATACGGGTTACTCATGTAAATGTTGAAAGCCAAGAAATGACTCTAACAAAAGCTCTCTCTCTCTCTTTCATAAATAAAATAAATCAAAAAAAAAAAAAGGTAGGTCAGTTCCTTAATATCCAAGCTTTAATCCTGTTCTCTGGGGGAATTAGAAACTATTGCTTTTGTCTTGAAGATCTCTACAAAACCAGAAATGTAACTCTAGAAACAAGTCAAAACCCACCTATCTTTACCAATCCCCAAACCTTGCCTATTCCTCTCAAAATATTTGTAGATATCAGAAAACACCAGGATATTAGAACAAATGGCCTTGTACTTAAAAGAGGTAAATAATAATTACCCCAAAACTAAACAAACAAACAAACAAACAAAACTCTTTCATTCTTTCTCTGGGAAGCCTGCTTCTCCCTCTCCCACTCCCCATGCTTGTGTTCCTGCTCTCTCTGTGTCTCTCTCTGTCAAATAAATAAATAAAATCTTAAAAAAAAAAAAAAAAGAAGCAGGCTTCCCGTGGAGCAGGGAGCCCGATGTGGGGCTCAATCCCAGGACCCTGGGATCATGACCTGAGCTGAAGGCAGACGCTTAACGACTGAGCCACCCAGGTGCCCCAAAAGACTTTATTTAAAAAAAAAAAAAGATTTTATTTATTTATTTTTGAAAGAGAGCAAGAGCAGCGGGGAGGGGCAAAGGGAGAGGAAGAAGCAGACACCTCACTGAGCAGGGAGCCAGATGTGGGGCTCGGATCCCAGGACCCTGAGATCACGACCTGAGCTGAAGGCAGACACTTAACCTACTGAGCCACCCAGGGACCCCTAAAAGACTTTAGCCATCTGAGCTAGTAAACTTAATTTATTCAGACTGTTATTTATTGACTAGCGTATTTTATATCGTTTTAAAACAGAAACTATAAGATCTCTGTGCTTATCTGTTGTATTTGTATGTATATATATTAGAGATATGGTATTTTTCTACCTCCAGATGGTATCGCCATAATTAATTTATAAAAGAGCTCTATTTCATTGGCTTAAAGAAAATTAAGTGCTTACATACATTTAGTATTCATAAAAATTCTCTAAAATAAAAAAGAAACTTAATCCAAATATATTTCAGGTTTACAGGATCTGGGAAAAATAATCCTTTAGCTAATTTAAGGTTCTTTGTTTAAAATAGACATGTCTTTAGAGTTATCAGAATTAAATATAACACTTTTTTCTCCTACTGGGGTTTACTAGTTAAATAACTTCATGTTATCTCCGTTACAAAATTTGTCAACAAAACTAACTTAGAATGTAACTGATTTTGTCTAATGTCTCATAAAGTTTTTGTGGGTGATCTAAACATAATTGTTGGGAGCAAATGTTTTAGATAGGTATAAGTAGAATAAGAGTTTATACATAACCTTTTAGCAACAATTATATTTTATGATATATGTACTTAAAAAAATCCCCCCAATTTTTTTGATATCCTGAACTTTAAAGTTTTTGCCAAGTGATGACTTAAATTCATTGAGTATCTAGATCATTTCCAAATAAAATAATGAAATATTAATTACTAAACACATAGGTTTACCCACTTTTGGTTTCCCTATTACAGAGAAACTTAGGCTAAAATTTGTGTCTGTCAGTAAACACGTTTTGTGCTTTATTTAAAGATTGTAGTATGAAGATGTTACCAGACAAGTTTCCATTGCCTGATGTGCAGAAAGCCAGACACTGACACGTTTTGTGACAGAAAAAAGGTTTAATTGTAGGGCACCAAGCAAGGAGATGGCAGAAAAATTTCTCAAACCCACCTCCCCAAAGGGTTGGGGTTGGGTGCATTTAAGGATAAGGGGTCAGGATATCACAAAGTATGTAGGTTGAATGGAATATGCTGATTGGATGTTGGGAAAAGGGGAGGTGTCCTTTCTGAGCACGCCTGTTGAGGAATCGTGTCTCTTCATGGAAGACCATTCATAAAATGGCGGTGTAAGCATGATAAGTTGGGGGAGATCTCCGGGTGTGTCCTCACAGAGATCACTTTTGTGCATTCTTTTTTTTTTTTTTAATTTTTTTATTGTTATGTTAATCCCCATACATTACATCATTAGTTTTAGATATAGTGTTCCATGATTCATTGTTTGTGCATAACACCCAGTGCTCCATGCAGAACGTGCCCTCCTCAATACCCATCACCAGGCTAACCCATCCTCCCAACCCCCTCCCCTCTAGAACCCTCAGTTTGTTTTTCAGAGTCCATTGTCTCTCATGGTTCTTCTCCCCACTTTTGTGCATTCTTGATCCCTTTTGTGCAACTGCAAGAATTCTTCCCGGTTTGCTCTAGTCTTTGCTTATTGGTGGTCAGTCAACTTCTACAAAACAAGCTCATAAATCAATTAGATTAACCTGAGTTTTCTTAGGTAAAACAATCAAACATTTGTTAACTCGGCATGTTGGTTTCAGTCCCCCCCTATCATTTGATCATTCCTCAATTTTGAGGGATTGGGGTGACAGTTGCTCTGGCTACTACCTGCTGGAAAGGGGCTTGAGGAATGAAACAACTTTGCACTTTGTTGGAAATACTTTCCAGTACTTACCTTAACATGTACATTCTGCATGACCAAAATATGCTTTCTTTGATTGTTTTGGAGCAGCATCAGAAAGCACGTTTGATTATTACGTACCCAATTAATGAAATGCAAAGTATAGATAACCCAAATCTTAGTAAACAAGTGAGTTTCTTTTGCCCATCAGCAAATTAATTTTTATGAATCTAACTGCTTTTGCTTTTACATTATTCCCCAGCATCTAGCATAGACTTTTTTGGTCATATGTCATGGTAAAGTTGGGAAAATTTGAAAATTTGGCCACTGGCATTAGCATGTCACTATGATAATGCACCAAATAAGGCTTTGGGTGACAAATTCAACATCTAGAGAGATTTCCCGAATTAGCTAAAATCTGGGAAATCCTAATCATAGAATTATTTTTCCAGGCTTAGGGAGTTGGAATCAGCAGGGAAATGTGATAAAGAAGAAAAAGAGCCATATGTTTGTACTTAAATATGAGCACCTAAAGTAATTAAATCAAAATAATGAGAATGATAGCATGCATATTATTCATTACTTATATTTTTGGTCCATTGGGACCTTCCTTTTAAACAGTAGTTAGAGGTCTGTCAAAGCCTCAGTGGTCCACTTGGAGAAATCAGTGTCTGGGGGATGAAACAAGCCCAATTGTGATGATCTGGGTTGTTATGTTCTTCTATGGCATGGTTTCCATTCCCAGTGGCATTCCGACAGATGGGGCATGGTGGGTCTGATGATTCCCAAGAAACCAGCTTTATTTAAGAGTGACGGATCCATGGCTTGACACCTTTTAGCTTAACAGAAGAGTTCATCACCAGTAGGACCTCATATGGTCCCACGCAGTGGGGTTGGAGTTAATTTTCTATGTGCTTGTTTCTTTAGGACTTTAATAGGACCCGATTTCCAGGAGACAAGTGGTGGAGAGGAGTATCTGTAGGATATAATAACCTGCTAGAAGCAAACTCATGTATAGTAGTTTGAGTAGCTCTCAAAGACTATATACTTTATGGTGCTCAAAGTATGGGAAGGGCCTCTCATATAACATTTCATAGGGGCTCAATTGGAGCCTGCTTCTAGGGGCCGTCCTTAGAGCAGGACAGGTAGCAAGATCTTATCTCAAGTTAAATTAGTTTCCTGACAAATTTTAGCTAATGTATTTTTAAGAGTATGATTCATTTTTTTCTGTCTTGCCAGTAGGCTGTGATCACCAAGAAGCGTGTAGTTTCCAATCACTATTCAAGGCACCTGACATTTTTGGGTTATTTTTGCTGTCCGACCTCCTCTATTATCGCTTTGAATAGACATGGGTAGCCCAAAGCTGGGAAATATTTCCTTTCAGAGGAGTGTAACAACCTCAGAAGCTTTTTGAGATCAGCAAGGAAAGTTTTCTACCCAGCCAGTAGAAGTGTCTATAAACACTAATAAATACCTGAAGTTTCCAGTTGCTCTTGGCATCCTACTGAAGTCAATTTGCCAGTCTTCTCCTGGTCCAGTGCCTCTAGATCAGACCCCTTTTATTATTTATGGTGGTCCCATCTTTGGGTTGTTTTTAGCACATATCATATATTTTAAAATTACCTTTTGAATAGTCCTGTGCATGTTTGGTCCTATGATGAATTTTTGAATCCACTGGAGAGTAGCCTCTCTCCTGAAATGGGTGCTCTGGTAAATGTGACTTTTGACGTGTTCCATAAGATGTTCAGGGATGAGGACTTTTCCCTGCTTATTATAAATCCACCCTTTTGGGGTATACTTATAATTAGCATCCTGAGAACAATTAGGACTCCAATAAAATTCCCATTCATTAGCTCTTTCTAAATCATCAGGGGAATATTTTGGGTGATATTTGGTCAAGTTTATATGTGGGATTAAAGCCATCTTTGAAGATTTAGGCAACTTTGTTCTAGCTGCCAATTTGTGGCTTGATCTGTTCGATTGTTTCCTAGGGCGGCCAAGCAAAATGATGGCTGGGACAGTGGACAATGACCACTTCTTTTGGTTCCATAATAGCTTCTAACAAATCTAGGATTTCTTCGGTGTGTTTAATCTCCTTTGCCCCCGCAGTTAATAGCCCTCTTTCTTTCCAGATGGCCCCATGAGCATGGAACACTGAAAAAGTATATTTGGAGTCAGTAAAAATAGTCACTCTTTTATTCTTACCTCGATGAAGAGCCCTTGTTACGTTTTGCTTTCTGTGCTGAGGTACATGGTGGAAGGGCGTCTGCTTCCAGTATCTCTTGGTGAGTCACTGTGGCATATCCAGCCCTACATTGTCCTTGATCCATGAAGCTGCTCTCATCAACGACCACCTTGAGGTCTGGCTGTTCTAATAGCACATCCATCAGGTCAGGGCAGCTGGAATAAACTTGGTCAATTATTTGTATACTGTCATGCATAGGTTCCTCTGTACTGGTTAGAAGCAGTGTGCCATGATCTAAATTTGAAACTGCCTTTAATGTAATATTTGGGTTGTCTAATAGGATGGCCCGATATTTGCCCAGTCTTCTTGATGTGAGCCAAGAACCCCTTTTCTGTTTTCAGAGGGGAAGCACATAGTGGGGTTTGCACACTGTGGGAGACTGTCCCAGTGTGAACTTCTCTTTTTTCTGGCAGTAGATCACAGGTGACAGGCCCAGCTCTCAAGTAGATGGGCCATCCTTTAGTACTGTATTTCAACTGGTTTGAAAAGGAGGCAACTGGTCTCCTGGTGGGGTCCAGATTCTGGGTTAAAACCCCAAGACAAATTCCTTGTCTCTCATGAAGAAACAAATCAAATGGTTTTCTAATATCTAGAAGACCCAGAGCAGGAGCCGGGAGTAACTTTTCTTTGATCACCAGTCCAATTGAGGGATTCACTGTCTCCTCCTTTGAGAGCCTCATAAAGGGGTTTGATTATTAATCCAGAGCTGGAGATCCAGATATGGCAGATGCGCAAGAATCCATGTAACTGTCTTCTAGTGGTGGGCCTGCTACCCAGACTCGTACTTCCCTCCTATCAAAGAGTAGACTCCTTTGCCCCTGTGACCAGTTTAAAACCCAACTATTTGATGGATGGTTGGGAAATTTGGGCTTTTTTTTTTTGAGCCCTTGTAGCCTTGCTTGGCTAGGAGGTTTAGAGTTAAGATTGTGTTTTTATCTGAAGTTTCTTTAGTGTTAGTGGCTATCAGAATGTTGCCTATGTCTTAGAGAAGAGCTCCTTCTTCCAACTGAAGGTCTCTCAAATTCTTGGCCAGACTTTTGCCAAAGATGGTGGGGGGAGTTCTTGAAGCCCTGGGGGAAGAACAATCCAGCAGTATTGTTCCTTGACTCTGGTATTGGGGTCTTCTAAGTCAAAAGTGAACAAATCTTGGGGATCAGGGCCATAGGATTGCAAAAAAAGAATGCAACTTTAAGGTCTAAAACTGTGAACCAACTAAAATCTCTGGACAGAGTAGTAAGCAGGGTGTAAGGATTGGGCACCATCAGATGGATGTCTTCTACAATCTGATTAATTGCCCTTTAATCTTGGACAAAGCAATATTCTTGTGTGCCTGGCTTTCACACTGGCAAAACTGGTGTGTTATATGGAGAATAGCAAGGGCCGATGAGGTCATATTCAAGGAACACAGCCAACAAGGGTTGAATACCTTGTGTAACATCTTCTTTAGTGGGTACTGTTTTAAGACTGAAATCTTTGACTCAGAACAGACTTTAGTATGTGTAAGTACTGCTGTCTTTGCCCATGGCAGCCTACCATCTGCCCACGCCTCTCACAGAATCTCTTCTGGGATCTCGGCCAGAGTCTCTGTAGTCTGTTGCAACAGTACTACTTGGAGGGCGTAAGCCTGATCAGGTAAAACTTTGATAGCCATTTGGGTGCAAGAGTGACTCTAGCATTTAATCTGGTCAGTAAATCTTGCCCCAGCAGTGGAACAGGACTTTGAGGCAAATACAAAAAAAAACAAAAAACAAAAAACAAAAAAACAAACCAACAACAGTGTTTCAGATGTATTTTTCCCATTTGACAGTCTAGGTGTTGGAGAAATGACTTTTTCAATGTTTTCCCCCAAACTCCAGTCACTAACACTGTCTGTTCAGACAATTTGGAAAGCTGAGTGTTGAGTACCAAATAGCTAGCCCCAGAATCAATCAAAAAAGTCCAGGAGTTTGGGGTGCCTGGGGGGCTCAGTCGGTTAAGCATCTGACTCTTGATATTGGCTCAGATTGTGATCTCAGGGTTATGAGATCAAGCCCTGTGTTGGGCTCCATGCTGGGCGTGGAGCCTGCGTAGTATTCTCTCTCTCCATCTCCCTCTCTCTCTGCCCCCAGCCCCCACCCCCTCTCTCCCTCTCTCTAAAAAAAAAGTCCAGGAGTTTAATTCCCACTGACATGGGCACGTGGGGCTCCGTGTGGGAAATCTTGACTGGGTTAGTGAGGTCTAAAGCAGCTCCTGGGCTTCCTCACTCCTGATCCCTACAGTGATCTCTGGCATCTGGTGAATGGCTGGTTGCTGCCTTTTCCTGGGGCTTGGTTTAGGCTGGGGTGTTCTTTTCTCCAGTGTCCTTCCTGTTTGCAATAGGCACATTGGTGGGGTGCCACTGTGGGCTGTCCCCTAAGGTTTGGGACTTGGGGCCCAAACAGCCTACCTTAGACGGAACTCTTCCTCGTGGCGGAGAGTGAGGTGGTCCTGGGGCAGGAACAGCCACCAGCCAAAACAGCTCCTTGTTTCATCTTCTGTCCTTTTCTTTGTTGAACTTGATCTCGGCCCTTGAAAACTTTAAAGGCAATTTCAACCAGATGAGACACAGACATGCCTAGGGCTCTCTCTACTTTTTGCAATTTCTTTTGAATATCTGGGGCACTTTGACCAATAAAGGTCATATTTATCATTTTTAAATTCTGAGGGGCCTCTGGGTCTATGTCTGTGTATTGCCTTAAAAACAACTTCCAAAAATTTTGAAAGATGTTCATTAGGTTTTTGCTTTATCTCCTGAACCTTATTTATGCTTCTTTGTTTTGGGACTCCCTCCTTAACCCTTTAAATATGCAATCTTATAATGGTCAAGCTTGTTTCTATCTCCCATGTCTTAAGGGCTCCATCTAGAGTCGGTTGTTGGCATGGCAAAGGCTGCTTTGACTCTCAGTGGATTATTAGGGGCTTCCTCAAGCATTTTATCAGCTTCAGCATGAGCCTTTTCAGAGATCACCCTACCTTCCTCTGATATGAGGAGGATGGGAGGGCTTGAATAAAGGCCCAAGTTGGATTATGGGTAGCAAAAATAGAGGCAAAAAAGTTCTCCATTCTAGGGGTGTCTGGGTGGCTCAGTCGTTAAGCGTCTGCCTTTGGCTCAGGTCACGATCTCAGAGTCCTGGGATCGAGCCCTGCTTCGCTTCAGGCTCCCTGCTCAGTGGGGAGTCTGCTTCTCCCTCTCCTTCTGCCCCTCCCCCCTGCTCCTTCTCTCTCTCTCTCTCTCTCTCTCTCAAATAAATACATAAAATCTTTAAAAAGTTCTCCATTCTATAGGGTCATCTCAGTAAACTGGCATCTTTTTCCAGTTAAACAAGTCCAAGGATGAAAAGGGAGAGTAGAGCCAAATCAAAGCTGGCTGATTGCCCAGCAATGTCCACACCTCCTATAAGGACTTGCTTTTACCCTACCTGAGATGGGATGACTTCCTTGTTTATTGAGTACACTGCTGGGTGTGGGAGGGAGAGACCATTCCTAGTTTTGACCCTGGGGAACGTGGGGAGCTGGGCCTGAGGCTGCAGCTGGGGCTGAGGAAGTGGAGGTGCAGTGAGTGTGTGCACGAATCCACAATAAATAGTCCTTTTCATTAGAATCAGATAGAACAGGTTTCTTCACCTGCCCTTCTTGTTGAACTAAAATTTTATATTTCTTTTGCACAGCCTTATTCTGGTGCAACAACACAAAAAAACTGAAAAAGGGTATTTCATCCCATCCTGTTTACAAAACAACTCTCGTTGCAAGATTCTAATTCTGACTCAAAGATCCATCTTTAGGCCATTTTCCTCCGGGGTCTAAAGACTACTGTGGCTGAATAGTATTATAGAAAAATATCATCATCTTCTTTTTCATGGGGTCACAACTAAAAGTTGCTCAGTTTTTAAGTACACATCCCAAAGGGCTGCATGAAGGGATCAAATTAGTATGACACATGCCTAGGCTTTACTTTACTTTCTTTATCTTAAGCAAGGTATTACCCTATACGACAGCAAAAGTAGATGCATATTAGCAAGAATCCAAGAAACAAGAGAACTTCTATGAGCAGAATCCCTAAGTCTTCCCTGATTCTTGATTGACGTCTGTCCCCCAACCAAGGCTTCCTTTCGGAAGTCAACCAAGGCCCCCAAACGAAGGTCAAATTTCAAGTGAAGAGAGGAAAAACGATCACCTGCCATAGCATACAAAGTGCTCACAAAGTCTTGGGATCGAGTCCGGTGTCGGGCTCTCTGCTTAGCTGGGAGCCTCCTTCTCCCTTCTGCCTGCCACTCCCCCAGCTCATACTCTCTCTCTGTCAAACAATTAAATAAAATCTTAAAAAAAAAGATGCTTCAAGCCTGACATGTATGTAGGTGTGTATAGACAGGCCTGGGTTCTGCAGGCTCTGAGGGCCCCGGCTGCCAAAGGCCAGCAAACCAGGGGCATATGGGCACATGCTGGTGATGCAGGTCAGGCTAAGCAGATGCCTGGAAAAGGGCAAGTAACAGGAATGGGCTCTTGGGGGTTCATGGTAGCTGCTTAATTCCAAGCACTAATCTACATAAATACACATATTCCCCTGAAGGTAAAGCTGGAGGATTCTGGATTGCTTTGCCAGGAGGGGGCCAGGTGGGCTGGCTGGGGTATCCTCCAATCACAGACACCTCGGACCTTGATTGCTGAGAAGTTCTGGACTTCAACCCTGAGGCCCAAGACCAGCTGACATGGGCAGAGCGCACAGTGCTTTAAAGAGGCCTATAGGATAAATCGCTACTTGTGATGCACTTTTGTAAATAATTGGGCCAAGTTTACTTCACAGATTAGGGTAGCCAGGGACCTGGAGCAGGGCAATGTCGGATGAGGCTGATCACAGGACCATTCTATTGGGAGTACTGGGCATCCTTCTACTTCCAAGCATTAATTGGCACAAGTGCGCATATTCCCGCTGAAGCAGAGTTGGAGAAATCCAAACTGCCTTGCTGGGGAAGGGCCCGAGGTGCTGGTCAGGTTATCTCCAATAGCAGACCTCCGGGAGAGCAGATCCCATCAGGCAGCCAGTCCAAATGGGGGCTGAGAGTTGCCATTATAAAGCTGCTGCCTCAAAGATATTGGGGGCGGGTGGTTTCTTTAACATGGAGGGTGAGCAGGTAGTTGGGAACAGCCTTAACCTCCACAGGCCTGCAGCCGAAGGCCAACTGACAAAGTGCAGATTAGATGTGCATGGGCATTGATGGTCAGGGGAGCCAGGGACCTGGGATAGGGCAATGTCCAGGGAGGCCAGTCATGGTGGGAGGCCGTTGGGGGTGCCTGGCATCTGCCTAATTCTAAGCCCTGACTACACAAGTAAGCATATTCCCTTTCAAGGCAATGCTGAAGGAATCTGGACTGCCTCACTGGGGTTGGATTGGGCAGGCTGGCTTTGGTACCCTCCAAGAAGAGACACCTGGGAGCCTCCATTACTACAGGACCCTGGGACCCCAGCAAATGGGGAGTACACATGGGGACGGACTGATACCCATTTAATGGCTGCCTCACAATGATTTTCAGGGGTGGGCTCCCTCCACATTTGACACAATGCCAGGGGTTGGGGATGAGCCCTAGCTTCACAAGCCTGGAGGATCCCCTCTGGCTAAGGGTGGCTGACAGAGCGTGGACTGCTCATGGCAGGTGGTGCAGCTCAGGGACCTAGAACAGGGCAAATGTTGGGCAAGGCCAGGTCACAGGGGCAGGCTAGTGGGGGTACCTGAAGTCAGCCTAGTTCCAAGCCCCAACCTCTGCAAGTGCACATATATCCCCAAAGGCTGTTGTGTTTTGGAAGGCAATAATATTCATAGACTGATTTGTCTAGGCCAACGATGTATTTACATTGGTTCACTGTGAGAATTTCATAAGCCATTAGCATACAATGTCTTTTAATTAGCCAATAAAGAAATGACATGCTCCAAAATAATCTTAGGTTAGTCACACTGTTGTCCAGGCCAGGGAAGCTGGAAGGAATAAACCCCAAATGTAGTTAATGTGTACTTCTATATGAGTTGGTATTTGGGAGACATGGTTTAGCCAACTGAGAACTGAAGTCTGGCTGCTAGTGCAAAGGTAAGAGTCCTGTGTTCTAGAGCACGTTGGAAGGGAACGATGGTGCCGGTGTTTACGGACAGAAGATGTTCTGAGAGGGTTGACTGGATGGCTTTCTCCACTAGACGTAGGAGTCACCATTACTGCTGCAGGCTGCAGAGACTAATTGCCCCAGGGCCTCAGAGAGCTATCTTAGATCAGCGAAGTGTAGCCTTGCCCAGACCCAGCACTCTTAGATCATATATGTAGTCTCAGCATTGTCTGTCTATGTAGTCTAAATAGCGCCTTGCTAGAGCTGCTTCTTCATATGGGTTTGTTGGTAAGCCCCCAGGAGGGCCCCTCACGAGCTGAGCTACTGAGTTCTTACGGGTGAGAACAGAGGAGATGATGATGTCCTGACACAACTTAATTCATTCATTTTTTTTTTTTTTAAGATTTTTATTTATTTACTTGACAGAGACACAGCGAGAGAGGGAACACAAGCAGGGGGAGTGGGAGAGGGAGAGCAGGCTTCCTGCTGAGCAGGGCGCCCGATGTGGGGCTCGATCCCAGGACCCTGGGATCATGACCTGAGCCAAAGGCAGACGCTTAATGACTGAGCCACCCAGGTGCCCCAACTTAGTTCATTCTTATATTAAAACAACTTTCCTTCTAAAAACAACTTTTTTTTTTTAATCTTTGAGTGGATTTGAAACCAATGCAAAACAATCAGCTGTGTAATTTCAAATCACTCCCACACTAATTAGGTCCTTAGACCTAATGCCCAGTACAGATCTAAGTTCACAAAAATAATTTACTCCTTGATTCTATGTCACTTTCAATCTAATCATGAACATTCAATCAAATCAAACCTTCTTAAACCCCTCAGTTTAATTTCCTTGACAAATTATTTCTAAATAGAGATCATTTTTATCAAGCTCCAAGGGGTACAAGCCTGCATAGCCCTATCAAGCGTGTGTTTGACCCCTGTAACATAAGGATTCAAGGTTGTCTTATTTTAGGGATGCATGTTTTCATTCTCTTTCTAATTCCTGCAGTTAATTTGACTTTGCTGTCAGAAGAGTATCCATAGCTGCAATGAGTATGGGATCCAGTCGTGAGCAATAGGCAAAATGCTGCCCTGGCCCAGTAGAAATACTGATAGGATAAAAGATGCATAGTGGATCCATGCCTGCAATATAAGGTAGTGTCCTGTAAACTTCTAATTCTTGTTCTTGTCGCTCAAGGAATTCTGTAATTATTATGGCTGTTATTGCCAATATTTCTCCAAGCACAATCACCTTGTATTATGCTAGGCTAAATATTGAGTAGGTTAAGCCTCCGAATTAGGCACATGTCAGGTACCCCTATTAATGCCCTCTTGTGACCTGGCCTTACCCTATATTTCCCTGTTCCAGGTCCCTGACTGCCTTGATCTGTGTGGCCCGTGCATGCATGGTCTACACCCTGTCAGCCAGCCCTTGGCTAGTAGGGCCCTCTAGGCCTATGCAGCTCAAGCCTGTCCCCAAACACCTGCCAGCCTCCAGGGTGGAGAGAGCCCACACCCTGAAAATCTTTCTGATAAAGCTGCTTTAACCTGGCAATGGTCTGCCTGATGGGGTGTTCAGCTCTCCCGTAAGGAAGGCTTCTTTGTGTCGGTTATTGTAGGATACCTCAGCCATTCCTTCTGTCTGCTTCCTCCTTCTGCTTTCCAGGCAAAGCAATCCAGATTACTCTAATCTGCCTTCAGGGGGAAATACACACATTAGTGTAGGTTAAGTCTTAGAATGAGGCAGATGCTAGGTACCTCCATTAAACCATTCCTGTGATCAGCCTTGCCCGACATTGCTCTGTTCCAGGTCCTTGATTACCTTGACCCGTGGGGTCTGCTCATGCCCAGTCCATACCCTGTCAGCTGGCCTTGGCCTACAGGGAGCACTTCAGGCCTGTGGAACTCTCACTAGATTCAAACCACAGAAAACCCTCAGGGTGAAAGGAGCCTACCCCCACCCCAAATATCTTTCTGAAAGGGCAGCTTTAATCTGTTGAAATTCTGTATCCATTTGGAATGGCTGCCAGATGAAGCGAGGAGCTTCTTCAGTACTCAAGGCTTCCAAGTGTCATTGGAGGGGACCCCAGCTATCCCACTAGGCCCCCTATGCAAGGCAGACCTGATTCCTTCAGTTGGGAATACGCCCATGGTGTAGATTAAGCCTTGAAATTAGACAGATGCTTTGTAACCCTATGAGTCTGCTCCCATGACCCTGCCTCTCAGACACTTGCCTTGTTCCAGATCCTTGGCTCCCATGAACTTGCAGCTGCACGTGCCCAGTAGGTACCCTGTAAGCAGGTCTTGGGCAGCCTGGCCATCCAAGCCTGGGAAACTCCTGCCAGGCCCAAACTACCTGCACATCCCCAGGTGTGGAGTGAGCCCACCTGTGGAAAATTTGCTCCGAGGTCGCAGCTATGAGGGGGTGGCAGTCAGTCCCCACGTGCACTTGCTGCCTGATGGGGTCCTGGACTGAACAAGGCCCCAGGATTCCTAGGTGTCTGCTGTTGAAGGGATACCCTGTCCTGCCCAACTGGCCAGCTGTCCATCCCTCAAATAGGGGTTGAAAAACCTCTAGCACTTCCTTTGGGATCGTATACCACAATGGTATGCAGGCCCACCGAATGTCCCCCAGGCTCTGGCTCCCCTTACCCGCTAGGCTGGCTCATGCCCAGTCCACCCCAGGTCAGCTGGGGGCACTCCAGGCACTTGATTGGCTCAGGGTGGAGAGCACCCTTCCCCGGGAAAGTCCTTCTAGAACATCAGTCTTTAACTGGCCACGGTCAGCGCTCATGTACACTTACCATTGTTTGGGTTCCCGGGTACCAGTGGTCAGGCCAGTGAGGCTTCCAGGTGTCCCTTAACCGCCAGAGGCTGCCACAGTCAGCCTGCTTAACCTGGCCCTCATAAGGCAGCCCGGATGATTCCAATCGGGACTCAGTAGGAATAGGTCCCTTTGTGTAGGTTAAGGCTTGGGATCAAGCAGATGCCTGTAAGCCCAAGATCCCACTGCCGTGACCTGGCCTCTCTGCACCCTTTCCCTGGCCAGGTCCTTGGCTACCTTGCTCTGCACTGCTGGCATGGGTAGAGTAACAGGGAACACACCAGAAAGCTGGGCAAGGGCACACCCATCCCTTTGAGCCTGTGGAGCTCTGGCCCTGCCCTAGCCACCCACAGATCTGAAGGTGTGGATGGAGACCTCCTTCCGCAAATCGCTTTGAGAGGCCTGCTCCAAATGGGAGACAGTCAGACTCCATGTGGACCTGCAGCCTGATGGGCTCACAGGCTGAACGGGGAACCAGGACTCCCAGGTGTCTCCTAATGGACCGCTACTCTGTCCTGCATGACTAGCTGTCCCTTAAGTGGGAGTTGAAAAGTCTGGTCTCTTCCAGAAATTAGGTCACCCACGTGTCCCTGATTTTATGGTACCCTAGCCAGACCTCTCAATACAGTCCTGTGAAGGCAATACTCTGACCTTGAGCCCTGCTTTCGGAAGACATTATGCCCACTTTGTAGGTTAGGGCTTTGAACAAGACAAATGCCTTGTGTCACTTTGATCCTGCGCCTGTGACTGGCTTTTCCTGGTCTATTCCCTGTTCCACATCCCAAGCTATTACTGATCTGCTCTGAGCACCCATGGATAGTATGCACCCCGTCAGCTTGCCAGTGGGGCGCTCTAGTCCTTTAGGCCTGGGGTGGCCCACACCCACCTGTGTAGTTGCCAACATAGCATAGGATGATTTCCTAAAAGTTGACAAATATAATCAGGCAGAAATTTATATGATATTTTTCCTAGGAGGGGAAACCATTATATGTTTCAGAATAAATTGGGCCCTAAATAAAAAGTGGCCCAGAGCATATTAGTTATAGAATATATAAATACCAAGAATTTTGCTTTAACCTTTGTACTAGATATTAAGATCTTATGTGATTTTAAAAAAATCATTTGTTTTCTTAAGCCCATGACCAGAGATGATTCAGCTGACTGGGAAGAACCTCACCTACTTTTCAGAACTGTCTTGTTAAAAATCAGTGTTTTATATTATTTTCAGAGCCAGTCTATTTCTGGTTCTACATCAAGTTGAATATGTACATATCAAATATTGAATGCAAGGAGGTATTGTGAAACCACTGATGGGAATTATTTAGGGGTTTTTGCAAAGCTCTTTGAACTTTGTTATTTACTGGATGGCAACAATTAACTAGTTTCATTATAATGCACTTAAATTCAGGGTCACACCTGATAACTGCCAATGATTTGCAACCCCAAACAACACACCTGGAAGACTGTATTAACATGCCATTGGGAATATCTGACATGTGGTTACTAATCAATGTCATTCTCATCTTGTGGGTTTCTTGTTCTGAAGGACAAGGTAAGTTGAAACAGATCTGAACACTCAGCTGATCCCCGTTTATGTATCTACTTTCTTTTTTTTTTTTTTTTTAAAGATTTTTTATTTATTTATTTGAGAGAGAGAGAATGAGAGAGAGCAAGCACATGAGAGGGGGGAGGGTCAGAGGGAGAAGCAGACTCCCTGCCGAGCAGGGAGCCCGATGCGGGACTCGATCCAGGGACTCCAGGATCATGACCTGAGCCGAAGGCAGTCGCTTAACCAACTGAGCCACCCAGGCGCCCTATGTATCTACTTTCATATGTGTATACTTTTGATTGAGTTGATGGGTAGAAATAGTCTGTGTTGTCAGTACTAAAGAATACCTTTATGTAAAAATTATTACATATTCACCGAAGTATAAAATAAAAAAATATGTTTTCTGTTTTCTGAGTTCTACAGTGTGAAAGGCCACTTAAGGATTATGGAGATATGTAAGTATGTTCATGAAAACTTAACTAGAAAATATGTCACAAAAAAGTTAGCTTGTAACTCCAAAATGTTTCCAGGATTCTTATATATAATGCAAGGAAACTTTGGGGAGCAAGGAATATCCTCATAACCTCATACATGATGATGGTTTTATGGATTTACATGCCAAACCTCATAAATCATACATTTTTAAATATGTATAGTAATTTTAAATATTACTATATTTCAATTACACCTCAATACAGCTGCTAAACATTATTAATGTTACCATTGATTTAATATTTTAACAAAATTAGCTATGGGTAATAAGCATATCTCTTTTAATAAAAAGTAGAATATATTCTTAATTCCTAGTGTAATGCCAACAGATTTTAATTCATTTTCTGAGATCACTGGCAGATGTTGAAAATAAAAGAAAATTTAAAATCATTTCTAGAATTAAAATTATAAATTCTTCATTATGGTTTTTAAAAAATCTGTCATTTTATTTTATTTCTGTTCCTCTCTTTCCAAGTTACTGTAAATGAAACCTCTAATGAGCTTTGTCGTGCCTCATTAAATACCAGGGATGAGTGGAATATGCATCACTGTGTATTATTCCTTTCAAAATTTGTTGCATGCTGGGTTTTGTAGGTTATTTAAGTCTATATTTGGGAAATTTCCTTCATTATCAACAACAATGCACAGCAACACAACAAAGCTTCCTGTCCAGTGTAAGAGTTTCAATGAAAAGTACCCCCGTTTACCAATAGGGAGGGTTCTAGAGTCAGTGTACTTGCTAAGGAGCTGGGTGGATGTGTCATTTGATTGTCTTTTTCTCTTAATTCCTAACTGTATGTTAAGTAGTCTAGTCCCCTAGACTGTATTACAATTGGCATTAAAAGGATATTTCTAGACAAGAGAAATAGCAGAGGAGAGGGAATATGCAGATGTGCAAGGGAAATGTGAAACTTGGACAAATCTTTACCTGATATTTCAGTTGAAAATGAATCTTTGTCTAGGAACTAGTGAACTCTCTAAAAGTGGCCTCTGAGCTAAATGCCCTGCACATTTATGCTGCACCTATGTTTAGATGCCAAGGGAGAAAACAACCCACATAGTAGAACTCTTCTGTGTATTCAGTAGCTTGGTTTTATTGTGCAATATATTGTCCTTGGTGTTGCAGTCAAGAGCCTGGAAAGGGAAGGAAAAGCAAACCTTGCCTCACACAGCCCTTCACAGAAAAACTTTTAACGAGGAGTAAATCTATGTGAGGCAAGAGTTTTCATCTTTCCTTTTATATTTGGTGTCTGGAGATTTCACTTTCTTCTGAGAACAACTATATGTTTAAAGTAATGTGAGTACTATTTTGTCCTGGTTGGTAGGTGTTTCACAATTGCAGATTTCTTAGGACACCTAGTCCTCCATCTGATAGCAATAGAAAACCATATCTTTTTTTTTTTAATTAAAACTCAGAGTTTTAAATTAAAAGTACACAGAGATTAGGCATTCGTGGTTCATGACCATTTTCATCATGTTTGTGTCATTTGTTTGGCTGATTCCCAATCTTTAAAAATATGAAGTTAATAACTATTAATAATGTGTAAACTCCCTTAAACAAACTAGCCAAAATGAAAGCTAGAACCCCTACAAAAAAAAACCCCTACAGCTGATTATTATGGTGACTCATGAATCACCTTATCCCCCCAGCACTTGGAGTAACCACCACCCAGGATCACATGGTCATTATTTCTTTGCTTTCTCTCTACACACTGTGCTTGCCTCTGCATATATTCCTAGAAGGTGTTTTTATTTTAATTGTTTTATCAAGGTGGGATCATCTTGTATGTACATTTTGGGGCATCAGTTTTTACAAGTAATATTTATCATATTCCAAAGTATCACCTGCGCTTCATTTTATTTATTTATTTTTAAGTAGGCTCCACATCCACTGTGGAGCCCAAAACAGGGCTTGAACTCACAACCCTGAGATCAAGACCTGAGCTGAGATCAAGAGTCAGATGCTTAACCAACTAAAGTACCCAGGCGTACCTCCATTGTAATATAGTACTACAGGAGTTGTTTATATATCATACACAAAGCAATAAACTTATAACACCAAAAAAATGTTAGTTGTTGATATAAAAGGTATTTCTCAGAAGAAAACTTACAGAATGTTATTTGTCTGTTACATTTCAGTAAAGCTCAAAAAATAAATCTTAACATTAAATTATTTAAAAATAGCACAAAGGAAGCCAAAGATCATCAATAAAGTTCATTCCAAATTTTAAGCTAATATATAGTATTGTTTTGTGAAGTTTCAAATCACCAAAGGTAAAAAGAATGTTCTTGGAGCTCAAATAAATAATAACCATGTTATTGGGGCACCTGGGTGGCTTAGTTGGTTAAGTGTCTGCCTTTGGCTCAGGTCATGATCCCATGGTCCTGGGATCTAGCCCTGCCCTGGGCTCCCTGCTCAGTGGAGAGCCTGCTTCTCCCTCTCCCTCTGTTGCTCCCCCTGCTTATGCTCTCTCTCTGTGTCAAATAAGTAAATAAAGTCTCAAAAAAAAAAAAAAAAACCATGTTATCTACAAGAAACAGAGCTCACAAAAACTAAAAACCTCCCCGGAGTATACAATAGAAGGCAATTAGTAGGCGTTCAAAAAGACCTGAATACATTTATATTTTATACTATTCAGGAATAGGAAGGCACAACATTATAAAGCTATGAATTTTTTTTATAAACTATGAAGTTTAAAGGTAATTCCAAGTAAAAATAAAGAAGGTTATTAAAAGGAACTTGATAAGCTGATTTAAAAGGTATATGGAAGATTAAAAGACTTATACCACCCCCCTCCATAAGAGACAAATAAAAAAGATTCAGATGAAAGGCCGTGAGTAGGTTTCTATATTTATTATAAATAATAGCCTACATTCTATCCTGTGACCTCTCCTGTAGAATGTGCATGTGAGCTAAGAAGAATGTGTATTCTGCTGCTGTTGGATAAAATGCTCCGTGTTTGTTTATAAATTCCATCTGGTCTAAAATGTAGTTTAAGTCCACTGTTTCCTTATTGACTTTCAATCTGGATTATCTATCCATTGTTGATAATGCACTATTAATGTTCCCTACTATTATTACATTGAGTATACTGCCCTTCAAATTTGTTTGTAATGCTTAAAATATTTAGATGCTACAATGTTGGGTTCATATCTATTTGCTATTGTGTGTCTTCTTGATGAGTTGACCTCATTCTTATTATATGATGACCTGTTTTGTTTCTTGTAGTGTTTTTGACTTAAAGTCTGTATTATCTGATATAAGTATAGATACCCTTGCTTATTTTTGGATTTCAGTTGCATAGAATATTTTTTTTCCATCCCTACACCTTGATTCTGTGTGTATTTTTAAAGTAGAAGTGGGTCTCCTGTAGGCAGTATATAGTTATGGTTTTGTTGGGTTTTTTTTCATCCATTCAGCCACTCCATACCTTTTGATTAGAAAGCTAATTCATTTATAGTTAAAGTAATTATTTATAGGTAAGGACTAATTAATTGTTTTGGGTTGTTTTGCAGTTCCTTTAATCCTTTCTTCCTCTCTTATGGTCTTCCTTTGTGAATTGATGATTTTTCATCTTGGTATCCTTTGAATCCCTTCTCTTTATCTTTTGTATATCTACTATAGGTTTTTGCTTTGTGCTTACCATAAGGCCTGCTTCAGACATCTTATAGACATAACACTCCTTTATGCTAATGACAATTCAGCTTCTATTGTGTATAAAAATTCTACTCTTCATTTTCCCCCTGTGTTATGTTTTTCATGTCAGTTTACTTCTTTTTATTTTCTGTATCCATTAAATTATTGTAGTTATACCTATTTTTATTTCTTTTGTCTTTCAGCCTTTATATTAGAATTAAGTGGTTAACATACCACCATATTACGGTTTCAGAGTATTTTGGATCTGACTATACTTACCTTACAGTGTGTTATTTTTATGTTTTCATGTTCCTGTGAAAGATACTTTGTTTTAACTTGAGAAACTCCTTTCATCATTTCTTGTAAGGCTTAAATCAGTGGCAATAGATCCAACCTCCAGCCCCTTCCCCTACCTGGAGGTCAGGGGTGGTGGTGTGGGACTGCAAGTTCCAACTCTAAAGATAGGGCTAGTTCCTCTGGCAACCAGACCCTATCCTTGGTGTGTTCTAGAAGTCACCTCATTAACATAACTAAAGATAACTTTGTCACACTCGACACTTAGGAAATTCCAAGCATTTTAAGAGCTCTGTGACAGATGTAGGGACAAAAACTAAATATATAATATTACAAATCACAATATCACCACTGTTAACATTTTTGCAAGTAAATTGGGATTGTAGCATATTGGCAGCATAGTATCTCAACAGCTCTGTTTTGTTTGCTTAAAAAAATTCCCTTCTTTTTGTGTTTGCAAGAATTTTGTTTATTGTATTTCCTTTTTTGACCAAGAATTTATGTTAAAATATATTGGATTATCACTATATCTGCATCTGTTAAGATGTTTATCACTAATAACATTCTCTCTCCAGGCTTACAACTTTGTACGCTGCTAGTTTAGAAGGTAGGTCATAAGATACAATGCTTTCACCAGGACCAAATCAATATTTCCCTTTACTGGAAGTTGATGGTAACTCTGTTGTTACCTTGGGCCTCTCATGTCATTGAACTAACAGGCATAGGAGTGGGTTGTGTACACAGGCTGGGATATTGAACTGACTTGCCAAAGGGTTATTGTTTACTACTACCTGATGAGAGCAGGGAAATTATATTTGAATGCAGAAAATTCTCTGAGGCTTCTCTGTGTATCAATAAAGGTTAATAGAAGATATCAGCAAACTACTAAATATAAGGTTGCTGTGGATTCTGACAATTTGGAAATGAAGTGTGGTTAACCCCATCAGGTAGAGGACCTGGACTAGTTTAGATGCTGGCTGAAGAGGAAGGAAACATATAATGGTGTGTAGAAGAAAAATTATAATATCAACCATAGTCTAATGATCAATAACTTACATGAAGACTATGCAGTATACTTTCTGGTTTGATTTTTATAGATATATTTGCATATTTTTTTAACTGTTTTCTCTTCCTTGACCTTATGGTTTTGTGAAAGGGAATGAATTAGCTTTTAAGATACAGAATACCTCTGTGGGATTGCGACTAAATAAGTAAGGTAATAACATTACCAAATATCAAAAGGATGACTCTTGGAAGTTCTGACTCCCATTTACAGGAAGAAAACAAAGTCATCTTCATTATAGGAAGGCAAATTTGATCTTGTTATATGGAACTATCATTACTGTTATTGTGATGGACAGTGGTGGATTACATTGATTATTTCACTGATGTCATCAAGCACCCCACCCAAACATCTATACAGTGCTATGTACTCTTAAGATTTAGAGCATATAAACCACATTTCCCATTGTTCTTTGTTGGTTTTCATTGAGTTTTGCCTATAGAAGCAGTAGTAGGAAATCAGAGACATGGCAGATCATTCTGGCTTTACCAGTGTGGCAGTTCCCAACAGTAGTTAGGAACAGATGTATTCAAGTGGAGGTTGGGTGATCCAGAGGGAATACTACTTTTGGAAGTCCTGCTAGTTTGTTCCTGTTCTTCCCTAGACCCAGAACTAACTGTAAGACTCCTTCCAACAACAGAGCAACAGGTTCAAGCTTTAGGTACCATCTTGAAAGCAATAGAATTTTTTGCTTTTTGATATTATACTTATTGCTCTTTATGTTTTTCAGCTATTTCACCCTCCCATTTGGTCTTGCAGACTTTTCTACACCTTTGCAACTAATTACCTATATTTAATTCTCACTGGTAGAAATAGCTAGATTGGTCTGTTCCCTGACTGAATGTGACTAACACAATAAGTGATAACAGGAAAGGCATTCATTGTATGAAAAGTTTAAGATGTGGGGAAAGCCAAATGGAAGTAAGGTTTCCACATTTTACTTGCAGTGGTAACATGTCAATACCAGGAGGGAGTGATAAGCTGTAAATGTCTATATTAATACTTAGACTACTGCTACTAAAACTATACAAAGAAGCATAGTCAACAATGTAGACATATCAAAATTGTTTTAAAATGTTGAAGAAACCCACAGGGAAGGCAAGAAAAGGAAACAGGAATGAGAAACAGAGGAAACACACACACAACAAATAACAAAATGACTGCCATAGGCTTTAACATAACAATAATTACTTTAAATGTAAATGGTATAAATACTTTAATTAAAAGACTGACAGGGGCACCTGGGTGGCTCAGTCAGTTGAGCCACTGACTTTTGGTTTTGGCTTAGGTCATGATCTCAGGGTCCTGGGATTGAGACCTGTGTCGGGGCTCTGTGCTCAGGTGGGGAATCTGTGGATTGTCTGTCTCTCTCCCTCTTCCTCTGCCCCTCCCTCTGCTCATGTACTCTCTCTGTCTCTAAAGTAAATAAATAAATCTTAAAAAAAAAAAACACTGACAATGGCAGGGTGGACATATAAACAAGACCCAATGTATAAGAATTTCACTTCAAACTTAAAAATATAGTTTGGCTCTAAGTAAAGGATTAGGAAAAAACCCCTTGATTTCTTTGATATAATTCATTCCAAGTGCTGGTTGCTGTTCTCTCAGCTGCTCACTACTCCCCAACTGCACAGCTTATGGATCAGTACTCTGGATGCAGCAAGAGAGAAATGGGCCTCGTTGGCAGCATCTCACACAGCTGGGAAGCCTTGTGCTCATTTACACACCATCACATTCACCTGTTGGAGAATTCATGTGCTGAGAAGCCCTCTTGGCACTGGGCTATACCACCTTGTGGGAGAGATATCAATGGTAAAGCTAAATTGACTGTCTTCAAAGCAACCAATCTGGGATCTTTTGCTGCAACGATATGCTGGAGCTTCCCTGCTGGACTCCTGGACTTCTACAAAGGCTCTCTTATCCATGGGTAATTATTTAAATTAGTGTTCTCCAGGGGCTCCTAGACTGACTGAGAGGGGCTGGTGCTGGTTCATGGGCTGCTTCAGGGTCTATAGCAGGGCCAAGGTCTGTGTACCTATTAATATACACATGGGTGGGTGAGACTCCTCCCAGGTCTGTTGGCTTATGGTGCTAGTTACAGAGTCAAAGCCAAATGGGGCTGTAGCCCATCCTCAGGATTATGGAGCTGTTTCTGAGTTTCTAGCCAGGACCACAGATGGCAAGTCAGCTGCCTGGGTGCAGGCCTGTCTTCTTAAAACAACTCTCCTTGTTCTTAGGCTGTACCAGGGTTTCACAATCTCCTACCTGGATCCCACATCTCCCACAAAGGCACTTTTGTCTGTAAATAGATGCCACTTGTTGGGGGGTGGATACTGTGAGGCCTATTTTATCTACTATCTTGCTGACTTCACTCATTCCTTGTGCTGTTGATGCTGGCAGGTTGGGTCTGGGGACCCAGAGGGAGTCCCACAGGACCAGCCAAAATCCTTGGCTTTGTGTGGAGGAAGTCAAACATGAGCCAGCAGGAGGTGAAAGCAGAATTTACT
The DNA here is from genome assembly GCF_964656455.1 of Halichoerus grypus. Classification (NCBI taxonomy): domain Eukaryota; kingdom Metazoa; phylum Chordata; class Mammalia; order Carnivora; family Phocidae; genus Halichoerus; species Halichoerus grypus. Next base: position 108,944,694 of record NC_135718.1, read on the forward strand.
GAAGATAGAGAGCAGATACGGGGTCTGGGAGAAGAGAAAGGAAAGGAACTTGAGTCTTGTTTTTGTTTAAGGTCTGGGGTCTTTTACTGAGGACGGTGGTCTGGTGTACGTGTCTTCTCAGGCATCCACGAACCGGTTAGAACCGGGACGAGGGCCCAGGTGTTATTCCTTGGAGTCAGGAGGCCTTGGCATCGAGATGTCTAGCACCAGTGGTCTCATATACACATATGATAGCTTCATCAAGTCATTCTCACCTCGTTTTTCCTTAGATGTTATCTATTCTAGAGAAATCATTAATTTCTCGTCCCTTACAAGGAGGACATATGCTATTTGCATTACAATGCATGTGTAAAGTGGGGTGGGGGTGCAGGGCCTAGCAGGAATAGAAGCAGGAAAAGGAACAAAAGCAGATTGTTATGGAGTCCTTCAGTTTCCCTGTCTCACTAGTTTTGTTTTTATTTTGTAGTATTTTCTGTTCTTTCTGTCTGGAGTTTCTTGTTATTTGGTTTGATTTTCTTTGGAACATAGCATTTTTCTCATAATTCCATATATTTTCACATTTTATTTTTTATTTAGATGGAATGTTTTAGCTTTTTTCTTCTAGTAACTTAATCACTTACAAATTTCTTGACAACTATATGTTTAGTTTCCAAATGCCCATTTAAAATATCATCTTCATGCAGGTATGAATTATATACAATAAAATTCACACATATTAGTGTGTAGGCCAATGATTTGACAAATGTGTACCTCTGTGTAACCACAAACCCAGTCAAGCTAGAAACAGTTTTCATCTTCTGAACCAGTTCTATTCTTTTGCCATTCAGTCTCCCCCAGCAACACCACACCAGGTAACCAATATTCTTTTTGTTAGTATAGATTAACGTTTCCCTTCCACAGTTGCATATCAATGGCTTTATAGAAACAGATTCTCAAATCTGGTTGTTTTATTTTTCCATAATGTCTGTGATGTTTCTTGCTTCAGTAGCTCATTCCTTTCCATCATGAGCTTGTGTAGCATTATATAGATATAAAATTTGTTTATCCATATTGATGGACTTTTGGAATGTTTCCAGGTTTTGGCAATTTTTTTCCAGGTTTGGCAATTATGATTGAGCTGTTTGTGAACATTTGAATTCAAGTCTTTGAATGACCATATATTTACCTAAGTGGTAAATACCTAAAGGAAAATGGATAAATACCTAGAAGGAAAATTGCTGGGTTATGAGCATGATTAAATCTGTAAGAAGTTGCCATGCTGAATTTCAAGTTAACTAGCGTTTTACATTCCCACCAGCAATGTATGAGAATTCCAATTGATTCTCATCTTTATTAACAAACAAGATGGTCAGGTTTTAAATTTTAACCACTATGATATATATATTGTGGTATATCATTTTGCTTTAATTTTATTTTGCTGGTTGACTAATGATGGTGAACACATTTTCATCTGCTTATTGGTCATTGTTATTTCTCCTTTTGTGAAACTTAATTTTTTCCCAACTTTAGGTAGTTTGTCTTATAATTCAGTTGTAATAGACACTTTGATATTTGGGAAACAATTCCTTTATCAAGTATGTGATTTGCAAATATTTTCTCACATTGTGTGTCATATCTTTTGAGTTTCTAACAGTTTATTTCCAGGAACATATGCCTTAATTTGATGAAATCCAAATTGACCATTTGTTTAATTATTTATTTTGTGCTCTACATAGGATATTTTTTTCCATCTTCAAAGTTGCAAAGATTTGTCATACTTTTTTTTTCTGGAAAGTTTACACATGTACTTTTACATTCATCTCTATGATTGATTCCAGGTATTTTGGTGTATGGAATAGGGTTCAACTCTTTTTCTCCTATGGATTTTCAGTTGTTTAGCACAAATTGTTGGAAATGGTATCCTTTTACTCACTGGATAACTTGTCATATTTGTCAGAAATCCACTGAATATAGGTGTGATGTGTTTTTGTCTATTTCTGGACTTTTTATTCTTTCCCACTAATTTATATATTTATCCTTATGTCATTATGCCCTGCCTTGATTACTATAATGTGAGTCCTCCAATTTGTTCTTAATTGTGGAAGGTAGAATAATGGCCTCCCCAAAGATGTCCATGTCTAATCCCTAGTACCTGTGATTATGGTATTTTACGTGGAGAAAAGAACTCTTCAGATATTAATATTAAAGGTCTTGAAATCGAGAGGTTATTCTTGATTTTCTAAATGGGCTCAGGGTAATACCACATGGAAGGGGGGGTGGAATGGAGAGAGACACAGAGAGAGAGAGAGAAAGAGAGAGACATGTAGACCGACAGAGGGATATGCATGAGGTTGAAGAAGGATCAGAGAGAGACAGTTGCTGGCTTTGAAGATGGAGAAAGACACCATGAACCAAGAAAGGCAAGAAGCCTCTAGAAGCCAGAAAAGACAAGGAAACAGATTCCTCCTTGGAGCCTCAAGAAAGGAACACAGCTCTGTAACAACTTGATTTAGTCCAGTGATATATTTGTCGGATTTTGAACTGACAAAATTTTAAGAAGTAAATTAGTATTGTTTAAGCTTGTAAGTATGTGGATTTTTTTTGTAGCTGCAGTAGAAAATTCATACATTAATTTTTAATGTTTTTTGGCTTTTCTATGTGTTTTCCATTTTCTTTGAGATTTAGTATTATCTTGTTAATTTCTACAGAAAGCCTACTAGGATTTTCACTGGAACTCAGTGAATCTGTATATCACTTTAGGGATAGTTGATTGTAAAAATATTTTTTCCTCCAATTTAAGAACTTGTTTTAGCTCTCCATTTATTTAGGTCTCCTTTAATTTTTCTCAGGAAGGTTATATAATTTTCAGACTATGGGTTATGTACACGTTTTGTTAAATCTTTCCTTTTGTGGCACAGGCTTTTTCTTTTAATACTATTACAAATGATATTTCAAGTTTTGATTTTCTACTTCCCATTACTATTGTATAGAAATACAATTTCATTTAATGTATTGTCCTTTTATCATGATCTTGCTTAATTTACTATTAGTTTGGTAATATTTTTATAGATTCTATAGGTTGTTACATCAATTATAGATTATCTGATGATTAAGATTAACAGGACTCCACAGCATAGATTTACATCAGGCTTTGTAAAAGTTAAGGACACAGCCCAACAGGAAAAAGAAACAAAGCAATCATAGGGAAGCTTGAAGCCTTTCAGGAACAGCCAGCCAGTATCATGTCTCAGGATGTTCTTCATCTATGGGTTCCAAATTACCAAGATATCTGCAAGGTATCTCAATTTCAGGCAGGCTAATGCACAAATTTACAAAGAGGTCTCATATATCATTATGTTTACATACTTAAAACTAGTCTGTGTAACCAGTTAAACCAGGTATAAACCACAAATCTATATATTCCTCCAAAATGTAGACAAGCTTGTACAGGGTGTTTCCAAGGGAGTTTTATACTTAAACAGCAAATTATAAATCACTAGGTATACCACATCCCATGCTTATCTTGGCCAGGGGTTAGCACTAGAATTTTAGGTACACCTGGAGATAACCATACAGCAGTTTTATTCCACCTGTAAAATAATCCTATCCTTACACAGTTCATCTTCCTGATCCTTGGTCAAGCTTTCTTAAGTACAAATTGCTCATGAGTATTCTTTTTTCCATGCGTTTTAGATAACATTTATAGAACAGAAAAAGCAAAAAGACAAGCACCAGTGGCACATAGGTATTGCTTTCAAGAAACATTTGAGTTTTAACAAATATTCCAGCATAAACACATTTCTGATTTTGACCACTCTCCTACCTCCTTCCAGAACTCAAATCTGAACTTTGTGAAAGGCATTGGTAGAGTGATTTGAATTAATTGTAATTAATTTTCCATTTCAAGATTTCTTATCATAGAAGAAAAAATGTCTTACATAATAAACACATCAATCTTTTTAATTTAATTACCCATTTTACTCTGGTATATATATTGTAACTGCTAAGAAGTCTGGGATCTTAATTCACAAAATGCTATTCCAGTTTCCTAGAAAAAAGTACTATAAACTGTAATGGCCTCTTTTATTACTAGCAGGCTATGAATGTGTAAGTATAATTGAATGGAGAAAAATGTTCCTAAAATAAATTTTCAGAGTGTTTTAGTGATGAGAAGTAGAAATATTGTCTTCACTTTTGGTAACTATTTGAAGACAACGATTTATCATGGGTCTTTTTAGATTAATTTTACGTAGTGATTAATTCATTAGCACATACTAATTGATCAAGATGTTTGTTCTAGGGATGGGATTTACTAAGTTAGGTTGTTCATGAACTACCATTATAAATAAAATCTTCAATTCTGTTATGAACTAGAATCTTGTGATATGCCAGTATTCGTGAATGCCAGACTCAAGAGCGGTGGCACAAGGTTTCAGCTCAGTGACCAGCTGGACTTTGAATGCTGTGATGGATACGGAAACAGACTTGGACACAGCACGGGCTCCACAGTCTGTGGTCACACTGGGTGGTCTGATACACCCACATGTTATGGTAAGTTACCCTTTTTTCAGGTATTCTTTTTTTTTTTTTTTTAGGATAAAAAAAATCTGTAATTGTTGAATGACTATGTTGTGCACCTGAAACTAATATACCATGGTCAACTATACTTCAATTAAAAAACAAAACAAAACACTTTTTGTCTTCAATTAGCAGTTATCAGTTAACTGGAAATAAGGTTTGTAAAAGGAAAACGGAGTTAAAAAATGCTATGTGCTCCTTTAAAAAATTTTTGAATTATCTGGAGGTATTCTTTTTTTTTTTTTAAGATTTTTATTTATTTATTTGACAGAGAGAGACACAGTGAGAGAGGGAACACAAGCAAGAGGAGTGGGAGAAGGAGAAGCAGGCCTCCCGCAGAGCAGGGAGCCCGATGCGGGGCTCGATTCCAGAACCCTAGGATCATGACCTGAGCCGAAGGCAGACGCTTAACGACTGAGCCACCCAGGCGCCCCCTGGAGGTATTCTTAAGGCACAATAATTAAAATCAAGGTGAATCCTTCTGATTCAATGTCAGCTGGGAAGAGAAGGTGTTCTAAAACTCAAAGAGAATATTTTATCTTTAACACAGTATGTGAACGTAATGTTTCCGATGGGTCATATACATCACAGATTTGTGATTAAAGTATAAATATTTTGTTTTACTAAATGAAAGCTTTTAAGTTATTTTAAACTTAGCTCTCCTTAGTAACATTGTAGTTTCTTACAAGGGCCTCAGCTATTTTGCTCTTGAGTTTCTGCTTGACCCCTCCCACCTTGAGAGTTAATTTCTTTAGGTCTCCAGAGGAGCTCTTTATTTTCTGACTTTGACAAGTTCTGTGGACTGTTGCATGAATCTCTTTTGTGTTTGCCACAATTCCAGATTTAGAAAGAGAGCTTGGATGTGTGGGAAAATGAGTGGATGTAGAGTGTGCAAAGCTTTGACAACAAAACAGTATTTGGGAGATATCTTGGTAAGTGGATTCCAGTCTTTATGTGGGAGAATTTTATGAGCTGAGGCTGGATAAGAGGCTAAGGAAAGACTATTTAGGTTATATTAGGGCATCTCAGCATTTAGATTAATTTTATCATTGATTAAAAGCCATAAACGAGTCTTTAAGCAAAGGAATGATGTAATTTGATTTGAATTTCTGAATGTTGTTTTAATTCTCTCCCCTCCGTCCCCCTCCTACACTCTTCTTGTGGTAGGCAAGAAAATATTCAGGAGTCCTTGTAGAGTGAGAAAGGTGGGGATCACATAGGTGATGGCTGAGTGGATGCAGAACAGAGGACAGATTTGGGATATATTTTGGTGGTAGAAAGCACAGAAAATATTACTAAATGTTGGGTGTGAGAAAGAGTAACAAATCAAGGATTCACGTTTTATTTGATTTTTTTTTTTTTAAAAGTACCTAGGTAAATACCAGTGGCTTTCTGTGAAATGATGCTGGCAGGAGAGAGAGCACTTTGGGAGGAACATTACAAGTTCTGACTTGGACACATCATGGCTGAACTGCCACAGACAATAAAACTTGGATATGTAAACTACAGAGTTGGATAGATGGGTCTAGCCAGGAGATACACATTTGGGATTATCACCATGTAATGATGATATCAAATTGGAAAAGAATATAGAATGATAAGAACAGAGAGCTCAGGACTGAGCCCTGAAGCATTCTAACATTTAGGTGTCAGACAGAAGAGGAATAGGTAGCCAAGTAGATAGAAAAAATGGAGGATATGGAAATTGGGAGGAAAAAATGTAGGAATGAATGTTGTCATAGAAATGGAGAGAAGAAAATGACTAAAGGAAGAAAACATACACCAGAACGATTAATAGCAAAGCTATTGGGTCAGCCTGGATGGGCTCTCATTCTAATTCCACTACTTGCTAAGCATGTATCTTAGGGAAACATATCAAGCCTAGTTGAACCTTTGTTGACTCCTCTTTATCTGTAAAAGGCTTTAAAATGTATAATTGTTCAAAAGGTTGCTTTGGTTAGACTGAATAAGCTGATATGTCTATCTAGAAGACTGAAAATATCACAGATTTGGCTATTTGGAGGCCAGCAATAACTGTAACAGAAATAGTTTTGGAAGGAATACATGGTGCAGAACCTAAATAGAGTTTCCTGAAGAAAAATGATCAGTGAGAACTTCAGTATAGCATGTGGTCATAACTCTTTAAAGACATTTGTGTGAATATGGTGGATAGGAAGTGCAGAATATTGCTAGAGGAAATCATACACCAAAGGGAAGATTCTTTTTTTTAAAGATGGAGGACATTAGAGCCAAGTGAATGCTAAATAGGATATAATAGAGACTGAATACTCGAGGTGGACATTTCCCTGTGGGGGTGGGAGGGAAAGGGAACCGGAACTCTGTGGAAGTATGAGGTTTCTGTGGCAATACAGCTGCTTCCAACTTTGTAACAGGAGGAAGGAAGGAAAACAGAGGTGTAAATCTCATGCTGGAAAGAAGCAGGAGCTGATGGTTTCCACTTTCCTTTGAACCGTAAGACAGAGTCACCTGAGATTGAATGGTGCACGGGGAAAGGAGGAGAAGGAACACTTAGGAAGAATAAAAAAGGTTTAAAATAGAGACTTCAAGAAAGGAGCACACAGTGAGTTTATTATTGAGATGAGGTAGACTTGCTTAGTAGTGTCTTAGTTCCAGTTAAAGTTGATTAATTCAGGCTGTCAACAAATGCCTGTTTATGAGCTAGAAATAGGCCAGGAGAGAATGGTGAAAACCCACAAATATGGCTCTGCCTTTTGGGAGCTTTCATTCCAATATTAAAAAAACAAAAACAAAAACAGAAAAACAGCAAACCAACAACAACAACAAAAACTAAAAAAACCCAACAAATAAAGCCAAATAATGAACAGGATGATAAAAACATTTTAAATATATTTTATACATAACTGTGTTCAAAGAAACAAAAGAATCCAAGAACTTAGAAAATGGGAGGGCAAGGATGGAGGGCTCTATTTTCTATAGGATGGCATGTGCACAAAGAAAGGTTGAAAACCCTTCAGGATAGAGATGGGGGTCTATGCAAAAGCTGAAGTAGCAAAGAATTTGAGCTCTTTAAAAAATCCAAAGATCATTAGCCTGGTTATGGGTATTAAAGAGGGCACGTATTGAACGGAGCACTGGGTGTTATACGCAAACAATGAACCATGGAATACTACATCAAAAACTAATGATTTAATGTATGGTGATTTACACAACATAATAAAAAAAATAATAAAAAAAGATCCAAAGATCAAAAAGCCTGGAGTCTGGATTGCCAGGGGGAGAGAGCTGTCAGTTATATTGGAAGTGTAGGCAGGAAATGGAAGAGCTTGGATTTTCTTCTAAGTAAAAGGGGAGGCTTTTAAGATGATCATGAATTTCTTTTCTGGGATTAGAGGCAGATCCAGGTTTTATGAAATCAGAAGCTTTTACAATGTTGACGGGCCCTCTTTAAAAAAGAATTCAAAATCATGAATATGTAATTCCTGTGATCTTTCCAATGTCACCACATGTCAGAAAAATTGGACTGAGTAGAATTTGGAGTGATAGGGACAGTGGTAAAAACTGATGTGGCCAATAAGGCTTTTATTGCAAATTTTATAAAACCTATGACCTTGTGAACCCATTGGTAGGAATTCACTGGCATGGTAAAACCTCCCAAAATTGAATGAACAAATGACAGTTTAATGTTCTTTTCAAATAATTTCCCTCTACCATGTAGCAGAAAATTGCACAAAGATTGGCTGATATCTGAGTTTATTGTCCTGGGAATTCTCTCCTTTGTGGAGAGGTTTCCAAAGAATTATTGTTGGGGCGCCTGGGTGGCTCAGTTGGTTAAGTGCCTGACTTCGGCTCAGTTCATGATCTCAGGACCGTGGGATCAAGCCCTGCATTGGGCTCCACACTCAGTGGGGAGTCTGATTATCCCTCTCCCTCCCCTCCCTCCCCCATACATGCTCTCTCTCGAATAAATAGAATCTTTAAAAAAAAGAAATTACTATTATCGTAAACCACTTAAGCCAAACAGTGTTTCTAGGCATCTTAAATAAATGTGCACTTAAAAAAAATTTGTACTAGTATTTCCAAGTATCAGTGCCTGGATTTATGATTTTGACTTTTGGATAAAGACAAATATCTCTAATTCAGGGTATGCCCATTCAAACTCTTCTTTATATTACATTTTAAAAGTCAGTATCTCTATATAACAGTTGGAAAATAGCCAACAGCCAAGATTTATTATTATTATTTTTTTATTATTGTTTTTTGGTGTTGTTAAGGCAGCATTTTTCACAATGTGATGAGATAAACAAAGTATATAAACAAAGATACATACAAATAAAAGAATTGCTACGTAGAAGACTGAAATAGAATTTTAGGAGAGAATCCCTGTAGTTCTCATCAAGTGTGACCTTCTCAACTAAGCTACAAAACTCAACATTAAAGCAAAAAAAGCAAATTTGCAGTTATTTTTTGTGGCATTACTTTTAAGAATAGTTATCTTACACCTAATTTTATCATTATGTATAAATACTTGACTTTAGATAGTATGAATATTCTTTTTAGTATGATTCTAATTTTTAAATTTCAGTTTTTAATTTTATAAATTAGTTAGCAAGTTAGGAGGATTCCTAATAAGAAAAATGCAGTTTCTTTTTTAAAATACAGTTTTTGACAATACTTAGCAATGTCACAAATATCACACATTTTAAGGAATAATTTTATACCTTCCTAATTTGAATCAGAACAATTAACAATTTATTAAGAGTTACTATAATTATAGGTATAATAAGAATAGGTAGTTGTATATTGCATAAATATTCAGGACACCTAGAATATGACTATGTGGCCTTGAACACGTTTCTTCATTTTCTTTCGTGTTTCAGTTTAATTTCTTCACTTATAAAGTATCGATTAAGCTTTTTAAATGTTCCTCTAGCTAAAATACATTAGAAATGTTTCTCTTTAGAGTTCTAGGTCCCCAATTATATTAAAGAAAAATATCAATTTTTATTTAAGTGTGCAATTTAAAAATTGTAGCTTTAGTTTTTTTAATGTGAGACAATGCTTTTCTGACAGTCTAAAACAATATAACATTAAATTTTATAAATGTCAGTGATAAAAATCAGATCCAGTATAGGCAAACTGACTTTACAAATAAATTTTTAGGACACATCTATTGCTGTTCAACACCTTAATATTTCTGAGTCCTGTATGGATTTAGAGGGCATAGAAAATCTAATATGTAACAGTTTTCAAAGAAGAGAATTTATCAGAAGCTCCTCTGTATATGTAACACTTTGCTCCCCATTATTACGTGACACATGTAAAATTTACTTTGGCAATGATTAATTATATATTCTTATTAAATTCTTTTACCTTTTTTTATAGAAAGAGAATGAGAGATTCCTCTAATAGAAAAATACTTAATTGTTGAGCCCAGAAAAGACAAATAGAGAGTTGGAGATATGTTGAAATTCTCCTGCAGACAAAGATTCACAAGAGTTGGACCAGATTCGGTTCAGTGTTATCACTTTGGATGGTCCCCTAATTTTCCAACATGTAAAGGTGAATATTTATCCTACAATTGCTGAAACAAGAATTAGAAATTAATATCCAATTGTTTATTGAAATATGTAGTAGAAGTGCCCATAGATATTTACAGGGTGTCTGACACCGAAGGGACTTTTGTTACTTTTCTTTTTGCCTACAATTCCGCCATTAGGATTGAACAATTTTAAACAGTATTTAACGTAAGTTAACATTTAACTCATTTCATTGATTATGTCTAAATGATATTAAGCAACTTTTGGTCAAGTCCATCACATGTATAGCTTAATCAAAGTTAAAATATGTTGATCAAGTGCTTGTCTCTTGTCTCAAATGATGGTACTTTTTAAAAAAAAAGTTTTGATAAAATATTGCATGCAATATGATTAATATACTTGTACAGCCATATTTACTAATTGGTTTGGATATATCTTTAGAATATCTAGATCATTGAACATATTTTTTTGCTACTTTTTTCCTATTTGTCTGAACTATACTTTCAAAGCTGAATTCAGGGCTTTACCGAGGTTTTTAATCCACTCTTGAAGTTTCTTATGTTTATAGGATTGTAAGGTAGTCAGAAAATATTTTTTGTGTCTTTAGTTTTTTTATATGTCTTATCTAAGACATTTTGCTAATCTCAGTTCACAAAGATTTTCACCTATGTTTTTTAAAGGTTTTGGTTTTATATTTAGGTCTATGCTCTACTTTTAGTTAATTTTTATATATGAATATGAGATATGATAGAATCAAAGCTCTGATTTGATTTGTATATGGGTATCCAATTGTTCTACTTCAATTTGTAGAAAAAAAACAATTATTTTCCCCTGAATTGCCTTTTGCAGCTTTGTCAAAAATCAATTGTCGATATAGATGTGAGTCTATTTCTGAGCTCCATTCTGTTTTTTATCATCTGTCTTTATGCCCAAACCACAGCTTCTTAATTACTGTTTTGTAATAAGTATTGAAATCTCATAATGTTAGTCCTTCAAAATTTTCTTCTTTTAAGCCATTCTAGGTTCTTTGCATTTCCATGTAAATATTAAAATCAGTTTGTCAATTTCTGCAAAAAAACCTGCAGTGATTTTGATTGGGGTAATATTGAATCTATAGATCATTGGGGAAAATTGATATCTTAACAATATTAAATCTTCTGAACTTTATTTCTTCTTTTATTTGGGCCTTTAGATTATCTCTATAATGTTTTCTCATTTTCAGTTTATCAGTTTTACATGTCTTTAGCCAGATTTATGCCTATATATATTGAATGTATTTTCAACGCTTGAATATACTTCTAATAGGCTAGTTCAATATAAGTAATAGAATCGGGAAATGAATCTGTTGTAAACCCCATTTTAAAAATTGCTTAAGAATACTATAATAAATTATGTCATGAATAATAAATTGATTAAAGAAAAAATCTCTCTGTTTTAGTGGATTTTTAAGATATAAAGTAGACACTGTAACCATTATTTACACAGTATTTCTACTGTAGAGCTAGTAAAATTGTGTGGCACACCTCCTCAACTCCCCAATGGGGAGGTTAAAGAAACAAACAAAGAAAATTATGAACACAATGAATTGGTGGAATATGTTTGCAACCCTGGATTTTTGATGAAGGGTCCTAATAAAATTCAATGTGTTGATGGAAAATGGACAACGTTGCCTATATGTTTTGGTAATGTATAAAAATCATGAATATTCAAACTTGATTAAATCAACACTTTTTGTTTATATTCATATAACCACATAAATTATACTTTAAAGATAAACATATTTTTGTGAAATTTTTACAGAGGCCAGTACATGTGGTGATATATGGGGACTTGATTATGGCTATATTGTTGTTTTCTGCCCCTTCCTATCACCATGGAGATTCAGTGGAGTTCAGTTGCAGAGAAACATTTACATTGATTGGACACAGATGAATTACATGTGTTAGAGGAATGTGGACCCAACTTCCTCAGTGTGTTGGTGAGAATAGCATTTCTTTTTTTTACTTAAAAAAACATTTTTTTAAAATTGTTTTAAAGATTTTATTTATTTATTTGAGGGAGAGTGTGAGCAAGAGCACAAGCGGGGTGGAAGGGCAGGGAGAGAGAGAGCAGCAGACTCCCTGCTGAGTAGGGAGCCCGACTTGGGGCTCGATCCCAGGGCCCCGGGATCATGACCTGAGCCAAAGGCAGATGCTTAACCAACTGAGCCACTCAGGTGCCCTGAATGGCATTTCTTGATATATAGAGTTATAACAATATTTTTGAAATTTAGAGATTATTTGTGAAAATGTCAAGTCTTAAATTACAATGAATTCAAACATTTGTTGTTTATAGTTCAATATGTAGCTACAGAGGAAAAGTATTAATTAGCAATTGAATTTATGAATCTTTCTGTCCCTGATGTTAACATTGTTTATTTATTCTTTTAATTTAATTTTATTATGTTATGTTAGTCACCATACATTACTTCATTAGTTTTTTAAAAAATTTTTTTATTGTTATATTAATCCCCATACATTACATTATTAGTTTTAGATATAGTGTTCCATGATTCATTGTTTGCCTATAACACCCAGTGCTCCATTCAATACGTGCACTCCTTAATACCCATCACCGGGCTAACCCATCCCCCCACCTCCCTCCCCTCTACAACCCTTAGTTTGTTTCTCAGAGTCCATAGTCTCTCATGGTTTGTCTCCCCCTCCCATTTCCCCCTCTTCATTTTTCCCTTCCTACTATCTTCTTTTTCTTCTTCTTCTTTTTTAAACATATAATGTATTTTTTGTTTCAGATGTACGGGTCTGATTCATCAGTCTTACACAATTCACAGTGCTCACCATAGCACATACCCTCCCCAATGTCCATCACCCAGCCACCCCTCCCATCCCACCCCCCACCACGCCAGCAACCCTCAGTTTGTTTCCTGAGATTAAGAATTCCTCATATCAGTGAGATTTTTTTTTTTAAAGAGAGAATTTTTTTTTAAAGATTTTATTTATTTATTTGACAGAGAGAGACACAGCGAGAGAGGGAACACAAGTAGGGGGAGTGGGAGAGGGAGAAGCAGGCTTCCTGTGGAGCAGGAAGCCTGATGTGGGGCTCGATCCCAGGACCCTGGGATCATGACCTGAGCCGAAGGCAGGCGCTTAACGACTGAGCCACCCAGGTGCCCCCCAGTGAGATCATATGATACTTGTCTTTCTCTGATTGACTTATTTCGCTTAGCATAATACCCTTGCGTTCTATCCACATCATTGCAAATGGCAAGATTTCAGGGTTTTTTTTTTTTTGATGGCTGTGTAATATTCCTGTGTGTGTGTGTGTGTGTGTGTGTGTGTGTATCACATCATCCTAATCCATTCATCTGTCCATGGACATCTAGGCTCTTTCCACAGTTTGGCTATTGTGGACATTGCTGCTATAAACATTGGGGTGCACGTGCCCCTTCGGATCACTACATTTGTATCTTTGTGGTAAATACCCAGTAGTGTGATTGCTGCATCGTATGGTAGCTCTATTTTCAACTTTTTGAGGAACCTCCATACTGTTTTCCAGAGTGGCTGCACCAGCTTGCATTCCCACCAACAGTGTAGGAGGGTTCCCCTTTCTCTGTATCCTCGCCAACATCTGTTGTTTCCTGACTTGTTAATTTCAGCCATTCTGACTGGTGTGAGGTGGTATCTAATGTGGTTTTGATTCGGATTTCCCTGATGCTGAGTGATATTGAGCAGTTTTTCATGTGTCTGCTGGCCATTTGGATGTCTTCTTTGGAAAAATGTCTGTTCATGTCTTCTGCCCTTCTTGATTGGATCATTTGTTCTTTGGGTGTTGAATTTGGTAAGTTCTTTATAGATTTTGGATACTAGCCCTTTATCTGATATGTCATTTGCAAGTATCTTCTCCCATTCTGTTGGTTGTCTTCTGGTTTTGTTGACTGTTTCCTTTGCTGTGCAAAAACTTTTTATCTTGATGAAGTCCCAATAGTTCATTTTTGCCCTTGCTTGCCATGCCTTTGGCAATGTTATTTAGGTATATCATCCATCGTATATTACTTTTTGAGTTTGGTGTAAAATAGGGGTTGATTTAAAAAATATATATATAGATGCCAGCTGTTCTAGCAATATGTGTGGAAAAGACTTTGAAATGAAAATCAGTTAACTATGTAAATATTGATCTATTTCTAGACTTTGTATCAGCCAATGTATCCATTTATCTATCCTATTCCTGCCACATTGCTTTGGTAACTACGGCTTTATAATGAGTCTTGAAGTCTGATTTGTATTCTCCAATTATGTTCTTGCTATTCAAAATTATTTTACTTATTCTGGTATTTCATTTCCATAAAAATTTCAAGGAAAGCTTATGAATTTCTATAAGATATCTGCTTATATAATGAAATGGGTGGTTAATAACGGAAATAACAATATATAACAGAAATAACAGAAAATACTTTACATAAAATGACAATGATAGCAGTACACATTGAAATCTATGGGACACAGCAAAGGCACAGATATCTATAACTTTAAACCATTCATTATAAACAAGGAACAAAATAAAAGCAATAGGAATTACCATCTAGAATTTAGAAAAGAACATGCACCCAAAGAACTTGGAAGTAATGAACAATTAAAGCATAAATTGTTATAATGAGAAGCTAAAAAAAGCATAAATATCTGGCTTACAGAATAATAATTCAGCTTTTAGGGAAATCTGGTAAATGCATCAACCTCTGGCAAGACTTATCAAGAGGAAGTACAAGTTTAGATTATTAGGACAAAAAATGGTTAAACATCAGACATAGAAGAGAATACATTGAAAAAATATGACAAGATACTTAAATATAAGAAAAAATTTTTAAGATTGTATTTATTTATCTGAGAGAGAGAGGGAGAGAGCACAAGTGGGAGGAGGGGCAGAGAGAGAGGGAGAGGCAGACTCCCTGCTGAGCAGGGAACCCAACGTGGGGATCCATCCCAAGATCCTGGGATCCTGACCTGAGCCGAAGGCAAACGCTTAACAGACTAAGCCACCCAGGCACTCCAAGAAAAAATATTTTTGATGAACTATACAATACTCATACCAACTTTGAAAATTTGACGTTAGTAGCATGGAGGAAGTTTACTCAGTCAAATATTTCCCTGAATTGAATGTAAAATGTGGACAAGTGAAATAATTTTGACAACTTCACAGTGTATACTCACAGAAAACTTTTAATGAAATAAATATATGGTGTGACAGGAGAAAGCAACATCAAGAAATCATGGAGAGGTCCAAAAGCTTCCAGGTATAGTCATCCAGAGACTTTTCTCAGTTGACCAGGACATGCTTTGCCTTCAAATTATTAACTGCCCAGATATATCCAAGCTGTCTCAGTTTTATGGGAGTTCAGACAGTTTACAGAGAGGTCTTTTATATCCCACTGGTCATTTAACTAAAGGCAGGCTGTTTAAACATTAAACTGTTCATCAGTCTATATATCTTTAAACAGCGTGGGCTAGCTAGTAAATGGTACCTCCAGGGGAGTTTTGGATTTTAAGCAACATACTATAAATCACTAGTGAACATATTTCATTCTTATCTTGGCCAAGAATTTGTATCAAATCAACTGATGGTTCACTAAGTATAATTCTTCCTGTGGCTAATCACCTTCCTTTGGTAGGATATCCTGTGAAGGTTTTAATCCAATCCCAACACATTTGATTGTGGACATCTTTAAAAAGATCTTGATATCAGTCTTTATGGAGTGCCTGATACTGAGTGAGTAATTCAGCTAGAACATCCTAATGGTTAGAAATAATTAAAAGAGGTTTTATATAAACTATGCAAGATTGATCACAGAAAGAATGAAAGGAAGAAAGTACAAAGAAAACCATGAGAATAAGCCAAATGTGAAGCACCATGGTCCAAGCTGAAGAGTATAACATATTTAAACCTAGAACATGCCAATATTATGTGATCATTTATGATACATCATTTTTAATTTTCTGCTTAATTATCCTTTTGATATTTTTACCCTATGATTTTTAATCAAGAGATCTAATTTTAATATTTTTAGAGCTACAAACGCAGTCATGCCCACCTCCACCTCAGATTCCCAATGCTCAAGATATGACAACTACAGTGAATTACCAGGAAGGAGAAAAAAATATCTGTTCTCTGTTAAGAAAATTATGTAATTCAGGATGCAGAAGAATTTGTGTGTAAAGATGGAAGATGGCAGTCAATACCATGCTGTGTTGGTTAGTAGTGCATAACTTGCTTTATGATGTTCTTTCAAATGAGGTTAACACTCCCCTGTGCTTTCTGTAAATGAACAAGAGGAAGCCTTTCTCTATATTCCACTTTATCTTGAAACAGTAAATTACAATCTAGGCACACAAATCAATCAGCATTCTTTCACTGCTTCTATGAAATGAACACAGACAAAAACTTTGGGTTACTATGTAGACATGAGATAAAATTTCCTTTTATGCCTATTTTACTCCTTATGATGAGCAAGACAAGAATGAAGGGACATATTGAAACTCAGAGAATAGCAGCATAGATATTATGGAGACATATATCCTTGCAAGTTACAAATATTTCAGTTTTAAATGATTTAATTTATTCACATTGTCCTTATTTTAAAATCCCAAGTAGTATTTGATTGTATTTTTCAATGTAAGCATTGTATTGGTGTTTGACTCTTTGATCTCTGTTCTTCATATAGAAAAGATTCCATGTTCTCAACCATCTCATATAGAACATGGAATCATATCTAGTTCTTCAGAAGAAAGGAAAGAAACATTTAAACCCAGGCTTTATGCACATGGCACTAAATTAAGTTATATTTGTGAAGATGGTTTCAGGATATCTGAAGAAGATGGGATAATGTGCTACATGGGAAAATGGAGTTCTCCACCTCAGTGTGTAGGTGAGGACAGGATGCAAACTAAAATTCTATTTTCAATATAATTTATTGAAAATAATCAGTTGTCATCAAAGTCATGATACAGAATCCTTTAGGTTTCTAAATATATGAAATCACTTATATCTAAATGTTTAAAATCATTTATATGTTTATGTATTTTGCTAAACCCAATTTTTGTATAGTCAAAACAATCTTATTTTTGTTCATTTCATTGTTCATTATCGAGTCACTTTTAATTATGGCATTTAAAAAATTAAAACTAGATCCATAGTAACACTAAACCTACCTATTTATATAAATTCAGCTATTCACATTCTATTTATTTGAGTTGTAGTGCCTGCTTTGCCAGGAGGTTTTTAAAAAATTTTATTTTTCCTACAATGTCCCTTCTGATTAGTTACAGTATATGGTACTTTTCTTAAGATGATTAAAAATTCTCAGTGCTTTTCTTTTTATTATTCATTATTGGTTTGAGAAGCATTGAAAGTCTCTTTGATAAATATGTTGACAATTTTAGTTTCAAGTTCTTGCCCAGGTTGGCAGCTGGACACACACCAGAATACTGGTTTTAGGAAGCATCTGTGCACCTTCTCTGTGATATGATCATAGCTCCTATGTAATCATTTCTTTTTAAATAAAACTACAAAATATGACAACTAGTACATAAAATTAAATTTCAGAGTTTGTGAAACATGGAGTAATTTTTTTTCATTTTTTAAAGGACTTCCTTGTTAACCACCATATTTGATGACACATGGTATTCTACCTCACATATTAGATAGTTACCAATATGGAGTAAGAAGTCACTTACAACTGTGCCGAAGGTTTTGGGATTAATGGACCTGCATTTATAAAATATTTAGAAGGAAAATGGTCCCATCCACCAGAATGCATAAGTAGAGTGCCTTTAATTTTACCCTTAATTCAGAGCATAAATGGTACAACTATGAAACTAAATAATACTAGACTTTAACAAGGTATCTCTGGAAAGTTCTGGATTCTGGTAGAGAATTAATAACCCTAATAATAAAAGGTTACAATAAGATCCAAATTATTTCACTTTCCTGTCATCTTGTGTACACTTAGGACAACTTCTGTTACACATTCTCAGACTTCTATTTTCTGTTCCTGTATCACAGCTCCTCAATCACATCATTGTTCAATGTACTGTTAGTCTGTCAGTTATCTCCTTATATGTATATAATTTTCTAAGATATTTGACATAATTAAAGGTAGCAGATTTTGACAGAAGCAAAAATGAGAAATACATGCATAATGCAGGTGGCCTATATGGGCAAAAAAGAATTCAAATGTAAGTAGTATGGTCTCAAGCATTACATGTATTCGTATTTCTCTAGGCTTTTTATATCACCATTCCCCTGTTATACTTTAGATAAACATAGAACCACTCACTAAACTCTACTTCTGAAACCAGTATTACACTATATGTTAACTAACTAGAATTTAAAGAAAAACTTAAAAGAAAAAAAGGAAAACAAAAAGAACCATTCAATGTAATTAAGTCAAGCCTTCTAACTTATTTTTTTCAAGTTATAAGAAAAATTTTGTACAGTATTCATTGATTTGATAGGTACCTATTGTTCTAGATTATAGTTATTGGCCATTATGTGTTTTTAAAGATTTACTGAACAAGTACCTATTCTTTTTCTTTCAGAAATGTATTGTTCTAGTTTACCTGACTTTGGTGATGCCATGCTCATAGGCCCGAAGAAGGAATCATATAGATCAGGAGAAAAAGTGACTTATAAGTGTCCAGAATATTACCAGTTGGATGGATCCAATATTGTACAGTGTATTAAGAGCCAATGGATAGGAAGGCCGATATGCAGAGGTACTTTAATGAAATCTATTTATTAAAGTGTCTTAGGAATATAATGTAGAATTGCCTCTAGCATCATTAAAAAATGGACATAGATTATTTTTTAAAGGCCAGAACAAAGGTTTATGCCTTAACGTAAAGGGATGAAATTGTGTACCCACTGGGTAATCTTATAGCCCAATGGTTCTCAAAGTGTGGTCTCTGGAATAGCAGCATCAGCCTCTTTTGGGAAATTGATAGAAATGCAAATGCAAATTCTCAGGTTCACTCAGACCTATTGAGTCAAAAACATGGGCATGCAACCCTGAAAATGTCTTAATAATTCCCAAGGGATTCAATGTACAATCCAGTTTAGGAGCCATAGCTATAGCTTATTACACTTTATATCCACCTGAATTTGAGTGATGAATTACACATTACTCACTATAGTGTCCTTAAGCATTTGCCAAAAAAAAAAAAAATCATTAAAGAGTGTTTTTATAAATTATATATTTGTTTTTCTGTTATTTTCCTTATCTCCTGTTTGGATCCTCAGTTAATCATCTTCATCCTTTAACTATGGTATTCTTCAAAGTGTGTTAATTCTTTATTTATTCTCTAAGGAAGTGCCTACTGTGTTTATTTTTTTAAGGGCCTAAAATTACTTTCATAAATAGGATGATTGCAAGCCCAATTCTGATGTCAAATAATATTTTTATTATGATTTCTTGTGGTTTATAAATCAATTTTGAGTTTATATGATTTGTAATATTGATTTTATTAAACTCAAAGGGAAATGTCCAGAAAAACTATTTTCATAGAAGCTTAAATCTTATAAAAATATTGCTTTATCTCCTTTTCTGCAGTCTTACATATTTAAATTTTTCTTTCTTTCTTTCTTTCTTTCTTTCTTTCTTTCTTTCTTTCTTTCTTTCTTTCTCTTTCTTTCTTTCTCTCTTTCTCTCTTTCTCTCTTTCTTTCTTTCTTTTTAAAGATTATTTATTTATTTGACAGAAAGAGGGAGAGAACAAGCAGGGGGAGGGGCAGAGGGAGAGGGAGAGGCAGGCTCCTGCCTTTGGCTCCCTGGGATCATGACCTGAGCCAAAGGCAGATGCCCAATGACTGAGCCACCCAGGTGCCCCTTACATATAAATTTCTTAAAATTAGCAGTCTTCCATGAAAGATTAAATACTGATTTTAAGTCCCCCTTGAAATATATTTGGAATCTCATTTGTTGATTTATTACTTAAAATGATCATTACATTAGAGATGCTACTTTTTTCTTTCTCAGATGTTTCCTGTGTGAATCCACCCAGAGTGAAAAATGCTATTATATTAAATGAGCTGCCTAGGTATCTACCTGGTCAGAGAATATGTTATGTATGCATCAAAATTCAATTTTTTTTTTTTTTTTTGCGGATGGAACTAAGTAATGTAGTGTATTTCTTTCTTTGTTTTTTTTTTAATTTAATTTAATTTTATTATGTTATGTTAGTCACCATGCAATACATCATTAGTTTTTAATGTAGTGATCCATGATTCATTGTTTTCGTATAACACCCAGTGCTCCATGCAGTATGTGCCCTCCTTAATACCCACCACCGGGCCAACCCATCCCCCCTCTCCCCTCCAAAACCTCAGTCTGTTTCTCAGAGTCCATAGTCTCTCATGGTTTGTCTCCTCCTCCGATTCCCCCCTTCATTTTCCCCTTCCTTTTCCTAATGTCCTCCATGCTATTCCTTATGTTCCACAAATAAGTGAAACCATATGATAATTGACTTTCTCTGCTTGACTTATTTCACTTAGTATAATCTCCTCCAGTCCCATCCATGTTGATGTGAATGTTGGGTATTCATCCTTTCTGATGGCTGAGTAATATTCTATTGTATGTATGGGCCACATCTTCTTTATCCATTCATCTGTTGAAGGGCATCTCAACTCTTTCCACAGTTTGGCTATTGCGGACATTGCTGCTATGAACATTGGGGTGCACATGGCTCTTCTTTTCACTACATCTGTGTCTTTGGGGTAAATACCTAGTAGTGTAATTGCTGGGTAAAAGGGTAGCTCTATTTTTAATATTTTGAGGAACCTCCACACTGTTTTCCAAAGTGGCTGTACCAACTTGCATTCCCACCAACAGTGTAAGAGGGTTCCCCTTCCTCCACAATCTCTCCAACATTTGTTGTTTCTTGCCTTGTCAATTTTTGCCATTCTAACTGGTGTAAGGTGGTATCTCAATGTGGTTTTGATTTGAATTTCCCTGATGGCTAATGATGATGAACATTTTTTCATGTGTCTGTTAGCCATTTGTATGTCTTCTTTAGAGAAGTGTCTGTTCATGACTTCTGCCCATTTTTTGACTTGATTATTTGTTTTTTGGGTGTTGAGTTTGAGAAGTTCTTTACAGATCTTGGAAATCAGCACTTTGCAAATATCTTCTCCCATTCCGTGGGTTGCCTCTTTGTTTTGTTGACTGTTTCCTTTGCTGTGCAGAAGCTTTTTATCTTGATGAAGTCCCAAAACTTCATTTTTGTTTTTGTTTAACTAGCCTTTGGAGATGTATCTTGAAAGAATTTGCTGTGGCCAATGTCGAAGAGGTTACTGCCTATGTTCTCCTCTAGGATTCCTGTCTCAAATTGAGGTCTCTCATCCATTTTGAGTTTATCTTTGTGTATGGTGTAGAGAATGGTCAAGTTTCATTCTTCTGTATATAGCTGTCCAATTTTCCCAGCACCATTTATTGAAGAGACTGTCTTTTTTCCATTGCATATTTTTTTTCCTGCTTTGTCGAAGATTATTTGACTGTAGAGTTGAGGGTCCATATCTGGGCTCTCTATTCTATTCCATTGGTCTATATGTCTGTTTTTGTGCCAGTACCATGCTGTCTTAGTGATCACTGCTTTGTAATATAGCTTGAAATCCGGCAACATTATGCCCCCAGCTTTGTTTTTCTTTTTCAACATTTCCTTGGTGATTCGGGGTCTTTTCTGCTTCCATACAAATCTTAGGATTCTTTGTTCCAGCACTTTGAAAAATGTCATTGGAACTTTGATCCGGATGGCACTGAAGGTATAGATTGCTCTGGGTAGCATAGAATTTTGACAATGTTTATTCTTCTGATCCATGAGCATGGAATGTTTTTCCATCTTTTTGTGTCTTCTTCAATTTATTTCATGAGGTTTATTCCAAGGTATCTTATGGCTTTTGGTGCTATTGTAAATGGAATCATTTCTCTAATTTCTCTTTCTACAGTTGCATTGTTAGTTTATAAGAAAGCAGCTGATTTCTGTGCATTGATTTTGTATCCTGCCACATTACTGAATTGCTGTATGACTTCTAGTAATTTGGGGGTTGAGTCTTTTGGATTTTCCACGTAAAGTATCATGTCATCTGCGAATAGAGAGAGTTTGACTTCTTCTTTGCCAATTTGAATACCTTTTATTTCTTTTTGTTGTCTGATTGCTATTGCCAGGACTTCCAGTACTATGTTGAACAACAGTGGCAAGAGTGGGCATTCTTGACATGTTCCTGATCTTAAGGGAAAGGCTCTCATCTTTTCCCCATTGAGGATGATATTCACTGTGGGTTTTTCATAGATGGATTTTATGAACTTGAGGAATGTTCCCTCTATCCCTATGCTCTGAAGAGTTTTAATTAGGGAAGGATGCTGTATTT
Organism: Halichoerus grypus; assembly: GCF_964656455.1. Lineage (NCBI taxonomy): Eukaryota > Metazoa > Chordata > Mammalia > Carnivora > Phocidae > Halichoerus > Halichoerus grypus. Next base: position 108,967,180 of record NC_135718.1, read on the forward strand.
TGTCAAGTGCTTTTTCTGCACCAATTGAGAGGATCATATGGTTCTTCTCTCTCCTCTTATTAATGTGTTCTATCACATTGATTGATTTGTGAATGTTGAACCACCCTTGCATCCCAGGGGTAAATCCCACTTGGTCGGGTGAATGATCTTTTTAATGTATTGTTGGATCCTATTAGGATTTTGTTGAGAATTTTGGAATCCATATTCATCAGGGATATTGGTCTGAAATTCTCCTTTTTGATGGGGTCTTTGCCTGGTTTGGGGATTAAGGTAATGCTGGCCTCATAGAATGAGTCTGGAAGCTTTCCTTCTGTTTCTATTTTTTGGAACAGTTTCAGGAGAATAGGTATTATTTCTTCTTTGAATGTTTGGTACAATTCCCCAGGGAATCCATCAGGCCCTGGACTCTTGTTTTTTGGGAGGTTTTGATCACTGCTTCAATCTTATTACTGGATATTGGCCTATTCAGGTTGTCAATTTCTTCCTGTTTCAGTCTTGGCAGTTTATAGGTTTCCAGGAAGGCCTCCATTTCTTCCAGGTTGCTCAATTTATTGGCATATAGTTGTTGATAATAATTTCTAATAATTGTTTCTATTTCCTTGGTGTTAGTCGTGATCTCTCCCCTTTCATTCATAATTTTATTAATTTGGGTCCTTCCTCTTTTCTTTTGGATAAGTCTGGCCAGTGGTTTATTGATCTTATTAATTCTTTCAAAGAACCAGCTTCTAGTTTCATTGATCTTATCTACTGTGTTTCTGGTTTCTAATTCATTGATCTCTGCTCTAATCTTAATTATTTCTCTTCTAATGTGTGGCTTAGGCATCGTTTGTTGCTTTTTTTCTAGTTCTTTAAGGTGTAAAGTTAGTTGGTGAATTTGGGATTTTTCTATTTTTTTGAGTGAGGCTTGGATGGCTACGTATTTCCCCCTTAGGACTGCCTTTGCAGTATCCCATAGGTTTTGGACTGATGTATTTTCATTCTCATTGGTTTCCATGAATTATTTAAGTTCTTCTTTAATTTCTTGGTTGACCCAAACATTCTTAAGCAGAGTGGTCTTTAGCTTCCAAGTGTTTGAATTTCTTCCACATTTTTTCTTGTGATTGAGTTCCAGTTTTAAAGCCTTATGGTCAGAATATGCAGGGAATAATCTCAATCTTTTGGTATCGGTTGAGACCTGATTTGTGACCCAGTATGTGGTCTATTCTGTAGAAAGTTCCGTGTGTGCTTGAGAAGAATGAGTATTCTGTTGTTTTAGGGTGGAATGTTCTGTATATATCTATGAGATCCATCTGGTCCAGTGTGTCATTCAAAGCTCTTGTTTCTTTGTTGATTTTCTGCTTAGATGATCTGTCTATTGCTGAGAGTGGAGTACTGAGGTCTCCTACAATTAACGTATTGTTATCAATATGACTCTTTATTTTGGTTAACAGTTGGCTTATGTGGGTAGCTGCTCCCATGTTGGGGGCATAGATATTTACAATTGTTAGATCTTCTTTTTGGGTAGACACTAAGAATGGTATAGTGTCCTTCTGTGTCCTAACTACAGTCTTTAGCTTAAAATCTAATTTGTCTGATATAAGAATTGCTACCCCAGCTTTCTTTTGAGATCCATTGGCATGGAAGATGGATCTCCATGCCTTCACTTTCAGTCTGGATGTATCTTTAGGTTCAAAATGAGTCTCTTGTAGACAGCATATGGATGGATCCTATCTTTTTATCCAATCTGCAACCCTGTGCCATTTTATGGGAGCATTTAGGCCGTTCACATTGAGAGTGATTATTGAAAGATATGAATTTATTGTCATCATGTTGCCTGTGAAGTCCTTGTTTCTATAGATTGTCTCTGTAACTTTCTGTTCTATATCACTCTTGGGGTGTTTTTCCTTTTATAGAACCCCTCCTTAATATTTCTTGCAGGGCTGGCTTAGTGGTCACATATTCTTTCAGTTTCTGCCGGTCTTGGAAGCTCTGAATCTCTCCATCCATTCTAAATGACAGCCTTGCCGGATAAAGTATTCTTGGCTGCCTGTTCTTCTCGTTTAGTACCCTGAATATGTCTTGCCAGGCCTTTCTGGCTTGCCAGGTCTCTGTGGATAGATCTGACGTTATTCTGATGTTCCTCCCTCTGTGCGGAAGGAATCTCTTCCCCCTAACTGCCCTTAAGATGGTTTCCTTGGTTCTAAGATTTGTGAGTTTTACTATTACATTCCAAGGTGTTGGCCTTTTTTCCTTGATCTTGGGAGGGGTCCTCTCTGCCTCTAGGACACTAATGTTTGTTTCATTCCCCAGATTAGAGAAGTTCTCAGCTACGATTTGCTCAAATATATATTCTAGTCCTCTCTCTCTCTCCACCCCCTCAGGGATCCCAATAATTCTGACATTGGAACGTTTCATGGTGTCAATTATTTCTCTGATTCTATTTTCATGGATTTTTATTTTTTTTATGTTATTTATTTTTTTTATTATGTTAATCACCATACATTACATCATTAGTTTTTGATGTAGTGTTCCATGATTCATTGTTTGCGTATAACATCCAGTGCTCCATTCAGTACGTGCCCTCTTTAATACCCATCACCAGGCTAACCCATCCCTCCACCCCCCTCCCCTCTAGAACCCTCAGTTTGTTTCTCAGAGTCCATAGTCTCTCATGGTTCATCTCCCCCTCCGATATCCCCCCCTTCATTTCCCCCTTCCTGCTATCTTCTTCTTCTTCTTCTTTTTTTAACATATAATGTATTATTTGTTTCAGAGGTACAGATCTGTGATTCAACAGTCTTGCACAATTCACGGTGCTCACCATAGCACATACCCTCCCCAGTGTCTATCAGCCACCCCATCCCTCCCACCCCCCACCACTCCAGCAACCCTCAGTTTGTTTCCTGAGATTAAGAATTCCTCATATCAGTGAGGTCATATATTTTCATGGATTTTTAGTTGTTTTTCCCTGGCCTCCTCTTTTTCCTTCTTTTCTATCAATTGGTCTTCTAGATCACTAATTTATTCTTCTGCCTCGCTTACCCTAGCTGTTAGATTATCTAGATTAGACTGGATCTCATTGATAGCATTTTTAAGTTCTGCCAGTTCAGCTTTCACTTCTGCCCTTAGAGACTTTATGTTGCCATTAATCAATTTCTCCATTCTAGCTATTGTCTTCACAATTGCTACCTTGAATTCCATTTCCAGCATCTTGGTTATATCTGTATCCATTTGTAAATCTGTGGCAGAAGTCACAGTCTCTGAGTCTTTCCTATTTTGGGGGTTCCTCCTCCTAGTCATTCTGTTGAGGGGTGGTTGTGGGAATGTGCAGAGTCCAAATTATTGACCACAACCCAAGCAAGATGCACCTGTTTTATAAGGACCTTAGGGTTGCCAGCCTCTTGTTCTCCCAGGCTGTCTACTGGGCGAGGGACCTGCTACGCTGTTACTCAGGCAACCCTGTTTGGGCAGAGTTGCCTTGCCCCCTGTGGCAGGGGATGGGCTCAGTGAAAACCGGTTTTTTGGGGCTTTCGTTCTCTGGCGGCTTTCCCTGGCAGCTTTCCACGTCTCTTCTGAGAGTCAGAGCAGAAGAGATTGTTTCCAACCCTCTGCCTCAGAGCAGAGAGATTGCAGATTGTTCTTCAGTGAGCTCTCCAGGCCACATTATCTCCGTTTCTGTCTGTGCTGCTATAAACTGCAGCGTCCTGGGTTGTGCACCCCTCAGCAGGGCTCCCAGTCCTCACCTCCGGGTTGGGGCATGTCTCTGCCCTTTGTGCTTCTAAAACTGCCTGCGGCCCCCAGTTCACATGTGTGGTCCCGCTGCTCTGGGTTTCAGTCTGGGGGCTGCCCAAAGTCCTTTCTCCATCGCTACCAGTCTACAAGTCTATGCCCCATCCCCAGTGTGAGAGGCTATCACTCACTGGTGGTGTAGGATCGCCACAGCTCTCTCCCTCCCCACTTCCATTTATCCTCTGATATCTGCCTGCAGAATCATGGCTCCCCACTTCATACCTCGAAACCAACTGCCTGCGATATTCTGTTTATAGAGATCCAGATCTATCTTCTTACATCTCAGGCTGATTTCGTGGGTGTTCAGAGTGGTCTGGTAGATATCCGGCTCAATTCCAGGGACTGGTTGGAATAGGTTCCCCTACTCCTCTGCCATCTTTTCCTCCCCCAATGTAGTGTATTTGTTTCATGAAGGATTTGGCCAGATTAAAAGAACAGTTGGAATCATGGAAAATTGCCTATCTTAAGCATTAGGACACTCAGTTATTTTCTGAGGCAAATGTATTAAAGCTACCTTAAGTACATTTGACAACTCAAGAAATTCCATTTTGAGACATGGAATAGGCAGCTGGGGTGTGATCATAGAAGGTGATATAAATTTGGCTTCTTCAGCATGTGGATTATATTTCAAGGTAGTTTACTAGCGGAGCTTATCCAGGGGATTAGTGTGTACAGAAAAGAAAGTCTGAGAAACAGTTATAGAACACTCTAGTATTTAGAGTTCAGGAAATAAAGGAAGCCAACAAAAGTGATATTATATTAGCCACTTGTATTTCATATCAACTTTTGCCTGCCATATATATTTTCCAATCTTTTACTTTGAGCCCACCTATGTTTTCATGTTCAAAGTGAGTTTCTTTTAGATGCTATATAGTTGGGTCTTGTTTATGTGTCCACCCTGCCATTTTCACTCTTTTAACTGAAGTATTTAAACCATTTGCACAGGGACGACTGGGTGGCTCAGTTGATTAAGTGTCTGCCTTCAGTTCAGGTCACAATCTCAGGGTCCTGGGATGGAGTCCAGCATCAGGCTCCTTGGTCAGAGGGAAGCCTGTTTCTCCGTCTGCCTCTGCCTGCTGCTCTCCTGCTTGTGCACGCATATGCTCTCTCTCTCTCTCTCTCACAAATAAATAAAATCTTAAAAAATATATACCATTTACACATAAAGTAATTATTGATAGATTAGGGGCTGTGTCAGCCATTTTATTATTTGTTTTATGTGTGTTTCCTCTGTTTCTCATTCCTGTTTTCTTGCCTTCCCTGCGGATTTTTGGAACATTTTAAAATCATTTTATTTTGATATATCTATATTGTTGTTGAACAGATCTCTTTGTATAGTTTTATTAGTGTTTCTGGCAGTGTGAAGATGCACATATATAGCTTATCACTCCCCCCCTGGTATTGACATTTTACCACATCAAGTGAAATATGGGAACCTTGCTTCCATTTAGGTCTATTTACTCTCTCCACATTTTTAACATAAAGCTTTTAAGTATTTCCTCTACATTTAGTGAGCACCACATTAAATTATATAATTTTGCACAAACATCAAACATAACAAACTCATTAGGAAAAAGTATATTACATTCACCCCCATTTTTATTAATTTCATTTTTTTTTTTCTTCCTTCCTGAAGTCTCCATCCTTCTGTTATCCTTTCCTTTTAACTTGAAGAATTTCTTGAGCAATTCTTTAAGGACAGACAGGTCTGCTGCAGACAAATTCTCTGTCTTCCTTTGTCTCAGAATGTCTTCATTTTGCCCTTAAATCCTACAAGATAGTATCTCTGCATATAGAATTTGGGTTTGACAGTTCTTGTCTTCCAGCACTTGAGAGGTGTTGTCACTTCTTTCTGGCTCCATGGTGACAGATGAGAATCCCACCAACATTGGAATCCTCTTTCCCCTATAGGTTAGCATAATTTCTATCTAGCTGCTTTGGATATATATATTTTTTTCTTTCCTCAGTAGTTTTCAGCAGTTTGATTACAATGTATCTTGGCATGAGTTTCTTTAGTTTATCCTGTTCAGCCTTTTTAATGTGTAGGTTTATGCCTTATGCCGAATTTGGGAAATTTTCGGACATTATTTTTGGAAGTTGTTTTGTTGTTGTTTTAATCTCCAACCTCTTTCTTTTCTCTTTCTGGGTATCCAGTTTTTTGCTATCTTCTCACAGGTCCTTAAAGCTCTGTCTACTTTTTGTTGTTGTTTTCAGTCTGTTCAAAGTGAATAATTTGTGTTCTATATTCAAGTTTGTGTATCCTTCTGTCACCTGAGATCTATAACTGAGCCCATCCAGTAGGTTTCTAAAAATTTTTATTATTATATTTCTCAGTTCTATACTTCCTATTAGATTTTTAAAAATCATTGTCAAAGAATTCCAATATCGGTGTCATCTTGGTGTGGTCTTCTGTTGATTTTCTTTCCCTTTTTAGGTATTTCTGGTCCTTGGTATGATGAATGATTTCCAATTATATTCTGGATATTTTGGGTATTGTGTTTTAAGACTTTGGATTTTATTGAAGTCTTTTATTTCTCAGGCCCCCATTACTACCATGCAGGGTGTAAGTTCAGGCTCCTCACTTGGCCTCTGTGGATCAAGGTCGGGAGAGGCGTGGTCTTAGGTTTCTTTTATGATATTTTTCTGAGGTAATTTAAGTATTGTGTAAAAATGTTTGTTTTGCTAGGTTACTCCTTTCCTGAGCCTTTGTCTAAAGAAACAAAGGAAATTCTTGGGACCCCCCCCTTTTTTTCCCCTTGAACTTGGTATCATCTCTGGGTTACAGTCTTCTTCAGTGCTCAGTCCAGAATCCACTGAAGGCAAAATGAAAAACCAAATAACTCATTGCAGTGTGATTCCTTGAATTCTGAAGTCCTTGAAAGACTGACTTCTTGTCTACATCTTTCATAGTCTCTTATGTTGGATTTTTGCAATACGTTCAGGATTTTTAGTTATACTTAGCAGAAGGACTGAGCAGAAATGTTCCTACCTCATCTTGTCCAGAACAGGAGCCAGCAATTCCCTTTCACATTATACAAATGTGTAATTCTTTGAATTTTATTAAAGAAGTCGATCTTTCTTTTGTAGTAAAAGTGAAAATCAATAAACAATGACTAGAGATCCAATAGATGCTGTAGTATGTTGTCTATAGCAATAAAGATTCTTTGTTTATATTAGCTACCCATCTATCCAGCATTTATTCACTAAGGAAAACATTTTTAATATCACAATACTGCAAAGCAGATGTATTTGTTAATGCTTCTGTGTGCTTTCATGTGGGATAAAAAAGGGTGTAAACGTGTGCTTTTTAGTTTCTGTGATTAAAATTTCTTTAATGAATCATTTGTGTCAGCAGATATTACAAGTGTTGATATTAAGTATTGTACTATATTTTTATTGCTTTAACCTGTTTTTCTTTGGCCTTTCAATAAATCAAATAATGTCTTTTATACCCTAAAGGAAAATGTGAGCCCCCTCCGCCTATTGACAATGGAGACATTACCTCATTCCCATTACCAGCTTATGCTCCAGGATCATCAGTTGAGTACCAATGCTAGGCCTTCTATGCACTTCAGGGAAACAGGAATGTAATATGTAGTAATGGACAGTGGTCAAAACCACCAAAATGCTTAGGTAAATATTTTAATGTTCTCATGGATCCTGGGAAAATCAGTGTAGTGAATGTGATGTTTAGCTATTTATAATAGAATTTTCATGGATTAACAAACCGTCATTCTGTTGAATGCTTGACTATCAAATATTAATACGTGAGGAAATAAAGTTTGAAAAATTCTTGTTCAGGCAGCAAAATATTTTTTAATTCATAATTCATAATTGACATTATGAATCTTTGATTGTAACACTTAATTATCGCAGACTAAACATAGTACCTCATTTTTACATCATTCATTGCTTAAAATCATTTAAATCTACATGATGGATTTTCAGTCAGTTGGTTTAGAAAAGATTTTGAGAATGAAGCCCTGAACCAGTGTGGAAGATTCCCCTTGAAAGTCCAAAATTCTGGGGAAAATATTTATTTACTACTTAATGTTTTTTGTTCATTTTTTGTACTTTCAGATCCATGTATGCTATCAGAAGAAACCATGAGAATGTTTAACATACGGTTACGATGGAGTAGTGAGAAACAAATTTCTGCAAGAGCAGACGATATTGTTGAATTTGAATGTAACTATGCATATCATAGAAAGACACCACGATATACATTCCGAGCAACCTGTTGGGAAGGGAAATTGACATATCCAGTCTGTGGATAAAACAATGGTTAAAACGCTGTCCTAAAATGGAAATATGTACATTTATTCAGAATTTTTCATTATTAATCTAATTCTCAGTTTAGTTTTTCAAGTATTAACTAATTTTTATTCATAAGTCAGAATATGTGTTTAATATTATGTGGATGGTGTAGTTATAATCTAAGAGACAAATGAATCACTTTTTTTGGGGGGTGTCAGTAAATATTTTTAAAATGAGGTATAATGGGGGAAATAAACAAATTAAGTTAAATGACAAATGGAATCATGTCTAGGTCATTTCCTGGCACATAGTGAGCACTCAGTTAGGGTCTATTGAATGGATCCATGTGTACCTTTTTAACCAGGTCTCACATATGCTCCATTAAAAAATAAATCCAAGGAATGGAGAGATGTTCGTCAAAGGGTACAAACTTCAGGCATAAGATGATTAAGTTCTGGGAGTTTAATGTACAGCATGATGATTTTAGTTAACAAAACTGTGTTATATATTTGAAAGTTGTTAAGAGAGCAGATCATAAATGTTCTCACCACACACACAAAAATGGGAATTATGTGAAGTGATAGAGATGTTAATTAATCTTATGGTAATCATTTAGCACTATATATGTGTATCAAATCATCATGTTTTACAACTTGAGTTTACAGAATGTTATTTGTCAGTTATATCTTCGTAAAGTTGGAAAAATATTACATTAAAATATTTAATGAATAAATAAAAGGGATAAAAATAAATCAGTTTTTTCCTTGATAGTTTAGACCACTGGTACCCTAGCAGATAATTATTGAAAGGTATGTATGCTAGGAGCATGCATTTACAGGATGTTATACGCTCATTTGAATCTATCTGATATTTTTATTTTTAAATTTAATTATTTTTATTTTTTTATTATTATGTTCAATTAGCCAGCATATAGTACATCATTAGTTTTTGATATAGTGTTCAATGATTCATTAGTTGTGTCTAACACCCAGGGCTCATCACCACATGTGCCCTCCTTACTACCCATCACCCGGCTACCCCATCCCCCCACCTCTCTCCTTTCTGTAACCCTCAGTTTGGTTCCTGGAGTCCAGAGTCTCCCACGGTTTGTCTTCCTCTCTGATTTCTTCCCATTCAGTTTTCCCTCCCCTCCCTGTGGTCCCCTGTGCTATTCCTTATGTTCCACATATGAATGAAACCATATGATAATTGTCTTTTTCTGCTTGACTTATTTCACTTAGCATAATCCCCTCCAGTTCCATAATATTCCATTGTATACATGAACCACATCTTTATCCATTCACCTGTTGAAGGGCATCTCGGCTCCTTCCACAGTTTGGCTATCATAGACATTGCTGCTATGAACATTGGGGTGCATGTGCCCCTTCTTTTCACTACATCTGTGTCTTTGGGGTAAATACCTAGTAGTGCAATTGCTAGGTCACAGGGTAGCTCTATTTTTAACATCTTGAGGAACCTTCATATTGTTTTCCAGAGTGGCTGTACCAGCTTACATTCCCACCAATAGTGTGGGAGGGTTCCCCTTTCTCCACATCCTTGCTAACACTTGTTGTTTCCTGTCTCAGTTTTTGCCATTCTAACTGGTGTAAGGTGGTATCTCACTGTGGTTTTGATTTGGATTTCCCTGATGGCTAGTGATGTTGAACATTTTTTCATGTGTCTGTTAGCCATTTGTATGTCTTCTTTGGAGAAGTGTCTGTTCATGTCTTCTGCCCATTTATTGACTGAATTATTTGTTTTTTGGGTGTTGAGTTTGAGAAGTTCTTTATAGATCTGGGATACCAGCCCTTTATCTGTAATGTCATTTGTAAATATCTTCTCCCATTCCCTGGGTTGCCTTTTAGTTTTGTTGACTGTTTCCTTTGCTGTGCAAAAGCTTTTTATCTTGATGAAGTCCCAAAAGTTCATTTTTGCTTTTGTTTCCCTTGTCTTTAGAGACATGTCTTGAAAGAGGTCGCTGTGGCCAATGTTGAAGAGGTTGCTGCCTATGTTCTCCTCTAGGATTTTGATGGATTTCTGTCTCACATTAAGGTCTTTCACCCATTTTGAGCTTATCTTTGTGTATGATGTAAGAGACTGGTCCAGTTTCATTCTTCTGCATGTGGCTGTCCAATTTTCCCAGCACCATTTATTGAAGAGACTGTCTTTGTTCCATTGGATATTCTTTCCTGATTTGTTGAAGATTAGTTGACCATAGAGTTGAGGGTCCATTTCTGGGGTCTCTATTCTATTCCACTGAGTCCAGGGCCAGATGACTTCCCAGGGGAATTCTACCAAACATTTAAAGAAGAAATCATACCTATTCTATTGAAGCTGTTTCAAAAAATAGAAATGGAAGGAAAACTTCCAAACTCGTTCTACGAGGCCAACATTACCCTGATCCCAAAACCAGACAAAGACCCCATCAAAAAGGAGAACTACAGACCAATATCCCTGATGAACTTGGATGCCAAAATACTCAACAAAATCCTAGATAATAGGACCCAACAGTACATTAAAAGGATTATTCACCATGACCAGGTGGGGTTTATTCCTGGGATGCAAGGGTGATTCAACATTTGCAAATCAATCAATGTGATAGATCACATTTATAAAAACAGATACAAGAACCATATGATCCTCTCACTTGATGCAGAAAAAGTATTTGACAAAATACAATATCCTTTCCTGATTAAAACTCTTCAAAATATAGGGACAGAGGGAACATGCCTCAATATCATAAAAGCCATCTATGAAAAGCCCACAGCGAATATCATTCTCAATGGGGAAAAACTGAGAGCTTTTCCCTTAAGGTCAGGAACATGACAGGGATGCCCACTCTCACCACTTTTGTTCAACATGGTACTAGAAGTCCTAGCCTCAGCAATCAGACAACAAAAAGAAATAAAAGGCATTCAAATTGGCAAAGAAGAAGTCAAATTTTCTCTCTTTGCAGATGACATGATACTTTATGTGGAAAACCGAAAAGACTCCACCCCCAAATTACTAGAACTCATACAGCAATTCAGCAATGTGGCAGGATACAAAAATCAATGCACAGAAATCAGTTGCATTTCTATATATTAACAATGTGAGTGAAGATAGAGAAATTAAGGAATTGATTCCATTTATAATAGCACCAAAAACCATAAAATACCTAGAAATAAACCTAACCAAAGAGGTAAAGGATCTATACTCTAGAAACTACAGAACACTTATGAAAGAAATTGAGGAAGACACAAAGAGATGAAAAAACATTCCATGCTCATGGATTGGAAGAATAAACATTGTGAAAATGTCTATGCTGCCCCGAGCATTCTACACATTCAATGCAATCCCTATCAAAATACCATTGACATTTTTCACAGAGCTGGAACAAACAATCCTAAAATTTGTATGGAACCAGAAAAGACCCTGAATCACCAGGGGATTGTTGAAAAAGAAAACCAAAGCTATATTACAAAGCTGTGATCATCAAGACAGCATGGTATTGGCACAAAAACAAATGAATCACTTCTTAAAAGCACCACATTAGGGGCGCCTGGGTAGCTCAGTGGGATGGGTGTGACCTCAGGGTGTGGGATTTAGTCCCGCCTCAGGCTCTCTGCTCAGCGGGGAGTCTACTTCTCCTTCTCCCTCTGCCCCTCCCCGCACCACTCATGTGCACTCTTTCTCTCCCCCTCTCAAATAAATAAAAATCTTTAAAAAAAAAAGCACCACATTAAAAATTGACAAACCAAAATACTATGTGTCCTATTCATAAAATATCTATGGCAAGAAATTAGGTTCAATCACTTCAGGGCCTGCTTCTATCCATCTTTATCCTAACTTTCTCAAAGCTCCCTCCATGACTTCTGAGGCTTCCTGAGACCCTGTTTCAGCAGAAATGGGAGAAAATGTTTTTCTCCATCTTCAAAATAATATCATTTCAAAAACACATAAAACCTAACTATGTCATATCTATGTTAGTAATATGACGTAAGTAGTTATCACTTACTTTTGCTTATCTATCAATAGATGTATATACCAAAAAATGATGAAATGCATGATCTCCTACAAGATGACTCTCTACCACACATAAAAATTCAATCATAAAGAGAAAGTAGAATCTAGTTGTGTGTATAACTATAATAACATGACATGAAAAGTGACCAAAAAATCCAAAATCAAGTGTAAACACAAACACATACACACATACCCCATGCTTTGGACACTGAATAAATGTTTACAGAACAAGGTCAGCAGAAGTACAATAGAATATTTACAAAAGCTATGGTTAGCTATAGTTAGAAATTAGTGGTCAGAGTTGGTATTTAATTCCTTAATACTCAACAGTATTCTCCATTTTTTTTCTATCTTTAGCATATATCACCTTTGGACCACAAGAATATATTAGTTTAGAATAAAGATATATTAAAAACTAAGATAATACATGTTGAGACCTATGAAAACTTCTTTGTGATGATCATCAGATCTGAAAACATTTTCATGATTTTGCTGGTATTGAGGGTTTTGGAAACATTCAATGACAAGAGTCTGAAATAGGAGTTTTATGTTCATACATTTCACATTACATAATTAGTTAAAATCATTTGACTATAAGCATTTTAAGTTTCTATGAAAGCATGAAAACTTTAAGATGAAAATAAGGATATAAATAATTAAGGTAAAAAAATTTTATGGTGTTATCTTGTTACTTCATATTGCATCAAATCAGGTGGCACTCTAAGCATGTTGACTAACTAGAATTTAAATAAAAATTTGAGGAAAAAATGGATGAGAAACCTGGCTATCACCAATAGAATCATTTATCTAAATTTGACTCACAAATGACAGCCAGTTTTCTCACATTTAAATGGCAAGTTATCTTTGCTGTCAATATTAACATTGGTGTATATATTATTTGTCCAAAACCTTTCACCTAATGCTTATGGAATCTGTTTATAACACTCAACCTACAATTAGTATATAGCCTATAACCAACTATTGCATTGTTGGCTGCAAAGTAGTGATTTTTAAAGATCAATTCTATAATTTTTCTGCACTTATTGTCATTCTTGTGTAAAGATGAGTGTTAATGTACCAAATATTTTTAAAATTTTCACCTAACAAGATTTAGTAAATGTTTATTTTTGCTCTTTAATTTCCAATTTTTGGAGTGAGGACTTGATGTAATGGTGACCTTCTATGATGGCATTAAAGATTCTTTTCTTTCTTTTTGAAAAATATTGTATCAGTGTGGATTAATGAATTTTTATTCCATTTGTAACAATCAATTATAGTATTATTCTTTGAAGCTTAAGTTATGCCAAATTTGGCTAGTGAGTGCTTCTTGCAACTAGCCCCTGATTGCTTTGTTATATCCCCATTAATCTTTGAACATTTCTTTTTTAAAATTATTTTTATTATTATTAACATATACTGTATTATTATTATTATTATTATTATTAAGATTTTATTTATTTATTTGACAGAGAGAGCAACAGAGCACAAGCAGGGGGAGCAGTAGAGGGAGAGGGAGAAGCAGGCCTCCCGCTGAGCAGGGAGCCTGATGAGGTGCTCGATCCCAGGACCCCAGGGATCACGACCTGAGCCGAAGGCAGACACTCAACCATCTGAGCCACCCAGGCACCCCTATGCTGTATTATTTGTTTCAGGGGTACAGGACTGTGATTCATTGGTCTTACACAATACACAGTGCTCACCACATTTCTTTTCTTTATAGCACAACACAATGTTCCAGGCTCATGGTATACTTCCCCTACCCAACACCCATAATCAAAGATGGAAGACAGCAGTCAATACCACGCTGTGTTGGTTAGTAGTGCATAACTTGCTTTATGATGTTCTTTCAAATGAGGTTAACACTCCCCTGTGCTTGTAAATGAACAAGAGGAAGCCTTTCTCTATATTCCACTTTATCTTGAAACAGTAAATTACAATCTAGGTACACAAATCAATCAGCATTCTTTCACTGCTTCTATGAAGTGAACACAGACAAAAACTTTGGATTACTATGTAGACATGAGATAAAATTTCCTTTTATGCCTATTTTACTCCTTATGATGAGCAAGACAAGAATGAAGAGGCATATTGAAACTCAGAGAATAGCAGCATAGATATTATGGAGACATATATCCTTGCAAGTTGCAAATATTTCAGTTTTAAATGATTTAATTTATTCACATTGTCCTTATTTTAAAATCCCAAGTAGTATTTGATTGTATTTTTCAATGTAAGCATTGTATTGGTGTTTGACTCTTTGATCTCTGTTCTTCATATAGAAAAGATTCCATGTTCTTAACCATCTCATAAAGAACATGGAATCGTGAAAGCATCTAGTTCTTCAGAAGAAAGGAAAGAAACATTTAAACCCAGGCTTTATGCACATGGCACTAAATTAAGTTATATTTGTGAAGATGGTTTCAGGATATCTAAGAAGATGGGATAATGTGCTACATGGGAAAATGGAGTTCTCCACCTCAGTGTGTAGGTGAGGACAGGATGCAAACTAAAATACTATTTTCAATACAATTCATTGAAAATAATCAGTTGTCATCAAAGATACAGGATACTTCTGATGTCTAAATATATAGAGCCATTTTTATATTTTACCATTACAATGTTTGCATGATCAAATCATCCTATTTTTGTTAATATTATTGGTTCATTCTGGCATTTTAAAAATTCTGGCACTAAAAAACCCTGAATGTAATGGTGAAATTAAGTCTACCTATTCCTATAGGTATACCTATTCATCATGCTACCTATTGCTGCCAGATTTAAATAAATTTTTTATCAGATGTCTTGCTCATCATTTAGGTTTTTTATAATGGACCCAAAACATAAAACAGCATAGCTTTGAAGAACACATGTCTTTGGATGTGAAGAAATGCTAAATATAGTTGGTTAATGCCTATAGTCAGTATTATTAAGCCTAATTGACTTCAAGTAGAGAAAGCAACAATTTTTTAAACCTTATTTTGAGTAAGAGAACAGATTGCTGTAAATAGCATGGTGACAGCTTCTAGGCAGTGTTGGGGTTTGAATGGCTTTGTTATTTTCTATCTGGCTTGAAATGGATTAGTAAGAAGATACCTGCTACAACTATTGTACTTGAATGAAGAAGTAGGGCTGAGATGGATGTCAGGCCTTCTGTGGCCGAGGAAACTCAAGGGTGAGGGCCAAATTGGGTGGATTTGCCAGTTTTGGCTAAAAAAAAGTCCAATTCAAGGATGATTAACATGATTGAGGTTGGGTATAAAACTTCGTTGAAAGTCTCATGAATTTAAATTAAACAGAAGTCATGCAATTGGTCTAATAATCCAGTATCTCCAACACAGTTGTATAGGATTGCTTGAAGGGCAGCAGGGTGTGCATCAACTTGGCCCATAGCATCACCTGATTAATAGAAATGATATATTCCTACTCCTTCCCATCTGATGAAAAGCTGGAAAAGATTGTTTGCAGGGACTGAGATTAGTATAGTCATAAGGAATATAAGTAGGTATTTGAAAAATTGGTTAATGTTGGAGTCTGAATGTATATATCATGTTGAGAACTCTATAATTGACCATGTAACAAAAAGTGCTACTGATATACATATTACAGAGAAATAGTCTAATTTAAAGCTAAGTGATAGTTTTAGGGTTTGAATTTATTCAGTAACAGTTTGGAATAATTATCTCTTGGCATGAGTAAATGAATATTGTGGGAATTAAGCTGGTGATGAAGGCATATGAAATGATAGGTTTTACATAGTATGGATATAGATTGTTGCAGATATTAGAGGTGGTTACTATGATTGGTAAAATTAACATAAATAGTAAAGTTAATATAGAAGGGGTGAATAGATTTATTAGTTTAATTTAGAGTTGCACCCATTTTTGGTTCCTAAGACCAGTGGAATACGTCTATTGGTTAAAAGCTTGAAAAAGCCATATTATTATATATGGAGGCATGAATTAGCAGTTCTTGCATACTTCTTGATAAAATAACTTCTATAAATTTTTATTGTTAGATTCAGAATCTAATGTTTGTAGTTAACTCTATGGTTTATAGTTCCCAAAATAATTTGGGGATTAAGTGATAAAAGTGGCAGGGGTAACAAATGTAAGGTCATGAGGACATATTCTTGTGTAAATGATAGCTTAATGTTATTGATATAAAATGTTTATTTGCCTTGTGATTAATATATAAAGGGAATATATGGCAGTAATCACAAGATCGATTCCTATTAGGATGATAGTAATGTTCGAGAATGATGGTATTAATATGAATAGTTTTCCAATTAAATTGATTGTTGGAGGTAAAGCTAAGTTGGTAAGGCTTGCTAGTGGTCATCGTGCTGCTATTAGTGGAAGGAGTATCTGCAGTTCATGAGCTAGAATTACAGTTTGGTTGTGAATTAATTCATAGTTTGAATTTTCTAGACAAATAGTACTGATGATGTAAGGCCCTGGGCAGTTATCAGGACTGTAGCTCCTATGTAACTTCATGGGTGAGAATGGCTACAATCCCTAGTGCTACATGGCTGACAGAGAACTATGGTATGAGTGATTTTAAGTCTGTTTGATGTAAATAGATGAAGCTGGTTGTAATTGTTCCTCACCAGGAAAATACAAGGAAAGGGTAAGGCATGTAATTTGTTAAGGGGTTTAGTATTTTAATTTGTGGTGTACCATGGCCACCTAGTTTGAGTGGTATGGCTGCAAATACTATGGATCCAGCAATTGGGGCTTCTACATGTGCTCTTGGTAATCAGCGGTGCAAACCATAAAGAGATATTTTTACAAAAATACTAATATGCATGCCAGTCATAGGAAAATGTTGAATCAAGAACTGAGTATTGTTTGGTTTCAGAACTGAAGTATTGGAAAATGTAATGAACTTATATGATTTTGGATTAAAATTAGCATGATGAGAAGTGGGGGTGATCCTACTATATATAAAATAAGAAATAAAGTCTTTCATTTAATCGTTCTGTCTGATTTCTTTAGTTGGTAATAATGTTAGGGTCGGGACTAATGTTGCTTTGAATAAAATGTAAAATAGGACCAATTCTTTAGCAGTGAAAGTCATAATTAAGAATATTTGTAATATACGTAACTAATGAATCATTGAACACTACATCAAAAACTAATGATGTACTCTACAGTGGCTAACTGAACATAATAAAAAAAGAATATAATGTAATTAGTATTGTATATATAATTTTTTTCAGGTTAGTGATTCTTTGGACAGATGACATTGGCTGGCTGTAAGTAGTAATGGGAGAAGTCATGTTGTTAATGTTAGCAGAGATGCTGATGGAGAGTCAGAAGATTAGTGAAAAGGCTATTATCATTAAGTTGATCCAGGAGAATAAGTTGATAAAGCTGATTAATAGGCTATAAGTTGCTATATTAATTCAGATTATGTTATTTTTTGATAATCATGTTAATGACATTAGTGTTATGGTTTGAATAATAATTTTTACATGGAAGAAGGTTAAGATTTTGTGCTAAGTCAGTACCATAGATATTGGATACTGTAACTGGTAATGACAGTCCTAGTGCAGCCTCATAGGCTGTGAATGCTAATAAGATAATAGGCGTTATGCTAGCTAATGTAAAGTGAGTGTTTAGCATTATTATGGTTGCTATAATGAATAATGATAATATTACACCTCCTATGCATAAGTGGGATCAATGGATACTGCAAATGCTAAAATAATATTAAAAACTAAGAAAATTTGATAGTTATGAAATTTATCATAATTTAATGAGCCAAAATTACTTGCTTTAATTTAATTATCATATTCATTCTAATCCTTTTTGAAGTCATAAGCTAAATTTATGGCTAGTAATAAAATCAGAACTAACAAAAAAAATCAGAACTAACATCATAATAAGTATAATTTTTAGGTTGTTTGGGATGCTCAGGGTAGGGGTAGGAAGAAGGCAATATCTAGATCAAATGATAGAAATGGAATGGCTACTAAGAAAAATTGTGTGGAGACGGGTGGGTGTGTTGATACTATGGGGTCAAATCCACATTCGTATGGGCTTGATTTTTCTGCATAGTCAATAGTCATTTAGTTGAGGAAATCAGAATGCAATACATATAAGTAATGATGTTAATAGTGTATTGGTAAATAGTGTCAGTATAAGGTTTGTTAATCCTTTCAGGTTATATAGAAACTAATTGATTGGAAGTCAATTTTACTATTTAATACTGAGAGAGTAAGATCCTCATCAATAGATAGAGACATATAGGTCTGTGAAATGTAGTACCAGGCAGCTGTTTCAAATACAAAATGGTAATTAGATGTAAAATGGAACTTTAGTTGACGTATAAAGCAGACAATGACACAAGTAGAACTGATAATTACGTACAATCTGCCTAAGCCTGGCTATAAAGAATGGTGAGCCATAAACTCCACCTCAAATGGTAAATGATGTTTCATAATATTCCGAGGCTTATAGTAATGTAAAATAAATTCCTAGGAAAACTGTAACAAAGAGGGCTTGGAAGATACATTTTCAATTTCCTTCTTTTAGCCTGTGTTGAGCTCAAGTAATGGAGACTCTAGAAGGTAATAGAACTGAAGTACTAAGAAGTGATACTTCTAGGTGATTTAGAGGTGAGTGGTCAACAACCACCTAATTCAGGTTTCAGGGCTAACCTTGAAAGATAAAAAGCTCAGAAGAAACCAGTAAAAAAGACTTCTGAAATAATAAATAGGATCATTCCATTGCATAGTCTTTTTTGGACAGTTGGTGTGTGATGGCCTTGAAATGTACTTTCTTGAATGATGTCCTGTCACTACTGGTATATGGTTAGTACATTGGCTAAGGATAATAGGAATATTGGGTTAAAATGGAATCATATTACTGGACCAGAAGTTATGAGAAGAACAGAGAGGGCTACCAGAGAGGACTGGGATTTACCATGTGATATGCATACGTTTGTGGATCTTTAAGTATCTTTAAGTATTATCATGTAAGTAAAATAAATACACAAGCTTGAGTTAAGGCTACTGTGAATTCAAAGATAGTAAGTGGATAAGAATAATAAATATGATAAAATGGCTAGGGTTGCTAGCCCAGTTAGGTGAATTAGATATCTGGCAGTAATGTTAGTTGTTAATCATATGGTCAGACTATTGGTTGACTAAACAGGCTAATGATTTCAATAACTAGTATAGGAATAAGTAGAATAGGTGTTCCTTGGGGTAGGGAATAAACCAAGGATGCTTTTGTTTTGTGGTGGAGGCCAGTATTTACTGTTCCTGCTCATAGAGGGATAGCCATTCCTAAATGTATTGAGAGGTGTGTGGTAGGTGTAAATGAGTGTGGTAGAAGGCCTAATAGGTTTGTTGAGCTGATAAATAAATGATGTAAGTATTAGGGTTCAAATTTGTCCTTTATGATTGTGTATAGTTATTATTTGTTTAAATATAAGTTGAATTAATCACGGTTGAATAGAAATTAGATGGTTGTAAATTAACTGATTGGGTGTGGGAAACAATGCTTGGGAATCTAATAATTAGAATAATGGTAATCTGTTGGAAGTGAAAGAGGGGAATATATTTGCATTTATTTTGTTTTTCAAGGGGTGAAATGTTCTTATGTTTTAACTGTTTTTACTTCTGGGTTTGAAGGATGGAAATGTTTTGAAATTTTTTGTTGAAATATAATAATACTATAATTATTGACATAATGGTGATAAATTATGTTGATGTATCTAGTTGTGGCATATCATTAAAGAGAGGTTTAAACTCTAAGTCTTTAACTTAAAAGGTTAATGCTATTTACCTTCTTGATGACTTGACAGTATAGATGCAGGCCATTTTTGGAAATATTTTAGTGGAACTAATTCAAGAGCAATAGGTATAAAACTGGTTTGACCTACATTGTCCATAGTATAAGCCCAGTCATGTAGATATGCTGGCTGTTCAATTTAGATGTCTGGGGATGTCATCTGTTTTTAGGCCTAAAGAGGGGACAGCCCATGAATGTAGGAAGTCTTTGGATGAAATGAATACTTCGTTTATTTCTGTAGGTAAAACTACTCAATTGTCACCTTGAGTAGTCATAATTTTCCTGGTCTTAGGTCTGATATAAGAATTATATGGCAATTGAAGTATAAGTCTTCATAATTTGTATATTTATACCTTCAATATTAGTCAGGGAAGGGTTGTTGATTGTATTTATTATGTAAAGAATTTGTAGTGATGGTAGGGCAATTAAGATAAAGATAATGTCTGATAGGATAATTCAGACTGGTTTTACTTCTTGTATATCTATTGTGCTTGTGTGAATTAATTTAGTTGTTAATATTAGGGAAATGATATAAAGGGCTAAAGAGCTAATTAGGAAAACAATGATTAAGTGTATGATCATGAGAGTGAAAAGTCCTTCTATGATAAGTCATGTTGCATCTTGAAAACTCAGCTGGAATAGATATGCCATAGAGATATAAAGGGTCTGAACCTATAATTTGACTTTGACAGTTATGTAATTTTTACTAATTTCTCATTTGAGAAAGACATAGTGGTTATAATATTGACTTGAAACCAGTTGGAGGATTCTTTTCATATTTTAAGTTTATGTAAGTAGGTTATTAGTTTCTTCAAATGTATGATATGGGGGGGTGGGGATTCCATGAAGTCATGCAAGATTAAGTAGTTAATTCTATTGATGCTTCTCATTTAGATGAAAATGTTTCTCAAATTATGAAAATTATTCAGTTATTGCTGTTAATGAGATAAATGGACCTACGCATGATATGGTGTTTCTTGTATATACACATCTGGGTATTCAGAGTAACATCTTGGTACTCCTGCAAAGCCAAGAAAGTATTACAGAAAGTTATATTAACACCTACAAATATAATTGTGAAGTGGATTTTCGCTCAGGTTGACTTGAGTGTATAACATGAGAATAATGGGAATCAGTGAACAAATCCTCCTATAATGGCCAAATACTACTCATATCAATAAGACATAACAAAACCGTGCTACTACATAGGATGTATTGTGGAGAACAACATCCAAGGATGAATTAGCGGAACAATCCCTGTTAGATCTCCTATTGTAAGTAAGAAAATAAAACGTAAGGCTCATAATATGGTAGGTGGTCATATAATATTACTTCCATGGAGGGTTGCAGCTTCAATTCTGCTGGACTCCTTCCGCCTCTCTCCCCTAAACAGAGGGAGAGTAGACTGAAGCCTCTGACTAGGGTGTTGAGCTGTTAACTAAAAATTTGTGGGGTGAAAGCCTGCCAATCTAGAAAGGATTTAGCTTAATGAAAGTGTCTGATTAGCATTTAATTGATGCAGTCAAGTCTTGCAATCCCTATTTTTCAGGAATTAAATTATATTTACTTAGGATTTTGAAGGCTTTTGGTCTATACTAACTCAATTCCTAGCCCAGCACTGATGATATTGGTGTTAAAGGGAGAAATAATGTTGAAACTATGATTAGTGGTGATAAAAAGGTTGTTTCATGTTTTCCAATTGTCATTTTAGTTTTATATTGTTCATTGATGGAAATAGTGGAGTAAATTAATTGTATATAGGAATATAGATTAAGTAGTTCTATGATAGCTATTAATGTTGACAAAATAATGTTATTATTTTTTGTTATTTCTTGAATAATTGTTCTTTTGGGTAAGAATCCTGAAAGTGGTGGGAGGCCTCCTAATGCTAATATAATATTAAGAATGAATATGGTAATCAAGGTATTTTATTTCATATTATGAGAGCAATAGTATTGTGGTAGATAAGTTATATATAAGTAATATAAATATAGTATGTGTTATTATAATGTAAGCTAATAAATTTAGGGTTGTTATAGTCGGGTTACAAATTATAATAGCTGTTATTCATCCTATGTGAGCAATTGATGAATAAGTTATAATTTTTCATAATTGAGTTTGATTAACTCCTCCTCATCCTCCTAGTATGACTGATAAAATAGCTATGGTTAATAATATAATTAGATTAATGGATGATGAAAATTGATATCAATGCAAGTGTTTATCATGTTAATAAAATTACACCTGATACTAATGGGATAGCTTGTGTAACTGTGGGTACTCAAAAGTGGAAGGGGGGAAGTCCAAGTTTATAGTGAGGGCCATTGTTATAAAGGTAGATGCTGTTGGATTAAAATTTTTTGTAATTATTCACTGGCCAGGATATGTTAGATTAATAATAATGGCTATTATAAGAAGTATTGATGCAGTGGCTTTTGTTAAAACAATAATTAGTAGATGTTTCCATGTCTTCTGGATTAAATTTTTTAATTAAGACTGGAATAACGGCTTGTATATTTATTTCAAAGCTCATTCAGTGTGAGCTTATTATTATAATTATAATTATGGTTTCTGAGATGATGGCCAGTAATATGATGATGAAGATAAGGGGATTTATTAGTACAATAAGGATATAAATCAACAATTTTGGGGTATGAGTCTGATAGCCTAGTTAGCTGACCTTACTATAGAATATGACGTAATATGGTAGCTCAGTAATGGCTGTTTCCCACGACTTCCATACTTTACGGTATTGGGTGTCTTGGCAGGGGTCCCCAGCCTGGCATATGGGGCCATGGGCCCTACTGATTGGTCATTCAAATGTATTAAAGCCAAGGACAGTATTTGAGTCCACCCAGCCAAGGTGGTTTTACTTGTTAATAATTTAATCTGCTGTTTTAATACTCCATTTTTTCTTTCTACTAACATTGCTGTTTGTGGATTAAAGGGGAGATGGAACCTTCACTCAATGTCATGTTCTGTTGCTCGATCTTACACATCATGGCTTTTGAAATGTGACCTCCAGTCACTATCTTTTCCACAAGGGTATCTATACGTGGTACCCACCTTCTCTAATCCCCTAATGGTGGCAGCCTGATTTACATGACAGCAGGGGAAAGCTTGGGTTAGGCCAGATGCAGTATCTACGCAAACCAAGGCATATTTAGAACTCTCACTCAGAGGGAGGGGCCAATAGAACCAATTTGACAATCCCTCACCAGTTGGGAACTCTGGTGGATGGCTTCAGGTTCCTTCAGCAGTTGCTTTGGGTGCTGTTTAGAACACACAGGCCATGCTTTTACTGTACTAACCAAGTACTTTAAGGGCCATCTGGCATCCTTAGCAATATGCCATTTTATTGAGGCACTGTGGTGGCCATTCTTTCTAGGCACCCAACCTGCTGTACCTACGAAGGGTCAGTAGCTCGTGCCTGCCACCTGCGGTAGGACATCGGCTTCCTGATTGGAAGCGTCAGTGCCTCATGAGCTGGGACACGGAAAACAAGGAGGGCTGCTTCAGCCTCTTGCACATGTCCCCAGATGTCTTTCCACATATCCTGACCCCCCATGGGCTTATTTTATGATTATCCATCCCTCAGTTTCTCATTGTCCAAGCCATAGGATTAATCTCTTTAGAACAGCCCAGCAGTCAGTACAAAGGGTTAATGACCAAGGCTCATGAGTAATCACCAGCCAAACTGCTCGAAGCTCAGCCCACTGGTTGCTGTATTGGCTGCTGTGTAGAGGTCCTACCTTGAGGAGCGCTGTGTACATCGCTAGAAGCTGTTGCTCTATGCGGGTATATTGGGCTTCTGCCCTCTTCCAGCTGGGACCAAAATCCTAGGCGTACTCTCCCCCTCTGTTGTCTCTGCCGCAGTGCCTGACCCATATCTTCCAGAGTATCTAGACACATCTAACTTAAACACATCTAGCCCTGCTTAGGAGATGTCCAGAGCTTTAATCTGCCTCACTAGTATTTTTGCTTTCTCAAAGGTGGCTTGCTGCTCTGATCCCCAGTCCCATATATGCCCTTTCTTTACCAGGCCATATAAGGGATGGAGGCAGCATGCTGGGGCAGGGGGGAGGGGGGATAAAAGTCCTCCCAAACTGCAAAATCCCTACAAAGGTTTGAATCCTTTTCACATTCTTAAGGTTTGGATGACCTTGTACTTTATCAATCACAGCTTTGGGGACAACATGCATCTTACTGACCAGATGACTCCCCAAACCAGATGGAACCTGGGCCTTGAATTTTTTGTAGGTTTATTGCCCACCTTCTCCCTTGCAGATGTTCATCCTAGCAGCAGAGGCAAATTTTCACCTGTTAACATTATATCACCAATGTAATAGGCCCATTTTATCAATGTGGGAAAGGAGAACAGGGGCAGGTCTCCAGCTACTGTCCCATGACAATGGTGGGGCTATGCAGATAGCCTCGGGGAAGCATTTGAAAGGTTTATTATTGTCCCTCCCATATGAAGGCAAATTGATCTTAGTTATCAGAAACTTGTCAGTCTTTTCCATGAATTTCCTTGAAGATGAAGCACTTTTGCAGAAACACTTTGCCAAAGCAAGAACAGTAAAACAGTAATTGTCTTCAAATGACAAAAGACTTAAAATGGCCATGATTAAAGATGTGACAAGAGTTCATTATAATGCAATTGACAGGAGAATTTGGTTATTTTTGTGACAGATTTTAAAATTATGACTGATACCATTATACCAGGACATAGGAGATTTTAAACATTTCATCAAAATATATCCTAAAAAATGTTTAGCATCACTTTTTATTTGATAATACTTCCCATGAAATTTAACATGTACGAAAAGTTACATATTTGTAAAAATCTTAGCTCTTTTAATAGAGAAGACCTGGTTTTCTTAAGTAATCAAAACCTGATAAAGACAAAACACAGTTTTCTAGGCCGATTACATTAAAGGTAAAGAAGAGACCTTTGCTTACAATTTTTTATGAAGAACAGGTCAATAATCTAAGAAAACTTTGTTCTTTTAAGAGAAAAGAAAACCAAATTTTAATTTTACACCAGTGTACTTTTGATATTAAAACTCTCCCCTTTTTTTCTGTTTAAATTACATAAATTCATTCCAATTATAGCTTGACTACACATAAAATTCCTTTCTCAATGTTCTTTTTCCACAAACCTTCTGCAACTTTCTATATCCATTCAGCTTTTATTCCCAGACTCTAGATGTGAGTCTGGCATCCACTCACATGGCTTGTGACTGATACTCATGATCTTGTGGAGGCTGGAGACTGGATTTGGGGCAAGGGGAATCCTACGGCAGTCTGTATTTTATAAGGCCCTCCCACACCCCACGCTTTTGTCAGTCTCTGTGGTCAATATTTTGGTTATCTCCTGGGTAACCAGGATACACTTCAAAGACATGATAAGATTTGCAACTTCAGGGGACAGAGAAAGAATGCAAGTTTTCTCCTAGGAGTTATGGGGCAATAACTATTTAAAATTTTCCTTTGTATTAGGGGTCAGAAGTCATGGAGCATTTCAATCAGCACAACATCCTCTTCTTCATTCTCATCACTTTCCCAGGGATTGCTAGCTCTTGGCGTCCTAATCAGGCTCTGTCACAAGTGCCTGGATCTTAATCTGAGGCATTTTGGACCCTCCTACCTTTGCAGAACTGCGCGCTGAAGCCTCTAACTTATGATCCTGGTCTGCCATCTGCTCTGCCAGCCCTGAAGCTTGCAGAGTAGTGGACACAACCACTTCCTTCTCTAATCTCAGCTCTTCCTCTAACTTTCAAACTTGAGCTTCAGCCTCCAGCCAAAGTGGCCACAGTAGAGGCCAGCTCACTGCAGCTACCGTTCACTTCCCTTGTCTGCGACAGTGAGCTCTGTGTGGTTCCTCCAACAAATGCATGAGACCGGCTGGCATTTTTGGGGCATCTTCATACTCATGCGGTGATCCACAGGCATCTGACATATGGGTCACCCCTCCCCACATAGAGGTTGATGGCCAACTTGAGTTTTCCTCCCATGGGTGTCTCATTCCCAAAGCCCATTTCTTCAGTCTCCTGGCTGACTCACTGATTGCTGGTTGACAAGCTCCTCATCAGCTTCCCTGGGCTCATCTGAGACTGGCCCCTGTACTTGGAGGGCGGGGACAGACTGAAGAGTCAGGCCACTCCAGGTTGGTAGGTGGCAGTTTTAATAAGCAAAGGAACTTACATATGAGACTTGTCTTGCGGGGCAACAAGATGAATAGATCCCCGCACCTGCCTGCCAAATCTTAAAAGTTTATAAAGAGGCCCAAACTGGGTTCAGTCATGTATACTGTGTAGGTGTTCTCATCATTATCTCAAGGCTATGCTGCCTTTGGAGAAGCCTCTGGTGATGAAAAAGGCAAGTAGAAACCTACATTCCAAGGACAGGAGAGGGGATGTGGAGCCTCCAAGTGCTGGGGTCCAGCTCACTGGTCAACCAATGGTCACATCTTCTGATGCCCTTCCCCAACAGTAATGGAATTCATATTGTTAGGGTAAAGTGAGGGCTAGGATTGGTGCAATAATAAATCTGGGTATTGATGACATACTAGTCATAGTGGTTTTTAATGAATAGTTTGACAACATCAATGACAGGTTGTCACAGGCCCTGAGGGTTGATGACGTTTGGTTTTATGGAGTTGTAGATAACCTAAAACTTTTCATTCAATTAGTGTAAGAAATGCTATGGCAAGTAGGATAGGGATAATTAATAAAAGAAGGTTAATAATAAACATGCTGTTAGGGAGGAGAATTGAACTCTGGCCATAGAGGTTTGAGTTTTATATGTCTGTTATAATGTCAATTATCATATGTAACAGACATATGATAATTGACATTATGAATCTTTGATTATAACATTTAATCATCATACATTAAACATATTATCTCATTTTATATCATTAATTGTTTGTTGATTGCTGGTTGACAAGAAAATTAATGGATTTGCATAGATTTCTAGGAAATTCCTCAGTATCTAAACTCTAGTGACATGCTATCCAGGAGTTAAACATGTACCTATCACATGGGCCACGGCCATGATCACTCTTACCATCCAAACTTAGGAAGCAAATAAATGTGTATAATAAGCCATGCAAGTTTTAATATCGGTTCAGAATACGGGAACAGTTGGCTTTTTCAACCCTATGTGTCTACTACATATTGTTAGGCCTTCAGTCAATTTAGACTGAAGACCAGAGACAGTGTTCAATTCACTTTTCAAAGCTATATTCCTCCCCAAACTCCATATAAACTGGCCATCTCTAGCCTGAGTTTCTTTCTCTTCTCCCTTTGATGTCTTTCATAAATGAAGCAAGAAGCATCCAACTCACAACCTCATTCTGCCTTTTTCCTCAATAATTTCCCTAAAAGGATTTACAGACTTTTTAGTTTCCAAAGAATGACAGATGAAGGTTTTATCAAATATGATACTATGGAAGACACAGGCTGATGAAGTTCTAGTCCTCTTTCAAATATGACTTTCTTTCAGACAAGTATATGGATAGGAGCTAGCAATATTTCCAGATATGAACATGTGTTCAACAAAATTCAAATGACCTGATGAGCATTGTGCGTTTTGTTTAATTTGGGGGCAGGAAGCAATAGTAGTTTATTTTTAGTCATCTGTGGAATACTTCAAATGATCCTTCCCTGTTTATTCCCCAACATTTTACTGTTTGTTAAAGATTAGATTTTTGTTTCTATCAGCCGACTTCTGTTAGTCATATGTTTTATTACTATATGTAAAATCCTAGTGGCCCATGCCTCTCTGTCCACAGCTCTACCCTTGGAGACATCCTTTCTTTATTTTGTATGGTCCCTGTCCCTTTCAGTCCAGGCTGGAAGCATTTCTGCTAGTATAACATTATCAAAAGTCTTGTCAGTCTCTAGTGCCTTAATAGGGTACAAGCTTTCAGACAAGATGGGACATTACAGATATTTCCTAGATAACAGCATCTCTATTTCTGGCTTAGGCTGAGATGATTTCATTTGGATCCATGAGTCACTTGCTTAACGTTTTTAGCAAATGGTTGTCTAGCCTCAACCTTGGCTCTGTTTGTGAGTACACTATCTGGACAGGCTGAGAGTTTTCAAATCACAGATCATCACTGTGATTGGTTCCTTCTTGCCCAACAGTTCATTCTTCAATTTATCTCTTCTCTGTTGCATTTTACTATAAGCAGCAAGAAGAAATCAGGCGAATTTTCCATCTTTTTTTTTTTTCTCCATCATTTGGTTGGGAATGTCCTCAGTGAAATATCCAAGTTCATCACCATGGTGATTCATTTTGTGTCAACTTGGCTAGATTATTGTACCTAGGTGTTTTGTCAAATTACCAGTCTAGGTGTTTCTGTGAAAATGTTTTTAAGATATGATTAATATTTAAGTCCAGACTTTAAATAAAGCAAATTACCTTCCAGCATGTAGATGTACTTCATACAATATGGTGAAGGCCTTAAGAGAAAAGATAAAATCCTTCATGGGAGAAGGAACTCTGTCTCCAGACTGCTTTCAACCTCAAGACTCCACCATATGCCCTTCTTGGATTTCCAGTCTGCCACCTGCCCTGCAGATTTCAGACTTGCCAGCCTCACAGTCATGTGAGCTAATTCATGAAAATAATCTCTCTATGTCTGTCTGTCTGTCTCTCTGTATCTCTGTCACTGTGTGTGTATAGGGACTTAGAAGGAACATGATTGGAAAATTGGTGACAGTGAGGTCAAGGGAAGAGATATGTGGCTGGATCTCTGAGTGAGCTAAAAAAGTGAGGATATTTATGTCCTATGTGAATGCTCAGGACACATCTGAATCACCAGATTCAGATTTAAAAAATCAGGTAGACAGGGTGATCTGTTTTGTGGATACCAGTCAGACTCTTTCCCCAGTCCCTCCTGTCATTTCCCAATGGGTTCATGAACAAAAGGGCCATGGGGACAGGAATGGAGTTATGCAGGGGTCAGAAACATGGACTTCCACTCACCAAG
The DNA here is from genome assembly GCF_964656455.1 of Halichoerus grypus. Taxonomy (NCBI): domain Eukaryota; kingdom Metazoa; phylum Chordata; class Mammalia; order Carnivora; family Phocidae; genus Halichoerus; species Halichoerus grypus. Next base: position 108,996,013 of record NC_135718.1, read on the forward strand.
GCCTATCTGACTGCAGGTACTGCTGAGTACCCATTCAGCTAGCAGCAGAGACCGACTTGATTTCCTGGCATGACAGTCTCTGGGGGTGATCAGCCAGCTATCTGCTGGTGGGGTGATTACATTGGACACTTCCATTTGTTCTTACTGGGATAGACCACCTGGGTGTGGATAGGCCTTCACTACACACAATGCTTCTGCCAAAACAACCATCTGTGAACTTATCCACTATCATGGTAATCCACACAGCATTGTTTCTGATTAAGGAACTCAGTTCACAGTAAATGAAATGCAACAGTAGGCCTACACGTTTGGAATTCACTAGTCTATTCATGTTCCTCAGCACCCTGAAGCAGTTGAATTGATAGAACAGTGGCATGGCTTTTTGAAAACTCAGTTTCAGTGAGCTGTGGCAAGATTCTCCAGGCTGTAGATGCTCCAAGTCAGCATCCAATATATGGTGGTGTCTTTGTCTTGACCAGGATTGGCAGGTCCAAGAGTCAAGGGGTGGAAATGGGAATGACACTCTTCATATTACACCTACTGATCCTTTAGCAATTTTTCTTTTTTTCCTGAACCTGTGGCCTTATGGTTTGCTGGTCTGAAGGTCTTAGTTCCAAAGGAAGAAATACTTCCATCAGAACAATAATATCTGAATTAATTAATTAAGAATGATATTTGGTTCTCTGTCTAGTATAAAATCTATTCTGTTGTTTATTTCTGATCAACTTTATTACCACAGCCATAGCTGAATTACCTCCTGAACACTATTTTCAAGAAAAAATGCAGTTAGAAATGCTTTAATGAGGAATTTACCTTCTCTCAGAAACAGAGGTTATGAGTCCTCAATGAATTTTGATTATACTAATTAAATTTTATTTGATCTTTTGTTCAATCAACTAATCCTACCAAAATTAAGCAATATAATCTACTTTGAAATGTATAATTGTTCATTGTAATATTTTATTTAATATTTTATGTTTGAATGAATCACTGGGTGATTTTTTTCATTTTTCTACTTAAAAATCCTATCTATGTAAATGACAGCCATCTATTTTCTATTTAATATACTTAAGTCTCATCTGTCTAATACAGAGAAACTAAAAATTTGTTGTAAACATACTTATTTTACAAAAATTATATTTATTCAATGTTTATGTAATTATCCTAATCATAATTCCTTCATTTATTTTTACATTAATTTTTCAAAGACTTCATCTAAATGATCATTGCAGTTTTTCTTTAAATCTAAAATTATCCCATAAAAAAGCTTTATTTAAAAAAAGCATAAAAATAAGAAAAAATTTCCACTTTGAATATTTTACTGTTTTCATTAAATTAAAAAAAACTATAAAAATACCAAATAATGTGTACAAGTTTCTAAAACAATATCCTTTGAAGAACCTTTTTACCTTCATGCATAATTCAATATCCTTTCCTTTGTCATACCTTAAAAATTAATCAATTAATAAGGATGGCTTACTGTTAATTTTAATAGCACAATTAACAATATTGATATATTTCTGATGTCCTTCACCAAGATTCTGGGTAACTGCTCTTTACATTTTATGCAATTAACTCTGAAAACACCTGTGCTACTTTTAAAAGTTAACTATAGTCCATATTTATGACCGACCCAAGCTGGTTACATAAGCAATGATACCAGAAAAGGAAATATTTTTTTCGAGTTTTTTTTTTGGATTTCAAAAAGTGACAACTCCATTTTAAATACTATCAGTTATTTGGAAAATGATTAATATTTAAATTCTTTACAAAATTACTTATAGAAAGAGTAAAATTTCATTGTAACTTTTTTTTAAAAGACTTTAAGTTACTTCTACACCCAACATGGGGCTCAAACTCACAACCCTAAGATCAAGAGTTGCATGCTCTACTGACTGAGTCAGCCAGGAGCCTGGAGGACATTTTTATTCACTTGTCATTCTTGGCTAAAGTTCATTGCCCAGCTGATTTCTGCCATTCAGACACTTTGAACTGATCAATTGATCAAGTGTTATCTCCTTTTAATTTCTTCTTATCGTTATACTAAAAACAGTGCTATAGCTTAAAAATATGGTGTTGCTTCTCAATTTTGTGTTGTTATGTAGGAAACAACATAGTGAGATGATTTTTATTAGAGTTTGTAAACACTATGTGACAGAATACAGTTTTCAAATAGTTTCTTCAAGTATCAAATGCATATCAACAAAGCTGCCAGTGTTTTACTTTAATTTCACTTACTATTAATTATTTCATTGCTTCATTAGCAAAAGAGTTGGGAACTTAGGTTTATTGACACAAAGCATTTTCAACAAAATCAATGAAGCACAATTTCACAACTTAGATGATTACAGTTGATTTTTTTCTGACACTTAACATACATATAATCATGTAAAAAGATGGATTAATTTTAGAGTAACCTTAGCTAATTTTTTACATGTTTATATATGTAACTCATATAATCATATATATAACCCATATAAGCCACCACCCGGATCAAGACAGAAAATTTCCAGCACCCCATAAGCAACCCTGTTGTGATACCTTCGAGTTAATATACTACTCATCTCCAAAGGTATAACTAGTGTTCTGAACTTATAGAGCATGATTAATTTTCACTGTTTTCTAACTTCATATGAGTGGAATTATACTCTATTAACATCTTTGCTTCAGACATTTTTCTCTCAAGAAAATATCTGTGATTTCCATCCAAGCTGTTGCATGTGGCAATAGGTCCTCCTTTTTATTGCCAAGTAGTTTCCATTGGATAAATATAGCAAAAAAATATTCATCTATTCTCCTAGTTTCAACATTTTCTGCTATGGGCAATCTAGTCTATAACTCTTGATATATAGACATACTTATTTTTCTTAAAAATCTACCTATGTGTGGAATCAGTTGCCAGAGAATTTCCCAAAGTACCATTTTAATATTCTTGCAGTAATGTATAGATCTTGTTGATCCTAATCCTTAAAAAACATGGAAATGGCAGGGTTTTTTAATTTATTTTTTATCATAGAAGCTACTTTTTATTTGATACAAGATTTCATTTGATATATAATTTATATAGATATTGCATTATTTATGTATTTTTTCTTACTTTAGAAATATTTTACACCCTCAGCATATGTAATAGAAACCTAATATATTCTTTTTTAAAAAAATTCAAGTTAGTTAACATATAGTGTATTATTAGTTTCAGGGTAGAGTTCAGTGACTCATTAGTTGTACATAACACCTAGTGCTCATCACATCCAATGCCCTCCTTAATGCCCTTCACCCAGTTACCCTATCCCCTCATCCTCCTCCCATCTAGCAACCCTCAGCTTTTTCCCTACATTTAAGAGCCTTTTATGGTTTGCCTCTCTCTCTGTTTATATTTTATTTTCCTTTCCTTCCCCTATTTTCATCTTTTTGTTTCTTAAATTCCCCATATAAGTAAAATCATATAGTATTTGTCTTTCTCTGACTTATTTCGCTTAGCATAATACCTCTAGTTCCATCCATATCACTGCAAATGGCAAGATTTTATTCTTTTCGATGGTACAGTAATATGATACTTAATGTATTTCTCTTTTGAGTGAGTAGTGGTACAGAACACATGGTGTATAGTGGTACAGAACACATGGTGTATAGGTTGTGAGGTGATTTTTGTAATTTTTAAATTGGGTTGCTTATTTTTTCTCTTGGTTTATGAAACTGCTTTATGTAGAATACATATGAGCCTTTTATCCAATATATGTATTGCAAATGTCTTCTCCCAATCTATGGCTTTTTTTTTCCTTTTTGTGATGATTTTTTTTTTTTTTGAATTGGAAATTGAAATTATTCCTGAAGACTAATTTGAATTCTAGTAAATAAATATTGGTCTATCATGAATGACTGAAAGTATAATACAATTCTTTCTTTTAGAGGCTTTATATTTAGGTCTATGATCCAACTTTAACTGATTTAGTTGGTATAAGGAACAGGCCAATTTTCCATTTTTTTACCATACTAAAATCCAGTTGTTATCCCATCATTTCTAGGGAAAATTTTTTTCTCCATTGAATTGTGTTGGTGCATAAAACAAGTGATCTGTGTGTGGGTATATTTGTGGGCTCCCTTTTTTCCACTGATCAATTTGTCTCATTATGATACTACTGCACAGTGAAAACAATATCTTTATTATATATCTAGGATTCTGGTATTACAAATATTCCAATTCTTCTTTTTCAATATTTGTCTATTTCCACATTATTTTTGAATTACATGGTTAATTGTTTTTTGGTCGAGTAAGAGGGTTTTACTTGGGTCATGTTCAAAGCACAAATTAGCTGGGTAGAATAGACATCTTAATGGGGTAAAGTCTTCTAATCCATAAACATTTTTCCTTTCTCGGTCTATTAAATTTTTCTCGGTAATGTTTTGCAATTTTCAGTGCAGAGAGCTTACAAATATTTTCTTGAATTTATCCCTTAATATTTTAAGTTTTTTAATATTTATAAATGATGGTGTCTTCAAAAAATTCATTTTCCATTTTTTGTTCCTAATATAAAGAAATTTTTTTTTAAAGATTTTACTTATTTGAGAGAGAGAGAGAAGGAGCAGGGGGAGGGGCAGAGGGAGAGGGAGAAGCAGACTCCCCACTGAGTTGGAAGCCTGACGTGGGACTTGATCCCAGGACTCTGGGATCATGACCTGAGCCAAAGGCAGACACTTAACCAACTGAGCCACCCAGGTGCCCCAAGAAACATTTTTTTTTGTGTATTAGTTCTAATAGCTCTTTTTTGTGGAATCTTTAAAAAATTTTTAAATTACATAATTATGTTTTATTCTTTTCTTACAATTTTCATGCCTTTTTTCTCTTGCCTTAATGAATTCAACATCATCTGAACTGATCAATCTTTTAAATTATGAAATACTCTTAATTATTTTCTGGTAATTCTCTTTTGAATTTTACTTTATGTGAAATTAACATAAGTACTCCATCTTTCACATGCTTCTTTTATGCAAGATACACGTTTTTCAAACTTTTGCTTTCAACTTGTGTCTTTATATTTAAATTGCTATCTTTGGAAACAGCAAATACTTGGGTTTACCATTTTTATCCAATCCTACTTTATCTTCTTTTTCATTGGCCTAGTTAATTTTTACTTAGTAGCAATAACTAATATTGATAGATATATTTATACCATTTACCAGTTTCTTCTATTTGTCCCATCTATTATGTAGTATTCTTTAGAACCCTTTCCTGCATTCTTTTAGATTAATCTCATGCTTTTAGCATTTTATTTTATATCATTGGTTGGTTATTATTATCCATTGTTCCAATAGTTGATCTAGGGCTTATAATATATGTCTTTGGCCAATCACAAACCAACTGTAATTAATTTTTCACCATTTCATCTAAAATGTAAGAACCTTGCAATCATATATTTTCTCTCATATTTTTTCCTATATTGTTTTTCTTACAGCTTGGTTTTAAACTTTCGTGTTTTAACAAATTTAAGAATAGGAACATATGTGTTAGCCATTTACATTTTTATCATTTTCAGCGATCTTCACTCTTTTTTAGGATCCACATATCTAGCTAGTATCAATCTTATTTCTCTGGAATAATTTCTTTTCATATTGTCAAATGAATTGACAAACTGTGGTATACCCCTACAATGGAATACTAATTATCCCAGTGAAAAATACCATGCTACAAGTGCATGGATCATTTGCAACAAATTCTCTGAGCTTGGGTTAATCTGAAAATGTATTTATTTCCCTTTTGTCTTTGAAGAATCTTTTTCATGAGTATTGTATTCTCATTTGACAGGGTATGTGCGTGTGTGTGCGTGTATGTATATGTGTGTTTAACACTTTATTTTTATTTTTTGTTTAATACTTTAAAGATATTATTCTACAGTTTTCTGGCCCCATTGTTTTTTTAAATGTTTTAAATTTTTAACAGCTTTATGATGGTTAAATTAACATAGAATAATTACCCACATATATAGTATTAATGTGATATGTTTTGGTATCTGTTTATACTTCTGAAACCTTCACTGCAATTAAGAAAATGAACACCAGTCATCCCAAAATTTTTCCCATGCTTCATTGTAATCTCTTCTTTCACACCTTTCTCATCACCCTTTCTTCTGGGCTACCACTGATCTGGTTTCTATCACTATGGATTATTTTACATTTTCTAGAATTGTGTATAAATGGAATCATATGGTATATACTATTTTTTGGTATGGTATTTTTCACTGGGCATAATTATTCATGCTGTTGTGTGCAATTGTTTATTCCTTTTTAGCACTATGTAGTATTCCATTGTATGGGGATACTACATTTTGTGAATTCATTTGACAATGAATATTTGGGTTTCCAATCTTGTTCTATTTCCTTTTTTAAATTAATTTTTTAATTTAAATTCAATTAATTAACATATAATGTATTATTAGTTTCAGAGGTAGAGTAAGTGATTCATCAGTCTTATATAATACCCAGTTGTCATTACATCACATGCCCTCCTTAATGTCCATCACTCAGTTACCTCATCCCCCCACCACTCTCCCCTCAAGCAACCCTCAGTTTGTTTCCTATGATTAAGAGTCTCTTATGGTTTGTCTCCCTCTCTGATTTCTTGTTTTATTTTTTCCTCTCTCCCCCTATGATCCTCTGTTTTGTTTCTTAAATTCCACATATGAGTGAAATCATATGATAATTATCTTTCTCTGATTGACTTATTTTGCTTAGCATAATACCCTCTAGTTCCATCCACATTGTGGCAAATGGCAAGATTTCCTTTTTTTTTTTTTTTTGATGGCTGAGTAGTATTCCATTGTGTGTATATTCATTCATCTGTCAGTGGACATCTGGGCTCTTTCCATAGTTTGGCTATTGTGGACATCGCTGCTATAAACTTTGGGGTGCATGTGCCCCTTCAGATCACTACATTTGTATCTTTGGGGTAAATACCCAGTAGTGGGCAATTGCTGGGTTATAGGGTAGCTCTATTTTCAGCTTTTTGAGGAACTTCCATACTATTTTCCAGAGTGGCTGTACCAGCTTGCATTCTCACCAATGGTGTAGGAGGGTTCCCCTTTCTCTGCATCCTTGCCAACATCTGTTATTTCCTGACTTGTTAATTTTAGCCATTCTGATTGGTGTGAGGTGGTATCTCATTGTGGTTTTTGATTTGTATTTCCCTGATGCCAAGTGATGTGGAACATTTTTTCATATGTCTGTTGGCCATCTGGATGTCTCCTTTGGAGAAATGTTTGTTCGTGTCTTCTGCCCATTTATTGATTGGATTATTTGCTTTTTGGGTGTTGAGTTTGATAAGTTCTTTCTAGATTTTGAATACTACCCCTTTATCTGATAAGACATTTGCAAATATCTTCTCCCATTCTGTAGCCTGTCTTTTGGTTTTGTTGACTGTTTCCTTTGCTGTGCAAAAGCTTTTTATCTTGATGAAGTCCCAATAGTTCATTTTTGCCTTTGTTTCTCTTGCCTTTGGAGATGTGTCTAGCAAGAAGTTGTTGTGGCTGAGGTCAAAGAGGTTGCTATCTATGTTCTCCTCTAGGATTTTGATGGATTCCTCTCACATTTAGGTCTTTCATCAATTTTGAGTCTATTTTTGTGTATGGTGTAAGGAAATGGTCCAGTTTCGTTCTTCTGCATATGGCTGTCTAATTTTCCCAAAACCATTTGTTGAAGAGACTGTCTTTGTTCCATTGGATATTCTTTCCTGCTTCGTTGAAGATGAGTTGACCATAGAGTTGAGGGTCCATTTCTGGGTTCTCTATTCTGTTCCATTGATCTGTGTGTCTGTTTTTGTGCTAGCACCATACTGTCTTGATGATTGCAGCTTTGTAATAGAGCATGAAGTCCAGGATTGTGATGCTGCCAGCTTTGGTTTTCTTTTTCAACATTCCTTTGGCTATTTGGGGACTTTTCTGGTTCCATACAAATTCTAGGATTATTTGTTCCAGGCCTGTGAAAAAAGTTGATGGTATTTTGAGAGGGATTGCCTTGAATGTATAGATTCCTCTAGGTAGCATAGACATTTTTTTTTAAAGATTTTATTTATTTATTTGACAGAGAGAGACACAGTGAGAGAGGGAATACAAGCAGGGGGAAACAGGCTTCCCACTGAGCAAGGGCCCTGGGAGTGGGAGAGGGAGATGCAGGCTTCCCACTGAGCAGGGAGCCCGATGCAGGGCTCAATCCCAGGACCCTGGGATCATGACCTGAGCCGAAGGCAGACGCTTAACGACTGAGCCACCCAGGCGCCCCTAGCATAGACATTTTAACAATATTTGTTCTTCCAATCCAAGAGCATGCTTTTCCATTTCTTTGTGTCTTTCTAAGTTTCTTTCATGAGAGTTCTATAGTTTTCTGAGTACAGATCCTTTGCCTCTTTGGTTAGGTTTATTCCTAGGTATTTTATGGTTTTTAGTGCAATTGTAAATGGGATTGACTCCTTAATTTCTTCTTCTTCTATCTTATTGTTAGCATATAGAAATGCTACTGATTTCTGTGCATTGATTTTATACCCTGCCATTTTGCTGAATTCCTGTATGAGTTCTAGCAATTTGGGGGTGGAGTCTTTTGGGTTTTCCACATAGAGTATCATGTCATCTGTGAAGGGTCAGAGTTTGACTTCTTCTTTGACAGTTCAGATGCATTTTATTTCTTTTTGTTGTCTGATTGCTGAGGCTAGGACTTCTAGTACTATGTTGAACAACAGTGGTGAGAGTGGACATCCCTACCATGTTCCTGATCTTAGGGGAAAAGCTCTTATTTTTTCCCCATTGAGGATGATTTATTCACTGTGGGATTTTCGTATATGGCTTTTATGGTATTGAGGTGTGTTCCTTCTTGGAGAGAATTTTTGCATTCATGTTCATCAGGATGTTCATCAGAAATACTGGCCTGTAATTATTCTTTTTGGTGGGGGTCTTTGGTTTTGGGATCAAGGTAATACTGCCTCATAGAAAGAGTTTGGAAGTTTTCCTTCCATTTGGATTTTTGAAACAGCTTTGGAAGAATAGGTATTAATTCTTCTTAAATGTTTGGTAGAATTCCCCTGGGAAGCCATCTGGCCCTGAGCTCTTGTTTGTTGGGAGATTTTTGATTACTGCTTCAATTTCCTTGCTGGTTATGGGTCTGTTCAGGTTTTCTATTTCTTCCTGGTTCAGTTTTGCTGGTTTATACATTTCTAGGAATCATCCATTTCTTCCAGATTGCCTAATGTGTTGGCATATAGTTGCTCATAATATGTTCTTATAATTGTTTGTATTTCTTTCATCATTCATGATTTTACTTATTTGGGTCCTTTCTCTTTTCTTTTTGATAAGTCTGGCCAGGGGTTTATCAATCTTATTAATTCTTTCAAAGAACTAGCTCCTAGTTTCGTTGATCTATTCTATTGCTCTTTTAGTTTCTATTTCATTGATTTTTGCTCTAACCTTAATAATTCTCTTCTCGTGCTGGGTTTAGGCTTTATTTGCTGTTCTTTCTCTAGCTCCTTTAGGTGTAAGGTTAGGTTGTGTATTTGAGAACTTTCTTGTTTCATGAGAAAGACTTATATTACTATATACTTGTCTCTTAGTACTGCCTTTGCTGCATCCCAAAGATTTTGAACAGTTGTGTTTTCATTTTCATTTGTTTCCACGAATTTTTAAAATTCTTCTTTAATTTCCTGGTTGACCCATTCATTTTTTTTAAAGATTTTATTTATTCATTTGAGACACAGTGATACAGAGAGAGAGAGAGAGCATGGGCAGGGGGAGAGGCAGAGGGAGAGAGAGAAGCAGGCTCCCCGCTGAGCCAGGAGCCTGATATGGGGCTCAATCCCAGGACCCTGGGATCACGACCTGAGCCGAAGGCAGATGCTTAACCATTTGAGCCACCCTGGCACCCCGACCCATTCATTCTTTAGTAGGATGCTCTTTGGCCTCCATGTACTTGAGTTCTTTCCAAATTTCCTCTTGTGATTGAGTTCCAGTTTTTTTTTTTTTTTTTTTAAAGATTTTATTTATTTATTTGACAGAGAGAGACACAGCGAGAGAGGGAACACAAGCAGGGGGAGTGGGAGAGGGAGAAGCAGGCTTCCCGCGGAGCAGGGAGCCCGATGCGGGCCTCGATCCCAGGACCCCGGGATCATGACCTGAGCTGAAGGCAGACGCTTAACGACTGAGCCACCCAGGCGCCCTGAGTTCCAGTTTCAAAACATTGTGGTCTGAAAATATGCAGGGAATTATCCTAATCTTTTGGTACTGGTTGAGATGTGATTTGTGACCCAGGATGTGATCTGTTCTGGAGAATGTTCCATGTGCACTCCAGAAGAATGTGTATTCTGTTGCTCTAGGGTGGAACACTCTGAATATACCTGTGAAGTCCATCTGGCCCAGTGTGTCATTCAAAGGCCTTGTTTCCTTGTTGATCTTCTGCTTAGATGATCTGTCCATTACTGTGAGTGGGGTGTTAAGGTTCCCTACTATTATTGTATTATTATTGATGTGTTTCTTTAATTTTGTTATTAATTGGCTTATATAATTGGCTGGTCCCATCTTAGGGGCATAAATATTTACAATTGTTAGATCTTCTTGTTAGATAGACCCTTTGATTATGATATAGTGTCCTTCCTCATCTCTTATTAAGTCTTCGGTTTTAATCTAATTTGTCTGATACAAGTGTTGCCAACCCAGCTTTCTTTTGATATCCATTAGCATGATAAATGGTTTTCCACCCCCTCACTTTCAATCTGGAGGTGTCTTTGGGTCTAAAATGAGTCTCTTGCAGATAGCATATGGATGGGTCTTACTTTTTTATCCAATATGATACCCTATGTCTTTTTTTTTTAAGATTTTATTTATTTATTTGAGAGAGAGAGAGAGCATGGGGGGGGAGGGTCAGAGGGAGAAGCCGACTCCCCTCCGAGCAGGGAGCCTGATGTGGGACTCGATCCTGGGACTCCAGGATCATGACCTGAGCCGAAGGCAGTCGCTTAACCAACTGAGCCACCCAGGTGCCCCTACCCTGTGTCTTTTGATTGGGGCATTTAATCCATTTACATTCAGAGTAACTATTGGAAGATATGAATTTAACAGACCTGTACCCCTGAAACAAATAATACATTATATGTTAATTAAATAAAAAAATAAAAACAAAAACAAAAAACAAGCAAAAAATAAAGTGGGTTTCCTGTAGGTGGGGGAAAAAAAAAAGAATGATATGAATTTAGTGCCACTGTATTACTTGTAAAGTCACTGTTTCTGTATATTGTCTCTGTTCCTTTATGGTCTATGTTACTTTAGGGCTCTCTCTTCACTTAAAGGATTCCCTTTAATATTTCTTGTAGGGCTAGTTTGGTGACACAAATTCTTTTAGTTTCTGTTTGTCTTGGAAGCTTTTTATCTGTCCTTCTATTTTGAATGACATTCTTGCTGGATCAAGTATTCTTTGCTGCATATTTTTCTCATTTAGTGCTCTGAATATATCATGCCAGTCCTTTCTGGCCTGCCAGGTCTCTGTGGATAGGTCTGCTGCTAGTCTAATATTTCTACCCTTGTAGGTTATGGACCTCCTGTCCGGAGCTGCTTTCAGGATTTTCTCTTTGTCTGAGAGCTGCCAGTTTCACTATTGTATGTTGAGGTGTCAAGCTATTTTTATTGATTTTGAGGGGGTTCTCTGTGCCTCCTGGACTTGAATACCTGTTTCCTTCCCCAGATTAGGGAAGTTCTCTGCTATAATTTGCTCCAATATACCTTCTGCTCCCCCCCTTTCCTCTTCTTCTGGGTTCCCGCTTATTCTATTGTTGTTTCACTTTATCACATTCTCTGAAATTCTCTCCCTGTGAGCCAGTAGCTGTTTATCCCTTTTTTTTCTCAGCTTCTTTATTTTCCATTATTCTGTCTTCTACATCACTAGTTCTCTCTCTTTGCCTCATTTATCCTAGCAGTTAGAGCCTCCATTTTTGATTGCATCTCATTAATAGGCTTTTTTATTTTGACTTGATTAGATTTTGGTTCTTTTGTTTCTCCAAAAAGGGATTCTCTAGTATCTTCTATGCTTTTTTCAAGCCCAGTTAGTATCTTTATAATCGTTATTCTGAACCCTAGTTCTGACATCTTACTTATATCCATACTGCTAAGTCCCTGGCAGTCAGTAATGCCTCTTGTTTTCTTTTTTGAGGTGAGTTTTTCCATCTTGTCATTCTTGCAGAAAGTGGTTGCTTTTCTATTTGTAGAATTGAAGCTATTTTCTTAGATTTCTGTTTGAGTTCACAGGTGTTCAGAATGATTTGATAGCTTCTAGTTGAATTCCTGGGACCAGATAAAACTAAAGTCTCCTACTCCTCCACCATCTTGGACTATTTCTTGGCCCCATTGTTTTTGATGAGAAGTCTGCTGACAGTATTAGTTCTGTCTCTGTGTTGGCATTATCTATGTATTATATATGTTCTTCTCCATCCTTTTTCCAGTTGCTTTCAAATTTTTCTTTTTAATGTTGGTTTTAGCAGGTTTTTTTTTTAAATTACAGTTTTCTGTGTATTTGTCATTCTTGATGTTAGCTGAGCTTCTTGGTTCTGTGGCTTCATGTCTTTAATAACATTTGGAAGATTGCTATCTATAATTTTTCAAATTGGTCTTCTGCCTTAAACTTTCTCTTTCTTCTTGTTTGATCACATGATACTACCCCACAGGTCATTGAGTCTTTAATTTTCTATTCTTATTTTTAAGATATTTATTTCTGATAATTTTTATTAACCTATCTTTAAGTCCATTTATTTCTTCTTATTCATTTCTCATTCTGTTATTATTTTTCTCCAGTTTTCATGAATATTATAATTTTAATTCTTGGATTCACATTTGGTACTTTCTTAGAAACTTAGAAATACCTCTATTCTGAAACTTGACAACTCTTAAGCAATTATATATATATAACTTTTCTTTAGATTCTTTAACTTGTATTTCATAATCATTGAAAAGTTATGTTTATCTTATTTATTTTAGCGTACTATTTGTCTTTAGGTCTGTTTCTTTTGATAGCTCTTTTCCTCTGACTGTGGCTCATATTTTCTTCTTCTTTGCATGTCCAGTAAGTTTTATTCTACACTAAACATCACCAACAGCACATTGTAGAGATTTATAGATTCTGGCATTTGCCTCTGAATAATATAGATTCTTCTTCTAATAAAAGTTCTGTTGTAAATATTTTTCATTTTCCGTATATTATGATGGTTTGATATCCTACAAAACCTTCTGGCTGAGGAGAGACTACTAAATCTTAGAGATAGCAAAGAGCCCAGCCAGAAGCCTGTCTTTGATATGCAAACTAACCAACCAGAGCCATACCTCTTCTATCTGGCCCCTCAATCTTCCCCTCATTCCTATTTCTGCCTCTGTCTCTAGGACTTGTGAGTATAATAAACTTTGTTTTTTCCTAAACCTATCCTCTGTCTCCTCTTATGGCCATATTTAGCTGACTATCTCATAAAAGAATATAAAACAGAAGTTATGTTCCTGGTGGAATACTATAATTCTGTGAGGTCTTCATTTTAAGTTTTTTTTTTTAAGGTTGGTCTATTTCAGTGTTGCCTCAATACAAGGATATAGCCCTTAGTCAGCTCCTGGGACATAGTATTTACTCCTAAGACATATCTGTCTGGGTGGTAAAATGTGAGGAATTTAATAAACTGTGCTGGTCTTGAACTCCAAACTTGTTTTCTTCCACTCTAGGTACTACTTGAATTTTTCAAAGTTTTCAGCCTTGCAGCAATTTCTCCCCACTGGGCTGCTTTGAGTTTGCAGGCTCATATAGATTAGGAAATAATTTAAGAGGACATATGGAGATTATTGGGGATTTCCCTGATGGGGCTCCATACATTTCTCTTCTCACCTGGCAGAGGTTCTCCCAGCTGCATACTCAGATCTCTAAATCGTCCCACAAGTGAGACTCCTGCTTTCTGCCTGAGCTTATCATCCATGCACCAAATGGATGTGGGTGTGTTCTAAATTCATAAAATGGATAAATATGGACCTCACAGTTTAATTCCATTCTTTCAAAGATTGGACACTATCCATTTTCTGCTTGCATTTACTCACTCAAGCAGTTCATTTTTATAATTTATGTTAAGTTTATATCTGTTACTTTAATACAAGCTCTTTTGGTATTCTGGAAGTATTAATTATTATAGTACTAAATTATTTAATATTTTAGAACTATGTAGTTATAGTAAGGAAATAAATAAATTTAAATGCATTAACTCTATGACATTAGTGACTGATTTATTTTCTCCACCTTTATAATAATATTTTCCATATTCATTATCTGCTTGAAAACAATTCTCTTATATTAAGTAATTGTATTTTAGAAGATGACAAATATAGCTGGCTACATATATGTAAATATACATGTATAGCTAAAAAATAAAGAATAAAATTAATAAATCAGTGAAAGGACAGCTGTGAGGACATTTGAGCTATATTCCTACATGAAAAGGGAAATCATTGCATGCATCTGAATATATTGTACCCTAAAAGAAAAGGTGCCTCAAAGCACATTAGTTGAAAAATATTTCAGTGCAAGAATATGCTGAAGCTCTTGTACTTAGTACTGTAACCTAATGTGAATTTAAAAGTAAAGCAATCGGAGGGGGAGATGAACCATGAAAGACTATGGACTCTGGAAAACAAACTGAGGGTTCTAGAGGGGAGGGGGGTGGGAAGGTGGGTTAGCCTGGTGATGGGTATTAAAGAGGGCACGTTCTGCATGGAGCACTGAGTGTTATATGCAAACAATGAATCATGGAACACTACATCAAAAACTAATGATCTAATGTATGGTGATTAACATAACATAATAATAAAAAAGAGTAAAGCAGTGTTTCCCTAGGCATAAGAAAATACAGATAATGGAATGGGGTCCAAATATACACATTGGTTTTCATAAACCCTTAAGTAATGAAGTAATGAAGGTAAGTAAAGGACAAGAGAAAAATATAATGACAGGGATTCAGTTATTTGCATATGATTCACCTGGTTGAGGAAGAGCTGTATTGATTTTCAATGGGTGTTTAACTTAGTGTTTTACATCATTTTTGGAGCCAGCCTGTTATTGTCCATAAAGAAAGCTGTACAGTACGTATCAGGGAATGAATTCAAGAAATCATTGTGAAACAATTAACCAATAGGAATTGAGGGATTTTGCAAAGTTCTTTGAACTTTGATATTTACTGAGCAACCACAATTAACGAGCTTCATGGTAGTGCACTTAAATTCAGGGTCACACTTGATAACTGCTAATTAACCAGATTTACAACCCCAAACAACACAACTGGAATATTTGTATTAATATAGCATTGGAATAACTAACATGCTGTTACTAATCAGTATTATTTTCATCTTGTGGGTTTCCTGTGCTCATGGACAAGGTAAGTTGAAACAGATCTGAACACTTACCTTCTCTCTTAAATGTAACTTCATATCATATCTACTTTCATGTATCTATATTTTTTAATGAATTTACTAGTAAAAATCGTCTGTATTGTGATACCATAATGGAGCATAACTTTATAAAGGAAAATTATCTTGTGTTTATCTAACGGGAAAATAAAATAAATTCTGTTTTCTATTTCCTAAATTTGACAGGACACACAATGCTGATTATGGAGATGTGTGAGTATGCTCACACAACTTTAGGAAATACGTCACAAGAAAAGTGAGATTCTGACCTCAAAATATATGGAGGTTTCTTATTTTTAATGCAAGAAATGGATAGCTACATAATCTTGTATATGGTGATGGTTTTATGACTTTGTATGTCAAAACTTCTTAAGTTTAGCAGAAGTAGAATATTTGTCATATTTTTTAATTATTGAGAGTCCCTTAAAAATCTGAATTAATCAGTAATGATCAACACTTAATAGTAATTTCTATTAATGCAAGAGGATGCTTTTTGGTTGAGATAAAGTCATTCTAAAATATTTTGGATTTGTAGGGGCACCTAGGAGGCTCAGTTGGTTAAGCGACTGCCTTCGGCTCTGGCCATGATCCCAAGGTCCTGAGATCAAGCCCCTCATTGGGCTCCCTGCTCAGCAGGGGAGTCTGCTTCTCCCCCTTCCTCTGCTCATCCTCTCTCTCTCACTCTCTCTCTTTCAAATAAATAAATAAAATCTTTAAAAAATGTTTTGGATTTGAAATAGTGTAAAGTCTGTGTTGTTATTTATAATATGTGGGTATATAATTTTTTAAGTATACATTTATATACATATCACTTAACTAAAACTACTTAAAACATAAAAATATCTATCTTTATAGTACATAATATGTATTTGTCCTAAGCTAGTAGTTTATTATTTATTTTTTATTTTTTATTTTTTTAAAGATTTTATTTATTTACTTGACAGAGAGACAGCAAGAGAGGGAACACAAGCAGGGAGAATGGGAGAGGGAGAAGCAGGCCTCCCTGTGAGCAGGGAGCCCAACGCGGGGCTCGATCCCAGCACCGGGGGATCATGACCTAAGCCGAAGGCAGACACTTAATGACTGAGCCACTCAGGCGCCCCGCTAAGCTAGTAGTTTAGTTAAATAAAGTAATTGATGTTTTATTTGGTGAAAACTGCTTTCCCAATTCACTCACACAAAGAAACTTATTAAATCAGACATTTCAAATATATGCAGTTTACCGTATTTCAATTATACCTTAATAAAGCTGTTACGAGGGGCACCTGGGTGGCTTAGTTGGTTGAGCCTCCAACTCTTTGTTTCAGCTGAGGTCATGATCTCAGGGTCCTGGGATCAAGCCCCATGTTTGGCTCTGGGCTCAACAAGGAGTCTGCTTCTCTTCCTCTCCCCCGCCCCCTCCCTCTGCTTTCACTCTCGCTCTTAAATAAATAATAACTAACTAACTAACTAACTAAATAAATAAATCTTTAACAAAGCTAAAGCTGTTACAAGCAATTATGATCAATTTAATATTTCAACAAAATTCGCATCAAAACAATAAATTTTAATTTACATTTCTGAGTCCACTGGTAAATATTGAGTAAATAAATAATTTTCAGAGCATTAGCACATTGCTCACTGATTTGTTTTCACCTTTCGAGTAATATATTTTTTAGATTATGTCTCTGAATTCAGTCCTTGTATATTAAAAATTATATCTCATGACATAAATATAATTGGTAGATTTTTAAACTTTAGAGAGCAGTTTATTTTTGTGTACTAGTTCTAATAGCTTTTTGCTGCATGTGTAAAATCTTTAAGATTTTTATTTATACAATTACATTTTTCTCCTTTCTTAAAGTCTTTATAAATTCTTCATTATGATATCTTTTTAAAGGCTCTTTCTTTTAAAATCAAAAACTCTCATTTCCAAATTATTATAAATGAAATCTCTAAAGTGCTTTAAGATACTTCATTGCACCATTTTTGAAGAGAATATAAATCACAGTGCTTTACTCCTGAATTTACTAAAATTCATTTTGGTAATTTGCTGTACACAGAGTTTTATATGCTCTTTAAGACTATATCCAGGTAATTCCCTTTACTAGCAACAATAATAACAAGACAACAAAACATCCCATCTAGTTTGAAACTATCCTTCCTCAGTGAATTCTTTCTGAAAGCAGCCTTTGAGATGAATGCCCTGTAAGTTTGGGTTGCACCAATGTTTCTCAAAGGAGAAATGAACTCACTTGGTGGAAGCACACTGTTTTGTATACAGAAGACGTCTTTGTGTGTTTATTGGCATGGGTTGAATTGCGTTCCTGCAAAATTCAAATGCTGAAATCCTGACTCCCAGGACCAAAGAGTGTGACTGTATACAGAAATAGGGTCTTTAGAAAGGAAATTAAGTTAAAACAAGGTCATTAGGGTGGATCCTAACCCAATAAACCTGGTGTCCCTGTATGAGGAAGAAATTAGGACAGAGACACATAAAGGGAAGACTCAGGGAGAAGAGGCCATCTACAAGCCAAGGACAGATGCCACAGAAGAAACCATTCCTGCTGACACCTGATCTCTGACTTCTACCTTCTAGAATTACAAGAAAATAAATTTCAGATATTTAAGCCACCCATTCTACAATTATAGTTTCATATGTGTATATGTTCATATATCCTATGTAATGTGTTGTCTAGAGTAGGAGAAGAGGGATGGAAAGGGCCAAGATTTCTGAGGGGAGATCTGTAGAAGACACAGAAAGAAGAGACACAGAAAGTGAATAGAGAACTATAAATAATCTGACCATCCCAAGTGAATTTCTTAGATCTGAGAAGCCTACTGGATAGAACCACTTTTATTCTTTCCTCAGTGTTTACATTTTAATCTTGGAAATACTTCTGAAGAACTTAAACATCACAAATGTCTCAAATACCTTTATACTCTTAGTTATAGATTGTCCCAGTTCTTGAATCACAAACCTAAGTGGAACAATTAAATAGAATAATAAATTCATCAATATGATTATTAAAATAAAATATAATTATTCATGTATGATACTGTTTTTTTCTTAAGGAGGAACTTGTGATTTTCCAGAAATAAGACATGGAAACATATATGATGAAGACAGATATAAACAAAGCTTCCCTGTTGCTATAGGAAAATATTTCTACTATTCCTGTGATCACAGCTTTGTGTCTCCTTCACAATCACTCTGGACTCAAATAATCTGCACAGAGGAAGGATGGTCACCAACACCAAAGTGTATCAGTGAGTAAATACCTGGTCATTATCTGGATGAATTATTCAGTGCATTCAGTGGGGCAGATGGGGATGAGGGGGATGTCAGGGGGGCTCACAGAGTTTAGACAATCACAGAGTTGGGGACTGGAGGATCCAGCAAAGGCAAGATAGTCATTCCTCTTTTGTAAGAAGCTGTTTGTGGAAACAAATCAGAAAAAAAAACCAAGTACAAACTTTTGTGGAATATCTAGATCTTTTCATTTTAAATATTAATGGTCAATACTGTTAACTGCTACTATTTAATTCAAACACACTCATTTGGTAATTGTATGAATGTAGATTGTCTCAAGAAAGTTTATTTGTGGGGCGTCTGGGTGGCTCAGTTGGTTAAGCAACTGCCTTCAGCTCAAGTCATGATCCCAGGGTCCTGGGATCAAGTCCTGCATTGGGCTCCCTGCTCAGCAGGGAGCCTGCTTCTCCCTCTCCCTCTGCCTGCCGCTCCCCCTGCTTGTGCTCTCTTGCTCTCTGTCAAATATATAAATAAAATCTTTAAAAAAAATAAAATGAAAAATCTTAAAAAAGAGTTTATCTGTATGTGTAATATCTGATTCAAAATGTGCTGTTCCTTCAAATATTCAAGAAGCATTTTTAAGTTATTTTCCTTAATTTTGTGTTTTTTACTGATTATATCTTTGTTTTTTAAAATTATATTTGTCTTACCCTCTCAATGAGTACAGAGAAAAAGCAGAGAAGTAAAGAAAACAGTGTCATGAAATAGAAAAGTAACAAAGGCAAAGGAAAGAAAAGTCATCTCTTCCTTCAAAAATCAATTTAGACAATCAAATGAGAAATAAAAACTAATTTTTCTGATATCTAGAGGAATTTTACAAATGTAAAAAGTTTTATATATGCATGCGGTGATTGATGACATTACATATTTTTTCTTTTTAACTTGCATGAACTAATTTTTAAGAATCGAATTTTTTGCGCTTGATTTCTCTTTTGAAGTTTGCAAAATGTACTACTCTTTCCTTGCAAGATTTGTATTTGTCATCTTTTCGGTTTTTAGGGCAGTGCTTTTTCCCTTGGGTGGAAAATGGTCATTCAGCATCTTCAGGACAGACACACCAGGAAGGTGACACCGTACAAATTGTCTGTGATACGGGCTACAGCGTTCTATACAATCAGAGCAGCATCCAATGCACAGAAAGTGGTTGGTCCACTCCTCCTAAATGCAGTCAGCGAGGTAAGTAAAATACTGTCCTTTGAGGTCCTGTATTCTTTTCTATTTTATAAAGACTTAGCAGCAGGAAAGATATGCAGCATTGCTGTTGTTGTGATTGTCCCCCTTTTAGGTTTAGGGTTCCAATTGTGTCTAAGTAGATATGAAAGTCTCTGGATAATCACTAGAAAATCATTTTGTCCCCTTACATGAGTTAAATGTAGGCAATATTAGAAAACACTAGTCAAGAACACAATGAAAATCTTTGAAAGATCCTTGCATGTTTTAGTAACACAAATTTAATGTTTGTAATGAAATTAGACAAAATCAGTTGACACAGCATGAGGATAAATTAAATTTTACATAGTGTAATTGTTAAAATACTGCATGTGCAAGATCTTATTGCTAGGAAACAGCTACTTGGCACTTATCTTTTTTGCCAAGTGCTAAATTGATCTCATTTAAAGACTAGCACAAATGTATTGATAATTTCCACATTGTTAGAACTTTGTATTTCTGAAATTCAGATTTCTAGGGTATAATTTAGAACATGGAAAACTCCTTCATAAAAAAACCACATCAAAAACAGGAATATATTGGAACTGAAGTTGAGTTGGAGTTTCTCATACTTTTAATGGAAACAAAGCAGTTGCTGGATGTGAATAAGGGTCTAGGGAATAATAAGATTCCTAAAGCATAGTCAAAGCCTCTAAGGGAACAGTGTCTATTCTAGCCCTCCATATTTTCCCACTCATTATTAATTCATCTAATCAATATTGTGAACTTGTGTATGCCAAGCAGTACCACAACTGTTAGAGATTAGTGCTCTACAGAGTCAGTGTATCTTTATTCATAGACTATAATGTCAAGTAGAAAACTGACAGTAAAAATAATAATTTTACAAAGAAGAAAATAGAAAATTAAAGATGATGAATCATGCACATTATAAAAGATAATAATAATAAAGTGACTGGAAGGAGTTCATATTTCACATGAGATAGTTTTTGAATCTTCTCCAACCTTAAGGATGGCACCTGGAGAAGAGTTAGATCAATCATCTGAAGGCATCAAAAGGGCTTGGACTCAATGAAAGAAAACAAGGAGGCCAGTGTGGCTGGCTCATGATGAGGCAGAGCGTTGAATTAATTTAGAAGTTATAAACCATAGGACATATTTTGGACCTTAGTCTATGTGCAATTAGAAACCTCTGGGAGATTTTCAGCAGGCAAATGACACAAAATGAATTTAAAACAAGATCATTATGAATGCTATTTTGAAAATGAATCTGAAATGACCAAGAAGAGAAGAAGGGAGGAGTGCCAGTAAAAACATTACCATCATCTAGATGTGGCATGTTCTGGGGTACAATAAAATGGAGAAAAGAAGCATTTTTCTGGAGTTGCAGTTTATGTTATTTGCAATGTAGAAAAGGAGAGAATTGAACTGTCTGATACAGGCTGAATATTACAGTATGCCAAGCATACTTTTAAATAAACGGAAAACAAAAAAAATCAAGAAGAATCTTAATGCCTTAAAGTTATGTAATGTTATTTGTCAATTACATCTCAATAAAGCTGGGGGAAAAAGAAGCAAGTCTCTTGTAGACAGCATATACATCATTCCAAACATTTTTAGACCTCTTTCTCCAAAACTTTTGCTTTTTAATTGGAGAGTTTAATTCATTTAAAGTAATTACTGATAACAAAGTTCTTACCACTGCCATTTTAATTTATTTTCTGTATGTCTCATATCTTTTTGTCCTCAGTTTTCCATTAATGCCTTTTTTTAATGTTTAATGGATTTTTTTTTTAATTTTTTTATTGTTATGTTAATCCCCATACATTACATCATTAGTTTTAGATATAGTGTTCCATGATTCATTGTTTGTGCATAACACCCAGTGCTCCATGCAGAACGTGCCCTCCTCAATACCCATCACCAGGCTAACCCATCCTCCCAACCCCCTCCCCTCTAGAACCCTCAGTTTGTTTTTCAGAGTCCATCGTCTCTCATGGTTCTTCTCCCCCTCCGATTTCCCCCCCTTCATTCTTCCCCTCCTGCTACATTCTTCTTCTTCTTTTTTTCTTTCTTAACATATATTGCATTATTTGTTTCAGAGGTACAGATCTGAGATTCAACAGTCTTGCACAATTCACAGCGCTTACCAGAACACATACCCTCCCCAGTGTCCATCACCCAGTCACCCCATCCCTCCCACCCCACCCCCCACTCCAGCAACCCTCAGTTTGTTTCCTGAGATTAAGAATTCCTCATATCAGTGAGGTCATATGATACATGTCTTTCTCTGTTTGACTTATTTCGCTCAGCATAATACCCTCCAGTTCCATCCACGTTGTTGCAAAGGGCAAGATCTCATTCCTTTTGATGGCTGCATAATATTCCATTGTGTATATATACCACATCTTCTTTATCCATTCATTAATGGATTTTTTTGTAGTGAACCAATCTGATTCCCTTCTCATTTGCTTTTCTTTCTATTCTTTAGTGATTTATTTTAGTGGTTTCTCCAGGGATTACAAATCACATCTTAAATTTACGATTACCTAGTTTGAATTAGTACCAGCCAAGCTGAAGTAGCATCTAAAAATCTGCTCCTATACATCTTCATTCCTTCCCCTTTATATGTTATTGTCACAAAGTATATCTTTGTCATTGTGTTCCCATTAATATAGATTTATAATTATTGTTTCATGCATTTGTCTTTTAAATCATATAAGAAAAATAATTTAAAAACATAAACACAATAATAATGGCTTTTATATTTCCCTTTATTACCTATAGTTACCTAATGGTACCTATAGTGACCTTTACCATTGTCCTCTATGTCTTCATTTAGCTTCAAGTTACTGTCTGATGTCCTTATACTTCAGCCTTCAGCATTTCTTATAGGTCATGTCTACTTATAACAAATTCCCTCACTTTTTGTTTATTGGAGGATGTCTTCATTTCTCCTTCAATTTTGAAGGATATTATGGCCCAATATAAAATTGTTGCTTGATAGTTTTTTTTCCCTTTTAAATATTTCTTATCACTGCCTCCTGGCCTCCATGGTTTCTAAGGAGAAATTGACTCTTGATGTTAATTAGGACTTCTTATATGCAATGCGTGGCTTCTTCTTTGCTACTTTCAAGATTATCTCTTTATCTTTGGATTTGATACTTTGATTCTAATGTATCTCAGTATAGACCTCTGCATCTGAGTTTTTTTCTCCTTGGAGTTTGTTGAGATTCTTGGATATGAAGATAATACCTTTTATCAAATTTAGGAAGGTTTCACCAATTAATTTGAATAGTGGTTCATTTTTCTTCATTTCATTCTGCTCATTTTTCTTCATTCTTTTTTCTTACTGCTTCTCTTTTGACCTACCTTCAAGTCCATTGATTCTCTTTTTTGTTATATTTTCTTTTCTTCTTAGAGACTTCACCTTCAGTCATACTTTAAGGGTAATTCTGCTGGCAACAAATTCAGTTTTCCTTTGTCTGAGACTATCTTATTTTCCTATATTCCTAAAGGATATAGAATTTGAGGTTGATAATTCTTTTGTTCCACCACTTTTAAAATATTGGGCCACTTGTCCCGGCTTCCTTAGTTTTGGATGAGTAGTTCACTCTCATTTGAATCATTGTTTGCCTATTGGTTCTGCATTATTTTTCTCTAGCTACATTTAGGATTTTTTTTTCTTTTCCTTTAATTTTCAGCAATTTGATAATGATGTGTCTTGACATGGAGTAGAGCTTACAGTTTCCTGAAGAGGTATATTTATATGTTACATGCATTTGGAGAAATTCTTGACCACAATTCTTTAAATATTTTTTTTAGCTCTATACCCTTTCCCCTTTATGGAATGCCAGTCTTATTTATTTTCCCACAAGTCTCTGCAGTCTGTTAATTTTGTACGTTTACATTTTACTTTTAGATTAGATCATTTCTATTCATCTATCTTCAACATCAATGATTCATTCTTCCATCATCTCTAATTTATTACTGAGCTCCTTCCAATGAGGGTTTTTTAAATGTTATCTTATTGTATTTTTCAATGTATAATTCTTATTTGGTTCTTTAAATTAGGTATCAAAGAGTTCCACAATCTGAGTGATCTCAAAGTTAGCATCTGTTCATTTTCTTTTCTCTTTTGAGATTTTCCTGAATCTTGGTGTGATGAGTAATTTCCAATTGTATCCTGGACCATTGGGGTATAATGTAGTAAGAATTGGGATTTTATTTAAACCTTCTATTTGATCAGGCCTCCACTGATACAACTCTTGCAGGTAAAGGAAGCAATGCCTTATTAGTGCTGGATGGTAAAGGCCTATCACTTGTCTTCGCTGACATCTTCCTGGACTGGGGTTGGGGCGCCACCTTATTACCAAGCAAGGTGCATTTCCAACTATGCACTTGCCTTCCACTGATACCATGGGAGAGAAGAGGTAATTTATTGCTGCAACTGTGGACATAAGTATAGCATAAGCAGTGAGCCTCTGCTCACATCATGGGAAGAGCAAGGAGCACCTTGTTTGGTAGGGCAGGTTGAAAATCTAATCTACCCACTTAACCTTTCCTGATAGGCAGACTGCAGTGTCTCTATGGTGTTTTTCTAGGATAAGTTAGGTATTATTTGAAAAAAAAAAAAAAGCATCTGTCTTTGTAGGCTGTTTTTCTTGGCCTTTGCCTAGAAAGAGACCGTTCTCTTTCTCTATTCTTTTGGGGGCTTTTTTTTTGGTGTAAATTTCATGGCTCTAGGTTGAAAGTTTCTCTCATCGCATGTCTGGGATATGCAAGAAGTAAAAAGAAACCCAAGCAATTCACAGCTGTGTTGCTCCTTTTGTTTCTATATCATTAGCAAATCTGACTTCTCTACATTGTTCAGAGTTTCCTTATGTTTGTTTTATATAATATGTCAGACTTTTGTGTTATACTTAGCAGAGGGAGTTAGAAATGCTTCTAGATTCCATCTTTCTGAAACAGGAAGTTAGTATACCCTTTTTACCTTCTATAAATTTGTTTCTTTAATTTTTGCAAGGAGTTGATTTTTAAAAACAAAAAAAATTAAATGACTAGTGTCCCAAGAGACATTGTAGTAGGTTGTATAAGAGTACAGGAACTTTAGGGGTGCCTGGGTGGCTCAGTTGGTTAAGTGGCTGCCTTTGGCTCAGGTCATGATCTCCAGGTCCTGGGATTGAGCCCCAAGTTGGGCTCCCAGCTCAGCATGGAGTCTGCTTCTCCCTCTGCCTCTGCCACTCCCCCTGCTTGTGCTCTCTGTCAAATAAATAAATAAAATATTTTTAAAAAAGAAAAGGTATGGGAACTTTATATGATGGCTAACTATGCAACTGCCCATCATTAGTCATTGCAAACATCATTTTTATACCGGAATATGGCAAAGCAGAAATATTTATTTCTAGTGTATGTGTGATTTAATGTGGCATGAATGGAAGGGCTACAAGATATTGCAATCCTCACTTTATATGATTAGAACTTCACCAATAAATTATTTCTTTCCTCAGAATCACACAAGTCCTGAAATTACATATTGTGCTGCTTCTCAGATATACAGGATATTTTGTATATAATTCCTAATAATTTCACATAACATAACAATACATTAAAAGAAGCAAGTCAAAGTAGGGTTCTATCATAATACTTTTAAAAGGTGGCACAGTTTGATTACTCTGACAAGATCAGTTGTCAGGAGTGGATGGTGTATAGAAAGGAAACTGTTACTTGCGTCCATGTTTACCAGATTCTCATTGGAGAGAGCTCGCCTGAAGCATGAGACTCACAGACAAGGCAACTAACTAGAGGGCGAGAAGCAAGAGCTTTAGTGGGCAGAAAGAAAGACTCTGGCACGGGAGGGGTTTAGCGAGTTAAGCCGGGGCAGTGATGTTGTCTAGGGGTCTTTACGGGTTTTACCTGGGCAAGGGGCAGAGTTTGTGGCCCCCTCCTCCAACAGTTTTCCCATTGGTCAGTTTAAGACCTTTTCTATATAAGACTATGGCGCTATGGACTTGGTGGGCATAGTGCTATGTCCTAGCTTCCTGTTATCTGGGGCCATTGTTTAGCCTTACACGGTCTATTGTCAACTTTTTTTTATCTTCTTTAGGTCCCTTGGTGGATTCTTTGTTCAGTGGCTGTGTGTCCAGTTTTAGGCATGGAAAGCTTGACCCACAGATGTTTGTGCAAACTTGCTTCAGCCCAGGTCCCTGACTACCAACAATTCCTCAAGGCCTATCAAAATAAAGGGAGGGGAGAAAACTAGCTTTATTTTAATTGTGCAAAACCAAGTTGTAAAACTGAAAAATTTCAGTTAACATATATGACTTTTATTTTAGGCCCACTGAAGATGTCTATTTGTAATCCTGACTGAAATTTGCTATTCAACTGGTATGATGATCTTTCCTATTATGATGTGTGTTTTTTCCACACCACCAAACAATTATCTGACACCAGGAGGGTGTCCTACAATTCAACTCAATTCTGACACTATTTACCTGGAGATTGCATAATCCCACAGATTAAGGGCTCAGTCCTACTAGACTGCTTCTATCCCCTTCACAAGACAATTGCAAAAATTCAGTGTGTCATCTAACCAAATAGCTATAGATCAGAGGTTCCTAGGACCTTCTCCTCAGGTTCAATTAATTTAGTAGAGCAGCTCACAGAACTAAAAAAACAAAACAAAACAAACAAAAACATTTTATTTACTAGATTACTAGTTTATTATAAAGGATATTACTCAGGAATAGCCAGATGAAAGAGATGCGCAGGGCAAGATATATGGTAAGGGGCATGGAGCTTCCTTTGCCTTCTCTGAGTTCACTACCCTCCCAGCAGCTCCATGTGCTTACCTCCCAGGAAGCTCTCAGAACCCTGTCCTTTTGGGTTATTATGGAGGCTTCATTACATAGGCATGGTTGATTAAATCATTGGGCATCAGCAATTGATTCAACCTCCAGTCCCTCTCCCCTCTCTGGAGGTCATGATGGTGGGACTGCAAGTTCCAACTCTCTAAAGATAGGGCTGGTTCCTCTCTGGCAAGAAGACCCTATCCTTGGAGTTTTCTAGAAGTCACCTCATTAACATAACTAAAGACACCTTTATCACACTCATCACTTAGGAAATTCCAAGCATTTTAGGAGCTCTGTGCTAGATGTGGGGACAAGGACTAAATATATATTTATTATAAATCATAATATCACCACTGTTAACTTTGTTGCAAGTAAATTGGGATTGTAGCATATTGGCAGCATAGTATCTCAACAGCTCTGCTTTGTTTGCTTAAAGAAATTCCCTTCTTTTTGTGTTTGCAAGAATTTTGTTTATTGTATTTTCTTTTTTGACCAAGAATTTATGTTAAAATATATTGGATTATCACTATATCTGCATCTGTTAAGATGTTTAATCACTAATAACATTCTCTCTCCAGGCTTACAAGTTTGTACGCTGCTAGTTTAGAAGGTAGGTCATAAGATACAATGCTTTCACCAGGACCAAATCAATATTTCCCTTTACTGGAAGTTGATGGTAACTCTGTTGTTATCTTGGGCCTCTCATGTCATTGAACTAACAGGCATAGGAGTGGGTTGTGTACACAGGCTGGGATATTGAACTGAATTGCCAAAGGGTTATTGTTTACTACTACCTCATGAGAGCAGGGAAATTATATTTGAATGCAGAAAATTCTCTGAGGCTCCTCCTTTTGCACTTCTCTGTGTATCAATAAATGTTAATAGAAGACATCAACAAACTACTAAATATAAGGTTGCTGTGGATTCTGACAATTTGGAGAAGTGTGGTTAACCCCATCAGGTAGAGGACCTGGACTAGTTTAGATGCTGGCTGAAGAGGAAGGAAACATATAGTGAATGGGGTGTAGAAAAACATTTATAATATCAACCACAGCCTAATGATCAATAACTTACATGAGGACTATGACAATATACTTCTGTTTTGATTCTTATAGATATATTTGCATATTTTTAGCTGTTTTCTCTTGCTTGACCTTATGCTTTTGTGAAAAGAAATGATTTAGCTTTTAAGATACAGAATACCTCTGTGGGCTTGTGACTAAAATAAGGTAATAACATCACCAAATATCAATAGGATGACTTGGAAGTTCTGACTCCCATTTATAGGAAGAGAACAAAGACATCTTCATTATAGGAAGGCAAATTTGATCTTGCTATGTGGAGCTATCATTACTGTTATTGTGATGGACAGTGGTGGATTACGCTGATTATTTCATTGATGTCATCAAGCACCACATCCAAATTTCTTAAGATTTAAAGCATATAAACTACATTTCCTATTATTCTTTGTTTGTTGGTTTTCATTGAGTTTCACCCATAGAAGGAGTAGTCGGAAATCAGAAACAAGGAAGATCATTTTGGCTTTACCAGTGTGGCAGTTCCCAACAGTAGTTAGAAACAGATGTATTCAAGTGGAGATTGGGTGATCCAGAGGGAATACTACTTTTGGAAGTCCTGCTAGTTTGTTCCTGTTCTTCCCTAGACCCAGAACTAACTGCAAAACTCCTTCCAACAACAGAGCAACATGTGTAAGTTCTAGGTGCCATCTTGAAAGCAATAGAATCTTTTGCTTTTTGATATTATACTTATTGCTCTTTATGTCCTCCAGCTTCTTCATTCTCCCATTTGGTCTGGCAGACCTTTCTATACCTTTGCAACTAATTACTTATATTTAATTTTCACTGGGAGAAATAGCTAGATTGGTTTCTGGCTGAATGTGACTGAATGTGACTAACTCAATAAGTGATAACAGAAAGAACATATTCATTATATGCAAAGTTTAAGATGTGGGGAGAGTAAATGGACCCAAATGGAAGTAAAGTCTCCATATTTTACTTGAAGTGGTAATGTGTGAATACCAGAAAGGAATGCTAAGCTATATATGTACATCTTAATACCTAGAGCTACCACTAATAGACTTATACAAGAAGTATACTCAGCAATATAGATGTATCAAAATAAAATTATTTTAAAATGTTGAAGAGACCTACAGGGAAGGCAAGAAAAGGAAACAGGAATTAAAAACAGAGAACACACACACACGCACACACACGCACACACATACAGCCCCCAAATAATAAAATGACTGACATAGCCTTTAACACAGCAATAATTACTTTAAATGTAAATGGTCTAAATACTTCAGTTAAAAGACTGAGAATGGCAGGGTGAACACAGAAACAAGACTCAACTATGTACTGTCTACAAGAAACTCACTTCTAATATGAAAACATATTTACACTCAAAGTGAAAGATTAGAAAAAAAATCACTTGATCTATTTTGTTGTCAATGCTCTCCATTGCATTTTCAATTTCATCAAGTGCAGAATTTGTCTGGTTCTTTCTTGTGATTTCTATATCTTTGCTAAATTTCTCATTTTGTTTGTGTATTGTTTTCCTGATTTTATTGAATTGTCTTTCCGTGTTTTCTTGTGCCTCACTAAGCATCTTTAAGATAGCTGCTTTGAGTTCTTTATCAGGTAAATTGCAGATCTCCAATCTTTAGGGTTGAAGATTACTGTGTCCCTTTGGTGGTGTCATGTTTCCTTGATTTTTTTATGTTCCTTGAAGTTTTAAGGTGTTGCCTTTACATTTGAAGTAGCATTCACCTTTTGTCACCTTTAGTGATTGATTTCAGCTGAGGAACACCTTCTGTCGGCCATCTTAGGGATTCTGATGATTTCTCAGATCTTTTTGTGGTTGTGCCTACTTCACACTTCTTGCTTCTCCCTGTGACAGAAATATTAAGCTTGTATACCTTCTCAACCCTGCAAAGCCAGGCCAGTTGCTACAGCCTTTATTAAAATAATTTTCTTGTGGTTTATAATTCATTTAAAGTTTATATAATTTATAATATTTATGTTATTAAACCCAAAGGGAAATATCCAGAAAAACTCTCATTTTTAATGGATCTCTGCCAAAAAAAAAAAAAAAAAAAGTCTATCAAACTTCTAGTGAAGGATGGAGAGAAATTTAAGGTATAGAAACTTAAATCTTATAAAAAATATTGTTTTATCTCCTTTTCCTCAATCTTACATGTAAATTTATTAAAATTAGCAGTTTTTTAAAATGACGGCTTAATTATTGATTTTAAATCCTGCTTGAAATAGACTTGGAATCCCATTTGCTGAACGGCTACTCAAATTATCATTACATTGAGTATACATTTATTTTCTAATTGATGTTTCTGGTGTGACTCCACCCATAGTGGAAAATGTTATTCTACCAAATAAGATGCCTGGGTGGTATCCTTCTGGTAAGACAGTACATTATGAACTCATCAAACCTTTAGATTTGTTTGGTGAAGGAGAAGTGATATGATTTTGTTTTTGTTTTGTGAGAGACAGAGCATGAAAGGGGGCAGAAGGAGAGAGCAGACTCCCTGCTGAGCAGGGAGCCCCATGTGGGCCTCAATCTCACAACCCTGAGATCATGACCTGAGCTGAAATCAAGAGTCAAATGTTTACCCAACTGAGCCACTCAGGTGACCCCAAAGTGATATGTTTAAATGGAACTGGACAGAACCACCTCAGTGCGAAGGAAGATTATCTCATTCCCCCCCAAGTTTTATTTATTTTTAAAGATAAAGTATGTTGCTATAAATATGTCATGAAATAGTACTTATGGAATTTTTTTTAAAGGTTTAAAGTTTTATTTCTACAAATCACAACTGATAAACACCAAAGCCTTTACCTGTAGAGACCATGCTCCAACTCAGGCTACGCTCCCAGGAAAGAGGGTGGCGCAAGAGGCAGAACCTGGGAAGTCCCAAGTTCAGGGTCAGGAGGGGTCAGGGCCTGAGGTCCTCAGCCTGAGCAGCCCCAGCTGCTGCAGTGTGTACAGGCGATGATCCGGCCCACTTCCTGCTTGCTTTTGGAGACCCGGAAAATGCAGTTCCTCCCCAAAATTGGTGTCCGTGTCTGAATGCAGCACAGGCAGCATAAATTCTCATACCCCTGCTTTTTCCATTTTGCGATCAGGTTTTTATCTGATTTTATCATAGCCTTCTTTAATACAATATTCATATTGTTCTCTGCTTATGGCTTTCTGCTTCTAAAAGAGGTCAGAAATATAGTGGGTTTTCTGTTGGTGGATCCTGAAGATAGACCACAGAGATTCCACTTTCTTCTTTACCTCATGAGGTTCTGTTTCAGCTTCTCTCATCTTTTGATCTAATTCATCCAGGGTTGGCTCCATCAACTCCCAACCATCTGGGGGAGCTTTCTGGCTTCTTTTGACTTTAGGCATTTTTCCCACAAGATAATTTGCAAAGATCATCTGCTTCCCAAGAGTATAACAGAAAGACCTCTGGTTTCTTCAGTTACAGGCTTGGGTTCTTGTCCAGCTCTACCAATTATTACTCTGTGACTTTGGGGAGGCCATATTCCCTTTCTGGTCCTCAGTCTCATCTGAACCACTGTCACCATCAGCTGCCATTTCTCTTTTATGGAATATTTTTTAAAATACAAATAAAATGATGGTACTTAAAATTCAATTTTTGGGGGGCAGACTGAACTAAGTAATGTAGTGTATTTGTTTCATGAAAGATTTGGCCAGATTAAAAGAACAGTTGGAATCATGGAAAATTCCCTGTCATAAGCATTAGACACTGAGTTATTTCCTGAGGAACAAATGTATTAAAGCTACCACAAATACATTTGACAACCCAAGAAATTCCACTTTGAAACATGGAATAGGCAGCTGGGGTGTGATCATAGAAGGTGATATAAATTTGGGTTTCTTCAGCATGTGGATTATATTTCAAGGTAGCTTACTTACTACCTGAGTTTATCCCAGGGACTAGTGAATACAGGAAAAAAAAAAAAGTCTGAGTATTTGGTCATAGAACTCTCTAGTATTTAGAGTTCAGGAAATAAAGGGAATCAACAAAAGTGTAATTATATTAACCCTTTGTAGTATTTCAAATAAACTTTTGCCTGGCATATATATTTTCCAGTCTTTTACTTTGAACCCACCTATGTTTTCATGTTTGAAGAGAGTTTCTTATAGATGCCATATAGCTGGGTCTTGTTTATGTCATCCTGACATTTTTAGTCTTTTTTTTTTTTTTTTAAAGATTTTATTTATTTATTTGACAGAGAGAGAGAGACAAGCGAGAGAGGGAACACAAGCAGGGGGAGTGGGAGAGGGAGAAGCAGGCTTCCCACCGAGCAGGGAGCCCGACGCGGAGCTCGATCCCAGGACCCTCGGATCACGACCTGAGCTGAAGGCATATGCTTAATCGACTGAGCCACCCAGGTGCCCCATTTTTAGTCTTTTAACTGAAGTATTTAAACCATTTACAATTAAAGTAATTATTGATAGATTAGGGACTGTATCAGCCATTTATTATTTGTTTTATGTGTGTTTCCTCTGTTTCTCTTTCCTGTTTTCTTGCCTTCCCTGTGGATTTTTTGAACATTTAAAAATCATTTTATTTTGATATATCTATATTGTTTTTGAGCATATCTCTTTGTGTAGTTTTATTAGTGTTTCTGTAGGTATGAAAATGCACATATATAGCTTATTACTCCCCCCAGAATTGACATTTTACCACATCAAGTGAAATGTGGGAACCTTACTTCCATTTAGGTCATTTTACTCTCCCCACATTTTTAACATAAAGCTCTTGGGTATTTCCTCCACATACATTAATTAGCATGTGATATAGTTTTGCTCAGACATCAAATCATATCAAATGATTTAATTTTGTACAAACGTCAAACATAATTTAGCCAACTAACTAGGAAAAAGAGAGTCTGTTATATTACCCTATTTTTATTAGTTCCATTTTTTTCTTCGTTCCTGAAGTCTTAATTCTTCTGTTATCTTTTCCTTTCTACTTAGAGAATTCCTTTATAAATTCTTTAAGGACAGGTCTGCTAGAGACAAATTCTGTTTCCTTTGCCTCAGAATGTCTTCCTTTCGCCCTTAAATCCTACAAGATAGTGTCACTGCATATAGAATTTGGGGTTGACAGTTCTTTCTGACCCCATGGTCACAGATGAGCACCCCACTGATATTTGAGTCCTTTCTCCCCCATTGGTTTGCATAATTTCTATCTAGCTTTTGATACTTTTTTCCTTTTCTTAATAGTTTTCAGCAGTTTGATTATGATGTATCTTGGCATGAATTTCTTTGGGTTTAACCTGTTGGGAGATTTCTCAGCTTTTTTAGCATACATATTTATGTCTTATGACCAATTTGGGAAATTTTCAGCCACTTTTTTGAAATATTTTTTCATTTCCAATCCCTTCCTCTTTCTTTTTCCGAGTGTCTACTCTGTTATCTTCCCACAGGTCCCTGAAGCTCTGTCCCTTTTTTTTTTGTTTGCTTGTTTTCAGTCTATTTTCAAAGTGAGTGATTTGTATTGCTCTATATTCAAGTTTACGTATCCTTCTGGCATCTGCAATCTATTATTGAGCCCATCCAGTGAGTTCAAAAGGAAATGGTTACAGTTTTCAGTTCTATACTTCCACTGAATTTTTAAAAGTCACTGTCAAATGTTTCCAATATCTGTGTCATCTCAGTGTGGTCTTCTGTTGATTTTCTTTTCTTTTTTGAGATTTTCCTCATCCCTGCTATGATTTTCAATTATATTCCAGACAGTTTGAGTATTATGTTTTAAAGCTCTGCATTTGGGGCACCTGGGTGGCTCAGTCGTTAAGCGCCTGCCTTTGGTTCAGGTCATGATCCCAGGGTCCTCAGATCGAGCCCTGCGTAAGGCTCCCTGCTTGGCGGGAAGCCTGCTTCTCCCTCTCCCACTTCCCCCGCTTGTGTTCCCTCTCTCACTGTGTCTCTCTCTGTCAAATAAATAAATAAAATCCTAAAATAAATAAACAAAACTCTGCATTTTTTGGAAATGTTTTATTTATTAGGCCATCATTACTACCATGCAAGGTACAAGTCCAGACTTCCCACTTGGCTACCACCAACATCACGGGAAAAGGGAGTGGTGTCTTGTTCTCTAGGAGTGTGGGTAGAAGTCTAGGCTCCTCACCTGGCCTCTGCTGATCAAGGTGGAGAAAGGCGTGGTCTTAGGTTTCTTCTATGGTGTTTCTCTGGAGTAGTTCAGGTGTTGTAAGAAATGCCTCTGTCTTGCTAGGCCTGGACAATCTCTTTTTATGTTGGAAGCAGAAATATTTTGACCAGGTCTTGTCCAGAACAGGAAGCTAGCAGTTGCCTTTCACTTTATACAAACATGTAATTCTTTGAATTTAGGAAAGGGGGGGGATATTTATTTTGTAATAAAAATGAAAATCAATAAAAAATGACTAGAGATCCTACCACTTGCATCGACATGGATGGAACTGGAGGGGATTATGCTAAGTGAAATAAGTCAGTCAGGGAAAGACAGTTATCATATGGTTTCACTCATATGTGGAACATAAGGAATAGCGTGGGGGACCACAGGGGAGGGGAGGGAAAACAGAATGGGGAGAAATCAGAGAGGGAGACAAACCATGAGAGACTCTGGACTCCTGGAACCAAACTGTGGGTCTCAGAAGGGAGGGGGTTGGGGGATTGGGGTAACTGGGGGATGGGTATTAAGGAGGGCATGTGTGGTAATGAGCACCGGGTGTTGTTCACAACTAATGAATCGTTGAACACTACATCAAAAACTGATGATGTGCTCTATGTTGGCTAACTGAACATAATGAAAAAAAAATGACTAGAGATCCAGTAGATACTACAATAAGTTGTATATAAAAACGACATTTCTGTATCTAAGCTATCCATCTGTTCAGCATATATTCTCTAAGCAAAGCATTTTTTAATACTGAAATAATGCAAAGCAGACATATTTGTTAATGCCTTATGTGTGCTTTCATGTGGGGTGAAAGGAAAGGCTCAAAAATGTAACTCTCATTTTATGTGATTGAAATTTCTTCAATGAATCATTTATGTTAGCAGAAATCACATGTCTTAATATGAAGGACTGTGCTATATCTTTATTGCTTGCCTGTGTTTTCCTTTGGTCTTTCAATAAATCAAGTAATGTTTTTTTAGACCCTAAAGGAAAATGTGGTCCCCCTCCACCTATTGACAACGGAGACATTACCTCATTCCCATTACCAGCTTATGCTCCAGGATCATCAGTTGAGTACCGATGCCAGCACTTCTATGCACTTCGGGGAAACAGGACTATAATATGTAGGAATGGACAGTGGTCGAAACCACCAAAATGCTTGGGTAAATATTTTCATATTCTCATAGGTCCTGGGAAAATTTGTGTACTGAATATGATGTTTTCCTATTTATAGAATTTTCATGGATTAACAAACAACAATTCTGTTGAATTCTTGACTACCAAATATTAATATATGAGGAAATCAAGTTGGAAAAATTCTTGTTCAAGCAATAACAGCAACAAAAGATTCTTTAATAAAAGTTCTTCATGTGATAGCTGACATTTTGCATTTTGATTATAATATCTAATTATTATACATTAAACCCAGTACCTCATTTTTACATCCTTTGTTTAAAATGATTTAAATCTACATGATGGATTTTCAGTGAGTTGGTTTGGAACAAGGTTTGAGAATGAAGTGCTAGGCCAATGTAGAATAATCTACTTGAAAGTCTGAAATTCTGTGGCAAATATTTGTATGCTACTTAATGTTTTATGTTCATTTTTGTACTTTCAGATGCATGTGTGGTATCAGAAGAAATCATGGAAAAGCATAACATACAATTACGATGGATACATGTGAAAAAATTTTATTCTAAAACAGGGGATAATATTGAATTTATATGTAAAGCTGGATATCATAGAAAGTCACCAGGTCATGCATTTCGAGTAACCTGTTGGGAAGGGAAACTGATGTATCCCACTTGTGTATAAAGCAATGGTTAAGATGCAGTCCTAAAATTAAAATATGTACATTTATCCCAAGTTTTCATTATGAATCCAATTCTTCTCAGTTATTTTTTCAACTATTATTTAACTCATTTTTATTCATAAATCAGAATTTGTGTTAAATAGAATGTGGATGATATAACCTGAGAGACAAATGAATCACTTCTTAAAAAGCACCATATTAAAACTTGGTGAACCAAAATGCTATGTGTCCTATTCATAAAATATCTGTGTCAAGAAATTAGTTGCGATCACTTCCATGCCTGCTTCTTTCCATCCTCCTAACTTTCTCAAAGGTTTCTTCATAACTCCTGAGGCTTCCTGAGGCCCTCCATTTCAGAGGAAATGTGGGAAAAAAAATGCTTGCATCCATCTTCAAAATCATATCACTTCACAAACACATAGAAACCTAATTGTGTCATACCTGTGTTATTAATAAGATATATGAAATTGTCATTTACTTTTATTTATCTCTCAATAGATATATATGCCAAAAAATGATGAAATGCATGATCTCCTATAAGATGTCTATCTAGCAAACATAATAATTCAAACAAATCATAAAGAGGAATTCAAATCTAATTAGGTGCATAACTATTATTACATTAAAAGTGATTTCAAAAGTCCAATATCAAGTATAGACACATACACACACACACACACACACACACACACACACACACACACACACTATGCTTTGAACACTGAATAAATGTTTATAGAATAAAAGCTGGCAGAAAGCACAAAAATTTATAATAACTATAATTGAATTTAGAGATAATAGAGGGAAGAGTGGCTGTTTAGCTCCTTTATACTTACCTGTATTCTCCAATTTTTCTATCTTTAATATATATCGCCTTTGAACCATAGGATACGTTATTTTAAAATAAAGATATGTAAAAAGTAAGACAATACATATCAAGAACTATAAAGACCTCTGGTGATTATCTCCAGATCTAAAAACATTTTCATGATTTTGCTGGTATGGAGGGCTTTGGAAACATTCAATGACAAGAGTCTGAAATATGATTTTTACGTTCATACATTTCAAACAGCATAATTAAAATCAGTTGACTATAAACATTTTAAATTTCTACAAAAACACAACTTTAAGATGAAAATCAAGATATACATAATTAAGATAAAAATATTTTAAGGTGATATCTTGTAACTTTGCATTGCATCAAATCAAGTGGCATTCTTGCTTAGAATGAGAAACCTGGCTGTCACCAATGGAGTCAATTTATCTAAATGTGAATCATTGGTGACAGCCAGTTTTCTCACATATAAAGGAACACTGTTAGAATTGGCAAGTTATCTTTGCTGTTAATGTTAATGCTTGTGTATATACTATTCTCCAAAACCTTTCACCTAATGTTTGTGGAATGTATTTATGATACTTGTATATAATCAGTTATTTCAAAATAGTGATTTTTAAGATCAATCGTATCGTTTTTTTGCACTTATTGTCATTCTTGTGTAAGGATGAGTGTTAATTTATCAACTCTGTTTAAACCTTCACCTAAAAAGATTTGATAAATCTTTATTTTTGCCCTTTATTTCCAATTTTTGGAGTAAGGACTTGATGTATCAGTGACCTTCTGCGATCGCTTTAAAGACTTTTAAAACATGGTATCAGCCTGGATTCATGAATTTTTATTTATTCAGTTTGTCACAATCAATTATAATCATTATTCTTTGAAGCACAAATGATCCCACATTTGGCTAGTGAGTGCCTTGCAACTGGCTCTTGATTGCTTTGTTATATCCCCATTAGTCTTTGAGTATTTCTCTTCTTTTTAGCACAACATGACATTCCAGGCTCACTGTCTATTTCCACTGTGCAACACCCATAATCACATATCTTTCCAAAAAGTTCTGATTCTTTTTATTGGAGAACAGTGCTTAGAATCCAAGTTGTACTATTCATGGTAGTTGGGAGTGTTCAATACTGTTGAAGTGTCTTTATTTCCAGGGTCTTTCAGTTGTCAGAAATTTGAAATAGAAATGAAATTTCAAATTCATTAGTTCCTATTGGATTTTCCAATAGGATTTTCCAATTCAAGTTTAATAATATAGGGTTAAAAAAAACCTTTTTAACACATTTTCCCCTTTTCTCTTTACTTATATATTCTTATATTTCAATATCCATGAAAACAATATCAAAAGTGTCATGCAAACATTACTATCACCAGTTAAACTATCAAATGAAGGTTAAAATGTCTTGTGTTTATTTTGTCCCAGGATGC
Organism: Halichoerus grypus; assembly: GCF_964656455.1. NCBI lineage: Eukaryota > Metazoa > Chordata > Mammalia > Carnivora > Phocidae > Halichoerus > Halichoerus grypus. Next base: position 109,034,058 of record NC_135718.1, read on the forward strand.
TTGACTCTACGTACTTTCTTAAAAAGCAACTTGAAATGATTCTTATCTCTGATTGGCTCTCTTACCAAATTAAGAGTTTTACAATTATTTGCATTAGTTTTTTTTTTCAATTTTTTTAATTTTAGATTTTGCTCCTTCTTACTTTTCTAATCTAACTTTATTTTTTTAAAGATTTTATTTATTTATTTGACAGAGAGAGACACAGCGAGAGAGGGAACATGAGCAGGGGGAGTGGGAGAGGGAGAAGCAGGCTTCCTGCTGAGCAGGGAGCCCGATGCGGGGCTGGATTCCAGGACCCTGGGATCATGACCTGAGCCGAAGGCAGACACTTAACGACTGAGCCACCCAGGTGCCTCTCTAATCTAACTTTAAACAATGGAAAACATCTACGTGTTTTATAAGGCAGAGTGATATGAGAAGGGTCTTTATGCAGAGTAGTCTTCCTTCTCTCATATCTGTTCCCTCATTGAATAAGGTTATAATTTTATTAGTTTCTGACATCCTACCCAGTGTCAGAAAAGAAAGACTAATCTTTCTTTTCTTTTCTTTTTCTTTCCTTTCTTTTTCTTTCTTCTTTCTTTCTTCTTTTTCTCTTTCTTTCTTTCTTTCTCTTTCTTCCTTTCTTCCTTTCTTTCTTCCTTCCTTCCTTCCTTCCTTTCTTTCTTTCTTTCTTTCTTTCTTTCTTTCTTTCTTTCTTTCTTCCTTCCTTCCTTCCTTCCTTCCTTCCTTCCTTTCTTCTTTCTTTCTTTCTTTCTTTCTTTCTTTCTTTCTTTCTTTCTTTCTTTCTTCCTTTCTTCCTTCCTTCCTTCCTTCCTTCCTTCCTTCCTTCCTTCCTTCCTTCCTTTCTTCCTTTCTTCTTTCTTTGTTCTTTGGAGAAGGAGAGAGAGCACACAAATAGATGTCAAGGGGCAGAGAGAGAGAGAGAGAGAAAATCTTAAGCAGGCTCCATGCTCAGCGTGGGGCCCAACATGGGGCTCCATCTCACAACATTTAGATCATGACCTGAGCTGAACTCAAGAATCGGTCACTTAACTGACTAAGCCACCCAGGTGCCCTATTAATCTCTTTTTTATAGAGATTATTTTACACATTTATCTGTCCCTTGTTATTTTCATTTTAGAATGTATCTCACTCAGACCATTCTGATATTTTTACTATTACAGATAACAAATAATATGATGAATACACTTTGTGGACATATTGTCAGGATACGCTGCTCAAAGTGCAATTAATGGATCATGAGATAATTTCTTAGGTATTTCATATTATTTTTCACAGGGATGTTGTATGGTATCCTGTAATGTTCTAGAGAGCCTACTTTTTCTTGGCCTTGTCAACTGAGAATATTGTCAACCTTTTGACTATCTTTCCTGTTTAGTAGATTATAAATGGACCTCTGTATAACTTTAATGTGCATTTTATTATTTTGAGTGTGTTTATTTGCATTTAAGATATTTAAGGGACATTTGTTTTGGTTTTTTTTCTCAATTTTCTGATTAAGAGACTAGTCCCTTTTGCTATTATTTTTCCTTTGTTTAGAAATAATGAGATTATCACTTCATTTTACATTTCTGTGATATAAATTAGACATATTTCCAAGTTATTATTAGACATTTGAGTCCACGTTAATTTTTTGAGGCAGAAATTTTTGAATTTTATGCACATATAATTATCAATCATTTTTTATTTATTCAAATTCTGAATCCTTTTAATATTCTATTCTTAGCAAATGCACCCAGGCTTTCAGACATTAGCCATTCTCTGAATGTATAGTGATATTTAGTGTATTTCTCTTTTGAGTTTCACTGATGAATGGTGATAACTGAACACTTTGTGCATAGGTTTGTTAGGTGATTTTTTGCAATTTTTAAGTTGGGTTATTTTTTTCTCTTGGTTTATGAAACTGCTTTATGTGGAATACATATTAGTCTTTTATCTATATGTAGTGCAAATGTCTTCTCTCAATCTATGGCTTGTGTGTGTGTGTGTGTGTGTGTGTGTGTATGTGTGTGTGATGTTTTTTGATGGATTCGAAATTTAAGTTATTACTGAAATATAATTTGAAATCTGTTAAGTAAATATTGGTTTTATCATGAATGACTGAAGGTATAACACTACCTTTTCTCTTAGATGATTTATATTTAGGCCCACAATCCAGTTTCAGTTAATCTACTTGGTATGAGAAAGAGGCTGGGTTTCCATTTTGTTGGTCATACCAAAATCCAATAGTTATTTCACCATATTTAAGAAAAAATTTTCTCTCCTCATTGAATTACATTAGTGCATAAAACAAGTTATCTGGGTGTTGATGTGTATTTCTGGACTCCCTTTCTTCCATTGATCAATTTGTCTACCATTATGATACTACCACATGATAAATAGAGTATCCTTAATATAGATCTAGAAATCTGGTATTACAAATCTTCCAATTTGTTCTTTTTCAGGACAGCCTTGGCCATTTCCAAATGCATTTGAATCATGTTGTCAATTATTTTTGGTCAAAAAAAGAGACTTTTATGTGGGTCATGTTCAAAGAATAAATTAACTCGGGAGAATTGACATCTTACTTGTATTGTCTTCCATCCATGAACATCATAGAGTTCTTCCTTTACATGTCTTTTTAATTTTTTTCTCAGTAATATTTTGCAAATCTTAGTGTAGTGATCTTAAAAATATTTTGTAAGATTTATGCTTCAATATTTTGTTTTTCAATATTAATAAAGGATTTTTTTAATATTTCATTTTCCAGTTTTGTGCTCCTAGTATAAACACATTATTTGCTGTTTTGGTTCTAATATCTCTTTTTTTGTGGCATATGTAAAAATTTTTTAGAATTACATAATTATGTTTTACTCTTTCCTTACAATTTTTTTGCATGTGTTTTTCATTGCCTTACTGAATTTGAAATCACCTGAAACCACATCCATACCTTCAGATGGAGAGAGCCCACCCCTTGCAAATTTTCTGAGACAGCAGCTGCAAAGCTGACAGTGAATCCCCACTTGGACTTGCTGCCTGATGGGTACCCAGGGTTTCTTCCAGAACATTCTCCACTGCAAGGCAGTCCAGTTCCTGCCATCGTCTCCCTGTTCCAGTTCCCTGGTTATCCTGACCTGTGTGGCTCATGCTTGTGCAATTTGCACCCTTCAGTCAGCCAGAGGCATCTGAGGGCCTCCAGGCCTGTGGAACACTGGTCCCCAACCACCCATATTGCCTCCAGTGTGAAGGGAGCCCACCCCAAGCATCTTTCTGAGGTGGCTACTTTATAGTACCAAGAGTCAGTTCAGTCTCCATTTGGACTGGCTGCCTGATAGGGTTGGGGCTTATCAGTGCCCCAGACTCCAGGTGCCTTTTAGTGGAGGATACTCTCACCAATTTGGCCATGGAGTCCAGGTTCTTCAGCTTTGCCTTCAGGGAGAATGTGCATATTTCTCTGAGCTAGGGCTTGGAGTTATACAAATGTCAAAGACCCCCAAGAGCCTGTTGTTGAGACTTGGTGTCTCCTGACACTTAAGTTCCCAGTCCCTGGCTTTCCTGACCTCTGGGGCCCAAGCATGTGTACTATGCATCCTATCAACAAGGCTTGGGCACCTGGGTCTCTCCAGGCCTGTGGAGTTTGCACCATTCCCCAACCACCTGCTCCTGTCCAGGGCAAAGGAAGACCACCCACAAAAGTCTTTGTGAGGTGGCAGCTTTAAACTGATGACAGTCAGTCCCCATTTGGACAGGCTGCCTAATGGGGTCCCAGAATTCTCCAGCAATCAAAGCTCCCAGGTGTCTCTTATTGAAGGCTACCTCGGCCCACCTACCCAGCCTGTCTTGTCAAAGCCGTCCATTATCTACACCTCTGCTTTTAGGAGGAATATATGCATATGTGTAGGTTAGGGGCTTGGGATTAGGCAAATGCCGTGGACCTCCAAGAGCCCACTCTTGAGACACTTGACCAGTTCCAGATCCCTGATCTCTGGAGCCTGCCTATGAATAGTATGCACCCCATCACCAGAACTTTAGGCAGCTGGGTTCCTCCATGCCTGTGGAGCTCCTGATGGTCCCAACTACCCGCAGCACACAGGACAGAAAGATGCAACCGTCCACCCCTGAAGAAACCTGAAATATCCCTTGCAGCCTAAGGCTGGGCACTGGAATGTGACTGCCCATGCCTGGGCTACATAGGTCAGGGTACCCAGGGACCTGGAACAAGGCAATGTTGGGTGAGGCTGGGTCACAGGAGAGGGCTATTAGGGGTAAAAGGAGGTAGCCTATTATGCAAAGCCTGCCCACCCATATGGAATATTCCCTCTGAAGGCAGAGCTGGAGGTTTTTCAACAGCCCTGCCAAGGAAGGGTCCAGCTGTCAGACAGGGTATCCTCCATTTGGAGACAAGTGGGAGTCCTGTTCCTAAGGAAGCCTAGGATTCCAGTAGGCTGTAAATCCTGTGGCCCATTTGCAGCTGTCAGTTTATAGCAATATTCAGGTGGTTGGGATCTGGTCGGAGTCTCACAGGTGGAGAGCCTAGTCCACCCAATGTGGCTTCCTGGTACGTACTGCGCATGCGTGGGCCTCCCAGGTCAGGGTAACCAGAGACCTGGAACAGGGTGCCAGCTCATGGAAGTGGGCTTCTCGTATTACAAGGCATCTGCCTAATCCCAAACCCTATCCTACACAAACGTGCATATTCCCTTTGAAGACAGAGCTGGAGTAATTGGGACTCCCTTGCCAGGGCTGAATCCAGGAGGCTGGCCAGCGTATTCTCCAATATGAGACAGCTGGGAGCCTTGATTGCTGTGAAAGCCCCAGGTAATAGCAGTCGGTAAGTATGTGGGGCCTGATTATCATCCATTTTTGTGGGTGTCTCAGAGCCGTTTTCACAGGGTGGACTCCCTCCACACTTTAGGCTATGCAACTGGTTGAGGATGGGCCCTAACACCACAGGCCTGGGGGGGCCCAAGGGCACCTGCCTAAGGGCTTTCAAAGTATGTACTGTGCACATGTAGGCTGTGCAGGTCAGAATAGCCAGGGACGTGGAACAGCTCAAGTGTTAGGAGACTCCCAGTCAGAGGAAGGGGGTAGTAGGGGCGCCTGGCATCTGCCTAATTCCAAGGCTTAACCTACACAAATTCGCATATTCCTCCCCCCCCACCCCGCCCCCCACCCCAAGGCAGAGTTGGAGATTTTTCAGCTGCCTTGCCAAGAAAGGGGCAGTCCAGCAGGACAGGGTATCCTTCTGTTTAAGACACCCGGGAACCCTGAATCTGACCAGTACTAGGAGTCTGACCAGAGTTTCACAGGCTTGGACGGCCAGGCTGCCCCGGGCTTGCTTTGGGGGTGTATACTGCACAAGTATGGGCCTCTCAGGTCAGGATAGCCAGGGACCTGGAGCAGGGCAAATGCCTGGATGGGCCAGGTCATGGGAGCGGGCTTTTGGGGTTACGGGGCCTCTGCCTAATATCAAACCCTAGCCTACACAAATGCACATATTTCTGCAGGACTGCCCTGCAGGGCTGGATGGGGTGGGCTAGCCTGGGTATACTCAAGCCTGGGTATACTAAGAGACACCTAGGAGCCTTGATAGCTGCAGAAGCTCAGGACCTCAACAGGAATGAAGTCTTACATAGGGGCTAAGTGACGCCCATCTCAGTGGGTGTCTCAGTGACTTGGGTATGGTTGGCTCTCTCCTCCTTTGAGGCTACTTAGATGGTTGAGCATGGACCACAGAGTATGTACTTCGTATGCAAGTGCCCAGCAGGTCCGGGGAGCCAGGGATTTGGAAAAGAGTAAGTGTCCTGTGAGGCCAGGTCACAAAAGCAGGCTATTGGAAGTATCTGGCATCTGCCTTAACCTATACAAATGCTCATATTTTTCCTAAAGGCAGGTCTGGAGAAACCTGGACTGCCTTCCCAGGGTGGGCTGGGTGGAATAGTCGGGGTATTGCCCGATAAGAGACGCCTGGGAGATTTGATTACTAGAGAAGTCCAGAACTCCATGAGGCAGCAGACCAATTGAGGACTGACAGTTTAAGATGGAGCTTCAAGTATTTTTTTTGGGGGGGCTCTCTCTACCCTGTAGACTATAGGTGTTTGGGGACCGGCTTAAGTCCCACAGGTATGGGGGGCCCCAACAGCTGATAGGGTGCTGACTGTGCATGTGCGGGCCTCACAGTTCAGGGTAGCCAGGGGACCTGGAACAGGGCTAGTTGGGCAAGACCAGGCCACCGGAAGGAGCTCTCGGGGGGACTTGGTATATGTAAGTTTTCAAGGAGTAACATATATAAACATGTATATTCCCACAGAAGGCAGGGCTGGAGGAATCTGGACTGCCTTGCTTGGGCAAGGTTGGGTCAGATGGCTGGAGTTCCCTCTAGCACGGACACCTGGGGACCTGGATTACTGGAGGAACCCGAGGCCCTAATAAGTAGTCAGACCTAACAGGGACTGACTGTCATCAGTTTAAGCTGAAGCCTCAGAAAGATGTTCAGGTGATGGGCTCTGTCCATCTTGGAGGCTACAGGGGCTTGGAGATCTGCTTGAGCTCCACAGGCCTGGAGAGCCCTCACTGACAAGGACTGTAACAGGCTGACAGGGTGTGGACAGCACACGCAGGCTGCAAAGTTCAGAGTAGCCAGGGAATGGGTAAGGCCAGGTCACAGCAGGGGCTTTGGAGGTATCCTGGCATCTGACTAATCCCTAGGCTTAACCTACAGAAATGTGCATATTCTCTCAAATGTCAGTCCAAATATGAAGTGTGCATGCCCAGGCTTTGCTAGTCAGGATAACCAGCTGTCCTGGCACTGGGCAATGCCGGGTAAGGCTGGGTCACAGGAGGCGAATCTTTGGGTTACAAGGCATCTGCCTAATTTTAAGCCCTAACCTACACACATGAGTGTATTTTCACTGAAAGCAGAACTAGAGTAATCTGAACTGCCTTTCCAGGGCTGGATCAGGAAGGCTGGCCTGTGTAGCTTCCAATAAGAGACATCTGGGAAACTTGGTTGCTGCCAAAGCCTGGGATAATAGCACACAGTAAGTCTACATGGGGACTGTCTATTGCCTACCTCAGTGGCTGCTTCAGAATAATTTTTTGGGGGGTGACTCCCTCCACCATTGAGGCTGTGCAGGTTGTTGGAGATGGGCTATCGATCCACAGGCTTGGAGGACCAGACTGCCCAAGGACAGCTTTTGAAGTATGTTCTGCCCATGCATGGGATGAGTGGGTCAGGGTAGCCAGGCACCTGGAACAGGGTGGGTGTCAGGCGAGTCCAGGTCACAAGAGCAGGCTATTGGGGAAACCTGGCATCTGCCTAATTCCAAACATTAACCTCCACAGATGTGCTTTACCCTGCCCCCCCCCCCTCCGGAGGCAGAGCTGGAGGAATCTGGACTGCCTTGCCAGGGAGGGGCCAGGAAGGCTTGCCAGTATTTCGGGAGGTGTGCGTGGGCTCAGGTGGTTAGTGTTTCGCTGGAGCTTCCTAGGGGTGGAATGCCCCTGTCACCCATGCTGGATGACGAGTTGCAGACAGCGCATGTGTGAGCCATGTGGCTCAGGGTATCCAGTGACCTGGCATAAGACAATGTCACAGGAGGATGATACTGGGGATACAGGGCAATGTCCTAATATGCATGGCCTACCAACCTATTGCAGAATATTCTCCCTGAAGGCAGAGCTGGAGTGTTTCAGTTGTTTTGCCAGGTAGGACAGGATATCCTTCATTTGTAGAAACCTGGGGGTCCTGGCTCCTAGACATAATAGACACCTGGGTGCCTCCCCTGCTGGGGAAGGCTGGACCCAATCAGGCAGCCAGTGCAAATGGGGACTGACAGTCACCAGTTTAAAGCTTTAGCCTCCAAAAGATTTTTGGGGGTTGGCACTCTCTATCCTAGAGGGTAAGCAGATGGTTGGGAAGAGCCTGAGCTCCACAGACCTGAAGGACCCCTGCAGCCAAAGACTGGCCGACAAGGTGTGAGCTGTGCATACATGGGAGGCACAGGTCAGGATATCAAGGGCCTGGAACAGGTTAATGTCTCCTGAGGCCAGGTGGTGGGGGGCCGACTGGGGGTCCCAAGCATCTGCCTAGCTCCAAAACCTAACCTATACAAATGCCCATATTCCCCTTGAAGGCAGACCTGGAAGACTCTGGCTTGCCCTTGCTACAGCTGGGTCCTACAGGCTGGCTGAGGTATACTCCAATAAGAAACATGTGGGTACCTTGATTGCTGCAAAAGCCTGGGACCCCCAGGAAGTACATATGGGGACTGACTATCACCCATTTCAGTGGTTCCCTCAGAGTGACTTTTGGGGCGTGGGCTCCCTCCACCTTTGAGGCAATGCATTCCATTGGGGGTGGGCCTTAGCTCCATAGGCCTGGAGGGCTGCAGCTGGCCAAGATGGCTGACAGAGTGAAGACAGCTCATTCCCGGTGTGTAGTTAAGCGTAGCCAGAGACTCGAAATAGGGCAATGGCAGCTGCTAGTTCCGAACCCTAACCTACACAAATGCACATATTCCCCCTGTAGACTGTTTTGTTTTGGGAAGCAAATAACGTTCAGGGACTGAATGTCTTTTTTTTTTTTTTTTTTAAGATTTTTAATTTTTATTTTTAAATAATGGGGCTCTAACCTACAACCCTGAGGTGATTTCTAATGGTGCCCACATTAATTAATATGAGAGGCCTAACGCCCAGTACAAATCTAAGTTCACAAAAATATCAATCCAGTCTGTGATTCTACATCACTTACCATCTTCATCACACTCATTTATCTTTTGGGAGTATTTTTTGCTTGACACACATTCTTTTAATTTTTTTTAATTTTTTAAATTTTTTAAAATATTTTTTAATTAACATATAATGCATTATTTGTTTCAGGAGTACAGGTATGTGATTCATCAATCTTACACAATTCACAGTGCTCACTGTAGTACATACCCTCCCCAATAACCATCACCCAGCTACTCCATCCCTCCCACCCCCCTCCACTCCAGCAACCCTCAGTTTGTTTCCTGAGCTTAAGAGTCTCTTATGGTTTGTCTCCCTCTCTGGTTTTGTCTTGTTTCATTTTTCCCTCCCTTCCCCTATGATCCTCTGTCTTGTTTCTCAAATTCCTCATATCAGTGAGATCATATGATACTTGTCTTTCTCTGATTGACTTATTTCACTTAGCATTATACCCTCTTGTTCCATCCATGTCATTGCAAATGGTAAGATTTTATATTTTTTTGATGGCTGCATAATATTCCATTGTGTGTGTGTGTCTGTGTGTGTGTGTGTGTATACACACATATACCATATCTTCTTTATCCGTTCGTCTGTTGATGGACATCTAGGCTCTTTCCATAGTTTGGCTATTGTGGACATTGCTGCTATAAACATTGGGGTGCACGTACCCCTTCGGATACCTACATTTGTATCTTCGGGGTAAGTACCCAGTAGTACAATTGCTAGGTCATAGGATAGCTCTTTTTTCAACTTTTTAAGGAACCTCCATACTGCTTCCAGAGTGGCTGCACCAGCTTGCATTCCCACCAACAGTGTAGGAGGGTTCCCCTTTCTCCGCATCCCCACCAACATCTGTCATTTCCTGACTTGTTAATTTTAGCCATTCTGACTGGTGTGAGGTGATATCTCATTGAGGTCCTGATTTGGATTTCCCTGATGCCGAGCAATGTTGAGCATTTTTTCATGTGTCTGTTGGCCATTTGGATGTCTTTGGAGAAATGTCTGTTCATGTCTTCTGCCCATTTCCTAATTGGATTATTTGTTCTTTGGGTGTTGAGTTTGATAAGTTCTTTACAGATTTTGGATACTGGCCCTTTATCTGATATGTCATTTGCAGATATCTTCTCCCATTCTGTTGGTTGTCTTTTGGTTTTGTTGACTGTTTCTTTTGCTGTGCAAGAGCTTTTTATCTTGATGAAGTCCCAATAGTTCATTTTTGCCCTTGCTTCCCTTGCCTTTGGCGATGTTTCTAGGAAGAAGTTGCTGCGGCTGAGGTTGAAGAGGTTGCTGCCTGTGTTCTCCTTTAGGATTTTGATGGACTCCTGTCTCACATTTAGGTCTTTCATCCATTTTGAGTCTATCTTTGTGTGTGGTGTAAGGAAATGGTCCAGTTTCATTCTTCTGCATGTGGCTGTCCAATTTTCCCAACACCATTTGTTGAAGAGACTGTCTTTTTCCCATTGGACATTCTTTCCTGCTTTGTTGAAGATTAGTTGACCATAGAGTTGAAGGTACATTCTGTTCCATTGATCTATGTTTCTGTTTTTGTGCCAGTACCATAATGTCTTGATTACAGCTTTGTAATAGAGCTTGAAGTCCGGAATTGTGATGCCACCAGCTTTGCTTTTCTTTTTCAACATTCCTCTGGCTATTTGGAGTCTTTTCTGGTTCCATACAAATTCTAGGATTATTTGTTCCAGCCCTGTGAAAAAAGTTGATGGTATTTTGATAGGGATTGCATTAAATGTGTAGATTGCTCTAGGTAGCATAGACATCTTCACAATATTTGTTCTTCCAATCCATGAGCATGGAACATTTTTCCATTTTTTTGTGTCTTCCTCAATTTCTTTCATAAGTATTCTATAGTTTTCTGAGTACAGATTCTTTGCCTCTTTGGTTAGATTTATTCCTAGGTATCTTATGGTTTTGAGTGCAATTGTAAATGGGATCAACTCCTTAATTTCTCTTTCTTCTGTCTTGTTGTTGGTGTATAGAAATGCAACCTGATTTCTGTGCATTGATTTTATATCCTGCCACTTTACTGAATTCTTGTATGAGTTCTAGCAGTTTTGGGGTGGAGTCTTTTGTGTTTTCCACATAAAGTATCATATCATCTGCAAAGAGTGAGAGTTTCACTCCTTCTTTGCCGATTTGGATGCCTTTTGTTTCTTTTTGTCTGATTGCTGAGGCTAGGACTTCTAATACTATGTTGAATGGCAGTGGTGATAGTGGACATCCCTGCCGTGTTCCTGACCTTAGGAGGAAAGCTCTCAGTTTTTCCCCATTGAGAATGATATTCGCTGTGGGTCTTTCATAGATGGCTTTTATGATATTGAGGTGTGTACCCTCTATCCATACACTGTGAAGAGTTTTAATCAAGAAAGGATGCTGGTACTTTGTCAAATGCTTTTTCTGCATCTATTGAGAGGATCATATGATTCTTGTTCTTTCTTTTATTAATGTATCACATTGATTGATTTGCAGATGTTGAACCAAACTTGCAGCCCAGGAACAAATCCCACTTGGTCATGGTGAATAATCCTTTTAATGTACTGTTGGGTCCTATTGGTGAGAATTCTGCATCCATGTTCATCAAGGATATTGGTCTGTAGTTTTCCTTTTTGATGGTGTTTTTGTCTGGTTTTGGGATCAAGGTAATGCTGGCCTCATAAAATGAGTTTGGAAGTTTTCCTTCCATTTCTATTCTTTGAAACAGTTTCAGAAGAATAGGTATTAATTCTTCTTTAAATGTTTGGTAGAATTCCCCTAGGAAGCCATCTGGCCCTGGGCTCTTGTTTGTTGGGAGATTTTTGATGACTCCTTCAATTTCCTTAGTGGTTATGGGTCTGTTCAGGTTTTCTGTTTCTTCCTGGTTCAATTTTGGTAGTTTATATGTCTCTAGGAATGCACCCAATTCTTCTAGATTATCTAATTTGCTGGAATATAGTTGCTCATAATATGTTCTTATAATTGTTTGCATTTCTTTGGTGTTGGTTGTGATTGCTCCTCTTTCATTCATGATTTTATTTATTTGAGTCTTTTTTCTTTTTGATAAGTCTGGCCAGGGGTTTTTCAATCTTATTAATTCTTTCAAAGAACCAGCTCCTAGTTTCATTGATCAGTTCTCCTATTCTTTTAGTTTCTATTTCATGGGTTTCTGCTCTAATATTTATTATTTCTCTTCTCCTGCTGGGTTTAAGCTTTATTTGCTGTTCTTTCTCCAGCTCCTTTAGGTGTAGGGTTAGGTTGTGTATTTGAGACCTTTCTTATTTCTTGAGAAAAGCTTGTATTGCTATATACTTTCCTCTTAGGACCGCCTTTGCTGCATCCCAAAGGTTTTGAACAGTTGTGTTTTCATTTTCATTTGTTTCCATGAATTTTTTATTTTTTTATTTTTATTTTTTTAAAATATTTTATTTATTTATTTGAGAGAGAGAATGAGAGAGAGCACGGGAGGGAAGAGGGTCAGAGGGAGAAGCAGACCCCCCGCTGAGCATGGAGCCCGATATGGGACTCGATCCCAGGACTCCAGGATCACAACCCCAGCCGAAGGCAGTCGCTTAACCAACTGAGCCACCCAGGTGCCCTCCATGAATTTTTTAATTCTTCATTAATTTCCTGGTTGACCCTTTCATTCTTTAGTAGGATGCTCTTTAGCCTCCATGTATTTGAGTTCTTTCCAACTTTCCTCTTGTGGTTGAGTTCTAGTCTCAAAGCATTGTGGTCTGAAAATATGCAGGGAATGATCCCAGTCTTTTGGTACCAGTTGAAACCTGATTTGTGACCCAGGATGTGATCTATTCTGGAGAATGTTCCATGTGCACTCCAGAAGAATGTGTATTCTGTTGCTTTGGGATGGAATGTTCTGAATATATCTGTGAAGTCCATCTGGTCCAGTGTGTCATTTAAGGCCTTTGTTTCCTTGTTGATCTTTTGCTTAGATGGTCTGTCCATTTCAGTGAGGGGGATGTTAAAATCCCCCACTATTATTGTATTATTGGGGATGTTTCTTTGCTTTTGTTATTAATTGGCTTATATAATTGGCTGCTCCCATGTTAGGGGCATAGATATTTACAAGTGTTAGATCTTGTTGTTGGATAGACCCTTTAAGTAGGATATAGTGTCGTTCCTCATCTCTTATTATAGTCTTTGGTTTAAAATCTAATTTGTCTGATGTAAGGATTGCCACCCCAGCTTTCTTTTGATGTCCATTAGCATGGTAAATGGTTTTGCACCCCCTCACTTTCAATCTGGAGGTGTCTTTGTAACTAAAATGAGTCCTTGCAGACAGAACATCGATGGGTCTTACTCTTTTATCTGATCTGATACCCTGTGTCTTTTGATTGGGGCATTTAGCCCATTTACATTCAGGGTAATTATTGAAAGATATTAATTTAGTGCCATTGTATTGCCTGTAAGGTGACTGTTACTGTATATTGTCTGCGTTCCTTTCTGGTCTCTGTTACTTTTAGGCTCTCTCTTTGCTTAGAGGACCCCTTTCAATATTTCTGGTAGGGCTGGTTTGGTGTTTGCAAACTCTTTTAGTTTTTGTTTGTCCTGGAAGCTTTTTCTCTCTCCTATTTTCAGTGACAGCCTAGTTGGATATAGTATTCTTGGCTGCATATTTTTCTCATTTAGTGCTCTGAATATATCATGCCAGTCCTTTCTGGCCTGCCAGGTCTCTGTGGATAGGTCTGTTGTCAATCTAATGTTTCTACCATTGTAGGTTACAGACCTCTTGCCCCGAGCTGCTTTCAGGATTTTCTCTTTGTCTCTGAGACTTGTAAGTTTTACTATTAGATGTCAGGTGTTGACCTATTTTTATTGATTTTTGAGGGGGGTTCTCTGTGCTTCCTGGATTTTGATGCCTGTTTCCTTCTCCAAATTAGGGAAGTTCTCTGCTATGATTTGCTCCAATATACCTTCTGCCCCCTCTCTCTTTCTTCTTCTTCTGGGATCCCAATTATTCTAATATTGTTTTGTCTTATGGTATCACTTCTCTCTCGAATTCTCCCCTCATGATCCAGCAGTTGTTTATCTCTCTTTTACTCAGCTTCTTTATTCTCCATCATTTGGTCTTCTCTATCACTAATTCTCTGTTCTGCCTCATTTATCCTAGCAGTTAGAGCCTCCATTTTTTATTGTACCTCATTAATAGCCTTTTTTTGATCTCTACTTGGTTAGATTTTAGTTCTTGTATTTCCCCAGAAAGGGATTCTCTAGTATCTTCTATGCTTTTCTCAAGCCCAGCTAGTATCTTTATAATCGTCATTCTGAACTCTAGTTCTGACATCTTACTAATGACCATATTGATTAGGTCCCTGGAGGTTGGTACTGCCTCTTGTTGTTTTTTTTGAGGTGAGTTTTTCCATCTTGTCATTTTGTCCAGAGAAGAATAGATGAATGAGAAAACAAAATGCTAAAACGGTAACAATGACCCCAGAAAAATATACACTAAAGAGGTCAGAAGAGACCCAAAACTTTCAGAAAGTGGTCACTTTTCTGTTCGTAGAATTGCTGCTATTCTTTTCTTTGATCTCCTGTTGAGTTTGTAGGTGTTCTGAATGGTTTGATATCTAGCTGAATTCCTGGGACCAGATGAAATTTAGTTCTCCTACTCCTCTGCCATTTTGCTCCTCCTCTGAGAAAATTAGCCAGTTGATTTGTTATGGACTTGAAAGGTCATATAAACAAGTCCGTGATTACAGGATATGAAGTAGAATCAGGAAACTAAAGATTTATATAGGAAGTCAATCATGGAAGCACTTCTACGTCCAACTTCTTACAACTCTTTGGTGGCTAGAAGGCAGTCTTCCAGAAGTTCAAGCAGCCAGTGTTGTTGCCAGGCCTCCAGAGTGAGCAGGCACTTGGCTGAGGCTTTTCCGGGTCAGGCGTTATCTCAGGAATGAGGCCTTCTCAGCACAATGGCAGGCTGCAGCTCTCCGGCAGAGCTCCCCTCTAACCCCTGAAGGGAGAGCCAAGAGAATGTTCCTAAGCCACCGTCATAACTGCCTCTCAGCTGCAGAACCCAGACATTCTTTTAGACATGGTTTAATGACCAGTTTAAGCAACCATATTCCTAATATTATCAATATAAACATAACTCTTTACCATGGTACCGTATCTAGTTGACTACAAAATGTTCTTAAACCACTCAGCTTAACTTCTTTGACAAATACGTTTCTAAGTAGAGATCATTTTTATAATGCTCCAGGGGGCATAAGCCTGCATAGCACTATCAATTGCCATAACATCAGGATTCAAGCCTGTCATTATTTTAGGGATGCACGTTTTTGTTCTCTTTTTAATTCCTGCAAAGTTATTTTGACTTTATTAGTCTCATCTTCCAAATGTGCCATTACTTGTCTTTTTCTAATATATGTTTTGCATTTACTAGATTACTTTTAGGAGGTTCAGTTTGAAAGATTTCCCTGGTTATTTTAATAGTTCCTTTCTCTTCTACTGACCATGATAACCTCTTTTTCCTTCTATTTTTATATTTATTGCCTGTTCTTGTTGTACACATTCTCATCATGTTTTATGTTCCTTATTTTTCCCTTGACTCCAGTAAGTTAGGGTGAGGTTTGGCTTAGAGCACACTATCCTGGTCCAGTTTCCCATGTTACATATAACTGGTTAAGGAATTATCAAAGCCATAGCCATAGACTTGTACCATAGGTATAGCCAAGGTCTAGTAGTAATAAAGGTATTTTGGTTTCATTCCAACAAATATCCTTAGGAACATGTTTTCCTTCTATCATAAGGGGGCTTTCTATGTTCTAGAGGGTCCACTCTCCCTGTTGATACTGGGGAACCATAAAAGTGTGGTGACCCAATGTCATGTTCCCTCCTTTAAGTGACAATGGTCTAATTCCACAGTTGCCCAGGAATCACAGCCATTAAGATGTGGCATCTACTTACTTCTGGTTGGGTTGTCTGTTATCTCTGGCAACTGCATAAGTATTGCATAAGATTATGGCTGCACTAAGTGTATTCCACATATCAAACAATCCATTTATTTTTATTTATTATTTTTATTCCAACATAGTATACAGTGTTATATTATTATCAGGTGTACAATTTAGTGATTCAACAATTCTGTACATTACTTAGTGTTCATCATAAATGTACTCTTAATTCCCTTCACCTATTTTACCCATCTTCCCCACCCACCTCTCCTCTCTATAGTTAAGAGTCTGGTTTTGATTTGTCTCTTTTTTTCCTTGTTTGTTTTGTTTTTTAAATTCCTCATATGAGTGAAATCATATGGCATTTGTCTTTCTCTGATTGACTTATTTCACTTAGCATTATACTCTCTAGTTCCATTCACATTGTTGCAAATGGCAAGATTTCATTCTTTTTGATGGCTGAGTAATATTCCTACACACACACACACACACACACACACACACACACGCACACACACACACACACACACACACCTTTATCCATTCATCTATCAAAGGACACTTGGGTTGCTTCCATAATTTGGCTGTTGTATATAATGTTGCAATAAACATACAGGTGCATGTATCTTTTGAGAATTAGTGTTTTCATATTCTTTGAGTAAATACCTAGTAGTGGAATTACTGGATCACATGGTTCTATTTTTAATTTTTTGAGGAAGCTCCATACTGTTTTCCACAGTGGCTATACCAGTTTGCATTCCCACCAACAGTGCACGAGGGTTCCTTTTCTCCACATCCTTGTCAACACTTGTTGTTTCTTGTGTTTTTGATTTTAGCTCACTGTGATTTTGATTTACATTTCCCTGATGATGAGTGATGATGAGCATCTTCTCATGTGTCTGTTGGCCATATGGATGTCTTTGGGGAAATGTATGTTTATGTCTGCTGCCCATTTTTAATCTAATTGGGTTTTTTTTTTTTTTTTGGTATTGAGTTGTATAAGTTATATATTTTTGATATTAACCTTTTATTTGATATATAATTTGCAAATATCTTCTCCCATTCAGTTGATGGTTTTCATTTTGTTGATGGTGTCCTTCACAAAAGCTTTTTATTTTGGTGTAGTCTCAATAGTTTGCCAGAGTCCAGCTCCAGCCGGGGTGGGTCTCTCGTAGGAAAGGACGGCGTCGGCGAATGAGGAGACACAGACACAGGATCAGGTTGCAAGTATCTCCTCCTGACAGCCTCGGAGGAACTTTATTTATATGTTAGGATATTTTTGTTTTTCCAAATCTTAGATCATTTTCTGGATTACAGCCATAGCCTTCTTTCATTTTTCCTTTGTAATGATTAACATGACCTTTATTGATTTCTGCTTATTGGCTTTCGCTAAAACTAAAAAACAGTACGCAAAGAGAAAGGTGCTAGACAGAGTGTGACCGTCTTGTTATTTTGTTCTATAGAAACTAATTCTTCGTGGAATTAGTTTCATTATGATTGCTTAGATAGGCGTAACTAAGGTGAGTAGTCACTTTATCATGAAACCCCAGAAATATTCCCATAATTCTAAAGATTGCCATAAACAAAATGAAAGAGAATAGCAGGAGCCAGCTGTGGAGTCTCCTGTTTTCAGGATCGTCCCCCACACTTGGACTTTGTCAAACAGCATGAGTAGCTTAGCTCACGCCAATAGTTTATTTTTGATTTTATTATTAACATAGGTTTCCATATACTTGGGGTAGAAATCTGTGGTGTGAGCTAGAAGCCTTACATGTACCATGAAGGATAATGA
The DNA here is from genome assembly GCF_964656455.1 of Halichoerus grypus. Classification (NCBI taxonomy): domain Eukaryota; kingdom Metazoa; phylum Chordata; class Mammalia; order Carnivora; family Phocidae; genus Halichoerus; species Halichoerus grypus. The sequence continues at coordinate 109,051,467 of NC_135718.1, forward strand.
TATGTGTTATATGCCAAGTTTCCTATGTGTCCTCTATATACTTTACAAGGTGTCCATGTTCTTTCAAAGTATGGATATGGAATCCATGGATCTACTCATTTTCTAATAGGTGAATATTGATTAAACAGTGTAAATTGGAAGTTCAGTAAATAACCATTTTTTTGCCTCTTTATATTTAAAGATATAATTGCTTATTCTGTGTATTCAGCTCCTCTATGAGATATTAAATCATGAAGTAAATCAGGAATTAAATTGGAGTTATTTCAACAGTCTCTGCCAAATGTCCAATGCTTCACTCTATTCAGTAAGATATCGTATGGTTGTCTTACTATATATGCTGGATTATAATATCAACAGCTAGTTAGTAGGTCAGGCCAATCTTTATCCTCTAAGTCAGTGTCTGTTGAGGGTGTTGTTCAGGATCCTCACTGATTCTTATGAAGATTGAATTGGAGGTTTCCACTTCTTCAGCTTCCCTAAGTATTTGGTTTCTTCATCGGTTGAAGATTTTCCAGGGATTAGATGGTGCTGATAGTGGAGAGTAGGGTGGAGCAGGTGGGCTTAGGTGATGCTGGTGGTGGTGGTGGTGCTGAACCCTCAGTTGTAAGAAGGTGACCAGGATGGTGATCCATGGAGGGAGTAGAGGATGTCACAGACAGTGACACTGTATTGGACCAGAAAGTAGCAATCTAACTTGGAACAGTGGCACAACTGTTAACACTAGAGCTGTCAAAGAGGTATCCATAGCTGCAATGAGTATTGTACCCAATAGTGAGCAATAGGCAAAACAGTATGGCCAGAGGGAGCATGCTGCACTAACCCACTTCATAATTTTTATAGGATTAAAGATACCTACTGGATTCATGCCTGTAAAATAAAGATAGTAGCCTATAAATTTTTAATTCTTTTCTTTTTGTTCTTGCCACTCAAGGAAATCTACAGTTATAATGGCCATTACTGCTAATCTTTCCTCAAGCATGATAACCTTACATCATGCTTAGCTAAAAATTTGGTATCTGGTGTTGATATGATAAAAGATGATGTTTTTCATGCCTGAAATTTTTATAGAGGCATCATGTTATTTTCTTTAATTTGAGGTAATATGACTTTGCCTTCAGACACCCAGTAGGTTTTATTAGTGGCAGGTATGCTATAATTTCCCCAGGATTTTTAATATATATGTATATATATTTATTAAGACTTTTCCTTTTAATTTAGATTCTGGGTTGTTGTTAAGCTAATGCTTATCTCTAGGTGTCTGCCATATGAATTCAATAGGAGTCCTTCTATCCTTTCATTAGTTAGGGTTTAGAGATCTTATGGCCTCCCAGATAGTTTTATTCCAAGCTTTCATATCTAGATTGTAAGAAACCTGAGCATTTGCTTGAGCAAGCCATTACACCTTTCAGTGAATCCAGAGGCAGTTGGGTTATAGGTTAATTGGAAGTTCCATATTATTCCTTGTTCCTTAGTACATTCTTGTATTTGCTTTCCTGTGAAGTGTGTACCCTGAACTGATTTTATGATGGTTGGGATATTCTAGCCAGCATCTAGGTTTCTAATTCTCTGATAGTTGATTTTTAAAAATCCTGTTTCCTGCAAGGACAGGGTACTCCTATTTTTGACCATGTGCTTACAGTGCTACATGCATATGGTTTATTCTCAGATATAGGCAAGTGTCCTACATAATCAATTTGTATAATTTGGGAGGGCTTTGACTTTATCTGGACTATTCATTCATGACCTACAAGCTTTATGCTTTTTGCAATTCCCACATTTAATTTGAATTTGGAGGGTTTTGGTAGGTTTTTTCTCTAACCATTTTCTGCAGCTATGTGTGCAGCATGACCTGCTTGGTAATGAGCCCATGCAATGATCCTATCAAGTGGCATGTCTGTGGGTTCAAGTTATATGTTGCATTGCCCTTCTTGTATATGTGTGGTTACATTTTGTGTTGGTTCCCTCCTTAGCAATGAATCATTCTCCCTTTAAAGTTAAATTTTAAGAATCTTTGCCCCTTTAGTTTTCCTAGTGAGTTTGTCTACCTGGTTACTTCAGCATTGTCCTTTTGATGTGCAGAGACATGTGTGATGAATATGGATATGTCAGCCAGTGCCATATTCTGCCATATGTCCTTCCCCTGTATGTTCTTATGTCCCATTTTCTAGTCATTTCCCTAACATGTTCCTGACCAAAGAACTGCTCCATTAGCTACTGCTCATTAGTCTGAGAAAAGATATACCTCATTCTGATTTTCATTAACAGATTATTTAATCAGTTATTTTATGACTATTTATTCAGCGTATTGTGCTGATTTTTCTAAGCCTGATTCTGTCAGGGTCAGATCATCATTAGTCTTCAAGGCCACGGACTGCCAGCATAATTCAGATGGTGTCATGGAGGTGATCTATTTATAAACCATGTATTGTTGAGTTCCGGAGGCCAGGGTGCTCCTGATTGCCCAACTGCTTGAGCTTGGATGGGCTCACCTCTTGAAAATTCTGGCACCATCACTGGCTTTGCTGAGATTACCTCAGTTTATGCTGAGGGTTGACCCTCCATCCATATGTCCTGATCAGAAGTATACCATTTCCACATTAAGAGTTTATGGTCAGGAGTAGTTACCCTGTTTGTCAGGGGTCTGCTTTACCCATTCCAGGATAGGTTGTTGAAATTTAAGTTAACTGGTGTATTTTCTGTTAGTGGCCTCATAGAGTGCCTAAGTGGACATTTCAATTGGGTATATGTTCTTGGCCATGGGAACTTCTTAGTCCAAAATGCAGTTGGGTAAAATTTTGGGTCCTGCAGGGTTTTAGTCCACAGCGACTATGTTATAAACTCTTGTGGGTATAGGCACTCTATATTTAGAGTCCTCATTAACCGGTGCCAAATATTAAGAAGTCCTGACAGCATTTTTCAAATAAGTAAAGGCTGCCTCTTGAGTCTGTCCATCTAATATCCCTACTCTTCCTAGTTATTTCTTAATTGTGTTTTAATAGGATCCTCATATGTGGTATATGCTGTTTCCAATATCTAAACAGTACTATAAGTTGCTGAGCTCTGCTTTTGTGGTAGGAATTGCTTTGCAATCTGTCTTGTTTATGATTGGATCTGGTATTTTTCTCCCTTCAGAGGACCAACTTAAGCCTAGAAATTTTACTGTAGTGTGGAGTTCTTAGTCATTATTTGGGTCAATTGTCCATCCTCTGAGTGTAAGGAACTTATTTAACTCTATTGTGACCTTTGTCTATTCTTCCAAGTTATCACCATAAATATGTCATCAATATAGGAAATGCTAATTTGTGTATATGTGGTATTTTTCATGAAAGTCCTGGATGTCTTGTGTTCGATGGTTGTGGGCTATTACTGAGCTGTTAAGGTATCCTTTAGTAACCCAGTAAACTAATATTTTCTCCCTTCCTATGTGAATGTAGTCATGAGTTGGCTCTCCTCATCAATTGGAATAGCAAAGAATATGTCAGATAAATCTATCACCAGGTAATCAGTTCCAGATCCAGTGGTGATATTATTTATGTTAGCGCCTGTATTCAGGAGTGCTCCCTCAATCTGGGGAGAGTGTTTGTTTAAATTCCTATAATGTACTGTAAATCTCTGTGACCTGTCTGGCTTTTTAACATGCCAGATTGGGTTAGTATATGGTGAAATAGTAGGTGCAATAGTTTAGGACTTGATGTTTTCCTTGATTTTTTTTTGTAAGTCCTATTACATCCACTCCAAGAATGTTTTCTTAATTGGGATCTATAAGGTATTAAGCCTTAATGGGTGGTCTATCATCAATTCTTAGTAATCTATGTGCTCATGGGGGTGAATTTTCCTCCTAATCCTTCAATTAGTCCCTTTTAATTGTTAAAGTTTTCTAAATTTGTAGGATATCCTTGTATCATTGTTACTTGTGCTCCAGCATCTAACAACATGGTATATATAGTACTTTTACTTACAAAAGGATTTTTTGTTGTTATGGCCAATATAATATACAGGTGATTGTCTCCAGCTTGGGCCAAGACACAGAGACTGCTGAGTCTCTCTGGGGGCCTCATGGGATTTGTTCTTCATTGGCTTCTTTATTAATGGAATTAGGTTTTATAAAGGGGTTAGTATTTACAGTAAATGGCTTAGTGAGTCTATATGTGGGTTTATTTTCTGAAGTCTATTTACTCTAAAAGGTTTTTTGTTTCCATTTCTTTGCTGCTGTATATATATATATTTTGTTTTTGTTTTAAAGATTTTATTCATTTGACAGAGAGAGAGAGACAGCGAGAGAGGGAACACAAGCAGGGGGAGTGGGAGAGGGAGAAGACGACTTCCTGCGGAGCAGGGAGCCCTATGTGGGGCTCAATCCCAGGACCCTGGGATCGTGAACTGAGCCGAAGGCAGACACTTAATGACTGAGCCACCCAGGTGCCCCTGTATACAGTTTTTGAAGTTTCTGTTGTGTTTCTATTTTTATAGTTGTTTTAAAGGGTGGTGGTCTAAATGGTTTATTTAGGTTGCCAAAAGGGCCTTGTAGATCTAGGTCAATGTGTTCTATTTTGATTTGGTTTATTTAATTAGGTGCAAATCTTTTTGTCTATATACATGAGTGTTAAAGCCATAACCATCTTGATTTAATTCCTCAGCTGTTCTTATCAAGTCAATCAGTTCTCTTGTGTTTCTGGCACCTGCAAATGCTGTAAATAATGCTGTTCTCATGTGTCAGGGCACAGCTTTTAGACCTTTTAAATTTTTCTGTTGCTTTCATATGTATTAATGAGGGTATCTGTCCTCTAACACAAATCGTATTTAATAGTCCTAATGTCATTATTATATTAGTAACTTCCCCTGTTGTTTTCCATGAAGACTTTTTAAAAAAAAAAATATTTTATTTATTTGAGAGCAGAGGGAGAGGGAAAAGCAGACTCCCCACTGAGCAGGGAGTTCGATGCAGGGCTCGATCTCAGGACCCTAAGATCATGACCTGAGCTGAAGGCAGGTGCTTAACCAACTGAGCCACCCAGGTGCCCTTCCATGAATAGTTTTTTATTGTTTTTGATTTTAATTCCAGTAAAGCTAACATAGAGTATATAATAGTTTCAGGTGTACAAGATAGTGATTCAACAATTCTATACATTACTCAGTGCTTCATGTTAAGTGTACTCTTAATTCCCTTCACCTATTTCACCCACCGCCTCCACCTCCCCTTTGATATACTTTTTTTTAAATGAGTACCCTCAGTTGAAGTTTTTTCTTCAACAAGAACATTTTTTTTAATTGAAGCATACTTCAGAATACATATGGTTCTAAAAGATATGAATAAAACATTCCATCCAAAAAAAAAAATAGAATACACCTTTTCTTCAAGTACACACAGAAGAATCCCCTGGCTAAGTCATATAAAAAAAGACACATATTACAAATTTAGAAAGACTGAAATCATGCCAAGTATATTTTCCAACCACAATGATACAAAACTAAAGACCAACAATAAAACAAAGCTGGAAAACCTACAATGTAAATATTAAATATTTAATATGTAAATATTAACATACTACTGCACAAGCAATGGGCCGAATAAGAAATCAAACAGCAAATCAACTCAAAATTTGTCTCAAAACAAAAGAAAAAGAAAACACAATATTCCAAAACCTATAGGAAGCAGCAAAAGCAGATGTTAGAGTGAAATTTATGCTATAAATACTTGTATTCAGAAAAAAAATTCAAATAATTTAGCATTAGAGGAATGAGAAAAAGTGAAACTTAGCTGAAACTTAGTAGAGAAAGAAAATAACAAAAATAAGAAATAGAGACCAGAATAAACAATAGCATAACATTGAAAGTAATCACCAGTTTAAAAAAAAAAATTAAACAAAATTGGCAATGCCTAAACTGCATTAACTAAGGAAAAAAAAAAGACCCAAAAACCAAAATGAAAAATGGAGGAGAAAACAATGTGACAGATAACCACAAAAATACATAGTGTGATAACAGATTACTATAAATAATTATATACTGACAAATCAGATAACAGAAAAAAACCCAGGTAATTCATAAAAATGCACAAGTTACCAAGATTGAATCATGAATCTTGAATCCAAGAAATAGGAAATCTTCTTAGACCAATAACAAGAAAGTTGAATTAGGAATCAAAAATCTCCCAGCACAGAAAAGCCTAAGACCACATGGTTTCATTGATGATTTCTACCAAACATCTAAAAAATAAATAATTAATGATAATCTTTATCAAAATCTTACACATAATGGAATAGAGGGAGCACATTCAAAATCATTCCATGAGGCCAGTAGTACCCTGATACCAAAGCAGGATAAAAAAAATACAAGAACAAAAAAGCCTAATTTGTCTGATACAAGTATTGCTACTCAAACATTCTTTGGACATTCATTTGCATGATAAATGTTTCTTCACTCCCTCACTTTCAATCTGCAGGTATATGTAGGTCTAAAATGAGTTTCTTGTAGACAACATATAGATGGGTCTTGTTTTTTTTTTTGCCCATTCTGACACCCCATGTCTTTTGATTGGAACAATTAGTCCATTTACATTCAAAGTAATTATTGATGGATTGTACTCATTGCCATTTTATTACTTGTTTTGTCGTTGTTTCTAGAGATTTTCCCTGTTCCTTTCTTGTCTTTGTCATTTTTTGTCTCTCCTTAATATTTCTTGCAGGGCTGGTTTAGTGGTCATGAATCTTTTAAGTTTTTGTTTGTCTGGGAAACTCTTTATTTCTCCTTCTATTCTGAATAATAGCCTTGCAGGATAGAGTATTCTTGCCTGCAGATTTTTCCCATTCAGCACTTTGAATATATCATGCCACCCTCTTCTGGCTTGCCTAGTTTCTGTTGAGAAATCTCCAGCTATCCTTAATGGGTTAAGGCTAAATTAAGGATTTCTTTTGTCTTGCTGCTTTTAAGATTTTTTTCTTTATCACTGTATTTTACAAATTTAATTATAACGTGTCTTGATGTTGGCCTGCTTTTTTGGTTTTGATGTGAGTTCTCTGTGCCTCCTGGATCTGGATATCTGTTTCCTACCCCAGATTAGGGAAGTTTCCTGCTATTATTTCTTGAAATAAATTTCCTGACCCCTTTTCTCTCTCTTCTTCTGGGACTCCTATAATACAAACGTTATTAGGTTTGGTGGAGTCATTGAGTTCCCTAAGTCTATTCTTTCTTTTGTTCAGCTTCATTATTTTATCTTCTAGGTCACTAATTCATTCCTGTGCTTTTGCTAGCCTACTATTCATTAAATTAAGCCTGTGTCCAATCTCATTTATTGTACTCTTCATCTCTGATTGATTCTTTTATCTCTGTTGTAAGGGTCTCGCTGATATCTTCTTTTCTCAAGCCCAGTGAATATTCTTAAGATCATTGCTTTAAATTCTCCATCAGTCATGTTACTTATATATGTTTTGCTTGGATCTCTGGTTGTGGCCTTATCTGGTTCGTTGGGATAAATTCCTCTGACTTCACATTTTGTCTGTCTCTGCCTTCTTCTCTATGTTAGAAAAGCCAGTTATGTCTCCTTCTCCTAAAAGTAATGGCTTTATGAAGAAGAGGTCATGTAGTGTCCAGAGCCTAGCACTTTAGAGAGTGTCTCTGGGGTGTGCTGTGTGCACTCTGCTGTTGTGTTTTAGCTGCTCTGCCCTTCAGGCCAGTTATCTGCAGAGGCTCTCCTTGCCTACCTACTGTGGGAAGTGTTTAATTCCTGGCCTGAGTGTGGCAAGTTTTAACTAGGTATGCTCTGGTCTGCTTGTGAAATGATACCTGACACCAACTCCACCAGAACTGAGGCCCTGCACAACTCTCTGGTCAGGAGACATGGTATAGACAGGGATTTGTGCTGGTCTCCTGGGGGTGGGGTCCACTGCATTGGGACTGAGGCATGCTTGACTGAGAAGGGCGGTCATGCTAGCATACAGTGGGGACGGGGTGTGGGGGAGGCTTGATGTAAGCAAGTTAAGCAGCCAGTGTCAGCTCTGTGCTGCCTCCTGCTATTGGCTCTGTGTTTATGTTGATGGGCAGGGAAGGAAAATGGCACTCACCAGCTCCCCTGTTCCCAGAGAGGTGTCTCTGTGAATGTTGCCTTGTAGGGATGCCGTCTGAGATGAGCAAATAATCTCCCCATTGTGTGCCCCAGGCGCTCTTCAGATTGCTGTTTCCACACTGTCCCCCAGGTTGTTTGCCTGCCTTCTCCCGAGGAGCAGGGCAGTGCCCTCTGGGCTCTATTCCAGCCAAGCCAGCTGATCTTTGAAACTCCAGGCTTTAAGCCCTGCTGGGTGCAAGAACTCACAAAACTCAGCCCCTCTCATTTTCCAAGCCAATGGCTTTGGGGAAGCCTTCTCCTTGTGCATTCCCCTGTGTATTCCTTTCTCCCTCACCCTCCTCTATGACCATGGCTCCCTCCTCTCTGCAGCACCTGAAATGTGGTTCTCCCTTAAACCATGTCTCTATACTTCCTACCTACTTTGATGTGGCCTCTTCTCCCCCTTTAGTTGTGGAGTTTGTTCTATCAGTCTTCAGATTGATTTCTGGGATATTTAGGATGATTGATAGTTATCTAGATGTGTTCATGGCATGAGATGAGCCTAGGGTCCTCCTTCTCCACCTCCATCTTGGGTTCTATCTTCCATGAAGATGTTTTAAGCGATAATATATTAGGTATAGGCCATCTTAATCTCCAGGTTGCTGCTACTCAAACAAAGATCTTTGTAAAATATTATTTTATCCAAATGCTATAAGGTATTGATTCAATTTAGCATCAATGGTGATGGGTCCAAGTTCTGCAATCTCCACCCCTGGGAAGACCATGTTTTGATTTTCTTTGGGCCATAAATCTAATAGCCACTGGGTTTCTGTGTCCATTTAAATTTGTTGGAATCTATTCTAATTTTTATCATTTCTTTTTCTTTTTCTTTCTTTTTTTTTTATGTAGAAAAGCAATTTATTCCATTATAAGCACTTACACAGTTAGTCATGGAGAATAACAGGCCTGCTGGTGAAACAGGTCACCCAAAATAGAGATGGTACCAAACTAGTGGTCAAAGACTAACTCCTTAAAAAAAAAAAAAAAGGCAACTCTTATCCAGGATTAATTTAATTTTAAAAACAAATACAAGCTATCAATTCACTCTTCTCAACTCAACTGGACAGTCTACCTGTGGTATAACTGTCAGGTAAAAACATACATCTTTACAACTTGGTGGTCCCAAGTGTTTTAAAAAACCATTTCACAGAAAGGAAAGAAATATGAAAACAGCTCAAGAAATACACTAACAAGCAAAAATATATGGGGGAAAGAGGAACACATAGTTTTGACTTAACTGAAGAAACTGAGAGGAGACTGGTCTACACAGGAAAATGTGCATCCTGGAAAGTCAGGTGTGAAAATTTTAGAATAAGAATTTATATGAATTGAATCTCCCCCATTTCCTGAATAAAAACGACATCTTGTGGTATTTATACTTCATGGCTCAGACACCTACCTCACTTGGCTCTACTCCTTCCTTACTTTAGCCTTTACTTAACGGAGTCTGAAAAACTTGGGGATATAGCCTAAGAAGAAAAATAACCACACATAACATTCCCCTTTCTGTGCTACTTTAGACCTTTGTTACTAGAAAATTCCTAAAGAAAATTTAAATATAAGTCTGTGGCTTTACTGAATCAAGTCCCCCAGTTAATATTTAGAAAACACCCTCTGTTTGGGCTAGTAACATTGTTGATGGGATGGTACCTATCATAGAGGGATAGCCAAACAAAGTCTGTGTCTCAAAACCAGTGTTAAATCAATCTCAGGGTTGAGAGGGAGAAAAATGGGAGTCTAAAATCACAAGAAGTGCAGACATATCTAGGACCCTGGTCCTTCTGGATCCATGCTTCCTTCAGGATCTTCACCATTATAAATGTTCTCTGCCATTTGCCACACTTGCATGATATTGTCTTCTGATACAGAACAAATCACCCAAGGTTCACTGGGATTCCAGGAGAAATCAGATATCTTGGCAGTGTGACCACCATGAATAAACAACAGTTCCAGTGGCCCATCTTCTGCATCTTCCGGGGATTGTTCCTCTCCAATTTTACTTAAATCCCAGACATTGTCTGCAATCAGTACCACTGGAAGCCAAAATAGTCTCATTGTGAGGCAACTACTGAACCTGGAATATTTCATCCTTACGTGATTCAAAGGAATGCAACTTAAGTTTCAGACTTCTCAGATCCCACAAGGCAACAGTCTTGTCGGCTGATCCTGTGGCCAGAATGAACTCACTATAAGGATTGAAATATATGCAGTTCACTTCAGCAGTGTGAGCATCAACTGAGTGGCTTGGTTTGGAAGTATTGTTTGAACGAGTATCCCAGATCATAAGTTTCTGATCATCAGCAACTGACCCAAACAGAGACTCATGGAGCAGATGCCAGGAAACATATTCTACTACTGCTGTATGTCCTGTAAAGATGGTCTTCGCATCCACCACTTCTCCTTCCTTTGGAACAGCACTGATGTCCCAGAGGCAGATGGTATAGTCATCTGAAGCACTAAGTAAGTGCCCACTGAGATTTGGGTTCCAAGAAAGTCCATAGCCTTCCTTCTAATGTCCACACAGATGCAAGTCTGGGTTGCACTCTCCAGAAGGATCTGGTTTGGAAGGATGTTTTGTATAGTCAAAAACAGGAACATCACTGGATGGAGTCTTTGTTGCAATGATGCAAGCGTTCTGGGGCATATAACGTGCCCGGTTTACTTCTTCATGGTTGATCCTGATTTCTATTTCAATTTTTCCACTAACTGAGCCAAAACCTCCAAATTCTCCTTTCTCACTGTCATAGTGTGAAACATCAAACTGAGCATCATCATTAGGGAGCTGCACACTGGCTATCACAAGATGGTTTTGTTCATCTAACGTGTATATTCCCAGGACAAGTCGGTGAATGCTGAAGTCTTTCTCTTCCGGTCTGGTTACATCTGGAAGCCACTGTGCAGTTAGGCTAGGCCACTCCAGAGCATGGGTCATCACCAAAACACAATGAAAAGGGGTGTTCTTTTTCCATATTTTGTACTCTTCGATGATCACACGTTCTGCGTCATCAAAGGCTTCCTTGTCGGCCATGGCGGGCAGGCAACCCGGGGGGATCCCGGGGTCAAGTGTTGCGGGAGGGGCAGGGAGGCTACCGGCACTCGCTTTGCATGCACGGCCTCTATTTTTCCTGCTGCCTAATTTTTATCATTTCTTGTCTGGTATAAGCTTGCTCTTCAGTGAATCTGATTGGTTATATATTCTCATTTGTTGTAGTTTTGTCTGTTTTTTATGGGCCTAGTTTCTAGTTATAGTTACCAGGGTCAAAGTGTTAAAATAATCCTTGTCCTGGGGTGTGGATTGGTACCCTTAGAAACAAGGGGGTCTGGGTTTCTTCCTACTCTGGAGATGACTTTTTGTGCAGGCACTTTTCCTTTCTGCCTGTCAGCATCCGTGTTACTTCATGCTCCTAATAAGGGTATATAGTTATATAGAATATAACTCACTGGGTTGGGTGATCAGGCTAACATCTGGAGATTCCTTAATTTTAAGTTTTGTCTGGACTAAGTCTTCAGTAGGTCTCCAGAGATCCTCAGAAATGAATATATAATCAATTCTACCCCTAAACCACCTCTTAGGTAATTTTGGTAAGGTTAGTTAATGAGTCATATTAATTACCATCGTTCTGTTGTTCACAACTGTGTTTTAAATGTTTTATTGTAAAACCTTGATGTTGGGGTGCAGATAGTTTATGTGTGGGCCATGCAGGTCAGGGTAGCCAGGCACTTATTACAGGGAACATTCCAGTAGAAGCCTGGTGATGGGAACAGTACAAGTCATCTGTCTACTTCCAAGCCCTAATCTACACAAATGCATATTCACACTGAGGAAGCACTGGAGAAAACTGGACAGCCTTGCCAGGTAGATTGGCTGCTGTAGCCTCTAGTAAGAGACATCTGGGAGCTTTCATTGCTGAACTCCAGACTTCATCAGAAAGCCAGCCAAATGTAGACTGATGTCACTAGTTTAAAGCTGATGCCTCAGAAATATTGTCAGAGGTTGACTTTCACTGCCCAAGAGGTGATACAGATGGTTGGGGCCAGCTGATGTTCCCCAGGCCTTGGGGGCTCTGGCTTCCCAAGGCTGGCTGACAGGTACATACTATGCATGCATGGCCTGTGTAGGTCATGGTAGCTAGGGACCTGGAAGAGGCCAAATGTCAGGAGGGTCCAGGTGTCAAGAGCAGGCTCTTGGGGATCTATGACATATGCTTAAATCTAAGCCCTAATCTACACAAACATGCATATTCTTCCTAAAGGCAAATCTGGAGGAATCTGAACTGCCTTGCCAGGGCACTGCTGAGCAGGCTGGTCAGGGTACCTTTCATTAAGAGAAACCTGACAGCATTGATTACTGGTTTTGGGGAGGAAAATTTTTTTCTCTACCCTTCAATATTCTTCTAACTGGTCTTTCTCTACCCTTCAATATTCTTCTAACTGGTCTTTCTCTACCCTTCAATATTCTTCTAACTGGTCTAAGAATTAAATTGACATGAGACAGATTAACAAGGAGGAAAAAACCTGAAGTTTTATTATGTGTATACAGAGGACCAATAATGAAATTGAGACTCAAAAAATGACCAAGTCATGCAACTTTTTTATGTTTTATACAAAGAAACATAAAATCTGTTAGTAATTGGCAGGACAAATAAAACTTACGTTCTGGAGCTTAATTAATAAAGAATTCTAAATAGCATTTGGGTTGAGGTAATAGATTAGTAAAAGTAACAAGGTTTGATTATACAGCCTTCTTGACTCTGAATTCCTTAGCTCTGATGATTAGGATGTCTCTACCTGGTATAGGGAGGGTACCTCTCACATGGGAGACTTATTTCTTGCTGTCTAGAGATAAAGGAGTATCAGAGTGTTCTTCATACAGTAGCCATCTCTTAGTAACTTTAATTCAAAATAATCAGTGTGCCAAAGTGGCATATTTTGGGGGGCAGTCTGCCTTTAGCCCCTATGGTTCCCTCCTCTGAAACCTCCCTGGGAGTTTTGCATACCAAAATTGGTTCTTTTTTTTTTTATGTTATGTTAATCACCATACATTACATCATTAGTTTTTTTGTTTTTTTTTTATTTTTTTATTGTTATGTTAATCCCCATACATTACATCATTAGTTTTAGATATAGTGTTCCATGATTCATTGTTTGCATACAACACCCAGTGCTCCATGCAGAATGTGCTCTCCTTAATACCCATCACCGGGCTAACCCATCCCCCCACCCCCTCCCATCTAGAATGCTCAGTTTGTTTTTCAGAGTCCATCGTCTCTCATGGTTCATCTCCCCCTCCGATTTCCCCCCCCTTCATTTTTCCCTTCCTGCTATCTTCTTCTTCTTCTTCTTCTTTTTTTTTTAACATATAATGTATTATTTGTTTCAGAGGTACAGGTCTGTGATTCAACAGTCTTGCACAATTCACAGCACTCACCATAACACATACCCTCCCCAATGTCTATCACCCAGCCACCCCATCCCTCCCACCCCCCACCACTCTAGCAACCCTCAGTTTGTTTCCTGAGATTAAGAATTCCTCATATCAGTGAGGTCATATGATACATGTATTTCTCTGATTGACTTATTTTGCTCAGCATAACACTCTCCAGTTCCATCCATGTTGTTGCAAATGGCAAGATTTCATTCCTTTTGACATTGTGTATATTTACCACATCTTCTTTATCCATTCATCTGTCGATGGACATCTTGGCTCTTTCCACAGTTTGGCTATTGTGGACATTGCTGCTATAAACATCGGGGTGCACGTGCCCCTTCGGATCCCTACATTTGTATCTTTGGGGTAAATACCCAGTAGTGCTATTGCTGGATCGCATGGTAGCTCTATTTTCAACTTTTTGAAGAACCTCTATACTGTTTTCCAGAGTGGCTGCACCAGCTTGCACTCCCACCAACAGTGTAGGAGGGTTCCCCTTTCTCCGCATCCCCGCCAACATCTGTCATTTCCTGACTTGTTAATTTTAGCCATTCTGACTGGTGTGAGGTGGTATCTCATTGACGTTTTGATTTGGATTTCCCTGATGCCGAGTGATGTTGAGCACTTCTCCATGTGTCTGTTGGCCATCTGGATGTCTTCTTTGGAAAATTATCTGTTCATGTCTTCTGCCTATTTCTTGATTGGATCATTTGTTCTTTGAGTGTTGAATTTAAGAAGTTCTTTATAGATTTTGGATACTAGCCCTTTATCTGATATGTCATTTGCAAATATCTTCTCCCATTCTGTCGCTTGTCTTTTGGTATTGTTGACTGTTTCTTTTGCTGTGCAAAAGCTTTTTATCTTGATGAGGTCCCAATAGTTCGTTTTTGCCCTTGCTTCCCTTTCCTTTGGTGATGTTTCTAGGAAGAAGTTGCTGTAGCTGAGGTCGAAGAGGTTGCTGCCTGTGTTCTCCTTTAGGATTTTGATGGACTCCTGTCTCACATTTAGGTGTTTCAACCATTTTGAGTCTATTTTTGTGTGTGGCATAAGGAAATGGTCCAGGTTCATTCTTCTGCATGTGGCTGTCCAATTTTCCCAACACCATTTGTTGAAGAGACTGTCTTTTTCCCATTGGACATTCTTTCCTGCTTTGTCAAAGATTAGTTGACTATAGAGTTGAGGGTCCATTTCTGGGCTCTCTATTCTTTTCCATTGATCTATGTGTCTGTTTTTGTGCCAGTACCATACTGTCTTGATGATGACAGCTTTGTGATAGAGCTTGAAGTCTAAAATTGTGATGCCGCCAGCTTTTCTTTTCTTTTCTTTTTTTTTTTTTTAAAGATTTTATTTATTTATTTGACAGAGAGAGACACAGTGAGAGAGGGGAACACAAGCAGGGGGAGTGGGAGAGGGAGAAGCAGGCTTCCCGCCGAGCAGGGAGCCCGATGCGGGGCTCGATCCCAGGACCCTGGGATCACGACCTGAGCCGAAGGCAGACGCGTAACGACTGAGCCACCCAGGCGCCCCGCTTTTCTTTTTAAATATTCCCCTGGCTATTCGGGGTCTTTTCTGGTTCCATACAAATTTTAGGATTATTTGTTCCATTTCTTTGAAAAAAGTGGATGGTATTTTGATGGGGTTGCATTGAATGTGTAGATTGCTCTAGGTAGCATTGACATCTTCACAATATTTGTTCTTCCCATCCATGAGCATGGAACGTTTTTCCATTTCTTTGTGTCTTCCTCAATTTCTTTCATGAGTACTTTATAGTTTTCTGAGTATAGATTCTTTACCTCTTTGGTTAGATTTATTCCTAGGTATTTTATGGTTTTGGGTGCAACTGTAAATGGGATTGACTCCTTAATTTCTCTTTTTTCTGTCTTGTTGTTGGCATATAGGAATGCCACTGATTTCTGTGCATTGATTTTATATCCTGCCACTTTACTGAATTCCTGTATGAGTTCTAGCAGTTTTGGGGTGGAGTCTTTTGGGTTTTCCACATAAATCATATCATCTGCAAAGAGTGAGAGTTTGACTTCTTCTTTGCTGATTTGGATGCCATTTATTTCTTTTTGTTGTCTGATTGCTGTGGCTGGGACTTCTAATACTATGTTGAATAGCAGTGGTGATAGTGGACATCCCTGCCGTGTTCCTGACCTTAGGGGGAAAGCTCTCAGTTTTTCCCCATTGAGAATGATATTCGCTGTGGGTTTTTCATAGATGGCTTTTCTGATATTGAGGTAGGTACCCTCTATCCCTATACTCTGTAAGAGTTTTGATCAAGAAAGGATGCTGTACTTTGTCAAATGCTTTTTCTGCATATATTGAGAGGATCATATGGTTCTTGTTCTTTTATTAATGTATTGTATCACATTGATTGATTTGCGGATGTTGAACCAACCTTGCAGCCCAGGGATAAATCCCACTTGGTCATGGTGAAGAATCCTTTTAATGTACTGTTGGATCCTATTGGCTAGTATTTTGGTGAGAATTTTTGCATCCATGTTCATCAAGGATATTGGTCTGTATATCTCCTTTTTGATGGGGTCTTTGTCTGGTTTGGGGATCAAGGTAATGGTGGCTTCATAAAACGAGTTTGGAAGTTTTCCTTCCATTTCTATTTTTTGGAACAGTTTCAGAAGGATAGGTATTAATTCTTCTTTAAATGTTTGGTAGAATTCCCCTGGGAAGCCATCTGGCCCTGGGCTTTTGTTTGTTGGGAGATTTTTGATGACTCCTTCAATTTCCTTAGTGGTTATAGGTCTGTTCAGGTTTTCTATTTCCTCCTGGTTCAGTTTTGCTGGTTGATACATCTCTAGGAATGCATCCCTTTCTTCCAGATTATCTAATTTGCTGGCATAGAGTTGCTCATAATATGTTCTTATAATTGTTTGTATTTCTTTGGTGTTGGTTGTGATCTTTCCCTTTCATTCATGATTTTGTTGATTTGGGTCATTTCTCTTTTCTTTTTGATAAGTCTGGCCAGGGGTTTATTAATCTTGTTAATTCTTTCAAAGAACCAGCTCCTGGTTTTGTTGATCTGTTCTACTGTTCTTTTGGTTTCTATTTCATTGATTTCTGCTCTGATCTTCATTATTTCTCTTCTCCTGCTGGGTTTAGGCTTGATTTGCTGTTCTTTCTCCAGCTCCTTTAGGTGTAGGGTTAGGTTGTGTATTTGAGACCTTTCTTGTTTCTTGAGAAAGGCTTGTATTGCTATATACTTTCCTCTTAGGACTGCCTTTGCTGTATCCGAAAGATTTTGAACAGTTGTGTTTTCATTTTCATTGGTTTCCATGAATTTTTTTAATTCTTCTTTAATTTCCTGGTTGACCCATTCATTCTTTAGTAGAATGCTCTTCAGCCTCCATGTATTTGCGTTCTTTCCGACTTTCCTCTTGTGATTGAGTTCCAGTTTCAAAGCATTGTGGTCTGAAAATATGCAGGGAGTGATCCCAATCTTTTGGTACCGGTTGAGACCTGATTTGTGACCTAGGATGTGATCTATTCTGGAGAATGTTCCATGGGCACTAGAGAAGAATGTGTATTCTGTTACTTTGGGATGGAATGTTCTGAATATATCTGTGAAGTCCACTTGGTCCAGTGTGTCATTTAAAGTCTTTATTTCCTTGTTGATCTTTTGCTTAGATGATCTGTCCATTTCAGTGAGGGGGGTGTTAAAGTCCCCCACTATTATTGTATTGTTGTCTATGTGTTTCTTTGCTTTTGTTATTAATTGGCTTATATAATTGGCTGCCTATGTTAGGGGCGTAGATATTTATAATTGTTAGATCTTGTTGTTGGATAGACCCTTTAAGTATGATATAACGTCCTTCCTCATCTCTTATTACAGTCTTTGGTTTAAAATCTAATTTGTGTGATATAAGGATTGCCACCCCAGCTTTCTTTTGGTGTCCATTAGCATGGTAAATGGTTTTCCACCCCCTCACTTTCAATCTGGGGGTGTCTTTGGGTCTAAAATGAGTCTCTTGCAGACAGCACATCGATGGGTCTTGTTTATTTTATTTTTTAAAAGATTTTATTATTTATTTGAGAGAGAGAGAGACACAGTGAGAGAGGGAACACAAGCAGGGGGAATGAGAGAGGGAGAAGCAGGCCTCCCGTGGAGCAGGGAGCCCGATGCGGGGCTTGATCCCAGGACCCTGGGATCATGACCTGAGCCAAAGGCAGACGCTTAATGCCTGAGCCACCCAGGTGCCCCGATGGGTCTTGTTTTTTTATCCAATCTGATAGCCTGTGTCTTTTGATTGGGGCATTTAGCCCATTTACATTCATGGTAACTATTGAAAGATATTAATTTAGTGCCATGTATTGCCTGTAAGGTGACTGTTACTGTATATTGTCTGTGTTCCTTTCTGGTCTCTGTTACTTCTAGGCTCTCTCTTTGCTTAGAGGACCCCTTTCAGTATTTCTTGTAGGGCTGGTTTCATGTTTGCAAATTCCTTTATTTTTTGTTTGTCCTGGAAATTTTTTATCTCTCCTTCCATTTTCATTGACAGCCTAGCTGGATATAGTATTCTTGGCTGCATATTTTTCTCATTTAGTGCTCTGAATATATCATGCCAGTCCTTTCTGGCCTGCCAGGTCTCTGTGGATAGGTCTGTTGTCAATCTAATGTTTCTACCATTGTAGGTTACAGACCTCTTGTCCTGAGCTGCTTTCAGGATTTTCTCTTTGTCTCTGAGACTTGTAAGTTTTACTATTAGATGTCGGGGTGTTGACCTATTTTTATTGATTTGAGCAGGGTTCTCTGTGCTTCCTGGATTTTGATGACTGTCTCCTTCCCCAAATTAGGGAAGTTCTCTGCTATAATTTGCTCCAATATACCTTCTGCTCCTCTCTTTCTTCTTCTTCTGGGATCCCAATTATTCTAATGTTGTTTCATCTTATGGTATCACTTATCTCTCAAATTCTGCCCTCGTGATCCAGTAGTTGTTTATCTCTCTTTTTCTCAGCTTCTTTATTTTCCATCATTTGGTCTTCTATATCATTGATTCTCTCTTCTGCCTCATTTATCCTAGCAGTTAGAGCCTCCATTTTTTATTGCACCTCATTAATAGCCTTTTTGATTTCGACTTGGTTAGATTTTAGGTCTTTTATTTCTCCAGAAAGGGTTTCTCTCATAACTTCCATGTTTTTTTCAAGCCTAGCTAGTATCTTTAAAATCATCGTTCTGAACTCTAGATCTGACATCTTACTAATGTCCATATTGATTAGGTCCCTGGCAGTCAGTACTGCCTCTTGTTCTTTTTGTTGAGGTGATTTTTTACATCTTGTCATTTTGTCCAGAGGAGAAGAGATGAATGAGAGAAGATAATGCTAGTACGGTAACAACGTCCCCAGAAAATATACACTAAACAAATCAGAAAAGACCTGAAAACGGGGGAAAAGAAAGGGAAAGAAAGAAAAAAGAAAAAGAAAGAAAAAAGAAAAAGATAAAAACAAACAAAAACAAAACAAACAAACAGAATATGATCAAATATGATCAGGCTGGTGCATAGATCAGTGCCACACACTAGATTTTGGGCATATTTTGGTCTGTTAGAAGAAAGTGCCTCCCAAAATTTTAAGGAAAGAAAAACTTATATACGTACAAAAATAAGGGTTAATATGATGAAGGGATGGAATATGACTGTAATGACGAAAATTATAAAAGATTTTATAAAAGGAATTGATAAGAAGTTGGTTGAAGAAAGAAGAGGATTTAAAAAAAAAAAGAATGTGATCAGGCAGGAGACTAGAACAAAGCCATACACTAGAGATTTAGGGTATATTTTGATCTGTTAGAAGAAACTGTATCTCAAAATTTTAAAGAGAGAACAACTTATATATATATATATATATATATATATATATATATATATATATATATATATATATATACCAAAATAAGGGTAACTACTATGAAGCGATCAAATATGACTCTAAAAATGAAAAATAAAAAATATTTTTTAAGAAAGGGATTGATAAAATGTTGGTTGAAAAAGGGAAAAAGAAAAATTCAAAAAAAAAAGTTAAAAAAAATTAACTTTGAAAGACTAAAGAATCATGGTAAAAAAAGCCATGGATTCTATGTGCATTATTCCCCTAGCACTGGAGTTCTGCCGTTCTCACTGATCAGTAAACTTGGTCTTGGCTGGCTGTTCTTGCTGATCTTCTGGGGGGGGGGGGGCCTGTTGCCGTGGTTCCCAAATGTCTTTGCCGGAAGCGGAATTGCCCCACCCCAGCCGGGTCCAGGCTAAGTCATCTGCTCAGGTTTGCTCTTGGGAGCTTTTGTTCCCTGCAAGGTTTCCATACAGCTTTGGAGGGCGAGAGTGAAAATGGTGGCCTCCCAGTCTCCACCCCGGAGGAGCCGAGAACTCGGAGCCCCGCTCCTCAGTGCACCCCCAGAGAAAAGCAGTCAGTCAGTCCCGTCTTCCTGGTCCCCGGCCGCACTCCATGCTCACCTGGCCTGTGACCGAGCGTTTCTATCTCTGGCACCCGACCCCATGCGGAGTTTCCAAACCCAGCAGATCCCTGCAGTGCGCTCCTGTGCCTCTCCTCCCGGGGGGAGGAAGGGGAGTCTCCCCGGATCTGCCGCTTTTGGGTCCCTGCTGGAGGAGCAGTGGCCCGACTGTGCCGTGGATCACGGTTTACGGCAACCCCGAGCTGAGAGCCCACGCCTCGACTCCATCTCTGTAGCCGGCTTCCCCGCTCTGATCCCTGGGAGCTCTGCCACACTCAGGCATGCCCGGTCTTTCTGTGACCCTGAGGGTCCTGAGACCACACTGTCCCATGAGGGTTCCACCCCCCCGCTTAGCCACTGGAGCGACCTCCCTCAGTGGAGCCGCCTTCTAAAAGTTCCGATTTTGTGCTCCGTGGCTCTATCACTTGCCAGAAGAGGCCAATGGAGGCCCCCTCCCCCACCGTCTATCTTCCCGAATATCACCTCAGATTCACTTCTCCACACGTCCTACCTTCCGGAAAGTGGTCGCTTTTCTGTTCAGAGAGTTGTTGCTATTCCTTTCTTTGATCTCCTGTTGAGTAGTAGGTGTTCAGAATGGTTTGATCCCTATCCAGCTGAATTCCTGGGACCAGATGGAATCCAGGTCTCCTACTCCTCCACCATCTTGCTCCGCCCCCCTCCCCAAAATTGGTTCCTGTTGAACCAGTCTCTTAGTCCTGACAAGAGATCAGTTCAGTTAAACTCATTTCAGGAGGCAGTGTCCAGGTGGTTTTCCAAAGTTAGGCCTATGGTTCAAGTAATCAGTAATAAGTTATCTTATTAAATAAGACACATTTCAATGGAAACAAAACAATGTTTAATGATTGGAGCACATTATAAACCAGATTCTAAGTTCTGAGGGTAGCCAGTTGAGAAGATTTCCAGATGTCAGGATCAAAGTATTTTTATACAGAGTGAAGGCAGGCAATGGCAAGCTGATTTTTTTTTTTTTTCTGTACACAGTTTGAATGTCTCTGGTGATGTTTGTTAGTGGCCACAAAATGGCTGCCAGCACCAGAATATTCATATATGAGCTGTTGTGGTTATTATTCTAAGTTTATATCAAGTCATTCATATTCAGTTTGGAAGGCTTCAGGAAAAAGGTAAGTTTTAGTTTTAAATGATTTCAATTCAAAAGGATGGGAGAAAGTTGAAATTTGAAGAGTTATACCCAGACTTTAGAGGAAACTACAATAACTCAAGATCAAGCCTAGTTTATAGGTAGAAATAAAAACCTTAAAAATAATAGAATTAGTATCTGATATCCAAAAGTATGTATTATAGTTTCAATTGAAAATAACCTCTTCTCAAAGACACGTATCATATGACCTCACTGATATGAGGAATTCTTAATCTCAGGAAACAAACTGAGGGTTGCTGGAGTGGGGGTTGGGGTGGGAGGGATGGGGTGGCTGGGTGATAGACACTGGGGAGGGTATGTGCTATGGTGAGCGCTGTGAATTGTGCAAGACTGTTGAATCACAGATCTGTACCTCTGAAACAAATAATATATGTTTAAAAAAAAGATTGTAGGAAGGGAAAAATGAAGGGGGGGAATTGGAAGGGGAGACGAACCATGAGAGACGATGGACTCTGAAAAACAAACTGAGGGGTCTAGAGGGGAGGGGGTGGGAGAATGGGTTAGCCTGGTGATGGGTATTAAAGAGGGCACGTTCTGCATGGAGCACTGGGTGTTATGCACAAACAATGAATCATGGAACACTACATCAAAAACTAATGATGTAATGTATGGTGATTAACATAACAATAATAATAAATAAAAATAAATAAATGAAAATAACCTCTTCTCTCTATACTCCCATTTCTATCAATGATAACCATGGTAAGACTAATTTGTTTGCAAATTAACTCTAGTTTAAAAAAATTTGGCTTGATTATTTACACAAGTGCAGCAAGAATAGCAATTGATCACTTTAAAATCTGCTTTGCTGGATTGCCTGTGTGGCTCAGTTGGTTAAGCATCTGACTCTTGATCTCAGCTCAGATCCTGATCTCAGGACCATGAGTTCAAGCTCCACACTGCACACCACATATATATTTTATATAAACATAATATATATATATTATATAATTATATATATTATATGTATATGTACATATATATATATATATACATAATATATATATGTTATGTTTATATAAAATATAATCTGCTTTGCTGGAACTTTTCATTAGGACCCTCAGACTGAACTTTTAACAGCCTCTTGAGGCTGAGAATCCAGGCCAAATACTTGCCATCAGATTTCACCTATAGGACTTGATGTTTGGGTTAATTCTTCTTTTCTTGAGTTCCCTTCAAAATATCCCGAGTTTCCTATACCTTTAGGCAGTGACCTTCTTCACTCATCTGGTAAAGCTGCTGGGATCCCTGTAAGCAAGGTATCAGGCCAATATTTCCAAAAAGCTTTACTGGTGTCAGAAAGTCAATCTTAGTTACTTAGAGCTCTCTGGTCATATCTCAGTCTATGTGCATCTCTTTCAAATATGACATTCCAGTCAAAGCCTTGATAATATAACCAATATTACCAATTGTGTCCTGTCACAAAGAGAAGAGATTCTTATTGAACATATGCAAATAAATATATTACCCTGAAAATATAAAAATTTATATTCTCTGGGAGTTTCTGATTCTAGAGGGATCAGGTAGGGAGAAAAAGATGTTTCAGTCCTGCTTACAAAGGTATGATTTACTAAATTAGTGTAAGTCATACTTAGCTTAAGAGGAAAGATTTTCTTATATTTAGAAAACAAAAGATTAAAGATCCAGCAATATTTCAAGCAAAAAGTCATAAAGTATAATTATCCTCCTCAGTTTGTTCAGTCCTGTGTAGTTGATTTTGATCTTTTGTTAGTAGTTGTATGAAGCCATCAGTTTCTTCATTAGAATTCTATAAATCCTTACACAGTTCAGTGGCATGATCTTAAAGGTACTACCTATTACCTGTATTATATAGTACTTGTCAGAATCTTTCCCTTGAATCTCGAGGAGGAGGTTATTCAATTTGTTGACATATAATTTTTTGTAGTAGTCTCTTACAATCCTTTGTATTTCTCTGGTGTTGGTTATTACTACTCTTTCATTCCTGATTTATTTTTTTTTCACTTTTCTTGATGAGTCTGGCTAAAGGTTTATCAATTTTATCTTTTCAAAGAACCAGCTGTTGCTTTCATTCATCTTTTTAACATTGTTTTTATAGTCCTATTGCATTTATATTTGCTCTGATCTTTCTATTTCCTTCCTCCTAACCTTGGGATTTTTTTTTCTACGTCCTTTAGGTATAAGGTTACATTGTTTATTTGGGATTTTTCTAATTTCTTGAGGTAGGACTGTATCATTATAAACTTTGCTCTTAAAATCGCTTTTGCCATGTCCCAAAGATTTTGGGCTGTTGTGTTTTCATTTTCATTTGTCTCCATGTATTTTTTTTCTTTCCCCTTTGATTTTTTTCATTGACTCATTGATTGTTTAGTAGCACATTGTTTAGCCTCCACATGCTTGTTTTGTTGTTGTTGTTGTTACTGATTTCTAGTTTTATACTGTTGTGGTTGGAAAAGATGTATGATATGATTTCAATCTTCTTAAATTTATTGAGACTTCTTTTGTGGCCTAATATGTGATCTATCCTGAAGGATGTTCCATGTGCATTTGAAAAGAATGTGTATTCTATTGTTTTTGGATGAAATGTTCTATGTATCTCTTAAGTCAATCTGGTCTAATATGTCATTCAAAGACACTGTTTCCTTATTGATTTCTGCCTGGACAGTCTATCCATTGATGTAAGTGGGCTGTTAAAGTCCCCTAGTATTATTGTATTACTACCAGTTTCTCCCTTTAGGTCTGTTAATATTTACTATATGTATTTAGGTATTCCAATGTTGGATGCATATTATAATATTAATCTTCTTAAATGAGTCAGACTGTCTGCCCAACTTGGTTTAAGATACTGGGTAGCATTTCTGTCAGCTGCTTTGTCTCAGCATGGCCCGTAATGGTGAAAGTGTTCGCTGCCAGGGATGCCTGAACTTTAGGGTTGTTAAAGTAGATCACTGACCTTGGTTTGTGAACACATACACTTTTTCAATACCAGAGACACCGTTTGCCCCTAACTTCTTTAAGGAGAACTGAAATTTTTTATAATCTGCTGCATAATGTAATATTTTATAATCTATATAATGTAATAAAGTATAGTTATTATACTTTCTTGTTGGATTGACCCCTTATCATTATGTAATGTCCTTCTTTGTCTCTTGTTACAGTCTTTGTTTTACAGTCTATTTTGTCTGGTATAAGTATTGGTACCCTGGCTCTCCCCCCCCCCCCCAGCTTTCATTTGCAAGAAATATCTTTTTCCATCCTTTTACTTTCAGTATGTATGTGTTTTAGGTCTGAGGTGAGTCTCTTGTAGGCACCAGATATGTGGGTCATGTTTTTTTCTCCTACCACCTTATGTCTTTTGATTTGAGTATTTAGACCATTTACCTTTTAAGTCATTATTAATAGTATGTATTTATTGCCATTGTATTGTTTCCTGGTTGTTTTTTGTAGATCTTTATTCATTTCTTTTATTGCTCTTTCCTTGTGATTGATTAGTTTCTGTAGTGTTATGTTTGGCTTTCTCATTATTTTTTGTATATCAATTAGAGGTTTGGGGTTTGTGGTTACTGTGAGATTTATATGTAACATCCTAAGTTTATAGTCTCTATTAAATTGATAGTCATTTAAGTGTGAACACATTCTAAAAGAACTTTTTTTATTCCCCCCTCCATGTTTTATGTATATGTTATATTTTACATCTTTTTACTCATAATTTTCTTTTAATTACAGCCTTTTCTACCTCAAGAACTTTATTTTTTGCTTGCCTAGGAAACTATTTATCCAATTCTGAATGGTAACACTGCTAAGTATTCTTGGTTGTAGATTTTTTCTTTCAGGTTTTTGAATATATCATGCCATTCCATTCTGGCCTGCAAAATTTCTCCTGAAAACAATCAGTTGATAGCCTTATGGGGTTTCCCTTGTATATAACTTTTTGCTTCTCACTGCTTGTAAAATTCTCTGTATTTAACCTTTGAATTTTTTTTTAACTAGGCAAAGAACTTTATTAACTTTGTTTCAAACCTTATTCCCAGACTTCTTCAGTTTAATTAGCTGCAAAGAATGAGTTGTGTATAAGCAAAAACTGAAAAGAGCTGCAATGTCCAAGGGGCTTGGACTTAAAAATATTAGAGATCTAGACTGTATCAGATCCACGAACAAAATTTTAAAAAGCAGTCATAATATAAAATAGTAGCTCCCAGTAACTTCTTCAAGTTTTATCTTCTTCAGAAGTTGACTCAATTCAGTTTACTTCATTCTTGGAAGCTTCATCAAAATTCTTCATAAAATCTGGAATTTTATCATCCTCCATCTCTCTGGTAGCAAGTGGTGTTTTTCCATCCACAGATTGTTTGGGCAGAGCTTCAGCCAGTCTTCTTAAATGAGTCAGACTGTCTCCACCAAGTTGGTTTAAGATACTGGGTAGCATTTCTGTCAGCTGCTTTGTCTCAGCATGGCCCGTAATGGTGAAAGTGTTCACTGCCAGGGATGCCTGAACTTTAGGGTTGTTAAAGTAGATCACTGTCCTTGGTTTGTGAACACATTCACTTTTTCAATACCAGAGATACTGTTTGCCCCTAACTTCTTTAAGGAGAACTGAAATTTTTTATCATCTGCTGTAGCCATTCTATGAACTACCTTCTTTCAGTGAGCAGTTCTTTTCCCACCAATGAGCACGTGTGCTTGTAGTTTGGCAAGTTTCTCCTGGTTCATGATAGTTTCTGCCATCTTTTGGGGTGGAAATGGGACCCCACGGGGGAGTAGGATTGGTGCTCAGGGGGTCTCAGATGGACCAGCTGAGATTAGGTACACACCTGGGGATGCAAGATGGTCTAACCTTGGACATTTTAATTATTGTGTGTCTTGGTGTGGGCCCCCTTGGGTTCATCTTGTTTGGAACTCTATTCTTCCTGAAACTGGATGTGTTTCCTTCTTCAAATTGGGGAAGTTTTCAGCTATTATTTCTTCAAATACATTTTCTGCCTCTTTTTCTCTCTCCTTCTGGGACCCTTATAATGCAAATATTTGTTCACTTGATGTTGTCCAAGAGATCCCTTACCTATCCTCATTTTAAAAATTCTATTTTCTTTTCACTGTTCAGCTTGAGTTTTCATTACCCTGTCTTCCAGATCACTGATCCATTCTTCTGCATCTGCTAAAGTACTGTTGATTCCCTCTAGAATATTTTTATTTCAGTTACTGTATTCAGCTCTGATTAGTTCCTTTATATTTTCCATCTTTTTGTTGAAGCTCTTACTTAGTTCTTCCATTCTTTTCTCCAGCCCAGTGGGCATCTTTATGATCATTACCTTAAGTGCCTTATAGGCATGTTGCTTATCTCCATTTCATTTAGTTTTATTTCTGAGGTTTTGTCTTTTCCTTTGGAGCACATTCTTCTGTCCCTTCATTTTGCTTGACTTTGTTTTGCTTCTATGAATTAGATGGAACAGGTACTTCTCTTAAACTTGAGAAAGTGGTCTTGTGTATGGTCAACCTCTATGTAGACTGTGTGTGCCTGGTGACTGGCTGGTTGGCTGGAACTATGGCTGGTATGTGGGTCCCGGGGAACACCATTCTGGGCCTGCCCTGGTGGGATGGCCAGAGCTGAAGTGGGCATGGGCTTGGTGGTCCTGGGGTTCTCTGTGCAGAGGGTGCCCTGATGGGGCAGCTGGAGCAGAGGTAGGCATAAGCTGGGAGGTCCCAGAGTGCTAGGGGAACCCTACAAGCCATCTTGAGCCAAAGTGGTATGGTCCTGGAGTGTTCTGGCATGCTTTGCATCTGTGTCATCTTGGTGCAATGGGTGGAGCTGTAGTAAACACTACCAGGGGTATGTTGTTGTGTGTCGCACTGGGGCCACTTAGTGAGATGACTGTGGCTGGTGTGGGATAGGGGCTCCAGGCTCAATGAGGTAGTAGGCCAGCCAGGGCACCTGGGCCCTGCTCCCATCCTTGTTGTCAAGATGGAAGGGGAACATACACTAGTGCTGGGCAGCCCCTCTGAGCCAGGGAGAGTTCCAGCAGCTCCTGCACCATTTGGTAGGGTTCCAGGACTAGTTCCTTTCTGTTGTAGTTGCTCTTCTAAACTGAGTCTTTTTTTTCTATGTCCCAGGGTACCTTGGGCTGATGTGGCAGGCCAGGTATGGATCCCAGAACCCTGCTCTCATCTATGCTATCAAGGTAGGAGGAACAAAAAGCGTGGTGCTTGCCAGCCCCTCTGCCACAGACTTCCAGCAGCTCTCTTTCCATTTGGCAGAGTTCTAGGGCTAGATCTTTTATATTCTAGTTGTTCTTTTAAACCACAGCTTTTTGTCAGTACTCCAGGGGATCCAGAGCTCATCAAGGCAGCAGGCCAGCTATGGCCCTGGACCCTGCTTCCATCTGCATTATCAAGGTAGATGCGGGAATGTAAATCATGGTGCTCGACAACTGGGTCAGACCCAGAGAGTTCCAGCAGATCCCTCACTGTTTGGCAGGGTTCCAAGGCTAGTTCCTTTATATTGTAGTTGTTCCTTTATATTGTAGTTGATCTTTTAAACTGCAGTTGTTTTTTTCTGTGCCCCAGGGCAAACAGATCTGCTCATAGTCCCTTGGTATTATTCCTCCCTGCTGCAATTTGTAGCATCAAGGTGGGAGTTCCTTTCATCTGGTGTCTGCCATTCTCTCAATCTTATTGTTCAGGAACTGTTCAGTCAGCCCTCAGTTCTTCTTCAGGAGGAACTGCTCTATAAATAGGTGTATATTTGGTGTGTCTGCAGAGGAGGTGAGTTCAGGGTCATCTTACATCACCATTCTTAAACCAGAGCCTGAACCATCTTCTGATATTAAAACTCATTTTTAAATACATTCATTTTAATCTTAACTAGCTTGACCACACACTAAGATTCCCTTTTTACAATTTTTTTTGGTAACTTTTATAACTTTCCTGTTTTATGTTCAGATTTTGTCCTAAGTTTTTTCCTTTTTCAATAACCAGCCTCATGTTAGGACAAGATTAGTTTTTTCCTCCTACCAAAAATACACTCCCATTCCTCATACCTTCTTCTACCAAAAGCACACATTTTACTTTTCTTACATATGGAGATGTTTCCCTTATTGTTTTTTAGGTTTAACCACATATGTAACTTCTGGTGAAATCCAGATAGTAAGCAATTGTGAATCTTTTATGCCAGCATTCTTTAGATTGACAAATTTATGAATATATTTCTAGAAACAGGTGCTTCTTAATACAATCTTTCAATAAAGCATAAAAAATATTTCATAACAGATCCAAATTCATCTTTAGTTTCTTTGTAATAAGGAAGCCAAAACTAGGTAAACCTATATTCAGTAATATTTTATCTTATTTGGAAATGATCTAGATACTCAATGAATTAATTTAACTCATCACTTAAAGAACCTTACAGTTTCAGGTTACCAAAAACATTGGGAAACTATTGAAAAAGTTTACCTAAAAGCTTTTTAACTTATTTACACCTAATTCAATTTACTTGTTCTTAACAATTATATTTAGATCATCCACAAAAACTTCATGAGTTATCAGACAAAATCAACCATTCTCCTAAGCTATTTTGTTGTCTTTTATAATATGAACTTAAATTTTAGTAACTGAGCAGAGAAGTTTTCATTCTAAATCTGGTAACTATAAGACAGGTTTACTTTAATTAACTCAAAAACCTTAAATTACTTTTAATACCAAATATTTTCCCAGATTATATGAACCTGAAATTTATTTGGATTAAGTTTGTATTTTATTTTTGAGAGTTATGAATACTAAATTTAATACTAAATGCTTAATTTTCTTTAGGCCAATTAAATAGAACTCTTTTACAAATTAATTTTGGCAATAAGATATATCTATAAATGACATACACATACATACATCTAGACAAACATCTCATAGCTTTGGTTTATAAGCAGTAGTTGGAATAAGTTAACTCAGATGATTCAAGTCTTTTGCTATTTTTGGAGAGGACTTTTAAGATTTGTATTTGTCCCTGGAAGTAATCTTAAGGAAACTGTGGCCTAGAGTTTGGGCAAGAGCGCTAATTGTACTTTGTATTTTTAACAAGGCCACTTTTCCTCTTTTTTTTTTTTTTTTTTCACTTTCAGGTGGCTATGGGCTGTGTTCATGTCTCAAAGACACAATGAAATTTCTAACTTCAAGGGAGAGAGAAGAAATCTAAGTGTTTTGAGGTAAATGTTAAATTATTCCCTTAAGTAAGGTCAATTTTGTTTCATTTCAATATCCTGATCTTTTATAATATCTATAAGCATTTTGAGAGGAATGGTCACATTTGGGGATTGGTAAAGATAGGTGGGTTTTGACCTTTTTTCTAGATCTGCATTACAACCTATCAACGGACTAACCCACCTTTCTAATTTCTTTATATCAAGGAGATATATAAGATTTATGCCTTTGTAAAGTCTGTTTAAAGCATTTTGAGTACACAATTCAGCCGTGGCTTCTATCAGCCCCCAAATATTGGCCTTTAGCTGATCATTTGTAGGAGGGACTAGAAGGAATTTTGGTCGTCTGCTTTCTCTGTTAGGGGGCTGTTGTGAATGGTCACAAATCTAATTTTCTTCTAAATTTGGTAGGATCTTCTGAAAGTGGAGGTAAAAGATCTGCTGTCCAGGGGACATGAATTTCTTTTTAGTGGGGGGTCTAGGATATATCTGCAAAGGACATTGCATAGGAATGCCTGAAGCTGGCAGAACCTGATTACAGAGCCCTGAAAAGTAGGAGGAATCATAAGGACCACCTTCTGTTAAATTCACTTTCTGGCTTTCAGCATTTACCCAAGTAACCTGTATACTTTGGTCTAAAGATTAGACCAGAGTGCTCTCTGGAAATCATGTAGGGAAAGGAAGTTGGAGGCCAGATTTTGAAAAGGGGAATTTATATTGAATGTAGACATTAAAATGAAAAAACAGAAATTAGACTTTTTAAAGGAGTCCTTAAGGCCAGCCATTCTATAAAGATTTTTTTTCTTTCTTTAAAGCATCCATCATCTGGCCATTGATGAGTAGGATCTTATTAATCTTAATAGTGACTCAAACCCATAAACACTTTTTTAATGGAAAGACTCTGAGGCAACAGTCTTAGACCCTTGACCCCCATTATTCAAAATATACTTCCCAAAATAGTATAAGAAAGCAAAGGCCTTCACTGCATAGGCAGTAAAAATGATGTAGTCAAGATAGCATCTCTGGTCTCCTGTGAAAATATGAGACCTCTCCAGTCACAGACATGCTAGTCTATGACACTGAACAGGCACTACTGGAATGGTACATTCCAGCACTAACATAATAATCAACAAAGGTTGAGATGAAAGATGTGCTTTATGGGGCAACTCCCCTGAGAGCTGGAATGACCGGAAAAAGAATGCTTCTTGTAACTGCATGTCTTCAAACCTCAGCCTATTTGGCCACCAAGGTGCACTCAGATAAGTGCATTCTCTGGATGGTGGAGACCAGAGAGTATTCTCACTAAACACAAGACAAAAGGAAGAGCTTCATGGATTTTTTTTTTTCATAGAGGACCCACAGCAAAGTTTGTCTAAACAGATACTAATGTGATAAGAACTATGAACACACCAGTCTGTAAATCTGGCTCAAACAGCAGACTTATAAGGGCCTATATCTGCATTCTTTCCTATGGTAATTCCTTTTTATGAAACAAAAAAGTTATTCCATCTCTAGGAGATGAATTATTCAAATCAAGGGTGGTCCATCAAATTTACAAAAGTTGCTAAGCCCAAGGAACTAGTTGCACAAATATTTTCTTCTGCTAATCTAAATTTAGAAAGAGAAAAAGCACTCTCCCCACTCTTGCTCCATTAGATGCTGTAGGCAGAGAGCCAGGAGGCTGATGTGGTAAAGATTCTTACCTTCTGCTAGCTGTTTATCAGATGTGCTGGGATCTCTCAGCTACTGCAGCCTCAAAGCAAATAATGTCCAGCCTGGGAAATTATCCTGCCCCTATGCCAACTGTTGGGGAGGAAAATTTTTTCTACCTTTTAAGATTCTTCTAGCTGGCTAAAGAGTTAAACTGACATGAGATTGACATGAGAAGATTCACAGGAGAAAAAAGGTCAAATTATATGTTCATAGAGACCCAATGTTAAAATTAAGAGCCAAAGAAATGACTAGGCATGTGGTTTTTGAAAAATGTTTTAGACAAATATAAATCTGTGAGGAATGGACAGGACAAACAAAACTTACGTTCAAGGGTTTCAATTAGTAAAGAATTCTAAACAAAATTTGCGCTGGGGTAATAAATTAGTAAAACAGTTTATCTAGGCTTTTTTGGCCCTAAGTTACCTGTTTTTTAGAATAAGGATGTCTCTCTTCCTCCTGATGCAGGGCGGGTATCTTTCACACAAGAGATTTATTCACTGCTTTCAAGAAACAAAGTTTTTAAAGTAACTTTAATTCAAAATACTTAAAGTTTCCACTGTGGAAACTTTTTGGGTGGCCTCCTCTGGGTCCCTACACTGGTAAACCCTGGGACTCCATCAGGTAGCCAGACCAAATGGAGACTATTGCCAGTTTAATGCTGCTGTCTCAGAAAAAATTTCAGGGGGAGGGCTCCCTCTGCTCTGAAGGCCATGTAGATAGTTTGGGACAACCAGTACTACACATCCCTGAAGGCCCTAGGCTGTCCAAGACTGGCACTGCACATGTACAGGTCACAGGGGTTAGGGTAGCCAGGGACCTGTTAAAAGGCAAGTGTCTTTTGGGAGAGGCTGGGTCACAGGAATGGGCTGTATGGGGTAGCAGGCACCCGCCTAATTGCAAGCTCTAAACTACATGAATGTGCATATTCCTCCTGACTGAAGCTGGAGGAAACTGAACTGCCTCCGCAAGGTGTGGACTGACTGATGGGGTATCCTCCAATAAGAGACACCTAGGAGTCTTCATTACTGGAAGTTAGTCTCCTTTCTTTCAGTGATGCCATTAGGGAAAATATGCACATTTGTGTAGGTTAGGGCTTAGAATTAGGCAGATGTCATGGATCCCCAAGAGCCCATTCTTGAGATCTGAACTCTCCCAACATTACCCGCTTCCAGGTTCCTGGGTACTCTGACATGCGTGGCTGGTGCTTGCTTAGTATGCAGACCATTAGCCCACTAAGGGTAGCTATGGCCCTCCAGGCCTGTGGAATTCAGGCCAGTTCCCAACCACCTACATAGCCTGGAAGGAAAAGGGCAAAGGGATCCCATACTCTTAAACTGGTGACAGTTTTATAGGAACCTAATCTGGCCTGTTAAAAAGCCAGACAGATCGTACAGATTTACAGTAGATTATATGTATTTAAACAAACGTTCTCCCCAAATTCAGGGAGCACTCTCAGATACAGGTGCTATCATAAACTATATCACCACTGGATCTGGAACTGATTACCTGGTGATAGATTTATCTGACCTATTCTTTACTATTCTAATTGATGAGGAAAGCCAACCCATGACCACATTCACATGGGAAGGCAGACAATACAAGTTTACTAGGGTACCACAAAGATACCTTAACAGCTCAGTAATAGCCCACAACCATTTAACACAAGACATTCAGGCCTTTGATGAAAACACAACACACATAAACCAGCATTTCCCATATTAATGACATCCTTATATATGATAACTTGAACAGAAAGGGTCAAAAAGAGTTAACTGAATTCCACCCACCTGAGGATGGTCATTGATCTAAGTAATGTCCAAGAACCCCATAGTACAGTAAAATTTATAGGCATTATGGGTCCTCCAAATATCAGACCCAGTCATAAAGAAACTAGATTGCATACCAGCCAATTGAAAGGCTCCCTGGGAAATCTATGAGGCCCTACAAAATACAGAGCCACTGACTGACAAAATAAACCAATTATACTTCAACACCCTATTCTGGAATGGGTAACGCAGACTCCTGACAGAGGGAAACAACCCTTGGTATATTTCATGGTGGAACAAATGGACAGAGGATCAACCCTCTGCATGAATTGAGGTAATCTCAGCAAAGCCACTAGTGGTGCCAAGTTTTTCAAGGGGTGCGCCCACCCAAGCTCAAGCAGTTAGGCAATCAGGAGCATCTGGCCTATGGCTCAATAATACATCGTTTATAAATAGATCACCTCCATAACACCATCTGAATTATGTTGGCATTCCATGGCCTTGAGGACTAATGATGGTCTAACCCTGACAAAATCAAGCTCAGGAGAATCAGCACAATATGCTAAACAGATAGTCCTAAAATAAGTGATTGAATAATCTGTTAATGAAAATCAGAATGAGGTATATCTTTTCTCAGACTAATGAGCAGTAGCTCATAGAACAGCTTTGGTCAGGAACATGTTGAGAAAATGACTGGTAAATGAGAAATAAGACCATATGGGGAAGGACATATGGCAGAATATACAGCACTGGCTGACATCTCCATATTCATTACACATGTCTCTGCACATCGAAAGGACAATGCTGAAGTAACCAAATTTAATACCCAGGTAGACAAACTCACTAGGAAAACTAAAGAGGCAAAGATTTCTAAAATTTAACTTTAAAGGGAGAATGATTCACTGCTAAAGAGGAAACCAACTCAAAATGTAACCACACATATACAAGAAGGGCAATGCAACATATAACTTGAACCCACAGACATGCCAGTTGATAGGATCATTGCATGGGCACATCACCAAGCAGGATCATGCTGCACACATGGCTGCAGAATATGGCTGGAGAAAAGAAACATGTTATGTTTATACCTATCAAACATGTCCAATTTCAGATTAAGAAATATAAGAATTGCATTTGTTTAATGTTTAAAGAAATGTTTAAATCTTGTAGGTCATGAATGAATACTCTAATAAAGTCAAAGCTAAAAGACTTCCAAATTATACAAGTTGATTAGACAAAACCCTTACCTATATCAGAGAATAAACTATATGCATGCACAACTGTAGGCACATGGCCAGGAATATGACTATCCAATCCTTGTAGGAAAAATGATCAAAAGTCCACTGTCAGAGCATTAGACACCTAGATTGCTGGCTATGGTATCCCAACCATCATAAAATTAGATGAGGGTACCCAGTTCCTACGAAAGCTAACATAAAAAATGTGCTAAGGAAGAAGGCATAATGTGGAACTTCTTTTTACCCTACAACCCAACTGCCTCTGGATTCATTGAAAGGGTAATGGCTTGCTCAGGAAAAAACTTAGGTTGCTTACTAACAATCTAGATATGAAAGCTTCGACTAAATCAAAATATCTAAACCATAGATATGGAAACGCTGGAAAAACTCCTATTGCATTCATATTTCAGGCACCCACAGAAATAAGCATTAGCATGAACAGCAGCCCAGAATAGAAGTTAAAAGGAAAAGTATTAATTTAAAAAATAATGATACAGTTTGGGGGAATTATAGCACCCGTCACTAATAAAACTTACTGGGTAACTGAAGGAAAAAGCATATTACATCAAGTTAAAGAAAATAAGATGCCTTTATAAAAATTTCAGGCATGAAGAACTCCAACTTTTATCAACACTAGATGCCTAATATTTAGTCTAGCTTGATTCAGGGCTATTATGCTTGGGGAAATATTGTAATGTCCATAATAACTATAGATAGAATAGAAAGAACAAGAAAGAAATATTTACAGGACACTATCTTTATTTTGCAGGCATGAATCTGCTATGCATATTTAACCCTGACAGGACTAGTAAGCTGGTCAGTCCAGCATGCTGCCTGCTGGCTATTCTGGTTTGCCTATTGCTCACTACTGGATACCATACTCATTGCAGTGAAGAGTACCTGTGACAGCTTCAGCAATGGTAGCTGTGCCCACCAATCCAAGGTGGAATGTCACCTTCTGATCCAGGTATAACTCCACTGTCTGTAACATCCTCTATTTCCTCCATCCTGGTCACCTTGCAACTGAGGACTCACCAGCATCATCATCACCAGTATACCCTAGCCCAACTCTCACCACACCCTTCACTATCAGCACCATCTATTCCCTGGGAAACCTTCAACCAATGGAGAAACCAAATACTTAGGGAAGCTGAAGAAGTGGAAACCTCTACTTCAATCTCTGCAAGAAGTAACGAGGATCCTGAACAACATGCCCAAGAGACACTGGCTTGGGAGATGATGATTGGTCTGAACTATTAAATGGCTCTTGGTAGTATAGCCCAGCATACATATCAAGACAACTAGGTACTGGTGTTTGCCCTGTTATCTTCCTGAAGTGAGTACAGCATTGGACATGTGGCAGAGACTCTATTAAAATAACCCTAATTTAATTCCTGATTTACTTTGTGATCTAACATCTTGTAAAAAAAAAGGAGCTGAATACACATAATGGGCAATTATATCTTTAAATATGCAAGAAATGGGGCACCTGGATGGCTCAGTCAGTTAAGCGGCTGCCTTCAGCTCAGGTCATGATCCCAGGGTCCTGGGATTGAGCCCCACATCGGGCTCCTTCCTCAGCAGGGAGCCTGCTTCTCCCCTATCTGCCACTCCCCCTGCTTGTGCACTCTTGCTTGCTCTCTGTCAAATAAATACATCTTTAAAAAAAATAGGCAAGAAATAATTATTTACTATACTCCCAACTTACACTATTTAATCCATAGTGACCTATTAGAAAATGAAGAGATCCATGGACTCTATGCCCAGATTTTAAAAGAACAGGGACAACTTGTAAGGGGTAAAGAGGACTCATAGGAAACATAGCATATAATACATATCATTATCTTTCATGGCATATACTTCAGGCTTCTATCTCATATCACAGAATTCTACCCTAAGAACGTGGGAACCTTTGTTAGTAAAACTTCTCCTGGTCATATTGGAATCTATAATAGTAGTCAATATCTTGAAATTTAACATACAGGACCTTCAATTCAGATTTAGATTCCCCAAACTGTGCTCAGTTTTATCCACCTTCATTTATGCCCAGTTTACAACCTCTACCAAAAACAGATTCCCTAAAAGGAAGGAAAAACCTTACAGTTCATGTTAGACTGGGAGGGGTTCCATTGGAGGAACAATGGCAGCCACTTTTTTGCAATTCCAAATTGATCAAATAAATTTTAAAAAAATGAAACCGAACAACCTCAGTTTAACACACATACAATGACAGCTTTGTCATAGTTGGGTATATAGATGGATATGATAGGCAATATAAATGAATTTCACACTGAAGCAAATAGAGCAGTAGAAATTTGACATGAAGCAGTTGGAGAAAACACTAAAAATAATTAAACAGTAAGAAAGGATTTTAACAACCTTTCTCTAAAACTGTGGATTGTCAATGTTAAGATTTGGTCGATGTGGGGAATACTCTTAGAACAGATGCTGATCATCTGAGATAACACACAATCCAACCAGAAGTCAAATAGATACCACACACCCTAATGGCTATGATTCCTTGGGCAACTGTAAGATGAATATTGGCACTTAAAAGAGGAAATATGACATGGGTTACCACACTTTTGAGGTTCTGTAATATCAAAAGGGAGAGTCAAGGCCACAGAAAGCCCCCCTATGACAGAAGGAAAACATGTTCCTAAGGATGTGTTGTTGGAAGAGAACCAAAATACCTTTATTACCTCTAGACTGTGGATGTGAACACACCTATGGTTCAGGTACCCATGACTATGGCCCTGATGCCTCCTCAACCAGGAGGAAGCTGGATCAGAATATTTGCTCTCAGCCTAACCTATTGGAGTCAAGGGAAAAACAAGGAACACAGTATGATGGAATGTGTAAAATTAGAATAGGTAGTGAATCTGAACATAGAAAAAAAAGATGTTTGCAGTCAATGGAAGATAAAGGAACTATGAAAAATAACCAGAGAAATGTTTCACACTGAACCTCCGAAAATCTAACAAATGTAAATCCTATATTAGAAAATTTAAGGCACACTTGGAAGATGAGACTAATAAAGTCAAAATAACTTGGCAGGAATTGAAAAGAGAACAGAAACACTCATTCCCTAAAATAATGATTGCCTTGAATTCTGGTGTTATGGCAATTGGCATGTACTTGATAGGGTTTTATGCAAGCTTGCACCCCCTGAAGCTTTATAAAAGTGATCTTTATTTAGAAACATGTTTGACAAGAAAACAGAGTGGCTTAAGAAGGTCATTTGGCAATTGAACAGGCTACCATGTTAAAGAGTTCTTTGTTGTAATATTGGGAATATGGGTTAAACTGGTCATTAAACCATGGTGTAAAAGAATGTGTGTCAAATCAAAATACCCCCAAAAGATGAATGTTTGTGATTAAGATTGTAAGTGATGTAGAATCACAAGGTAGAATGATATTTTTGTGAACTAAGATTTGTACTGGGCATTAAGCCCTTAGTATTTTTTTTTTAAAGATTTTATTTATTTATTTGAGAGAGAGAGAGAATGATAGAGAGAGAGCATGAGAGGGAGGAGGGTCAGAGGGAGAAGCAGACTCCCTGCCAAACAGGGAGCCCGATGCGGGACTCGATCCCAGGACTCCAGGATCATGACCTGAGCCGAAGGCAGTCGCTTAACCAACTGAGCCACCCAGGCGCCCAAGCCCTTAGTATTAATTAATGTGGGAAAGATCAGAAATCACAGGTAGATATCATGTTTATGGCAAAGACAAAAAGTTGGTTAAAGTTGTTTTGATGCAAGAATGAAGTAAGTTGTGTCAGGATGTTATTTCATCTGTTCTCACCAATAAGAACTCTGTAGCTCAGCTCATGAGGGGCCCTGCTGGAGGCTTGTTAATAAAAAACCTATGAAGAAGCAACTGTGCAAGGGGTCACCAGACTGCAAATAAGAGTTTCTGAGGATGCAAGCTGGTACAGCCACTCTGGAAAACAGTATGGAGGTTCCTCAAGATGTTAAAAATAGAGCTACACTATGACCCAGTAATTGCACTACTAGGTATTTACCCCAAAGATACAGATGTAGTAAAAAGAAGGGGCACATGTACCCCAATGTTCATAGCAGCAATGTCCACAATACCAA
The DNA here is from genome assembly GCF_964656455.1 of Halichoerus grypus. Classification (NCBI taxonomy): domain Eukaryota; kingdom Metazoa; phylum Chordata; class Mammalia; order Carnivora; family Phocidae; genus Halichoerus; species Halichoerus grypus. The sequence continues at coordinate 109,089,618 of NC_135718.1, forward strand.
ACTGTGGAAGGAGCTGAGATGTCCTTCAACAGATGAATGGATAAAGATGATGTGGTACATATATACAATGGAATATTACTCAGCCATCAGAAAGGATGAATACCCACCATTTGCATAGACATGGATGGGACTGGAGGAGATTATGCTAAGCGAAATAAGTCAAGCACAGAAAGACAATTATCATATGGTTTCACTCATATGTGGAATATAAGGAATAGTGCAGAGGATCATAGGGAAAGTGAGGGAAAACTGAATGGGAAGAAATCAGAGAGGGAGATGAACCATAAGAGACTCTGGACTCTGGGAAAGAAACTGAGGGTTACGGAGGGGAGGGGTGGTCAGGAGATGGGGTAACTGGGGGATGGGTATTAAGGAGGGCACATGTTGTGATGAGCACTGGGTGTTATATGCAACTAATGAATCACTGAACACTACATCAAAAACTAATGATGTATTATATGCTGGCTAACTGAACATAAAGTTTCTGAGGATGATGAGAGAGTGCTGGGTCTCACTTCTCCCATCTAAAATAGCTCTCTGAAGACCATGGGGTAATTAGCTCCTGCTGGTAAAGGCGACTCTTTTACCTGCAGTGGCAAGAGCTGTGCAGTCACCCCTTGAAGATGGTCATCTTGTCTGTCAACACCAGAACTGTCACTCCTTAGCAATGTGCTCTAGCAACAGGAGAGTTTCACCCTTGTACTGACAGTTGAACTCGGAATTAGGCAGATTCCAGTTACTGCCAACAGCCTACTCCTATGTCCTGGTCTTGCCTGCCATTGTCCTGTTCCAGGTCCCTGGCTACCCTGACCTCCAGTGCTGGGCATGAGCAGCTCGAACCCTACCAACTGCCCTTGGCCAGCTGGGGCTGTCGAGGGCCATGAATCTAGGGTCCATCTCTAACCACCTGCATCGCCTCAATGGTGGAGGAAGCCCACTTTCCAAGAATTGCTCTGAAGGGACCATTGAAATGAGATAGTCTCCACAGGTACTTACTATTTGGGGGGATCCTGGGCTTCTGCAGCAATCAAGACTCCTTGGTATCTCTTTTGAGGGGACACTTGGGCCAGCCTGCCCAATCCAGCCATGGTAAAGCAGTCCAGATTTCTCTAGCTCTACCTTCAGGGGAAATATGGGCATTTGTATAGGTTAAGGCTTGGAATAAGGCAGATACCAGGTACCTCCAATAGCTCCCCAAGTTTGTGTCCCAGCCTTGCCTGCCATTGCCCTGTTCTAGGTCCCTAGCTACCCTGACCTCTAGTGCTGGGCATGAGCAGTTAGAACCCTACCAACTGTCCACATTTGTACTGGCTGCCTGAAGAGGTCCAGAACTTCTCTAGCAATCAAGGTTCCCAGGTGTTTGTTATTGAAGGGTGCCCTGGCCATTCCGCCTTGCCCCACCCTGGCAAGACAGTCCAATTACTCCTAGTTTGCCATCAGGGGGATTATGCCCATTTGTGTGGAGTAAGACTTCAAATTAGGCAGATGCCAGGTAACCTCAATAGAGCGCTTCTAGGGCTCTGCCTTTGATGCTTACTCTGTTCCAGTTCGCTGTCTCCCATGTTCTGCATGGCCTGCACACGGGCAGTACATATCACCCAGAAGCCAGCCTTGTGCAGATCCAGCACTCCAAGCCCATGGAACTCCAACCAGACACAAACTACCTGCATAGCCTCCAGCATGGAGGGACCTCACCTTCCAAAAATCAATCTGAGCTGACAGCTACAAATGGACAATAGTGGCTCCGCATGTGGACTTGCGATCTGATGGGCCCAGGACTTCTCTAGGAAACAGGACTCCCAGACATATCCTCATGGAGGACACTCTGTCTTGTTTGCTTTTCCTTGGAAAAGCAGTTGTAAACCCACACACTTCCTTCGGGGGGAGTATTCCACAATGGGTGAGAAGGCCTTGCCATTAGGCTGATGTTTTATATACCCAAGAGCCCACTCCTGTGCCCTACCCCTCTCCTGCCATTTGCCCTGTTCTAGGTCCCTAACTATCCTCACCTGCATGGCTCACATACAGTATGCACCCATTCAGCTGCTCTTGGGTAGTTGGGGCCCTTGAAGCTATGGAGGTTGGGCCCACCCCCCAAACCTGAACTGCCTCAAAGACAGAGGAAGGCCAATCTCCAAAATGGCTCTGAGTCATCGGCTGAATGAGCAACAGTCCAACCCCATGTAGAAAAACTGCCTGATGAGGTCCTAAGCTTCTGCTGCAATTGAGGCCCCCATGTGTCTCTTAATGGAGGATAGCCCAACCAGCCTGCCTGGCCAAGTCCTCACAAGGCAGTCCAGAATCCTCCAGCATTATCTTCAGAGGGAATATGTACATTTGTGTAGGTTAGGGCTTGGAATTAAGCAGATGCCATGAACTCCCCAAGAGCCTATTCCCATGACCAAGCGTCTCCCAACACTTGCTCTGTTTTAGGTCTCTACCTAGCCTAACCTATATGGCCATGCATACTCAATACCCACCTAGTTTGCCAGCCACGGGCAGCTGTGGCCCTCCAGGCCTGTGGGCAAACACCCACATAGATGTCAGGCTCAAAGCATTTTCAGATAGAGAGCAGGCAGTGACAATCTGACAGCTTTTTCTGGTTTATAGTTTGAATGTCTCTGGTGATCTTTTGGAGTGGCCCATAGACCAGAAGGCATGAAGACTGTCTATTTTGAGCTGTTGTGGTGATTTTCTTAAAGTTTACATAAAGTCATTCATATTCAGCTTGCAGAGCTTCAGGAAAAAGGGAAGTTTTAGTTTTCAAAGATTCTAAGTCAAAAGGATGGAGAAAATTAGAAATGTTATTTTGAAGAGTTGTAACCAGACTATAGAGGAAATTAGAATTTGGGATCTAATCTAGTTTACAGGTAGGAAACAAAACCTCAAGGACAAAAGAACCATAATGTAACACCCACAAAGCTGTGTTACTGAGACATAATTTTTCTCTGAAGTCACCCTATTTTCAAAGTTAGCCAGATAAAGACTCATTTGTAAAGTAAGTTTAGTTTTTAGTAAACTTGATCTGATTATTAACATAAATGCAGCAAGAATAGCAACTGGTCATACATGCTTTTTAAAATCTTTGCTGGAACTTTTCATAAGGAAAGTTCAGATTAAACTTTTACCTGAAATACCTATAGATTTGGGTTATTTCCTCTCTTCGTGGTCCTCAAGATATCCTGTTATCCAAGGTATCTTGGATAATCCCCCTGATGGCAAACTAGGAGTAATTGGACTGTCTTGCCAGGGTGGGGCAAAGTGGAATGGCCAGGGCACCCTTCAATAACAAACACCTGGGAACCCCTGATTGCCAGGAAATGGCCTTCTTTACTCTAGGCTGTTTTTCCAGGGGCTTTATTTGACTCCATAAAGTCAATCCTAGTTCCTTAAGGCAGTCTGGTCATATCTGAGTCCATACATGTTTCTCTTAAATATGACATTCTAGTCAAAGCCTTGGTAACATAACCAGTGTTTCCAACTGTGTCCTGTTGTAAGGAGAACAGATTCTTATTGAATGTACACAAATAAATATATTGCCATGAAAATTTAAGAATACTTACTGTTTCTGAATTCTGGAGGGATCAAGTAGGGAGAAAAAGATGTTTTACAAAGGTGTTATTTACCAAACTACTGTAAATTAGTTAGCTTAAAAAAAAGAGTTTCCTTAAATCTGGAAAGACAAAACATTTAAAAAAATCAGTAATGTTTCAAACAAAAAAATAATAAAAATTATAATCATCCTCTTCAGCTTATTTCATCCCAAGTAATCCTTATTTTGCTTGATCCTGTTCTTCCTGTTAATTCTGGAAATGTTTACCCACTTCAGTTTTGTGACCTTCAAGTTATTTGAAACCTGTATTCTTGAGTCTTTTTCATGAATCTCTTTGAAGATGAAGAATATCTGCAGGAATACCTTTGTAAAAGCATCCAAGTAAAATATAACTGTCTGTAAATGATAGAAGACTTAGTAATGGCATGGTTAAAAATCTGATTCAAGTTCATTACAGTGCAGGAAATTTGGTTATTTCTATTACACAAACAGAAGATAATTAGATAATTAGAATTACTAGAAATAAGATACCAGGACTCATATGTGGAATTTAAGAAACAAAACCGAGGATCATAGGGGAAGGGAGGGAAAAATGAAATAAGACAAAATCAGAGAGGAAGACAAACCATAAGAGACTCTTAACTATAGGAAATAAACTGAGGGTTGCTGGAAAGGAGGTGGGTGGGGGGATGGGGTAACTGGGTGATGGACATTAAGGAGGGCACTTGATGTAATGAACACTAGGTGTTATATGCAATTGATGAATCACTAAATTCTACCTCTGAAACTAATAATATACTATATTTTAATTAATTGAATTTAAATTTAAAAATACATATATAAAAGAAAAAATAAAAATCTAAGAAAAATAAAACATATAAACAGAAAAAAACCCAAATAATATACTAGGACATACCAGATTCTTAGTAGTTTTATACACTTTCTAGAACTCATATTTCAACAACATGTATTACACAAATATAATCAAAGAAGATTTAGCATCACTTATTTGACAACGTTTCCCATATAATTTAACATACCCAATAAACCTAATTAGTTTAATATCTCTTTTTTACAAGGAGAACAAATTCTTTCAATTGTTATAGGGACCCTTTAGAAAACCTCAAAGTTAGTTTCTTGTCAAAGACTCCATTTTAGAATCTGATTTTAGGAAGTTTGTCAAAAAATTTCAAAAGGTTTGGACATTTGATTAAATTAGACCACAGATTATGAAACATTACCTAATTATTTATTTAACCAAAGTGACAATAAAAGATTTCAAAGGCAAGTGCAGAAGTTTACAGGTAGGAAACAAAACTCAGGTCTTGTAATATTAACAGGAGTCAGTTTTCTTAAGTAATCAAAGACCTGATGGTAAGGATATCATGAAGCATAAGAGATTACTTCGATAAAACATAAAATCTTTGTTTTCTGGGCAGATAACTTAAAAAGGTAAAAAAACAAAAACAACAACAACAACAAAAAACCCTTTTACAATCCCTTATTAAGATCAGACCAATAATTTAAGAAAATTATTCTTTTAACAAAGAGTAAACCCAATTTTAATTTTGCACCAGTGTACTTTTGATATTAAAACTCATTTACTGGGGTGCCTGGGTGGCTCAGTTGGTTAAGCATCCAACTCTTGATTTCAGCTTAGATCATGATCTCAGGGTCATGGGATGGAGCCCTGTGTCAGGCTCCACACTCAGTGCAGAGTCTGCTTGTCCTTCTCCCTCTGCTCCTCCCCTGCTCACTCTCTAATACATAAAATCTTAAAAATAAAAATAAAACTCATTCACTTAAATTTATCCCAATCTTAGCCAGTCCTGACCACCCATATACATCTGAGAGTGTGTGCGCGCACGTGCGCGCGTGCGTGTATACACACATCTTCTTTGTCCATTCATCTGTTGATGGAAATCTGGGCTCTTTCCATAGTTTGGCTATTGTGGACATGGGAGCAAATGTTTTATATTACACACAGACACACACACACACACACACACACACACACACACACACAGGAATATTACTCAGCCATCAAAAAATGAAATCTTGCCATTTGCAATGACACAGATGGAACTAGAGGGTATTATGCTAAGCAAAATAACTCAATTAGAGAAAGATAATTATCATACAATTTCACTCATGTGGAATTTAAGAAACAAAACAGGGGAGCATAGGGGAAGGGAGGGAAAAATAAAACAAGAAGAGGGGAGAAGCAAGATGGCAGAGGAATAGGAGACCTGGATTCCGTCTGGTCCCAGGAATTCAGCTGGATAGGGATCAAACCATTCTGAACACCTACAAACTCAACGGGAGATCGAAGAAAAGAATAGCTACAACTGTCTGAACAGAAAAGCGACCACTTTCTGGAAGGTAGGACATGCGGAGAAGTGAATCCGAGGCGATATTCGGGAGGATAGACAGTGGGGGAGGGGGCCTCTGTTGGCTGCTTGTGGCAAGAGACAGAGCAGCAGAGCACAAAATCGGAACTTTAGAAGTCTGCTCCACTGAGGGACGTCGCTCCAGTGGCTAAGTGGGGGGTGAAACCCTTGCTGGGACAGTGTGGTCTCAGGACCCTTGGGGTCACAGAAAGACCACGGGTGCCTGAGTGTGGCAGAGCTCCCAGGGATCGGAGCGGGGAAGCTGGCTGCAGAGACAGAGCCGAGGAGTGGGCTCTCAGTTCGGGGTTGCCATAAACCATGATTGGCGGCACCAGTTGGGCCACTCGTCCTCCAGCAGGGACCCAATAAGTGGCAGATCTGGGGAGACTCCCCTTCCTGCCCCGGGAGGAGCGGTGTGGGTGTGCACTTTAGGGATCTGCTGGGTTTGGAGACTCCACACAGGGTCGTGTGCCAGAGATAGAAACGCTCAGTCACAGGCTGGGTGAGCACGGAGTGCGGCCGGAGACCAGGGAGTCGGGAGTGACTGCTTTGCTCTGGGGGCTCACTGAGGAGTGGGGCCCGGAGTTCTCAGCTCCTCCTGGGTGGAGATTGGGAGGCCACCATTTTCACTCTCGTCCTCCAAAGCTGTACGGAAAGCTTGCAGGCAACAAAAGCTCCTGAGAGCAAACCGGAGCAGATTACTTAGCCCGGACCTGGCAAGGGCGAAGCAATTCTGCCTCTCTCAAAGACATTTGGGAACCATGGCAACAGGCCCCTCCCCAGAAGATCAGCAAGAACAGCCAGCCAAAACCAAGTTTACCAATCGATGAGAATGGCAGAACTCCAGTGCTAGGGGAATACTGCACATAGAATTCATGGCTTTTTTCCTATGATTTTTTAGTCTTTCAAAGTTAATATTTTTTGTCTTTTTAAAAAAAATTTTTTATTGTTATGTTAATCACCATACATTACATCATTAGTTTTTGATGTAGTGTTCCATGATTCATTGTTTATGCATAACACCCAGTGCTCCATGCAGAACGTGCCCTCTTTAATACCCATCACCAGGCTAACCCATCCGACCACCCCCCTCCCCTCTAGAACCCTCAGTTTGTTTTTCAGAGTCCATCGTCTCTCATGGTTCGTCTCCCCCTCCGATTTCCCCCCTTTCATTCTTCCCCTCCTGCTTTCTTCTTTTTTTTTTTCTTAACATATAATGTATTATTTGTTTCAGAGGTACAGATCTGTGATTCAACAGTCTTGCACAATTCACAGTGCTCACCATAGCACATACCCTCCCCAGTGTCTATCACCCAGCCACCGCATCCCTCCCACCCCAACCCCCACTCCAGCAATGCTCAGTTTGTTTCCTGAGATTAAGAATTCCTCATATCAGTGAGGTCATATGATACATGTCTTTCTCTGATTGACTTATTTCGCTCAGCATAACACCCTCCAGTTCCATCCACGTCATTGCAAATGGCAAGATCTCATTCCTTTTGATGGCTGCATAATATTCCATTGTATATATATACCACCTCTTCTTTATCCATGCATCTGTCGATGGACATCTTGGCTCTTTCCACAGTTTGGCTATTGTGGACATTGCTGCTATAAACATTGGGGTTCATGTACCCCTTCGGATCCCTACATTTGTATCTTCGGGGTAAATACCCAGTAGTGCAATTGCTGGATCATATGGTAGCTCTATTTTCAACTTTTTGAGGAACCTCCATACTGTTTTCCAGAGTGGTTGCACCAGCTTGCATTCCCACCAACAGTGTAGGAGGGTTCCCCTTTCTCCGCATCCCCGCCAACATCTGTCATTTCCTGACTTGTTAATTTTAGCCATTCTGACTGGTGTGAGGTGATATCTCATTGAGGTTTTGATTTGGCTTTCCCTGATGCCAAGGGACGTTGAGCACTTTTTCATGTGTCTGTTGGCCATCTGGATGTCTTCTTTGGAAAAATGCCTGTTCATGTCTTCTGCCCATTTCTTGATTGGATCATTTGTTCTTTGGGTGTTGAGTTTAAGAAGTTCTTTATAGATTTTGGATACTAGCCCTTTATCTGATGTCATTTGCAAATATCTTCTCCCATTCTGTCAGTTGTCTTTTGGTATTGTTGACTGTTTCTTTTGCTGTGCAAAAGCTTTTTATCTTGATGAAGTCCCAATAGTTCATTTTTGCCCTTGCTTCCCTTGCCTTTGGCAATGTTTCTAGGAAGAAGTTGCTGCGGCTGAGGTTGAAGAGGTTACTGCCTGTGTTCTCCTTTAGGATTTTGATGGACTCCTGTCTCACATTGAGGTCTTTCAACCATTTGGAGTGTATTTTTGTGTGTCGTGTAAGGAAATGGTCCAGTTTCATTCTTCTGCATGTGGCTGTCCAATTTTCCCAACACCATTTGTTGAAGAGACTGTCTTTTTTCCATTGGACATTCTTTCCTGCTTTGTCAAAGATTAGTTGACCATATAGTTGATGGTATTTTGATGGGGATTGCATTGAATGTGTAGATTGCTCTAGGTAGCATAGACATCTTCACAATATTTGTTCTTCCAATCCATGAGCATGGAACGTTTTTCCATTTCTTTGTGTCTTCCTCAATTTCTTTCATGAGTATTTTATACTTTTCTGTGTACAGATTCATTGCCTCTTTGGTTAGATATATTCCTAGGTATCTGATGGTTTTGGGTGCAATTGTAAATGGGATCGACTCCTTAATTTCTCTTTCTTCTGTCTTGTTGTTGGTGTATAGGAATGCCACTGATTTCTGTGCATTGATTTTATATCCTGCCACTTGACTGAATTCCTGTAGGAGTTCTAGCAGTTTTGGGGTGGAGTCTTTTGGGTTTTCCACATAAAGTTTCATATCATCTGCAAAGAATGAGAGTTTGACTTTTTCTTTGCCGATTTGGATGCCTTTGATTTCTTTTTGTTGTCCGATTGCTGTGGCTAGGACTTCTAATACTATGTTGAATAGCAGTGGTGATGGTGGACATCCCTGCCGCGTTCCTGACCTTAGGAGGAAAGCTCTCAGTTTTTCCCCATTGAGAATGATATTCGCTGTGGGTTTTTCATAGATGGCTTTTATGATATTGAGGTATGTGCCCTCTATCCCTATACTCTGAAGAGTTTTGATCAAGAAAGGATGCTGTACTTTGTCAAAAGCTTTTTCTGCATCTATTGAGAGGATCATATGATACTTGTTCTTTGTTTTGTTAATGTATTGTATCACGTTGATTGATTTGCGGATGTTGAACCAACCTTGCAGCCCAGGGATAAATCCCACTTGGTCATGGTGAAGAATCCTTTTAATGTACTGTTGGGTCCTCTTGGCCAGTATTTTGGTGAGAATTTTTGCATTCATGTTCATCAGGGATATTGGTCTGTAATTCTCCTTTTTGATGGGGTCTTTGTCTGGTTTTGGGATCAAGGTAATGGTGGCCTCATAAAACAAGTTTGGAAGTTTTCCTTCCATTTCTATTTTTTGGAACAGTTTCAGAAGGATAGGTATTAATTCTTCTTTAAATGTTTGGCAGAATTCCCCTGGGAAGCCATCTGGCCCTGGGCTTTTGTTTGTTGGGAGATTTTTGATGACTGCTTCAATTTCCTTAGTGGTTATAGGTCTGTTCAGGTTTTCTATTTCCTCCTGGTTCAGTTTTGGTCATTGATCCATCTCTAGGAATGTATCCATTTCTTCCAGATTATCTAATTTGCTGGCATATACTTGCTCATAATACGTTCTTATAATTCTTTGTATTTCTTTGGTGTTGGTTGTGATCTCTCCTCTTTCATTCATGATTTTGTTGATTTGGGTCATTTCTCTTTTCTTTTTGATAAGTCTGGCCAGGGGTTTATCAATCTTGTTAGTTCTTTCAAAGAACCAGCTCCTAGTTTCATTGATTTGTTCTACTGTTCTTTTGGTTTCTATTTCATTGATTTCTGCTCTGATCTTTATGATTTCTCTTCTCCTGCTGGGTTTAGGCTTGATTTGCTGTTCTTTCTCCAGCTCCTTTAGGTGTAGGGTTAGGTTGTGTACTTGAGACCTTTCTTGTTTCTTGAGAAAGGCTTGTATTGCTACATACTTGCCTCTTAGGACTGCTTTTGCTGCATCCCAAGGATTTTGAACAGTTGTGTTTTCATTTTCATTGGTTTCCATGAATTTTTTTAATTCTTCTTTAATTTCCTGGTTGACCCATTCATTCTTTAGTAGGATGCTCTTTAGCCTCCATGTATTTGCGTTCTTTCCAACTTTCCTCTTGTGATTGAGTTCTAGTTTCAAAGCATTGTGGTCTGAAAATAGGCAGGGAATGAACCCAATCTTTTGGTACCAGTTGAGACCTGATTTATGAACTAGGATGTGATCTATTCTGGAGAATGTTCCATGGGCACTAGAGAAGAATGTGTATTCCATTGCTTTGGGATGGAATGTTCTGAATATGTCTGTGAAGTCCATTTGGTCCAGTGTGTCATTTAAAGTCTTTATTTCCTTGTTGATCTTTTGCTTAGATGATCTGTCCATTTCAGTGAGGGGGGTGTTAAAGTCCCCCACTATTATTGTATTGTTGTCGATGTGTTTCTTTGCTTTTGTTATTAATTGCCTTATATAATTGGCTGCTCCCATGTTAGGGCCATAGATATTTACAATTGTTAGATCTTCTTGTTGGATAGACCCTTTAAGTAGGATATAGTGTCCTTCCTCATCTCTTATACAGTCTTTGGTTTAAAATCTAATTTGTCTGATATAAGGATTGCCACTCCAGCTTTCTTTTGGTGTCCATTAGCATGGTAAATGGTTTTCCACCCCCTCACTTTCAATCTGGGGGTGTCTTTGGGTCTAAAATGAGTCTCTTGCAGACAGCATATCGATGGGTCTTGTTTTTTAATCCAATCTGATAGCCTGTGTCTTTTGATTGGGGCATTTAGCCCATTTACATTCAGGGTAACTATTGAAAGATATGAATTTAGTGCCATTGTATTGCCTGTAAGGTGACTGTTACTGTATATTGTCTGTGTTCCTTTCTGGTCTCTGTAACTTTTAGGCTCTCTCTTTGCTTAGAGGACCCCTTTCAATATTTCTGGTAGGGCTGGTTTCCTGTTTGCAAATTCCTTTAGTTTTTGTTTGTCCTGGAAGCTCTTTATCTCTCCTTCTATTTTCAATGACAGCCTAGTTGGATATAGTATTCTTGGCTGCATATTTTTCTCGTTTAGTGCTCTGAATATATCCTGCCAGTCCTTTCTGGCCTGCCAGGTCTCTGTGGATAGGTCTGTTGTCAATCTAATGTTTCTACCATTATAGGTTACAGATCGCTTCTCCCGAGCTGCTTTCAGGATTTTCTCTTTGTCTCTGAGACTTGTAAGTTTTACTATTAGATGTTGGGGTGTTGACCTATTTTTATTGATTTTGAGAGGGGTTCTCTGTGCCTCCTGGATTTTGATGCCTGTTTCCTTCCCCAAACTAGGGAAGTTCTCTGCTATAATTTGCTCCAATATACCTTCTGCTCCTCTCTCTCTTTCTTCTTCTTCTGGGATCCCAATTATTCTAATGTTGTTTCATCTTATGGTATCGCTTAGCTCTCGAATTCTGCCCTCGTGATCCAGTAGTTGTTTATCTCTCTTTTTCTGAGCTTCTTTTTTCTCCATCATTTGGTCTTCTATATCACTGATTCTCTCTTCTGCCTCATTTATCCTAGCAGTTAGCGCCCCCATTTTTGATTGTACCTCATTAACAGCCTTTTTGATTTCAACTTGGTTACATTTTAGTTCTTTTATTTCTCCAGAAAGTGTTTCTCTAATAACTTCCATGCTTTCTTCAAGCCCAGCTAGTATCTTTAAAGTGATGATTTTGAACTCTAGATCTGACATCGTACTAATGTCCATATTGAGTAGGTCCCTGGCAGTCGGTACTACCTCTTGTTCTTTTTGTTGAGGTGATTTTTTCCGTCTTGTCATTTTGTCCAGAGGAGAATAGATTAATGAGAGAACAAAATGCTAACAGTGTAACAACGTCCCCAGAAAATATACTCTAAACAAATCAGAGAAGACCTGAAGCCGGGGGAAAAAGAAAGGGAAAGAAAGAAAAAAGAAAAAGCAAAAAAAAAAAGAAAAAAAAAAAAAAAGAAAGAAAAAGAAAAAGATAAAAACAAAAAAAACAGAACAAAACAAAAAAAAACAGAATATGATCAAATATGATCAGGCTGGTGCACATAGATCAGTGCCACACACTAGATTTGGGGTGTTTTTTGGTCTTTTAGAAGATAGTGCCTTCCAAAATTTTAAAGAAAGAAAAACTTATATATGTACAAAAATAAGGGTTGATATGATGAAGGGATGGAATATGACTGTAAAGATGAAAATTATAAAAAATTTTATAAAAGGAATTGATAAGAAGTTGTTTGAAAAAAGAAAAGAGGATTTAAAAAAAAAAAGAAAAAAAAGAAAAAAAAGGGAGAGAATGTGATCAGGCAGGAGAGTAGAACAAAACCATACACTAGAGATTTAGGGTATATTTTGATCTGTTAGAAGAAACTATCTCAAAATTTTAAAGAGAGAACAACTTATATATATATGCCAAAAATACGGGTAACTACTATGAAGGGATAGAATATGACTCTAAAAGTGAAAAATAAAATTGTTTTTTAAAAAAGGGATTGATGAGATGTTGGTTGAAAAAGGGAAAAAGAAAAATTCAAAAAAAAAAGACGGTTAAAAAAAATTAACTTTGAAAGACTAAAGAATCATGGTAAAAAAGCCATGGATTCTATGTGCATTATTCCCCTAGTGCTGGAGTTCTGCCGTTCTCATTGATCGGTAAACTTGGTCTTGGCTGGCTGTTCTTGCTGATCTTCTGGGGGAGGGGCCTGTTGCCATGGTTCCCAAATGTCTTTGCCGGAGGCAGAAGTGCCCCACCCTTGCCGGGTCCGGGCTAAGTCATCTGCTTGGGTTTGCTCTCAGGAGCTTTTGTTGCCTGCAAGCTTTCCATACAGCTTTGGAGGACAAGAGTGAAAATGGCAGCCTCCCAATCTCCGCCCCGGAGGAGTCAAGAACTCGGGGCCCCATTCCTCAGTGAGCCCCCAGAGCAAAGCAGTCAGTCACTCCCGTCACCCTGGTCTCCGGCCACACTCCGCGCTCACCCGGCCTGCGACCGAGCGTTTCTATCTCTGGCACCCGACTCGGTGTGGAGTCTCCAAACCCAGCAGATCCCTGCAGTGTGCTCCCGCGCGGCTCCTCCCAGGGGAGGAAGAGGAGTCTCCCCGGATCTGCCGTTTGCTCGGTCCCTGCTGGAGGAGCAGTGGCCCGACTGTGCCGTGGATCATGGTTTATGGCAACCCCGAGCTGAGAGCCCGCGCCTCGGCTCCGTCTCTGCAGCTGTCTTTCCCGTTCCAAAACCTGGGAGCTCTGCCACACTCAGGCACCCCCGGTCTTTTTGTGACCCTGAGGGTCCTGAGACTACACTGTCCCGCAAGGGTTCCACCCCCCACTTAGCCACTGGAGCGATGTCCCTCAGCAGAGCAGACTTCTAAACGTTCCAATTTTGTGCTCCGTGGCTCTATCACTTGCCAGAAGCGGCGAATGGAGGCCCCATCCTCTGCTGTCTATCCTCCCGAATATCGCCTCGGATTCACTTCTCCGCACATCCTACCTTCCAGAAAGTGGTTGCTTTTCTGTTCAGAGAGTTGTTGCTATTCTTTTCTTCAATCTCCTGTTGAGTTTGTAGGTGTTCAGAATGGTTTGATCCCTATCCAGCTGAATTCCTGAGAGGAGACGAAATCCAGGTCTCCTACTCCTCCGCCATCTTCAGTACAAATTCTTTTTTTTTTTTATATGAAGTTTTCTTTTTCCCTTTTTCAACCAAACATCTTATCAATCCCTTTTTTAAAAAATCTTTTTTATTTTTCATTTTTAGAGTCATATTCTATCCCTTCATAGTAGTTAACCTTATTTTTGGTATATATATATAAGTTGTGCTCTCTTAAAATTTTGAGATACAGTTTCTTCTAACGGATCAAAATATACCCTAAATCTCTAGTGTATGGCTTTGTTCTAGTCTCCTGCCTGATCACATTCAATCCTTTTTTTTTTTTAACCTCTTCTTTCTTTTTTCAACCAACTTCTGATCTTATCAATTCCTTTTATAAAATCTTTTATAATTTTCATCTTTACAGTTGTATTCCATCCCTTCATTGTATTAACCCTTATTTTTGTACATATGGAAGTTTTTCTTTCTTTAAAATTTTGGGAGGCACTTTCTCTTAACAGACCAAAATATGCACAAAATCTAGTGTGTGGCACTGATGTATGCACCAGCCTGATCAAATTTGATCATATTCTGTTTTGTTTTGTTTTCGTTTGTTTGTCTTTATCTTTTTCTTTTATCGTTCTTTCCCTTTCTCTTCCCCCAGTTTCAGGTCTTTTCTGATTTGTTTAGTGTATATTTTCTGGGGATGTTGTTACCCTGTTAGCATTTTCTTCTCTCATTCATCTATTCTCCTCTGGACAAAATGACAAGATGGAAAAAATCACCTCAAAAAAAAAGAACAAGAGGCAGTAGCAGTACCGACCTCCAGGGACCTAATCAATACGGACATTAGTAAGATGTTGGAACTAGAGTTCAGAATGATGATTTTAAAGATACCACCTGGACTTGAAAAAAGCATGGAAGTTATTAGAGAAACCCTTTCTGGAGAAATAAAAGAACTAAAATCTAACCAAGTCGAAATCAAAAAGGCTATTAATGAGGTGCAATCAAAAATGGAGGTGCTAACTGCTAGGATAAATGAGGCAGAAGAGAGAATCAGTGATATAGAAGACCAAATGATGAAGAATAAAGAAGCTCAGAAAAAGAGATAAACAACTACTGGATCACAAGGGCAGAATTTGAGAGATAAGGGATACCATAAGATGAAACAACATTAGAATAATTGGGATCCCAGAAGAAGAAAGAGAGAGAGGGGCAGAAGGTATATTGGAGCAAATTATAGCAGAGAACTTCCCTAATTTGGGGAAGGAAACAGGCATCAAAATCCAGGAGGCACAGAGAATCCCCCTCAAAATCAATAAAAATAGGTCAACACCCCGACATCTAATAGTAAAACTTACAAGTCTCAGAGACAAAGAGAAAATCCTGAAAGCAGCTCGGGAGAAGAGATCTGTAACCTATAATGGTAGAAACATTTGATTGGCAACAGACCTATCCACAGAGACCTGGCAGGCCAGAAAGGACTGGCAGGATATATTTAGGGCACTAAATGAGAAAAATATGCAGCCAAGAATACTATATCCAACTAGGCTGTCATTGAAAATAGAAGGAGAGATAAAGAGCTTCCAGGACAAACAAAAACTAAAGGAATTTGCAAACAGGAAACCAGCCCTACCAGAAATATTGAAAGGGGTCCTCTAAGCAAAGAGAGAGCCTAAAAGTTACAGAGACCAGAAAAGAACACAGACAATATACAGTAACAGTCACCTTACAGGCAATACAATGGCACTAAATTCATATCTTTCAATAGTTACCCTGAATGTAAATGGGCTAAATGCCCCAATCAAAAGACACAGGCTATCAGATTGGATTAAAAAACAAGGCCCATTGATATGCTGTCTGCAAGAGACTCATTTTAGACCCAAAGACACCCCCAGATTGAAAGTGAGGGGGTGGAAAACCATTTATCATGCTAACGGACACCAAGAGAAAGCTGGTGTGGCAATCCTTTTTTCAGACAAATTAGATTTTAAACAAAGACTGTAATAAAAGATGAGGAAGGACACTGTATCCTACTTAAAGGGTCTATCCAACAACAAGATCTAACAATTGTAAAAATCTATGGCCCTAACATGGGAGCAGCCAATTATACAAGGCAATTAATAACAAAAGCAAAGAAACACATCGACAACAATACAATAATAGTGGGGGACTTTAACACCCCCCTCACTGAAATGGACAGATCATCTAAGCAAAAGATCAACAAGGAAACAAAGGCCTTAAATGACACACTGGACCAGATGGACTTCACAGATATATTCAGAACATTCCATCCCAAAGCAACAGAATACACATTCTTCTCTAGTGCCCATGGAACATTCTCCAGAATAGATCACATCCTAGGTCACAAATCAGGCCTCAACTGGTACCAAAATATTGGGATCACTCCCTGCATATTTTCAGACCACAGTGCTTTGAAACCAGAACTCAATCACAAGAGGAAAGTCGGAAAGAACTCATACATGGAGGCTAAAGAGCATCCTACTAAAGAATGATTGGGTCAACCAGGAAATTAAAGAAGAATTAAAAAAATTCATGGAAACCAATGAAAATGAAAACACAACTGTTCAAAATCTTTCAGATACAGCAAAAGCAGTCTTAAGAGGAAAGTATATAGCAATACAAGCCTTTCTCAAGAAACAAGAAAGGTCTCAATTACACAACCTAACCCTACACCTAAAGGAGCTGGAGAAAGAACAGCAAATCAAGCCTAAACCCAGCAGGAGAAGAGAAATCATAAAGATCAGAGCAGAAATTAATGAAATAGAAACCAAAAGAACAGTAGAACAGATCAACGAAACTAGGAGCTGGTTCTTTGAAAGAACTAACAAGATTGATAAACCCCTGGCCAGACTTATCAAAAAGAAAAATGACCCAAATAAATAAAATCATGAACGAAAGAGGAGAGATCACAACCAACACCAAAGAAATACAAACAATTATAAGAACATACTATGAGCAACTACATGGCAGCAAATTAGATAATCTGGAAGAAAGGGATGCATTCCTAGAGATATATCAACTAACAAAACTGAACCAGGAGGAAATAGAAAACCTGAACAGACCTATAACCACTAAGGAAATTGAAGCAGTCATCAAAAATCTCCCAACAAACAAGAGCGCAGGGCCAGATGGCTTCCCAGGGGAATTCAACCAAACATTTAAAGAAGAATTAATACCTATTCTTCTGAAACTGTTCCAAAAATAGAAATGGAAGGAAAACTTCCAAACTCGTTTTATGAGGCCACCATTACCTTAATCCCCAAACCAAAGACCCCATCAAAAAGGAGAATTATAGACCAATATCCTTGATGAACATGGATGCAAAAATTCTCACCAAAATACTAGCCAAGAGGACCCAACAGTACATTAAAAGGCATTATTCACCATGACCAAGTGGGATTTATCCCTGGGCTGCAAGGTTGATTCAACATCCGTAAATCAGTGTGATACAATACATTAATAAAAGAAAGAACAAGAACCATATGATCCTCTCAATATATGCAGAAAAAGCTTTTGACAAAGTACAGCATCCTTTCTTGATCAAAACTCTTCAGAGTATAGGGATAGAGGGCACATACCTCAATATCATAAAAGCCATCTATAAAAAACCCACAGCGAATATCATTCTCAATAGGGAAAAACTGAGAGCTTTCCCCCTAAGGTCAGGAATGCAGCAGGGATGTCCACTGTCACCACTGCTATTCAACATAGTATTAGAAGTCCTAGCCACAGCAATCAGACAACAAAAAGAAATCAAAGGCATCCAAATCGGCAAAGAAATCAAACTCTCACTCTTTGCAGATGATATGAAACTTTATGTGGAAAACCCAAAAGACTCCACCCCAAAACTGCTAGAACTCCTACAGGAATTCAGTCAAGTGGCAGGATATAAAATCAATGCACAGAAATCAGTGGCATTCCTATACACCAACAAGACAGAAGAAAGAGAAATTAAGGAGTCGATCCCATTTACAATTGCATCCAAAACCATAAGATACCTAGGAATAAATCTAACCAAAGAGGCAATGAATCTGTACACAGAAAAGTATAAAATACTCATGAAAGAAATTGAGGAAGACACAAAGAAATGGAAAAACGTTCCATGCTCATGGATTGGAAGAACAAATATTGTGAAGATGTCAATGCTACCTAGAGCAATCTACACATTCAATGCAATCCCCATCAAAATACCATCCACTTTTTTCAAAGAAATGGAACAAATAATCCTAAAATTTGTATCAACCAGAAAAGACCCCGAACAGCCAGAGGAATGTTGAAAAAGAAAAGCAAAGCTGGTGGCATCACAATTCCGGACTTCAAGCTCTATCACAAAGCTGTCATCATCAAGACAGTATGGTACTGGCACAAAAACAGACACATAGATCAATGGAACAGAATAGAGAGCCCAGAAACGGACCCTCAACTCTATGGTCAACTAATCTTCGACAAAGCAGGAAAGAATGTCCAATAGAAAAAAGAGTCTCTTTCACAAATGGTGTTGGGAAAATTGGACAGCCACATGCAGAAGAATGAAACTGGACCATTTCCTTACACCACACACAAAAATACACTCCAAATGGTTGAAAGACCTCAATGTGAGACAGGAATCCATCAAAATCCTAAAGGAGAACACAGGCAGCGACCTCTACAACCTCAGCCGCAGCAACTTCTTCCTAGAAACATCGCCAAAGGCAAGGGAAGCAAGGGCGAAAATGAACTATTGGGACTTCATCAAGATGAAAAGCTTTTGCAGACCAAAAGAAACAGTGAACAAAACCAAAAGACAGCCAACAGAATGGGAGAAGATATTTGCGAATGACATATCAGATAAAGGGCTAGTATCCAAAATCTATAAAGAACTTCTTAAACTCAACACCCAAAGAACAAATGATCCAATCAAGAAATGGGCAGAAGACATGAACAGACATTTTTCCAAAGGAGACATCCAAATGGCCAACAGACACATGAAAAAGTGCTCAATATCACTCGGCATCAGGGAAGTTCAAATCAAATCCTCCATGAGATACCACCTCACACCAGTCAGAATGGCTAAAATTAACAAGTCAGGAAACAACAGATGTTGGCAGGGATGCGGAGAAAGGGGAACCCTCCTACACTGTTGGTGGGAGTGCAAGCTGGTGCAGCCACTCTGGAAAACAGTGTGGAGGTTCCTCAAAAAGTTGAAAATGGAGCTACCATACGATCCAGCAATTGCACTACTGGGTATTTACCCCGAAGATACAAATGTAGGGATCCGAAGGGGTACATGAACCCCGATGTTTATAGCAGCAATGTCCACAATAGCCAAACTGTGGAAAGAGCCAAGATGTCCATCAACAGATGAATGGATAAAGAAGATGTGGTGTGTATACATACAATGGAATATTATGCAGCCATCAAAAGGAATGAAATTTTGCCATTTGCAACGATGTGGATGGAACTGGAGGATATTATGCTGAGCGAAATAAGTCAATCAGAGAAAGACATGTATCATATGACCTCACTGATATGAGGAATTCTTAATCTCAGGAAACAAACTGAGGGTTGCTGGAGTGGTGGGGCTTGGGAGGGATGGGGTGGTTGGGTGATAGACATTGGGTAGGGTATGTACTATGGTGAGTGGTGTGAATGTGTTAAGACTGTTGAATCACAGACCTGTACCTCTGAAACAAATAATACATTATATGTTAAAAAAAAAAAAAAGATAAAAAGAAGATAGCAGGAGGGGAAGAATGAAGAGGGGAAAATCCGAGGGGGAGACAAACCATGAGAGACTATGGACTCTGAAAAACAAACTGAGGGTTCTAGAGGGGAGGGGGGTGGGGGGATGGGTTAGCCTGGTGATGGGTATTAAAGAGGGCATGTTCTGCATGGAGCACTGGGTGTTATACGCAAACAATGAATCATGGAACACTACATCAAAAACTAACGATGTAATGTATGGTGATTAACGTAACATAATAAAAAAGATAAAAAAATAAAATGAGGAAATCAGAGAGGGAGACAAAGCATAAGAGACTCTTAATCATCGGAAACAAACTGAGGGTTGCTGGAGAGGAGGGGGTCGGGGAATGGGGTAACTGGGTGATGGACATTATGGAGGGCCGGGGATGAAATGAGTACTGGGTGTTATATAAGACTGATGAATCACTGAACTCTACTTCTGAAACTAATAATATGCTATATGTTAACTGAATTTAAATAAAATAAAAATAAATATTTCAATAACAGTAAAAATAAATAAATGAATATTTCAATGATGGTAAAAATAAATAAATAAAACATCTGCTCCCAACAATTATGTTTAGATCACCTGTGAAAACTTCAGAAGACATTAAACAAAGCCAGTTATTACTCTGTTGTTTTTGCTGACACATTTTGTAACAGGAATAACCTGAAATTATTTGATTAGTATACCCGGGTAGGATAAAAGTATTATATTTAAGGCTGATAACTCTAAAGATGTGTTTATTTCAATTAAACAAATAACCTTAAATTAGCTTTAAAACCAATTATTTTCCAGATCATATAAATCTGAAATTCATTTGGATTAAGTTTCTATTTTATTATGGAGAATTTTTATGAATACCAGATTTATATAAGCACTTAATTTTCTTTAAGTCAATTAAATAGAGCTCTTTTGCAAATTAATTATGGCAATACCATCTGGAGGTATAAAAATACCCTATCTCTAACACACATCCATGCAAATACATATAGACAAACAGAGATCTTATAGCTTCTGTTTTAAAACAATATAAAACTCACTAGTTTATAAATAACAGAATAAATTAAGTTTACTTGCTCAGATGGCTAAAGTCTTTTACTACTTGTGGAGAAGGCTTCTAAGATTTGTGTCTGTCCCTGGAAGTAATCTTAAGGAGGCTGTGCTAGAGTTTAGGCACAAGAGGCCTTTTAGCTGTTTGGTTTTCAAAAAGGTCTCTTTCCTTTTTTTTCTTCAGTCTCAGGTTGATGGTGGGCTGTGTTTATAGTTCAAAGACATGATAAGATTTATAACATTAAGGGAAAGAGAAAGAATTCAAGTTTGCTCTGTGTAAATCATGTAGAGAAAGGGAAGTTAAAATAAGCAAACAGTGCCAGATTGTGAGAAGGGGATTTTTACATTGGAGGTGGACGTTAATTTTTGTCTTTTTTTTTGACATTAATTTTTGTCTTATATCTAATTTCTGCTCTTTCATGCTGTCACAGGAGTCCCTAAGTGCAGCATTTATATTAGTAAAGGAATTGCTATGGGGAAAGAGTACAGGCAGAGGCCCTATCAGCCTGAGGTTCAAGCCAGCCTCACAGACTGGTGACTGTGACATGATTCTTGTCAAATTGGTGTCTGTTTAGACAAACTTTGCTGTGGGTCTCCTCTGTAAAAACTGGAATAAAATTTTACTTTCCTCATTAGTAGCCTTTCCATTAATAAGACAATTGAGTCCCCTCAATGGAGAATTTCTTTTTTTCTTTCAAATTTTGCCAATTTAAAGGATCCATCATTTAGCCATTGACAAATGGAATCTTATTAAGGCCTTCATGACACAGGTGGTAAGGAGGGTGTGGTGAAAATAGTATCTCTAGTTTCCCATGAAAATACGAGATGCCTCTAGTCACAGACCTGCTAATCCGTGACACCAGGCAGGCGCTCCTGCAATGGGACTTTTCCAATACTAATAAGCAAGGAAGGTTAAGATGACAAAGGTCCCTTATGGGCTGGGACCTCTTATAACAAACCCACCTGAGAGCTGGCATGTCTGGACAAAGAGAGTGCAGCTAGGAAGTTCACATCTTGTAACCCCGGTCTATCTGACCAAGTTGTACCTAGGTAAGTGTACCCTGTGGATGGTGAAGACCAGAGACTATTTATTCTCCCTGGTAATAAAGCCAAGCTCTTAGGACATAGAACAAAATTAAAGGAAAACCTCATCCAGATTTTACATAGAGGACCCCCAGCAAAGTTTGTTTAAACAGACGCTAGTCTGATGAGAACCTTGAACTCATCAGTCTGTGAGGCTGGCTGGAACAGCAGGTTAATGAGGCCTATGTCTGTGTTCTTTCCCCATGGTAATTCCTTTTTATAACAAATGACACAAAAGACAAACAGTGACCATCTCTGGGAAGACATGAATCATTCAAAGCAAGAGTACTTTACCAAATTTACAAAAGTTGCCAAGTACAAGGAACTAGTTCCACAGATATTTTTCTCCTGATGATCTAAATTTAGAGAGGGAAAAAGGATTCTCCCCACTCTTGCTCCATTAGGTTCTACAGGCAGAGAGCTGGCAGAGGTGGGGGGGCGGGGGTTGCTGACGTAATAAGGATTCCTACCTTCTGCTGGCTTTTGTCAGATGTCCCAGGGTCTCTCAGCTGCAGCAGTGTCTAGCCAGGGAAGTTTATCTTGCCATCTACAGCAACTTTTGGAGAGGAAAAATATTTCCCTACATTTCAAGGTTCTTCCAGTTGGTCTAAGAATTAAATTGACATGACACAGATTAACAGAAGAAAAAACAAAGTTTAATTAACTGTGGGCAAAGGCCCAGTATTAAAATTGAGACCTAAATAAATGATAAAGATAGGCAGCCTTTATACTTTTTAGACAAAGAAATAATAAATCTGTGAGGAATTGACTGTAGAAAGAAAGTAGAATTGACAGTAGAAAGACAGTAAGAAAACTTAGTTTGGGAGCTTTAATCAGTAAGGAATTCTAAACAGAATTGGGCTGGAGTAATAAATTAGCAAAAGTAACAAGGTTTTTGGGGGTGGCTGGGTGGCTCAGTTAAGCATCCGACTCTTGATTTCATCTCAGGTCATGATCTCAGGGTCCTGGGGTCAAACCTTGCATCGGGTGGGCACTCATCGAGGAGTCTGCTTAAGATTCTCTCTCTTCCTCTGCCCTCCCCCCCACTCTCTTTCTCAAATAAATCTTAAAAAAAAAAAAGTAACAAGGATTTTTGTTTTTGTTTTTTAAAATATATATAAGCTTCTTCAGCCTTGAATTACAGGTCTGCCGAGGAATGTCATCAAAAAGACATGACCACTGATTGACCTGTGAGCTGAACTGGGCTCTTGGAGGCTCCTTACCCCCGCTTCTGTCCTTGGAATGTGGCTTCCACTTGCCTTTCCTACTCCCAGAGGCTGCTCCAAGAACAGAGCCTTGAGATAGTGATGTGGTGTTGAGAACACCTGTACTGTATATGTGACTGAACCCAATTAAGGCCTAAAAACTTTTAAGATTTGGGTGGCAAGTGTGAGGATCCTTTCCTCTTAATGCTACCCAAGATAAGCCTTGTATGTAAGTGTTCTTTGCTTATTAAAATTGCCACCTACCTACCTGAAAGTGGCCTGCCTCTTTTTTTGGTCTCTCCCTATCCTCTGTGTATGGGGGCTGGTTTCAAAATTGTACCTGGGATGCTCTCAGGAGGGCTATAAACCAACACTGTCTCTGATGTTAAGGATGTCTCTTTACTTCCTGGTTACAAGGAGGGTACCACTGACATGGGTGATTTATTTCCTGCTTTCAGGAGGCAAAGGGAAATCTGGGTGTCCTTCTTGCACTGGCTGTTCCTTAAGTAACCTTAATTCAAAATAATAAGTATGTCAAAGTGGCATAATTTGGGGCAGCCTACTCTTGGTCCCCACATGCACGTTTGTGTAGGTTAGGGCTTGGAAAAAAGCAGATGCCGTGGTCCCCCAAGAAATGACTCAGGAGACCTAGATTCTCTGGACATGACCCAGTTCAGGCCCCTAATTTCCGAGACCTGTGACAGCTCACACATGAGCAGTAGGCACCATCCATCCTTGGTTGCCTGGATACTCCAGTGCTATGGAGCTCCGATGAGTCCCCAACCAAATGCATAGCCTCTAGCGCAGAGAGAGAGAGAGCCCAATCCCACCCCCCCACCCCAAATCATTCTGATATAACAGCTTTAAACTTGCAACAATCAGTTCCCATTTGGATGGGCTGCTCGCTGGGGTCCTGAGTTTACCAATAATCAAGGCTCCCAGGTGTCTATTAGTAACGAATACCCGGACCAGCTCACTAGATCCGGCCCTAGCAAGACAGTCCAGACTCCTCAGTTCTGCCTTCAGGGGGAATATGCACATTTGTGGAGACTCATGTTTGGAATTAGGCAGATGCCAGGTACCCCCAAGAGCCCCTTCCTGTTACCCATCCTTGCCCATCACTGTCCTGCCACAGGTGCCTGGCTTCCAGGATTTATGAGGCTCACACATGTGCAGTGAGAACATGTACACCATCCTTAAGAAAATGGGCCTTCTAAGCCTTAGAGGCTCTGACCATGGGCCCCAACCACCTGCATAACCTCCAGCGTGGAGGAAGCCCACCTTCCAAAACTCCCTCTGAGGCAGCAGCTGCAAATGGGCAACACTCCCCATGTGGACTTGCTGTTTGTTGGGTTTGGGGCTTCCCTCGGAACCAGGACCCCCAGGTGTCTCCTCACGGAGGATACCCTTTCCTGCCCACCTGGCCCCTCCCCTGGCAAGGCAAGTGAAAAACCTCCAGCTCTCTCTTTAGGGGGAATATTCCACAATGGGTAGTTTGGCCTTGCAACCTGGCTGGTACTGTGTATCCCCCAAGAGTCCACTCCTGAGAACCTGCCTCTGGTGACACTTGCCCTGTTTCAGGACCTGGCTGGCCTGACCCGGGCAGTCTGCATAAGCCATACGTATCCTGTCAGTTGCCCTTGGCAGCCAGGGCCCTACAGGCCTGTGCAGCTGGGGCCAAAACAGTACCACCTTGCCTCAAGGGTAGAACGTGCCCACCCCCCCCAAAAAATTGCTGAGGCATCATCTGAAGTTGGCGACAGTCCCCGTCTTCTGGGGTCCCAGACTTCAGCAATGATCAAGGCTCCCTATGAAACTCTGGCCAGGCTCCGAACACCTGCATAGCCTCAGGTGTGGAGGGATCACACCTTTAGAATACAGTTCTGAGCCAACAGCTGCAAATGGGTGATGTCAGTCTTTATGTGGACTTGCTGCCTTAACAGGGTACTGGGATTTTCTAGGAACCGGAACTCCCAGGTGCCTCCAAATGAAGGATATCGTGTCCTACAAAACCGGCCTCTCCCTGGACAGCAACTTAAAAAAACTCCAGCTCTGGGGCGTCTGGGTGGCTCAGTCGTTGAGCGTCTGCCTTCAGCTCGGGTCATGATCTCAGGGTCGTGGGATCGAGTCCCGCATCGGGCTCCCTGCTCAGCGGGGAGCCTGCTTCTCCCTCTCCCACTCTCCCTGCTTGTGTTCACTCTCTCGCTGTGTCTCTGTCAATTAAAAAAAAAACCAAAAACCAAAAAACAACTCCAGCTCTGCCTTTGGTGGGACATATTCCACAATGAGTAGTAGTATTGTCCATTACGCTGACGCCTTGTATCCCTGTAGCCCCCTCCCGTGGCCCAGCCTTACCTGGCATTGTCCTATTCCAGGTCCCTTACTATCCTGACTTGTTCGACTCCTTGTCAGCTCCCTGACAGCTCAAAGCTCACCCCTGGACTGCCGGGGCCCTCCAGGTCTGTCGAGCTCAGGCCATTCCCAAATCACCTGCTAGCCTCCAGGGTGGAGAGAACCCACCCTTCAAAAATCTGTCTATGGATCCACCTTAAACGGACAACTGTCGGTCTCCTTTGGGCTGGCTACCTGATGGGCTTTTTCAATTTTCCAACAATCAAGGCTCATAGGTGTCTCTATGGGACAGTCCCCTAACTATTCCAAGTTGCCCTGCCCTGGCAAGGCAGTCCGGATTCCTCCAGCTCTGCCTTCAGGGGGAATAGGTGCATTTGTGCAGTTTAAGGCTTGGAATTAGGCAAATGCCAGCGACCCGCAAGAGCCCACTCCTCCGAACCAACCTGGACCTACATGATCCTGTTCCGGAATCCTGCTACCCTGACTTGCACCGTTTGTACACGTGCAGTGCAAACCCTGTTAGCAGGACTTGGCCTTCAGGGGGCGCTCCAGACCCGCTGAGCTCCTGCAGGACACCAACCACTGTAATGGCCACAGGGTATAGAGAACACACACACGCTGAAAATATTTTTGAGGCTCCATCTGAAACTGGAGACTGTGAGTCCCCATTTGGACTGGCTGCCTAACGGTATCCTGGGCTTCTCCAGCAATCAAGGCTCCCAAGTGTCTCTTACTGGAGGGTACTCCAACGATTTCACATGGCCCCACCCTGGCTAGGTGGTCCAGATTCCTCTAGCTCTGCGCTCAGGGGGGAATATGCACATTTATGTAGGTTATTAGCATTGGAATTAGCCATAGACCGTGTACCGCCAACAGCCTGCTCCAGGACCTGGCTTCTCCAGACACCTGCCCTGCTACGCTGTCCCGCACGGCTCCCACATGGGCAGTATGCATCCTCTCTGCCCACCAAGTGCAGTTGGAGCCTCCAGGCCTGTGGAGATGGGGCCATTCCCAAACCACCTGCAGAGGGAGCCCACCTATTAAAAATCTTTCTGAGGCAGCAGCTTTAAACAAGGCGCGTCCAATCCCCATTTGGAATGGCCACCAGATGAGGTTCTGGGCATTCTAGTAAACAAGGCTCCCGGGTGTCTCTTAAGTGAAGGATACTCCAGCAGCCCACCAGGCCCTGTCCTGGCAGGGCAGTCTGGACTCTTCCAGCAAAGCTTCAGAAAGAATATGTGCATTTGTGTAGCTTCGGGCTTGAAATCAGGCAGATACTTTTGTATCCCTAATGGCTTGCTCCCAGGACAGGCGTCTCCAGACACTTGCCCGGTTCCAGGTCCCTGCTATTCTGATCTGTGCCGCTTGCAAGTGCAGAGTTGCACCCTGTCAGCCCTCTGAAGGCACCCTGGAGTTCTCGCCTGTGTCCAACCACCCGCATGGCCCCCTGAGTGGGGGGATCCCACTCCTGAAAATCTTTGAGGCGGCAGCTTGAACGGGTGACAATCAGTCCCCATTTGAACTGGCTCAGTGATGGGGTTCCTGGGCAATCGAGGCTTCCAGATGTGTTTATTAAGACACCCTGGCCAGTCTGCAGGGCGGGATGCCAGCAAGGCAGTACAGTGCCCTCCAGCTCTGCCTTCAGGCTAAGACTTGGAGGCAGAGGCAGATGCCAGGTATCCCAAATTGCCTGTCCTGTGACCTGGCCTTTTCCTCTAGCTGCCTTCTTCCAGGCCCCCGACTACCCTGACCTGCCCTAACCTGGGTCTACACATTCCCCATCTTGTCAGCCAGGCCTGGCCTGCACGGTACTCCAGGCCTTTGGAGTTCTGAGAAGGACCCCAACCACAGGAAAGGCCTCAGGGTAGAGGGGGGCCCACATCTGGAAAATCTTTCCGAGTCAGATTTAAACTGATGACAGCCAGTCCCCATTTGACAGGCTGCCTGATGGGGTTTTCTAGCCATCAAGTCCCCCAGGTGTCTCTTACAGCTCTGTCTTCAGAGGGAATAGGTTTCTTTGTGTAGATGAAAGTTTGGAATTAGGCGAAATAGCCCTCTCCTGTGAACCAGGCTTGTCTGATATTGACCTGTTGTAGGACCCGGGTTCCCCTGCTCTACTCCATCCACGCACCTGCGGTCCCCACCCTGTTAACAGGCCTCGGGCTGCAAGGGGCACCCAAGGCCTGTGAAGCTCTGGCAGGACCCCAACCCAGGGTTCAGAGACCCCACACCCTGAAAATATTCTGGAGCTTCAATTTTAAACTGGAATTTTTGGTCTCCAGTTGGATAGGCTGTCCGATGGTATCCTGGGCTCCTCCAGCAGTCAAGGCTTCCAGGTGTCTCCTACTGGAGGGTATCCCTGTAGCCCCTCCTCTCCCCTCCCCCCCCCCACCCGGGAAGGCAGTCCAGATTGCCCCAGCTCTGCTTTCAGGGGGAGTATGAGCTTTTGCAAGGGTTAGGGTTAGGATAACGCAGATGCCTTGCACCCCCCAACAGCTCACTGTTGTGACCAGGCTTCTCCTGACACTCCCTGTTACAGGTCCCCGGCTCCCCTGACTTGTGCGGCACACGCGTGTGCAAGAGGCACCCGTCAGCCGGCCTTGGGCAGCCAGAGCCCTCCAGGCCTCGGGAACTTGGGCCTGTCCCCAGTCACCTGCATAGCTTTCTGGGCGGGTGGAGCCCCCTTCCGAAAATGTTTCTGAGGAGGCAGCTTTAAATAGGCGATAGCCCATATTCAACACGGGCTGCATGATGGGGTCCCTGGCTTCTACAGCCACGAAGGCCCTCAGGTGGGTCTTATCTCGGGTACCCTGGCCAGTCTGCTTCCTCCAGCTCTGCCTTCAGGGGGGAATACGAACATTTGTGTAGGAGAAGGCAGATGCCAGGGACCCCAGCTGGCTTGCTTCTGTGACCCGGCCTCTACCAACAGCTGCCCTCTTCCAGCCCCTGGCTCCCCTGACCCGCGTGGCTTGCGCATGCCCGGGTTGTACCCCTTCCGCCCTCCAAGGGCAGCCAGGGCCGTCTGGGTCTGTGGAGCGGGGGTCTGTCTGGAGTCACCTGCAGAGCCTCCAGCACAACAGAGCCTTCCCCCACCCCCAATCTTTGTGAGGTGGCTGCTTTAAACTGGCTACAGTCCAGTCCCTGTCTGGACCAGCTGCACAAGGGGGTCCCGGATTTACCAGTAATCTAGGCTCCCAGTTGTCTCGGTGTGGGATATCCCAGCAGCCTGGTAGTCCTGTCTTGGCCACGCAGTCCATACACCTCCAGCGTTACCTTCAGGGAGAACAGATGCATTTGCGTGGATTAGGGCTTGGAGTTAGGCAGGTGCCTTACCCCCCCTGTCAGCCTGCTCCTAGGACCAGGCTTCTCCGGACACTTTACCTGCGACAGGTCCCTAGCTCACCCGACCTGTGCAGCACACGCATGCGTAAGCAGGCACCCGTCAGCCAGTCTCGAGCGGATGGGATCTTTCAGGCCTGTGGAGTTCTTTCCTGTCCCCAAATCCCTGCACAGGCTTTTGGGTATATAGAGGGCCCCCCGCCCGAAAGTAGCTTTAAAATGGTGATGGCTCCGGGGTGGCTCAGTCGGTTAAGTGTCTGCCTTCGGCTCAGGCCCTAATCCTAGGGTCCTGGGATCAAGCCCCCCATCGGGCTCCTTGCTCAGTAGAGAGCCTGCTTCTCCCTCTCCCTCTGCTGCTCCCAGCCCCCCCACTTGTGTGCTCATTCTCTGTCAAATAAATAAATAAAATCTAAAAAAGTAAAATAAAATGAAACGGTGATAGTCCAAATTTGGACTGGCTTAATAATGGGGCCCCTGGCTTCTACAGAGATAAGGGTCCTACAAATGTTTTATTGGGGGATACCCCAGCCAGTCTGCTGGGCCAGATGAGGGCAAGG
Organism: Halichoerus grypus; assembly: GCF_964656455.1. Taxonomy (NCBI): domain Eukaryota; kingdom Metazoa; phylum Chordata; class Mammalia; order Carnivora; family Phocidae; genus Halichoerus; species Halichoerus grypus. The sequence continues at coordinate 109,118,636 of NC_135718.1, forward strand.
CAGTGTGATTTCCTCTAGCTCTGCCTTCAGAGGGAATATGTGCCTTTTTGTAGGGTGAGGCTAAGAATGAGGTAGACGCCACTCACCCCAAACAGCTTGCTCCTGGGATCAGGTCTCTCCCTACCGCGGGCTTCTTCCAGATCCCTGGCTACCCTCACCTGCGCAGCCTGCACATGCGCATTCCTCACCTTGTCAGCCGGCTTTGGCCTGCAGGGGGCGCTCCAGGCTCACGTAGCTGGGGCAGACACGCAACCACCTGAAAGTAATCAAGGCGGAGGGACTCCACACCGGTAAAATCTTTGAGTCTCCATTTGAAACAAGACTGTCAGTCTCCATCCAGACTGCCCGCCTGATGGGTTCTGGGCTTACCAGTAATCAAGTCTCCCAAGTGTCTCAGTGAAGGATACCTTGTCAGCGCACCAGGCCCTGTCCCGGCCAGGCAGTGCAGACTCCTGCAGATTTATCTTGGGAAGAATACACACATTTGTGTAGGTTGGGGCTTGGAATTGGGCAGGTACCTTGTACTCCCAACAGCTTGCTCCCAGGACCCACTCTCTTTAGACGCTTGCCCTATTTTAGGTCCCTGGTGACACTGAGCTACGTAGCTGGAGATGCAAAGTACAGACCCCCTCAGCCAGCCAAGGGGGCTGGATAGGTCATTCAGTTAGCGCTTGCAAATGTATCTATGCCTTGTCTCCAAGAACCCCGTCACAGACCCCGCCTCTCAGGATCCTCGTGCTGCTGGAGGTCCCTTGCTACCTGAACTGCCCTGCGCGCTCACGGGCCGTTCATCCTCTCCAGCCAGGCTGTGTAGCCGGAGCCAGTCCCATGTGACCGGCTGTAGGTCCAGTACGGAGGGATCCCACCACCCCTGAAGAATCACTGTGAGACCACAGCACACTGGCGACAGTCGCTCCCTGTTCAGACTAGCTGCCTAAAGAGGTTCTGGGATTTTCCAGCACCCAAGACTCCCGGGCTTAGGTGATAGATCCCCTGGCCAGTCTGGCTCTGACTGCCAAGGCTGGCTAGTAACCTCCGGTTCTGCCTTCGGGGGCAATATGTGCGTTTGTGTAGATTAGTGCTCGAAAAGGGGCAGATGCCTTGTGTCCCCAAGATCCTCGTCCTGCGAGCCAGCTTCTAAAGATCAGTGCCCTGGTTTCCCTGAAGTGCGTTGCAAGCACACGTGTGGTTCACACCCAGTCAGCCAGCCTGGGGCAGCTCGGACCTGTGCCTAACAACCTGCATAAACTCCAGTGCTGAGGGGACCCACACCCCAAATCACCCCAAGGTGGCAGCTACACAGGAGTACCAGTGAGCCCCCACGTGGACTTGCCTGACAGGGTCCTGGCTTTGCAGCTGCATGGCGTCCAGATAGCCTTTATTAGAGGCTGTCCCACCCAGTCTGCCTGGCCACCCCCTCGCCAAGCAATTTGGTATTCTCGAGCTCTGCCATCCTGGAACATGGGTATTTGTATAGGTTAGGGCTTGGAATTGGGCATATGTTCCTGCTCCTGTAACCTGGCCCTTCCTGTTCCTTGCTCTGGCCTCCCTGATCCAAGTCCCTGGCTACCCTGAACTCCTCCGCATGCGCATGTGCAGCACGCAGCCCTTTCCCAGGTCTTGGGTGTCCTGTGCCAGGTCTCAACTTCCTGCAGAGCCTGGAGGGTGGAGGGATCCCCCCTCCCCAAGTAGCTCTATGAGGATGCAGCTGCATACTGGGGACAGATAGTCCTCATATTGAGTTGCTGCCTGAGGTGGTCCCAGGATTCACCAAGAACCAGCACTCCCAGGTATCTCTTATTAGAGTATTCCCAGCCTCTCCCTTGCAAGACAGAGTCACCTGGAGCTCTGTCTTCAGGGGGAATATTCCCTATTTAGTAGGTTAGGACTTGCAGTTAGGTATAGGTCTTGTCCCCTAAGAGCTGCTCCTCTGAACTGGTCTTTGCAGACTTAGGCCCTGTTCCAGATCTCTATCTACACTTAAGTGCAGTCTATACCTCTTTAGATGCCTTGGGCAGCATGGCCCCTCCTGGCCTGTGCACCTAGGGCCCAGACCCAACCACCTACATTGCATCTAGTGTTGAGGGAGCTCACATCTGGAAGATTATTCTGAGGCAGCATCTCAAATTTGGTGACAGTAGGTCCCATTTGGACTTGCTGCCTTATGGGTACCCAGTTTCTTCCAGGAACCAGGGCTCCCAAGGTGTCTCTCACTGCAGTCTCTCCCCGTGTACCACCAAATGAGGTTTTAAGTGCCAATATGTGTGTGTTCAGAGTGAGAAGGTCCTTTGTGTAGGTGCAGGCTCGGACGCTGAGAGATGCGTATTTTCCCCCACAAGAGTCCATTATAGTGACAAAGACTATTAGGCTTACTCATTCATACCCTCCACATACTTCAATGATACCAGGGGAACAGATGGAAACTAGAATCTCCTATTCTCCTGCCCAAGTCATGTCACTAACTTAAAACACTCAACTCTTCTCAAAAAGAATTATGAGGAGGGACTGGCTGATGGAGTGATCAGTAAATCTAAAGGCAAGGAGTTATGAGATGGACTAATGCAGACTGGGGAGCTGAATGTAGATTGCAGGAAGGATAGGAGTGTGATGGAGTAAGGCTAAATATGTAGGTAGAAATCAGACAGTCCCAAGATCTAGGTGTCTCTTCAGTGTTTTGACTACATTCCTGGGTTGAATGAGGAAGCGCTGAACAATTTTCAATGGGAGAATGACAATCATATTTGCATTTGCCTTTTTAAAGGAGGCTCTGATATCAGTATGAAGGCTGGATTGGGGGATGATGAAACTCACTTTAGTGAGACTTGTAAGGACACTGAGCCTCTGGCCTCCTGTGCTCTAGTCAACCGAGAGTATTCTAATGTGGCTTCTCTCAGAGACTTTTCCTTTTTTTCTAGGGGTGTTTTTGTTTGATATAAGTATAGGATTGTTCTATTAACCTTATTCCATTATGGTTTCCTAGACTGATTAATGTAACCACTATTTCCTTGATGCTTTACAATGTTTAGTATAGCACTTTGCCTCTAGTAAGTGTAACATAAATACTAATACCTAAGCCACAAATTAATTAAACAAGAGCTTAGCTGATGACAATCAGAAACTTGGCCTGGGATGGGTTTGCTGTTTCTTTGGTGGAAACATAGAACATAATGCTGTTCTAGAGGCACAGTGGTGGAAGCAGAGAGGGTCGTGCTTAACTCTGTGAAGGGGAGTTTGAGGCTTCACTGAGAAGGATATTTCCACTGGATCTAGAAGAAACATCCAGAAGAAAAAAAGTTGTACAAAGGAACTGTTAATGAGAAAAATGCAATTAATGATCAGAGCATGAGAAAGCACCTCTGAAGTTCAGCTGGAATGGGGGGGCAGGGGGAAAGAGTGGTGGGAAATCAGGCTAAAAGTTTGTGTGGCTATGGATGGGAAGAGCCTCATAAGCCATGCTACATTTAGCTTCTTTTTTCAATATTATTTTAAATATCGAGTCATTATATTTACCATCTGCTTTGTATCTTCACTCAGCATAGTGTGGAGGAATAGAGGAAATGAGCTCAGGCTAACACATTAGAGAAAGGGATTGTTATTAAGGTTCCTATGTTAGGGGGCGCCTGGGTGGCTCAGTCGTTAATCGTCTGCCTTCTGCTCTGCTCACGATCCCAGAGTCCTGGGATCGAGCCCCGATCGGGCTCCCTGCTCGGCGGGAAGCCTGCTTCTCCCTCTCCCACTCCCCCTACTTGTGTTCCTGCTCTTGCTATCTCTCTCTCTGTCAAATAAATAAATAAAATCTTTAAAAAAAAAAAAAAAGGTTGCTATGTTAGGAGGTATAGACAGTAATGTCCATGATGGGTTTCAGCACATGGTAGTGGTTAGAACTTGGCCTAAAATCTCTCTCTCCAGCCAGTTACCTGGCCTAAAATTTCAGCATCTAGATTCGTTTTCAGAGATGAATAAGCATCCTAATTAAAATGCAAACAGGGCTACAGAATTATATACTCTGAGTTGGAAAGCACCATCTAGACTATCCCCCACTACACACCCTAGCAATTCATGTTCTGTGAATAGGTGAATAACTCCAGTGACAAGGAATTTATTCACATCAGGAATTTTATTCCATTTTTTTGAACAATATAACTGGTAGAAACTCTTTCCCTCTTTGCAGCTGCACAGTATCTAATTCCTCTTACACAAGAAACCTAGTAGTGGTTTTCCACTCCTTCGCCAATTCTAATCAACTGGTATGACTGATCTGGGGCAGTACCCAGCAGGAATTTCAAACTTCCTCAGGAAGATTCATCAGGAAGAAGGATGATTCAATGGCTATGTCTGTTAAGTATTCTGGAAGGGAGAGTGGCAACTTATAGGATTTATATTTTCATTCCAAACTGAGATTATTGGAAGCCAATAGCTTTAAACAGCTCGACTGCCTATGTGTTAAGTGGTTCCCAAATAAACACCTAGTATATAGAAGAATCTGAATAAATGTCCTATCAGTGGATTCAAGACATGGTTTCTAACCACCCCCACCACGCCCTCGCTCTCAAGTCATTCTTCCTCAGATGTTCTAGATAAAGTCTACCCTAAAATCTTGATGTCGTATTTCTCCTTTTCCACTGCACTATTGGTTTATTGGATTTCAGTACAGGGTTCTCCATTTATTTCCATTAAATTTCATCTGATTAGACTTAACTTGTTGCAACATATAAAAAAATTTACTTGTCAAAATAGTCTAAGGATTTAGGGCTTCATAAACTTAATACAAATCAGTGGATTGATGTCAAAACAAATCCTAAAGTGGTATTAAAATCTATTGAGGGAGGAGCACCTGGGTAGTGTAGTTGGCTAAGCGGCCAACTGTTGGTTTCAGCTCAGGTCATGACCTCAGGGTCCTGGGATTGAGACCCCGCCCCCTCAGGCTCTGCACTTAGCAGGGAGCCTGGTTGGGATTCTCTCTCCCCTCTCCCTCTGCCCCCAACCCTGCACTCTCTTTCTCTCTCTCTTATATAAATCAATCAATCTTTTTTTTTCCCCCAGATTTTATTTATTTGAGAGAGACAAGCAGGGGGAGTGGGAGAGGGAGAGGCAGGCTCCCTGCTGAGCCGGACTCGAGGCTTGATCCCAGGACCCCAGGATCACAACCTGAGCCAAAGGCAGCCGCTTAACCGACTAAGCCACCCAGGTGCCCCATAAACAAACAAATCTTAAAAAAAAAAAGTATTGAGGGATACAGAATCCACAGGAGGTGTTTAGCTTATTGTAGAGAAATCACTTGTCTCCTAAATCCTATTTGAAATTCTACTTATCTTTTAAGGATTCATCTAAATGCCAATTCTTGAAAATTTCCCTAATTACCCCATTATCCCACTTCTAATGAATCATCCTCACAGCAATTTGTATATACATAATTTTTGGCATTTTACAGGTGTTATTTTATTTCTTTCTTACTAGTTTGTAAACTCTGAAACAATCCAGTCTTATGCATTTTGGTATCTATCTAGGTTAGGGTCTCTAGAAAAAGAGACTGAGATGAAGGTTCTTGTGTAAGTAATATGTTGAAGGAGTACTCTTAGATGAACAATAAAGAAGAGAAGCTAGACAAAAAAATGGGTTTAACTGTTGTCTTACCTCAGCCTGATCTCGGGAAGAACTTTGGGCAGGAAAAGCGTCAGAGAATCAGCCCATCTTGAGGTAAGGCAGGCTTTCGTAGCCCTATATCAGTTAGTCACTGGTTGCAGCCTTCCTCCAGGAGGAAGTCCTAACAGTGCAAGCACATCCCCTCAGCTGAAGGCAATTCTTAGAAGGCTGCAAGCTATGGGTTTTTAGAAGCCAATACTCACAGCCACTGGGGGATGGGTGCCCTGAGCAGGCAAAGAGGATCTGGGCCACCACCAACAGTGCCTGTTACAGTTTCTCTTCAGAACCAAGCATGGCATCTTCCACATACTGGGACACAATAAATGTCTACTGATCTGCACTTTTAAAGTGTTCAACCAAAAGAACAACTCTTCTATTCAACAAGACTTTTCTTATTCGCTACTGCTGATTTTGCTTTTCTGTTTATGCAGCCAATGGTGGCATTAATTGGATTTGTCATTTGGTATTAAAGTAATGGAAGGAATAAAAAAATCATTAGGATGTCATAAAACTCTATTCCTTAAAATATTCACTGAAAACAATTTTATAGAATTTTTAGCCTATGATTTACTTCTTTGGCTTTTATTCAATATAGATAAGTAGAATTTGCATTCATCAGCTATAAGAAGAATTAAAAGAAGAAAATGTGGATATGATAAGGGAGCCACTCATGTAAACCTCTTTTTTTTTTTAAAAAAGATTTTATTTATTTATTTGAGAGAAAGTGAGTGAGAGAGCATGAGCTGGGGTGGGGGTAGGGGCAGAGGGAGAAGCAGACTCTCTGCTGAGCAGGGAGCTGGACGCGGCGCTCGATCCCAGGACCCTGGGATCATGACCTGAGCCAAAGGCAGATGCTTAACCTACTCAGCCACCCAGGCACCCCAACATGTAAACCTCTTTAATTATTCGAGAATCTTTAATTATTTGAGAATAATTATTTGAGAAATAATCATATTTAATTATTTGAGAACCTACTGCCAGACCTTTAGGTAATTTTAACTGTCTGAAACAGTGTTAAGATTACAGAAAAGTTGCAGGTAGAATTTGAAGAGATTTTTTTTCTTTTGTGAGCCATTTGAAAGTATGTTGCCAACATAATGGCTTATCACCTTGAAAATTTTAATGTGTATTTACTAGAAATAAGGATAATCTGCTATATAATCACAGTACAACAATCAAAACCAGGATATTAATATTGATACATTACTATGATCAAATTCTCAGAACCCATTCATGTTCCAATAATTATCCTGATGACATCCTTCGTAACGATAAGAATTCAGGTCAGAATCACAGATTGTCTTCAGCTGTCATGTCTCTTTAGCCTTCTTCAGTCCAGAACAGTTCCTTAATCTTTCCTTGATTTTCCTGATCTTAATAATTTTGGACTATTACAGACAATTATGCTTGCAATTTCTCTCAATTTGGGCTTTCCTGATATTTACTCATGAACAGATTCAGATGATGTGTCTTTGTGAAACTATCATGTGAGCAATGCTGTACCTTTCCTGTTGCATCCTATTAGGTATGCAAGATTTCAATTTGTCTGATTACTGATGATAATTTTGATTATTCTGTAAGGTTTTTCCATGGTAGAGTTACTTTTCACCCCCCTTTGAAATTAATAAGCATTTTATAAAAGGGCATACTTTGAGATGATTTCTTATTTAACTATCAACATATTTATTCATCAAGATAATGGTTTTCTATATTATTCAATGGGATTATTGCATAGCCCACAGATTATGATCTGTTACTATTATTATTTATTGTAATGCTCAATTTTCCCAAATAGAGCCAGTGGGTATCCCTTCAAGCTGGATTCTGTGTCTTTTTTGACATGTCCTTATTATTCCTTGAGTACTTCCTTGCTTTCTGGCAAAATAAAATGGTCTAAGATTAATTTTACACTTTTCTTGTCTCAGCCCCAAAATCAGCCGCTTCTCCAAAAAGCCTAGGTTTGTTATTGTAAATAATAGGATTTAAAGGCCAAGATTGAGTGATATCACCAAGATGGCAACATAGGTTGCTCCTGATTTTGCTCCTCCTCACAAGGACAGCTAGCAACTATTTAAGAACAAGACACCACTGAGAATCCTAGAACATAGGGGTAGTGCTAAAGTACCACCCCCCCCCCACCCATGCACCACAGAGACCAAGAGAGATCACATTAGAAGGGTAAGAGTAGCAGCTACATATGGATTGAATTGCCTCTTCCCCAGACCAGTGCAGCACTCTGCAGAAAGTCTTTCCTTAGCTTCTGGTTCCTTTGGTAGGAAAAGAGAGCCTGGAGACAATCAGCCATAGCTCCCTACCCCCAAGCATTGTGAGTTGCTTTGCAGGAGCCCCTCCTCTGACTTCACACCATAGGGATTACAGGGGAATCTGTGGAGCCAAGAGAGAATAGGATGACATATTCAAATATTGAAAGAGAATAGCTGTCAACCAAGAATTCTATACCCAGTGAAGCTGTCCTTCAGAAACAAAAGAGGGATAAAGACTTTCCCAACCAAAAAAAGCTAAGGGAGTTTATTACCACCAGACCTGTCTTAGAAGAAATGCTGAAGGGAGTTCTTTGAGTGGAAGGAAAAGAATGCTATAATTAACATCATAAAATCATAAAAAGGTAGTGTAAATCTCACTGGTAATGGTAAATATATAGTCATAGTTAGATTCTGCAATAGGGTAATAGTGGTGCATAATTCACTTAAGACTCTAGTTTAGAAGTTAAAAAAAAAAGAAAAATAAATAACCATAGTAGTAAAAATAACCATAACTACAACAATCTGTTACACAATAAAACAAACAAACAAACAAACAAAAAACAAAAAAACACATGTAAATTGTAACAGAAGTAACCTAAAATGTGAGGGGGAGGATAAGTAAAAGTGTAAAGTTTATGAATTCTTTTGAAGTTCAGTTGAAATAGGGTGTTATCAGTTTACAATATTTTCTGTAAGCCTCATGATAACCACAAAGGAAAATCCTATGGTAATTACACATCCAAAACCCACAATTAACAAATCAAAGCACACCAATACCAAAAGACATCAAAACACAAAAAAAGATGACAGGACAAGAAACAAGGAACAATGTATCTACAAAACAACCAGAAAACAATAAAATGGCAATAGTAAGTCCTTAACTATCAATAATGACTTTAAACATAAACTGATTAAATTCTCCAATCTAAAGACACAGAGTGGCTGAATGTATTAAAAAAAAAAAAAAACAATATCCCCAATATGTTGACTACTAGAGACTCACATTAGCCTTAAAGACACACATAAACTGAGAGTGAAGGGATGGTAACAATAACAAATCAGGGGTAGCTATATTTATCTCAGACAAAATAGACTTTAAACTAAAAATGGTAAAAAGACAAAGAAGGTGATTATATAATGATAAAGGGGTCAATATATCAAAAAGACATAACCATTATAAACATTTATGCACCCAACATTGGAGCACTTAAATACATAAAGCAAAAACTAACAGAGCTATAAGGAGAAATACGCAGTAATAAAACAATCGTTAGAGATTTTAATACCTTACTTTCAATAATGGATAGATCACCCAGACAGAGAATCAATAAAGAAACAGCAGATTTGAATAACACTATGGGCCAAATGGACCTAACAGACATATACAGGACATTCTATCCAACAGCAGCAGAATACACATTCTTCTCAATGGCACATGGAACATTTTCTAGGATATACCATATATTAGGCCATAAAACAAGTCTTTGCAAATTCAAGAAGATTGAAATCATACCAAATATCTTCTCTGACTACAATGGCATGAAACTAGAAATCAACAAGAAGAAAACTGGAAATTCATAAACGTGGAAATTAAACAACATTCTACTGACAACCAATGGATCAAAGATGTAATGAAAGGGGGAAATAAAAAGAAAAGACTGAAACAAACAAAAATGGAAACAACATACTGGAATTAGTGTGATGCAGCAAAAGCAGTTCTAAAAGGGAAGTTTACAGCAATAAACATAGTAAGAAACAAAAAATATCTCAAACATCCTAACTCTACTCCCCAAGGAACTAGAAAAAGAACAACAAACTGAACCTAAAGTTAGCAGAAGAAAGGAAATAATAAAGATTAGAGCAGACATAAATGAAATACAGAAGAGAAAACAATTGAAAAGATTTAACCAAACTAGGAGTTAGTTCTTTGAAAAGATAAACAAAATTTAGCTAGACTAACCAAGGAAAAAGGAGAAAGGGCTCAAATCAACAAAATTATAAATGAAAAAGGAGACATTACAAATGATAACACAGAAATTCAAATGATCATAAGAGGCTAACATACTGGACATCTGAGAAAAAGTGGAAAAATTCTTAGAAACATACAACATACCAATACTGACTCAGGAAGAAAGAGAAAACTTAAATAGACCAATTACTAGTAAGGAGATTGAATCAGTGATCCAAAATCTCCCAGCGAAGACAAGCCCTGGACCAGATGGCATCACTAGTGAATTTTACCAAACATCAAAGAAGGGTTAATACCAATTTTTCTCAAACTCTTCCAAAAAAATCAAAGAGGAGGGAACACTCCCAAACTCATTTTCTGAGGCCAGCACTATCTTGATACCAAACCAGAAAAGAACACTACTAGAAAAGAAAACTGTAGGCCAATATCCTGATGAATATAAATCCAAAAATTCTCAATAAAATACTAGCAAGCTGCACTTAGCATCACATGCAAAGGATCATTCACCATCATCAAGTGGAATTTATCCCTGGGATGCAAGGATGGTTGAACATATGCAAATCAATCAATGTGATACATCACATTAATAGAAGGAAAGAAAAGAATCATATGATCATTTTAATAGATGCAGAAAGCATTTGACAAACTGAACATTCATTCATGATAAACACTCCTAACAAATTAGGCATAGAAGGAACATATATCAATATAATAAAGGCCATATATGACAAACTCACAGTTAACATACTCAATGGTAAAAGGCTGAAAGCTTTTCCTCTAAGATCAGGAACAAGACAAATGTGTCTACTCTCACCATTGCTACTCAACATACTACTAGAAGTTTTAGCTAGAGCAATCAGGCAAGAAAAAGAAATAAAAGGTATCAGAGTTGGAAAGGAAAAAGTAAAACTGTCTCTCTTTGCAGATGACATGATTTTATATATAGAAAATCCCAAAGAGGAGTGCCTGGGTGACTCAGTCGGTTAAGCGTCTGCCTTTGGCTCAGGTCATGATTCCAGGGTCCTGGGATCGAGTCCCACATCAGGCTCCTTGCTCCGTGGGGAAGCTACTTCTCCCTCTCCCTGTGCCTGCATCTCCCCCTGCTTGTGCTGTCTCTCCCTCACTCTCTCTCTCTGTCAAGTGAATGAATAAAATCTTTAAAAAAGAAAAAAAAAGAAAAGCCTAAAGACTCAACCAAAAAAAAAAAAAAAAGCTCTAATCAATGAATTCCATTGCAGTATACAAAATAAAGTTTTAGAATACAAAATTAATATACAAAAATCAGTAGTGTTTCTACTACTGTTTAGAAATAAACCCAAAATAAACCCAAGCATATACTGTCAACTAATATTTGACAAGGCCAAGAATACTCAAAGGACAAAAGACAGTCTCTTCAGTAAATGGTGCTAAGGTAATTGGATATTCATTCTTCTTTCCTTGAATTACCTTTCTTTAACCTCTCTATTCATTTGTCTTTTTTCCTGTCACCTTTTATTCACATTTATACCTATGAGGAAAGACAACAAACAATAATAAAGAAGGGAGCACTTGAAAGTTCATTCTTTCCTCGGTTGATTTATGCATACAACAAATTAGTGCCCACTACAGGCCATCAGACATGCTGCAGGATCTGAGGATGCAGCAGTGGACAAAAGTGACAAAAAGACCTGCCCTCAAGGACCTTATATTCCAGTGCAGGTGACCAACAATAAACAGGATGAATAAGTTTCCTTACTATGTTAGTTTCTCCTTATGTTTACACCACTGAACCTTAGTAGTTCAATGGAAACTGAAACCACAGTCATACAATACAGACTGTCCCTAAGACTCATCTTGCAGATACAGCCCTTGCCACTCTTCTGGATTTTTCTGAGGTCAACTGCTCTCTTGTGGACAAACAGTTCAACATAATCTCAAAGTAAAATGTTAAACTAGAAGAGGTTACATTTTTTTTTCTATTTGCTGAATAAAGATATAGTGTTTGTTCAAGAAATGACACATGCTTTCTCCTTTAAGAAAAATAACCATGATTTAAAATGATAAATTTCACATTACCATTTAGGATTAACAATTTTTGTGTTTGAAAGCTATGAATCTGAGAATCTTTCATAGCTACATTGCAATACTCCATTAAAATTAGGCAAAGATTCAGTTATCTCATGCTAATTGCATATTGATGTATTTATTTCATATATGTATACATGTGTATATAAATAAAAAATAGTGTTGTCTCATGGTATGAATAAATCCAGTCAGTGAATAACATTTACACACAATGCAAAGTCGTACTTATTGAGACTGAACTGTTAAATATTCTAAAAAGAAAACATTTTTTTAAAAAAGAGGACACATAAGATAGCTGGTGAGGAATGTCTAAAATTACAATATATGTCCTTACATTTGCATCAGGAAATCTATACTGACAGAAAATGTAGCTGAGTATATTTTTACATAATCACATCATCTATCAACCTAACAAATTTATAATGGTATTATTCTCATGCAGCTAAATAACTGCAACTTTGAGTATCAGCCAGTCTCTTGTGATCAGTACTAATATCTGTACTATGCTTTTAAATCCAGTTGTAATGGAATTTCAAACTGCCTCAGCATCAGAAATTGCTGCCCTTTCCACTACACAAACTATGCTGCGGGTTTGCTTAGAAACTCTTTGTTGAAGAATCGTCTTGCTTCAACATTACTAAGGGAAACAGAGCAGCGAGATGGATTCTGTCTTCTGTATTCAATGCTCTCAACTATGGCGTTCTTTATCACCTGCAAATAGAGGGAAAAGATGAATAATTAGTATTGCTCTAAACTCACGTAAACATTCGTTTGGTCAAAACAAAAATCTAGTTGATCTTTTTATTATAGTTTTCTTTTTGAAATAGAGAGAGAAACCTCGGAGTCATGCATGTGTATATTTAAATCCAACATCCCACCATTATACTCTTGTCAAGCTCATGTCCAGAGCTTAATTTATCTTTATTCTGGTTTTCAATGGGGAGGTGATAAGAGGGAAGAAATAAGTAACTACTAAACGTAGAATTTATGTTCTTTACAGTTAGTGGACAAACAGGAAAGAGGGACCACAACGGAGTAGCAGACTTTCTTTAAGCCTAATGAGAAAAGAAGGCATTGCCGAAGAATTGCCCCGCTTTCTCAGCTAAACAAATACAGTTATAAAACATGGATGTCCTCTATCTAGAAAATACCATACTTTGTGATTTTATTGATGATGACTTTTTTATTCAGAATAATTTTCATATATACTCAAATTAATGGTGACTACAACTTCTAAGATTGCTATTCCAATTATATTTTCTTCTGGTATGAAGTTAACCTAGTTAAGAACTTCTGGAAAGAAGACAAGATTTGGAATTTGGTTAAAGCAGTTGTTGCAGGGCAATGGGAATGGGCTTTGGAAGAGAGGCCTGTATATTAATCTTTTCTCTGTTGCTTATTTGGAACCCTTTCAAAATCAGAAAGACTCCACTCCTAGGACCAGGACTATAGGATTTCATCTTAACCAATGAGCTACAAGTTTCAGGGCACAGAAGAAAATCACAGGGACTATTTTACAATTCCCTTCATTCTCTACCCCAGGGATTGTTAAACAACATTAAGGTATTATGTGCATGTGTTTCAGCCCTCTGCCCTACCTGGCAAGTCCGAGCAGCTTAGGACCCAAGGCCCCCTCCCACTCAGAGCTAGAGTGGCCCACTTGGCCTTGGAGATATGTAGAGGGGTTTTCCCCTGTCCACATCCAGTGTCACTGGGCAAGCCAGGTTCAATGCTTAGAGGAGAGAGATACGTGACCTGGGGGGTGCTAACAAGCAACTAATATTCTGTGACTTTATGTTGGACCTGAGGGGCAGGCCCATCTAATTCTCTAACAGTAACTTTAAACAACAAACAGTTGTATTCTGGAAAGAGGGATTTATCACAGAAATGTGACATCTTTATTTGCTTTATGATTTTTAAATTATATATAGAGAATATGTATAATAAAACATAGTATCATACCTGTATGTATATATATTGTCTTATGGGCTCAAACATTACTGAGTCTTTTAAGAAAAGCAGGTATTTGCTGAGCCCATTTTTCCCAGGAGTAAGGGAAACATAATGAATTCTATGGTGACAGAAGAGTCTTCAGGCCTATGAAGGAGACCCTGACCCAGGACCTCTAGGCACAATCACTTCTTGGCTGTGTGAGATCAAGGAGAATCCTTGAACCTGTTTCATCTTCTTTAAAGTGGGAATAATAATACTAATCTTGGTTTTTGTGGGGATTTGTATAAAGTATTTTGTACAATACCCAGCACCTCAGAAACGTTCCATAACTAGCATCTATTTATTGTTGTTATTTTTAAACTGACCATATGTGTGAAAATGCAGGAGCTTTAATTTGGATACGAGGCTATCAAGTTTAATAGAAATAAACACACAATGTATATCCAATTATGGGCTTATTATATGGTAAAAGTCAGCAAATCAATTCTGCTATCAAATGTGTCCTACTACATCTTTTTTTTTTTTTTTTTTTTAAGATTTTATTTATTTATTTGAGAGAGAGAGCAAGCGAGCAAGTGAGCAGGGCTCAATCCCAGGACTCTGGGATCATGACCTGAGCCGAAGGTAGAAGCTTAACCAACTGAGCCACCCAGGTGCACCCTACTACATATTCTTTTAATAATCTCCCTGCTTTTGGGGGGCCTGGGTGGCTCAGTCCTTAGGCGTCTGCCTTCGGCTCAGGTCATGATCCCAGGGTCCTGGGATCGAGCCCCGCACCGGGCTCCCTGCTCGGTGGGAAGCCTGCTTCTCCCTCTCCCACTCCCCCTGCTTGTGTTCCCTCTCTCACTGTCTCTCCCTCTGTCAAATAAATAAAAATCTTAAAAAAAAAAAAATCTCCCTGCTTTCTAGATAGTATGACAGCAAGTTTTCAGTTGGTGTCTCCTTCACCATACCAGCACAAGACACAGGAACCCTCACTGCAGAGAAATACCCAAGTCAAATAAAAATCAACTCTTTATTTTCCAAATACCTTAAAAGCTTTAAAAAAAAACAAAAACCATAGGGAAATTACATTAATAATGACTGCTGTCAATTCCTTTGTAATAAATTCATAAGCACAAAAAAATCAGCAATATCAATACCATGAACTAGCGGATTTCTCATAAGTGGGCCTTGGCGGTGTTTCTAGTAAACAGGCCATTCTTATGAAGGAAAAGGAATATTTACATTTATTAACTCTGAAAAACCCAAATCATATGCAATTAGAATGTGCAAGTTGAACCACTAGGTGGCATATTAACACTATGAAACCATTGCCCCGATTTTTCAGATTGCTGCAGAACACAGCCATTGGTTGTGATTTATAATTCTATGATATAAACAGAGGAGGCTAAACTCACTCCTACATCAGTGCTAAATCCAAACCTCCTGTCATGACACATGGTACAGTTCCATGTCCAAAGAAGAAATATGCCATCTTTGAATCTTCCTAGTTTTTAAACGATATTAGGTGTAATCTTCATCAGCGTTTATATCTAATTTCCTTTTTCATCCCCCCCTGAAATTCGTTGAGATTCTAAATCTTTCCCTTCTGTGGTATCCTACAACAGCCCTCCTCTCTCAAACCTCTCCGCACCCTGCCCCTCCCTAAGTATGACTGACCCACATCATCCTTCACGGGTGCCCTTCAATAGCCTCCTAATTGTTGATCCAAGACTCTTTAAATCTACAGCAAGAAAGGCAGAGAACAGGGTGCCTGGGTGGCTCAGTTGTCAAGGGTTAAGCGTCTGCCTTCGGCTCAGGTCATGATCCCAGGGTCCTGGGATGGAGCCCCACATCAGGCTCCCTGCTCGGCGGGAAGCCTGCTTCTCCCTCTCCCACTCCCCTTGCTTGTGTTTCCTCTCTCGCTGTGTCTCTTTCTGTCAAATAAATAAAAATCTTAAAAAAAAAAAAAAAGAAAGAAAGGCAGAGAATAAGAAAAGGAAACACATAAAATGTGAACTTCTCCCAAGTAACCCACAAGCAAATACTGAATTCCCACAATAGAAAATTAAAAATGACCCCAACGAGGAAGTTACCATATATTTTGAAAGAGAAATAAAAATTACAGATATAGAAGAATACAAGAAGATATTCTGGTCTTAAAATTGCTACGAATCTGCCAGCAAATGTCTGCCTTTCCAATAAAAACTGAAGTGTCATGAAAGCAGGGGCCTTATTAGTCTTGTCAGTTTTGATCGCAGCACTTAGAACAGAGAAGGGGAACCATAAATATTTGTAAAAGTAATGAATGCACAGAAGGTTGAGTTCAACTAAGTGTAACTCATGGAGACAATGAGATGCATGGAAGGACAGGCAGACTCTGTAAGTGCAGTGGATGGACAGGGCATTCTCAAAGAAAGACGATCCTGTAAAAAGGCTGAAGGTGGGAGATCATGGCATGTGTAGGAAGCATCTGGGAACTGGCCTGGCTGGAATGAAGATTGTGTTTGGGAAATAGTAGGAAATAAGGCTGCTTGAGAAACAGATGGTTCAAAAGTGGGAAAGAGTGAGGAAAAAACATGCGACCCCATCTTGGCTCCCCACATGACTGTGTGACCTCTAGCAATCTGCCTCCATTACCCTTGACTCAGTTTCTTCATATGTAAATAAAGATACCTACCTCAGAGGCTAGTTTTGTGTGTTAAATAGTTGAGGGGAAAATATCTAGCTTATGTTAAACATTCAAAACTTTTTTCGTTTTCTTTTGTACATGGTTGTATCCTTAGTTACTAAAACAGTGACTGACACAGTAGATACTCAATAAATATGTGTTGAATTAATGAATAGAAGATGGAAAGAGATTATAGGCAGCATTAAAGGTAGATGAATTTGGGCCTTACACATTATACACATGGTATATAATAAGCTTCTAAATTACTTTTAAAAGATAAAAAATTTAACTCTACCTAAATGCTACTATGATGATGAAATAGCAATAAATTAAGAATTAAGTACCAGTACTTCTGGATATATACTTTCCCTCATTTAATTAATTATTTTTTAGAGGGAAAGAGAGCACAAGCAGGGGTGGGGGAAGGGTAGAGGGGGAGGAAGAGAGAGAATCTTAAGCAGGCTTCACACCCAGCGTGGAGCCCACTGTGGGGTTCCATCTTACTACCCTGAGATCACAACCTGAGCTGAAATCAAGAGTCGGATGCTTAACCGACTGAAGCACCCCGGGGCCCCACTTTTCCTCATTTTAATTAGCATCGAGTATTTAACACTTTATAGAACCGTTTGAGAATTTTAGAAGCTCATTATTATGCACCATTGGCATATATTGAATGAATTGACACATAACCTGTTCTTAGAATATGCCTACTGATTTAATAAATTGAATGAGTGAGACTGCGTAACAGTACATTTTCCTGTGAACACTGAGTCAACAAGGTCCTGGGAAAGGAACTCTCAGAGCCACATTCTCTCCAGATTAAACTGGTGATTTATGAGGAGAGCATGTAGCCACACTCCATGCCCATTCTACGTGGTCAGAAATTCTGCCTCCAACCAACAGACCTGCATCCTGACACTTGCTATCCCTTCTTCCTATCACATCGAACTCTTCAACAGTTTCAGCCAATAAGTCAATAGCATTTTAAAAATCATTCACTAAAATTTTATTACATATTTATTTTAGGTCCCAGGCATTGTGATGAATGTCTCTGGAGTATACAAAAGGTAAATAAGGCAAGTTATTGTTTTTAAAGGGTTTAAAATTTATAAGTAAAAGCAGAAGACAATATGAACACTGATCATAATTATTATTATCATATTAGTTGCTTCAATTTATTAAGTGTCTCTTACATGCCAAGCCCTTAAATTATATTATTTTACTTAATCAACACCCTGGTCCTACAAGATATGCATCACTGTTTCCCCTTACAAACCAGGAAAGGAAAATTTGGAAGTTAGGCAACGTGTCCAAGGTCACTCATTCAAGAGGGTTTAAACATTCAATTTGGTCTGACTCCAAAGCTTCTGCGTTTCCCGCATACCACATGTCTACTGGTGTAAGTCACTCTGTTTCTATGTTAAGTTTCTTAAAAAAAAAACAAACCACCAGCAACTACCCCCCCCCCCATTAAATACTACCATTGTAAAATGACTGAGGCAATGTTCAGTGAGAAGGAATTTGGGAGGACTGAGTAAGTGCCGAAACCTGATGCTAATGAGAAACCCAGGCTGCTGTCATGACGGGAGCAGAAACAGAGCCAAAGTTCTCTAAAGATGAATGAGAATTTAGGTTCAGCCAAGCAGGCCAGCTAGGATCTCTGGAGAAAAGAAACCAACAGAAGCATACAGCTGTCGGAGACAGGGTGGCCTTTTCAGAATAAAAAGTTAAGCCAGAATGTTAACTGAAGATGAAAATTAGCCTTCAGCCACAGCAGTCGTGGCCACAAACGTGAAAACCACCTTCTCTGGAGCTGGCAGTCAGGGGTCTGCATTAGAAGAGTTTATATTCCAAGGTCCACAATCTGCAAGCAGCTCTGACAGCCCGTGGCAAGTAATGATGTGCCGCATTGCTGAAGTGTGAATTAGTAAGCTACTCTATTCAAATGGTGTGGGAATGAGTGCTTTAGCTAATGACTGAGCCTAATGAGCTCTCCAGCATTCTACCCTGGCAGTTTTGTTGGTCTTCATTTATCATCACTTACCAAGAAGTTTTGATTCTGATAAAATACATTTTCTTGGTTAAAAGTGAGGGGTCAGGACGGTAATCAAAAAAGAGACAAAATGTCAGTGAACACTGGAATTCCTACCTCGGTATGAAATGTACACACATACAGACAGACAGACAGACACACACACACGAATCCCTTGAACACAAGTCTCAATGGTCATATAATTTAAGAGAAAGCTTACATTCATTCATGCCACCTCCAACCCCCAAAATTTACTGCCTAGGCTGCTATTACCTGTATAGACGTGTCTATATTATTAATTCTGGGCACTTGCAAAGGTCTTGGGGTGTATCTGTCCTGGTATAGGATATAGACACACATAAGTAAGGTTCCCACTTATCGAGCAGCTTCGGACTGTTCATACGTCCCCTGATGATTCACTATTGCTATTATGATAGGTGCTGTTACACCCGTTTTAGAGATGAGGCAACTGAGGCCCAAAAAGTTTAAGTAGCGTATTCAAAGTCACACAGGTGGCCCATCTGAGATCTAAATGAGATATAAAGCCCACGACCTTGCTTCTACACACTATGCCAGAGAAGTTTTTGGAAGCAATTAAATCCTGCTTTATTAATTAATGTTTGATGAGCGGTTTGTCAGGGAAGTTATTCTGGAATTCAGTCTGTTTTTGCTTAGGCTTTTACTTTTTCATCTATGTGTCAAACTACTTTGAAGAATATATAAATAAAACTATATCATTCTTTATAGCAAACAGCTTAGCAGGTTTTATATAAACCAGAACTGAAAAACAATGAGAAAAATGTAGTTGTTTTAAGTTACGATACAGATATCTATCCACTCACACTCATCTACAATATATACAGATATAAATACATATATGTACGTATGTGTATCCTTTTATTTTTCCAAGTCCAAGAGGGTATTTATATATTCCTACAGTCTATTTTTTTTTCCATTTGAGGACACCTGATCAAGTTTAATACATTTCATCCTAAGGAATACATTGTTTTGAGTTTGTTCGTTTCACACTAGAAATAGGATTCTTCTGCTATTACCCCTTGGTTCTCTTTTGACAGCATGGGGTTTTATTAAACACAACTCTATCTTGAGAATGTCTGTTTAAATCATGGCTTAAAATACTGATTTTCTCTTAATCCAGCATATGGATTTCAGATGACCATTGATTGTAAGATAAAAGAAAAAAGAAAAAATATATTTAGAAAACTAATCCCATATACACAGAACCCTCATCCATATACTGTGCTTTCTTTTGCACCATTTGCAAGGTATCCAAAAAGATTGGCAAATCAGATACAACACTTGTCCCTCCCCAATTAATTTCTTTCTTTTTCTTTTATTCTTTTCTTTTTAATGTGCAAAATCCAGCTAGGCTAATGAACTTGGGCTTTCATAATGGATAATAATTTGTCAGACACTGTGATTTGGAACTACAAGCCAACATGATTCCAGTTCTACAACAGTGTTCTTAAATGGTGAGTTAGAGATTACAGAATTTCACATGGTCACGGAATCTTAGCAGCAGATATACTGGGGTTAGGGATGACCTAAGTGAAGAGAATGACTTGTTTCTGAAGTTCCTAACGCAAAGCGTACTTGATATCTCATGAGCTAAAAATGGGAAGGCTGCTACTTTTGGCAACATTCCCAAGATCTACAAAAATAAGGGCATTTAAAAGCATGAGTGTGTCTATGAAAATTCGTGATATTTTAGCAGATAACTACACTTCTGGTTACATTCACTTTCCTACCCTTATATTTCCTCCTTATCACTTTTCTTCCTCCTCATAATTTATTTTTATCAGATGACAAATCATTAGATACTTTGGGAAAGAAGCTGAGTATTAACCCATCCTTCAATCAAATTATCATATAAAATATGGGCTCTGCCAATTTAGAGCGATTACTTTTTATTTGTGATTTTTATAGCGTTCTTCTGGAGAGTAATAAAATAACATACAAAAAATAAAATGGTACAATTTGGATGGTATCATTCATAAACCTTATTTTTATTTTTAATGAATTAAAAAGGTATTGCTATGTTCATGTGATATGGAAGTATGTGACATTGTCAAGGATCACAGGAGATACTTACATCAATGTTGTTCAGGGTATTGAAGTGCATGAGATCATGCAGCCTTTTGAATGCTTGATTTGGATATTGAAAGTTGAAGGTCGAAAATGGTGATTCGGGGTCATCAAAAATATCAAAATCAGCTATCTCTTTCTCTTCTTTAGTTTCTCTCGGAACACCTAAATATTAGAAGAGTCTCAAATGGTGTGATTTTGAAAACAGCAAAATATCTCTAAAGCCCAAGAAAGAAAACATACAGATAGCTGTAAACATAACATAGGGAGCCCCCACTGGGGTCATGGGATCTGTAGTATGCACTGTTATGCTCCCACCCATATTCCCTGGGTTGAGATATCCAGGTGTTCTGCCTGGGAAACTTCCAATTGCCTGCATCTGCATCTTTCTACCCCATCCTGCAACAGGCTGTTTTGCTCTCTAGCAGCAGGATGTAAATTCTGGTAAATAACACTCTGCCCCAGGCAGCAGTCAGCCAAAGACTCTAGGAAGTTAGAATATAAATACCCCAGTTCCCTTGACTCTTGTGGTATGAATGGGAAGGATGATTCTGGAGCATAGGTTCTATTCCATTTCCTAGGCTTTCCCAAAAGGATCAAATCTTCCTCATGGTAGTTGGCTTACTAACACATCTTTTGTTGTCTACCTTCCTTTATCACTTCCCTACATCCTTAGTAAAATTCCCTAGTCCACCCAAATAACCGGTCTGCACTTGAATTCCTTTCCTGGAATCTGCTTCTGGGGAATCCAAACCAAAACATTATCTAACTGTGTTCATGCCACAGGAATGGGTTTCAAGTATACTGTTCAATAACTAAAAATGCCCACCAATTCTTCCTTCTCTTGTTTTGAAGAATGACTCGTAATAACCTCCCTTCCTGATCCTTTCTCTGTCTTCCTCCACCATCTGGAAGATCACTTTCTTCTCCATCATCCCATGTCAAATCTGCCATGACTATCTTTTATATCTTTTCCTCTCATAACTGCACTTTCTGGTCCAAGGATAATATGATTTTTAGGCCTTAAGTATCCTGCCTGTCAATCTCTAGATCTCCT
Source organism: Halichoerus grypus (assembly GCF_964656455.1). Classification (NCBI taxonomy): domain Eukaryota; kingdom Metazoa; phylum Chordata; class Mammalia; order Carnivora; family Phocidae; genus Halichoerus; species Halichoerus grypus. The sequence goes on from NC_135718.1 coordinate 109,140,377, forward strand.
TTTGTTAATCAATATTTTCCAGGATATAGAAGAATCTACAGACTCTGGATGTAGTAAAACAGGACAACTGTGCCTTGAACTTGATTCTCTTTTTCTATAAAACATAACGAAGCAACCTGAAATTATTATTTATGTTGTACTGCCAGATTATATTAATCCTGTGGTCACTTAACATTCCCAGAGTTTTTGTATGATTTGTTCTGAAACAAGGGCTCCCTTGCAAGGGTAATTTTCAAAATATTTAATAATCCCTATGGCAAGGGTGCCAATCAATCAGAACAAACATAAGCCCAGGTTTTGGAATAAAGCCCCAGAGATTTTTATTGAGCCAGTTGTTGACGTATCAGTTTCTGAATTATGAAGAACTCAGGGAATCTTGGAGTGAGAAAGAGGGCAGTACTTGAGGTCTCAGGATAGTAGTTATTTATTAAGGTAAGGGGAGCATTCAAAATTGTAGTAGCTAGTACAGCAAGTGCTGTTATAAACCCACTTAATATCAGTCTTTTACCGGATTTCTACTTTATAGAACACAATTTATTCCCCATGTACCTGGAGCCTTGTACTTTCTGAAGTTGATGTTGGCCAGAACAAAGTGGATGATAGTTGGGCAGTCTTTCTCCACATCAGGATTCTTGGGTTTAAAGACATAGCACTCCTTCAGTCCTTCTCGATCAAACACTTGAGGATCAATCTTTGGAAAGGGGAGCTTGTTCATTTTGGCCCACTTTTCTGCAAGTAGAAGTTCCTATGGAGGAGAGGTAAAGATGCTTTTGGGAATTTTCAGTTTTTATTTATTAAGTTGGTCTGGCCATCATTCAGTGTTCATCAAGTGTTAACTGTGTGCTAGCAATGTGCTCCTTGCTAAGATGAATAATGACCCTGTTCTCCAGAAGCTCATTAATTAAAAAAAAAAAAAGCACTCTATAAGTACACTTGTTAATTTTTGGCATAGGGCTAGCTCCATAGGAGGCATGTGAAAATTTACTGATGAACTGAACTGAATGAAATTATAGTGATATAATTGTTATAGGAAAAAAAAACCCATTAGGGCTCTGGTCATTTATAAGCCCTGTGAATATTTTTTAACCCTTCAGAGTCAAAGAATGATGAAGCAAAATGAGGAACACTCTGGTACTGAATTTTTACTTGTACCTTCTCAGCACAACCAATTAAAATTAGTAAATTTTATGTATACAAATATATTTGAGTTACTCTGAATCAGCTTTTCTTTTGCATCTGTTTATAAAAAGAATTTAACTTCTGGACTCAGAATGTTATATGTGTAGTGGCCAAGAATGGGCCAGACAGGGAAACCAAGAGTTTAGCTAATGGGCGTGGCAGATTGTGTGATGGTTTCCACATATTAGCTCCCTTCCCAGTAAGAGAATTATACATCCCCACCAGAATGAGAGGACACCTAAACACAACGACAGCAGTTGATTTGTAGCTGCTGACATGAAACGTGACCAAGAAAAACATGTTTGTTGTTGGCCACTGAGATTTTAGGTTTGTTTCTGCATCCAGGCTGACTAATGCAGTGGGTAAGCACACACACACACAGTATTAGATTGAAACAAGAAAGCATAAATCAATATGGAGAGATGCCATAAATACAGCTTATTTATGTTTATATACAGCTTAAGGGGTAGTGAGAAAAATAAGAAGCAGACTCTCAGTGGTAAAAGGGCAGACTCCGGGGCCTGATTGCCTGAGTTCAAATGCAAGCTGTGGGACCACGGGCACGTTTCCTAATGTCTCCACACTCAATAGCCTCAAATATAAAATGAGTATGATAATAATAATATATATCTTATGATTGCCAGTAGAATAAAATAATGTCTGTACAGTATTCAGAGTGGTCCCGGACACCTATCAATTGCTATACAGAAGTTTGATAAATAAATGTCAATAAAGAGAGGAAGAGAGGTGGAAGGGGAAAAGTAAGGAAAGAAAAGGAAAAAGAAAGAGAGACAGGTACAGAGAAATTCCCATAGAGACGAGGTTTTAGGGAAATGATCATTACAATCTCAAGTTATTTTAACCTACTCCTTGTCATCACATCGATTTATTCAATGATAACCATTAGTTGCAAATCAAAGCTCCATGCTAAGAGGTGGGGATATCACAGTGAGTGAAACTCTTGTCATTATGGGATTTACAGCCTGGTGACTGAAAGATAATAATCAAATTACTCCTTAGGCTTAAAACCATAGTAAATGCTATGAAAAAAGTATTCACCATGAGAATTGAATATGAATATATTCAGTATATGTGGACTATTTCTTCAGAGTGTACATTAATTCATTCAACAATTATTATTGAATACCTGCTATGTTCTAGGCATAACTTGGCTGTCTTTGAATCCTTGAAGATCATAAATCAATGGGAAAGATAAATAATAGATATGATAGTACAGTATGATAGAGGCAGAGGATGTGATGGATGTCTCCATGCCTGGGCTATGCAGTCTGAAAGGCCCACCTCAAACACAGACACCTAGATTTGCTAGCTGGGTGGTCTGAGACACACTGCGTAGCCACCACAAGTCAACAGGGAAGAAATTATTTTGTGGTGTGTATTTAGTGATATTCCCCTGATGGCACCATGGGAATCATAAGAACCAACCAACCAACTAACCAAACAGGGACTAGGCTGTTCACTATCCCTGAAATGGTAGGCTCCCAACCCCATTTCACCTACATTCCACCTGTTTCTTATTTCTCAGCAACTCATTTTCTATCACTGTATGTAAAGTTAATACCATTATCTTCCTCAGGACTGATATGAGGATTAAATGAGATAATGTATTTTTAAAAACTCAGTAATTTATATTTAACAATATAATTTATATTTTAAATATTTAGATTTAAAACAGCACCTTAAATTTATAGAAAAATATACATTCAACTTTCACTGTTCTTGATGCTTCTGGAATGTTGTGAATTTTACATTGATCAACTCTCAATGCCATTTATAATAAAAATCTGGGAGAACAAAGGATTTAATGTATATTAAAGCAGTTGTTGCATAAACTAATAGGCAAAATATGATATTTTACTGAAAAAAATATTTTATTATATAATATTATTATAGTTATATATATATTCTAGTTTGAAATTTGAGGAAATTTAAGGAAACTTTTATCACTAGCTCCTTTTTTACCTCCTGTTTAGTTGAATTATTCAGTTTATTTCTTGTCTGGCACTTTCACAATTATTCATTCAAGATTATTCAACACCAAAATAAAACCAAGAAGTTCATACTGTGGATCAATTGCGTGAGAATGAGGCAAAAAAAAAGAGCTTTCTAGTGTTTACAAACGTGACTCAGGATGACTAACGATGTGTTGATGTGTGAGGAAAGAGGAAAAGAGAACTTTGTGAAGTAAAAGACCAAGCTATTTTTACATAGATATTTCATGTTGGAATCAGGAAGCAATTGAAACTTTCCCTTTCCTGATATGATCCTTCTGGGGAAAAGGTTAAAAACTGATGACTATAGAGACAGTGATTACAGGATGGAAAAACTACCTCCTTTCTGATGTCTCGTTTCTCTGTAAAGACTGAGAAACAATGACCCAGACTATGACTAGAGCAGACGAGTTTGAAAAGGGTATTTTAGAAGAATGCCACGAGCAAGAACATTGCTGCTTCATACATTATGGCAATATGCCTATCATAAGTATCCATTTTGGTTGTTGGACACCTCATATACTTCAGATTTCCATAGACTGACTCATGGTAAATTGCCAGTACGCTTCTTTGTAAGATGTACACAGTTTTGAGTACTAAGACACTGTGAAGGATAAGGAAAACAGTCTAAATAACACAGAAATATATTCAAACTATAGTGTGAGTGGCATATATACGCCATTTTATTTATTTTTATAGATGGATAAATATATATTTATATGTATTTTTAAATAAATATATATTTATATATAATAAATTAGCTTTTCTCAAGAGGAAATGAGCTTTTTCTCTGCACACACCTAGGATACAGGCTTTCTATGATGTTTCTCAATATTTACCATCTATTTTTGGATTGGGAAGTGGTATAAGTATAAATATGCATGTAAATATGTAAATAAATTGAATCTTAAAAAAATTATTGAAGCAAGTAATAGAAGATACAATGGATAGAAACTATAATTTAGAATTCAGTATTTTGTGGGTATGGTCATCATCACTTCCAATAAAAAGCATGCTGGTATTAGGTTCCATGAGCTTTATAATGCAACAGGTGTGAAAATAATTTTGCATATTTAATAATGTGTAGAATTTACATAGCACTTTATAGTTCTCGTTAGTTCTTCACTAAGATGTTACTATGCCTTCACAAAAATATGTAGAGAACTTAATGTTGGGTATATCTACTCATCACAAGGCATCTGATCCTTAATGACCAATACAGGTGTAGTGGGTTCAATGGGGACCCTCCAAAAGATAAGTCCATGCTCTTACCTCCCCCCCCCCAAGCCCCAGGACATATGAATGTGACCTTATTTGGAAGAGGGGCTTTTGCAAATGTGATTAAGCTAAGCATCTAAAAATGAGGTCGTCATGGTTATCTGAGTGGGCCATATAATCCAATGACAAATATCCTCATAAGAAGACACACACACAGAAGAGAGGCCATATGGAGCTGGAGGCTCACACTGGAGTTATGTAGCCATAAGCCAAGGAAAGCCTGGAGCTGCCAGAAGCTGGAAAAGGCAAGGACAAATTCTTCTGTAGAGCCTTTGCAGGGAGTGTGGCCCAGAGGAAACCTTGATTTCAATTTCTGGCCTCCAGAACTGTGAGAGAATACATTTCTGTTTGTTTTAATCCACTCCATTTGTGGTAATTTGTGATGGCAGCCCTTGGAAACTAATGTTTGAGGTAAATCTGTAAATGCTACATTTAGCAACAGGCAGTTCTCTTTATCAGCCGTAGTGGATCAATGCCCGGAAAGCTAACACTTGGACCGTTCGGCCACGATGGTGCGGCAACCCAAAATACAAGTCAGAAGTAAATCATATTGAAGAGGCTCTAACACAAGGATCATGCCATAATGTTAACAAATAAATCAGGTTGGTGTGGGAAAATACAATTATTTTTCTGGTGTGTGTGTGTGTATGTGAGAGAGAGAGAGAGAGAGTTTGATGGATTTTGGCCTTGAGTGAAAAACAGAAAGATGAAGTCAGTTTAGATACATTACTTCCGTCATTTGTGAAGACTGGCTCATCTCCAATTTTCCTTCCTTCCCTCCTCCTCTTTGCCTTCCCTCATTACCTCCTTCTCTCCTTTTCTCCTTCCTTCTTTCCTTTTATTTTTAAGAAAATGAACCCACTGTTCTGGTTTCTGCTCATTAAGCATTTAAAAGGGCACTGAAAAACTGAGTTAGATTTTATGTCCAATATATGGCAACATAATACAAAATAACATTATTTAGGGCATAATAACTCTAATTCAGTACTCTCCATAAAATTTAGTAAGGCGCAAAAAAAAAAAAATCTCTAGTGGTAAACTCTGAATTCTCCTATACTCCTTGCTTGCGCCTCGCCAGAGCCAAAGCTTTCTTTAAAATGTTTTTTTTTTTCTAAAATCACAGTCTGTTTCTTTTGCAGACTTGAATAGGAAGACCCTGGCTTATTTTCATGACCAACATTAAAGACACATGCTATTAGAATTCTCCTTGGATGGACCCTAATGGTGAAATAAATTTGCATGGCATATATCTAAGCTATTAAAGGTTAACAAAAAGAAACTACACAAAATGAAGCATAGAGCTGCTTTTCTTAAATCAATTAAGAATATTATTTAGAGGGTGCCTGGGTGGCTCAGATGGTTAAGCGTCTGCCTTCGGCTCAGGTCATGATCCCGGGGTCCTGGGATCGAGTCCCGCATCGGGCTCCCTGCTAGGCGGGGAGCCTGCTTCTCCCTCTGCCTCTGCCTCTCTCTCTCTCTCTCTCTGACTCTCATGAATAAATAAATAAAACATTTAAAAAAAAAAAAAGAATATTATTTAGAATCATGAGGCTCTTTATATCTGGACTACTATTAGGGTACATGCCTACAAATCTAAAAAAAACCCAAAAAACAACAAAAAGACCCAAAAAAACCCCTCCAGTATTACTCCCAGTGACATCGTCAGTTTCCAAGGCCAGTTTGCGGCTATCAAAAGCCGTGATATCTATCATTCATATCTCCCCGACAAAAATCTGAGACTTAACTATTCTTACGAAATGTTTATATCAATAATTGTGAAATAAAGTTTATGGTTTTAATTTTTGGCTCAGCATTTTTGCTCTGCTCTTTTATTACAAATGGCATTCATATTTCAGTCTCAAAAACAGAAAATTATTCACTACTTAATCGACTTAATAAAATCCTGTTATTACACGGGAGCTTTTCCCCTCCTCTCAAAAAACTTCACGTAGATTCCTTATCAATTTTTAAACCTTACTATATTATATCTAAAATAAGTATCCTAAAAACAATAAAAAATAAAATAAGTGTCCTACTTCAGCATTAATAGTGCAGTATTTTTATCAATTTAAAAATTATATTTGGGGGCACCTGGGTGAATCAGTCAGTTAAGTGACTGAGAAAGTTGGTTAAGTTAAGAGAGAAAGTGACAAGATAGCAATAATCTGAAAGTTGAAAATAGAGCATTCTTAAAAAGTTCTTGCATATTCACATACAGAGATACCATTCTGTGTTTATAATTATGTTTAAAAAATATTTAACGTCATGGGAAAATGCTCACAGTATAATTTTAAGTAGAAAGAAGCAGAATGCAAAGCAATATGATCCTGGTGTACACACACACACACACACACACACACACACACACAAAGACTAAAGGAAAACAGTAAAATATCAGCAATTGTTTATGAATAACAGAAATGATATATATTCCAAATTTCTAAATTTTTTTTTACAATAAGTATATATTCTTCTTGACTAGAAATAATGAATCAAAGTCCATTTAAAAACTACAACAAAGTACAATGGTTCTTTTTAGAGGTACAGAGTGATATCCTCAAACCTTCCCAAGATTAACTCATGAGGTAGTAGAGCTGTGATTCATATATAGAATGATGGCTTTGACATTTTACACTCCCATTGGTGAAATGAATAATACAGTTTCTTCCACCTCCAGAACTAGCTTCGAAGCTATCATCTTAGAGTCATCCATTGGAACCTCCCCACTGCTGCTCACGGTCATCAAATCCAGCTCTTGGCTTTCTCAGTCACTCGTCCTGTACAGTACTTTATTATCCTATGCTTCGATTATAGTAAACTCCTCTTTTTAAAAAAAAATTAATTTTTTTTAAATGCGGGGCTTGAACTCACAACCTGAGATCAGAACCTGAGCTGAGATCAAGAGTCAGACGCTTAACTGACTGAGCCACCCAGGTGTCCTGTAGTAAATCTCTCTTAATTTTCATCTTTTGCTCTTCAAGTCATCCTACTTTCCACTGTGGGATTAATCATCCTAAAATTCCAATTTCATGAAGTCGTTTGTCAGCTGCAAACTCTTCACTGATTCTCTATTTCCCAACATGCAGCCCTAAAGCCCTCCTACTGGGAGCTTAATATTTATCACTTCTAGTCAGATCGCTCCATCTCCTCAGAAGTGCTCACTGCCATCTCTGTGCCATTTTCATCCTGTTCTATTTATTTCCCTGCTCATCTACTCCAGGATACACCTATCTATTCTTTTTTTTTTTTTTAAAGATTTTATTTATTTATTTGAGAGAGAGAGCACATGAGAGGGGGGAGGGTCAGAGGGAGAAGCAGACTCCCTGCCGAGCAGGGAGTCCGATGCGGGACTCGATCCAGGGACTCCAGGATCATGACCTGAGCCGAAGGCAGTCGCTTAACCAACTGAGCCACCCAGGCGCCCCTACACCTATCTATTCTTATATGGATCTCCCATAACACACATGCTTATACAAAGTCAAATTACTATTTAACAATAAGTTGCTCATTTTCCTTCCAGGTTGACTCTTGTGTATAAAAGTCTTTCCCCCAAGAAAGCTAAAATGTTTTGGAGATCAAGAACCATGGTTTATCATTAACTGCGGGACACAGCACACAGCACAGAAAAAAATACTGTAAAACGTGTTCAAAGGAGGCAGCTAGTAAAGGGGAAAGATCATTAGATTGTCCTTCTGGAGCCTTGAAATCTGGTCCAGCGTGACCACTTCTTAACCAGCACTTTTCCAGCCAGGTCCTGGGGCTATGTTCTGTTCACCCATTATCTTATTTAATTTGTTGATATGATGAAATTGCTCATCTCACCAACCCTTGTTTCCTTGTTAGAATACCAGTAACTGCCTCAAAAAAAAAAAAAAAAAAATCAAACGTGAAAGCAATTTTAAAAAATGAGACTTTATATATATTAAAGAGCTGTTACAATAGCCACTATCAGTCTTGAGAGCAGCTTAATCACAGTATAAGGGGAAGGAAAGCAGATGTCAGAGAACCCGGGTTATAACTGACTTCCTGGTTGACCTGGTTATCACTGACTCTTCCTTGCTGACCTGAGTTATCACTGGCCCTTCATGGTTGACCTGGGTTATCACTGACTCTTCCTGGTTGGGAGATCATGGACTGTGTCACTTAACCTCTATGAATTTCCGTGTCTTAATTGATGAAATGGGTATAATAACTCCATCACTCTCATAGCATTTCATTCATTCACTCATAAAAAATGACCTACTCACACTTTGGCCAGCACTTACAATACAATTAGAACCAAATGATTAGAACAAAACATACATTCAAAATAGTGTTCTAGTTCCCAAGGAGTTCCAGACAGTGGAAGATATATGTATATATATACAGACAATAGACCATGAAAATTGCCATATTTAGAAGAATCTACTAAGTCCTTTGTACTGACACTCAATCTGTGGAGGTCAAGAAAGATAACATTTGAGATGTGTCTAAAGAAAGTTTGAGGTTTCCAGGTGGAGGGAACAGTAACATTCATGGTCTCACTTGGGTGAGGCCACAGTGCTGCTAAGCAATGTATGCTGCCTGTTGGAATTTCTTCTCATTTCTTCAGAGGCAGGCTTTTATTCTCGCCAGGTTCCTGGCTCCACCACCTCTACCCTCTCACTCTCAAAAGATAACACTGAATTATAATTTCTACAAAAGTGAGAAGTCATCAGGTGAATACTTTCTTAACTTCCCTCTCCGTGCCTAACAGTGACCTTCCATCACAGCCATCGGATTCCCCCTGCCCTCTTGCCCCAATATCAACATTTATAAATTACTCTCCACCTATATTTTTATATCTCCTTTGCACTCTTCACCCCTGTAGCCTTCCGAGGGCTGTGACCCTATCATATATGCCATCTCTCCATTCTCCAATAACATATTCATTAATGACTCCCAGCCATCAGCATTTAAACACATTCGAGTCTCTTCTGTTAACAACCCACCTCTCCTATACACAGTTTTCCTGTTCCCCACCTCTTGCAGATACAGCGCATCTCCTTCTTCCCTGGACAGTCTACAGGATTATCTCCATTTTCCTATCTTCCACCCTTCCTTCAAAACATTGCAGTATGATTGCTGCCCTCATGATGTTATTGAAACTGCCTTTGGGGTGCCTGGGTGGCTCAGTTGGTTAAGCGACTGCCTTTGGCTCAGGTCATGATCCTGGAGTCCCAGGATCGAGTCCCACATCGGGCTCCCTGCTCAACGGGGAGTCTGCTCCTGCTTCTCCTTCTGACCCTCCCCCCTCTCATGCTCTCTCTCTCTTTCATTCTCTCTCTCTCTAATAAATAAAATCTTAAAAAAAAAAAAAAGAAAAAAGAAACTGCCTTTGTCCAGTTCACCGAAGACTTCCTTGTTAAATATCTTCAACTGATTTTCACAACACTGTATACTTCCTTGATTTTCATTATTTTCCCCTGATAATTGCTGTTGTACCTTCAAAATAGTATTTCATGTCCTCTCTCCAAGTATAACTCCCCATGCATGGTTTTAATTATCTTTAACTTGCTAACATCCAAATCTCAGCGTAATTTCCTTGAACTTCAGATAGGTCGCATAATTCTTGTTCTGCTTAAGATTGTAAACTTTAATGGGGTCCTCTTTTTCTTTTTTTCTCCTTTTCTTTTTATAAGTTTCTTTAAGAAGGGGAGTGATTGAATCACATCTGTGTTTTTAAAATATGACTCATAGTAATGTAGAAAAATAGGCTCAAGGGATAAGAAATTGGAGGGAAGAGGACTAAGATATCTACAAGGCATGCAAAAGAACATGCTAGATCATGGGATGCTATATAAATTCTCCTTACCTTGAACGGAGGACTAGAGTCACATGGTCTTGCAGAAAAGTCAAAGGAGATAATGAGATCAACTCCCCTCTGAGGTCTCAGGATCAAGGGGTATGGCAGGTTAAATGTGAGGCCACTGTCCACGACGTGAATCTTTTTACTTTTGACATCCAGAGGCTCATATATTTGCTCAAATTCATCAGGATCTTTAAAAAGGAAAGAAACAAAAGAATGAATTAAGTGACCACTTAACATTATTTAGAACATAAACATATTTTTAATGTCAATTTGTGAATACAATTTCATATGGTTAGGCCCTCAGGGGAGTCAAACAGAACTGGACACGGGTCCTACTTTAGCAACTGTAAATGAATTATTTTCTTTAACTCAGAGTTTCCACTTTCAGGGTTAAAGGTCAAATAAGGGTGCTGTGAGGACTAAGTGGGACAATGCATGGAAAGTACTTAGCTCAGGCCCTGGCATTAACTCTAAGCTGCGATCATGATTCCTTTAACAGTATTACCTCACTTTACCTAGGTCTTTACTGGCTTAAAAGCATGTCCTCAGACATTATCTTGTTTTAAGTCATGACAGACATGTGAGGTAGACGATCTCTGTAAGTGAAGGATGAAATAAATTCATCTCTACAGTGACAGAACTGGGGAGTGGCGGAGTCTGAATGGATCCCACACTGCATCTCCCAAGGTGACTGGAGTCCAGGGAAATCACCCAGTCAACACATTCAGCAGACATGTATTGTCTGCTACTATTTGGGCTCTATTCTACGTGCTGAACAAGATGCAAACTCTGCTCTAACAGAATTCATAGCAATGATAGAAAATTTACATTTTAAAAATCTATCAATTTTTAAATTGATAAAAATACTACACTATTAATGCTGAAGTAGGACACTTATTTTATTTTTTATTGTTTTTAGGATACTTATTTTAGATATAATATAGTAAGGTTTAAAAATTGATAAGGAATCTACGTGAAGTTTTTTGAGAGGAGGGGAAAAGCTCCCGTGTAATAACCGGATTTTATTAAGTCGATTAAGTAGTGAATAATTTTCTGTTTTTGAGACTGAAATATGAATGCCATTTGTAATAAAAGAGCAGAGCAAAAATGCTGAGCCAAAAATTAAAACCATAAACTTTATTTCACAATTATTGATATAAACATTTCATAATACTGACAAATCAGTAAACAGATAGTTCAGGCAGTATTAAATGCACTGTAGAAAATGATAGAGGGTCATATCCCATAATAGGGAGTAACTTCAGTTGGATAATCAGGAGAGACCTCTGAGAAGACGACCTTAAGCTGAGACCAGATTAATAATACAGAATGGGCCAACCAAAGATTTGGGGGGATATTTTTTCCAGGGAAAGAACCAGAGCAAAGGCCCTGAGGCAGAATCAGACTTATACCAAGTCTTAGGAACAGCAAGAAGCCCAGTGTGGCTACAGTATTGGAGGAGAGTAGAATGAGGTGACAAGGGGATCTGAAAGAAAGCAGGGTCTAGAAGTCATTTGTTTTAATAGAAAATGGTAACATGCTTCTCTTCACGTTTATGTGTGGTGCTCCTCATTCACTTCCCACGAAACAGAGGTGTGATCAGAATTGAAGTGATTTGAGCTGAATGAAATGACATGCAATTGTTTTGGTCTGTCTCCTTGTCCTCACATGTGTTCCGTTAAGAAGAAGGCTGGAAAGTTCAAGAACAGAGTGAGGATGTTCATACTAGACATGCATTATGATCTCTGAGAACGCTAGTAACTTCCATTTGGCAAGCCTTTTCACAGAGGCAGTAATAAAAACTAGAGGGTCAGACTAACCTGTGTTTATAGAACCCCTCCCCATACATGGTGGTTAATATGTATTATCCAGGAAAACGTTCAGCACATGGTGGGAATCCACTGCATGTTCATTTCCTCCATATATTTCTAAATAAGAATGATACTGACTATAATCCTCTCATAGTGAATTTTATCATTATGTTTTAAGAGCAAGGGATCCCAAAGAAAGGCAAATCTTTTAAATTCTTCCTGTCCCATTAATCCCACAATTCTCCTCATCATTAAAATCTGAAAAGTAGTGGGCGCCTGGGTGGCTCAGTTGGTTAAGCGACTGCCTTCGGCTCAGGTCATGATCCTGGAGTCCCGGGATCGAGTCCCACATCGGGCTCCCTGCTCAGCAGGGAGTCTGCTTCTCCCTCTGACCCTCCTCCCTCTCATGCTCTCTGTCTCTCATTCTCTCTCTCGCAAATAAATAAAATCTTAAAAAAAAATAAAATAAAATAAAATCTGAAAAGTAGCAATGAAACAATTATTAGCACCACGCTCTAACCAACTGAGCTAACCGGCCACTTAGCAATGAAACAATTAGGCTTGACGTTTATTCAATGTGAATCCAAAACAGTTCTAAATTAGATTTGGGCTTAATTACTTAAGAAAATGTTATTATCTTTTACGTTTCTACAGTTAACAGGGAATCATGTGGTTTTTTTCTCTCCTGTTCATTAAAATTTCTCATCCCTAGAATACTGAATAACAAGTGAATGCTACAAACATATACTAGTGTTTAGGCATGAAGAGGAAAAGAGTTTACAGTTGAGGTGATTTGTATTGTCCAGAACTGGTGAATGAGAAAAGGTGTGAATGAATGGTCTTAAACAAAAAAACAAATATGCTAAAAAAAAAAAAAAGCTATGGGGGAATGGTTTAGACAAGAATAAGGTCGTATGATTGAATACATGACTGAACGAAAAGGTAGGCCAAGTTAAAAAAAAAAAAAAAGTCTTGCTATATCTGAGGTGAATGCGTAGGCCAACAAGGACAGAAAAATCATTTGGTAAATAATTATCTCCAGGTTAATTCTCCTTTCTTTTTTTATCAACTATGTGTGGATTGTAGTGACAAAGTACTTTGCTACCAGCCAAGATTGTAAATTTCTATCACAGAAACTTGAACCTCAGAATTATAACATTGAAAAATATATATATTCTCAAACACGATTTTAATATTTTCCTCTGAAATATTTGTTTAAAAACTACATATGTAAAAAAATTAAAAAAATAAAAGACTACATATGTAAATTTTTTAAAGGTGAACAATTGTGGGTCTTTGTCTTCTATTAGTTTTTAAATATTTGACTAAGAAGCTGGGTACTTTTATTTCTCCTAAAAGCAGCTTCATGTATTTTGAGTGTCTCTCATGTATTAGAAATTTTATATATGAGATTTATCATTCTTCTAAGACTCTTACAAAAGAGGTATGATTAGTGTCATATGAAAGATAAGGACGCTAAGACCCAAGAGGTCCAGTTTCACACAGTGACAGTCAGGATTCCAAGCCTGGCCCAGGTCTAAGCCAACTGCATCCTGTGTCCCATGGTTGCTTCAGTAAGTGGTGGGGCCATAGAACTGAAAAGGTTTAAAAATGGCTAACTTAAAAAGCAGCAATTACAATAGAGAGAGGCTAACTACGCATGCAGCTGTCAATCATCAAAACCACATTAATATGTGTCTTTAATCACAAGTCAACACAAACGTCTTAAAAACACATTAGTGGCAATATTTTTTACAATGCAGTGATTTCTCCTCATATTATAAAGTATAATGACAGTTCACAAATAGTTTTCTTTGGCTTCCTACACTTAGTGCTTTTTTTTGAATTTTAGCTAAAAGATTCACCGAAGCAGACCATTTCTCTCATATTGTTTGATATGCTCCTTCTCGTCATGAAACTGGTAGTCTCCTTTTTTCCTCTTTTATATCCAAGATAACATCTGAGAGACAAATCATGACGTGACCAATTCCCAGCTCTGGCATATAGCTAAACACCATGGTTCCACCCTTCCAAAGAAACTGACGGGAAGTAGTGTTTCTTAATTGTGTTGCAAACAACATAGTTTTGCAAGATATTAACAGATGTTCTACACACAAAATAAGAGTTTCATGATCAAATAGGTTTGAGAAATAGAAGATCAACAGCTTAAAGTAATGGCCAGTTATATTGTGTGTTTCCTATTCTCCTTACTATGCCTTGGGCTAACTGCCCTTTTTAATGAGGATGCTACTTAAAAAAAAAAAAAAAAATGCTACTTAATCTTCACAGGAAGTCTGTAAGATAGGTACCACTATTATTTCTATTTTGTAAGTAAACTTGGAGTAAGTAGTGAGGATTGTTGCAACCTTGCTGTCCTACGGTTCCAGGTTCCATCGGGATCAGGGGTGTTGGTTTTTAGTTTGGCTCTATTTTTCTATCATTGCTAACCGACGTTTATGCTAAGTAACTGCTCAAGACTGTCCTGCTAATAAATGGCCCAGCCAGGATTCAAATGTAAGCCAGGCTGCTTTTTCAAGTACTATCTTGAGGCACCTTGAGTAGGGCTGCTTAAATTCATTAGAGTATCCCAAATCATTGTGAAGAGGGGGATGGAGTTAGTTTTTCCAAATTTATTTGAACTTGAACCCGATTTATTGTATAACATCTACTAGAATGTCCGAGAGAGTTTGATAAATCCCACTATGGGAGAATATCCTCCCACAGTTTAAAGCATACATGGTTTCTAAACCTGTAAATGAGTTAATCAGGTTCTTTGTTAGGTATGGAAACATGCTGTGTTTTATAATTATGTACCATCTCCTTAAAGCAGTTCAGCTATGAATATTTGCAATGGTCATTTTTTTTTTAAAGATTTTATTTATTTATTTGACAGAGAGAGAGAGCGAGAGAGTGAGCGAGCGAGCACAAGCAGGGGCAGAGGCAGAGGGAGAACAGGCTCCCGCTGAGCAAGGAGCCTGATGAGGGGCTCGATCCCAGGACCCTGGGATCACAACTTGAGCCGAAGGCAGACACTTAACCGACTGAGCCAGCCAGGCACCCCTGCAATGGTCATTTTATAAATACCTCACACAGATTCAATTTATGATGTACAAAAATGTTTGGGTGTTTGTGTATTGAACTCTGGCCTAAATTAACGCGTGCCTCGATTTTTTATTCCAGATGGTATGTGTCACAGTAAGTAACATAAACACAAAAGTAAACAGGAAAGAAGTCACATAAATAATGGACAGCTTCTCTGAAATTAGTTTCTACAGGTATACAACTATTTTGAAGTAAGCAAGTGAGAGGAATTCCCTCATCTTATTATTTCTCTTATTTTCAGAAGATTGTCTACAAGGTGAAGTAATAGGTACAAAATATTTTTCTCATCTTAGGTTGAGAGATTAGTCTAAGATACTCAATTTTAATCTGTACAAACAAAATCATAGGGTAAACTAAAATGTAAGATTTTCCTACACTAAAATGTAAGCTTTTCCTAATACAATATTTAGATAAGGTAAAAATCTCTATTTCCTTTTTGCGTGGGGGGAGTAAAAAAATGAGCAAAATAACCTTAATGTTTTAATTAAATTATGGTATTTTTGACTGTATAATAAGTAGGGTTTTTTTAAAAAAGATTATTTATTTTCTAGTGAAAGAGCTACATTTTAATTACTGAAGACGGTACAAATTGATGTAACTCTCATACAAAAAAATTTGGAAATATGTCAGGCCATGAAAATGTATATACCTTTTGACCCAGTAAATCCCACTACTGGGAATTTATACAAAGAAAATCAAAAACAAAAGAAAGAAGGAAAAAAGTCTCTGTATATAAATATGTTGCAGGAATAAGCAACAAATTGGAAACAAACTAAATGTCCAATAAGGGGAATGGGGAAGTAAATTATACAAAATACAGAATAGAGGTTTTAAAGTTGACAATTAGACTTTATAGTGGCATTTTTAAAAAAAGGCAAGTTACAACACTGTATTTCTGCAATGATTAAAAATTTAGAGAAATGATGCATTTGGAAAAAGATGAAGTGGACATAGAGTTGTTCACAGTAATAACATTAGATGTGAATTCTCTCACACTTTATGTCATGTTTTCATATATATCAACAAATATATTCATATTATCAGATGCATAAATCTTAAATTAAAATAATTTGAGACAGATGTCCAAAAAAAGTGCTTTATGAAAAAGAAGATGTTGGGAAAGTTTCTTATTCTGTGATTCCTTTTGTCCTTTTAAGCACACTACTTAGTTAACAAGAGATGAGTGGTTAAGTTTGTCAAGAATTTCTAGTCAACCAAATGCCCCATGTGCCCAAGTATCTCCATGCCAGACAAAGCCCAGGAAAGAACAATAATGCTTTTGGCCCAGGCTGAGCAGTTACTCTCTCCTATATACTAAGTAGTCATCCACAGAATAGTAAAAAATATATATTATATATATTAGGTGCTAGAGCCTAATATAAGACAAGAATTCAATCTAAAAACTTCTAGAAAGATAATTAAAATAGTTCTAGTTTTAATTGTGTTATTCACAAAACTGATGACACTGGAATATTTTCCTCATGTGAAACAACAATCAGTATCAAATGTTATGCCTAACACGAAGAACTAATGTTTAATCATTTTTATATCATTATTTGTAAGTGCTCCTATGTTTCAAAACTAATTAAATTTGCCTTCAGCATTTTGTAGCAGAGTTTGGGAACCAGCTCCTTTAGAATGCTCTAACAGCTTGACGGCCCTGTCAAAGTTTTCAGTAGTTCTAAGCAGAGTCTCTAATCTTCTCTTCATTTTCTTCTGATCTTCAAGAGCACAGCCAATTACTATGGACTGAAACTTCTGGTCAACAGGCCAGATGGCACCTCGGATGAACATGCACCGTACAGTGACATCAGGTGACACTCGGCATTTCCCAAATCATCCAGAAACTTACTGAGGACCTCATCAATAATCCTGGTGGCATGCTTTAGGGATTCTTGCTGCTGGGGGTTTCTAATTGTTTCTACTGAAACTTCAACGGTGAGGGTTCGTCCCATCAAACGGTTTGCCGTCAGATTTAATTCTTCTCTTTCTCCGTTGCTGATCTGCCTCATGTCCTGGCTATTTTGGATGCTGTGGATCATTTCCAGGAGGCTTTCTTTCTCTTGCTCAACGGCAGTTGCTGCTTCTCTCAAAGCTTCCACCCTGAGCTCCAGCTGGTCCAGGCTCTCCAGCAGGTGGCTGGAGCGGTGGGCCATGGAGGAGGAGCGGCAGAAGCACCCCTCGTTGGCTTTCGTGTTGATCTTCACCTTAAGTCATCTGAGCCTCCAAGGCGGAGCGGCCAAGAGGTCACCGGCCTCTCCGGCAGCGGTGAGTGGAGAGTCCGGCGGTCGCCGTCACCGCGCGGGGCGCCCGCCTCCCTCTGACGCCCGTGGGGGGTGGCCTATTTATTTATTTGAGAGAGAGAGAGAGAGAGAGAGAGAGTACGAGCGGGGGGATGGGGCAGAAGGAGAGGGACAGACGCAGATTCCCCACTGATCGCGGAACCTGATGTGGGGCTTGACCCCACGACCCTTAGATTATGACCTGGCTCAAGCGACTGAACCACCCGGGTGCCCCTGTATAATAAATAGAAGTTTTAAGAAGACTTTATGAACCAAGATGATTACATTTTATGATAAATCTTTTAACTTTTAGCTCCACACACGTGGTTAGTCTAAAACTTGGAAATAATCAGGAGATAGACAGGGTCTACCTTAGTAAGGACCTGTCTGAGAGAGCACTAATCGATTTAGTAAATCCAGTCTAAGATGCAGTCATTTTTAACAATGTTAGCCTGTAAATTATAAATGTGAATGAACTCATCACTGACTTGAGTAGATTCTTGACTAAAATCTATATGCCATACACATTTTTTTTCAACTGGGTAAATACAGAGCAAGTGAAACAGAATTTTTAGGAGATACAACATTAAGAAATAAAATTGAAGGTTCCTCACAAAGAGCATTAATTGAAAACAATTTTAGGTTAACACATTCCAAAATAGGTCAACAAAAGAATGTTTAGTCGCTGTAATACCATATTTTGAGACGATTAAATTTTCTACTTCCTCCTTGGACTTTATGAGAACTGTCCATGAGTCTTCTTTCAAAGGGCACCCAATAAAGAAAGGAGTCAGATCAGGTGACATACAACTATATTCTCCAAGCATCACAAGTGAGGACTGTGTCCTAACTGATCCACAGTTCTATCAGAATCGGGGTTGCTGGGTGTCAGTTTTACTCTACTTTTCTATTGTTCTTAACTGAACTATATAAATCCTTCCATGAATCAAAACTTCAAGGAAAAGTCAAAAACTGATTTCAATTTTTATGAGGGCAAGGATCACATGTGTCTTGTGGACGACTGGATCCCTCATACCAAACGCATTGCAAGTGCTCCGTAAATACTGTGTGAATGCACGAGTAAACGAAAGAAGGAAAATGAAAATGGAGAACAATTTGAAAACAGGTGAAAATAATGAAAGACACATTTCTTAAGGTTGCCAAATTTATCTACTAAAAATACAAGATGCTGTTAAATTTGAATTTAGGACACACAACAAATAATATTTTAGTACAAGTAGGTCCCAAATGTTGCAAGGGCCACACTTACACTACATATATACACACATATATATGGTTTGGAATTCAAATTTAAGTAGGCCTGCTGTATTTGATCTAGCAACCGGAACACCTCCGAATCTACATAAAATATTGCAAAACCACCAGGGAGTTTTTAAAATGAGGAGTGCAGGATGCATGCTGTGCAAACCACAGGAGCTATTCTGGGTAATTCTATCAAAGTCCTAACATTAAACAGATGTAATATAGTACACAGAAAGGAAACTTCCATTTGACATCAGCAAAACAATGACTAACAAAAACAAGGGCTGTGGGGAAGGGAGTCTTGCAGAAAGGAAAAGCTTCTGAGCAACATTGAGGTCTGTGACCCCATTCTAGCTGAGAAACTGTAGGCAATGAGAATGACTTTCTTTGATCTCTCTTTTCTTTAGAGTAAAATAACTATAAAGATTCTTTCTCGTTCTAAATGACCTTTGAGACTAAGTTTTTTTTTAGCAGCCGTCATCATTCATCCATAAAATCTAAGTTTCTAAGGACGACACATTTAATGGGTATTATAATGGCAATCAGTATAATCAAGTGCCACAAGACAAATGAGGTCACTGATTAATGTTTTTTTTTTTTTTTAATTTTGGATGAATTTTAAAATAGTTACTGACTCTATCACAAACAGACTTTTATCATTGTTAATATGAAAGGGTATAGATTGCAGGTATATAATCATACCATACCTTACATCCTAGACTTTGATGCCATAAACATAATGCGAAGTATAGTGAGTTTCTACACCTCTTGTTTAAACAACAGGGGAAAACTTTGCTTTTGCAATTTCCTTTCAGCTCAAGCAACAAATGGAAACAGCACTAGCAGAAATACCACCAAACCTAAAACTATGTCCTAATTTTCACAAATATTTTATAGGCATGATGCTTAACCAAAGAGCAGAAGAAAGGGTTTTGGAAAAATCCCACTTACATTTCTAAAGCATCCTGTTGATACCCTTCAGCAGAAATAAATGAGAAATGACATCTGGGCAGTTAACAGAAAAATGATGGTATGACGAAGTAGAAAGATTTTAGATGACAGGATCATTGTAAGAAAGATTATTATGTATTGATTAGTCACGAAGGCAAATTTAACTTTTAATTTAAAACATGCATGGAACTGAAAAATAGAGGGAATTACTCCTCAGTATTTGACAAAGTAACAAAAACCACAGTGAGTGGGTTCTTACCAGCTGGCCTTAAGAAAGTTACCTAACCTTTCTGAGAACCGGAGGGACAGGCCCAGGAACCTCATGGACACTGAGCCCGGTGAAGTCAACCCCCCTCAGAACCTTAGGTTGTAGGGACTCCCATGCTACGGCACACAGTTGGGCTAAACACCCCATTGACCAGAATCCCATTCGTGCCTGTTCTGCTGAGACCTGCCCTTTGCCAAGGAAAAACACCCACACGAGATTCAAAGGAGGAAATGAGACACAGGCTACATTTCTGCCATTTCCACTGCCAAGCATGGTTGTGGGGGCATCTGTGGGGGTGATTCTGAAATGTTTTTGGAATCATTCCTGGTAGCTCAACCTGGAGCGTGCTCTTCCAAGCCTTGGAACGACTTTGTAAACACCTAATTCTCTACCTTAAACCCCTCTCAGTTAAACAAGGGAGACATTTCTTGTTTTCTGAGTGAACCTTGTCCAATACAGAGAGGATCTAAGGTTCCTCCTCAGTGTTTCAGTGAAAATTTTCTATGCTGACATAACTATGCCATTTCCTGTCCAACGAATGTTTTTCTTCCAAAAAACCAGTAATTTGAAGTAATTTTGAATTAAACGGATGTTTCTGTAATTGAATATAAAGGGATAGGTATTGACAATGATCAAAAGGCTTCTCCCTAGAAAGGGATAAAGATCTCCTGAATTAGCGTCCATGGATTATGTTCTGTGTGCGTACCTGCTACAGCTGCATCCAGTTCATCTTCATCCAACGATTCCTGCGTCATAAAGTCTTTCAGAGGAGACATTGGATAGGATGTATTGAGATTCAAGCCCAACATGAAGTTGTGCACCTTCCCAGCACGTCCTTCTCTGGTATTGAATAAAGTTGAATCACTCACCAAAGCCATTATCATACGATGGACCCAACTTGCTTGATTATCATTGTGATATTCGCTTTGAGCATCTTCATTTTCAGTGCCTAAGGAAAAAGAACTAGAACATTATATAGATTCCCAAGTCCATTAAAAAAAACAACAACAACAAAAAAAAACTTTGGATAAATACCTAGTAGTGCAATTCCTGGATTGTAGGGTAGCTCTATTTTCAACTTTTTGAGGAACCTCCATACTGTTTTCCAGAGTGGTTGCACCAGCTTGCATTCCCACCAACAGTGTAGGAGGGTTCCCCTTTCTCTGCATCCTCGCCAACATCTATCATTTCCTGACTTGTTAATTTTAGCCATTCTGACTGGTGTGACGTGGTATCTCATTGTGGTTTTGATTTGGATTTCCCTGATGCTGAGTGATGTTGAGCATTTTTTTCATGTGTCTGTTAGCCATTCGAAGGGGCACAGACACCCCAATGTTTATAGCAGCAATGTCCACAATAGCCAAACTATGGAAAAAGCCCAGATGTCCACTGACAGATGAATGGATTAAGAAGATGTGGTATATATATGGAATGGAATATTACTCAGCCATCAAAAAGAAAGAAATCTTGCCATTTGCGACGGCATGGATGGAACTAGAGCGTATTATGCTAAGTGAAATAAGTCAGTCAGAGAAAGACAAATACCATATGATTTCACTCATATGTGGAATTTTAGAAACAAAAAGATAAACATAGGGGAAGGGAAGGAAAAATAAGATAAGAACAGAGAGGGAGGCAAACCATAAGAGACTCTTAACTATAGGAAACAAACTAAGGGTTGCTGGAGGGGAGGTGGGGAGGGGTTGGGGTAACTGGGTGATGGGCATTAAGGAGGGCACGTGATGTAATGAGCACTGGGTGTTATATGCAACTGATGAATCACTAAATTCTACCCCTGAAACTAATAATACACTATATGTTAACTAAATTGAATTCAAATAAACATTTAAAAAAATCTTTGGCAATTGAATGTTGAGATTAATAATGAAGCTCTATTGTTTTGGTTCAACAAACATTTATTTGTCTAAATTAATATAGTGAATATTTCAATCATTTTTGTTCTTAAGTTGTTCTTAATTTACTCTAAACCTATAGTCAGTCTACAGGTTGTGTTCTTGATGTGTTACTTGGTCTATTCTTACATTTCCAGGCAAACTTCTACTTTCCCCTTTCTGTCCTTCTCTAGTCCTTTTCTTCCTTTTCTCGGACTACACACACACACACACACAGGGAAATTCCACAGTAGCTAATCCTCTCCTCTCCATTACTAAGTTTCCTTCCCTATCCTGCTTAGTAAACATCCAGAAATCACGCAAACTAAGAGAGACAACTGAAGGATTCAACACACATATTTGCTGCTCAGTAAACACTCTACGAACACTCATTTCATCCTTGCTTATAAAGTTGGGAATTTAAAACCATGTAATTTAAACACATGCTCTAACATGTCTTAAAATTCAGCAATCTTCCAAAAGAAGCAGTTTTAAATGACTTTTTCCTTAAAACCCGTGCACACATCACCACTGCTGGGAAGCCACATCGTGTAGTTGTTTAGAACATTGGCTTCAGAATCAGACTGTCTGGATTTCAACCTTCTCTCCTCTGCTTACTAATTAGTTAACTCTTCTCAGTCTTCCTCTCCTCATCAGGACACCTCGCAGGACCAGTGTGAAGATTAACTGAGAGAGTCCATTCATGTACATCTCTTAGAAAAATGCCTGGCCTATCATAAATTCATTACAAACACTAGTTCATAGTAGAGACAGTGGTGGCAGTGACAGCTGCATCATCATTATCATCAATATTACTCACTCATAATTCAAGTCGAAGAACACTGTGTGGTAGAGTATAATTCCACCTGCCTGCATCCCTCTGTTCAGATTTCTGGGAACTCTATATAAATAGACATGCATCTACAAAACTGTACGTGTGTGTATTTGAGAAAAAAGAAAGTCTATGTTCAAACTTCATAATTTCTAACAAATGCTAACTAGACATACACAAAATCATAAAATCATAAGAAATACTGATTTTTTTTAAATCTACATAAAGATTGGGTTAGCCGAGCTGAGTAAATGAACGGATCTTTCAGTAGCTAATTAAGATGAATACATACTCACAAAAAATAGGTACATTTTTCTACTCCCACACTTCTCTAAAGCCAAATATGACAAAGAAAATCTTCCACAAGAACAAATTGGGCTTTAAATTGAATGATTTAGGGGTGCCTGGGTGGGTCAGTCAGTTAAGTGACTGACTCTTGGTTTCAGCTCAGGTTGTGATCTCAGGGTCATGAGATTGAGCCCCGCGTCAGGTTCCATGCTTAACTCAGAGTCTGCTTGGGACTCTTTCTCCCTCTCCCTCTGAGCACACACGCGCGTGCACCCTCTCTCTCAAATAAATAAATCTTTTTAAAAATAAAGTGAATGATTTATATTTTCCAGTTACATAGGATACGAAGAAGATACCAATTATTTTCCAAATATTTGGAGCTTCCTCCCTTCTCCTCCACCTCCCTCTCTTCTTGCCTTTTTTCCTTCTTCTTGTTCCTCCTCCTTCTTCTTCTTCACCATCATAATTATCATCATCATTATTGTTATTATTATTAAATAAACCCCATTTCTGTACCAGAAGAAGATCTACTTTCCTTATGAGATATTTGGAAATGGCATCATTTGTGGGACAAACCCAGCAGTCAACAGATAAATGATAACTGGCTGCTTTTTAGTTATAATACTAAGTAAATTTTTATTTGCATAGCCTTTTACTTAAAGCCCTCTGTATGCATTTGCAATTTGATAATTATAACAATTCTGTGAGAGCAGGTAAAATGATGCCGGTATAGATCTGAAGAAACTAAAGTTGAAAATTCCTAATGACCTTGCTCAAAATCATATGATGAAAAATGAAGAAGCCTCAAGAGAATGAGGAAACAAGCCACAGACTGGGAGAAAATATTTGCAAAAGACACATCTGATAAAGGACTGTTATCCAAAATATACAAAGAACCCTTAGAATTCAACAATAAGAAAACAAACATCCCAGTTAAAAAATGGGTAACAGACAGCCCACCAAAGAGGACATAGAAATGGCAAGTAAGCATATGAAAAGATGCTCCACATCATATGTCACCAGGGAAATACAAATTAGAACATCAATGAGATAACACTACACACCTATTAGAAACACCAAAATCCTAAACATTGACATCACTGAATGCTGGTGAGGATGTGAAGCAACAGGAACACTCATACATGCTCGTGGGAATGCAAAACAGTACAGCCACTTTATCCAGCAATCATGTTTCTTGGTTTTTACCCAAAGGAGATGAAAACATATCCACACAAAAATCTGAACATGGATGTTTATAGCAGCTTTATAACTGGCAAGACTTGGAAGCAAATAAGATGTTCTTCAGTAGGTGAATGGATAAATAAACTGGTACATTCAGATCATGGAATGTTATTTGGTGCTTAAAAAAAAAAAAAAAAAAAGGAGCTATCAAGCCATGAAAAGACATGGAGGAAACTCAAATACATATTACTAAGTGAAAGAAGCCAATGTGAAAAGGCTATGTATTGTGTGATTCCAAAATCTGAGTTCTGGAAAAGGCAAAACTGTGGAGACAGTAAAAAGATCAGTGGTTGCCTGATACTGGGGTGGGGGGGATAGAGGAATAAATAAACAACACAGAGGGACGCTTTGGGCAGTGAAAATACTCCATATGAGGCTATGATAGTAGATACATGTCATCCTACTTTTGTGAAAACCTAAAGAATATATGATACCAAGAGTAAACCCTAAAGTTTGGACTTTGGGTGATAAGGATGTGTCAATGTAGTTCCATGGATTGTAACAAATGTACCACTTTGATATAAGATGTTGATAGTGGGGGAGGCTCTGTGTGTGTGTGGGTGCAGGAAATATAGGGGAACTCTCTGTTCTTTTTGCTCAATTTTGTTGTGAATCTAAAGCTACTCTAAAAAGAGTTTTATTTAAAAGGGAAAAAAAAATGAATATTAAGAACTAATAAGAAATCCCTAAGAACATCCTGAAACTCATTTTCCAATCTAGGTTGGTACTAAAGCCAAAGTAGGCATGTTCAAAGGGCCTTTGAACTTCTCCACCTTAAGATAACCGGAGGTGATCAAATGTACCGACCATCTACAGCAATTTCCTTGATAATTAACAAGCCATTATGACACCTACCTAACAGTCCCTTTATCGATACACATTAATTCTAGAAATGTTAGGCATGTACTGTCTATCCCCTTTGTACTGGCTAGCACCCTTCATTAAAAGGAAATTCAAAATTCAAAAAAAAAAAAAAAAAGACCTAGGGGCGCCTGGGTGGCTCAGTCGTTAAGTGTCTGCCTTTGGCTCAGGTCATGATCCCGGGGTCCTGGGATTGAGCCCCGCATCAGGCTCCCTGCTCCGCGGGAAGCCTGCTTCTCCCTCTCCTATTCCCCCTGCTTGTGTTCCCTCTCTCGCTGTGTCTCTCTCTGTCAAATAAGTAAGTAAATAAATAAATAAATAAGACCTAAACAACTAAAAAAATTAAAGTTAAAATTATGAAGGAGCCAGAATGAGGACTGAGTGCTTTCCAGGGCAGGGTTCCTGCCTAAAATATGGAATTAGGCCAATCTCTGGCTGCATGAAGCAGCAGGAGAGTGGGCAAATAGGACTGAAGAGGAGACTGGGAGCAGGGGCCAAACCTTGTGCCTGGTCAAGAGTTCTGTCTGCCCAGGGCAGGGTTCATTTTTTCAATTTTATAAGAAACTACAGGCTAGCTGAGTTGTGGGCTTGTGGACCTGCATTTCCCAGAGAAGGTACCTTTCCTCTAGTTTATACAAACTCATTTTAATTTTAATGTTGATTCAGCAAGGATAAAACAGACTCTTCCAATGTCTATACCGTGGCAGGAGGAATTCATGAATTTAGAGCAAGAAAGCATTTAACATCTTCTAAAATCTAGGTGAGCACATTCACAGGGTCATAGGATGTTTACCCAGTTGTTGTAAAATCACTCCATTTTACCATGTAACATTTGCAACAAATATCCCTGATCCTCCCCTTATCCCTGCCCCGACTTCCTCCCTGATCCTGTGACCCACACCAAGCTGAAAACTGCCTTGTCAACATGTGAAAGAACTCATTTACACTTAAAAATAACGTCTACGAAAAAAATTTCTTGATAATCCTTCCCCAAGAGATGGGTTGTTGACAACGGGATAAGGCTCAGGAATGGGCTGAGAAAAATTGTTCACATGATACTTTATTAATAATAAAATTTTTACAGATGAAATTTTAATTTTTAAAGCCACGGGAAAACGTTCCCATATCACAATTTTCATGCCAAGAAGCCTGGTGCTCTAATCGGACTTAGAATTCGGTATTTCTACCATCCCAGTTTATTCTCCATTTGTTCAATAGATAATATTTTGAGGTATTAAAGAGAAAAGCATAAGGGATATTTATGTTGGCATATTTTATTATACACACAGCATCCATTCTCTCTGTGAACCAAAAGCGACAATTCTCTATCACTCAGTGGCTTAAGCAGAAACTACCATTAGCATCTTGAGTGAGAGCATCAGACACATCATGTAGTTCCTTTCCGAATGGACTTCTGCCAGAGAAGATTCTCTTACCTTTGGGTTCTTGTGATTCATCATCGCTATCTGAGCTGTCATTACTCACAATATGCTCTGCTGTTATATTCGCTGCAGGGGAAAAAACCAACAGTTGAAGGATCTCAGGTGTCAAGACTCACAATTAAATTTACTGTAAGGAAGTAATCTCAGGAACACCACCAAGTGAGATCTACCAAGTTTACTAGTGTAAATTTAGATCAATTTAGTACCTAAATTTATTAGTTTTACTAGTATTTTCAAATTTCTCATTGGACAACAAAATTTCCTAGAACAGGAAAAATTAGTTTAAAACTACTCATTCGTGATTTAAAGGAAAGAATGTTTATTTGTTTGTCTTAATCCTGACAGAAAGAAGAACCTGGTTATAGGAAGCTCCTTGTTATACCAAAAAGGTATATTTTTCTTCACTTAAGTATGTTAAGTGGTGTTTATGAGGGTAAATGCAGGGTAAAACCAAAATCCACAGGGGGACACAGAACAGAACAATTCCTTCAAAATGAATAAAAGCTACTAATATAAGGTATCTTTTGATTTTCAATAATACTGAAAATTGGTTGTTGAAATGTGCCTTTTGGTGTGAAGAATTTGTGCTTCCTCAGAACATATTAAGAGGGCAGTTATAAAAACTAAAACGGAAACCATAAATCCTTAACACTTAAAACAAAGACAGGAGTAAAATCCACATAATAACTAGCTTTTTTTTTTTTTCAAGTAAAAGTTTACTAAACTATGGAGTACACAGACCATTCTTATCATCAGTATTTGTAGAAAAATCAAACTTTCTTTGGACACTTACATAAAACCACTTTCTGTATAGTGACTTTTTTCTTCTATCAGTCAGTAGAATTATTTTATTTTAAAAAATACGACTCTAAATTTATAATTTTCAGTGATAGAATCATTTGGGGGGGTTTTAAACTTGGAGAAATCTATGTATAACATTTAGTTTCCCCATATTACTCTGCATATGTTTACTATACCTACATAAATGTCATATACATGAATGATTGAGGGTATATAATGGAAGGGTTTTAAATGCTTGAGATAGTAAGCTGACTTTATTTTTTAGATTTTATTTAATTTTACTGGCATGATTACACATATGAAATTCAATAAAAGATAATGTTCATGAGCTAATATTATTTATTTCATTTCATGACTATTGCAGAAAGTAGTTTGGTTGTATAGAAGAGGGGTGGTATTAAGAAATGATCCGCTCTAGGTGTCCTGTACATTAGGTGTGTCTCTAGTCGTATATGTATTTTAGCAGAACTAAATTTTCTTCCTGTAAGCACTTTTTTTCTTTTTTTGTCTTATTTGATACTCTCATTTAAGAAAATGGTTCACAAAAAAAAGATTCACTAAAACATCGTCTTTTTTGTAAAGATATTTTCAAGAGATGAAAAGCTAAATATTTGAGTGTATCTTTTTTCCATCATTATAGTAGAACATACAGCTCCATCTGTCCAAAAGCACAGATTGCTCACATTCAAAATTCCTTGAGACTGTAAAGAATTTCATTTAGAGTTATCAGGTTATGGTCCAATTTACCATAATGTCTTTCTTCAGAGGGGAGGAAGAAAACACAGAAACCACCTCTGAGCACCCCTTTAAGAGGTAGACTTCAGTCACCTGATGGATGAAAGAGTTACCAGGTGTCTTCAGATTCCCCTCAGTCACCTCTCTGGTCTCATTTCTGGAAACCCTTACCTAATCTGAGGTAACACGCATCCTGCTGGCAAGTGGATCTCGAGTACACAATATTCCCCCTCAGTCTGACACACAGGACAAGTAAATAGGCTGCCAAACCACTGGCTCCAAAGGAAACATCTCACAACAAAGACTATTCTGAAGACTATTTAGTATAAACACTCTCCTTTTCCTTGGCCTTCAGCCATTGTGCTCACCCAGATCTGTTATTTCAGCCCTATTCTCTTCCTGCCATAGGAGGAAAAAATATCTAGATTTATCTAGATTATTCAACAGAGAAGGAGCAAGAGAAGCAAGCCTCATAACATGTGCTGCATCTGTTCTTTTTCTCTTTTCTTCTGAAATCTTCACAAAATTTTGAGAAGAGTTATTTCCATAAAATTAGAGTCACCAACAGGCTACTTATCCATGTGGGGTATAATGTTCATTAAAAAAAGTCAAGTCATGGGCACCTGGGTGGCTCAGTTGTTTAAGCGACTGCCTTCGGCTCAGGTCATGATCCTGGAGTCCCGGGATCAAGTCCCGCATCGGGCTCCCTGTTCGGCAGGGAGTCTGCTTCTCCCTCTGACCCTTCCCCCTCTCATGTGCTCCCTCTCATTCTCTCTCTCTCAAATAAATAAATAAAATCTTAAAAAAAAGTCAAGTCAGAGCATTTGAGCAAGAGACACCTGGCCTCCCAGTTACTCTTGAGAGAATGGGGCTCTGTAGTTAAGGCTGAAGCAGGCTCAAAGGTTCCACATACCTTGGCCTCTTGTTAACAGTGCTGCTCAGAGGACAGGAGCAAGTTCAAGCACAAAGCGCTTTCTTTACTGTTTTTATTTTAAAATTGTTGGTGCTAGTGCAATCATAAGATCACTTCTCCATTACGTATGAACAACTACCCCAAAATACAAATGATACTACTAAAGAAAATATTAAGGACTGTGGAAAATTGCTGTGCACTTAATATCAATATCAAGCAGCTAAAATCAATTTTGCAGGAGGGATGATAACACTACTTAGAAGCCAATTTGTAGTGTATTAATGTTACAATTGTGTTCTTTTTTTTGCATATAAAGTTTAATTAAATCAACTGTCACTGCCTGGAAAAAGTAAGGGCAGCTTGTCAAAAAAAAATAAATAAAAAATCCTACATTAAGTTTTTTACATGCAAGTATTCTTGAAAATGAATGGACTGTTGAAAAAGTCATTTACGTTATCTGTGAACTCTATCCTCACATAGCTGTGTGATATTTCAGGGACAGAGAAGAGGTAGTAGGTAGTTAGTGCGCTGGTAATCTACAGGACCCTCCTCCCAGCCCCTGCTGGTCTGGCCCCATGATTCAGATTTAGCATTCAAGGCTCCTTCCCACAGCCAGTCAAAATAGCCATAAGGAACAGCTAGAAAGGCATCTGGGAGACACTGAATGGATGTTTCATTTTGTTTGTTTTGAGTCAAATTTACTCATCAACGAAAACCGATGTTCCTGTCATTAATCTTATAACGAATGAAAACCACTGGTCCTCAGTTGAGTCTGTCTACTTTTTCAAGTTTTGTAAATATTATTTTTTAATTTATTATGGGCCAATGAGTTATATTTAAAGAAAATCATTCGTGTTAATTTACTAGATGTAATTTGAAATATTTTTTCCTCCTTTTTGGTATGACTCAGCTATACGAAGCTAACAGAATTCTAGTGAGTTAGTATTTAAGAGGTAAATGAGCTGGCAAGCATGAATTTAGGTATCATACTGTGTTCAACTGCTGATGCATCTAATCTTTTAAAAGCGATTTGATAAAAGGAATATTTGCTCTTTGATAAAAGGAATATTCTCTAACGCAAGTAGTATGTTTAGATATATGATGACAAAGAGGAATGAAGATGCTCCGGTTAAAGATTATTCTTAGGAATCAATAGTTCTAACGAATTTCAAAACCTCCGTGTCAGAATAATACTTAAGAAGTAATATACAGATGATTCTTAGGAAATACTTAAGTTGATTTAATCAAGTTATTGGTAACTTTAGAACAATTACAATCTTAATGGTGATTTAATTTTCCATATATGCGCGTTAAAATTTATCAATTTAGCACAATATGATCAGCAGAAACATGTTTTAACAATACCTAATTCTTCCTCCATTGTGGAACCTTTATTCTGTGAACCAGAAACTCCCAAGACTCTGTTAAACAGTATAGAAAAGGCACTGCCCCAGACACCTGAAATAAAGCAAAGATGGAGAATAACTTAGAATGCTCCAAGATTTAAAACAGTCAAGCAAACAAATGGTAGATTTTGATCACTTACCCATTAAGAAATGCAAGGGATTTTCTTCATATTTCTTCACAACTGTTCCCATAAAAAATTTGCTTCCAAATAAGTCAGGAGCCATAAAAGTACCATATTTAGCCATGCCAATCTCATACGGGCTAAATTCAACCCAATCTGAAAGCATTTAAAAAGAGTGTAATCTGTTAATAGGAAAATACTACAGAAATGTGCACAGTTGAAGATCACTCCAACAATGTCTTGATTATTTTCATTTATTTAAAATATTTTTAAAAATTAACCAAATGCCTATTATGTTTATAGCACCATATAGAAGTTGGGGGAAAAGAGCTTATTGAGATGAAAACACAAAAGGATCCCTCCTAATTTGTACAAACTGAATATCTTTTGCATTTAAAAGCTCAGACATCTTTTATGAAGTCCACCTTAATTCTAAAGAATGGAAAACAGAAAACTGCTAACTCAGATGTAAAATCTACGAAGGAGATAGAAGAAATTAAACTCTGATAACGCCAGCAGACTATGAAATGGAAGAAGGTATTTTCTAACATTTGCCTTTCCTTCATCTTTCTTTAATTTTGCTTATTAATCATTCTTCTGACTCAAGATTATAATACAAAGTTTTTATGCTGAGTGTCTTAAACACATGGTACTACGGTCAAAAAAGCATACTTTCGAGGAGCAGAGACTATGGAGCCAGAGCCCGTGGTTCAAATCTGTTTTGCTGCTTACCAACTACGCCAGCTTCGGTAGATTACTTGTGTTCTTTGTGTTTTAGTTCCCTAATCTATAGAATGTGGATAAAATAAGGAGATCGTAAAATTGTTGTGAAAATCTAACGTGTATAGAAATGTAAAGAACTGGGGCGCCTGGGTGGCTCAGTCATTAAGCGTCTGCCTTCGGCTCAGGTCATGATCCCGGGGTCCTGGGATTGAGCCCCGCATTGGGCTCTCTGCTCCTCGGGAAGCCTGCTTCTCCCTCTCTCACTCCCCCTGCTTGTGTTCCCTCTCTCGCTGTGCCTCTCTCTCTGTCAAATAAATAAATAAAATCTTAAAAAAAAAAAAGAAAGAAATGTAAAGAACTTAGAAGAGGGCATAGCACATTTTAATCACTCTGTAAATGGTAGCCACTATTAGATTTCATGTATATCCATGGCTATCACTGTGTCTAATTATGCATCCAAAAAGAATTCCTGGTTTCTAATTTCTACTTCCCTCACTTGCTACTCTCAGTCCTCCCCTTCCTGGTAAATGGTACTACTTTTCAGATATTTATGCCACTATTCATATTTTATCCTTGACAGTTCTTTTCCCTTTATATCTTATATACAAAAACTCAAGTTCCGTAGGCTCTCTTACCAGATATGGTTACAAACAGGCTGCTTATCCATTTGTCCACCGTGGACCACCATCCATTTGTACCCTACCGGTACAAGCTGCCATACTCTCTTCCCTGGATCTCCACAATAGTCTTCTAAAACATCTCTTCTCTATTCTCCTGCTATCTTTTTGATACTTGTAGCAAGAGTGAATTTTTAAAAGTAGAAATCACAGCACACTAATGCCAGTTGAAAGCTTTCCAATGGCTTCCCATTACACTAAACACAAAAATGTGGTCAACAAGGCTTCATTATGGTCTTGTTGGTGCTCCCTGACCTCATGTCCTAACCAATCTCCCATTATGTTGGTCTTGCTCTTTCCACTTCAGCCACACAAATCTTCCTACTGTTCCTCAGAGACAAAGCTCGATGGCATCTCATTGCCTTTATGCTTGCTATTACCTTATGCAATTACAAGGCTTGCTCCTTCTTAACCTTTAGTTCAAGGTCCAATTTCATTGGCCACCCTCTGTGAAGTCCCACAACCATCCACCCTTGCCTAACCCAAAAGCCTCTGCTCTCCTTTATCCCCCCCTTCTGAAATCATTACATGCCTATCCAAACAATCCAAAATCCAAGTAACTCAAAAATCCACAAATTTTTCTGCTATTCATTTGGTGGTAAAATCTGGCCTGAATTCATTCAGCAGAGAAAAAGTCTTGAAATGATGCGAGGCTGATTTTTTTATCTATCTCACTAAATATGAATATTGACATATCCTATTAGAGAAATCACTCTATTTGACTATGAGATCTCAGGGCGGTATTATGTAATATACAATGTAAGTATTTTTTTTAACTTTAAAATCTAAAATATTCTGAATTCCAAAACATCTATCCCCAAAGTTTTAGAAAAGGGATTGTGGACGTATATTTATTGTTTACTCTGTGGCAGATCATTACATTCTACTTTTGTCAAGGAAGTTATGAAATCACAGTTGGGATGAGAACACATTATAATTCATTTCAAATCAAAGCCAAGTGGCACATATACCTTTCATCAGAAAGTGTTGTGCTTTACAATGATGTACATGGAGTTAAGTGAGACATGACTAGCAGTGAACTGGAGGTTGCTAGGAAAATTCGGTATCACTACAAGTAATTTCCCATCTCTGAATTTCATCTCCTTATCTTGGGTACTGAAACACAATAATTTCTCGAGTAATGTCTTCTTTATTAATGCTGTGGTGTGCACACACAGTAATTACAGACATTCTCAAGGTAAGCTTGCTCTCTAGCCCTTACTGAAGGACCCACTATAGTAGTATGTGACTATTATTCTTTTTGCTGTTGACTCGCACATTTCAAACTTGAACGTCTCTCTTGTACCTCCATCTACTTGTTTCCAACTTCCTGCTGCGCATTTATACTTAGACACACTGTCATCGCATTGCACTATGCTTACCTGGAAAGGAACTCATCATCCTTCCTCCCAGTCTAGCTTACCTGTTTCCGTAAACCACGCTATTATAGCCCCAAAAAGGAAGTTTTTTAAGCTGAAACTTTTACTCACTCACAATCAAACCCATTCATTACCACCTCTCACTGGTAACCTTTGGGCTTTTTACATCCATCTTCATCTCTTCCTATCAGGATCTCCCTGATTCCAGGCCCTTATTACAAACGCACAGTGATAGGGCTGCTTCCCATTTCTTTCCTTGCTAATCTACCCATATGAATCATCAAAATACTTTTTTTTTTTTTCCAGAAACACTACTTAAACAATTTTATCGCCCTGCCCCTAATTTCCCATTATCATCATCATTGAATAAAAAGATTTCTGTCTGGAATTCAAATCTTTCTATAACTTGGCACTAATAGTTTTCCCAAATGTACCACCTACCTTCACCAATTCATACTAAGGCTAGTTTCTTTTTACTGCTCTCCAAGACCTACCTTTGGCTTCCCTTCTGAGCATTTTCTCATGCTATTTCACACAAGGAGGACCATTCACCTCCCTTGATAGACCTTTTCATGTTCAACTGAAAACTGAGTTCCGTCACCCACATGAAGTCTTTCTTATGATTGCACTAAAGCTCTATGATATCTTACTCTTAGGTCAGTTCTACACACTTTAAGAGATCGTAAGATTCTATGTGTACGGCTCATTCATTTTCCATGTTTTATTTTCGTCTTGTTAATGGGATTGTAACTTTCCTGAGGAATAATACTACGTCTTTACTCTTACAGTATCTGTCAAAGAATTTAACACATGATGTTGAGTTCGTAAGTTGTGCTCAATAAATGCAATTTATTACCAATGGAAATGTAAAAATGAAAGCACTGTAGTGAAGTGAAGGAATCAAAAAATATTTAACAGTTTAAACAACTAGTGTTTATTTGTTTAAAATCTTCAAAAGAGGAAAATGTTTAAAATTATTCTAAAGGGAAGAAAAACATTCTCTGATATTGTGGAAATAAAGTTGATAAAAACTTCTGTAAGCTAAGATAATTTGGTTCTTTGACTTTTAAAAATATTATTCAGATAATATTTCAAATTTTTTCCCCCTGAATATCCATTTTTAATCTAAGCAAACTTTAAAGTAATACAGACATCTCTCTCCCCTCCCCGCCCCCCCACCGTACCCCATAACCCAAGCTACTTGAAGCTTCATAACATAACACCTTTGAATCTCTTATCTGGGTACAAGATCCACATAACTAATGCTTGATGGCTTTGTCCAACTCTGTTGGAAGAAATAGCTTTGAACCTCCTTATTGTAAAAGCTTAACAATGAAGGTTAATGGTGTATCTCTCATCTCAGTAACAATATCGCAGTCAGGCAGATGGCCCAAATCAGACACATCAAGGTCAAAAGGTACATAAAACAGGCTTTCCCACTCTAGATGAATCCAAAACATTCACTTGTTCTTTAATGATTGTGGTCAGATTTTCCACTGAGAGTGGCTACTGCCTCAAAGTTCAGAATAAAAAAAGGTGACTATGAAAATGTCATAACAATCATAACAATAGTAATGACGCTATATTTTATGTCTCTTTATGATGTTCCATCTTCTGCCTACCTCCTGTGATTGTCTTAATAGCTCTGTAAGATAAACCTGATGTTTATTAATATCCTTTTTTTTAATAATGAGGAAAATAAGAATCAGAGAGATAAATGACCCACCTAAGGTATTTCAGCCTAGAAATAAGACAAGGCTTCCAAATTAGTCTAGTGCTTGTTTGACTATATCATAGTGCTTTTGGGGTAAAATGGCTTATTTGGCTATGCACAGACTTGACCAGCATACTAGTAGGATTTATCAACCTATCTGCAAACATTCCAAGACCTCACAAAACAATAGCTATAGGAATGCAAAAACAAAACAAAACCGATTTCAGCATGGCACTTACTTTTCTTTTTTTTTTTTTTTTATTATTTTTTTTAAGATTTTATTTATTTGCGAGAGAGAGAATGAGAGACAGAGAGCATGAGAGGGAGGAGGGTCAGAGGGAGAAGCAGACTCCCTGCTGAGCAGGGAGCCCGATGTGGGACTCGATCCCGGGACTCCAGGATCATGACCTGAGCCGAAGGCAGTCGCTTAACCAACTGAGCCACCCAGGCGCCCGGCACTTACTTTTCTTATATGAATAAACTTCAGTTCTCTTTATGAACTTCATTACAATCAAGATCTTGCACCTTATTACTTCTGGGCATGCCATGGTTACCCCAGACTCCGAATGTATGCGTTACCCCCATTCAATAATTAAATTTGCCTTTCATATATAAAACCTATTTATAGTTAAGATCCAGACCTCTGATTTCTCATACAGCTTTCATAGAGCACTAAATTTTTAAGATTTACTTAAATTTAAGTTGGGTGTGCCACTGTTTTATGTACTTTGCATACTTTATATCATTTTTTTAGAGAAACATATGATAGGCTCATCCTTATTTAACAGATGTGGAAGCAGACTAAAAGACGTCATGTAACTTGGTCAAGGAACAATGCATAGTAACTTCTTTCTTGTGCCTTAACTTCTTTGATAATTATTGTAAATTTCCCAGATTATAAGGCCTGATAGAATGGGGGCAATATACTGTGGTGGGGAGGGGAGTTCATGCTTAGCACCTGGCTTACTACATTCTACACAGTCAGTAACCAGAGAAGCCAATATTTTTATAAAACAAAGGATTTTCGAGAATAAATCTCAGCTCTGCTACTTACTTTCTGTGTGGCAATGTGCAAATCATTTAATCTTTCTGAGGTTTTGTTTTTTATTCTTCTATGAAACAGAGATAAAAATACCTCACTTCCTGAGTTGTAGCAAAAGTTCAATAAAATAATAAATATGATAAGTGATTTCTGAACCACAAGCATGATGAACATTTTAGCCAATCTAACTGGTAAACATCTGAATGGACGAATTCCAGGTGCACTGCTTTTTACAAATAATTCAAAATTCTTCTTGCCTGAGAGTGGTCAGTTGAAAAAAAGTGAGACTTTGTAAAATTGCAAAAGGATTCTGGATATAAATCTGTTAATTACATGCCATTCGCAGTGATTTTTTTTTTTTTTTTTAAGCTCATGGTGTGACTGATTTCCCTGAGGTCCTTTTCCTAAAATTACAATGAGCCCTACCAGCTATAGTGAGAAATATTTCCACCCTGCAGATTAGGACTGCCAAAGGCCCCCGGAAGCATGAGATCACATGCTCTGAGAGCATCCAACGAGAAGCAGAGCTACAGAAGAAACAAATATTTACATTTGAGATTTAACAAAATGAGGCATTTTGTTCACCAGATGCCACAAGTACAGACTAGTACTTTTTAAGTACTGCACTATAAAAATTACAACAGTGCTTTGAATGATAAACATATCATGTTATCCAATTTAATGAAAATATAAGCAGTAAGCAAAAGAATATGCATTGTCTGGAAGCACTAGGCACACTATTTTGTTAAAAGCCCTTGAGAAATGAGTAACTAAAATTGAGGAGATTACAGTCATGACTTTTTTATATTTCCTATTTCACTAATTTAAATGAAGATATATTAGTAATTAACTTCATGGAATATTCTCCACAACCAGAAAATCACCTAGCTTAATATTTTCTTGTATCTTTGAATGTGTTCATGTTACAGAAAATATATGGAAACAGACAACTAAAATTGCTTATGATCTTCCGCTAATGAAAATCATGAGAAGCTGCAGCTCAAGGGTTCAAGGAAATGTTTTGAAAGAGGAAATTACATACCTGCAAACATTAGCTCTGAAACATCGGGTTTGACATGGAGACAGGTGAAGAGAGGTAAAGGGCATTGACCAGAATTGACTTTTTCCTTCAAACTACTCAAGGTAATGTTCATTCTCTGTCCACAAAAGAAATAAAGACATGGTTTTAAATATAGAAACAAACACAGATAGAAAGCTATTTAAAATAGGACTTCCTATCAAGACATTTAAAATGTTTATAATAAAAATAAGTCTTACTTTTTCTAGAAATCTCTGAGTCCTAATAAACAACAAGAGTAAGCTCTAGGGAGGTAATTATCTTCATTCTAAAAACAACCACAACCTTAAAGGCTACATCTACATTTGAGCTGAAGAACAACTTGTCAGCTATGAAACTATGAAGAAAGAATTTGGACCCTGGATCTCCTGGCACAGACTCTATCTCCCCTGCTTTATCTTCCGATGAAAAGTCACACTGTAGTCATGTGTCAGATGGCCTTTTTCCATGTGATTCCCTTTTCTGACTCTCTTTTAGGCAACCTCTATTTTTCCTCTGCCATTAAAATATTACTTGTATTCATCTCCTGATTTAAAAAGACAGCCATTGGGGTGGGGGGTGGAGGGCTAAGGTTTAAAATGTGTATTTTTCCAAAGAAAAAGAATACAAAGTACTTCGCTATACATCAAAACTGTTACACAGAATGAGTAAGCATTAGCTGGAAATGTAGTGTTATATCTGGCAGGGAGTATGTGCTCAGTAAACATTGTTGATAGGATCCGCTGAGTCAAGGGACTTTTACAAAATATATCATTTTGTTTTATTAAAACATTATGATATACAAGGTCTACTTGTATTAAAAGGACTGTAGGTTGAGTCATAGCTTACATTGTGAATTAGTGTTTCTCCTATTAACATCCCAAAGATATCGGTAAAGGTGACAGGTTGTCCAGAGCTCTTCTTCTTCCATAGAGACTCGACGTATCTTTTAACTTTCTGTGGTGTGAGAAGTAAAAGGGGGCTGTGACTAACATTTTTCATTAGCTCTTCATTAATCTCCTCTGGCCCTTTCTCTGGAAAATCAGGGTGAGAATATAGGGTTGACATGTACCTATAAAGAAAACAAAAGATGATTAGTGAAGAGAAAGGGCATTACATGGTAGTCTCCAAAGAAGGCAGGTACTCTTTGTCATAAAAAATTAAAAAAAAAAAAAAGAATGTTAGAAATAGTTGGTTTACTTAATTATCTGACTGAAGATATTAATCCATTTAAGGAAAGAATGTATCAATCAGAAAGGAGCTGGTCTACAATGGAAGCAAAGTAAAAGAGAGGTCTCAGGGGAAACAGTGGATTTCCCATGCCCAATCCAGAGAGGAGGATGCCCTACCAGGCTTATGGTGCACTGTCTAGCCTCTGGGAATGGGTAATTCCTATTAGACTCTCAGAGACCAATGAACACAACATGTTTGAGTCATGTAAATAAACTGACTTGTCTGGAGGTAATACTAGTCAAGTAATCTGATAATTTGATTTTCCATAATGATTATCTACAGGTAGGAAATGCACTGTCTTAACTAACCTATTCTGAATGCCTAATTTTCCTGACAAATGTGGGTTTTTTGGTTTGTTTGTTTTGTTCATTGCAAACTGGGCAGAATCCTAAGTCTTGCCAATTGTAGGTCTCAGAATTTCTGCGCATCTAAATCTGATGGTGAAATTCTGGAGAGAAAGAAGTCTTTAAGGTAAATGCCTTCTTGTGGAGATTCTTGGCCACCAGCCATTTGACCACTTCTAATGAAACCGGAAATCAGTAGATACTACCTTGGTGTTTGATATTTAGACAATAAACATTCAGTTACCACCCTCCTTCCTGTGCACCAATATCTCTGGTATTACAGCTCTCCATACTGAACATGAAGTATGACTTTACGTATCTGTCTCCCTTACTGAATTATGATCTCCTCCAGGGAAAACTTTGCTTATTCATCTTCTCTAGCCTCAATGACTAGCAAATGCCTGGAATGTGGAAAGCATGGTTTTTTGAACTACTGAACCAAGAGAACAAAATAATGAAAGCAATAAATATCCACCATGTCATCCAACCAAAGAGTACATAAAATAGCACATAGTTTAATCTCCTGTTTCCTTGACATTCAAATCAAAATGCCTATTATAATGACTTATCTTTCCTTTAGGGAGAGGAAAAAACTAACTTTTAATGGGTCCCTGCCATGCTCTAGGCCTGGGCTGGTTAACTGTGCATAAGCTGTTACCTTGAAGAGACGCAATAGCTTCCAATACTTCTAAGAGAGGACTAATGAATTTAAATAAATGTTCACAGTTCCCCAATTAATACCAGAACTAGAATTTTAAAATGTGTCCTCTCCCCTGATAGGTTTTATTGTTTTTTTCTTAATCTCTTAAATAAGATTTCAGTTCTTAGAGATCAAACTACTTCCACTTTACATTAAATTATAATTTGTTATTGGATTCAGAGTTCTTTGGAGACAAATTAACAATAATTATACGTCAACAAATGGAGACTGATGAGAGACCTAAAATGGAACACATGCTCTGAAAAAAAATTTTTTTAACAATAAAAATTCTTAAAAGATCTTTATTACATAAATTGGATTTGTAATATTTCCCAAAAACTTGTGATAAAGATAAATCAAAAAGATTTACTCTGAACTCGAGCCTGGTATAATCACCAAATATCTATAAAAAATACAGCTTAGATTGTTTGAGAGATACAGGGTCTATCCAAGTGTCTTAGACATAGCAGGGCCTCTATAAATAGTTATGTAATGAATGAAAGGATCCTCAACTTATTTCTCTATAAATCTGAAAATATCTGCCTCTAATTTTTCAACATATTTATATGATGGGACACATCATTCTCTTCATATGAATGCATTTTAGGCTAAGTGTGAAATGTTAACAGCTAAATCATGTCAAAAGTCCACAAGGAGGGGCGCCTGGGTGGCTCAGGAGGTTGAGCAACTGTCCCACTCTTGATTTCGCCTCGGGTCATGATCTCAGGGTCATGAGATTGAGCCCTTGTGGGCTCCATGCTCAGAGTCTGTTTGTCCCTCTCCACCTCCCCTTCCCCTCCCCCGACCTGCCCATGCGTGTGCTCACTCACATGCATGCACTCTCTGAAATAAATAAATAAAATCTTAAAAAAAAAAAAAAATTCCACAAGGAATTCTCAGTACAATCCCTTCTTCCAAATCACATAGCCAATGTTTTAAAATATCAGTGCCAGGCTTCCAAGGACTTGCCAAATCAGCATCCTCAGGGGTAAACATATAGAATTTCTATGCCTAAATAAGTGTCAAAATCAAGTCTCAAAAGTAACTAAAATTTGGATTGACTTGAGAAGACTCTTGACATTTGTAAAGTGAATAGCCTAAAACTCTAAAGAAATCTCTAGATTCATTTCCCCCTCAAAATGCAGTTACTTATGCAAATCTTCATTTAGTCATTAAATATGTGATAAGTTGGAGAGACCCACTAGTGAACACGACAAGCACAGTGCCCCCCCCCCCCCGCCCCAAACAACATATTTTCTCTAACTTACATCTTGATCTTTTAGCCTATCACCTCTTATGTGGCAACATCTCCTAAAATTGTTTCATTTTTCAGCGCGGCAAGAATTCTTCAGACTGTCGAACTGAAAGTTCTCATTCTTGAATTCCATTTTAGTCAGTTTAATGAACTGAGCCCTGCTGTTACAGATGTAGAGCTGCTCTCGTTTCTCTTTAGATGGTATTGCCATACAAACATGGCCGTCAAGAGCCCATAACCCCTCAGGAGCCTACAAATGAAGCTGTACTGGGGAAGAGAGTTGTGCTGACTGGTTGGCTAATACTTACATGCAATGAATAACAAGTATCATCCAAAAATAATTTCGGAAATAATCACCCTAAAGGTAGTAGCAGTTACAAGGGAAGCCTTTGTCCTACATAAAATTCTCTTTTGTGATCACAGAAAACTTTTTGGGAGGTCCAGGGCTTCTCCAAATATTTCCGTATTACCTCATTTGTGTCAAGTAATGGTCATGTGTCAGCAGAATATAAAAACTTACACAACAGAAGAGTGTAATTTGTTTATCCAAGTCTTTCCGAATTCCTTCCTTTGAACTTTACCTTCTCACCTATACTTTTCAAGAGAAAATTAACATGAATCATCCTGACCACCTTTTCTTCTGTCTCAGGAAGTATCTCTTCTCTCCCTGATGAGCAGCTTTCACTTGTGTTTTTTATCTTGTCCTGTCCTGTCTCGGTCTGAATCTTTTTCTATCCATGAACCATCTATTTCTTTATCTTCCATCTATCCTTCTACACTGTTTCCTTTACCTCAGACTTCTACATAAATGTCCAAGTTTCTTAAATTCTGAAAGCAAAACAAAACCAAGACACTTCCTGATTCCTATATTCCCTTTCTTGAAAGAATAAACAGCTCCTAGTAGGTTTACCCACCCATCTTTCTTCCTTTCATCTTCTATTCACTTCTTATTTGCAATTTCATGGTCAAAAGTCCTTTTTATCTACTTCACTGATTCTTGCTAAAACCACTAAAGATTTCCAAACCCAGTTCTAAGCTAAGCTATTCACAGATGTTTCATTCTATTAAAAAACCCACTACTTTTTGAAGTACTCTCCACCCTTGACGTCTGGGTCATCTTTTACTTGATTCTCTTCTCCAACGGCTACTTTGTATTGTCCAGCCTTTCCTTTTTTGGTCCATTAACTTTTGGGATGTTCTAGAGTTCCATGAACTAAATTATTGGTGGTAATAACT
This sequence comes from Halichoerus grypus, assembly GCF_964656455.1. Taxonomy (NCBI): domain Eukaryota; kingdom Metazoa; phylum Chordata; class Mammalia; order Carnivora; family Phocidae; genus Halichoerus; species Halichoerus grypus. The sequence continues at coordinate 109,182,247 of NC_135718.1, forward strand.
GAAGTGGTAAAAGTTGGTGAAATTGCCAAGGGTGCAGTGTGTAGATATAACAGAACAAAAGGGAGGTCCTGGAGGAAAGCTCACATTAAGGAGTAAAGCAGGGAAAATAGTAAAGATAGTATGGAGGACAGAGCAGTCAGAGAGGATGAAATAAAAACCAAAAGGCAGAGGAGGAGGGATTTGAAACAGGGACAGTTACTGTGTGAAATGTCCCAACACCCAACCTCATCCTCCCGGACTCCACCAGAGAGTCAAGGAGGAAAAGAACTTCAAAAGACACCATTATATTTGGAAATTAGGTGGTTGCTGGGTGAAAATCAATTGTAAGGATTTTAGGAGTGAGTGGCCTTGAAGGAAATGGAATAAGAGAAGGCTAATCTTGGAGAAATTAGACAATGAAGGATAGAGCAGAAGTTTATGTACATATAAATGTGTGGCCTGTGATATTTAAATGATTGGCCTGTAACATTTAAAATTCTCTTAATTACATTTTGCAGGACTTGTTTTTAGAACCTGACAGGAGAACAGAAGATGTTGCCCTAAATCCATAACTAAAGCAATGACTGCAGCTCTAATTAAGCCTAAACACACACTATTATACCCTCAAATCAGCACCCCAAATCATACCTGCTGTCTTTATTAGATAAGTTTAAGAAAGTAAGTAAGCTCCTTGCAATGTATTAGTCCGTGATGGACCACAGGAATCTAACAAATAGTGAATTCAGAGAAAGAAAACCACTCGAAGAATAATAACAAAATGCTTGAGGAGGCAAATTAATCTAAGGGTCCAAGTTTTTCTGTCATATTACTCATTAAACAGGCAGGTGCCTGCTCTTTACTTCAAGGGAAAGAACAATGGTGGGTTACACCCTTCTTTCAAAAGAGATAAATCATTTTGAGGGTACACACAAAGAAGGTGGCAACCATCGTTCTAAGTTTTTGTTTCTTAGTTAAAGAATCTGATTCAAAATATTTAAGAAACTAGAGATTCTTTATACATGAATCTCTATGTAAGAACATATAGCTGTCCAAGAGAAGGTTATGGGTTAGTTCCAAGAATCCTGGACTAGGGAATCAAAAGCCTGACTTTACATGCTGGTTCTGCTAGTGATCTTGGACAAATCCCTTGGCTTCTGAGTCAAATTTTCTTTAGTTGAAAAATGAAAAACCTCAGATCCATCTCACAGGATGAGAAAGTACAGAAATCTTCAAATGCTAGACATACATAATATAGTATTATGATAGATGAACTTTACTATGGCTGAATGATTAAAAAGACTTGTTAAGTCAAAGTCAGACATTTTGTAATAAGGTGACACTCATAGTTGAGACACCTGAGGAAGAACTAATATTTGATTTTCAGTGTGCTTCCGTGGGTTAGGCAAACCAAAAAGTACATAGCAGATTCTTTGAACATGTTTCATAAATGTTTGTGAAAAGGCAAATCTACAGTGTACAAATATTTTATGTACAGATGTTTTACATCTCTATCCAAATTTAGCTGAGCTTAAATGCATATAAAGGATTAATTTCATAATTAGATGTGAATCAGTGAAACATTCCGTTTCTACATTCAAAAGTTGTTTTTCTTCTTCCATATACTAAGGTATCTTGCATTTCATTCTATTTGCCCTAGAGAAGAAAATGAATACCTAGTGAATCATGTAGACTTAGGCACGATTGCTGAAAGATTACAAATCAGCAAATAATAGAAAATTAAATTAATTATAGGTGGAGCATGTTATTTCACCTCTGTGATATTTATATAGAATTTCAATTGATCTATTTTTAAATTTTATGTTTAACTACATTTTAAGTTACAAATAGGCTTAAAGGGAGTAAATTTATGATGAGTCATCATTAGGTATGAATTTGCCTTAAAAAACATTTTTAAGAAACAAATTATTGCATCAAGCTGGAACATTTCAGTAATTTGAAGTTAAGTTTCAATTTTCTAAATCCTTTCTTTTCTAAGGTTTCAGGTAGATAAATGCTAAACAGTTTATTTCGCATGATATAACTAAGATTTAAGATGTATACTAACCATGTGGAGCCAGAAAGACCAGCAATGTAGGTAGCACAATCTAAAATTCCCGCTTCATACAGTGCCTTGATCACACCTGAGAAGCCGACCATGGCTCGGAACCCTCCACCTGAGCCCAGTATGGCCACCACGGGCACCTGGAGTGATGAAACACAGAGATCATTGCTAAAGTCATAAAATATATTCCCTTTTAGTTTCGCTTTTCACGTTATATGTTCCACATTTGGTAATAAAGAATTGTAAGTTCACTCCTACTTTGATAATACCTAATTTTTTTAAAAAAGAAAATGTTTCATATAAGAAAATTAAGAATTAATGTCTATTAGAAAGCAGATGTTACTCAAATACCAAGTAACTCTATTTAGAAATAACAACAACCATAACTCTGTATTTGCCTGACCCTTTGCAGTTTTTGGCTGGCTTTAGGGTGCACTTTTTTTTTTTTTTTTTGATTCTCTCAAAAATCCTGTAAAGTGAGCAAAAATGTCTTTGCTCATTTTGTAGATGGAAGTTCTAAAATGCTGATATTATTTGTGTAAGATCTATTTGCTGGTAATCTGGAGTTAAGTAAGCCCCATGCCCTTTTGGTCCAGAATTCTTAGTGCTCCTTTATGCTGACTCATTTCAAAATATACACTATTAAAAAAGACAAGATCTACAAAATCTATTCTTTAATCTGTTAAATAAATCTGACTGAGTGTTCTCTTTCAGGCATCACAGGCAGATCCAGGGACTAGAGTTTATTTAAGTGAGGCAGAAATGTAATAATAATTATGACAATATGGGCGCCTGGGTGGCTCAGTTGGTTAACTGTCTGCTTTCAGCTCAGGTCATGATCCTGGAGACCTAGGATCAAGTCCTAGGTCAGGCTCCCTGCTCAGCGTGGAGTCTGCTTCACCCTCTCCCCCTACCCCTCTCCTCTACTCGTGCTCTCTCTCTCTTTCACTTTCTCTCAAATAAATAAAATCTTTGTTAAAAATAATTCTTATGACAACAATAAAAATAGAGATAGATGACATTTGTTGAGCTCTTACCACCTGGTAGGAACTGCTCTTAGTACCTTACAGAAACTGTCTCATTGAATCTTCACAAAATTTCTATGAAGCATCTATTTTATAGGTGAGGAACCAAGGCACCTGGAAGCAAGACCTTGAAGACTTGTTCAGAGTCATGCAACCAGTAAATAGCGGTCAGGAGTTAAACCACAAAGTCCTATATCCAGGCTCATGCTAATATGCCTTCCTAAAATAAAGGGCTACAGGCTAGGAGTACATGAGGTCCAGAAAGTCTGGTCAATTCCAGTCAGAGAAATTGAAGTGGTGGAGAAAGCTTCATAAATAAAAAAGAAACCTGAGCTTAATTTTAAAGATGCACAGTTATTCAACAGGGAGGGATGAGGGCAGGGAAGGAGGCCATTCTGGAAATGGAAGCAACATGAGTCAACCAAGAGTTTTTGCAGGAGAGAAGCAAAGTCTGTCTGCAACGTGACTAAAATACAAGTGCTTGTTTGGAGAGGGAGAGATTGTCATTTTCTTTGTGGTCCTGGACCATTATTGCTCAAGAGAGCTGGTGGTTTCTCTCTACCCTCGGGCACAGTTCTCAAAATGTACACAGCTGTCTGGGTGTCCACAAGGTCAAAACTATTTTCATGAAAACAGTAAGATGTTATTTGCCTTTGTTCATTCTCATTACTTCATGAGTCTATGATGGAGTTTTCTAGAAATTATAGGATGTGCAATATAGCAAGGGATTGAATTCAAAAGCAGATATGAGAATCCAGCTGCTTTCTGTTAAGTCAAACAACAAAGATACTTGTAAAAATGTAAAACAGTGCTGCCCTTCTCACTTTTTTTGGTTCTTGAAAATATGGTTATTTTCATAAAATGTCATTTATATTAACATGACAAGGACTTGTTTAAAATAAAGTACGTATTTTAATAAGTTTTCTCAGTTTTCGTTTTTCATACGGTAGATATTCATAGATGTAACCCATACAAATAAAATCTCTTACAAGTTCTTGATATTTTTTTAGTATAATGCATTTCTGAGACCAAAACGTTGAATAACTACTGCTCCAGAATATCAGGCATGTGGTGAGTACAATCTAACATCTTCCAGGAAAATTCTGAGCCTGTTGAGGATAAGGGTGTGGGGGGAGACAGACAAGAGAATAGGGAGCAGATGGATGGAAATATTTACTGGACGGACAGAGGCTGACGTGGAAGAACAGTCAGATTGCTGGGGAGTAAGGGTGTCTTTTGTTTGATGTTATTTCCCAATAATAACTATTAGCAAAAGAAAATTAGAATAGAAGACTGAGCAAAGAGGGAGCAAAGGTATTAGATCATGAAGGAATTCAAAGCTTTATAAGAAACAGTGAAGAAAGAAATCCCCATGGGTGGAAGAGCAGAAGCTGAAGTGAGTGGGGATGATGTTCTGACTGGAGTGAAATCAAAATTGTCATACTGTTACCAGGTTTTATTTTCTGTATTTGTGACAAAGTCTCATTTGGAGAATAAATGTACAAATCACAGAGTGCATGTGCAGAGAAGAGCTCAAGTACTTTTGCCAGTTCTTTTTTTTTTTTTTCTTTAAGTGGGCTCCATGCCCATTGTGGGGCTTGAACTCAAGACCCTGAGATCAAGACTCAGATGATCAATCGACTGAGCCACCCGGGCCCCCCACTTTTGACAGCTCTATCTTTTTTTTTTTTTTTTTAAAGATTTTATTTATTTATTTGAGAGAGAGAGAGAGAATGAGAGACAGAGCATGAGAGGGAGGAGGGTCAGAGGGAGAAGCAGACTCCCTGCCGAGCAGGGAGCCCGATGCGGGACTCGATCCTGGGACTCCAGGATCATGACCTGAGCCGAAGGCAGTCGCTTAACCAACTGAGCCACCCAGGCGCCCTTGACAGCTCTATCTTATCTCTAATAGTCATGGTTTTCTTTTCTTCTGAGGCACGAATGGGAGACAACAATTCCTCCTTTCTTCTACCCCTAGAGCGGAGCTTAGGAGGAGAGAAATAGAATCAAGGCACATTTACAAGGAGACTCTGGTGACTGATCCGCTGTTAGGCATAAAAGAGGAAGGAGGGTGGTAGACCGTTAGGTTTTCTAGCTTTGCTCTCAGCAGATGACACTGTCATTACCCAGAAAAACCCCAGGGCACAGGCTAGCTAAAGGGGAACACTGTACTCAATCTCAGAAATGCAGAACACAGGACATGAATGCATTCTGTTGCAAGCACTTGGATCCTGATCCTTGGGTGTTCACTGCCCAATGTGACAAATACATCTATCCATGGAATTATTGTTTTAGAACCAGAAGGACCAAAAAGACTATAGAACTGTTACATATAGAAAAGGAAATCTGTAGAAGTTAGGTCTTAGTGGAGGTAGGAAGTGAAGAGTGGGACACCTAGAGCTAGTTTCCTAATCCAGGGCTCTTCTCTAATACCGAGTGGCCCCAAACTGGAAGAGCCTAGGCATCCTAATTAGGTTCAGACTGGAGACCTCATTCATGAAAACACACTCCAGCATTTGGTGCAATGGAGCAATTTAAATGGCTCTGAACCTATGTATGTTTAGATGCACAGAATGCTTTCAAACATAAATGTTTAAGTTGTAAATAAAGTAAAATACCTAATTTCTTAAAAACTTGTCTGGAGAGGAAAGAAAGCTAAGATAGGAAACAGAAGTGGGTTATAAAGCAGGTGAATGGAGCACAACACAGTATTAGCTGTCACAGTAGTTGTAAGCAGGCCAGATAAGAAGTGAGAAGGAGGAATCTGAATTAGGCCTTGAAAGAAGACTTGAGTTTATGGGCAATATGATAATAACAGTGAACATTCCCTGTTGTCATGTGCCAAGTACTGAGCCTAAAGTCAGGCCAAGACAGTCATAAGCAGAAAAGAACATGTGATTTGGAGACCAAAAGATCAGTTTTCTTTTTTTTTTTTTAAAGATTTTATTTATTTATTTGAGAGAGAGAATGAGACAGAGAGAGCATGAGAGGGTCAGAGGGAGAAGCAGACTCCCCGCCGAGCAGGGAGCCCAATGCGGGACTCGATCCCGGGACTCCAGGATCATGACCTGAGCCGAAGGCAGTCACTTAACCAACTGAGCCACCCAGGCGCCCTCAAAAGATCAGTTTTCTTATTGCAGCAGGAATATACTAGGGAGTTGGAAAAATAAGATTAAGAAGGGCTTTAAGGGAAAAAAGTGATTAAGGTTGATATTCTAGAAAGAAGAAGACTGTTTATATTCAAAACTCATTTAGGGGCATTTGAGCCTGTTGATTTGGTTACTTGTAACATTGCATTATTGAAAATAACATTAAACCCAATACAAATCAGATACGTTAGAGTAAGAAAATTCTTAGTAACAGATTACACTGTTCAACATACAACACAGAACTGCACTGTTGTTCAGAGTCAGATTTAATAAGAAAAGTTGGAAAATTGAACATGACTTTCTTTAATGCTGAGAAAACAGCTCCCCCGATGTCCTTCTTCATAAGCCACTAGCTCAACACATATTTATGAATGTCTATGTTGTTAGGGATTTTCTGGAAATAGCCACTTACTAAACTGGAATTTGTTATTTATATAACCCATGGTTTTCATTATTGCTTTGCAGTAAATTCTTAGAGTTTTCAGGTAAGATTTTAAAGTCAGATATCTGAGCTGCTAGCAGGTGAAAGAAGTATCAGATACTTGTACATAAAAATTGAATAATCAAATACTTGAACGACTATGGAGATTAAAAATCTCATCTGCATTTACTACACATGAATTAATCTGTTTTTATGTATATCATTTAATTTTCACAACTCTATGAGGTATATATTATTACCTACATTTTAAAGATAAAATAATTGAAACACAAAGAAGTTAATTTTTCCATATCACAAAGCTAGAAAGTAATGTCCTGTGGACTCAAAGCTGGATCTTTTCTCTTCCAAAGCTTTTAATTCACTCTGCTCCACGATCTCTGAAAGCTTTCCCTACAACTAACTTTGTGACCCAAAGCAAAGAAAATCCTCCTTGCACTCTGTTTCCTTAAATGTAGAAATACGGGGTAGAATTAACCACCTTGAGGCCTTTAGCTACTAGTAACACTCCAGAATCTGTAACTTATACAGAATATGAATTATAAAACTATAAAAGTATACATTTTTATTAACATTAAAAAAGGGAGATTCAACTTATCAAGAAAATACTGTATGTCTGGCATGAGCACGGGCACTTCCATTCAATTTATTTCATCTAATTTTCCCAGCCCTTGAAAGGAGATCATCACTTCCATTTTTCAGATGATGATGTACTCAATGCACACAAATACCTTGTCCACACACAGACGCAGCTAATTGGTCGTAGAACCACGACATGAACTAAGGTGTCACCGACACTGTAATTCACTCTTTCCTTTTACTCAGTGTTGAGAAAGAAAGAGTAATCTTTGCTGAAAGAAACCATTTGATATTTAGCTAATTTATATTTCAGATTCATGTGTCACTTCGGATGATATCAGCCGAATTTTACGTAATAAATGAAAGCTAAATTTGGATGTTTTAATAGCCTTGGTCATTCTGAAATAACTTTCAAAGAAATAACTGAGGAGTTATAAGAAGCAGCTGTTAGTCCTGGCTCAAAATCTAAAAGAATCAAAGAAATGTTGTTGACAGGTTTTAGCTTATATTTAGACCTAATAGCATCAGTATTTGTGCATAAATGATATCAATGAATATCTCTCATACTTTTCTCATATGATAACAGGAAATGAATTTGCACTTACCAAAAATCCTGTGGTTTTGGTTAAATTACCTTGATGCATGGGCCTATGGATATTATTAATTTCCTCTCTTGCAAAAGAAAATTCTCAAGTGCCTACGGATTTTTTGTTTTTTACATTTTCATAGATTTTTAAGGTCTGAAAATTATGTAAAGACTTTTGCCTCCTTGGCTCCTGTATTAGTCAGGGTTCTCCAGAGACACAGAATCAACAAGATGTATCTAGCTACCTACATATCTAGAAAGAGATTTATTATCTAGAATTGGCTCGTGAAATTAGGATGAATGACAAGTCCAGATCTGCAGTATGGGCCAGCAGGCTCCAGAACCAGGGAAGTCAATAATGTGGTTCTAGTCTGAAGGCCAGCAGGCAGAGACCCAGGAGAGCCAATGGTGCAGATGAAGAGAAAGGCAGTCTGCTGGAGAACTCCCTCCTGCTCAGGGAGGCTGATCTTTCAGTTCTATTCAGACCTTCAAGTGATTGGACAGCGCCCACCCACGTTATGGATGGCAATTTACTGACTTGAATGTTAATCTCACCTAAAATCACCCCATTTCATGTTTTAAAGAGGCAAGAGAAAAGTATGTTACTACCTCTGTGCCAAAACTATCAAGTCTTAAAAACGATGCTCAAAATTATGAAAAATACAAAGAGAAAATTTTTTCCTTGGTAAATTATTCATTTAAGTGGGAAAAAGGTACTTTTAATATATAACTCTAGTGATATTATATGAAAGTTCACTTCATTACAAAGTATTTAGTAAGATACTGACTTAAAATATTTTACTTACAGTACTTTTTAAAACACCAAGTCCAGTTGATTAAATACACTTTTTAATTTCTAAGAGAGTTTATCATTTTATTGACTAGTATGAAAGAGGACTATAAGTCAAAAAAGTTAAGTATTAGAATTTCCTATGCCAGTTCCTTGTTAGTATCATAATAGATGGTTATAATCATTTGAATTGTTATGTACTTGGGTTTGGGTTTTGTTAGAAATTATCACTTACAAATAATTCCTTTTTTTTTCTTCTTGTGGATAAAATCAGGCAAATAAAGAATGAAGATGCCACAAACTCTACATTATTGAAATTGATTTCTATGCCCTTTAATTTGCCCCAAATCATCTTTCTGTTCTTGCCAGTTTGGAGAAAAATATGGTACTAATGTCAAATCAGAACACTTTCCACCTCTGTTTTTACTGAAAGTCAATTTTCTAAAGTGCCAACCAGCTCCCGGCCCCCGGGACCCCAAAGCACAAGTCGAAACACCTGAACATACGTTGAAGGAAGTAGCCAAGACCTAGTTTTGCAACCCTCAACTGATCACTCCCCACCAACTTATAAAATGGGTCAGAGAAGCTGTATTGAAAATGAGAGCACCAACCCTGTAAGTATAAAGGAGAACCAAAAAAAGTAGCACTGATTTTTTAAAAAAGATTGAATGAGCATATCACAGTGATTATCCCAATATTAAAACTGTTTAGGCTTTAGACTGCTTGTTTGTGCATCCTAGGTCTTTACTCATAATAATTATTATTATTTATGATTATCATTATTTTTTAATTAGAGGATAGAAGCAAAGATGACAATTATTGAGTCTGATTTCCCAGTGCATCTCCACAGTATCGGAATTGTAGGAGCGGACATGTCTGCCCAACTGGGTAAATGGTAATCCCCACAGTGGGCTTTGCCTCCCCACCATCCTGTGCCCAGTACTGGCCCTCCGAAGGTGCTGTCTGGTCCATTTCTGGTCAGGAACTTAGGCAACCTTTGTACACAAAGGGAAGGAACTCACTGACCTGGTTTGCTTCAAGAAATGTACAAAAAGTAGTACATATTCTCTCATTTCAACCTATTTACAATTTTTTCCAGCATAGCCATAATTTCACATGCAAAATTTAGAAAGTGAGTTTACATGAAATTAAAATATATTATTGTTACTAGCATTTCGTTTTCATCCAGCCCCTGGCCCTTTGAACCCAGTAAGCTCCCTCACATAATGCCCATTTGATTTATAAAACAAATTTAAACCTGTAGCAAATCCAGCACCTGTCCCCATCTGCCTCCTCCCTCCTTGCTTGGACACGTGTGTTCCTGCGTGCCTCCCTCTGAGCCTGTTTCCCCGAGAGCTCTGTAGTATTCAGTAGTCACCTGCCTTATAGTGGACAACCCTACAGAGTAGAGTCTGGGCCTCTTGGACATCTACTTTCTAGACCAACTCCAGCTCTCTTATTCCTTGGCTATTCACATCCTACCACTACCTCAGATGAGAAAAACTCTAAGTCCACCTCGTGAGTCCTGAAACTTGACCCTTGGAAGCCCACACCTGTTCAGTGCACCTCCCTGTCCTCCACTATTAGGAATTCCACACTGTCTGCCCTGCAATATTTGCAATCTGAGAGGGGAATAAGAATTGAGTACAGGTGCCTGAGTGGCTCAGTCGGTGAAGCGTCTACCTTCGGCTCAGGACATGATCCCAGGATCCTGGGATCAAGCCCCGCATGAGGTTCCCTGCTCAGGCGAGGTCGGGGGGGGGGGGGGGTGGGTGGGTGCTTCTCCCTCTCCTTCTGCCCCTCCCCCTGCTCCTCCTCTCTCTGTCAAATAAATAAAAGAAAATCTTCAAAAAAAAAAAGAACTGATAGTACAAAGTTCTGTCATCACAACCAAGGTAGGAAGCAAGAGGTAGAATATTCTGGAAGATGGAAACAACATACACAAGGAATACAAATTCTCATTGACTACCCAAGCCTGACTTCTATCACCTCCTTCAGGAACTGTTTTGCTTTGCCTCCTCCTCTATCACCAGATGGGCTCTCTTTTCTCTAGTTTTTCACTTAATTTATATGACAAACAAGTACAGAATAGCACTCACAAAATGTATTATTTAAGGTCCACTTTATACTTCACCCAAAGCCATCTATCTGTTTAAACTGAAGTTATTTCACATAGTCTGCCTTGAAACACTTTCGCTTTTATTCTCTGATGAAGGTTAAAGTAGAATTCCCTTCTCTTGCTTCCCCACTATTCCAATTCTTAGATTTTAGTCCCCCAACCAGCTTGGCTTTGTTATGGTCAGTTACTAGGGAACAAAAACTATAGAGTAGCATTTCCCTTCACATAAGACTCTAATCTGGAAACTTCATCTGACCAAAAGCTATTTTCAGACAAGAAAATTTATAAGAATTGCCTCTAAACAATCCAACTATGCCAAAAATCCCCACGTACACAGTCTTACAGATCTTACTCACAGGAAAGATTCCAGGCCTCTATTCATAGAGAAATTACACTAATCAGAGACATTGTTTTAACAACAAGCTTGCTTATCAGATTTGAATTCCACAACAATAAAACTGAAAGAGAAAGGAGTGGTTTGAAGAAATTACTTCAAGGAAACACATAAAGCACAGAGAAATCGCAGTTGATTGCAAATGAAACAGACATGAGAACATTCAGATCAGTTCAATCTGGGCAAGGAGTGACATATTTTAGAAAGACTTCCCTCCAAATGATTCAAATCGATAAATTTTTGAAACTTTTTTTTATTGAGAACACATTTTTTTTTTTAAGATTTTATTTATTTATTAGAGAGAGAGAGGGAAAGAGAAAGCACAAGCGGGTGGGGGAAGGGGCAGAGGCAGAGGGAGAAGCAGGCTCCCTGCTGAGCGTGGAGCCCAATGCGGGACTCGATCCCAGGACCCTGGGACCATGACCTGAGCTGAAGGCTGATGCTTAACCGACTGAGCCACACAGGTGTCCCAAGAATACATATTTTTAAAAGTCTTAGTACTTAAGAGGGTTATGAGGCACCTTAATTATTTGACTAATTCATCATAATATGTCTTATAGACAGAAAAGCTAAGATTTTATTGAATTTAACAATGATTGCCCTCGGGTGTTATGCAGCAGAACAGCCACACTCAAGTAGTAGAGTTACTATTTTATTGAGCAACTACTATGTGCCCTTACAGATGGTGCTGGAAGCTTATAAGCAGTAGCACTTATCCTTTCACCTAATAAGAGACATAGTCTCCATTTTACAAGTGAAGCACAGAAGGGAAGGAATGTGTCCTAGTTTATAGTGCCCAAATATATTCAACATTTTAATTTGACACTGAAGTCCAAAGCTGGATGCTGTCTGTTTGTTGAACACCGGGAACAAGACAAGCACAGTCCCTGCACCGAGAATCAAGTAGGACTGTTCTTTCTTTGTTGAGCCGCCATGACAGCCTGTTCCACACACTGCAAGGAGGATGATTAGCCAGAACTGACTAGAAGGTGAAGGCTCATCAGAGAGCAAGGGAATTGGGAGCTTAAGAGACCCCTGACCACGGAGTAACATAAAAACAGGAAACCATCATGTGTGTTGTGGGACTGGGTGGTTCTGAATATATCTAAACTGATTATTTTGGACAAGAGAAAAAAACTCTAGACCAACCAAAAACAACTACAGTAACAGCTTTAATTCCAAGAATGACTTCCAAAAACATGAGTTTAACATTTTTTGAAGAATATTCCAGAGAGAAACATAATTACTTCATTCTCCATCTGTTGCAGAAAAGCCAATTTGCATGAATATTAGGCCAAGTTTCATTTTCCCAGGAAGACTCCTTTTCCCACAAAACAAGGAATCCATAGGGGGGTTGCAGCCGCAACTTTCCCTTTGCAAGAGGAAAACCTGAGGACAAAGGCTAACGGGACATCTACACCAGTATGTCCCACATACATTTCTAATGGAACAGTTCAAACTGGGATCTTTTCATCCAAACCCTCTCCTCAACCTGTGTCTCCTCCATAACAACCCGACACTGTGTTCTTCAGTTCTGAGTCCCTGATCCCTCTCCCCAGTTAATTCATCCCCTGGATGCAGCACCAAGCCACCGCCCAAATCTGTGCCCTGACTCACACAACACAAGATTTACTGAGTGTCTACCATGTGCTAGGAGCCATGCCAGGTGCTGGGAATATGAAGGTAAATAACACAGACACTGTCCTGATCTTCATGAAGCTTATATTCCACTGGAGAAAACAGACATGAAATGAGTATCTGTACATGTATGTTTTAAGTCCGAGTGTCATCAATGCTGAGAAGATAAGGTGCGTATTTGTGCCACTGAGAATATAACTGAGACCTAAGGGACATGGGGGGAAGGATGGAGGCTGTTGGTGACGGGGACAGTCCCAGAAGAAGCTACATATGTACTGCTTAAAGAACGGGAGGGAAGGTGCCAGTTACCTGAAAAGCAGGTGGGGTGGGGAGAGGGCAGGTACAGGGAAAGCACGTGACAGGGAGAAGGAACAGTGTCTGGAAAGGCACCAGCTGGGGAAGGGTTCTGAGGAGATGTGGAGCTAACCCAATGAAGGAGTGTGGTGTGAACTGGGAAAAATGGGAGTTGGAGAGATGCTGGGAGGCCAATCCTGAGAGCAGTGGAAGGATTTTCAGCTCTGGTTTGAAAGCGAACAAGAAGGTAGGGAGAGGGAGAACAGGCTTGGGTGGAACTGCAGGAAAGAGAGGTGTTGTGTTCCCCTTTAGACGTGCTGAGTTTGAGATGGGAGGGATACCAGTGAAGAAATCAAGCAGGTGCATAGATGTTCAGCTCTGAAGCTCAGAAGGGAGGTTTTAAGTCCTTGATCTACATGGGAAGTTCTTCGGACACAGGTGCTGGGTGACATCATGCAAGGGAGAGAAAATTCTTTTTAAAAAAAAAGATTTTATTTATTTATTTGACAGAGAGAGAGCACAAGCAGGGGGAGCAGTAGAGGGAGAGGGAGAAGCAGGCTCCCCGCTGAGCAAGGAGCCCGATGCGGGACTCGATCCCAGGACCCCGGGATCACAACCTGAGCCGAAGGCAGCCGCTTAACTAGCTGAGCCACCCAGGTGCCCCTGGAAAGAAAATTCTTTTTTTTTTTTTTTAAAGATTTTATTTATTTATTTGACAGAGAGAGACACAGCGAGAGAGGGAACATAAGCAGGGGGAGCGGGAGAGGGAGAAGCAAGCTTCCCACGGAGCAGGGAGCCCGATGCGGGGCTCGATCCCAGGATCCTGGGATCATGACCTGAGCCGAAGGCAGACACTTAACCAACTGAGCCACCCAGGCGCCCCTGGAGAGAAAATTCTTAAGAACGTAGAATGAGGAGAAAGAGAGCCTAGGGTGAAGATCTCTTATATTTAAAGAATGCACGGGGCGGAAGATCCTCTACAGGGCACCAAAGAGGCAAGATGAAAACAAAGAGGAGGCAGGAGGTGAAGGGTAGAGAATGTTTCACAAAGTAGGGAGACAAGTGTCATTTGCACTGACTGGGTTGAGGGAGACAGGGCCAGATCTTTTGCATTTATTAGTACAGGCGACTGGTAGAGCAACCACAGCAGAATCATGAGGTCAGAAGCCTGAGAAAGTGAGGAAAGAGGACGAGATGGTGTAGGAAACTTGGAGAAGTCTGTGAACATAAGGAGAGAAGTGGAGAGACAGGAGAAGGGAAGGTACATTCCAGGCAGACTTTGTGGTTGTTCCTTTTCTCCCCTTCGTGTCGGAGTTGATATTTTTACAGTAAAAATTCATAAAGAGGTAGAGGCAGACAAGTTGGGGGAGGGGAGTGGTCCTGGGAGGACTGGACAATTGAGACAATCGATAGGGCTCCTGTTTGGGGCTGGCAATCATATCTGCGGTTGATCTGCATTTGAAAGAGAAGGAGCTGTTTCCTCCATGGAATTCAAGACGGAAGCAGCAAAGAATAGCATAACTTATGGAATATGGCAATCCTCTGGCAAGAAAGGAAGGTTTTGTCATCTGATGCCTACTGACCTCTCTTTGATTAGGAGGCAAGTCTATCAGTTGTGAGGGGAACAGAGGGTAGATCAGCAGCTGGGAGTGAAAGAAATAATTATTGCAAATAACTGGAAAGCAGCAAGGCAGGGAAACAGAGTGCAAGACAGGGTTTTGCAAATGAAATTGATGGCCAGAAATTAACAGAGGTAGCCATTTCCTGCTTTTTTTTTTTTTTTTCCCTAGCAAACTCTTTCCTTCCTCTAGGCCTGACCAACTAACAGTCTTCAATTCCAGGAGGACCTGCCATTGTAGGGGAGGGAAAGGTTTTCCTTGACCCTCTTAAGGTCCCTGGCTGGGTCTGAAAATTAAACTGACAAGAGAGATTAACAGGAGAAAAGCATACGGATTTATTTAAGGTAAGTTTTATGTGACGTAGGAATCTTCATAAGGAAATGAACACCCAAAGAATAGTTACAGGGAGGCCTGGGTGGCTCAGTCGGTTAAGCGTCTGCCTCCAGCTCAGGTCATGATTCCAGGGTCCTGGGATCGAGCCCCGCATCGGGCTCCCTGCTCAGCAGGGAGTCTGCTTCTCCCTCTGCCTGTTCCTCCCCTTGCTCGTGCTTGCTCTTTCTCTCTCAAATAAATAAAATCTTAAAAAAAAAAAATAAAGTTAATTCAACAATCTCATGGGGAGGGGGTTGGAGGGAAGGACAAAAGGGGTGAAGGGGGTGGGAGGTATAGGTTTCTAGTTATGGAATGAATAGATCACGGAAATGAATGGTACAGCACGAGGAACAGCATCAGTGATATTGTAATAATGTTGTATGGTAACACATAGTAGCTACACTTGTGAACACAGCGTAACCAATGGACTCGTTGGATCACTATACTGTACACCTGAAACTAATGTAACATTGTATGTCAACTATACTTCAATTAAAAAACAATACAAATAAATTTCAATGATCCTTTTACATCTGAGGCTAAACTTTTCTTACTAATAAACATCTCGTTTGTGCACAAGTATGCCTATGCATCTTTTTAAAACTCTATCTGATCAATATTACTAAATATGGGCAGCATCTGTGATGATCTTCCTCAAAGAATTTGTATTTACAAAACACTTACCTTATCTTAAAAAGCTGAAGATATAATGCTCAATCAATTTCAGTATTTCCACATTTGGGTGCAATTTGGGAGAGAGTACTAACAACATGACTATTAAATTACAATAACATTCGAAACATTTCCAACTCACATCACGTGTAGAATACAAGCCTTCACTATTCTCTGGACCCAGGAGTTTCTTCATGTTTTCCTTTATGTTTTCTTTTCTCTGTTGTCTGAAAGTTTTCTCCTGATCACACAGAGCCATACTGAATCGGAGGTCTGGGGATGAACTGTATAAAAAACACAGAGTCATGAGCCAATGTCCCCGGTAGCCTTGTTAAAAATCACCCAGTCCCCGGTAGCTTTGCTGATATATGCTCATTGCTCCCCTCAAGCCATTTACTAGAAGGGAACCTGAAACAAGGGTATAAAATGATGGATGTCTTAAAGCTGCGGGTTCCAAGGCATGTGTCCAGAAAATAAGGAGTAGGAGATGTTTTTAAAAAAACAAAAACAAAAACAAGCAAACAAACAGACCCTGATAAATTCATCTTATCATAGCCAAGACTTCGGGAAGTGCTTCAGAGAATAAACCTGTTTCCATCTATTTGGCACAGTGTTTCGCGCGTTGTACATGATCCAGAATGCCTTCCCCTGGCCCTCCATCCCCCACTTCTCCATGACGTAACACTAACATTCCAAAGAGTCTGTGTTCTGAGAGGCACACCTGCAGAAATACCATCGTTAATGAGCTGCCCTGTCTCAGAGATGTCCCCCTGGGACCAAAAGAGGAACTTCTAATGGTAGAACTTTAGACAACCACAAATAAGCCTATGGCTGGAGGATTTCAGGACCCTTACATTTGTACACCCTTCCTTTCTAATAATGGCAGCAGCAGCAACTTCTCAGATACTTATACTCTGCCAGAAACCACACTAGATATATAGGTATGTATCACTGCAGAAATAATGGGAGTAAGTATTACACATTATTATATAATGTTTTATTTTTATAACTCCATATCACAGATCAAAAACGCTGAAGCTCTGAGAGGTTAGGATCACAGAGCAAATATGTGATGTCTTTTCCACAACTCAACAATGCCTCACAAATGTTACAGGTCCAATACTGAACTCTGAAACCAGCTACTGAATTTAAAAATAGTAAAAAAAAACAAAAGAAAACCAAAAAACTCCCCCAAAAAACAAAAAAAAAACCAGAACAAGAAAACCCAGAAATCTATGTCGTGATGGGAAGAAATCCAAATGTAGAAAGCAAGAAGTTCGCTAATCAAATACTGTCTCTTTACTATTCATAAAAGTAAGTCCTTCCCTTCAGAATGAATTAAGTTGAAGTATCATTTCTCCTAATTCAGTGTATTTTTTTTTTTTTTAAGATTTTATTTATTTATTTATTTATTTGAGAGAGAAAGAGAGAAAGCACAAGTAGGGGGAGGGGCAGAGGGAAAAGCAGACTCCCCGCTGAGCAGGGAACCTGATGCGGGACTCCATCCCAGGACCCTGGGATCATGACCTGAGCTGAAGGCAGACGCTTAACCCACTGAGCCACCCAGGCGCCCCTTATTCAGTGTATTTCTTCCAAAAGAAGACACTCCATAGTCTCTGGGCTGTGTACTCTGTAATGATATTTAATCATTGCAAATAATATTTTAATTACTACTTCCCAAAAGACAAATATGGACAACTCACAAAAGAGCATATATGATTAAAAGTAAAAAACAAGAATATTTAGTTTCACTAGCAAATTTAAAAAATACTGCTATTATTAATAGTTTTTAAGAAACATTTGAAGTATGATATTTTCCAGTACCTGGAAAAGGCAAAGTAACACTGTTATCATAAATTCATTTTGGGAATAAAAATTTGCAAAACACTTTTGAAAGTGATTAAGCGAATGAGCACCAAAAATAATTAAAATGTATATTCCCTTTGACTGAGTAATTCTATTTTACTGTGAATTTTGAAAGGATCATTTAACCATATTATCCAATAATAAAAAATGGTCAGTATAGTATATTAAAGCACGGATTACACAGTTATTAAATTTGATTATTATGAGGTTTAGGTAACAAGGAGGAAAAGAGATAGGAGTGAAGGAGCATTTTTTAAGTCAAGCCTTAGGGTAAACTCTCTATTGTTATTATTTATTGTAATATATTAGGTTGAGTACCTTCTAACCATTTTTAGGAAATAAAAATCTCACCTGCACAGTTGTCTCTGTGAACCCACCTCAGTTGTGTTTCCTTTTCTGCTCCTTAGAGTACCATTACCTTAGACTTGCTCTTCAGTATTCCAATGTATTAATTTATAATTTTACAGTATATATTTATATCTCTAAATGATATATAGAATTTTATGGGTTTTTAACTTTTTTTATAAATGCTATCAACTGTATGTATTCTGTAATTTCTTCTCCATGGAACATTTTGTTTTTGAGATTCACATAAACAGATATATAAATAGAAATAATTCAAACATTTTTACTATTATGGGGTATTTCCATTATATGATTAGAGTGTAATTTATTTATCCATGAACATTGAGGTTGCTTCTAATTTCTGTAAACTATTACAGTTTTACTATGAACATGTGGTGCACATGTGGAAAACTTTTCTATTTTATATTAATATAAAACAATTTTTGCTTTTTCTAAAGGACATGTCATTAAATCATCACGATATGCTTATAATGCACTGTTTTCTTATTTTACAAATGAGTAAAAAAGTGATTAAAAATCTTTCAACTGTTCACATAATTAGCAAGAGGCAGATTTAAAACTAGGACTTCTCATTCTGGAACTCATGTTCCTTATAATATACTATGCTGATCACTGTCTTAGTTTTTTAAAAAAATCTATGAACAGAGCAATAAATGTAGATGTTTAGAAGATATTAGCATAAAATGCAAAAGAAAATTCAAAATATTGAGTAATTTTATAAATATAGTAAGAGAAGCTTGGTTCATTTATTTATTTCTTCTTTCATGTGTTATCTTTTTTTTTTTTTAAGATTTTTTTTTTTTGACAGAGAGAGAGTGAGAGAGCACAAGTAGGGGGAGCAGCAGAGGGAGAGGGAAAAGCAGGCTCCCGGCCGAACAGGGAGCCCGATGCAGGGCTCAATGCTAGGACCCCGGGATCACAACCTGAGCCGAAGGCAGATGCTTAACGGATTGAGCCACCCAGGTTCTCCTCATAGATCCAGCTAATTCTCCAGGTAGGCCTGACTCCTCTAAGATGTACCATTTGAAAATAAATACATGATTTCCCAACATCTTTTTTGGAGACCACTTTGAAAGAGCAACATGCTTCATGGAACTTTACTAAAGTAGTCCTGCTGATCTCCATGAACAAAAACAGTCTCAATTTTCAGTTTTTCATTTTTATAGTTTCCTGTTTATGTTTGCTTTCATGTTTTTGAATATCTATCTGAATCAACAATGAAAAATAGACTTAAATAACCATATTTGTTCATTTCTATGGGAAATGAACCTTAGGGAGGACTCTCTAAAAGCTCTTATTATTGACCTTATAAGCCCTAAACTCTATTATTCAAAGACCAAACTACAGGGAAATTAAGCAAAGATATTAAATTTATTATTTTTTGATGCAGTAGCTATTAGGGAAGAGCTAAAGAAAAGTCTAATGTGTTTCTATACAGCTGTCAGAATTATTTCATATTTTAGAAGTTTACCCTTTAACAATTAAAATGTCAGTGGATCCCTCTACCCAATGAAATAAATGTACTTACCAAACTTCAAGAGACATTTCCAGAAACATTTCAGTGACCTAGGACAGATGTATTAATCAGATTAGGTCATAAAATGGATGTGTGTTACATATAATGCAAACAAGGTCAAAACAATTTTTGAGTGCCAGATTATTTTTAACCTAAAAGAATCCTAAAAATAAAAGTAACATAGCTTCATGAAGACCCTAAATTATGGATGTATTTCAACAAATATATATATATATATATATATATATATATATTTGCTATTTTTCACAATATAAGTCTAATCAGTCATTTTAATAAACATAAGAATTGCCTCTGCATAGTTGTTTTCCTCGTTCACTAAAATGAAGTAGTTGCGTTCTACAATCATTATGCGTGAAACCTAAAAATTGCCTGAGCTCTAAAAACTATGAATATGTGCCTATTATTCGGGAACTATTCCTGGGCCAAAAAAGCCTGGGTGAAAATACACACAGGTGCATTTGTGACAAGTGTGGGCTGTAATAAACTGGAGACAGAACACCTATCCAAGGTGGCAGCAGGACCAGGGGCCAGCCAACTGTGGTCGGCTCAGGAAACATCTACAGATGGGAGGTGGGGCTCAGGTTTTCATTTTTTCAACACTGTGTGAGCCAACCAAATTTATGGGAGGACCCCGTCCTGCCAATGGGCCAACTGTGGTTTAATGGAAAAGAGAGTGATTAATATCCACAGAGAAGAAGGGATATTAAAAGGTGTCTTTCCAGAGACTATACATCTGTTGTATGGAAAGACCTTCTCTGTACTACCCCTGCCATTAGTTATCAATAATGTAATTTTAGATTGTTATGAGAACCAAATGAGAAAATGTTTTGAAGTTTGCTGCATAATTGTAAAATGCTGCTATTATTTTTATTATATCGGTTACCATAGAATATAGTTAAGAGTGAACCTGCCCAATACCTTTGGATAGAACAGAACTCGGATATGCCTCTTAAAAGTGAAGAAGATGTTTTTGGAAGCAACATAAAATGCTATAGATTATTGGCTTTGTTTTCTTTTTGGTTTCAGAGGATGGAAAAAAACAAGCTAGAAGGAGCTTTCCAAAAGGTTAAAATAAGTTCATGGCTAATTCTCAGGACTACATTTTATGAGTAAGAAAAAGGTACTGAAATCATCTGTACAAGAATTTGCCTCTCCCACTAAACTGTAAGCTTTATCTTATATAGATCTCTACTACAGTTCATTGCACAGTGTTTGGTATTCAACACATAATCAATAGATACCTGTTGAATTACTGTGCATGTGAGTGTGAGGGGAGCACATGAGGCAATCTTTCCGTGTCAAGAAACATTTCATTGCTGCTAAACATAAAATCATGGGTTAGTCTAACACACATAGCAGTTCCTCTGGAATCCTATGACCTTTATTCATCAAGGCAGCATATCAAATTACTTTGAAGTTAACAAAATAATCAAGAATCCCAGTACAAATGGAATTACACATGCCCCGATGAATCAGAGTTCAGTTATAAGTCAAAAAGGTGACTGGCTTCCAAACAATTAATGGAGCTGCTGTCTGTTCTACCAGTGGTAGCCCTGCTCAGACCACACCCCAGCAGCACATCGTGTCTGTTCCCTATTTCTAAATTTCAAACGGAGTCTTTCCCAAAGAGGGCTTGGAAAACTTTATAGTGAATGAGGTTGCTTTGGATATTTAGTGAAAAAAACAAGACATGGGTAAAACATGGTCTGTTTTTTTTTTCCCCAAAAAATATATGAAAGCTGGTATTAAAACAAGACTTAGATTTACTGTTTTCATCTCCAGAGGGCAAAAACGCTACGGAAGAATGGAAACTCAAAGAACGACATTATAACTCTTTGTGAAGTATTCTAACCAATGGAAAGATTCGAAGCTGGAATGGGCTTCTTAGTCCAATGTGCCACATGATGACAGACTTGAGAAAAAAGATGGCTCCCCGACTGGCAGGTCCCTAAGCAATTTAGCTATTAAGATAATCAATGCTTGGCTATATCTAATCCCTACTTGTCCTGACAACTTAATAAATAAAAGGAAAATCAACTGTGCTATGTTCATGGTCATATTTGTCTTCTCCACAGAATGTCCCTTCTATAGCCACCCACAGCACTTCTTGGACATTCATAATCCTAGAAGACTGACTGATAAGACTTCTTAAATGAAGGCAGGATGAGAGAAGGGAAGACACAGGATTTTCCCGCCACGTACAGTAATACAGAATGTGTTGTGGTGGAAATTATCACATGGATTGGGATCCTCACTTCCACATGTGGCCCAAGTGGATCACCCACCATCTGGAGGAAATTTTAAACTCTCCCACTTGATGTGCTATGCTCAGACATGCTATGAAGACTGACATTTACAATCTCCCCACACCTTTTAACCTGAAACATGTCATTCAGATGCAATAGCCACAAAAACATGTACTTCCTGTGAGGCATTAAACAAGAATTGGAAATTCCTTCCCACACACTGCATCACGGTCTTCCACATTGCTTGCAGTCTCAAAGCAATTTGAAGGAAAGGTGATCCAGTCTCTCTGGCTCTCCCCGACCCCGTAACGGCTAGCTAGAAGCCAGACAAATGAGAATAACTCCACCTCTTCTAGGAATTATAAATGTAAGAAGCAGACTGTACTCATTGTACATTCTTATGGAAAACAACAATCTCATCTTTGAATTCCACAGTGGAAAGCAATTTTAGATGCTTACAATGGGAGATGTTCACCCAGGGGGAGAAGGTAAGGACCTAGAGGAGAGAAACTATATAAAGAAGCCACTTTAGATTTAAAAATAATTTATCTTTTAAAAGATTTTATTTATTTATTTGAGAGAGAGAGCAAGAGAGAGAGAGCACAGAGGGAGAGGGAGAAGCAGACTCCTTGCTGAGCAGAGAGCCCGACATGGGACTTGATCCCAAGACCCCGAGATCATGACCTGAGCTGGAGGCAGACGCTTAACTGACTGAGCCACCCAGGTGCCCCTTAAAAATAGCTTTTTAAAGTACCTAACCTGCTAACTCGCTTGCAAACTTTCCAGGATCATTTTGAAATGATAAAGTTAAAGCAACAAGCATAGTGCCTGGCATTAAGGAGGTCGTTTAAAATTATTATTATGAAAAGATGCACACAAATGTTTTTAAACTTGAGGATCTATCCTATTAATAAAGAGCTCTTCAAATAGGCTATGCCTTTGCTTATTAATATACTCCAGCATTTACAACCTTTACTTTCAATAAAACATTACTTTGAATTCTGATCCCTCCTGAGTCAATGCACTCTTCCCTACCACCCCCCCCCCCACAGTAAAATAAAACAGCAACTGATCACCAGGCAGATTCAATAATCATTTACATCTTTTGAGAGAATAACAGAGTATTTTCTGCTTTATGTATATATACCTGACCTGTACAAGATAAAATAAAATTATATTTAAAAAATAAAGGCCACTTTTACTAAAAATCATGTTTACATACACTGTAACCCTATCCAATGAAGAAGGAAGCAGGTGCGGATCTCACAAGAGGCAATTCAAGTGTACAGCAGAAATTCACAATTCCACCAATACAAGCCAGATCACATCTAGGTAAATTTCGCAAGTTTAAAATTGAATGAGATACTGCTAAAGTCACTTTTAAAAATATATATGATGTTTATTTTTTAAATTGAGATGTAAGGGACATTTAACATTATATTAATTTAAGATGTATAACACAACGATTTAACATTTTTATATATTGCAAAATGATCACCACAGTAAGTCTAGTTAACATATATGATTTCTTAATAAAATGAAATTCACATTTACTACCAGGAATCATCTAATCCATTCACCCAAGAATTCAGGATAATTGTGCCCCCGGCCCCCCAAATGGTCTTTAAAAGATTTGAAAGATTAAAAAATACACTATTTCCCCTATAGTCATCTTCCACTCTATCATGCAGGGTTCCTCCTTACATTTGAGGATGATCTCTCTTTCCTTGATTTAAGGTCCCTTTTCCTTACTTAGACATTGGAAATTCTAAACCAGATTTCCTAGAGCAATAGTACCAAACCAAATGGGAATCTCTCACACTCTAGTTTCTCCTTTTAAACTTAATTTACTTTCATTATTCCTGTCGGACCACTTCCCAGATTTTCTGTATTTCTCATAAGTGCATTCATTTATCCATTCATCCAAAAATGACTCAAGCACCTAATGTGTATCAGGATAGGTATGCAATAATAATTAAGCTGAAATGTATTCTAGTCCTTGATGGAACTTAGGTACAGTAAGAGGACCCAAGAAGACAAGAACATTCTAAAAGGCCCTATAATTTAAAAGTTACAAATTGTTAAAGTGTCAAAAAAGACTTAAGTTTCCATTGCTAGCATCCCCCCCCAAAAATGTGTTCTCTCTTAAAGCCAGGAATTGTTTAACCTGTGTTTGAACTCTAACCCGCCTCCATCTGACAGCATTCACATCTTAGCCAAAGATCCCCCAGACTTCTCATAAAAGTATATAGTCCTCTTTTTTTTTAATTTTTTTTTTTTTTTTAAGATTTTATTTATTTGCGAGAGAGACAATGAGAGACAGAGAGCATGAGCGGGAGGAGGGTCAGAGGGAGAAGCAGACTCCCTGCTGAGCAGGGAGCCCGATGTGGGACTCGATCCCGGGACTCCAGGATCATGACCTGAGCCGAAGGCAGACGCTTAACCAACTGAGCCACCCAGGCGCCCAAAGTATATAGTCCTCTTGTTTCCCCTCCAAACCCTTTGTCATTCACTCAGCTAAACTGTAGTCCTAGTCTTCACACATCAAGACATAGTTTTCCAAAGAAATCATCCTGACACTAACTTCACATTCTGAACTCAGCATCAAAACTACCATCTTTTTAAAGCTTTGCCACTCTCTCTTCTATAGAACTACCTCATTCATTTTCAAGTTTACAATCATGAATAAGCAACAATCAAAGAAAGCAATTAGTCAGAATCAGATGCCACAGAAGCTATGAGACATGGCTATTTTTAAACAATACCACTAACATCTAAATAAAGATGGCAAATAAAAACACCATACCACGTAAGCTTGAGAGGCTATCTCCCTCAAGGTATTGGCCAAAACAAACTAATTTCATCTAGAGAATAAAGAAGTGTAATCTTTCTCTACCGTACTTCAAAACCTCAGGATTTTTAAGATTCTCTTGAAGTGGGCTACTTTGTTTACAAAAAACACAGCAAATTCTGAAGATGTTATATCTTTCCACTTTAAAATGGGATTCTGTAACGCATAGCCTCACATGATATATTCAGTAATGGGTGACTGGAGCATTTTTGAACTGTGTGAAATGATCACTAAAGCAAATGATCACTAAACTTAAAGGCTCTACATATTTATATATATATATGTTTATATATATATGTTCATTTTGGTAAGTTCAAACAATTAAGTTTAATAGGTAAGTCAGTTTCATGAAGCACATGACAGTTAAATCTGGCCAGTTATAATAAGAATATCTAATATTTATTTAGTGCTTACTGGACTAGGCACTGTTCTGAAGCTTTCCATGTATTAATTAATTTAACCATAACCACAACCTTAAAAAGAGGTAGGTACTACATACAACCCTGTTTCACAGATGAGGATGCACAGCAGAGAGAAAAAAAAAAAAATGTTCAACATCACATGGGCAATAAGTAGCAGAATCATGATTCCAACCCAGGCAGCGGCTGGCTGACTCTGAGCCTGGGGTCAAAAGCAGCTGGTCCTGCCAATTTCTTTCAAATGACAACTGTGATGCTCTCTCACTTTGTGACTCCAATAAACACAACCTAACCCTAAATACCAGCAAGAAAACAAAACAAAACAAAATGTGGATCCAGCCCTAAGATTGGCTTTTTCCTAAAAACAACAAATAATAATAAACAACAAAAAAAGTTCAAAAATCGAGCAATAAATCAGTCTTGGGAAGGGCCGGATCCACTGTAAATTCTCACTCTGCGGCTGCAGCTGGTCCTCAGTGCCCCCAGCGATCATTCCATTCAGCTCTTGCAGACACCGGAGAGTTGCTGCTTGTGCTCACTTAGCTCAAGTCACCCTGCACTCCTCATACTTGTCCCTGGCCACAGAAGAAGTCTGCTAAAGCTGCATCAACCCTTTTGTTTTCACTAGGAAACAGACTCTGTCTCTTTACCTACTAACTTGCTGCTTACTAATCCATCTGAGGAAGAAGCCAAATCCTGTTGGCTCGAAATTCCCTATTACCGGGTCAAAAACCTTCCATAACTCATTGCTGTGGGTAGGAAAACATCCAAATTCTAATACCTCAAATTTGAGCTCTGCCATAGTCTGACCCCTGTGTACCTATTCCTCCTTTATGCACGAATGCTCTGCTCTCACCACGCTGGTCTAGACACTGTTTCCTGAACACACTTGTCCTTCCGAGTCCCATGACTGTGAGCAAAGGCTCAGGCTCTTCTCTCCACCAGAATGGCCTTCCACCCTGTTTGTGATCCAACCACATCCTTCCTTTAAGTACAAGCCTAAAACATTGATATCCACTGTAACTCACTGAAACCCCATCCCCCTTCACCTTCCTGTCCTCATTTCCTACCACAATCCCTACCACTCTTTCTCTGTGTGTTCCAGCCATACTCTCTTCAGTGTTGCTACTCAACACACCAGGCAAACTTCCACTGCAGGACTTTTCTACTCAGAGCAACTTCTGCCCCAACTTCCCCCCCACCCCCGCCCCGATATCATCAGAGATGCTCTTAGCCATATTTTTGGAACTGCACTTGCAACCCCCTTTACATACATAAATACCTCTTTCCTCCTTCCCTGGTTTATTTAGCACTTACTGCTATCACTAACACAAGTAACTTTTACTTATTTATCTTGCTTCTTGTCTCTCTTACTAAGTAGAATATGAGTTCCATGAGAGGAGGGATTCTTACTGTTTTGTTCACCGCTGAATAGGTAGTTCCTAGACTTGCCTGACACATCAGTAGGTGTTTAATAGTTATTTGTGAAATGAATGAATGAATAATTCCTTCTTATAATGCTCACTGTATATATTATCTATACTAATGGCACTTAAAATTATACTATATAAATACTAAACTCTAGTTAATGATATGCTTGTGTTTAGGGGTGAAACATAGTGTTGTCTGCAATTTGTTTTTATTTTTTATAAGATTTATTTATTTATTTATTTATTTAGAGAAAAAGCGCAGGAGTGGGGGAAGGGGCAGAGGGAGAGGGAGAGAGAGAATCCCAACACAGGGCTGGATCCCATGACCTCGACACCACAACCCGAGCAGAAACCAAGAGTCAGATGCCCACCGACTGAGCCACTCAGGCGCCTCTCCAATTTGTTTTTAAATGCATCAAAAAAATAAGATGGTTTGGGGCACCTGGGTGGCACAGTCGGTTAAGCAGCCAACTCTTGGTTTCGGCTCAGGTCGTGATCTCAGGATTGTGAGATTGAGCCCCACGTAGGGCTCCGTGCTCAGCGAGGAGTCTGCTTAAGACTCTCTCTCCCTCTCCCTCTGCCGCTTCCCACCCTACCCTCTCTCTCCCTCTCTTTCTCTAAAATAAATAAGTGAATATTTAAGAAGTAAGATGGTTTGATGGATGAATAGATGGAGAGATATGTGGCCAAGTAAATACAGTAAAACAATTGTAGAGTCTACATGGCAGTTATACATTCTTTCAACTTTTTTCTATGTTTGAAAATTTTTATAATAACATTTGGAGAAAAATATAACACTTTAGAAAGGCCTTCCCTGACTATATAAACTTCAGTTGCCCACCAACTATTCCCTATCACATCCCTCTGTTCTATTTTCCTCACAGTACTAGCGGATATTGTATTGATTGTCCTTGGCTTTCTGATCCTATTTACCTTCCCCATTAGAAAGCAAGCTCTCTGGGAACCAGAACATCATCTAGCACGTCCTCTACTGTTTGCCCATCACCTAGAATACTACTTAGAACATAATAAATGTTTAATAACTCCCAAGTAAGTAAATTAATGAATAGATGCCTCATGATACTGCTTATTGTATTACTTATCAGTTTAAACATGAATGTCTACTCCTTTCCAAACAGATTATTAATTCCTTGAAAATGAACTTTTTGTGGCTTTCTTAACATTTAGCAAAGTATTAGCTGCAATATTTTAGCTGCTCAAATTCTCATATTAAAAAATAGTCTACTGGGCGTCTAGGTGGCTCAGTCGGTTAAGCGTCTGTCTTTTGCTCAGGTCATGATCCCAGGGTCCTGGGATGGAGCTTTGCATTGGGCTCCTTGCTCAGCGGGGAGTCTGCTTCTCCCTCTCCCTCTACCCCTTGGCCCTGCTCATGCTCTCTCTCAAATAAATAAATAAAATCTTTAAAAAAGAATCTACTGATAGGTCAGTATTTTAAAATCACATAATGAAGATTTTTGTGTGTGTGTGTCCCCGGGTGCACACAAAATGAAAGATTTTTATTATTGTTTTGTTTCCATATCCGTAAAATGGAAAGAATTAAAAATTCTTGAATGAAAATGATCATATAAAAAAGGTATTCTTTCTGGATCACAGAACTTTATAAATTAGAAAGGATCTTACATTAATCAAAACTTCTATCTTAGAGATGAAGAATATAAGGCAGAAAGAGTGACAAATCAAACATTCTAGAGGGAGATTAGTGACCAAGACAGAATGAGAGAATGGATCTCCCGATTCCCTGAGTGCGTAGTGCAAGCCCGTGGGAATCTGGCAATCTCCATTTGGAGACTCCCTTTCTTTCTCTAGCTGGCTGCTGGCCACAGAAATCACTCTATGTTGACTCAGTATTAACTTTTGGATGACAAAATTTTGAAGAAGTTTTTGTTAATAATGTCTTGGCTGGAAACCTGTGTTCTCTCTTTGTCAAATCCAAGTGCTTTCTTTATTGTTCCAGACTGTTATAATCATCTTCAAGAATTGTTTAAAAACTTCTTTTCCCACATTATTCCCTCACAGTCTGTTCTCTCTCACCTCCTTAAACACTGGAAAGAAGCCCATGCTCCTCTGAAAGATGGGGTGCAGAGGTGAGGTGAGGCTGGAGAGCGTGCACAGGGCACGCCACGTGATCTGGGGAATGCCACGGGCTCTCCACCCAACCTGCGCCTTTACCTTTCTCCCCTCTACCATCACAGATCACCAACGCAAACAATTGTCCTTCAGATACAAACTTCAAAAGTCTCTTAAGAACAGAGTGATGAAGAAAAGCTGTTTGGCCAACTGTTTTCTCAGGCGCACTAAAGAAACTAATTATGTAAGCTACTTTAAATTCAGGAATGTAGAAAGTCTTTTTTAGAGCCCGGAGGTTACACAGCTAACCATAGGAAATGACAGGAGGAGAGGAAATGCATGTTTCCCTCCAATATCTTCTCCCATAATCAGACTGAAGATGGGGGAAAACATACTGTGGAAAGGCCAATCCATGCTTACAAAGCTCTCAATAAACATTTATTGAGAACCCAGTCCTAGAGACACGCCTTAGGAAGGTTGCGGGATATTAGCCTTTGACCATCTCTAAACTTTACCCACCATGCATCAACATGTGTCTGCAGGGCCTTGTAACTTGCCAGGCCCCGACTTGCTTTCTTCTTTCAAGACTCCATGCCTTTGCATTTATAAAGTGCTTAATATGTTCTAAGCACTATATATATGTACGGGTACATCCATGTGCATACATTAGTGATATATATTCTATAACCAAGCATCATTATATATTTAATGTATAATAAATTCTATACTTAATAAATACATAAACTAAGCAACACATTATATCTTATGTAATAAACCATATAAAAGTATAATTATGTATGGATATATTCATGTGCATACAGTATTTTTTTAAGATTTATTTATTTATTTTAGAGAGACAGAGTGGGGAGGGGCAGAGGGAAAGGGAGAGAGAAACCTTAGCAGACTCTGAGCAGCGACTGACTGTGCATACAGTATTGATATGTATTTCTATAACCAAGCATTATTATATATTTCTTTTTTTTTAAAGATTTTATATATTTATTTGAGAGAGAGAAAGAGAGGGAGAGCGCGAGCAGAGGCAGAAGCAGAGGGAGAAGCAGACTCCCCGCTAAGCAGGGAGCCCAATGCAGGGCTCAATCCCAGGACCCCGGGATCATGACCTGAAATGAAGGCAGGCGCTTAACCGACTAAGCCACCCAGGTGCCCACCCTATACATTTCATATGTAATAAATTTTATACTTAATAAATATATAAACTAAGTAACATATAATTTATATCTTATGTAATATACTATAAAAAGTATAATCAAATAATTACATCTAAATGTATTTAAAATATATGTATATGTAATATAATTGCAGTATATATTATTATATGGCTATATTATATATAAGTAAAATTAAGTCATTTAATCATAAATGAGTTATCATAAACTCTCTTATGAGATATTATCTCCATTTTACAGATGAGTAAATCAAGGCCC
This sequence comes from Halichoerus grypus, assembly GCF_964656455.1. Taxonomy (NCBI): domain Eukaryota; kingdom Metazoa; phylum Chordata; class Mammalia; order Carnivora; family Phocidae; genus Halichoerus; species Halichoerus grypus. The sequence continues at coordinate 109,212,212 of NC_135718.1, forward strand.
GGAAGAGCTAAGTGATTTCACCTGGATGAAACAGACAGTAAGGGGCAGAGCTGACATTTAAACACCAAATAACCTAGCTTCAAATGCCAAGGCATTAACCACTATGTTCACTCTTGAACCTATTCAAAATCACCTACTTGTATGCAGCGGTCGCTGGCTTCCCCTGACAACAGTCTGTCTTTATTCTGCCTTCCTACCACACATTCCTGATTGATGCTTATCTCACCGTACGGTGGTTTCATTTCTCACATGTTTCTATCTCCTCTGCCCATTTCCTAACCCAACCCCTACCTCACCTCTACCCCACATGGAGGTAACTGAGGGAAGAGCCTACTGTGTCTTATTCTTCTTTATATTCCTTGCACAAAGCACAGTGGCTGGTACACAGTGTACTTCAATAAACATTTACAAGAGGGATGAATGCAAGAACTTTAAAAAAAAAGTCAACAGAACCGTGGGCAGTGTATCTCTTGGCACTGGAGTAAGACATACAGAAGACATGCTTCCTGGAGCAGCTGAAGGAGTCAGCAGGGCACGTGGGACTAGACTGTCCTCAAGGCACCTGGGCTGCCCCGCTCGCATGAACCGGTCAGGTAGACCTTCGGGCTTAAGTTGGTTTCTAAATAGGTATACATTCATCCAGTAAATATAAACTATGTATTAGCTCTGTAATTAGGCATGCATAACCAGTATTCCTGATCTATAGGATTTTAGTTTATGGGGAGAGGGAGGAAGATAAGAAATCAAACAATTTAAATGCCTCAGTCCCAGTGAATACCATAGATAATTATCTTAGGGCTTCAGAGAAGGAGGAGGTCACTTGGGATAGTAACAGAAAGGAGGTGAGAGTTAAGGAACAGGCAGGTTTGGGGGAAGACAGCCAATTTGAAGTCATTCCAAGGACAAGCAAAAACACAGAGCCTCTTCCAACAAGAAATTAATACATTAACCAGCCTTCTGGATACTGGTCCATCAGTTGTTTACATTTCTCACTGTAAACTTCTAAATTAGTTTCTTATAAAATTCAAAATCCAATGTTTACTCTGTATTAGTAATCTTTCTAGGGCTTTGTGATTCCTAAATTATTGACATTTCAGAAACGCAGCATACCTAGAAGTGTAAAAAAAAACAAAACCCAAGACTATTCCCGCTGACTTTTCATTGCTGCAGCCCTAATTATTTGAGGATTATCTGAGACAGAAATATCCCTCCACAGAGGCTTAATTTATTGCTAAACATGTAATTTTGGAACAGTTTGGATGTTCCGACAGTTTTCTTTTAAAAAAAAAAAGATTTTTTTTTTATTTGAGAGAGAGAACATGCACGCGCACACGTGAATGAGGGGGAGAGGTAGAGGGAGTGGGAGAGAGGGAATCCCAAGCCGACTCTCTGCTGGGCGAGAAGCCTGATGCAGGTCTCGACCCCATGACCCTGAGATCATGACCTGGGCCCCGAAATCAAGAGTCAGACGCTTAAATGACTGGCCCCCCAACAGTTTTCTTTTTGAGTTCTCTCTCTCTCTTTCTCTCTGCCATTCCTCTCAGATTTTACATCTTCCTTTATCTTCTCAAAAGTTTTGTTAGACCTCCTGTGGGGTCGGGGGTGGGGGGCCCAAAGCCATTGGCTCACTTAGAGCAACAACAGAGATTAATGTCTCTGTATTATTCAGTGTAATACTTCAATCAAAGCTTATAAATATCAGAACAATAAAAAGCTTTGGACAAGAAGTAAAAGGGACACAAAATTTTCTCTTTAAAAAAGAAACATTCCAACAAACAAATAAAATAGATTCCAGAATAAATAGATTTTTATCTGACATAAGGTTGAAAAATAATCCTGTTGTGTCACTTACTTGGTTGAAAATAAAAGGAACCTCTTTCTTCTCTCCTACTTTCATAGAGGATATGGGGAATGTTGCTGTCCCTAGAGTTTCATCCATGACATAATTGGCATCCATTAATGTGACCTGTAGAGATTAAAAAGTAGAACACAGGAATACAATTTCTCTTGGATCTTTGGATATTATATCGAAAATTTCCACCACACTTAAAAAATCAAAGGTCTCAAATGATATTTAAGTCATTTGAGGCCCTCAGTATTCAACTGGTTATAATTCTTTGTCTTTTCTTTCTGACACATTTGCTACTAAGACAGTCATTAACTTTTTCACTTTCCTGATTGACTTAATCATTATCATGTTTTCAAAAATGGAACCTTACCCCCCGCCCCCAGGGGAAATGCTATTTTGGAGTATGAGAAATAAATTAATGTAGAAAATCCATGTAACCATTTTGGGAAAGATCTATTTTAACTTATTTTCAGGTTAATTATTTTCAGTTAGAAACTTTACGTTAACAAAGTTCACTTATTTTAAAGTAGGAATCCATTGACGATATTGTTATTCTGTTGTACTTGGACCCTCCTCTTTATATTAGAAAATATGTTTTCTCCAAAGCACAGGAGGAGGATAAAAGATTCTTCCCAGCGCTACCTAACTCTTGCGTTACCACTGGGCACTCACATCACTTGATGTACACCACTTAGAGCCCAGTGTTCCAGGCTGCACAGCTGGACCCCAGCTACACCTGCCCAAGGAGAAAGACGGCATGAAAGGGACAAGCTCAAACACCAACTTCAACATGAATGAGGACCATCTAACGGTCCGCAAATGATTCACTGACCTCCAAAACATTTTCCTGGTTAGGATCCAAAATAAACTCGAAGGTCTCATTCCACACAGGGTTTATGTCATTATTGAAGTGTCTTGTTCTCTTCCTGCTGTCAGGGGTGGAGGAGATGAAAAGTTCCACGTACGGATCTGGAGTGTCAACTGTAGACAGTAAACACAAGTGAGGAGGATGAAAAAATATGATCCATAATTCCTAATTTGGTTTTATTTTTTTTATTTTTTTAAAGATTTTATTTATTTATTTGAGAGAGAGAGAATGAGAGAGAGCATATGAGAGGGGGGAGGGTCAGAGGGAGAAGCAGACCCCCTGCTGGGCAGGGAGCCCGATGTGGGACTCGATCCCGGGACTCCAGGATCATGACTTGAGCCAAAGGCAGTCGCTTAACCAACTGAGCCACCCAGGCGCCCCCTAATTTGGTTTTATTAATATGTGTTGTCAGATTATTTTTAATGAATCTGCAGTAGCATATTTAAAATGTCCGAGACAACATACGCTATAACGGAAGAACATTACAGGTTAGATACTTCTTATGTATTATGTCCCCGCCCTTCGTAACAGCCCCGTGAGAAGGAATCTTTTATGAGATGATTTACTCAGAATTCCTCTATTCACTTAAAGAACATGTTCAGCAACACCTCAGGGGAACTACTAAATGATGAGAACAATCTCACCCAGCTAACTACAGTATAACCTTCACCCCAGGACAATGATGGTGACGAGATCATGGGTTCAGGATGATGGTGCTTGTCTACAGTACAAAAATTATCCTAATTACTTTATTTGCCAAGCAAAATAATTAAAGTTGGTGTGAGATAAATATTGTTTGTAGTTATAGGGTTGCCTGGCACAGCTGTACAGGTTGTACACTGAACAACCCTTAGTGGGCTGGCATTTGTATTAGTGATCAACATATATTTCCGTATTTATTATAGCAGCATTCAATCAGATGGAAGTGGGTGTCTCAAGGAAGTGACAGCTTTTTCTCTTGTACATAAAGGCCTGCTGGAGTCAGGGCATGATGTGGGTGCCATTTTAAATAGAAAGAAACAATGGCAAATAAAGGGGCTATTTAAGTTTCTTCCCATTATATATTCACATAGCAACAAGGCAACTGACACTAAGCAGTGGAAACACTCATCACTCCCTCCTTAGTGGTTCCATTGAGTCCTTCACCATCTTACAACATTGCACACACTGTATTTTATGGATGTAATTATACATTTATCTGTCTTTTCCTTACAAGACTCAACAACTTGAGGGCAGGGATCAAGTCTTACTCATCTGTATCTCTTCAGAACCTAACAACTATCACAATACTTAAAAATCTCCTAACTTAAGGACTCAACTTTTCTCTTTAACACACCCTTTCCCATGCAATCATTGAAATTCATAACCATAAAAACCAACAGTTGAGTAATGACTGCTAGGATCTCTGTTAAGTGCTTTACACACATTAGTCTGGTTCAAATCTCCCAAAGGCACTACAAGGTAAGTGCTCTGTTTCAGTGTTGAGGCAACAGGAAATGAGAGATGTTAAGCAATATGTCTAATATCATCCAGCTAGTAAGTCTCAGAGGAAGATCTGGCTGCAAAAATCATTCTTTTAAGTGCTAAAGACGAGATCATAAGGTAGGCCTTGCTATCAAAAGAGGAGCTGGACTTAAGAGTTATGGGAAGCGGGGGAAGGATAGAGGGAGGAAGGTAGGGGGCAGGGAGAGAGGGGGGTGAGAGAGTTAGGAATATGAGCGGTGGTGGGAGGGGAGAGGGAGAGAGAGAGAAGGCGGTGCAGAGGTCCACACAGAAACATATAAACGTTGAAAACAAAGGAAAAGCAAAAATAATAGTTCTCAAATGCTTGCTTTTCAAAGAAACATTTTTTTAAAAATATACTTTGTCTTTCAACAATAGTTACGGTCATCAAACAATTTAACCAATGCCCTTCACTTAATTTTTAAGCACTGTTCATAGTTCTATGTGGTGATCACATATTTTAAGTGTGTGTTTTTATTGTAAAGTGGAAAGGTCTACACACGAGGTATATGCATTTGGAATTGTCTTTTATTTAATTTTCTCACTTGGACTTAATGCGTCATTGGTCAAGGGCAGCTGAGTCTCAAAAGAGTACGATATAAATGCCTAGAGCTCTGGTTAAAAATGCAGACCCTTGACCCTCATCCCCTAAGACCTATGATCAGTAGATCTGCAAAGGGCCTAGGAATCTGCATTTTAAACAAATATTCTAGCTGATACTGATGTAGGTCATCTTCTGTTCACACTTTCGATATCCTGCTTTAGAGAAAAGGAAATAGGCAGTTATTGGAATTTTATGTATTGTTTATTCTTACGGAGCTATAATTGGCATATATTGCATGAGTATAATGAATCCAGTGTGTTGGTCTGATACACTTACATATTGCAATTTCTAACTTAACGCTTCTATCTTTCATTAGGACCATGGAAGACAAGCTAGAAAACAAAAAGACTGAGCAGGAAGCAAGGCAAGGGGAAATGGGCCAAAGAAGAGAAGGGCATGCTACAAGGTGACTCTTCGCACCTCCTCAGCCTGGAGACGTTCCTTTTCCTCAACCATATTTCTGCCATGGCGCCAGAGCTCAAGATGTCAAGTCAGAAATAAAATGACATATTTAGAACAGCAGGTGGTAGAAGATCATCAAGAAAAATATCTTTCCTCTTTTGAGTAAAAGTCAGCACATGATTTAAAGGAAAAGATTCAGTTGGGATTTCACATTAAATGTATAAAAATGTAACCCTTCTTCATCCCATAGGGCAGGTGCTTTCTCATGGGGCTAATGCTCTTTTCTAGCTGTTTCCCCCAAACATGAGAAAATCCAAAACCAAGCAAAAAAACCAATCTAGAAAACAAAAAGTGTCTGAGAGGAGGAGGCCTGCAAACGGTAAACATCACTCATTCATTCAACAAATACTTGAGTGCCTGCTCTCTGCCAGGAGCTACCTGTCAAGAAGCAGCTTGGCTTTCCAAGCAGCCCAACGCGAAACTGCAGATCTGAACGATGGAAGTGAGTCAGATGCTAACAGCCTAATTTTAGAGGCGAGAGTAAAGGGGAGGCAAGCAGATACACCATGCCGGTGACTAGTAACTCAGTCGCTCAGATTATTACCCACAAATAAAGTCAAATCGTAGGCGGCAAAATTGCCTTTGAGGCTTGGTCTTCATTTGAATCTGAGGAGAGGAGGGGGAGGTTTTCTTGGGCCAAACAAGGAGAGAACAGAAAGTTAAGTTCCTTGGGAGAAGCCATGTGGGAAAAGGTTGCAGCAAACCGAGCAGCGTCAGTCAGTCAGGGAGATAAGCATCTTCTAAGCCATTCTGGGTGCTCCGTCTGGATCATATACTTTAGCCAATTCTAACTCTGACAAAATGATGATGAAAAGAGAATACAAGACGCCAACACTACACTTCTGTATTAAAACATAGACCGACAGCCCTTTTTTTTTTTTTTGAGTAAAGCGATAGAAGTTAGATACAGAAAAAGCTCTCAAGAGTGAGAAGGGTCCCTACAGGGTTGCCATTGAGGGCCGTTAGGGTTGGTCTTTTATAGAAAGCTAACCAGGGAACTTAAATTCTTTTAACATCTCTAATGATATCACCATTGAGCAAGGTCTAGTCATAACACCTTCAATGGCTTACTTCCTTTTTAGGGTCTGGTTATTCTTGCTGGTCACAGGTGACATAAAAAGATACCCACCCCACATGCCTAGGGCAGGTTTGTTCCCTTATCTCTGGTTTCCTCACACCTCCAGATTTTTGGGATTTCTGTGAGCCTGAGCACCTAGCCCCCTACCTATCTCTCCCTACCTAGCCCCCTGTCCCTTACTCATTCCTCCTCCTGGAATAGTAACCCTAACTGCCGTTAGGGAATGGGACGATGACCACTGAAATGGGGCGGCAGGCTGTGTGGCAGTTAGAATCTATCCAGGGGTCGGTCCAGGGGCCCGAGGTATGGCTCCAGGGGGTCATGATGGGCAGCAAACGGGTACATGCATCAGCACATGCAAAAGGATGAACATAAAACAAGTATGAGGCCCCAGATTATGGTCCCACCCCTTAGATAAGATCCCCAATTACCAATGTTGTCAAATAGATCAGTGGATATCTTGATCAGACAGACCTTTTTAAAAAGCAAATTAGAATCCTGTTCAATTCCCTTTGGATTCTGCTTTTCACTTTTAAATGCAATCAATATTCTACAGCTCTTGTCAAGAGTGCTAGTTGTGTGAGCTTCTCCCCTTGCTTCATTAGCAAGAGACCTCAACGTTAAGTTGTCAAAGGGTGCTGGGCAGCGGAAAAGCACGGCCAGCTGCGAGCGCTGATGCCGCAGTCAGCGTCACGGCTGATCTCTGCAAGCCGAGAACCATCCGTAGCGGGGGCAGGATGTAGCATCCGCTGCGGGATGAACAGGAGTTTTAGGACACGAGTTTAAAATCGGATTACGATAATCACATAGCTCGCTTTCTTTACATCATCTGTAATCTTCACTGGCTTCAGAAAGGGAAAGCTGCAGGGAAGCTTTGAAAAGGGAGAGCAGCCCATTTTGACGGCAAAACCAAGCCCGGTGCTTTAGAAGGGGGAGAGGGGTTAGAAAAAGGCAAATGCAGGAAAAGAAATGTTCGGTGTTTTTTTCTCCTGTATACTTATTTCACGGTTTTGTGAATTAATGCCTATAGGGTAACTGGATGTTGAGTCACTGATTCGGCTTCACCTTGATTCATTCCAGCCAAATAGGTGGTAAAGCAAAGAAGTAGTGTGTGGGCAAAGACATTCTTACCTCTCATCCTTTTATCTCAATCTTGACAAACAAAAATGTTGGGGGTATGGGATACAGATCTTTTTTTGCTCCCATAAATCCCATAAAGATGACATGAAACTACATGCACCAGAAATAGCTTCAGAATTCCTGGGTTGTAAAACCTCTCATAAACTTTAGTAGTTTAAGGAGTGCCTACCTAAATTAATAAAAGATCCATCTGTCATTTCAGCTTTGTCTGAGCAAAATATTATGTGATTCATGATAGGGGCTGATGGCAGCTTCTATACTCTCTAAGTTCTATTTTAAATGTCCTCCATTGGCTTTCTCATATCCACTTTGCTCCACAACTTAAACCCTCCACTATAAATAAAGATGACCTATAACCTGTTATAATTCTTGTAATAAACAGCATTTAAAAAATCCCCAAAGGAATAGTTCTCCCAAATTCACAGTCAAAATATCACTTTCCAAAGAGCTGTTACTGCTGATGGTGAGCTTAAAGTGGGTTTTTCAAAATGCAGTCCTCTAAAGTATCTTCACAGAATCATCTGGAGTGTCAAAAATGCAAACACCTTGCATCTTCGGTCAGAGCACAGGCTTAGAAATCTACATTTTTAACAGCTTGACCAGGTGATTCTTATGTACACAAGTTTGAAAAACATGGTTTAAAGTATATATTATTAAAATCGACTAAACAACAATGATATAAATAACACCCACAGAAAAGTAGAAACGTTTTGGCATTGAGAAATCAATAGGCTTACTGACCTTCTGTCATGGAGTTATTCTGCCATAGACTATATTAAGCACAATCCAGTAATTCACTTCCGTTTCTTTCCAGCCATTAAAGACATTTTCAAGTGGCCACATGAAAATAAATCCAAGAATAAAGTATGTGTGGTGTGTTAGGTGGCAATCTATATAAGGTGACAGGCTGATATTCAAGCATTCTGCTTCCATCACCACCAAAATAGGAATACCATAGTAAGACCAAAAATTAAATAATAATTTGTTGAAATAAATGCCTCTGAATTGTCCTCAAATGTCGTCCCTCTGAAATGTTTATGATTTCCTGATCATGCTAATTATGTGGAGAACTTAAAGCTTTTTGAGTTTAAAGGTTTTTGAGCTTTTAAGGTTTAAAAACTTAAAGGGTTTGTGATGGCCAGCCTTTTCACTTTCCCTGTACTACGCTGGCCAAGTGGCTGGCCAGGAAAGGAATTGTTAGCCTCATGATAAATGTACGAATTTCAACAGCAGTTTAGTTTTTTTTTAAATTTTATTTTTTTAAAGATTGTATTTATTTATTTGACAGAAAGAGACACAGCGAGAGAAGGAACACAAGCAGGGGGAGTGGGAGAGGGAGAAGCAGACTCCCCGCTGAGCAGGGGGCCAGATGTGGGGCTCGATCCCAGGACCCTGGGATCAAGACCTGAGCCGAAGGCATATTAATCATAGTTATTTTAAGTATTATGTGGAGAACTATTTATTTTTCTTGATCTTGTTTTTTGGTACACCCGGCAATTCTCTGCTGAATGCCAGAACTTTTTATGAAAATTTGTGAGGCAGCTAGATCTACTTCCACAGAGGACCCATCTTATCTTCTGGCAGGCAGTGAGAATAGGAGGGATCGCCTCAATTTAACCCAAAATCTCAAATCTGAGATTGACTCAAATCTTTGTAAGGTTCAGCCTACCTCTTGTTCATTCCCACTGTGTAGTAGGCTTACATTTGGCAGTTCTGATCTCCAGTTTTTTTCCCTCTTAGCACCATGAGGCTGCCAATACTTCTGCTTTGTTTTCGGGGGATTTTATGTTTGCTTCTCAGCCTGTTGCCCTGCACAGATTAAGACTTGGCCAGTGCACATGGTGAAGGCACTGTCTTTCAGCTTCTATGGGCTTCCCCTCTCTCAGAGATATTGCCCCTCAAATTCTAACTGGCTTAGTTCTGAAATGCAGCTTTTGTGTCCCCATGTCCTTCGAGATTGCCAAAGCTCTGTTGGATTCTCTGCCTCTTCACTGCTTGGCTACTTTCCACATCCCTGTCTCCCTGTTATCCCCCAAATCACCTAGATCCAGCAATGGATTGAGGGGGGAAATGGTTTGCAGAATGCTGGGCCTACTTCAATGACTTCTCTGGGATATTGGTCCTTAACATCCCAGTTGACCAGTGGCTTTTCAAACCTTCAGACATTTTAAAAATTAATTTAATCTGTGGTTTCTAAGTTGCACTTAGGGGAAATGAATGCTCTGCTGTTAGTTACTTCAGCATAGTCCAATGACCACTGAGTCATTAACTTGACCCAACATATACTAATCCCTATTCCTTTTATTTCCACTCTTCACATGACTGTCCAGAAATTTACTGCATTTCTCAGGTCACCTACCCTATCCACTACTCCTCATCCGAGGACACAACTCAGACTCATCCTTCACCAGGAAAACAAAACAAGAGGATTAGATGTACTCATTCAACTTCCCTTCCACATACATCACAACCATAAAGCAATATTTATAATTAGAAAATGTATTTATTCATACTTAAGTTCTTCCTTCAGGTCTTAGAAGAAAACATCTCTATACCCTCTTCTCTCAATTTCATACTATTCTCTACCTCTTCTATTTCTCATTCATCCCTAGCCCAAATTTAATCTGTAATTATTTGCTTTGCCTTGGCCACATCTTCTCAACCTATAAACAAATGTTGATCAATAACAAAATAAACAAGATTTCATTAATTTTGCCAATTCCTCAAGATTGCTCCTATCCTCAGCAAAGAGTTTAGAAAAATAAATGTAGTCTATACTGGGGCACCTGGGTGGTACAGTCAGATAAGCATCCGACTCTTGGTTTCGGCTCGGGTCATGATTTCAGGATCCTGAGATCGAGTCCCACATCAGGCTCCGTACTCAGTTGGGAGTCTACTTGAGATTGTCTCTCTCCCTCTACCCCTCCTGCTATGTTCTTGTTCTCTCTCAAATAAATAAATAAATCTTTTTTAAAAATGTAGTCTAGACTTACTGCTTCTATTCCCATCATCTTGTAAAATTCTGACCCATTGTGCTCCACCTTGTTCTATTACATAATCAGTTATTCTCCTTATTGTAACTTTTATCTTGGCTTTATTGAGATATGAGGTGTACAACATGATAATCTGATACACATATTGCCAAGCAATGATCACAGTAGGGGTAGTTAACACCTCTATCATCTCACACAAATACCATTTCTTTTTGTGATGAAAACATCGAAGATCTACTTTCTTAGCAACTTCCAAATATATAATACAGTATTGTTAACTATGATCACCATGTTGTAATTAGATCCCCAGAACTTATTCATCTTATAACTGGAAGTTTGTATCCTTTGACCGACATCTCTCTGTTCCCGCCTCCCACTCCCCGAGTTCCTGGCAACCATCATGCCCGTATCATAGCTTCAGTATAGAACTCAATGAGCTTTTTCTCAGTGCAATACCCTTTGTGCAAATAAAATATATCATGACTTGTGATTTCCTACCTAGTTCTGTAAATGTTCCCTCAGTATATCTTTCTCTACCATCTTCCCCTCAGCTCACACTAACTTGTGGGCTTTCATGTCATATCTCTTACAAATCCTTCAAAAGAGTCCTTCAAGATGAAGTGAACCCCTTAAAAAAAAATGAATGCTCATGTGGTCAAAACCAACTTGTTAAGGAATTATCTGTTATTTACAGAGTCTTAAAAAACACACTCAATATGTATGTACCCTTCAGATCATGTGGCACACATGAATCCTGTAGTTTGATTAATCTCATATCGTTTAAAGCTGATCGTCTTCAAGGTTTAAATGGCAGTCACAATGCATTCACTCACTCCCTCAAGGCTGCAGGAAGGGGGTGGTATAAGCTCGACAGATACGAGATTCTTGATCACATGTCCATATAAACCCTATTGCAGAGTAATACATTTTTAAAGGCTTCCATCTTTTTTTAACCATTCTGAGTCAATTCTGGAAGTCCTCTAATCCTCTCTTAATTCTAGTTGTCACAGAAATAGGACATGCTCCCTAATCTACATCTCTGAGCCCCTCTCTCCTTTGAGATTTTGAATCTGTTCTTGAATGCCTTGAAAATACCTCAAACTCAACATGTACAAAACAAATTTATTTTCTTTCCATCTTTCTTTCCTTATCCGCAAGACAAAAGAAAAATAAAGCAAAATAAACCAAAAACCTAAAGGTAAAAACTTGTTATTTTTCCTAACTTTCCTAATTTACTTCATGGATCCATCACTCCCAGCCGTCAGAGCGGGAAACACAAGAATTGTTCTCTTTTCTTCACGGCTCCTCTGTCCCATCTGCCTCACCTATTCCACCCCTCACGTGGTCATCACTTCTGCTTCCTCAAGCCCACTCAAAATATCACCGCCCCAGTTCAATTAAGCAATACCTCTCACCTGACTCTTCACATAATCTCATAGTTGCTTATTTTCCCCACATTCAAACCACTCTTTGTAATGCCTCCACCATAATACCACGACTGTCTTTGTGAAACACACTTTTGTCCTTCACTGACTAGGACTGGGAGGGCAGGCCTAAGCGTGGTGAGAGAGGGCTGCAGAGCTCCCCCAACTGGACCCCAGGTTCTCCTTCCAGTCAGTGACCCTCCTCCACCATGCACAGCAGCATCACCCTCAAGAGCCAACATTCAGGCCACGAGGCATCCCTGGAATCCATACATTTTGAACATTCCATACAGTCACACTGATGGCAGAAGCATCCATTCTGAGTAAGAAAACATGGCTTCTCTTTTACTTGTGCATATCCTTATGCTTTCTTTTTGACATTTTAGCTGATAACTAAACATTATTAAGTTGTGTCCTTGTCCTAAGAATTTTCAAGAGTCCAAATACTGTACACATAAAGGATGAGTGGAATGAGCTCTTCTTTTTTCCCTTATCCAGTTCATACATCCGTCGTCAACTAGTTGTTCTGTTTTCTTATCAAGTAAAATTGGCCACTATAAATCACTATAAACCCTGTAGGCTACATCTATATACATATGCATAAAATAAAAATAATTCCACATCAAGCTTCAACTTGCTGATTTAGGTATTATTCTCCCAGTTATGTAGGTGAGGAAGCAGAGACTCAGAGGCATTTAGTAAGCTGAGCAAGGTCATTCAGAGACCGGATTTTAGCCTAGTCTTTCTGAAGCCAAATTCCTTGCTCTTTCAAATATACCAACACTAATAACTCTTACCTATTTTTGCCTCTAGTAAACTATAAGCTCCATGATGGCAGGAACCACATCCTTCCTATTCACTACTATGTCTAAGAGTCTAGCATAAAGTCTGAAACATTATAGGAACATATAAATATTATTATTATTATTTTTAAAGATTTTGTTTACTTATTTGAGAGAGAGAATGAGATAGAGAGAGAGAGCATGAGAAGGGGGAAGGTCAGAGGGAGAAGCAGACTCCCTGCTGAGCAGGGAGCCCGATGCGGGACTCGATCCCGGGACTCCAGGATCATGACCTGAGCCGAAGGCAGTGGCTTAACCAACTGAACCACCCAGGCGCCCCGGAACATATAAATATTATTGAAGTAATGGATGATGGACTAAACCTGAGCAATACTGCAGAAGGGGTGACCTTTACTTTAGGCCCAACAATCTTCCCTCTCTAACTTCTCTCTACCCTTGCCTAGTATGTCTCAACCTTCCTGGAGCTCTGTCTCATCTCATTCATTTGTACAGAAGTCAATGCCAGTCATTTCTTCTAAGTGCATTTGCATTTAACCTTTATTTTCAAGTTCTAAATGCAAATATAATAATAAACCTTTGAATCCCATTTTGCCCCCCTTAATAATTCCAAGGAACAGAGGAGAATGTCAAGGGACTTGTTTGTAGAGAGCAGCCCCTGCTTCCTCCAGAACAGGCTCAGAGTTGGAATTGTGACGGCTTTAGATGTTGAAGGGCAGTCCCTGCAAATTGCTGGAAATGCAGAAGCTGGAAAAGTTAGTGAATTCAGTGTGGTTTCGTGACACAGAACTTCAGCAGTGAGTCCGGATACATTGGAGAGAGAGAAGCAAAGCCCTTACCAGGGCAGCAGCATCGTCTGGGAACCCAGATCATCATACAATACCTTTCCCTCACTGGAAATTACAAAGCAGTTTTATTAACACTATTTTTGAATCCCTTGATCAGGCAGAGTCTCCAATTTGAACTCTCCCTATTTTTTTCATTTTTCTTTTTCTCACAGCCTCAGATCTATGAAAGTGCTTTCTTGGGTCACACGTTTCCTTTTGCAAAGGGACAAGAAACTATCAGAATGTAGCATCAGCCAACTGGATGCCAGAAAGAAAGCCCAGTAACATCTATACACAACTGACTTATGTCAGCTTGACTTGTGTAGAGCTTGAACTAACAACTGACTCAGTACATTAATGAAGCGGGCTACCATCAGGCATATAGTAAAAAACAAAACAAAACTTACTGTAAAGAATGTTGATATTCATGAGAAAACAGAGAAAGTTCAATTCAAAACAACCCAAAGCAAGCAAAATGTCAATCTAGAATAGAACTGAAATGTTTGTTACTCCTTGCATTGCCTTTCTACTTAAATCTCTGGGATACCTTTTTGGAAGGAAACTAAAAATACCTTTGTTATCAGTTTATCTATGTTTGGAATGTTTTTAAAAGTTTAGCATCTAGGAATGTTTCTTGGCATCTGTTTAGGTTGGAGAGAGAGTAATTCTCCAAAAATTCTTATGTAGTATTATAAAACATTAATTTATATGGTTAATGTTGGCTATATGGATTTAGCTGTAGATACGCATTCTACTCTACACAAGAACAATTCTTATTTTTCATTAAAAAAAAGGAGTTCTCAACCTGACGATACTGACATTTTGGGTCAGATCATTGCTCTGCGATGCTCCCTGCCCTCTACACACGAGATGCTAGTAGGATCCCCTAACTGTGACAATTAAGAATGTCACTAGATATTATGGCCCAGGGTACCCTGTGCAGCAAAACCGGCCCCCTACCCCTGTCTAGAACCACTGTACTCAAACAAGGCATTATCCCTGCTACCTCACATTTATTCATTAGCATAAACCATTAAAAAATGGCCAGATTCCCTAATAACGTATAGTACACATACTATGTCTGTCCCATGTTTAAAACCTTTTATGATTTTTTTTCTAAACTAAAATGTCAGAATTATTTAATAATAACATATTAAAATTCTACTTAGTTATAAAACCTATCTCAATCTCCATTCAAGCTGTGAAGTCTTCTGCGAAGCTTACTGCCAACACTTTTCAACAGTAACATCATATAGCCTAAACACACAATTACTGAGTGCATACCTTCTTGGGCTAGTTTTCCAGAGTTATTCATATCTATTTCATCTTTTCATCTAGACCACAAATAGCTCAAAGGCAAAGCCGCTGTACAAGTATGCATCAGAGTGAGATAAGTTCAAGTTCTAGCCATAAAACCTAACAGCTGTGTGATTTTAGATTATTTAATGTCTTTTTAAAAATGTTTGTATCTGTAAAATTAAAATAAAAACAGCACATATCTTCTCATGTTACTAAACTGAATAAATGAAGTATGATGTTAAGTTCTAAGAACTCTCCTTCGCATTTTTGTTTATTTATTTAACATGTATTGTGTATACTATTCATCAAGCCCCTTTCTAAACACTTTATAATCTTATTTAATCCTCATAAAAAAAATCTATGAGGAAGGTATAATTATTACGCCCATTTAACCACTGAGGAAATTGAGGCTTAGAAAAAGTAAGTAACTTACCCAAAATCATGCGGTTAATAAATAGAAGGGAGAGTTGAATCCAAGCAAGCTACTTCCAGAGTCCTTGCTCTGATCTCTAAGCCATGCTTCCTCTTGGGTATGGGACAGGCACTCAATAAAGTTATCTACCACACGTATTATGTTTATTTCTTTTGTATTTCTCAAGGCACTGGGTGAGTACAAGGTATAAACAGCAGATGCTCTTGGGACGCCTGGGTGGCTCAGTTGGTTAAGCGACTGCCTTCAGCTCAGGTCATGATCCTGGAGTCCCTGGATCGAGTCCCGCATCGGGCTCCCTGCTCGGCGGGGAGTCTGCTTCTCCCTCTGACCCTAACCCCTCTCATGTGCTCTCTCTCATTCTCTCTCTCTCAAATAAATAAATAAAATCTTTAAAAAAAAAAAACAAAACAGCAGATGCTCAGCATTTATCAATGAGGATGCTAATAATGGACATTTATAACGCATTATATATTTCTGTAACATTTCTTTTGCAAAGTTAAAAGTTCAAAGCTGTTATTTCATTTTGCATCTGCAGATTTCGATTAACCTTGTACATCAACTTAAAATAATTTTGTTTAGAATTTTATCTAAAATAGTTCATAAAAAATATATTGATGCATCGGGAGGAATTGATGCAATGGAAGAAGACTTCTAAGGAGTCAGTAACATTTACAAAAATCCCCAGACTATCCCTTGGCTAAGTTTCATTAATCATTTCATTTACTAGTCATTTCAATCTCTACATTATATACTTTTAATTTTTAAGAAAAATTTTAAAATATGGAAATATACTAAAATAATATAATGATAAATGTTTTCACATGTTTAAATTTTTAGAGCAGCAGAGGTATTCTCTTTGACATAAAAAGTTTAAGAGCATACTTTTTTGAGGAAATTTAAGAAACATTTAACTACTTTTAAACTTAATTCCATGAGATATTAATCATACCTTTTCAATACAGAAGTGGTATATGATTTTTGGCAGAGAATTTACTTAACATATGAAAAGAAGTTTGCATATCACTCAGTTTTTAAAAAGTTTTTAGAATGAAGATTTCCCTTCACTCGGTACAACATTAACATGTTAAAGTATACGTGTTAATATATAGTTTTTATATACATTAAAATATATATACACACTAAAATATAAAAAGTATTTTAAGACAAAGAAGCCCAAGTATAAGACATATATGATAAAAAAAAAACAAATAAGGAGGCTCCATCAGTGATAGGTCTTTAAAAAAAAAAAAGAGAGGGAACATGTGGATTGTGTCCCTATGAGTACTGGTAACATACTCTTCATTTTGATGGGAACCTGCTTTTATTATGTCTCAAAAGCATTGCTGTCAAATATACAACTGCAATATAGCTGTTAATCTTATTGAATAAATGTGGTAAAAATCCACCCAAGGACTGATTAATATTATCAAAATATCACAGGACAGTATTTACTGTACTCATCAGACCTAGACACACAAATATATACATATAACACACACACACAAAATCTTATGACATTTAAATAAAGATAAAAAGGACTAACTGTACTCATAAAACATTTGTCCATTTAATAAACTACGTGACATTCGAAATGAAAAAAGAACAGTAGTGCCCTCCTAACACAATCTATTTCTCAACTTTACAGAAAATACAAGATAAGAGATCAGAGGCAGGCATGTTCTGGAACATTTTATTCATCTTGAAATTATCTCCCATAAAAATCCCACTGGGAAACAGTTTCATTATACATAGAATTTTTAAAACCTTGGGTGGATACTCAAAACATTCCAAAAATATTAGTAAACCCAAACTCATGCTCATCATTAACTTAAGGGCTAATGCTAGGGAAATATCTGACTTCAGAAAAATATACTTAAGGGTAGCAGGCGGCTATAGGCCAACAGCAGCGCCACTTATAAAAAATATATATATATTTGAAACACCATAATTAATCTAAGAAAAGATCGATTATATTAATCCAAAGGTGTTATAAAGTTTCTGTACATTGAAACCCAGGAAAATTCTAGATAGCTATGGATAGAAATAGCAGCAGTGTTTATAATTTACAAAAAAGATGGAGTATAGGGACGCCTGGGTGACTCAGTCAGTTAATCCTCTGCCTTTGGCTCAGGTCATGATCCCAGGGTCCTGGGATCGAGCCCCGCATCGGGCTCCCTGCTCTGCGGGAAGCCTGCTTCTCCCTCTGCTTGCCACTCCCCCTGCTTGTGCTCTCTTTCTCTCTCTCCAACAAATAAAGTCTTAAAAAAAAAAAAAAGATGGAGTATAAAATTATTATTAGAGAGGGGAGTGGGGGAAGGGGCAAAGGGAGAGAGAGAGAATCCCAAGCAGGCTCCACACCCAGCATGGAGCCTGACAAGGGGCTCGATCTCACGACCCCGAGATCATAACCTGAGCCAAAATCAAGAGTCAGATGCTCAACCGACTAAGCCACCCAGGCATCCCTAAAATTATTTTTAAAATTCTCTCTTTAGTGGGGCGCCTGGGTGGCTCAGATGGTTAAGTGTCTGCCTTCGGCTCAGGTCATGATCCCAGGGTCCTGGGATCGAGTCCCGCATCATGCTCCTTGCTAGTGGGGAGCCTGCTTCTCCCTCTGCCTCTGCTTCTCTCTCTCTCTCTCTGACTCTCATGAATAAATAAAAAAACATTAAAAAAAAATTCTCTCTTTAGTGTGGCAAAAAGAAAGCAATATCCAAGAAGAAAGGTGTAATTACACACATTTGTGCATTCTATTCATTAATCCAAAATTCTCTGAGATCTAACTATTAGGCCAGACTCAAGGCTAAGCACCGATTTTCTAAAAAGTGAGTAAGACACAGGCCACAGTTTTACAAATGCTTGATTAGATGCCCAGGTGACAAGTGTTAAACAGAGTCTGGACTGCTGTGAGAGGAACACAGGAGTGAACTGTGCCCAAGTGTATCAGAAAAGACAACGGAAGTGCCATTCCACCATTTCTTTCTTCCAAGCTGAAGAAGAAGGATCCAGCGATTTGCTCAACACATTCACCATGGAAATTTCTTGTCTCCAAGATGAAAAAGTGAAAATTATCCCAGTGCACAGACTATCCCCAGAGAATATTCTTTAGCTCACACAGAGGTTATATTTAAGAAATAAATGTCTTCTGATGTTGGGATCTGAAATAATTTTAGCCATAATAGGTAACACTTATTGAGTGTGTACTGTGGGTCAGGCATGTGAGTACTTCACTTTAGTCAACTCCTTGAATTCTCCTAACATCTCTATGATTAAAAAAGAAGACAGAGAAAATTTGCTCAAGGACACGGCACTGGTGAGTAGTGTTTTGCCTCTGGAGACGATGTTCTTTCATAAATATGCTCTCCCTAGAGATCTGATCACTGTGCTATTCAAGAATGTCTACCAGAGAGGGATAATACATTCTCAAAGTAATTTCCACATTGCTTTTGCTGCTGCTGAAGATTCTCAAAAAATTAAATAATAATGTTTTTGTACATACACACCCAACACCCTGTCTCTCAGGCAAACATGTACCATAGGAAGGTTGAGTTCTAAGCTCCTTTCCCAGGGAATTATTAACCCTATGTGTTTGAGAGTCATGTCCTTTGAAGAGGCTAAATCCTCTTGGTGTTCCTAGAGGTGAGAGGATCGAGGCTGCTGCTTGGGAGAAGACTGGAGGAAAGAGAGAGACCTTTCCTAGACCTACTGAATCAGAATATGCACTTTGACCAAGAATCCCTGGTGATTCATATGGATATTAATGTTTGAAAAGCACTAAGTGGGGAGATGAGGTCAGCCTTAGACCTGCAAATGGCACACCTGTTTAAAAATTAGGAACTTGGTCTAGATCTTGCTGTGAGTTTACCTGCAATAAAACATCATTTACCCACAGAGAGAGACATGATGAAAAATAAAAGCTTGAGGTTCTTAAAAAAACCTTAAAAGAGTACCTTAAGATATTAAGCAATACAATCTTATAAAAATTGGTTTCAATACAATGAGCTCATAATTCTCCCAAGTATATTTATTTTTTCTTAAAGTTTAAATGTTGGAATTAAGCTCTGCATTCTCCTGAATATTAAAGAAGATCCATCTGCCATCCTACAACTATCCTTAAAACCCTAATGCTGATGACGATAATTCAGTAAAGAGAAAGAGTTCAGTGTCCATTAAGTAACCAGACAAGAATCCTTAGTATATGTTCTTAATTCAGACATTAAAAATATCTAACACTGGTGGGGCACCTGGGTGGCTCAGTCCATTGAGCCTCCGACTCTTGATTTTGGCTCAGGTCATGATCTCGGGGTCATGGGATCGAGCCCCGGGTTGGGCTCTTCGCTCAAGCAGGGAGTCTGCTTGAGATTTTCTCTCTTCCTCTGCCTCTGCCCACCACCCCCACAATGCTGGCGCTCTCTCTCTCTAAAATAAATAAATAAATCTTTAGAATATAGATAAACAAAAACACTACGGTATCCATAGTTCTGAATTCTGAGACTAGCCGCCATTATCATATATGATTTGTGTTTTCCCCAACACTTTTTTTTAAATTTTATTTTATTATGCTATGTTAGTCACCATACATTACATCATTAGTTTTTGATGTAGTGTTCCATGATTCATTGTTTGCGTATAACACCCAGTGCTCCATTCAATACGTGCCCTCCTTAATACCCATCACCGGGCTAACCCATCCCCCACCCCCATCCCCTCTAAAACCCTCAGTTTGTTTCTCAGAGTCCATAGTCTCTCATGGTTTGTCTCCCCCTCCGATTCCCCCCCTTCATTTTTCCCTTCCTACTATATATATATATATTTTTAACATATAATGTATTATTTGTTTCAGAGGTACAGGTCTGTGATTCAACAGTCTTACACAATTCACAGCGCTCACCATAGCACATACCCTCCCCTTCCCCAACACTTTTTAAAAGGAGCAGAAACTCAGTGAGTTAGCTAAAACATTTTTTTTTGCCAGCTATTTCATTCTGTTTTAAAATCAGGTTTGTGGCCAGGGATGTGTGTTTTTCATTTCATATATGTGCAAAGGAAACTATCACCAACTGAACTTTTATGGTCACTGTAGTCATTCTGCAAATAGGTAACTTCTGTTAGAAGAGGAAAGGAACAGGGTGCCTGGGTGGCTCAGTCGTTAAGCGTCTGCCTTCGGCTCAGGTCATGGTCCCAGGGTCCTGGGATCGAGCCCCACATCGGGCTCCCTGCTCTGCCGGAAGCCTGCTTCTCCTTCTCCCACTCCCCCTGCTTGTGTTCCCTCTCTCACTGTGTCTCTCTCTGTCAAATAAATAAATAAAATCTTAAAAAAAAAAAAAAAAGAAGAGGACAGGAACAATAAAGAATACAAAGTTTAATATACATCCATCCAACACTTACACTGGCTATGTGTTAGATCTAACTACAACTTCCTATACCTTTAAAAGTAAGAGTTATGTTAATACTGCCAAATTAATGCAAAGTATTTGTCTTAAAAATAAGACTATGGTGAGTCAGGTGCAAATATGAACTTCAAACTACCTCTTCATAGGACATGAGCATAAGAAGGCAAGGAAGGGGGCGCCTGGGTGGCTCAGTCGTTAAGCATCTGCCTTCCACTCAGGTCATGATCCCGGGGATCTGGGATCGAGCCCTGCGTCGGGCTCTCTGCTAGCGGAGAGCCTGCTTCTCCCTCTCCCACTCCCCCTGCTTGTGTTCCCTCTCTCGCTGTGTCTCTCTCTGTCAAATAAATAAAATCTTTTAAAAAAAAAAAAAAGAAAAAAAAGAAGGCAAGGAAGGGTTGGCACTGGGATACTGGTATAAATGATATAGTTGAGCACACTGAAATTAGCAACCAGGTCTGGAAAGGGGTTGTCCTGTTCTTGGCTGGCCCAGGGCCCTCAGGTAAAAACAAAGAAATGAGTGAAGTGTTATGATTAAAATGTCAGCTCTGACCCCTCAAAAGACAGTTCATGGGGTGCTGCTAATTTTATTATGATGTTTTAGCAATTTAATACAGTATTTTTCAGTGGAGATAATTAGAACCGGATGATTTATCAAGGGACAAAATAAAAAATTGATATAATCTTAGTATTATCTCAAAAAAGAAAAAGGTGGATATAGGTATTTTACCAGGAATCAACCATTTAATTTGTGTGACACCCTTGAGAAAGCCCCCACATACACAGACAAAACAAAAAAAAAAACCCAATAGTAATCTGTCATTCTTCTTTACCAACATGTAAATTTGCCTTTCTAAATAAATGCAGACACTGTCAACAACAGAAAAGAGCGTAGGTTTCTGTTATCATGGTCTTCACGGACCTTAGGACATTTCTTATAGCTTTATCCTTGTCCATATTGAAAGAAGTTCTATATACAGAGATCCCAAATTCAGTTTACTTGATAATTTGTATTGATCAAGCTCACCAAACAATATGATCAAAACTCCTCTTAGAAAAGTGACAGCTAAGGCCAATCCCTTTTCTCACTGTAATAATCTCCTACAACTTCTCAAAAATAAAGTGCTTGGCACTGTATATTATCCCTTTACTTTTTCATGCTAACCTTCTCAATGAATTCATTTCTCTAAGACTTTCTCTTGTTCTTCCTTCTTATCTCCTCCTGACTTTCAATAAATTCAATAAAGTGATATAAAAGGTTGACAACAATTCCCTCCCTCACTTCAAAAAAATTATGTAATAACTCAAGTGAACTAAAATCAAATTACAAATGCTGAATAAAAATCTTAGCAGAATGTCATAATACTGCCCTTTCTCCTATTGAGACTAATCGCCAGTGGCTATTCCTTCCATGGGTCCTTCCTTTTCAAAAGGAAACTTCTAGATACCATGGGTCTAACCTGTGCTATGTACACAGTGGGGGATTCAAAATGCACCTGTTCCCTATTTCATGAGTCGAGTTAATATCTCATGTTAATTTGTAAGTATTATTATCAATGTCACTCCTCTAAGTTTAAAATGACACTTGCTACACAATGGTGACATGCTTTACAATTTGTATATACAATACAAATTATCAAGTAAACTTTACCACAACTCGTCTCAAGGAAACAATGAGAACAATGAGAAGTCAGTCCCCGCCTTCCTTCGAATAACCACAGGCCAAGTGCCTGTGCCTATGGGGGAAGCAGCTAGGAAATCAGATACATACCAGCTGAAGGCAACTCACAGAGCAGAGAGTTTGGACTGCCGTGGGGCTCATCTTAAACACAGTAATACCCACTGTCTCTGCTCGACAGAGCCCTGCACTACGGGAAGGAGTTGCTGCTGCTTTGTATATGACAAAACTATATTTTTTTAAAAGTCAAATTAGGTCAGTAACTTGCATGCCTGGCGAGTTCCCGACACAGGCTTCTGGCGAATTAAGAACAGCTTTTCTAACAGTTGAGCTCTTGAGTTGTAAAGCCTGTGCCTTTTCCCCAGGCCATGGGGGATATACCGGTTTTTAAATATGGCTTCTGATGTGACTTCTCTTTCTTCCAGTGAACTATCATTTAAATGATGAAAATGCAAAGGATTAGAAAATGTAAAATAAGAATCACTTCAGAACACTGACAAGAGAGTGATTAAATGGGTTGGACAGAAGTAGGAGATAAAATTTAGAATATAAACCCTTGGTCCAGATGAAAGTTGAAGAAATTGTCCTTGTTCCCTCACCTCTCATGAAAATCTCTGCTCATCCAAAACTCTTACCCTTAGATTCCACGTCCTGTTTCCCATTTTACTCCTAACTTCTACCCACTCCCCAGACACGCTTTTTCATTCACTGAAGGCTTGAGCACTGAGCTTGCATTTTTTTTTCTTAGTATTTAGCTTTTCTCCATTGGCCCATTTCAACAAACTCATTTTTATTCTTGTATTATTATTTGTATTCTTTTTTTTTTTTTAAGATTTTATTTATTTATTTGACAGAGAGAGAGTGAGAGAGCACAAGCAAGGGGAGCAGCTGAGGGAAAGGGAGAAGCAGGCTCCCCGCTGAGCAGAGAGCCCAATGCGGGGCTCAATCCCAGAACCCTGGGATCATGACTGAACTGAAGGCAGTCGCTTAACCAACTGAGCCACCCAGGCTCCCCTATTATTTGTATTCTTAAAAATAAAAAGTATAGTCCGCATTTGCTTCCAATCTATTTAACATAATATGGCCAGAAAAAACATTTTTTTAAAATGAAGATCCAATCGTGTGACTCGTGAGTCAAATGCCATCAAAATTTTCCCCATCGCATTTCTGATGAAATTGCAATCTTGGACTTTGTCCTATTAGTGCTCGTCCCCCTTCCCCTTTGCTCTCTGTTCTCTAACAACACTGGACCTGTTCTAGGTCCTCACAAGCATTCTGCTCTCTCGCTTTTGAACACGCTGTTTGCTCAGCCTGGGACTTCTCCGCACTCTCACCGCCAAGATTCTCTTCTCTGAGTACCGGCAGGGCAGACTTCCCTGTTTCCCAGACCCATTAACTGCAACCTCCGTTCTTTCTCCAAAACCTCTTCTGAGGGGTCAATTGCCTATTCCCATATTTTAGCAATAATCTAAAACTTTGCCGAATTCGTCCATCATAATCCTTATCTTTCTTTGGATTCCCACCTCCGTGACCCCTAGCCATTTGAGTGGGGAGATTAACCAGGAAACAAAGCATGGAGAGGGATCCTGCCGGCAAGCTAATTCACCATTATCCTCAGGCTGTGTGGTTCAGGTCGTTTCCAGCTGCATTACCACCAGTTTCTATAGCTATTGCCACACATAATAAAAACACTCTAAGGCATAAGAACTAGAGAAACTGCATTTTTTAAAATCCTGTAGGCACCATGCCTCAGGCAGCTTGCATGAAGTCTTTTTCTTGACTCAGCACTCTTTCCAAAATAGAATTAAATAGAATTTATTTTAATTCCAAAAATCTGTATGTCCTAAGACGTCATTTTGTCTGGCTCCAAGTACTCAATTAATCTAAAGTCAAGATAAAACAGTATTCTGACAGAGATCAGACAGAGAACTTTTCAAAATGTTATCATTTAAAGATCTGGACAAAGATAACCACATTTGAAAGAGGGACAGCCCCCCACTTATCAGAGAACTAGAGCAACTAAAGAGTGAACTGCAATTATTCATTTTCAACAGAAAAGCAAATAAGGACACTTACGCATGTCACCGAAGGCCCCCTTGGTCACTTTGGTGGCACGTAACACCACTACTGTGAATTTGTGGGAATACTGGTGCTCCACCTGGAAATAAATAGCAGTAAATTAAAAACAAGCTTCCAACATAGAATCCAAGCAAACTGTTCTCATTGTTTCCTTGAGACTAGTTAAAAACATTCAGGTTGAAGGGAAGTAACATTCATACCAGAAACATCCTTTGATCCCAGGGCTGTTTCTTATTCGAGTCTCTCCTCTCTCCCACCACAGAATTATTGAGAAGTTTAGATCATTCTTTAAAATGTCACTACAACTGGACTACTGGAAGCTTTTTGCTGTCAGGTTTACCAAGCTGGAGGGAAAATGTAAATGAGGACCGCAGGCCTTCTAGGAAGACAATCAGGCTTTGTATAGAATGACAAGGAAGCCTGGGCTTAGAAAGGCAAAGTCAGAGCCAGATGTTTGCATTATTCAGATTTGTTTGTTTTTATTGTTACTGTTCAATGAAAGTTTTTTTTGGCAAGACATTTCCAGAGCAGTATTCAAAATCCTTTGGACCTAAGGCCATAACCAGTGAACTACTTATATTAATTTTAATGCATTTGTTATAAACCATATGCAACAATGTTAAAAGTTTCTAGACCTTATTAAATACTTCACCTAACTAGAAAGTAGTTACCAAACAACTCTATCAACCAAAGCAGAATAAGGAAGCAGGAACTTACAAAGTTCTTTGAGCAACTGAAAATTGTGAAGTCCTTATCTAAAGCTCAAGCCTGTTTAATCTTAGAAGAGGCTCACACTTATAAGCCACTTCTATCTTTCCTAACTTTAATAGATTTGTTTCACTGATTAAGAAGCCCATAATTGACTTTAAAAGGCTAAAATACTGGCAATACTGATAAATGAGTAATGACAGTCTAAAATCAAGGTGGCTGGAAAAAAGTTATAAAAACATAGATTCATAAGGACCAGCAGTAGTGAGATACAGGATCAACAGTTACACAGCATTCAACAGTTTCTGAAGGTATCAATCAATAGAATAATTTGTGTTCAGATTTAACACAGCATCAAGAAGTGGTGAAGTCATTAATGATGAGCATACTTTGTTTAAAAAGGCAGAGAAGCATGTAAAATGTTTCAGGATATTTCTTATTCAAGTTTATTATTGAAGAGACATAACTTCTAGGTCTAGGGGTGCTCTGAGTAGCCAAAGTTTTCCTCCATATAAGTAAAATTATTATAAATGAAATGAATGCTTACAAAAAAGTGTGTTGCTTTGAAGCGGGAGAGCTAGGTTCTTGACTCACTGAGTGGAAGAATGAATTCTTGTGGACAAAGGAGAGTGAGTAAAGCGATACAAGTTTATTAAGTGAAGATACAGAAAAAGCTTCAAGAGTGAGAGGGGTCCCTACAGGGTTGCCACTGAGGGCCTTTAGGGTTGGTCTTTTATAGAAGCTAACCAGGGAACTTAAATCCTTTTAACATCTCTAATGATATCACCATTGAGCTAGGACTAGTCATAACACTTTCAATGGCTTACTTCCTTTTTAGGGTCTGGTTATTCTTTGTTGGTCACAGGTGATTATCATAAAAAAGACACCCACCCCACATGCCTAGGGCAGGGTGGTCTGGTTTGTTCCCTTATCTCTGGTTTCCTCACACCTCCACATTTTTGGGATTTCTGTGAGCCTGAGCACCTAGCCCCCTATCTATCTCTCCCTACCTAGCCCCACCTGTCCCTTACTCAGCTTTATATAACCAAAAATCACACACACTGCCCCCACCAAAAAAAAAAAAAAAAAAAAAAGAATCCACTATCATAGTTGGAAACTTCAACAACCCCCTATAAGAAATAGATCTGGGACGCCTGGGTAGCTCAGTCGGTTAAGCGTCTGCCTTCGGCTCAGGTCATGACCCCAGGGTTCTGGAATCAAGTGCTGCATCAGGCTCCTTGCTCAGCAGGGAGCCTGCTTCTCCCTCTGCCTGCCACTCCCCCTGCTTGTGTTCTCTCTCTTTCTCTGACAAATAAAGTCTTAAAAAAGAAAAAAAGAAAGATCAGGCAGAAAATTAGTAAGAATACAGTTGAACTCAACAGTACCATCAGTCAACTAGATATAATTGACATCTATGGACTACTTTGTCCAAGAGCAGAATGCAGATTCTTCTTAAGATCATGTGAGACAGGGGCGCCTGGGTGGCTCAGTCGGTTAAGCGTCTGCCTTCAGCTCAGGTCATGATCCCAGGGTCCTGGGATCGAGCCCCACATCAGGCTCCCTGCTCTGCAGCCTGCTTCTCCCTCTCCCACTCCCCCTGCTTGTGTTCCCTCTCTCACCGGCTCTCTCTCTGTCAAATAAATAAATAAATAAAATCTTAAAAAAAAAAAGATCATGTGGGACAATCATACAATGTGTACTCTCAGACCACAATGGAATTAAACCAGAAACCAAAACAGAATGATAGCTGGAAAATCACGAAGTACTTGGAGATTAAATAACACACTTTTAAATAACACATATGTCAATGAAGAAGTCTCAGGAGAAATTTTTTAAATATCTGGAACTGAATGAAAATGAAACTACAATTTAGCAAAATTAAGGTGGATGCAGTGAAAGTACTGCTTAGAAGGAAATTAAATAATATGTATACTGATATATATATTATTTCATACACACGTATATTTCATATATTATTTCATGATATGCATATATGAAAAGAAGAAAGATCTAAAATCAATCATCTAAGGGTCTACTAGAGAAAGAAAAGCAAGTTAAATCCAAAGTAAGCAGAAGAAAAATAGTAAAAAATAGAGGAGGAATGAATAAAATTGAAAATGGAAAATCAATAGAGAAAATCAATCACACTAAAAATTGGTTCTTTGAAAACAGCAACAAAATCAATAAGCCTCTAGCTAGGCTAAATAAGAAAAAAAAAGAGCACAAATTACAAATATCATAAATAAATGAGGGACGTTCCCTCTAGATTCTGTGGACATCAAAAGAATAATAAAGGAATACTATGAACAACTCTAAGCCCACAATTTAATAATCTAGATGAAATGGACCAATTCTTTGAAAGACATAATCCGCCAAAACTCACACAAGTAGAAACAGACAATCTGAATAGGCCTATAAAGAAACTGAATCAATACTTAACCTTCCAAAACAGAAAGCACCAGGCTCAGATAGATTCTACCAAACACTTAAGGAAGAAATTACACCAATACCCTCCACTCTCTTGGGTTGTGAGTTCAAGCCCCACACCAGGGGTAGAGATTACTTAAAATAAAATATTAAAAAAAAAAAAAGCTCAACATTATAAAAAAAAACACATACAGAGAGATGATAATGTTATAAGGATTCATTGAGTATGAACCATATGTTACATATTCTTCTAGATGTGAATCCTCATTTAATTTTTGCAACAACCCTATAAAATAGGTATTATTTATATTTATATATGACTAAAGTGAGAGTCTGAGAGGTTAAATGATTTCCCAGTATCTCATAGATAGTAAAAGTTAAATTTGAATTAGAACCTATTCTTGCTGTCCCCAATGTCTTCACTGTCTGTACGTTCCTTGACTTACACAGAGAATAATACCAAATACCAATACCTTAATAGTGAAAAAGGCTGTTTCCACTTATTAAAGTGGTACAGTCTAGTCTATTATATCTGTTATTGATCTGAAGTTCCTGTTTTAACTGAGTTACTTCCTCTATCATTCAGCTCTGTTTTAATCTGCTTTTATTTCCATTAGCCTCAACTCTGTCTTGACTATAATGAATGAAATACTTGCATACTCTTCACAGAAAATAAGGGGCAAATCAACCATTTTCTTGGTTTTTATAAGTTAATTTTGGAAATATCATAAATCTTCAGATGACCTGTAAGTTATTTTCAGAACCGGAGTGTCAAAATCATACCCATCTCTTTCTTAGAGCTGTAAAAATTGTAGTATCTATAAAGTAAGTACAAATTCTTGGAGAAAAATGCTTAGTGTCAATCAATAACTATCCAACTATCTTTTGATAATTCTTTTCTTTGTTTCTTGGGGCCAGTATCACATATAAGTTCAAATTAGTATGGACTAGGCTAGCTTCCGACTTGGATAGGAGACTTTTGGTTATGTCTCAGGGGTGGTTCCAGAGGAATGATATTATTGAATCCACAACCAGTGTTCTCCGGAAGAAAGTAATGACTCAGCACAATGCTAGTTGGTAGCTGGCAAAAAGAGATGCCATATTTCAATTGAGATGTCAAATATAAGCTCAATACACTGACTCAGCCACAAGATTAAGCTCTGCCTTCAGGTCTTGGATTACCTGACTTTGAGTGTCTTTTTCTCATCCCTAATCTTTTCCATAGTGAAAATCACAACTTTTTCTTTTCGCAATTCCAATTCCCCAGTCATTAGGAAAATAGTTACTGTATTAAGTTCATTCTGGAGAATTACATTACCATCTGTAACTAAAATGACTGGGCATTGGAAAAAAGAACTAGTCAGCTTGTACAAAATCAATTTGATGATTGTTCTAATCTGCTGAAAGTCCTGCTGTTAAAGGAAGAACCAAAAATCTGATGGAAGAGAAGGTAGAGTCTGCATGCAGGTATCTTTCTCTACTTAACTGCCATTGCCTAATTTTAACTCAAACTAAAACCAAAGACTGTTAGTGTGATAAAGACTGGAGAATCTCATTACTGAACCCAGAGATTGTGATCATCATAATCAGCAACAGGCAATTTCAAACAGACCTCAGAAATGTTTCAAATGAATTTCTGCACTGATGTCATCTAGGAGTTAGGATACTTTTTTAGATAAGATACCTATTTTTAGTTTCACTTCCTGGTGTGGAGTTTCATTCTAATACTTTGAGAGGCACAGGCATTGTGTTACTATTCTCTCACATTTTTTATGAGTGGCCAGCTTATCTATTTACAATCTATAATGCTCTCTAAGCTTGCTTTAAGAATTCTCAGTCATGGGGGCACCTGGGTGGCTCAGTCGTTAAGCATCTGCCTTCGGCTCAGGTCATGGTCCCAAGGTCCTGGGATCGAGCCCCACATCGGGCTCCCTGCTCAGCAGAAAGCCTGCTTCTCCCTCTCCCTCTGCCTACTTGTGCTCTCTCTCTATCTCTCTGTCAAATTAATAAATAAAATCTTTAAAAAAAAAAAGAATTCTCAGTCATGGACTGCCATATGCATAAATTATCCTAATGTCCCAAATACCTAATTTGTCAACAGAATTTGTTAGCTCTAGCAGAGCCAGATTTTTCTTTATTAAAAGAAAATCATAATCAGAAATCTGAGTTTCTTCTCTCTCGTGAACAAGAAGCTTTCCCCACTTACACGAAAATATATATATTAAATACAGTAATAATATATATCATAATAAATATGTATATATATTTAAAAATTAAAGTAAATATAGAGTTCATTTTCACTGAAGTTAAAAGATTTTAAGTCCTATTTTAATCGGGATTACTGAGACTGCCCTAGCAGAAAACCAGTACAAAAAAGAAATATTTGATGGTGACAGCTTGCATCTAAAATACTCACTTAATGGGCGCCTGGGTGGCTCAGTTGGTTAAGCGACTGCCTTTGGCTCAGGTCATGATCCTGGAGTCCCGGGATCGAGTCCCGCATCGGGCTCCCTGCTCAGCAGGGAGTCTGCTTCTCCCTCTGACCCTCCCCCCCTCTCATGTGCTCTCTCTCTCTCTCAAATAAATAAAATCTTTAAAAAATAAAATAAAATAAAATAAAATACTCACTTAATGACATACTCACCATAAATTTATAGTGACTATAACATCTTCAAGATACCTAAAATTCAAGTCACCCAAATTTTTAGCACCTAGCTTTTAATTGAGATATAGACTCTGGTCCAATGTAACTGAGTACCATAGTACCACATACACAGATTTTTTTTTTGAACATCAGCTTTTTTCCTACTGCAATACTCCTGAAGAAATCTATACTCTCCTTGGAGTAATTATGGCTGAGTTAGGACCAGGAGGTAGAGAGGTACACCTTCATTCTCCTGGAGGGGCTCATTAGAACACATGAAGCACCATGCATGCTTGAACATTTCCCCCCACACATTCTTAAAGATGCTTTGGGTAGCAGAAATATTTATGTAGGTTGGAATTACTGACCTAGTGGATATGCCGTGTTTGTTCAAATCTACGATGTCTTTGCAATGATGATTTTCAGATGTGTATGTTAAGTCTAGTAGATCAAACAGAC
Organism: Halichoerus grypus; assembly: GCF_964656455.1. Classification (NCBI taxonomy): domain Eukaryota; kingdom Metazoa; phylum Chordata; class Mammalia; order Carnivora; family Phocidae; genus Halichoerus; species Halichoerus grypus. The sequence goes on from NC_135718.1 coordinate 109,242,874, forward strand.
TTGAAAATATAGATATATTTACAGATGCCATTTGGGGTAATTTATTTTAAGGACCTTCTTCAAAACCTTCTCTTGGTCTTAGTTCATCTTTGCCATTAAGCAGTAAGTGAAAGATTCGTAACTAAAAGACAAGGATATTTATAATAAACTGCCTGATATTTCAACTCAGTTTTTCTGCCTTGGTTTCCACATCTGTAAAATGAAATTATATCACCAATCCCCTGAAACCAACCCAGCCTCCAACATTAGAATTTCACAGAGATCAATATTGAACGTCAAGTTTGGGGGATAATTTAGCATTTGTGGAAATCTTTTAAGATGAAACTTTTTTTAAATCTATCTTCTGGGGATTATCTAGAGGCACCACTGATCTAGAGTAAACACAATGGGGGAACTCCACTTGTAATAATGGTAGGTTAAACAATCATAAGACACTTCCGACATAAACACTTCCCACAGAAAATAACTAAAAACTGAATAAGGTTTTACAAAATAAGTAAAGATTTTCCAAAAAGTAACTGTGACTGACCTCAGGGTGCTCAGATTAAATATTACTCCTGGGTGTGTCTGTGAGGGTCTTTCCAAATGAGATTATCATTTAATCAGGGACTTGGGAAAGTAGGTTGCCTTCCCCAGTGTGGGCTGGCATCATCCAATCTGTTGAGGGCCTGAATAGAACAAAAGGAGGAATTTGCCTCTTTTCTTCCAGTCTTACTGCTTGAGCTGAAACCCCTCATGTCATCTTCTCCTGACCCTGGACTGCTATTTATACCATTAGCCCCCTGGGTTCTCAAGCTGTCAGAAGTGGACTGAATTATAGCCCTGTCTTTCCTGGCTCTCCATTCGGCAGATGGCAGAATGTGTGACTTCCCAGTCTCCATAACCACATGAGACAATTCTTCAAAATAAGTCTCTGTATCTAGATCTAACTGCTATGGTCTGAGGGTTTGTGGCCCCCCCGCCCAAATTCATATGTTGGAATCCTAACCCCTCAAAGATTATGAGATTAGAGCTTTGGGAGGTGTAAGGAACCCTCATGAATGGATTTGTGCCTTTATAGAAGAAAATCTATAGACAGATTCCTTGCCTCTTCTACCTCGTGAGGACAGAATGGCTACAAACCAGGGAACAGGGCCCTCACCATATGCAACCATGCTGGTACCTTGATCTTGGATTTCCCAGCCTCCAGAACTCTGAGCAACAAATTTCTGTTGTTTATAAGCTAAATTAAGACTCCATCTATCTACCTACCTCTCTATCACCTATTGATTCTGTTTCTCTGGAGAACATGGACTAATAGAGTAACAAAGAACTAACAAGATAGAAAGGTCTTAACTACCAGGAAAGAGATCAAAAATCAAAGAGAGCACCAAAAATCAGAGTGGTAAGCATTGTTTTTGCTGATCCAGAGAGGAGGAGGCTGAGACTGAGCAGCCTTGAGAGAGTGTGAGCCTTCTAAGGATTAGTACCCTCATAAACCAACCCCGTTTTAAGTTGAAAATTCCATAGACTGCACCCTAAGGAATGACTGGTATCAGGGAAAGGTGAGAAGCTGATCACTAACCATCCTCTTTTTCACTTTTCTAGAACAACAACAACAAATGTGCTATTTGCCCTAAAACTCATTGTTAGTTTCGCACCACGTTAGGCTTTGCAACAGGAGGTTTTTGCCACCTTTAATATTTCTGATTTCTCAATAGCAGTGTCTCACCCTCTGATGTCCCTTAGCTGGAAATACCTTTCTTTACTGTGTCTAGAGAATACTTTTAGACACATGGCAATTTATTATTTATAAAAGCCTTGCGAAGCAGACACAGCAGGTACTATTCATACCCTGTTTTTCCACACGAAGCAGCTAAAACTCAGTTTCAGTGGTCAGGAGCACGTAACTGAAGACAGGAAATACCACTAGAATACTAGCTCTTTGATTCCTTACCCTGTGTTGCGCCCCTCCCCCGTCATGTTACCATAATAATCTAGAATAATATCTTTCTACTTTCCCGGTAAAATTTCCAGTCACCCACAATGACGTTTTTCAAAGGTCCCTGTATTTTAGAAGCACTCATGCTAGCACACCCATGTGGTTGACTATGTCTAATGTGAATACAACCTTGGGTTCTGTGGATGTGGGACAGTAGCCCTCCACTGCTAATAGGGTGGTGGGAAGAGGTGTGGATTCTTTTTCACTCCAGGGAAGTGACTCATTTTCAGAGTAAAAAGATGGAAATTTTTATAAATAATTTATACTTGACCTATCCTTGTAAGATTGGTCCAAAAGAATTTCAATAAATCCTGGAGACACAAACATTCTTCAGGTTAGAGAGTACCTCACGAGGACTCTAAACATATGGACACTGAATTCTGCCATATGTTTATTGCTCCAGTTTCTACCAGGTTCTTAAAAGCCAGCACTGTGGGAAGCAAGAGAACTTGCTGGCTGTGAATTGCTGCATCAGCCCAAGGGATTCCCCAACATGTCACTGCATCACAGGTGTGGGGAATATAAGGCCAATTTTCTGTGCCTTGAGGCAGCCAAAACGGTGTTGGCCCATCTGGTACCACTCATTACAAGTTAGCTGACTTAGTTTTCCCCATCTTTCCTTTTTACTAAAATTATTCTGTGCTGAGTATGCTCACTTATATATTTTGAAAAGTATCTTTCTGTGAAAACCAGGGCAGGGAATTTTGTCACTAAAACAATTTACATAGACAAACACACACAGTGTTTTTCATACATACACAGAAAGAACAAGAAGAACAAAACTACAAAGCTCTTAGGGATCCTCATTTAAAAGCGCTATAAATTGGAATACGAATTAAATGTCCCACTCTGATGCTGGGAAAGGTAACGAAAACCGTGATACAGATATGTGGTTTTCAAGCTTCATCATATTAAGATGCCGCGTCGGTAATTACTATGTCCTAAATATTTAGCTATAGTTAAAATTTGCAAGAAAAGGTGACAGCAATGAGTTAAAATATCCAGAGTGCAGTTTGATTTTTAAATATACTCTGCCACGTTAAGAGAAGAAACTAAATGGCCAGCTCACAAGGTCATCTGACAAGAGACATGTGGAGACTATACAGCGGTCAGTAAGAAGGCCTGGTCAGGTTTAGGTATGAGAGGGAGGCCATTTGAAATAATTATATTCTTTGAAATGTATTATACTCCAACCATACTGAACTTCTTTCATTTCCTTAAATGAACTTTCTCATCTCCAGATTACCTCACATTTGCTTTTTTCCAATCCAGAAAAGTAATTTTCTCCTTCTTCACTTCCCTTGTGCTACACCTTCAGGTCTAGGCTTACATGTCACTCCCTCTAGGGAATTCCTCTCAGGATTCTGAAGGCAGACGCTTAACTGACTGAGCCATCCAGGCACCCCTGATTATATGCTTTTCACAAAAACCACACTTTAAATAAAAGGAAAAATATAAATTGAACATAAAAGGATGCATACACACTAATCAAAGAAACTGGAAGAAGTCAAATTAATAAAAGACAAAGTAAAATTTAGAACAAAGCTATCATTAGAGATAAAAAAAGAACTTATAATGATAAAACATCAATTAGAGAAATATATACATCCTGAAGTTATATGCACTAATAACATATCTTCAAAATTCATAAAGCAAAAGTTGAAATGGAAGCATATTGTTGTATATGGAACATTTACCAAAACAGACAATATGCTAGGCCATAATCATGTATAAACATATTACAAACAACAAAAAATCATGCAAGAGTATGTTCTCTGAACAGAGTGGAATTAGATTAGAAATCAAAGACAAAGACAACTGTTTGAAAATTAATATACACGTGTCTAAGTACCCTGTGAGTCAAAGCTCAGTTCAGGGACTGAGTTAGAAAAAGTTAGAAAATATTTTTCATTGAGCAATTATGAAAATGTGACATTCCCAAACCTATGTGCTATACCTAAAGTAGATGGTCTACAATTAATAAAGCTCTAAAGATAAATATTTAAAAATTTAAAAGGAAGAAGTAAAATTGGCATTATTCACAGATAACAGGAATGTGTAAGTTGAAAATCCAAAAGAACCTACAAACTATTAAAATTGATAAAGAAATTCAGTAAGTTCATTAGATCTACAAAGATCAATTGTATCTTGATATAAATGCAAAAACTAATTGGAAAACAAAATTTACAAATAATGATGCTAAAACATCAACTATCAAGAAATACATCTAAAAAAAGATATATAGTAATCGCTCTTTAGCCTCAGGGGATACATTCCAAGCAACCTCCCAGGCGCCCCACCATGGATGCCTGAAACCGTGGATAGTACAAACTCTCTATGTACTGTTTTTTCCTGTACGTACATACCTAGGATAAAGTTTAATTTCTAGATTAGACACAGTAAGAGATTAACAACAATAACTAATAATAAAATAGAACTATAATAACATACGGTAATAAAAGTTATGTGAATGTGCGCTCTCTCTCAAAGAATCTTGTATTATCACTCTCCTTGTGATGATATGAGATGATAAAATGCCTAGGTGATGAGATGAAGTGAGTGAATAACGCAGGCTTTGTGACGTAGTGTTAGGTTACTATTGACCTTCTGATGATACGTCAGAAGGAGGATCATCTGCTTCTGTATAAGGTCTGACTGCAGGTAAGGGGGGGAATACTATAAAAGATATCCTACTGAAATCTACAATACACTTTTGAGAGAATTAAAGGTAATCTAAATAACATTAGTTTTGGATTAGATTCATGTGTTATTAATGGGTGGGAAGATTCAATATCTTTGTCATATCATCTCTCCCTTAATTGGTCTATAAAATCATTACAGGACCAATAAAAATCCCAGCAGTTTTGTGTATGTGTGTGTGTGTGTGTGTGTGCAAACTGACAAACTGATTGCAAAATTTATATGGAAATGCAGAGGACTAAAAATAACCAAGACAATCTTGAAGAAGAAAAAACTGGAGGATTTTACACTACCATATATAAGATACATTTCAAAGCTACAGAATTTAAGATGCGACACCTGGGTGGCTCAGTCGGTTAAGCGTCTGCCTTCGGCTCAGGTCATGATCTCAGGGTCCTGGGATCGAGCCCCGCATCGGGCTCCTTGCTCGGCACGGAGTCTGCTTCTCCCTCTGCCTGCCACTCTCCCTGCTTGTGCTCTCTCTCTCTCACTCTCTCACTCTCTCACTCTCTTAATCCCTGACAAATAAATAAATAAAATCTTAAAAAAAAAAAAAAAGAAATTAAGATAGACATGTTATACAACTGTCATTATATAACAAACCCTAATAGACCAATAGAACAGCATGGAAATCAAGCCACACACATATGGCTACTTGATTTCCAGTAGAGGCGCCACGGCCATTCAGCGAGGAGATGAGTTACCAGGGGACTAGAGAGTTCATAGTATATTCAGATAAGGGAATGCTACACGGCAATGTAAAAGTGTGCAATTCTGCTGCTTTGCAACAACATGAATGAATCTCACAGATGTAATGTGGAAGGCAGATATCCATATGAAGGTCAAAAACAGGCAACACTTATCTATGGTCATAGAAGTCAAATGTTGGTTACCTTTGTGCAGTTTACTGACTGGAAAGGACATGAGCAACTCTTCTGCATTACTTTTAATGCTGTGTATTTTTATTTGGATGGTGGTTTCATGAGAGGAATACATAGGTTAATATCCATCAAGCTGAACAATTAAGATTTATGCACTTTATGTATGCTATACATCGATTAAAAAAAAAGAGTCCAACAGGAACAGCAGCTTGCAAAGAAAACTAAGAAGGAACCAATTGCAAGAAAATAGGAAATGGAACCAGAGAAATCTGAAACAGAACCACAGAAAAATCAAGAAGTTTTTTTTTTTTTAAAGGTTTTATTTATTTGAGAGAGAGAGAGAGAGCACGAGGGGGTTGGGGGGGAGGGAGAAGCAGACTCCCGGCTGAGCAGGGAGCCCGATGCGGGACTCGATCCCAGGACCCCGAGATCATGACTTGAGCCAAAGGCAGACGCTTAACCAACTGAGCCACCCAGGCACCCCATCAAGAAGAGTTTTAAGAAGAGAATGACCAGTGGGGTTGGGGGAGGTCAGGGTGGGATGTTGGGGGAGGATGGGGGTACTGAAGAGTCCACTGAATTCAGCACCAAAAGAGGTCCTTGGTGAGGCTTCTTTGTGAAGTAGGAAAGCTGAGTGCAGTTTTTAATGACTCAAGTTGTGAATAGAGGGGAAGAAGGCACTAGAAAACACTTGTAATATGTTAATCCTTGCTCTCCAGGCAGGGAAAGAGAGAGGATGGTAGCTAGAGAAGGATGTAGGGTAAGAGAACAAGTGCTTCATTTGAAGTAACAATAAGGCTCCGGATTATTCCTTAATGTCCATAAAAACTATTTCTAGTCCATATAAGCCTAACTGGATCGTTGAATTCAGCAAAGAAATCCTGTTTTTTTTTTCGATCAGAAAACTGAGTTTGGAAAAATACATACTAAAATTTGAAATTACTCTTTACTATGAACTAACCACCTACAGAAGAATTGGTTTAAGAACAGGGAAGGGAAAGTTTACAGAACACTTTACCCTGGCAACGCATACCCAAATACAGCCTTCAATTCAAGAATTCCTTTATCTTCTCTCAGTGCATGTGAAGGGTAGAACTTACACAGACTGATAATTGCTAAGTGGTAACTACATCTTTTATTGTTCCGTGAAAGTTCTATACTGTTACATGTGGTTTGGAATTTTTTTTCCCTCCAAGTACCTCTGTTCTGGATTTGTCTTAGAGTTGTACTTTATTGGCCAATGCCAGCAAGACTCCTGCAGAAGTGTATCAGCCTCCCTCCCAGAAAAGATATATAAACAGTATGACTTACTATAATGTGCTGATACGGATCTATAAATGACATTTTGGTTTCAATTACAGGAAATCTCTTCACACTTCAAAGGTCTTCTCTGGCACTCTAGCTTCTTTAAAACCTACAAAATAAACAATCACTATTGTTAAGCTTCCTCTTGGACGCAGTTCCAAGATTTAAATCATGATGAATATGAACCTGAGGAAGTCAAAGTCCACCCAAGGGGACCAGATAGACTGAGTTTCCAGTTGTTTATAAGACCAAGTGTACACGTATAACTTAGGGAAAGGGTAAACTTATTTTGATAGTACTGTTTAATTTCCACATTTATTTGTTCAAATTTATTCTGTCAGTAATTATTAGGAAACTCCAGAATTTTTTTTTTGCATTTGCCAAGTATCTTATGGGAAGGTCATTGAACTTACGAAAAATTTAAATTATGTTTGTACTGTTTATAATTAAAAAGCACACGCCATTGTTTGTTTTCTCAGTTGGGCTAGTGTTACACAAATTCATGATAAGAAAGGAACAATTTTTTACCTTAGCTATTTGTTAAGAACTTTAAAGATACATTCATGTTGAATTTCAACTCAGTGTGGATATTAAAAAAAAAAAGTTTATTCATTCTAAAATAACCAGTTAAATTTGGAAGCAGTTAAATAAAAATGAATGAAAAATATGAAAAAATACTTTCTATATTTTGCTTTCTTCTACAATTACTCCATGTTATTTAAAATCAAATAAACTATTCAATGAACATCTGTTCCTTGATCACACATTTTTTTTCCCTTGAGACTATAAAACAACATATATTTATAGGTTAGTATTCTATATGTCACATCTAATTTGGAACATTTCAAATAACCTTTATTATTTATGATTAATATGTAAAGTCTAAAATATGTTTTTATTTCAGAATAAAGAAAATTTAAAAATTAAAGTGTTCTTTTTTCTTTTTAACAATTACATTTTAAAAATTATAAAAAATAATTCATGCTCAATTTTACAAATATGAACTATCGAAGTGAATAAAGAATAAAGTGTAATCACAATGCTATTTTGATGTATATCCTTCCAGACTATCCAATGCATATTCATATATTTAGAGTAAAAAGGAAAAGAAAGGATTTGAATTTTTTTACACAAATGGGATCTCATGAAGTGCCCTTGAACTTTTAAACTCACTTCATCATTTTTTTAAGCAAAAAGAATAGTATTTATTTATTCATTCACTTATTCATTCATTCATTCACTTATTTTTAAAGACTTTATTTTTTAGAGGAGTTTTAAGTTCATAGCAAAATTCAGAAGGTACAGAGATTTCCCCACGTACTCTCTGCCCCCACACATACATAATGACATCATCATCACCCAGAGACCATAGTTTACCTTAGGCTTCACTCTTCATGTTCTACATTCTATGGGTTTTGACAAATATATAATGACATGTACCCATTATTATGGTATTATATTTTCACACCTTAAAAATCCTCTTTGTTTTGCCTATTGATCCCTCCCTATCTCACAAGCCCTGGCAACCACTTATAGTTTTGCCTTTTCCAGAACGTCACATAGTTGGAAATCATACAGTATGTAGCATTTTCAGATTGGCTTATTTTACTCAGTGAGATGCATTTAATAAATTTTCTCCATGTCTTTATAACTCATTTCTTTTATACATGGTCTGGATATACCACAGTTTATTTATCCATTCACCTACTGAAGGACATTGTGGATGCTTCCAAATTTTAGCAATTGTGAATGAAGCTGCTATAAACATCTATGTACAACTTTTGGTGTGGATATAAAACTTCATTTCCTTTGGGTAAATATCAAGGGGCATGATTGCTGGATCATATAGTAAGAATATGTTTAGTTTTGTAAGAAACCACCAAACGGGCGCCTGGGTGGCTCAGTAAGTTAAGCGTCTGCCTTCTGCTCAGGTCATGATCCCAGGGTCTTGGGATTGAGCCCCATCGGGCTCCCTGCTCGGCGGGAAGCCTGCTTCTCCCTCTGCCTGCCGCTCCCCCTGCTTGTGAGTTCTCTCTCTCTGACAAATAAATAAACTCTTAAAAAAAAAAAGAAAGAAAGAAAAGAAACCACCAAACTATCTTCCAAAGCGTCTGTACCATTTTGTATTCCCACTGGCAATATTTAACACTTCTATTGCTCACATCTTCACCCACATTGGATGTTGTCAGTGTTCTAGATTTTGGCCATTCTAATAGGTTATACAATGTTATCTCGTTGTTTTAATTTGCATTTCCCTGATGACATATGATGTGAGCTTCTCCTCATATGTTTGTTTGCCACCTGTAAATCTTCTTTGGTGAAGTATCTGTTAAGGTCTTTTGCCCATTTTTAAAATTAGGTGTTTTTTTTATGGTTAAGTTTTAGGAGTTCTTTATATATTTTGGGTAACAGTGCTTTTTCAGGTGTGTCTTTTGCAAATATTTTCTACCAGCCTGGCTTCATTATTTTGAAATATGAAAAATATGAACCAATATTATAAGAAAGACAAAAATCACTCATAATCCCCTATTTAAAAATTATATAAAATGAAATTCTCCCTTCTTCCTTGTTCTGGTTTATCAAGAATCACTATTTTTACCGGAGAAAAAAACTTTTTAAAATAAAAGATTTACTTATTTAAATCACTTTCTAAGCTCCTAGAAGTTGATTTCTATCTTCTCATACACATTTTCATCAAGATGAAACAGTCTATATTTCCTCTATATCATTACCCTTTAGAATTGAAGCAATTTCTTTTTTTTTTAATTTTTTAAAAATTTATTTATTTGAGAGAGAGTGAGAGAGAGAAAGAGAGAGAGCATGAGCAGGGCAGAAGGAGAGGGAGAAGCAGGCTCCCTGCGACGCGGAACTCAATCCCAGGACCCTGGGATCATGACCTGAGCCGAAGGCAGATGTTTAACCAACGGAGGCACCCAGGCGCCCGTTAGTGAAGCAATGTCTTAATAAAATTCTTCTTTCACGTACATGATAGGCCATGTGAAGCTCCTGGGCCCAGGAGCACAAAGCCTTTATGTTGCTGCAGCAGTGGTAATCCCTGAGAAGTATATGTCCCCTTTCTAGACACTGGCAAATTCTGTACAAGTAGACAGCAATGCCAGGGCACAACTATCAGGGTCTCAATGCCTGAGGAAAAATCAGATTATTTTCTTTATTGAAGTAGCATATTTGGTAAAAACAACACCAGATATGGGATCAGAAAGACCTTGATTCAAACTCCAGTTTCACATTTTAAGATCCAGTGTATTCCACCATAAATGGAAATAGTACTCTCTTCAATGTTGTATTGAGGACTAATGAATTAATTATAATGAAAGGTGCCTGCCCCACAGTAAATACTCAATGTATGTAAGCTTCCTTTTTTAAAAAAAATTTTTTTAAATTTTATTTTAATTCACTTAGTTAACATGCAGTGTTATATTCATTTCAGGTTTACAATAGAGTGATTCAACGATTCCATACAGAACCCGGTCCTCATCATGACAACTGCACTCCTTAATCCCCATCACCTATTTCACCCATCCCCCCACTCACCTCCCCTCTGGTGACCATCAGTTTGCTCTCTAGAGTTAAGAGTCTGCTTCTTGGTTTGTTTCTCTCTCTCTCTCTTTCTCCTCTTTACTCATTTGTTTCATTTCTTAAATTCCATATATGAGTGAAATCATATGGTATTTTTCTTTCTCTGACTGACTTATTTCACTTAGCATTATACCCTCTAGTTCCATCCATGTTGTTGCAAATGGCAAGATTTCCTTCCTTTTTTATGGCTGAATAATATTTCATTGTGTATACATATATGGTTTATATGTATACATATATACTATATATATATATATACACACACACACACACCACACCTTCTTTATGCATTCATCAATCAATGGATGCTTGGGCTGCTTCCATATCTTGGCTATTGTAAATAATGCTGTAATAAACATAAGGGTGCATACATCCTTCTGAATTAGTGTTTTTGTATCTTTTGGGTAAATACCTTGTAGTGCCATTGCTGGATTATATGGTAGTTCTATTTTTAACTTTTTTTTTAAATTTTTTTTTTTTTAAGATTTTATTTATTTATTTGCGAGAGAGAGAATGAGAGACAGAGAGCACGAGAGGGAGGAGGGTCAGAGGGAGAAGCAGACTCCCCGCTGAGCAGGGAGCCCGATGCGGGATTCGATCCCGGGACTCCAGGATCATGACCTGAGCCGAAGGCAGTCGCTTAACCGACTGAGCCACCCAGGCACCCTCTATTTTTAACTTTTTGGGGAAACTCCATACTGTTTTCTACAGTGGCCGCAGCAGCCTGCATTCCCACGAACAGTGCAAAAGGGTTGCTTTTTCTCCACATCCTTGCCAACACCTGTTGTTTCTTGTGGTGTTGATCTTAGCCATTTTGACAGGTGTGACGTGATATCTCATTGTAGTTTGGATTTGCATTTCCCTGATGGTAAGTGATGAACATCTTTTCATGTGTCTGTTGGCCATCTGGATGTCTTCTTTGGAGAAATGTCTGTTAACGTCTTCTGCCCATTTTTAAATTGGATTATTTGTTTTTTGGGTGTTGATTTTTGAAGTTCTTTTTTTTTTTGTTAAGAGAGAGAGAGGGGAAGCAGGAGCAGGGTGAGGGGAGGGAGTAGAGGGACAGGGAGAGAGAGAGAATCTTAAGCAGGCTCCATGTACGTGGGGCTCCATCTCATGACACTGAGATCATGACTTGAGCCAAAATCAACAGTCAGATGCTTAACTGATAGAGCCATCCAGGCGCCCTGAGAAGTCCTTTATATATTTTGGATACTAACCCTTTATAGGATATGTCATTTACAAATATCTTCTCCCATTCTGTGGGTTGCCTTTTAGTTTTGTTGAGTGTTGGCTTAGCTGTGCACAAGCTTTTTATTTTGATGTAGTCCCAATAGTTTATTTCTGCTTTTGTTTCCCTTGCCTCAGGAGACATATCCAGAAAGAAGTTGTTACAGCTGAGGTCAAAGAGGTTACTGCTTGTGTTCTTCTCTAGGATTTTTATGGTTTCAGGTCTCACATTTAGGTCCTTAACCATTTTGAATTTATTTTTGTGTATGGTATAAGAAGGTGGTCCAGTTTCATTCTCTTGTATGTTGCTGTCCAGTTTTCCCAACACCATTTGTTGAAGAGACTGTCCTTTTCCCATGGGATAGTTTTTCCTGCTTTGTCAAGGATTAATTGACCATATGGTTGTGGGTTTTCTATTCTGTTCTATTGGTATGTGTGTCTGTTTTTGTGCCAGTACCATACTGTTTTGATCACTACAGCTTTGTAATATAACTTGAAGTCTGGAATTATGATGCCTTCAGCTCTTTTTTTCTTTTTCAATGTTGCTTTGGCTATTTGGGGTCTTTTGTGGTTCCACATACATTTTAGAATTGTTTGTTCTAGTTCTGTGAAAAATGCTGTTGGTATTTTGATAGGGATTGCATCAAATGTGTAGATTGGGTAGTATAGACATTTTAACAATATTTTTCTTCTAATCCATGAGCACTGAATGTCTTTCCATTTCTTTGCATTGTTTTCAATGTCTTTCATCAGTGTTTTATAGCTTTCAGAGTAAAAAAGGTCTTTCAACTCTGGATAGGTCTATTCCTAGCTATCTTATGGTTTTTGGTGCAATGTAAATGGGACTGATTTGTTGAATTCTCTTTCTGCTGCTTCATCATTGGTGTATAAAAATGCAACAGATTTCTACACATTGATTTTGTATCCTGTGACTTCACCAAATTCATTTATCAGTTCTAACAGTTTTTTAGTCAGTCTTTTGGATTTTCTATATAAAGCATCATGTCATCTGCAAATAGTGAAAATTTGACTTCTTTCTTGCTGATTTGGATGCATTTATTTTTGTAGTCTGATTGGTGTGGCTAGGACTTCCAGTACCATGTTGAATAAAAGTGGTGAGAGTGGACATCCTCGTGTTGTTCCTGACCTTAAAAAAAAAGGCTCTCAGTTTTTCCCCATTAAGGATGATGCTAGTTGTGGGTTTTTCATATATGGCCTTTATTATGTTGAGGTATGCTCCCTCTAAACTACTTTGTTGAGGGTTTTTATCATGAATGGATATTGTACTTTGTCAAGTACATTTTCTTTGTCTATTGAAATGATCATATAGTTCTTATCCTTTCTCTTATTGATATGATCAATCATTGATTGATTTGAGAATACTGAACCACCTTGCAACCCAGGAATGAATCCCACTTAATGTGGTAAATGATTTTTTTAATGTATTGTTGGATTTGGTTTGTTAGTATTTTGTTGAGGATTTTTGCCTCTGTGCTCATGAGGGATATTAAAAAAGTGGTATCCATCTGGTTTTGGCATCAGGATAATGTTGGCCTCAAAGAATGAATTTGGAAGGTTTCCTTCCTCTTCTATTTTTTGGAATAGTTTGAGGAGAATAGGTATTAACTCTTCTTTAAAAGTTTGGTAAAATTTTTAGTAAAATTTGCCTGTGAAGCCATCTGATCCTGGACTTTTGTGTGTTGGGAGTTTTTTGATTACTGATTAAGTTTCCCTGCTTGTTATCAGTCTTTTCAAATTTTCTATTTCTTCCTGTTTCAGTTTTGGTAATTTTATGTTTCTAGGAACTTATCCATTTCCTCTAGGTTGTCCAATTTGTTGGCATATAGTTTTTCATAATATTCTCTTATAATTGTTTATATTTCTGTGGTGTTGGCTATTTCTCCTTTTTCATTTGTGATTTTATTTATTTGACTCCTTTCTCTTTTTTCCTTGATAAGTCTGGCTACAACTTACCAATTTTATTGATTTTTTCAGAGAACCAGCTCCTGGTTTCATTGATCTGTTCTATTGCTTTTTTAGTTCCTATATCATTTATTTCTGCTCTGATCTTTATTATGTCCTTCCTTCTGTTGGTTTTAGGTTTTGTTTGTTGTTCTTTTCCTAGCTTCTTTAGGTGCAAGGTTGGGTTGTTTGAGATTTTTCTTGCTTCCTGAGGTAGGCCTGTATTGCTATAAACTTCCCTCTTACAACCACTTTTGCTGCCTCCCAAAGGTTTTGGACCATTGTGTTTTCATTTTCATTTGTTTCCGTGTACTTTTTAAATTTCTTCTTTTATTTCCTGGTTGATCCATTCATTGTTTAGTAGCATGTTATTTAACCTCCATGTATTTGTGGTCTTTTCAGATTTTTTTCTTGTGGTTGTTTTCTAGTTTCATTGTGTTGTCAGAAAAGATACATGTAGGACTTTGATCTTATTGAATTTGTTGAGGCTGGTTTTGTGGGCTAATATGTGATCTATTCTGGAGAACATTCCATGTGCACTTGAAAATAGTGTGTATTTTGCTGTTTTTGGATGGAATGTCCTGAATATATCTGTGAAATACATCTGGGGCCAGTGTGTCATTCAAAGCCATCGTTTCTTTATTGATATTCCGTTTAGATGATCTGTCCATTGATGTAAATAGCGTGTTAAAGTCCCCTACTGTTATTGTATTATTATTGATTAGTTTCTTTAGGTTTGTTATTAACTGTTTTATGTGTTTGGGTACTTCTATGTTGGGTGCATAAATATTTACAGTTATTATATCTTCTTGTTGGATTGCCCCCTTTATTATTATATAGTGTCCTTCTTTGTCTCTTGTTACAGTCTTTGTTTTAAAGTCTATTTTGTCCAAAACAAATATTGCTACTCTGGCTTTCTTTTGACATCCACTTGCATGATAGACGTTTCTCCATCCCCTTACTTTCAATCTGCAGGTGTCTTTAGATCTAAAATGAATCTCTTGTAGGCAGCATATAGATAGGCCTTGTTTTTTAATCCATTCTGTCAACTTATGTCTTTGAATGGGAGTGTTCAGTTGATTTACATTCAAAGTTATTATTGATAGATATGTATTTACTGCCATTTTATTGTTTTACAGTTGTTTCTGAAGATATTCTCTGATTCTTTCTCTCTTTGATGTTTTGCTGATTTTCTTCAGTGATATATTTGGATTTCTTTCTCTTTATTCTTTGCATGTTTATTAGTGGTTTTTGATATATGGTTACCATTAGGTTTGTATATATCCTCTTTTGCATATAGCAGTCTATATTAAGTTGATGGTCATTTAAGTTTGAACTCATTCTTTTCCCCATCCCTCCCCACATTTTAGGTATATATTATATTTTTTTAAAGATTTTTTATTGATTCATTTGAAAGGGAGACAGACAGAGAGAACACAAGCAAAGGGAGAGGCAGGGGCAGAGGGAGAAGCAGACTCCCTGCTGAGCTGGGAGCCTAACGTGGGGCTCAATCCCAGGACCTGGAGATCATGACCTGAGCTGAAGGCAGATGCTTAACCATCGGAACCACCCAGGAACCCTGGGATATATTAAATTTTGTATCTTTTTTTGTGAGTTTATTGACTTTGTACAGAAATATTCATTTTTACTGCTTTTGTGTTGCAAGTTCCTTTTTTAAGATCAAGATTACATAGACAGACCACTAATAACTATACATTTACTTTGAAAGATGTACTGTTTGCTTGTAATTATTGTTGGGAAATCAGAACATGTTGATGGATTCATCATTCAACAAACAAATACCTACAATATACCTATAAAACACTTTGTACTAGGAAGCAAGTGGTGAGCCAGACCATTTGTGTAATATGAGACTGCAGTCCTCTAGACTTTTAACTTGATACTATCCATCGTGGAACCTTGAAAGGTCAGCAGGACCATGGTAGTTATTCTCACCAAAATTTGCATGTTAAAAGCAGTATTAATGACAGTAACATGGCAGAAGAGTCTCGTCTCTTCAGAAAGCACTACAGCCTTTCAATTCACAAACAGTAGCTTCACACAAGAGATCATCTACCTAGTCTATGTCAGGCACGAGAATGCAATGGTGAATAAGGCCTGGCTTCTGCCTTCAATAAGCATAAGGTAACGTAGGGGTGACAGTAACTACAGCCTAGCCTGGTACTCCATGCTCATATGTTGCAAAAGTAACACCATTCTCTGTAATTAATGTCTAGAGTTGGAATCTTGAAACTCACTCCTCTATAAAAATATTTCCAGTGGTTTCCTATTCCTTTATTCTAAAGTTAGAAATCTTTCTCTCTATTCCATACCTACTGTGTGGCTTTCATACCTATTTATGGCAAACCAAAGTAGGAACAGCTTTTGCTATCCCAATACACAAATGTATATACACACATATATAAATAAAATATGGAAGCAAATTTGATTTGACAGTTTTACAAAGAACAGTATATCCTAAGTTTTATTCTATTTCATGTGTTTAAATCTGATAGCAGCTCACCAAATTGATTTCATGACCCACTAATGGAAGTTTGAAATTAGTGGCCTAATGACTTCAAGATGATTTCTATCAACTTCCTCTGTCTTATCCCCCCACCCTCCCCTTTTCTTTCTATGCTATGGCCACACTGTTTTCTTTCTTTTCTTCAATGGTGTCATACTCTTGTCCACTCAGGGCTGTAACCTACCACTTCTCTCCGTCCATTTACTCAACAAATATTTAAGGCATAACTCCTGCATGTCAAGCACTGTTCCAGTGTCTGGAGAGGCAAAAATGAAATGAACTCTCTCTCTCTCTTTTTTTTTTTTTTTTTAACAAAAAGCAGAACTGATATTTCAGAAGAGAAGAGACTAGTACTCAAGATGTTTAGAGGAAATGTGTTGCTGGTGCCCAAAGTTTGGTGTCAGCAACTTTCTTTCCTCTTCTCATTTCCAGCAACTCCATTCATAATCACTGTGCTCACCACCTAACTCCTCACTATTCGCCACCACTGTTACTCCTGTGTCCTGCAGCAAGATCTGGATAGAGGCACCCCCAATGTTAAAACCAAAAGCAGGAAATAGGTTTATGATAGCTAACTGTCCATGTCCATTAGGTTAGACATTAAAAGGTAAATAGATAGTAAACAAACATAACTCATGGCAGTTAATCCTGGAGCAACATGCTTTTGCACTTTAAATCCATTCAGGACTATGTCTTCTCCAACCTTGGTGAAACCTCGATCAGCCTCAGAATGTTTCTATTAAAAACTTAGGTATATATACATATATAATTTCTAAATATACATATTTAGAAATTAAAATGCTAGGCCCATGTATTCATCCAAAATTAAACTTGATTTAGAGTTGAAGTTTTCTCCTCCCTAAACTAGAGCCTATAGGGAAAGATAAGGCCATTGGCTTTTCTCCACCTCTGTCTACAGTCTAACCCTTCTAACTCGTGAACGCTGGTTTTTGTCCCCTCATGGCTGGAGAAGGCTGGCAAAGATACAGGAGCAAAAAACTTACTACTTCACCATACTATCATAAGCAGGCTTTGTGATCTCTGGGCCTGGAATATATTAAAGCCGATTCTTTATCTCATAAATAGATGCTTTTGTGAATTCTTCTGAGATACTCTACTTTCAAGATCTCTTCCTTGTATTTTCTGGCATGTAGCAATGCATCTCTATTGTAGCTGGAGGCTTGCACTTTCTTCTAAGCCCCCATGCATCCTGTGGTCTACGTCCACAGGTCTTCCGAGGTTCGTTCACTCTACCAGACAAAACCCCTGTATAGGATTTAAGGTCCTTTCCCACGGTCCTCTTCAGTCCACAGAGAATACTCGTAACTGTTCCTTTCTTCAACAGACTGAGAATGCAATTGCTTCCCAAATGAAACTCTCTATTCTGCTACCTATGCCCCTTTATGTTTCTCAAGTCTGACTAGACACCAGCCTATGGAGGAGACACATAGTAAACTCTCTGATAAATTTCTGAGTAGTCTCTTTGAGGGCCCCTGTCTTGATTGGGGGTTAGGAGGTATATTCCTCCCAGATCTCCTCACCAAAGGAAGGATTCTACTCCAAGCAGTTCTCTCCAAAACAAACAAACAAACAACAAGAACACAAAACTCTCCAAGTCCTCCCCACATCTCTACTGTGTGAAGTAGGTAGTAAGTTAGTATGTTATTTTAAAGTTAAATACTGTTCTTGTCCACCTGCTTTTTTCCAAAATGTAAAAGGATAGGCTGTATCACAACCTATTTTAGTTTTTGATATCTTAGGTCTTATATCTTAGAGTCTTGACCAAAGCTTCCACTTTAAAGTTTCTCTTTAAAGTTTCATACATAGGTGTGCCAACTTCCAAAATGGCAGAATGAGGAACTTGGGAAATCCTCTTTCTAAAAAGCAGATTGAGCTGGTCAGAGTTCTAAACAACTCTGGAAACTAACTGGAGGACATAGAACACATGAAAAGCACTTATTTTTTTAAAAAAATCTACTAAATCTCTGGTCAATGGTATTGTAATAGCATTATCTGGTGACAGCTGGAGCCACACTTGTGAGCGCAGCACAACACACAGACGTGTTGAATCACTATGTTATACACCGGAAACTAATGTAACACTGTGTATCAACTACACTTCAATTTTGTAAAAAAATCGATTACATCTCAGTAAGAGCAATGAGAATCTGTGACATTTTAGCAAGAAGTTGCTCCTACCATCCTCCAGCTCCTCAGCATAGAAGTTCTAGCTGGGAAGATAGGGCAGTCCTGAGGGTTTATAGCTCTGTTGTCCTTCTGTTTGGGGGAGAGAGGAGGTAACTGTTATTTGGAACAAAGCTTGGAAAGTTCCATGCCCAGAGATGTTGTCAAAAACAATAGAGATACAGTAGCAAACAATGTAGGACGTTTAATGCTAGCATCAGGCCATACTGGTTGGGTGAGCAACCAATCTGCAGACCATTCAGAAATGTAGTAAGATTGGGAGGAGGAGATAAGCAAAGAGCACGTTGCTGAGGCACACTTATTCCCGGTCTGGAAGGCTGTGTGTAAATGCAAGGCTGCATCTCCTCTGAAGAAAGCTGAGAGGACTTAGCAAAATACTCCCCAAAAGTGAGGCCTTGCAAAATGCAGAAAGCACAAACCAGGGAGAACTTGTAATTTCTCTGTATTTGAAAGTATTCCCCCAGGCCACATAATGATTAAACAGCAAAAGGTAGACTTACTTGTTCAAGATGCCTAAGTTAACCTTTGGCTATCACTGGCTGACAGCAAAACTATGCTAACCCAGGGGCAGGGCTTAGGAAACCAGGCTTAAAAATAAAAATGAAAAGTGAAAACTGAGCTAACACATCAGAGTATCAGAGTCTGAACCCGGAGGGGAAGACTCCCTCGAACAAGCTGAAGAAGTTGCTAGAACAAACAGCAGCACTAACCCAGAGGAAGGATGAGATTCCATAGGTGCTACAATATCTAACCTGAAAGTTTCAGTTTTCAACAATAGAAACAAAACAAAACAAACAAACCCAGGAAAATGTAAACCAGACACAGGAAAGAAAAGCAACCAATAATAACTATCTCTGAGGGACTCCAGATTATGAACCTAACAGACAAATACTTCACAGCGTCTGTTACACACATGTTCACAGAACTAAAGGAAACCAGAAAGAATGGAAGGAAAGTATGACACTGTAACATAGCAATGAAGAGGTGTAGACGTTAGAAAAAATAACCCAAGTGGAAATTCTGGCGTTAAAACATAACTGAAATGAAAAATTCACTACAGAGGATAAACAGCACATTTAAGCTTTCAGAAAATTTAAAGATGCATGAATAGAGATTATTCAATCTGAAGAACAGAAAGAAAAATAAAAAGAATGAAGAAAAATGAACAAAGCCTTAAAGCCTGGGGGACAACATCAAGCATACTAATCTGTAAATGGAATCTCAGCAGAGAAGAGAGAAAAAAAAAAAAAAGGGAAAGAAAAAATATTTGAAGAAATAATGGCTGAAAATTCCCCAAATTTCATTAAAACCATGTCAAAAAGCTCAACCAATTGCAAGTTGGAGAAATACAAAGAGATTCAAACCTACACACATCATAGTCAATCTGTTGAGAATCCAAGACAAAATCTTAGAAGTCGCAAGAGAAAAAAGGTTCATCGTGTATAAGGTAACTACAATAAGATTAAAATCTGACCTCTCATCGGAAGAGGCTTGAAGGCAGTGTGAGGACATATTCGAAATGCTGAAAGAACAAAACTATTAACCAAGAATATTATATCCAACAAAATCAAGAGAAATAAAGACATTCCTGCATCAGTAAAGCCTGGAAGGATTTTTTGCTGGAGAAAAGCATTCACGGGAATAGTAAGGAAAGCTTTGGTTGGAAAGAAGTGATGCCAGACAGTAACTCAAATCCACACAAACAAACTGAGAGCCTATAAATCATATAAACAATTTTACAAGATAGCAAAAATACAGCTTTCTATTTTCTTCTCTTACTGATTTAGAAGCCAATTGCATTAAAATAATAATTATAAAATTGTATTGTTGGCCTTATTTAAAGATGTCATATATAGGGACGCCTGGGTGGCTCAGTCAGTGAAGCATCTGCCCTGAGCTCAGGTCACGATCCCGGGGTCCTGGGATTGAGTCCCATATAGGGCTCCTTGCTCAGCGGGGAGCCTGCTTCTCCCTCTGCCTGCCGCTCCCCCTGCTTGCGCTGTCTCTCTCTCTCTCTGACAAATAAATAAATAAAATCTTAAAAAAAATTTTTTTTTAATTTTTTAAAAAGATGTTATAAATATGCAAATAATAGTCCAAAAGATGGGGGAGGATATGCAGCTGTAATGGAGTAAGGATATAATACCAGATGGTAATTGATATAAAATATTCCATATAGTTTTTCTCTTTTTTTCTCTAAGCTTTTTTAAAAGACACTGAATGAATAAAGCAATCAGTCACAATACTGTATTATTGGGCTTATAACAATATACAGACTTAATATGTATGATAATAATTGCACAAAGGAGGACTGGAACTACAGTAGAGCAAAGTTTCTATATTTTACCTGAATTAAGTTATTATTTATGTAAAGTAGATTATAATAAATTAAGGTACATCTAGAAATAATTCTTAGAGAGAAAGCACTACAAAAATCAGTCAAAAATATAGTTAACGTATCAACAAAGGAACTGAAATGGTCCACTGGAAACTATCTGCTTAACACAAGGAAATACAGGAACAACAAAGAAATGAGACATATAGAAAACTGAAAGCAAAATGGCAGATGGAAATGTAACCATAACTATAACAACATTAAATGTGAGTGGATTTAACACTCCAATCAAAAGGCAGAGATTGTCAGTCTGGAGAAAACCAAATACATGCAAAAGAACAATGAAATTCAAATAGGATTTGTAGTTTAGTTAATAGCTTTATACTGATGTCAGTTTCCTGATTTTGATGATGTACTATAGTTATGTAAAATGTTACACTGGGGAAATCTAGCTAAAGGGTATATGGGAACTCTGTGATATTTTTGCAATTTCTTACCTTAAATTATTTCAAAATCAAAAAGTTATTTAAAAATCCAATACATGTGGATGGATCTAATTTATATGGGCAATTTTCATTCCAAAGTTAAGTTCTAAAGAAGTAACAAAACAGTCATAGGGGAAAACTGACTAAAGTTTACTTTCTTCAGGGTAAAATTACTGGTCATTATTGTTAAGACAGTGACAGCATTTTCACTTCCAGTTACAAATAGGCATCCTTTCACCCTTTTTTCCCCCCTAGTAGTAGTACTAGTAGATATTTTAGCTTTTTGTGAAATTAAAGCATTCTGTCCAGCTAGCCACATTAAACACTGGGAAAATGTTTTTTCCCCCACAACTGTCTCAGTCCTGGAAATCTTATTTCAACTAGGTTGCACAACCATTATCATGAATGCTCATGAAACAGTAGTTTGGGGGGGGTTTGTGTTTTGTTTTTATAACTAAGCTGAGTGACCAGTCTTGGTGAGTATAAACAGTCTTTTAAGTCTGAAGAGAGAGACAGAAAGCTCATGTTTTCTTTAATTTCTTTCTTTACTTTGTTTTTTTTGGCTGCCCTGTCATTAGAAACTTTCTGGAACATGAATGAGAGGGGAATTTGGATACGCTTTTTAACATACTTGCCTGTGCAATGCAACTTTTGGCTTTCCATGAATGCTTAATAGTGTGTGGTCTGTCCAAAACCCTCTTAGTCATGTTGTCAGGACAAGACGGGCTTCTCTGGGAAAAGTGAGCAAGAACCAGAAACACAGACTGGAGTGCTTTGTCAATTCTCTTTCCTGCATAGAGCGATAGGACAACAGGAAGAGAAGGCGCTATTACTAGGTTTGTGGCATCTGTTGGAAATAAGGATAGAAAAGCAAAGGATCCTCTTCTCTTTCCTGTCATTTCATTGTGTAACAGAACACAGGAGGTAATAAGGGGCTCGGCACAAAAAGTGGGAGCAGGCTTCCCTGCCGGAGCCCGACTGATCTAAGTTCAAGCTTGTCTCCTCCTTTCTCTGACTGTAGGATCCTGATCCTCCGTTTCCTTATCTGTAAAGCGGGGGAAATGGCCCCCACACCGCACGGAGGCAGTCGGATGATGAAATGAAAGAATGTATGTCAATCATCAAGCACAGTACCCAGCAGGTCATAACTACACAAAATTATCATTTTGTTATTATTGTTGTTGCTTATGAAACTGGTGCTTTTCCCCCCAGATTGCTCCAATTTCCTGAGATTTATTTGGCTCTTTGGAAATTTCTAAGAAATTCAAGTAGGCAAATTTGTTAAGCACCTCGTATAAAGACTGTACATTTTCATACTCAACAATGAGTTTTATTTTTTATTTATTTTTTTAAAGATTTTATTTATTGGGGCGCCTGGGTGGCTCAGTTGTTATGCGTCTGCCTTCGGCTCAGGTCATGATCCCTGGGCCCTGGGATTGAGCCCCACAGTGGGCTCCTTGTTTGGTGGGAAGCCTGCTTCTCCCTCTCCCACTCCCCCTGTGTGTGTTCCCTCTCTCACTGTGTCTCCCTCTGTCAAATAAATAATAAGATCTTTAAAAAAAAAAAGATTTTATTTATTTATTTGAAAGAGAAAGAGAGCACACAAGCAGGAGAAGAGCAGGCAGAGGGAGAGGGAGAAGCAGGCTCCCCGCTCAGCAGGGAGATGCAGGGATGCAGGGCTCCATCCCAAGACCCTGGGATCATAACTTGAGCTGAAGGCAGACGCTTAACTGCCTGAGCCACCCAGGCCCCCTCAACATGAGTTTTAATAGAGATTAAGAAACACTTCTGTTTCTGATCTGAAATACTGGGCCACTTACTTGTCTGCTTCCAAACTCAAAGCTTTCTCCATTACGCTGGAGATAGAAAGAGGTTCCAAAGGCAAAAAGAGCAGTGCACTAGTGTTCCCATCATCTTCATTGTTGTATAGATATATAGTCACAATGGCATGACTAAAGTTTTAAATTTTTGGATTATTTTGCTGGAACTTTTTTAAAACTTGGGCTAAGCAAAGAGTTTGCTATCATCAACAGGCACAGAGAAATAAACAACAGGAATTAAGATAAGTAAATGAGCTGCTTTGTATTAGAAATGTCTCTCAAGCCATATTCTCAGTTTAGTATGGAAAACCTGTTAAGAGAACTTCCCTATTCCCAAGGAAATCTAAAAGCATGCCACCAGATACAAAGACGCAGATTAATTAACTATGTCTGTTTCCTAAGATAGGAACCCAGTGGTATGGGACTTGCCTTCTAGATCCCACAGAGAGACACCCAGTCCCTGTGGCTAATGTCCATGCTATTCCTTTTGAATTGACTTTTTCTGCTGTTTTTATTCCTAGGTCTCTGGCACTGCTTCTTTCTCTCTCAAATTTCTATTACTGAAAGGTCATTATTTAAACAGACAATTAGGGATGCCTGGGTGGCTCAGTTGGTTAAGCATCTGCCTTCAGCTCAGGTCATGATCCCAGAGTCCTGGGATCGAGCCCTGCATCTGGCTCCCTGCTCAGCGGGGAGTCTGCTTCTCCCTCTACCTGCTGCTCCCCCCGCTTGCTCACGCTCTCTCTCTCTCTCTCTCTCATTCTCTGACAAATAAATAAATAAAATCTTTAAAAATTAAAAAAAAAATAACCAGACAAGTATATATGGAATACCTACTAGGGTTTCAGAGAAGGAAGAGTCAAGTGGTTTTAAATAGAAAAAAAGGCTTGACAGAAAAGGTGAATAACTAAGCTGGTACTTGAACTCATGATCAAGCTTCGATCCATAGAAAGGGGAAATGGAAACACTTCCACTCTGTCCAACCTCAGGCTCCCCTGGTGCTGCTCCCCTGTCCTCTCACCGTCTCTGCCTGTCCTTCAGGGTTCTGCCATAAACTTACTCTCTGAAGTAAACTGTCTCTTTATCTACCAGGTTAGGACCCCTGTATTTCTTCTTGATATCTCTCACCACACTGTTATACATTACATTTCCATTACACGCAGCGTATGCATCCCCTCACTGTGCGCAACATAAGGCAAGTTCTATCTCCTTCTCCCTGTATTCCTGTTGGGCCCCAGATGATCACTCAATTACTAGGAACTGAAGAGATGAATGAACAAACTTGGGAATTTGTATGGTGTATGGGGGCGGGGTGGGGGGAACCACAGAGAAGGTCTTGTATTGAGAAATAATCAAGGGGAAGCAAAGCCTATTTATAGATCCTAGAATGACAAACTGCAAGATATCTTAGCAATTGCTAATTTGCTTACTTAATTTTAAAAGTTCGCATTCATTAAACACTTCCTAGGGGCCAGGTACCGTGCTAAGTGATTTGTATACACCACCTCATTTCATTTTCATAATAAGAGAGGGATTATTATCATCATTTTAGAGATTAAAAAAAAAAGTAACCTTTAGAAAGGTTAAGTGATTTGCCTAATTGACAACTTAAATGGAGGCGGACAGTCTCCCTTACCATGCTCTACAAGAGAACACAGTCTTCCAGGAAGACTAAGAAACTTGCCCAGGTCAGCTGGGTTCACAGGGGCTGAGCTGGCCCTAGAATCCTGACCTTCGGCCTCCTATCAAATTCTTTCTTTCTATACCATTCTGCCACTCCATAAAAGGGCCCGAAGGACAGATAGACATTCGGAGACATTATATAATAAGCAACAGCCTATGAGAGAATCTTAGCAGGGAGATGACATGATGGAAGGGACACTTTGTATTAGTTTGCTAGGGCTACTGTAACGAAATGCCACAGAGGAGGTGGCTTAAACAAACAGAAACTTATTTTCTCACAGTTCTAGAGGCTGGAAGTCTAAGATGGATGTGTTGGCAGGTTTGCTTTTTTCTGATGCCTCTCTCATTGGCTTACAGATCGCCACCTCTCCCCATGTCCTCACACAGTCTTTCCTCTGTGCCCACACATCCCTGGTGTCTCTATGTGTGTCCAAATTTCTTCTTCTTATAAGGAACCCAGTCAGATTGGATTAAGAGCCATCCTAAGGGCATCATTTTAGCTTTATCACCTCTTTAATGGCCCTATCTCTGAATGCAGACACATTCTGAGATATGGAGGTTAGAGCTTCAACATATCAATGGAGGGAGAGCACAATTTCATCTAAAACACACCAATAATATTGGGACGCCTGGGTGGCTCAGTTGGTTAAGTGTCTGCCTTCGGCACAGGTCATGATCCCAGGGTCCTGGGATCGAGCCCCGCATTGGGATCCCTGCTCTTTGGGGAGCCTGCTTCTCCCTCTCCCTCTGCCTGCCGCTCCCCCTGCTTGTGCTCTCTCTCTCTCTGACAAATAAATAAAATCTATCAAAAAACAAAAACACCAATAATATAAACATAGCAGTTAAATAAAGAAGCATACAATTGTTAATGGAAAAATGTGGTGTTGAGGAGGCATGGACACAACCAGCCGGAGGTCAGATGTGATAGGAAATGCACCTAAACTAGAGTTGTGGATGTGATAGAGGAAAGACCACAGCATCTCTTACATGGGCCAGCCTCCCTCATCTGGTTATTTAAAAAGAGCATGCATGTGCGTGCATATACACACACACTCTATAAATGAAACATAATACATAATAGTTTGTTCTACCCCTTCACAATTGGGAAGTACTAATCCAGGTGAACCTGTCTATTTTAAGGGCTAGGAAACTGGCTGGCCCAGTTTCACACATTGCATTACAAACAAAGCAAGAATGTCTCCTCACCCCTGAGCCAGTTTTCGACTTTTCTTTCCTTGACCATCTCGTTTGCTATTATTTTCCATTGTTTCACCTCTTGGTGGCCAAAACCAAGCCACCATTCTCACCATATTTTAAGTTCACAAAATTGGAAGAACTATTCACAACCACCACGCAGACAGAACTTCCTTGTGCAAATATATAAGCTGAGGGCCAAAGATGCAAACAAACCTAGTGTAGGGGCTAAGGGCAGACTGCTCTAAAATGCGCCACTTTGGCATGTTGATTATTTTATATAAAAGTTACTTAAGAAACAGCCAATGCAAAAAGAACACTCTGACCCCCACCTCCCACCCTCCCATCCCTACCTTTGTCTCCAGAAAGCAGGAAATAAAGCGCCTAGGTGAAAGGTACCCTGCCTGTACCAGAAGGTAAAGAGATATCCTGATCACCAAGGATAGGGAATTCAAAGCTGAAAAGGTTGTATGAACAATCCTTGTTACTTTTACTAATTTAGTACCCAAGGCCAAATTAGTTTAGGAGTCCTTACTAATTGAAGCACCTAAACAGAAGTTTCTTTGTCCTGTCAATTCCTCACAGACTTATTGTCTCTGTCTAAAAAGTAAAAAAACTGCCTGTCTTGGTCATTTCTTTAGGTGTTGCTTCTACGCACATATAGTTAAACTTTGGGGCTTTTTCTCCTGTTAATCTGCCTCATGCCAATTTAATTCTTAGACCAGCTGGAAGAACTTTGAAGGGCAGAAAGAAATTTTTCCTCTCCTACACTAGTCAAGTTCACCCAGTGGGAGAAAGAGCTGAACACAGCCCCTCACTTTCAACCAGGTACTCTTTCTCTATACCCTACCACACTTCTTCCTCCCCCCTGCCCCTCACATGGTGCACAGTAGACTCAAGATATAAATTAGAAAGAAATTAAAAACTGAATTTATATTTGGTCAAATAAAACTTTAAAAGAGTCATTTTCATCTTCTACACTTTTCTAGGTTTGAATTATAAGATCTTTACTTGCAAATACCAGATGCACTGTTTTAAAAATTCTTCTTCCCACATAGGCAGTTATGGAATAATACCACATTGACAAGTGTTAACTATATCATGTTCATTTTCAGAAAATGTAGAATAATGTTCTATCTTTTACTTAAAAGAAACAGATAACAATGATGCACTTGGTGTTACTGCTTTTTAATTTTTTTAAAAGATTTTATTTACTTATTTGAGAGAGGGAGAGACAGAGCACGAGCAGCGGGTAGGGGTAGAGGGAGAGGGAGAAGCAGACTCCCCGCTGAGTGGGGACCTCAGGCGGGACTCGACCCCGGCCTCTGGGATCATGACCTAAGCCGGAGGCAGATGCTTAACCGACTAAGCCACCCAGGCACCCTTACCACCTATTTAAATATACCTAATGATGTGACACAAAATGCTAGAAAAAAAAATGTTTTGAGAAGCATATTTACTTCTACAGCTTTCTCTCTCCAGACTAGACAGTCTACAAAAATGCTCCCCTAGGGAATGTTTGTGTTTTGTTGAGGGTTTCACTCCCTCCTTAATTGCTGCCTTTTTTCATGACGTACTCAAGATTGCCACAGGAGGGAAAGCCATATCTTTTCTTCTAAAGGAAACAGTCCAGGGAAAAGCCCCAGAAAAACCGTCATACTGACTTAAATATTTCATGAGAACTATTTTTTTTTTTTTTTCATGAGAACTATTTTATTACTGAATTAAATTCTCAACACTTTGGGTTTGTTTTACTTTTCAACTAACACAATAATTATTTCAGGAAGCTAGTGAGGTTGACCTTGCAGTTAAAATAGGGATGTTGACTATGATTTTAAAGTGGAAAAAGATGACAAATAAATACAGTAGGATTGTGGAAGATCAGAGGCGCTGTACACCCACCCATCCCAGGCACTACCGGGAAGTTAAACCACTAAAGTGGAGACGAGCATTCTGCATGCCCTGGATAGTGTTACATGCAGTGGGAGTTCAAATTCACCGTTCTCTTCTCAGGTTGTAAGCAGCCTTAGAAATGTGCTTCCAGATACTGTGAATGGCAATTCACTTTGGAAATAAACTGGAAACCCAGTCTTTTGCAGGAGTAAGAGCTGTGTAAAATTGCCAGGCGGTGCGTCTGGGAAAGGTCGGAGCCAGAAGCAAACATAAATGCATTTGGCCACAAAGAGCTTCCACGCCTCACTGTACTGCCCAGCTTGACCCACACAGACTCATTGCTTCCATTCATGAAGTGCCTGGCTCCCCTAATGTTAAGAGGATTTACAAGGCCTCCTCAGTGGCTCAGTTGGTTAAGCATCTGCCTTAGGCTCAGGTCATGATCCCGGGGTCCTGGGATTGAGTCCTGCATCCGGCTCCCTGCTCAGCGGGGAGTCTGCTTCTCCCTCTCCCTCTGCCCCTCCTCTCCTTTGCTTGTGCTCTCTCTCTCTCTCTCTCAAATAAATAAATAAATAAACAATTTTTTTAAAAAAAGAGAGGATTTGTGAAAAATAATGAATTTAAAAAGAACAAGATTTTCTTTCAAACTTTGAAGAAATGTTGAGTCAATATTTCAATAATATTATTTTCATTCCTGAAAAAAACATTTTGATTGTAGTAACCAGCTGTTCTCCAAACCTCTAAGGATTGAAAATGAAAAGGAAATGACTTTTAGTTGCAAAATGAAGAGTTTATGTCAGGTTGAAGAAAGAACATCCCGATAGCAAGGCTACAGAAGAAAACCTTCTTTTCTGATGGTCATTTACTACTATTACATGTTTTAGCCATCTTTATACTATAGAGCTGTAATGGTTCAAATTCTATCAAGCATTCTCTTGAGGGAGCTGATGGTTTCCCGGAGCCTGGAGAAGTAAGCAAACACTGAGGGAAAGTGGAGGGGGGATGATAGAAGGCAGACACAGGACTTAGCTAGGCACCCCACAAACGCAGGCACACTAACTGTTAATCCAAATTTATTTTTCTAAATTTTTTTTAAAGATTTTATTTATTTATTTGACTGAGAGAGAGACAGCTAGAGAGGGAACACAAGCAGGGGGAGTGGGAGAGCGAGAAGCGGGGCTCCATCCCAGGACCCTGGGATCATGATCAAAGCTGAAGGCAGATGCTTAACACTTAAGGACTGAGCCATCCAGGTGCCCCTGTTAATCCAAATTTAAAATGACAACAACAGTTCTAGCAACTAGGACAAGAAGAAAAACAAACCCAGTATGATGGCTCCTGGAGCAGCTTCCAGCAACTGGTACAGTAGGAATTCAACAGGAGCGAAAGCAAGAAGACCCAATCCCTTCCTACTACATGCTGGAAATCAAGCCAACTTGTAACCATGCCTGCTAGTTAATAATTACCTTAGATAAAAGGATCTGTATTTGATTAGCTCATAAACTTCTATGCACTTTTGTCTTAGGTGCTTTGCTTCTGTTTTGTGTTTTTGCTCAGGGTATTGGTTGTTTATCATAAGCATTTGCTTGCTTGCTTGCTTTCAAAACTCCCACTCTAGAAGAACTCAGCCATTATAGCTTTTCTGAGTTTTCTCCTAGCATTTAGCTGGAGAACACCCACATAACCTGGCAGACTGGTTTTATTTTCGGTTCACATTCTCAACAGCCCTGGACGGGACACAGCATCTTTCTCAGTTTCTCTGTGAACTTGCATTCCCATTCTAGAAATGGCTTTCTTCTCCCGCTCATCTCTCATCATCCCTCACCGTGCCCTCTCAGAGCGGGTGACCTTATCTCCCTTCACTGAGAAAACAGCCCGAGAGGGAAGTTTCTTATCTTCCCACCACCAAATCAGCAAACTCCCTGTACTTTTGGGTTCTCCTCCTGCCACAAAGGAGGCAGAATTCCTCCTCCTGTTAGACACCTGTCCCTCATGTGGCTCTTTGGACACAAAATCCCTCTCTCTTCTGCAAGTACATGATAGTCATGCCTTTCTTTTCTGCACAAAAGGACTTTCTCCTGGATGACCTGACTGGCGAGCCTGTCAGAGTCCCTCTGTTCCATATTCCTTTCCCTCCATGCCTCCATGTTTCTGCCGAGTTTACCGAGAGAGCTCTCTAGAGGGTCTGTTGCTCACACTGTATCGGGTCCCCAGACTCCTCACCTCCCATCCACCTGCCACCTTGCTTCCACTTCCTTCACACTCTGTGCCCTGCACTCCACTGAAACTGCTCTTAATCAAGATCACTGGTGACCTCCGAGTTTTCAAATGAAGTCACTTTTCTCTCCTCTGTTTGCCTGGAACCACTTTTCCTCCTTTGTGCCCATGACATCACCCTAATCCCTGGTTTTCCATCCAGCTCCCTTGGTGCTTTTTTGCAGGCTTGGGTACAAATGCTCTGCCTGGAGCCCTCAGCTTGAGCCACACCCTGCTCACTCCATTCACCTCCCACGCATGGCTTCTCATCCCTCCCAGCTCTGCTCACGTTTCATCTCAGGGAACCCTTTCCATCCTTCCCCTCCCCAGGTTATTCCCAACTGTTGAAACCGGGTTGCTTCCTTTATTATCTGTTTATTGTTGGCTTAATTATTGCCTCTCTCCTCCACGAGGGAATGAACCATCCCTGCTTTATTCACCCAGGTATGCCCTAAAGGTTGCACAGTGCCTAGCAAGTAGTCAGTATGAATGAAAACTTCCCGAATTGGTGAAGGAATAAATATGTACCTAGCCCAGTGATCAACAATTCCTGGCTGATATTAGCATCTGGATTTTTTTTTTTTTAAACCCAACAGGTAAAATTCTTAAGTGAAAGAGAGAGCACAGATTTTCTAAATTCCTTCCTATAATACCTGTTCTTTTTCTAAGTATTAAAAAAATACATTTTTTCCTAGGCACGCTATATACCATATTAATAAAAAGCTGGAAATTATTTTTTCCTCACGGAAAATTGTAATTTATACGAGGGTTCTTTTCACTCTGACAATAGTTCACAAGGTATTACTCAACCAAAGCAATCTGTCACTCTAAAACATAACTTAAACAGTAAGAATTTTTGCAAACACTGAATGGGTCTCACAAAATGGATTCTTTTATTGCTTTTCATTGACAGCAGAGGCATCATTAGTGATGAGGATAAGGAAAAAAATCTCATGTAGCTATTGTGAACTTTATGTATTTTAAATATAAATCCTTGGTAGTCACCACCTCAAAAAAAAAAAAAAAGGTACCAAGTAGGGGCACCTGGGTGGCTCAGTCAATTAAGCCATCGACTCTGACTCTTGATTTCGGCTTAGGTCAGGATCTCAGGGTCTTGGGATTGAGCCCTACGTCTGGCTCTGCACAGAGTCGGCTTGGGATGGCTCTCTGCCCCTCCCCCTGCTCACACACACACACTCTCTCCCTAAATAAATAAAAATCTTAAAAAAAAAAAGTACCGGGCGCCTGGGTGGCTCAGTTGGTTGAGCGACTGCCTTCGGCTCAGGTCATGATCCGGGAGTCCCTGGATCGAGTCCCGCATCGGGCTCCCTGCTCGGCAGGGACTCTGCTTCTCCCTCTGACCCTCCCCCCTCTCATGTGCTCTCTCTCTCATTCTCTCTCTCAAATAAATAAATAAAATCTTAAAAAAAAAAAAAAGTACCAAATAGTAGATTATAAGTAACCATCTTAAGAGAGTGCAATTAAATTTTTAACCCAGAAGCCTCTTTAAATTAGAATGTTTGCTATGTGGAATCTTCCTGAAGTAAGTTACTAACATCTTCTTCTAAGGATCAAGGATCTAACAATACTTTGGTGTCATTACCTGAACATGAATTCTCATTATATATTGAAAGTAGTGATTTAGAAGACTGTGTCATGAACTGTGGGAATACTCTACCGTTATCTCTTTAAGATCTAAGTTCGTGACTTCAATCAATTTTAAATTCATCTGCCTCTTCCTCATGACAGTTGAATGGAAAGGAATACAATACCTGTTTGAGGTTTGTGGTATATATAACAAGGGACTGATGGATATTAACAAATCTTAATTACAGATGCAGCTGTCTATACAGCATGTCCTCATAAGTACATGCACCTTTAGGCGCTTTTCCCCAAATTGCTTTTCTATAAATTCTTACAAAATTGCTTTAAATTACTTTTCTCAATACTTTCATAATATTGAACCAAATACATGAAAAAAGTCTACAAAATGGATTACTCTTTTGTTTCAATAAATTAAAAATGAGAACCCGGGGGCGCCTGGGTGGCTCAGCGGTTAAGCGTCTGCCTTCGGCTCAGGTCGTGATCTCAGGGTCCTGGGATCGAGCCCCGCATCAGGCTCCCTGCTCGGTGGAAAGCCTGCTTCTCCCTCTCCCACTCCGCCTGCTTGTGTTCCCTCTCCCGCTGTGTCTCTGTCTGTCAAATAAATAAATAAAATCTTTAAAAAAAAAAAAAAAAAATGAGAACCCGAAGAAAACTAAAGATACCGTTGATCTATCTGCCTCCAGCCTACCCCAGGCAGACATGACCTCTTCTATAGTTACGGATCCAGCAGTCAGCAAGAATACCTCCTTCCTTAAGGGGTCTAACATCCCAGTTTATTGTCTCTGTACTGCACTCAACCCGCTCATCTTATTAAAGCTGTGGGCATTCAAGTGTGGAGCAAATTGGAAATGTGTCAATTTACTGACTGAAATGCAGAAGCTATTTGCTGACCCACGTTTCCAGTGGTACAGTTGCATCCAGCAGTCAAACCTGCCCCAGCTCTGCATTAGTTACTATGAAATTATGCATATGCACAATAAGCCATTTTGTAACTAAAGTTGCTTTTCACCCCTGAAAAGGAGTATCTGGTTTACCATAAGCTCCTGGATTGTCTGGAAAGGTAAAATAATGATGATTTTTTTTTCCTATAAATGATAAATCCACGGTCAGAGTAACCATTTTGATACAAACATTTTAGGCCGATTTCCAGGATTAATAAGAATGAAAAAGAGCAATAGGCTCTGTAGGTTATACTTAGAATATTCTAAGAGAATGAGCCACTACCAAATCGAAGTAAAACCTTTGGTAAATTTAGTATTTATATAACTCATAGTGTGTCTATTTCATATTTTTGGCTAAAACTTCATATTCTTTATTTTCTTGAAGTGACATATATCCATATAAAATGCTACATAGTTCCAAGACAAGAAATTCTAAACCATACACTACTTTTTCAATAGTTTTTTAAATGTTTGTGCAACTTCCTCTATTATGTTAATCAGTAGCCCAGTTATAAGAGCAGAACAATTGAGTTACTATGGAACTGGGATGTGTATTTTCTGGTTCTTTCCCTATAATTTTTCTGATGTTAATAAAAATCCGAATAAGCTGACAGCCTTAATAGCATGCATCAAAACTGAAAATATAACTCAATCAATTAATCACCTGAAGCATACAAAATGCATGAAAATGGAAATTATAAGACTTGGACGTTAAACAATTTCACTTTTCTGTATCTTTCTTTTCACATCTGTAAAATGTAAATACCTGCTCTGCTAACTTACATGGTTACTGTGGGAATGAAGTTCTTAAGCAACTTCTTTATAAACCACAAAATACTATGCAAATGAAAGGTATTTTGGGGGGCACCTGGGTGGCTCAGTCGGTTAGGCATCTGCCTTCAGCTCAGGTCATGATCCCAGGATCCTGGGATCAAGTCCCATATTGGGCTCTGTCCTCAGTGGGGAGTCTGCTTCTGCTTCTCCCTCTCCCTCTGCCCCTCCCCCTGCTCATGCTCTCTCTCTCTCTCTCTCTCTCTCAAATAAATAAATAAATAAATAAAATCTTAAAAAAAAAAAAGAAAGAAAGAAAGGTAATTTTGGCCCACTGATATATTTTCCAACTGAGTAATCAAAAAACAAATTGTATATTAAATAGTAAAGTCAAAACCTAAGCAAGATAAGCTAAGTATTATATCTACGTGAGTTTTATGTATTATAAGATCATGAAGTTACCCATATGATGGATATTTGTTTTCTAATTCAAAACCCCCTGTTACTTAAAATGCCTAAATTTCCCTGCACACTCCAGAAGTCAAGGGGAAGAAGATTAAGGAAGGGGGATCGGGTCTTCACTACTGCATGCACTGAGAAGAGAATAAACAAGAAAACTGGGTGCAGCCTCTCCTCGCTATCCCAGTGGCTG
Organism: Halichoerus grypus; assembly: GCF_964656455.1. Taxonomy (NCBI): domain Eukaryota; kingdom Metazoa; phylum Chordata; class Mammalia; order Carnivora; family Phocidae; genus Halichoerus; species Halichoerus grypus. The sequence goes on from NC_135718.1 coordinate 109,276,897, forward strand.
TCAAACGGGCATAAGGATCACTTAACCAGCTTGCTGAGTTTCTCTCAAGTCATTTGAATTCATTAAATAAGTAATTAGACTAGTAGTGCAGCCTTCCAAATCTGCTTAGGGTGAGCCCTGAATTATTTCATATTTTCATATTTAATAGTTGTACAAAAGGGGAGATAAACTGTATTTTCCAAGAATGTTGTAAGGGTCAAAGAGGATCAGAACACAGACTCCAAGAGCAAGAGTAGCAAAATTTTGGCACATCTCTTTTTTTCTCAGGCAGGTGAAGGTATCAAAAGATCAGATCAGGATCTGCTCTATTTTCTGTTCTTTGGAAAGGACTCCAGAACCAACCAACCTTTGGGTTCCCCCAACTGTCACTGCCCTAATCATCAAGGAGTAGGAGATGAAGAGATACTGATAATTAAATTTATTTTCTCTGAGTCAGTTCTTTTTTCTCTCTCTTTTTTTTCTAAGATTTTATTTATTTGTCAGAGAGAGAGCACAAGCATGGGGAGTGGCAGGCAGAGGGAGAAGGAGGCTCCCTGCTCAGCAGGGAGCCCGATGTGGGACTCGATCCCAGTATCATGGGATCATGACCTGAGCCAAAGGCAGATGCTTAACCGACTGAACCACCCAGGCATCCCCTCTCAGAGTTGTTTCTTGACAAAAACGGACACTATTTTTCTTACAAAACCTTTATAAGGAATCATGTAACCCTTAGTCCTATCTTCATCTTCTCTACATGTCATGAGTCTGGATGTTCCCAGAGCTGTGGGAACTTCTATAAGGGTTTTGGCCCTCTTTGAACCCTCTTCAATTTCTCTGATTTTGTAGACTATGACAGTCTATGAGAACAAAAATGACTTGCTTTAATTTTTCTATGCATCTCACCCAGCTTTAAAGAACAGGCTTCAGGCAAAATAAGAACAATCTTCCAAAATTGAGAAAAGCAGCATTTATAGAATTTCTACCTCTGGTTTAACATTTAGCCTTTGATATTAAGACCCCAAACACTTCAAAATTATTGAGGACCTTAAAGGGACTTGGATTATGTGAGTTATTTCTATTGATACCATATTAGAAATTAAAACTGAAAAATAAAATATTTAAAAATCACATCGAAAGAGGCAATTCATAAACATAGACACATGAGTGGCCATTATAAAATTGCCCAACCTTATTTCTGAAAAAAGTGTAGATTTAAACAAGATACCATTTTATACAACAATTGACTAAGTTTTTGGATCTGTTGTTTGTTCTGTTTGAGTGATTACACAGTGTTAGTGTAGAGAAATTCTACTCTCCTATATGACTTATAAACTGATACAATTTTTCGGGGCACCTGGGTGGCTCAGGTCATGATCCTGGGGTCCTGGGATCGAGCCCCGCATCAGGCTCTCTGCTCAGCAGCGAGTCTGCTTCTCCCTCTCCCTCTGCCTCTGTGATCTCTCTCTCTCTCAAATAAATAAATAAAATCTTTAAAAAATTGATACAATTTTTCTCAAGAGCAAAATGGCAAAAATAATTCCATGACATTTGTTAAATGTTTCTGAGAATCCCCCAAATACTCAATTATTATGATTACTTCTATTTTACAGTTGAGCAAAGAATGGTTTGATAAACAACTGGCTTATGAGCTCACAACTTGTAAGTAGTGGAGCTTTTGTTAAAACCTGGGCATACACTTTTAAGAATCTATCCAAAGGACGTACAAAGATGTATACAAACATTTATATAAAGGGTCTTAGCTGAAACATTATTTATAATAGAAAACTAATCCACCTAAATATCCAACAATTTATAATCAGCCAATATAACATTTCCACAGACTAAAAATTACATCATGGTGAGAACCACTCTTGCTCATGGATGGATTGTCATTACTCGCACAGTGCCTGACACATAGTAGGGCCTCAATAATATTTGTTTCAGATATGAATGATTACAAAATTATACATGAGTATAAGAAAATCATGTTTTAACAGAAAATTTCATGACTGAGGAGTAAGCATGTTATAAAAGAGCAAAGAGTAGTGAGTTAAACTAATGAAACAAGGAAGCCATTAGACAATGTGACTTGAATGCCTTGGTGGCCTAGATAAGCAAACCAAAATCTAAACCGGTCTAAAAACTAAACCTACAAAATTGAAACATAAGGACAGCCAATCACAAACAGCCAACTAAGCTTTAAACTATAGACAATAATTTCGTTAGGTTGACTCCACTCTTTCTTTACAAAAGTCTCTCTTTGGAGATCCTGCCGGGAAGCACTTCTATCCACTTCCCTTTGGCACTGTCCCATTCCAATCGAGTTTTATTCAAATAAACTCTTAAAATTTTGATATGTCTCAGTTTAGCTTTTAACAAATATAATCACAATTTTGTAAAATCTACATGTGAGTGTAAGGATAGAAAAAAGCCTAGAAGTATAAACAGATGTATATACATGAATTTGTGTCTCTTTGTCTCTGTACTGATGCATAATAGTTAATAAATATTTGTTGACTGAATAAATGAATGAATGACATTTTAAAAAGAGTTATCCCTTGAGGGGATTATAAGTCATTTTTTCCTTTCTTCCTTTGCAATTTTCTATATCTAAGGAAATTTAAACAGTAAGCAGGAATTATCTTTGTAATAAGAAGAATATTATAGGGGCGCCTGGGTGGCTCAGTCGTTAAGTGTCTGCCTTCGGCTCAGGTCATGATCCCAGGGTCCTGGGATGGAGCCCCACATCGGGCTCCCTGCTCAGAGGGAGGCCTGCTTCTCCCTCTCCCACTCCCCCTGCTTGTGTTCCCTCCCTCGCTGTGTCTCTCTCTGTCAACTAAATAAATAAATAAAATATTTTATAAAAAAAAGATTATAAAACAATCCTGCTGGGAAATATTGTTAGGAATTTTGGAATAAAAGCAGTAAATACAGACATCCCATAATCCAATAAAATATAACTTGTATCTTATTGTCCTATTTGTTTTACTTACTGCATTCAGCAATAAAAAATATCAGATGTTACAGAAAAAGGCAAGCTTAATATTGTTCAGTTAGTTATTACAAGGGTTGAGTCAAGAATCTAGGTCACTTGGTTTTCAGGCAAGTAGTTTTTTCCATTACACCAAATTGCTTAGAGTCCCAAAACACTAATGAATAAATGAGAGTATGGGCACTGCAATATTCACCATTCAACAGTTCTTATAAGCAAAATGATTTGCTAATTATTTGATATGAGCAGAAAACTCCGAAGTTCTAAAAAACACTACATGTTCATGTGACATGAATTGTTTCGGAGCGTTTGTGATCTTCCTAACAGTGTTTCCAAATCTGTGCCTGTTGGAGCAGCATTCGTGCATTATTCTGGGGAGGGGTTTATAGCTTTCATATGATTTGTAAAAGGGTCTGTGACTGAAAAAAAAAAAGTTGAGAATAACTAAAGCTATGAAGTCTGCAAGCAAGAGGAGGGAAACAAACGGAAGGTAAATAAAAGGCTTATGAGAGGAAAGGGAACCTGAGCTAACTCTGTCTTCCTCTTTTTTATTTCTGGAACATATGTTTTAATACGCAAATGCTTGGTTTCATGATTTTGCTTTCTAAGTAGTGACACCAGGAAAGATACTGATGGGTTAAAAACACAGCCAAATTATCTCTCCGGAATGAACTTTATCAGGTCCTAGGAAATCTATTTAATAATTTTCCTTTTCCTAATTAAACACAAATGCAAAACGCAAATGCAAAATACTTCCAAAGTATGCATCTTTTTAACATTGTAAATCACTACTGGGGTATTCTGCATTTATGTCTAAGTAGAAAAAGGAAAATTATTAAATAGGTTTCTTAGTTTCTTGTCCCATAAAATGTGCTGCCCTTTCAGGAAGTTTGTAAAGCTGCTTTGAACAAATGCAGAATACACACTTCTCTGTGCCTTTCACAATTATTGCTTAATTTAAAATTTAACTCTTCCTTGGCTCGAGGACAGAAGCAAATACTTGTTTCCTATCCCCATATCCGGCTCCTCTGGAATAAAATTTAAAAATTCTTCACAGGGTTTGTTTCACTACTATTCCCTGCAAATATCTCTTGGGCCACAATTCCAAATTTCTGCAACAAACAGAAACAAAGCACAACACAAATTCTCCTTGAACTCAAAGGTTATATATGCAAATATCGTAAGTGAGAATTGATACCCATCCAAATGAGATGCCTCTAGCATACTCTTCAACCACCTTAGCTGAATAAATGCTTACATCATCAACCCTTGTGAAGAGCGTTTCTTGTTCTAGTTTTTGAGACGAAAATCATTCTTTTTAACACTACCATGAACAGAAGTTGTAGGAGCGTTAGATATGTTAATACACTCTTATTTCAAATCCAAATGCCCTTTTAAACTTCTTTTTCTAAAAAGAAATGACCAAAATAGCATTCACACTCAAAACTTAACTTTATTATTTGCTCAAATCTTTCGCAGCATCTAGTTTGGAGCTCTGATCTCCCAGCCCGTCAAATAACTTAGGGCAGGGCGAATCAGCATACCAGGTGGTGTACAATTCTCTTTTCTCTATTGTCTTTCTTTTCGCCCAGCACCGCAGCATATGAAAAACCCAGGAATGCTTTGCATAAGTAATCGTAATGACTATTTTTTTTAAATTAAAACGTCACCGAGCCCCCCAAACTCCATCGCTAACAAGGCACGGGGGCTGTCAAACAGCGCGCCTCTCCAGTCTGGGCTGGGTCACCACGGGGTGGCATCACGTGGAGCTCTAACCGGAGCCACCTCACTGGAACGCTCGCTTTCTTTCGGGGCTCTAAGCAAGGGAAACAAACACCTGATCGTCCCACTCCCCTGCACCTCCAGACCCCGGAAAGCAAGCTGGTATTTGTTAGAAAGAAATTAAATTCCCTGACCTGTGTCTCGTTTCCAAAAGGCAGAGGAGACGCAGACTTGGTAAAGCAGTGAATCCCAGGTTTGCCTCCGTCCTTTCTCCCTGCCAAGTAAGATACAAACTTTAAAAAGCTCAGGAGGATGAGGGGAGGGAAGTGGAGCCGGGCAAGAGTAAATATATTGCTTACTGTTCCCAGAGTTATATGAGATTCTTCGGGCTCCTTTTTGCCTCTGGCTTTCTGTCAGGATCCTTTTTTCCGCTGGGACTACAGAGAAGTTCAAGTCTAATCCTTGGTAGGCGGGGCTAAACTGTGGGCTGGTTTCCTTTAGACTTTGCAGATGTTTTTAAGGTGGCATGAAAGAGGAAGAGGGGGAAAGCAGTGTTCTCCAAGAAGCGGATATCTTAAATGTAAATGTTTACTTATCAGTCTGAAGTCACAAAACGTGCGTAAAATAATCTGTAAATTAACTGGTGTAAATCACATGGATGCTCCTGGGTGTGCCCGTGTGTTTGTGTGTGGGAGCACGTCTTGTCCTTAAGCAGTCACTGCTTCCTCTCCAATCTCCCCCAAACAAGTAAGGACAAAGTTGAAAAGATGAATAACCTAGAGCATTTTTGCATTCTTTAAAAAAGCAAAGTTTATAACAAACCCAAAATATAAGATGTGTACATTTTGAAGATGAAAGATATAAGAGCACTTCAAAAAATCTATTCAAATATTTCCTCCCCAAACTCAAAACACCTGATAACCCAGTGTTTGTAAATTGAAGATTAAAGGCATACCAAAGACTGTAATGCATATTTTGAGATAGGCAAAGATCAAATAACGTTGAATTACAAATTGGCAATACAAATTCAAATACCCCATATCACTGTAATAAAGAAGGTGTACTGTCTAAAGTTATCCAAATGCCACTGGATCAGTGTCTTTAAAGATTGACATATTCATTTAGGATAGCTTGTTTTCAAACACAGGATCTTCTAGTTTTGCCTTTAATCGAACACTGAGCACACCTTCCTAGCTCTCTTATAACACTGTCAAAGAAATGTATTTTCTGCAGATTTCATCATTAAGTCTGCTGGATTATCTGCTTTCTGCCACCCAAGAATCAACTCCTTTTATTTTTTTTCCCCATAAATTCAACCTGGCATATTATAAATCTCTCCTTCCTAAAAAAAGCCTGTAGTGTCTCATGGGATCCAGATCTTTTGGTTTTCAAAGAAGACCCCGAAATTCTTGAAAGGTGGGGTGTGTGAAATAGAGAAGCAGAGAGCACACTGCTATTTTTCAACCCTGCCCCAGATACAACTGGTGAAAGAATATGTTTTGCAAGGCATGTTTATCCTGAGACTCTGGCAAAGAAAGACTCCCTTTTCATTAGCTTTGTAGTGTTCTAGTCAGTTTGATAATAAAAAATCATAGCTTTCAATATTTGAAGAGGGAGGATTTCTAATATGTTATATATTAAAAATAGAAAAATGTTTTGATTAAAGGCTTTTAAAGAAAAATTCAGTATATGCTATGGCTAGGGTTAAAACATATGGGGAGATGTTTGCCTCTTTCCAAACTTACTAAATGAGACTATCTCCATACTTGTAGTGAATAAAAGCTTCTGCAAGTATGTCTCTCCCTCTCTACAACTGACATAGACCACCTCCCATCGCCCCATTCTGTGGCCTCCATGCCCACCTCCAGTTTGGCTCCCTACCCATTTCACTGTTCGCATAGACCCCTAAATGGATGGTATGAGTTCAGATTTACTATCTTTACTTTGTCCCATCTTCTCCAAAATGATATCCGGTACTAGCCTACTGGCTCCAGGGACCTCTGCCTCCACCCTAGGTAAGAGAGACACTGCATTCATAGCCTGCCTCAGTCCGTATGACCAATTAGATCTGAAGACCCCTCTTCCCTGGGCTTGTGATCAATGAAGGTCATTTAGGAGGACTGCATGTGAAACCCCTCTGAAACTGAGGAGTATGGTAGCAGCCTCTTTAAACACAGTCCGTCCTTTTGCATTATTACTAGTCAATGAGTTTCATACCATTTGTTACTAATCAACATCTTAACATTTTAGACTGAGAATAAGTAAGCCCTAATAATAATTAGCACCGGTTAAGTAAGCAAATGGAACAGTCCTAAAACTGGCTGAATTAATTAACAAGGAAGTACCTACTTGTCAAAACCCATGGCTCAAAAAATGGAAAAGAACTTGATGTTGGGGTGCTTGGGTGGCTCAGTCGGTTAAGCGTCTGCCTTCGGCTCAGGTCATGATCCCAGGGTCCTGGGATGGAGCCCCGAGTCAGGCTCCCTGTTCAGCGGGGAGTCTGCTTCTTCCTTGTCCTCTGCCCTCCTCAACCTTTCATGCTCTCTCTTTCTTTCTCTCTCTCTCTCATGCTCTCTCTCTCTCTCACAGAAACTAATTCTCTTTGCACACCTTTCCCTTAAATTCCACTGAAATAATCTTCATCCTGAAAGTCTTAACTCAATTACCACTTTGTCTGGAAAATTTTTCTACCTACTACTTTTTCTGGTATAAATAATCTTTCACTTGAGAAAGAACATTCATTTGAGCACTAATCAATTTGTATTTTACTTGGCTATAAAAGAAAAAATATTTTATGCTCTATGATGACAGGAAACAAGCCTTCTACATTCTCGTCAACCCTTTCCCCCACTCCCCAAATCCACATTACACTAGGAGTTCACAGGATGTTTTTGCATTTGTTATCTATGATAGTGGGTTCAGAGATATCTTACACCTGACCTTCAGGTAACATTCTACTTGTGGCTGCTATTTTCATCATTATTAAAGAAGAGAAAGTTTAGTTTTTCTACTCTCCTCTCCCACACTGGTAAAATTCCTGGTAATATGAAGCTAAACCGAGATTAGGGGTGGAATGGACTCGAATTAAGATATATTTATAATGAGGGGCAGCTGGGTGCCTCAGTCAGTTGAACACTGGATTCTTGGTTTAGACTCAAGTCATGACCTCAGAGTCTTAAGACTGAGCTGGGCGTAGGGCTCTGTGCTCCGTGAGGAATCTGCATGAGATTCTCTCTTCCTCTGCTCCTCTCCCCCACTCACACACACTCTCTCTCTTCAAATAAATAAATAAATAAACTATTTTTTAAAAAGATATATTTATAATGCATTTAAAAATTACATGTTATGATGAAAGAACAGATCTAGAGAGTATTTATGAGCAATAAGAACTATATTTTAACAGTTAAATATCTACTAGTAATCACCTGTCCTCTTCATGTACATTTACTATAGCCATACATTTACATCAATACTTTGACCTGAAAAGTGGAAGCAGTAATTTTCTCTTAACTACTGCTTTCTAATTGAACATGTTAGGCAGATTGTTACTACTTCTTAAAAATGTTTTTCTTCTTAATTTTTTTTTTTTTAGATATAGGAAGAGAAATATAAGAAATAAAGCACTGGTAATATTACTGTTACTCTTTATTTTTTTATTTTATTTTTTTAAAAGATTTTATTTTTTTATTATTTTTTTATTTATTTTATTTTTTATTTATCAAATAAAAAAACAGAGAGAGGTAGAGAGAGAGCACAAGCAGGGGGAGAGGGAGAAGCAGGCTCCCCACCGAGCAGGGAGCCTGATGCGGGACTCAATCCCAGGACCCTGGGACCATGACCTGAGCTGAAGACAGTCGATTAACCAATTGAGCCACCCAGGCGCCCCTCACTGTTATTCTTTTACTCTTTATTCTTCTTTATTGTTTATTTATTTATTTATTCATATATATAAAATAAATAAATAAAATATAAATATTTTTATCTTCTTTATTCTTCTTTATCTTCTTTATCTATATAAATTATTATTTATTCTTCTTTATTCTTTATAGGCTCTATTGATAGAGCCTATAAGGAGCCAAGTAGTTTGTATTATTACTACGTTTACAGTATCATTCATCACTACAATCATGAAATTAGGCATTATTATCTTTATTTAGAATCCTAATATTGCATAAGCACAGATTATTAGTAGTGGAGCCAGGACTTCAAACCAAGTCTGTCCAACTCCAAACCCCACAATTTTTCCAGTATGTCATACGACCTCATAGCAAGTGTTGTTGGACCATCTTTTCAGCTTTGTTCCAAGCCAATCAAATCTCTGATAGCGGTGGTGGTGAAGCCATTGGTAGAAAATGAAACCTCGAAGTGCCGAGGCTAGAACCTTCCACCATTCTCTTCCTCATCAGCCATGGTTACTCTCTTGCCTATCCTTCCCACCCCCCACTCCTTCATTCATCATTGGGTTTCTATATTCAAAATTTTTATATCTACATTTTCCTTTTCATTTTGCTGTGAAAATGTTAATTTATACCCTTGCATTGCTATTACTTACATATACTATCATACGGGACTCACTCCTGCATCTCCTTTCCCCTCTTAAAATCATCCTAGAGTTGGGGCACCTGGGTGGCTCAGTCAGTGAAGGGTCTGCCCTTGGCTCAGGTCATGAACCCGGGGTCCTGGGATCGAGCCCCGCGCCAGGCTCCCTGCTGTGTGGGGAGCCTGCTTCTCCGTCTCCTCCCCACTCATGCTCTCTCTCGCTCACTCTCTCTCAAATAAATAAATAAAATATTTAAAAAAAAAATCATCCTAGACTTCATTCCCAGAAAAACTTTACTACAAGTCAGATCATTTTACAGTCAGACTCATACTATGCAGTTTTCTCCACTGCCTATCGACTTATATTCCTATACCTTAAAAATATTTCTTTTTCGGGGCACCTGGGTGGCTCAGTCGGTTAAGCATCTGCCTTCAGCTCAGGTCATGATCCCAGGGTCCTGGGATCAAGCCCTGCACTGGGCTCCCTGCTCAGTGGGAGGCCTGCTTCTCCCTCTCCCATCCCCCCTGCTTGTGCTCCCTCTCTCACTGTGTCTCTCTCTGTCAAATAAATAAATACAATCTTTAAAAAAATTTTTCTTTTTCTTTTGTAGATGAAGTAGAAGTGAAAATCAAATTGGAATCCCTTCAGAATTTATCAAGAATTGCAAATTCATCTTGTACAAATGGGATGGATCCTACAGTCAACAATTAATATAACTTAATACATAGTAGAAAATTTTGACTGTAGATAAACCATGTTGAGGAACTTTTGACAAAGCTGAGTTGTCCTAATTCATTTTACCTACTCTGGAAATAATTTAGCGAGTTGTTTTCTGCTCTCCAAGATCCCTCTAAATTTGGTAAAGCAAGTGCATGTCTAGTTTCAGCAATTCTGTCAGAATGGGCACCAGCCCAATTACACAGCTCAGAAACTGACTTGCCAGCACCTGACAGAATTTTTCAAATATTTGTACTCTTGGAATTTAGATGTGCTGATGACCGTGATAGAATCTGAGCCTGTGTCCCTTGCTTTGAAGGTAATCCTGAGTAGGAAGAATTACTGCTCAGTGAATGTCCAGAGTTCTTCAAGTAACCGAGGTCTGATAGATGTCAGTAGTGTTTTCTTAAGAGGACCAAGATAGTAAGAGCATTCCTGTATTTGTCTATAAAACCAGTGACTAAACATCTTCATAAGCACTTTTGCTATATGATTGTCCAAATATGTTGTCAGGTCCAAAAATTTCTCTTTGGAGAAAAATCTGTCTTTCTTCATTCCCAATATATATATGTCATTGTTCTCTGATTGAAAACACAGCAAAGAATAGCAAGTAACTCTTAATCTTCACCCAACTAACAAAGATAGTCACATATTAGAACTTAGTTTCATTACACGTAATCTAGCGTTTAATCTCAGTTTGTCCCAAATCTGTTTTTTAGGGTAGAGTGAAATTTAGGATAATTCACAACTATAACAAAATTCCAAAAACTGCTATGAAAGAACAAAACACTCATTATAATCAAATCCATTCCAAATTAGCAAAATGATCCAACCGTTTTATTTATATAGATAGGACCATTGAGGAAAACATTGCGGACACACAAAAAATTAAATGTTTCTTTTTTTAAAAAAGATTTATTTATTTATTTATTTATTTATTTATTTATTTATTTGACAGAGAGAGAGAGAGAGAGCGAGTGCACAAGCAGGGGGAGCAGCAGAGGGAGAGGGAGAAGCAGGCTCCCTGCTGAGCAAGGAGCTGGATGCGGGGACTCAATCCCAGAACTCTGGGATCATGACCTGAGCTGAAGGCAGACGCTTAACCAGCTGAGCCACCCAGGTGCCCCAAATATTTCTTAATTAATATCCTACTGAGATATTTTCACTGTCCTGAAAATAGCAGACTGGTCCAAAAACTGAATTAAGTAAAAAAAAGACTAGTATCCTAACCAATTGTATGTCCATTCTTGTTTATAATTTGCTACAAAGCACTGCAATATCAAATAATGTTTTATCACTAAAATAGGAAGAAAGAAAAGGGTATGACTATTTTACTCTAAATAGTAGTTCTAGAAAAACAATTTCCCTTTCATTTGGTTCTCTAGATATTTCTATTCTGATATTTGTAATAAATTCACGGTTTAAGTTATATATGGTCATTGTTTTGGAATGTTCTACCATCCCTTACACAGCATTCTCTTTGGATATAAAATATATTTAATAAATAGCATCCATTCACCCAATAATAGGATTCATTCATTTGATCACTCATTTACAATGATTTTTAAATATCTATACTGGAAGATTCTTTTAAAAATCCATAATTTACTTGGGGAGGCAAAAACTAAATTCAGTAAGCACAGGTTACTACTGATAAACCCATTGGCCAAGCCACTTCATCCCCTGAAAGTAAGAAGCTTATCTGTTGCTTTTGTGATAAAATTGGCTCCTGGGAAGACCTGAAAACATAATCCAACTTTACCAAGGGCTTACATAGCCATTCCCCTGCAGTCTTGCCTACTTATCATGCGCCTAGCATATTGTTAGGGATTAGAAAGAGAACAAACTGGATAGACAAGGTTCATATTTTCATGGAGCTTATATCCTAGTAGACAGGGGATACAAAGAACAAAATAAATAGGATAATGACATCAAAAAAAAAAAATTCAACATGTCTAGGAAAGGCCTCTCTAAGGATACATGTCAATGGAGATTTGAAAGATGAAAATAAGCCAATCAGCCATGAAACTGAGTGTAGGAGAAATGTACAAGTTCAGAAACCTGTATTGACGTATGAAATATGAAAGATACGTATGACTGAAAACCATTAAAAATGTCTTGAACAAGAAGTGCTAGAGGGAGGAAATAGAGACAAGGGAGCACTATATTAAATTTGAAAATCCAAATTGGGCCATGAAACTAGGATTGGAATTTGATGGGTTGTTATTAATTTAAGTAGAAAAGGTAAAGGCCAGCATTCATGGTTCATAGGAGGTACAAAGGCAATTCTAGATGAGGAGAGTTTGTAGGGAAAGCAGTAGGAGGTAAACTTAGAAATGTACGTTGGGGGTTGGGCTTTAAAAATTCTTTAGTAATAGAGAAATTTAGACAATTTTGTGCAATGAATAAGAAACTTCCCAGGCATCAAAGATGGTAGTGGTTAGTTGCCCTGTTTTGTTTTAATTTTGGTAGTTGATTCTTTGTCACAGATGGATGTTGGTCTTTTTGGATCTTAGCAGGGGAATGACACTTTTAAACTAGTATTCTGGAAGACAACAGGATAGATTGAAGAGTAGAGATGGTGATGCAGGGAGAGAGAGGCCAAAGTGATTACTGTGTCTAGAAATGTGGTGGACTCTCCGAGGAAGAGCAGGCCTGTCAGGATGGAGAGGATGGAAGTGGACGGTTGAAAGCGTTTGACAAAAGTCAACTGCATGAATAAACCATACCACACACCACATGGTAGGGGAAGATGGCTGAATTAATTAACAAGGAAGAGACTCAGTTCAAAATTAGAGACTTAATGTTTTACACATTGTGTGTATTGAATAATGTCACATTGAGATTTAAGAGTTAATCTTCAAGTTGCTGCTTACCTCGTGAACTTACATCTGAACAAGTAGTTTATTCTTAGTTGGAATCAGTTTTGCCACCTGAAAGTTGTGGAAAAGAAGTTTAAGAAACAAGGAGATTTGGGATTACAAAACGTGTCTTCTGCTTCTAAGTCCTCAGAGAGGCAGATATGAGTGCTTAAGGAAGAAAGTCTTCCCAGTTTATGGGAGTTGCAGGTGACCTCTGGGATGAACTGGGGTCCTGAGAGCATTGCCCCAGCCTACCTTGTTATCATTCCAATAGAAGAATAGAACACCGTGGATCTCAGAGACTGGGTGATTTACCCAAGATTGAACATCAGAGTCAGAGTTTAAACCAAACCTTTGACCTCAAAATATGTATGTCTTTTTATAGCCATTTCCCATTGCCTATTCACAGATAAATTAAATGAGCCTGAGAAGTCAAAGAAAAAGCTCCCAAGGAAATAGGAAATGAGAAAGTTTGGAGTTTTTATATATACATGCTTTGTTTTCTTTCCTGCTAAATTATTGTTTTTAAAAAATTCATATTAGATGGGTCACAAGCTTATCGTTAAACATTTTGAAAATACACACGTCATCTTATTGTGTTTAGTTCTCCCGGCCGTGGGTATTTTTTCTTTCTCTGTTCTAAATCATGACTTTCTGTTCCACTGACAAAGAATTTTCAAGCTGCAGGACGACTAAAGCAGTCAGTACAAATCATGGAGATTACTGACCTCAACTCCTTACTTCCCTCCAACTCCCCACCCAATTATGTTTGCAAAGCTCAAATTCTTCTTCTTCTTTAAAGATTTGATTTATTTAGGAGAGAGAAAGAGACTAGGGGGAAGAGCAAAGGGCAAGCAGACTCCACGCTGAGTGCGGAGCCCTATGCGGGGCTCAATCCCACAATCCTGAGATCACAACCCAAGACAAAAATCAAGAGTTGGAGACTCAACCCACTGAGCCATCCAGGTGCCCTTGCAAAGCCCAAATTCTTATAGGGGATTATGAGAGGAAGCAAACATGGAGACAAGGTAGAAAGAATCCAGGTGATTTGTGTACTTAGAGTATTGGTAACCCCCATCCCTCAGATCAAGAGTAGGTGGCAAGACTTTTGGGGAATGGCTATCCTGCTATATGGTAGAAGACAATTTGCATAAGATTGATGGTTCATACAATCTAGTAATTCCACTACTGGGTATTTACCCAAAGAAAATTAAAACACTAACTCAAAAAGATATATGTATATATATCCCTATGTTTTTTGCAGCATTATTTACAATAAATAAGATACGAAAGCAACCCAAGTGTCCATCCATTGATGAATGGATAAAGAAGATGTGATAAATCTATACAATGGAATATTACTCAGCCACAGAAAAGAATGGGATCTTGCCATTTGTGACAACATGGATGGACCTAGAGAGCATTATGCTAAGTGAAAGAAGTCACACAAAGACAAACACTGTATGATTTCACTTATATATGGAATCTAAAAAACAAAGTAAATAAATAAATAACAACAAAACCCAGAAACAGACCCATAAATATAGAGAACAAACTGGTGTTGCCAGGGGGAGAGTGGTGGGGGGATGGGCAAAATGGGTGAAAAGGAATGGGAGGTATGAGCTTCCAGTGATGGAATGACTAAGTCATGGGATAAAAGGGACAGCACTAGGAATGTTGTCAGTGGTACTGTAATAGCGTTGCATATGACAGATGGGAGCTACACTCGTGGTGAGCACAGCATAACATAGAGTTTCATATCACTATGTTGTACACCTGAAACTAAATGCAACATTGTGTGTGACAACTATACTTCAATTTTTAAAAAAGCTGCTAAATGCATTAAAAAGAAGATTGATAATTCAGAAACTCCGTTTAAAATTAGGAACTTTTGGGTGCCTGAGGGGCTCAGTCGGTTAAGCGTCTGCCTTAAGCTAAGGTCACGATCCCAGGGTGGGATCAAGTCCCACATTGGGCTCCCTGCTCAGCAGGGAGTCTGCTTCTCCCTCTGTCCCTCCCGCTGCTCATGCTCGCTCTCCCTCTCGCAAAAATAAATAAATAAAATCTTTAAAACTGGTTTTCTTTTTCATGTATTAATTCTTGAAGTAAATGGCAATTTGAAGATTAGATCTTAGTATTCTTTAATGCTTAATATGTATCTCCATGTATTAGTTATGTATTACTACATAGTAATATGTATTACATACTATGTAGAAGGCACAAAAGTCCCTAATTTTATTTTATTTTTTTATTTTTTTATTTTTTTATTTTATTTTATTTTATTTTTTTAAAGATTTTATTTATTTATCTGACACAGAGAGACACAGCGAGAGAGGGAACACAGGCAGCGGGAGTGGGAGAGGGAGAAGCAGGCTTCCCGCTAAGCAGGGAGCCCGATGCGGGGCTCGATCCCAGGACCCTGGGATCATGACCTGAGCTGAAGGCAGACGCTTAACGACTGAGCCACCCAGGTGCCCCTATTTTATTTTTTTAAAGATTTTATTTAAATTTTCTAGTGTTAAATAGAGTCATCAGGTTGTACATTCCATCCCCAGTACTTATTTATCTTATAGCTGGAATTTTGTACCTTTTGACACCTTTCACCCAATTCCCCCTACCCTCCACCCCCTGCCTCTAGTAACCACAAATTTGATCTCTTTTTCTATGAATTTGAGGGTTTGGGGTTTTTTTGATTTCACATGTAAGTGAGAACATACAGTATTTGTCTTTCTCTGACTTAATTTCACTTAGCATAATGCTCTCAATTTCCATTCATGTTGTCACAAATGGCAGGGTTTCCTTTTTTATAACGGAACCACATCCATTATATATATATATATGACTCACAACTCATTTATCCATTCACCTGTTGATAGACAACTTAGGTTGTTTCTTTGTCTTGACTATTGTGAATCATGTTGCTACAGACATGGAAGGCAGATGTCTTTGACATGGTATTTCTGTTTCCTTCAGATAAATACCCAGAATTGGAATTTACTGGATCATATGGTAGTTCTATTTTTAATTCTTTTCAGGAACTTCCATACTGTTTCCATAGTGGCTGGACCACTTCATAATCCCACTAACCACGCACAAGGGCTCTCTTTTCTCCACATTCTTGCCAACATTTTTTATTGCTTGCCTTTTTGACAATAGCCATTCTAACAGATGTGAGGTGACATCTCATTGTGGTTTTGACTTGCATTTCTCTAATGATTAGTAATGCTCAGCACTTTTTCATCTACCTATTGGTCATTTGCATGCCTTCTTCTTTTATTCAGGTCCTTGGTCCATCTTTTAATTAGATTTTTTTTTTTTCTATCGAGTTATATGAATTCTTTATATATTTTGGATATTAAGCCCTTAGTAGATATGTGATTTGCAAATAAGTTTTTCATTCCATAAGTGGTCTTTTCATTTTGTTAATCATTTCTTTTGTTCTGCAGCTTTTAATCGGATGTATTCCCATTTGTTTATTTTGGAAAAACTCTTCTTAGTATGCTAATAGGTGTGCTAGTGTTACTCCTCCCCAGATTAAGACTAAACTCACAAACTTTCTTATGCCTGCTTTATATAGAGATGGAAATCACATTTTCCTCTTACCAAAGCTCTCTTCCACCATAAGACCTATTATAATTAAGAATAAAAGGAAAAATAAGTCATTACTCATCAGCGTTTCTCACCTCCCTATTACTTCACCCTCTTAATTGTAAAACTAAAAACATAATATCTATGGTATGAAACATTTTCAGAGATGCTCACTGGATCTTTATTTTCTAAATCTTTTCTTTTTTTTAAGATTTTATTTATTAGAGAGAGAGAGAGCATGAGCAGGGAGAGGGGCAGAGGGAGAGAGAGAAGCAGACTCCTCACTGAGCAGGGAGCCCAATGCAGGGCTCCATCCCAGGACCCTGAGATCATGACCTGAGCCAAAGGCAGACGCTTAACCGACTGAGCCACCCAGGCATCCCTTTCTAAATATTTTCAATTTGAACTAACATATATGCAGTGAATTTATTTCATGTGTATGTTCCTTAAAAAATTGCCTCAAATCAGGGAAGTCTTAAAATAGGTTTTCAGTTTCTGTTCCTATTCTGAGGTTACTTTTCAGCATCTTTATATGAAAGCATGATGACTCATCAGAATTGTGTTGTTTCTTCCAGGGGTATATTTACAAAGCTAGTAGCCATCAAGCACAAGGAATATTCTGAGAAACATTTGCCCTCCTTCAGTGAATAAGCAACTAATCATGCTTTGTCAGAGGTTAAGTCTTCTTCTGGTCTATCCTAAAAGGCACAGCTGTGGAATTAAAGTGTATTTCAACTCTTAAATGACCTTGGATATAATTAGTTCAAGGATAAAGGCCATACCAGTTTTTATCCTGTCTCTGTGATAGGTGGAGCTAAGGTTTACAAAATTAAGTCTCTGGGAAATTGTGAATGTGACAAAAGGTTATAACTTTGTGGACAAACTAGAAAAATAAGGAAAATCATATGCACAAAAATGTTACTATCCTTCCAGGGAAATGAGAAGGCTTACCATTTATTGTGAAATTATATTCTTCTGAAATTATGATGTTAAAATGGCATTCCAAATTTTTATTCAGGTTATTGGGTTTGTTGGGGTTTTATTTTTGTTTTTGTTTTAAAGAGAGAGTGGAGTGATTTCCTGATCCCTGATATTCAAGTTTGGGAACCATGATTTTTCAGAAAGGCTAGGGAACTTTGCTCTTGATGCCTTTCCAGCTGTACAAATGTTTGTCATCTCATTACAAGGGTTATCATCAAGGAGGAAAACTTCACCAGGCTGCCTAATAATGTGATAAACCATTATCCTAAACTTCTCCCTGTTCTTTCTTCAGTTAATGCCATCTCCCAAGTAGCACGTCTTTACCGCCTAGATTTAGGGCAAGTAGACATTATTTTCTGTGAGCCTACATGTATACACATGTACATTTCCCACTCTCACTCTTCCCCTTCCAATAGCAGTTACCATGATCATGATCATTTCAGTACACAAATCTTTCATCACTTCCCTTCAGTGGCTCCCTGCTTCCTTTGGGATGCTACCCATTCTCTTTGATGTGGTCTCAAAATATCTTGACTAAGTCTCATCTGTGAGTGATGAGAAGAAGAAAGAAGAAATGGACTTCTTTCAATTCCAAGAATATCTCAGCTCCTGTCTAATTACCTTCATACTTATCCCATCCCTTTCCTTTCCCAACATTTCTGCCTTGCTAACTAACACCTACCTAACCTTCAGTTTTCAACTTCACGATTACTTTTTGCTAAAAGATCTTACCAGGCCAACAATATCCCTCTGTCCTCTGCCCAAAGTCAAGTTCCGTTTCCTTCTGTTTCACTTGCAGTTCTCCATTTTAAAACTTCTAATCATTTATGCAATACCTACATTCCCTGTAGCTTCCCACTCTACACTGTAAGCTCTGGAAGGGCAAGGGACTGTCTGTTTTATGTTCTTCTATATGACCAATGTCTAACAGGATGCCTCCATATCTTAATAACTGGTATTCAATAAATATTTTCAAATTAATGAATTCCCTCTGCTTTGTCTTCTAAGTCCTTTTCTCTTATTACTTTTTTTTTTATTCTGGCTATTAGTTTCAATAACACATCTTGATTATTTCAAAAGATAGTTTACAAATCAATATTCCAATTTCCAAGGCTCCACTGCTCTGGATTTAATATATGATAATAATGTGTTTTTCCTCTAATGTTTCTCCTTTGTGCTACCAAATCATGCTTCTCAAATTCCGGTTGAACTTTTTTTTTTTTTTTCCTAAGTAAGTAAGGTAAGTGAATTCTGGGGCATGATTAACACAAACTGGTATGCTGCTACTGCCCATATTGAGATTCTAGAATGAATGTTTAAGACTCTGCAACATACTTAAACTAGAAGATTGATGACAGCAGGGTTTCTTGGCCATGTCTGGGGGTGTGCTACAGTGAGATGAATCAAAGTAAGGTAAACAGAATAAAAGTTTTATCAAATGGAAAAATCCATGATAGAAAACAGCCCCATCCCCAGCAATTAAAAAAGAAAAGAAAGAAAGCAGGTGGTTGTGCTGAGCAATGCTTACTAAAAGCCAAGAAGCTGTCACAAACATTTCCAGGACTGGCAAACCAAAAAATGCACTTTGTGTGTACAAAACCTGGGAAAGATTTCTAATTATATACTTGTTTTAAACATATTTGTTCATCCAGATAATGATCACTTTCAGGGCTATCATTTTGAAATAAGAAGAGGGAAGGAAAAAGAGGGGCATATAAAGGAAAGAAACTGCTCCAATTCAAGAATGTTGTAAATTTACAAGACATTGACCCTGAAAATCATCTAAGAAAACTCTTACTAGTTTCTAGATGAGGAACTGAGACATGAATTGCACACTGATTTGCATTCACCCACTCCATGTTTTTTTTAGTGGACCATTAGGATGTCTAAAAAATGTAATGAATTTCAAGCAGCATTTAGCATATGCCTTAAATTAGGTGCCATCCCAAACTCCCGGATGCCCTTAAGATCTGTAGACTTGACACCCTAGTCATAATTGAATGAACTCTCTCCTTGTTATCTCACATCGAATGAGACTTTTTAAGTTCTGCCATTCTTTTTTCCTACTCAATATCTCCTAAATTATTTTTTCTTTCTTTCCTAGTTCCAGGGACACAGACAACTGTAATTCTTCACAACTCCACAGCTGTTGGACTATGATCAACCCCTAACTTGTCTCTCTGTAATTCAGCCTGTACAGAGTAGCCAGAATAGTGAGAATAATTATCCCAAAGATCATGTCCATCATAGCATAATATATTTTATCCTATCACTCAGAAACTTAAATGGTTCTCCATCGCCCTAGTAAGCCAAAGAAGTTCACAGCAATCAGGAGTTGTGTGCTCCCTGGCAGGAAATTTTCCTTTTTGCACACATATCTGTGAGTTCAACATCATCCATGCTGTGATCTTAGGCAAACTGGAAAGAACCCAGCATTGTCTCCCAGCCTTGCCCATCACTAGGTTTACCACCTTGTTGCTGGTCTTTATGGATTCTGAACTGCAGTTTATTTCTCTCTCAAGGATAGATGATTTCACTCTCCACCACGTTGACTTGCTGGGAGAATTAAGAGACATGGTTTAAGTAAAGAACCTGGCATGTATCAACATACTCATACACTTTACTCTTATTTTATATATTTGCCCTGCCTAATTTCACAAAGGATTTGAATAAGCTATCATCTACTCATTCTTTCATTCATTTATTCAATCAAAAAATGTATATTGAAAACATCCTGGTGCAAGACACTATATTAGCAACTTGGGATATAAAGAAGAATAAGATACAATCTCTCACCCTGAAAAACCCTCACATAGTAGCAGAAATAAAAATACAAACATAAAACAATGTGACTAAATGGGAATAGCAATAGTGTATTCGGGGATCCCTGAGTAAGGACTCCTAAACTCTAACAAGACTTGGGAGTTGGGTCAAGGAGGATGGGACACCTGATTTCAACCAATAAGCAAAGATGAGTAAAAGTTATAAAGGCAAAGAGGAAACAAGATTGTCACAGGTAGGTGGTAGATCACTAGAACAATTACTGTGGTTATTATTATTGTAAAGTCCTATACCAGAAAACACTGTCTCAGATCCAAGCTAACTTCTGGTTCCTTACTTACAGCAAACTGTACTGAATTCTTTGTGGGTTTTTTTTTTTTAAGATTTTATTTATTTGAGAGAGAGAGAGAATGTGAGTGGGGGGAAGAGCAAAGGGAGAGGGAGAAGCAGACTCCATGCTGAGTGCAGAGCCCCATGCTGGGCTCAGTCCCAGGACCCTGAGATCATGACCTGAGCCAAAATCAAGAGTCAGACACTTAACTGACTGAGCCACCCAGGCACCCCAACTGTACTGAATTCTAACATTGCTCAGTTTATCCATGACTGAATCACACGCATGCCCACACCCAGGTTTTGGACCCCTCCTCTTTGAGCTAGCTCCCAACTTCTATATACCTCAGAATTGTGGTTTAAGTTCCTGAGATCCTTCCTCATAGGATCCTCATCGTCCCTTACCCAGCTTGCTTACTTAAGCCATTTGTTTCTTGCCTACTACTTCTTGACCACATTGGCCTCCCAGGGTTTTGGATTTAGTCTGTCTGCTGGGAATTGCTCCATCAGACTCTTCTCATCCCAGCCACACATCCCTGGTTATATGTGTGTGACTCCTTCTTGACTTCAGGTCTTTGTTTAAATGCCACATCTTCAAAGAGCCCTCCCCTACTACCGTCCCTTCCCCACCCCCAAATATAAAAGAACAGTCTCTCGTCCATATGATTCCCTTTAATTTCTGCATTGCAGTTATTATCGGGCAATATTTTCATTTGTTTATATGTTTATCTGTTTGTTTCTGATTTCTTCCACGAGGATGTAAGTTTCATAAGGTTTCAGGGCTTATCCAAGTGCTCAGAACATTTCTTGGAACATACTATGTTGTCAATAAACATTAGATTAATGAATGAGTAAATGAATGAATGAATATCTCTGCTCTGCCAGTTGATCAAATTCCTGCTCCCCAGACTCTCAGAACCACTAGATTCTTCTGCTTCCTAGTTCTAAACTCTTATGATCTTATAGATCCACATGAATCCACATGTGTCCACATGACTCCATAATTCAAGGTCACCCATTATCTTCCCCAGCCCAACCCTTAATTCATATTTTATTAATTAGCAATTTGAATCCTCTACTTTGGCCAACAACATTTCATTGTCCTCCTTCAACCAAACTTACTAATATTTGTCTTTGGGCCTTGGGACAAGTCGTTAGGCTTAATTATGGTGTAAGAATTTCTATCATTACCTTCAGGTTCAGGTCAAAAACTACTCTCAAAGGGGGTGCCTGGGTGGCTCAGTCAGTTAAGCACCCCACTCTTGATTTTAGCTTAAGTCATGATCTTAGGGTCCTGGGATCGAGCCCAGTGTTGGGCTCTGCACTCAGCACAGAGTCTACTTGAGATTCTCTCCCTCTCCCTCTGCTCACTCTCTCTGTTTCTCTCTCTCAAACAAATAAATAAATCTTTAAAAAAAAAAGAACTACTCTCAAAGTCTTCTCCAATCATCTTCAAATGAGATCTCCCTGTAATCATGTCCTTTATTAGTTTATTCAAGCTGTACCATATTGTAATTTTTAGTGTTGATTTTAATTTTTTGTATCACTGAACATACGTATTTGTTTTTCCCTTGCTACACTCCAAGTGTTTTAAACTAGTTATCATTTAGCTCTCTGTTTTTTAAAAAACTGTACCTCCCATCACAGTTTCTTGATTTCTCCTCAGGAGATAAAAAGTAAGGAATTTCAAATAAAACTGCATCCTAATTATTATTGACATGACACAATTTTACTTGTGGTGACTCTTCAGAGTGGCTCAATGTCACCAAATCCCAAATCTTCTCACCTCGATCTTTTTTTTTTTTTTTTAATGCATCACAACTCCTCTCCTCATCTACCAGGACAGTGAGCTCTTGGAGGGCAGAAACCAGTCCCCTTCATCTGTGAACTCCTAATAGCTAGCGCATTGTTTGACATATAATAGAAGTTCAAGAAAACTTCACTGACGACCAAAATAAAGAAATCGTGTTTCCAAAGGTTGTTGTGATGCATCGTTCAGATCCTTCACTCCACCAACAGCTCAGAACATGGTCCTGAAATGCTGGTGCTACTGCTTTGGCTTCCGTGGAATCATCACAAAGTTTGACTGTGCTTGCTCAATGGGTCGAGCGCAGATGACCATGTCTGTGGGGTCTGTGCTTCAGTACCAATACGTAACCTTCTTTTACTTGTTAACTTCTTTTACTCTTAACTTTCTTTTACTTGTTACTATGGAAAGTCCATTCTTTCCTCAATGGGAAGAAAATTAAATTTATCATATTTAAGGTGCTTCTTCAATGTATCTGGTTTATAGTTTGAAAATTTAGGGTGCCTGGGTGGCTCAGTCGGTTAGGTTTCTGCCTTCGGCTCAGGTCATGGTCCCAGGGTCCAGAGATGGAGCCCTGCATTGGGCTCCCTGCTCCATGGGGAGCCTGCTTCTCCCTCTGCCCAACCCCTACCCCTGCTTGTGCTCTCTCTTGCTCTCTCTCTCTCTCAAATAAATAAATAAAATCTTAAAAAATTTATTTGCCTATATTGTGTGAGGGCAAAAAGGGGCCCCAGAATTAGAAGAAGCAATTCATGTTTGTGACAAAGAGAAGTGGTGAAAAGTAGTGTGTTACTGACTAGATGCCAAATTAACCAGGGCTTAGGAACCAAGGAAGCAAAGGAGGGACTTTCTTTGATCATATAAGAGGCAGAAAGGTGAGAACTAGGTAAGGCTCAAAGTCAGAGAGGGATTAGTAACACCTTTTATTTGAGGCTGAGCCTGCCAACTATTCACTAGGGTTCATTATGTTTCCCTTTATTTCATTCCAGAGTTTGAAGCACAGCTGAGCACTGCACATAGAAGTCAAGTAGGTCCAAGTATAAAGGTTGGAGAAAAGCAGTGAGCAGAAGACAGGCAAGACATTATTCCTTACGTGGCCCCCTAATTTCATCATACTCATTGATCCCTCTGTGTATGAGGCTGTTCACTCAGACATGCACATGTATGGTGCTACAATCCTCTTCTTACCAGCTATTCCTAACCTTGAACATTCTCATTCACTCAGGATTTAATTTTAGTTATAGTATGGGGTAACTCAAGTCAGCATGTGGTTATTAAAAGTTTAATAGCATTTCTTATAATTTTGGAAGCACTGAAAATTTATTAATTTTACATTAGTTTCCTTGTGAACACCATAATTTATCATATACGCTGCCAACCCTTCAGTTGATTGAACATTAGAAGTTTAACTATATAGATGACTTAAGCTTTAATCTCTGTAATAAGTTATTTTGTGTAAGAGGTAAGCCACCTTCCCAGAATTTAGCCAACCTTATTTTCTATTATAGTTTTATTTTTCATGTTGATTCATACTTAAGTCTCTGCTCTTTTGGTTCATTCCTTTCCTACAGAATTTTAACCTCATTCTCCCTTGAGGAGCTATAAATTATTTATCTTGGAATCTTTTAAAAATTCTTGTGGTTCAAAATTTTTCAGTAGTAAGACTATTCTCGTCACTATGAGACAATCCCTCAATAAAAGCAGAATTAAGTTTGGCACTGTTAATCTTCCACTCCATATTTTTTTTCTTAGCAAAACAAAAATTTATTTGTGGGTTACCACAACCCTTCTAGCTTCTCTTTTTGTAAACATTCATTCTTATATTCGGATCTTTTGTTAATGAGGGGGAATTAAAAAGTAAAGAATGACTCAACACTTACCTTTCAAAACCTTATATCCTAATTAAGGGCATGAAAATACGTGCACACATGAGGGACACCTGGATGGCTCAGTCAGTTAAGCCTCTGACTCTTGGTTTTGGCTCAGGTCGTGATCTTAGGGTCATGAGATCGAGCCCCGAGCGGGGTTCTGTGCTCAGCCTGGAGTCTGCTTGTCCCTCTCCCTCTTCCTCTGTCCCTCTCCCCACTCTTTCTTTCTCTCTCTCTCTCAAATAAATAAATAAAATCTTTTAAAAAATAAGGAAAATACATACACACATGAAAAAAGCAATAATAGCAATAATAATAATCATAGTAGTAGTGGTAGTAACAGTAATTGTAATAATAAGCCTTAGGGAGCTTTGCCATTTTCAACAGACATTCTCTCATTTGATCCTATAATGGCCCTGTAAGATAGATATTATTATCATCCCCATTTTACACATGAGAAAACCAAGTACAAAAAGTTGATATGACTTGAGGTGCCTGGGTGGCTCAGTCGTTAAGCGTCTGCCTTTGGCCTAGGTCATGATCCCATGGTCCTGGGATCGAGCCCCACATCAGGCTCCCCGCTCAGCGGGAGTCCTGCTTCTCCCTCTCCCACTCCCCCTGCTTGTGTTCCCCCTCTTGCTGTGTCTCTCTCTGTCAAATAAATAAACAAAATCTTAAAAAAAAAAAAAAAAGTTGATATGACTTGTCCAAATTTTCTTAACCATAACCGGAGTTTGAAAATTGGTCTTCTAACTCCAAAGACTATTGCTTCCACACTGCTCCTCAATGATGAAAAAATAGTACATTACTCTCTGCCTCAAGTCACCCATATCACATAGTATTAGGATTTGAGGCACAGAGGAAGCACTCTAATTGTATTATTAATATTTTTATTTCTAAATTCTATAAGAAAGGGAAGAATATTTCAAGGAAAAGTTGGAACTTGGACTCTGGACAATGGGACTTGTAACTGGAAGAGGGAAGGGACATTCCTGTCTGTAGGGTTACAAAAGTAAAGCTCTAGTTTCTATAATAGGCATGTCTTATGCAGGACATTGGGAAATCTTCCTCACCTGATGAGCTGTAGCAAAAGATGTTCTAATACAAAGTCTGGTGACAAATAATAGTATTGCATGCCCCTGAATGCTGGGCTGAGGAACTATTTTATAGGCAATCATGAGCCCCTGGAGGGTTTTATGCTCAAAAGTGACAAGATCAAATAACTCACTGCTTTAGTCAGATATTTCATGCACTTAGCAGCAGAAACATCACCTAAGACACTGCTCTAAAAATCCAGGTTTTGGTGATGACCATCTGGACTAGAGGAGGGCAATGGGGATGGAGAAGAAAGGAACAAATGTGAAACAAATTTGAAAAGAAAAGACAGTACAATTTGGCAGCTGATTAGAAATAGAGTAGAAAAAAGAGTCAAATACCTCACTGAGCTTTCAAGCCTGGGTAAAGGCTCTAATAAGAACACAGAAAGACTATAGTGAAGCCACTCCAGCTTATAGAGTGAAGAAAGAAATCTAAGAAATGATAAACTAGCAGGAATGGGCATGTTCTCAAGTACATTAAAAAAAAAAATTTTCAAACATACTGAAATCAGGGACGCCTGGGTGGCTCAGTTGGTTAAGCGTTTGCCTTCAGCTCAGTCATGATCTCAGGGTCCTGGGTTCGAGTCCTGCATTGGGCTCCTTGCTCAGCAGGGAGCCTGCTTCTCCCTCTGCCTGCCACTCCCCCTACTTGTGCTCTCACGCTCTCTCTCTCTGACAAATAAAATCTTAAAAAAAAAAAACAAACTTACTGAAATCCATTATCCCTCTATTGATATCTCCAAACCAACAGATAATAAGAATATTATCTTGGGCATTTTGTAAGATTATAACTACCCTTGCATTGACAAGAAGAGTAAATAGCAGCTTGACAACATTCCAGTTGAAATCAATCCATAAATCTCTTAATTCATAAATAACTTCTTGAAAACATTTTATTCATTAATTATCACATACATTTAATCACAACAAAGTGTTCCTTTCTTCTTATGTCAAAGCAATTTCTAGAATCATGTCTGATTACCACATTATTGCTTTATTCCAGTTTATTTTATGTACAGAATTTTAGTCCTCATTCTATCTTCTAGAGTTCTAGACCAAAAGGATTACATGGTGTGAAGGAGCTACCCAATAGACATTTATTCTACACCAGTGGTTCTTAAACTTTTTGGTCTCAGGAACCCTTAACATTCGTAAAAATTATTGAGGACCCAAGAAAGTTTTTGATTATATGGCTTATATCTACTGCATTTGAAATCAAAACAGAAATGTTTGAAACAATTACCTATATATTCATTTTTAAATAACAATAATAGGGGCTCCTGGGTGGCACAGTAGGTTAAGCTTCTGACTCTTGGTTTTGTCTCAGGTGGTGACCTCAAGGTTGTGAGATTGAGCCTCATGTCAGGGCGGTCTGCTTGGGATTCTCTTTCCCTCTCCTTCTGCCCCTCCTGCTCATGCACTCTCTCTCTAAAAAAATAGATAAAATCTTTTTAAAAGATTAACCATAATAAATGTAAATATATATTTAAATGAAAATAACATTTCTCAACCAAAAAATTTTAGGGAGAAGAGTGACATTATTGGACACTTTTGCAGATTTCTTTAATATCTGGCTGAAGAGAAGTAGCTGAAATCTATCATTTCAGTTAAAATCAATGAAGAAAATCCAACCACACACAGATATGCTACTGGAAAAAGAGGGATATTTTAATAGTCTTCTTAAAAATTACCTTTGATACCACACATGGTATTGATAACAAGTGGTAGTTTCTTAAAGGTGAGCTGAAATGGGAAAGCTGAAACCAAATATCAATAAACTTACTCTTCTGTCTTCAAATAAATCCATTGGTCTGTCTTACCCAGATCTTTCAGCCATGCAGGATTTTGGAATGTTTGTCATTTGTTAAATATAAGTTCACTGAAATTATGCAGCTCTTTAAAATGCCAACATATTTCATTATAGAAAATAAAACATCACATTTGTTACTATTACTACCAATCTCATTAGAAAAGTCTTTGAGTATTTAGAAGCTCTCAAGCTCGCAGTGCTGGATATAAGTTTTCCAAAATTCTAATTTTCATGTGAAACTTCAAATGCTACTATTGGCAACAAACACTTGGTTATTTTTCTTGAAGTCACAGGCTCACTTCATTCATTTTGAGAAAATGAATGTCAAATATTAAAGTCTAAATAACCATAATTTGTCTGTAATTTGGACTTTACTTATTTATTTGAGAGAGAGAAAGAAAGAGAGCATGAGCAGGGGGGAGGGGCAGAGGGAGAGGGAGAAGCAGACTCCCTGCCGGACAAGGAGCCTTATGCAGGACTCCATCCCAGGATCATGGGATCATGACCTAAGCCAAAGACAGACGCTTAACTGACTGAGCCACCCAGGTGCCTAAGAGTTGAGATTTAATAAAATTACTTTTAATACTTCATAAAGGCCATTCTTAAGTGACACTGACTTTTTTTTTTTTAAATTGAGATTGCATGGTGGTAAAATATTCAATGACAATAGCACAAGTGCCCATACTAATAGTGAAGAGTACAATGACTTATAGTAATGGTTACATAAATAATGTAAAAATAATACCTAGTACTATTATATTTTGTCTTGTTGACCTCCTGATAGGATTTTAGGGACCCATGGGTATCCACGTATAACATTCCAGCTACCGTTCCTCTAGAGCATTCTGGTAATAGCTAATGTTTATAGTCTCTTCCTATGTGCCAGATTCTATTCTAAACACTGAGTTATTTAAAATCTGAATTTATGTGTTGAAGGGCATCTGAGCTCCCTCCATAGTTTGGCTATTGTGGACATTGTTGCTATGAACATTGGTGTGATTGTGCCCCTTCTTTTCACTATATCTGTATCTTTGGGGTAAATACCCAGTAGTGCAATTGCTGGGTATAGGGTAGCTCTATTTTTAACATCTCGAGGAACCTCCATACTGTTTTCCAGAGTGGCTGTACCAGCTTGCATTCTCACCAACAGTGTAAGAGGGTTCCCCTTTCTCCACATCCTTGCCAACATTTGTTGTTTCCTGTTTTGTTAAATTTTGAATAAAGAAGATGTGGTATATATATACAATGGACTATTAATCAGCCATCAAAAAGGATGAATACCCACCATTTGCATCAACATGGATGGAACTGGAGGGGATTATGCTAAGTGAAATAAGTCAAGCAGAGAAAAAAATTACCATATGGTTTCATTCATATGTGAAACATAGGAATAGCAAGGAGGACCATAGTGGAAGGGAGGGAAAACTGAAGGGGGAGAAATCGAAGAGGGAGATGAACCATGAGAGACTATGGACTCTGGGAAACAAACTGAGGGTTTCAGAGGGGAGGGGGGTGAGGGGATGGGGTAGCTGGGTGATGGGTATTGAGGAGGGCATGTGTTGTGATGAGCACTGGGTGTCATAAGCAACTAATGAATCATTGAATATTACATCAAAAACTAATGATGTACTATACAGTGGCTAACTGAACATAATAAAAAATAAATAAATAAAATAAAATCTGAATTTAACATCTTTTTTACTTTAATGAGAAATATAAACATGCCAGAGTGGAAGAAGAGGTAGACTATAATGTTGTGATACTTTTCAACAGAACACATTAAATAAATGCTCTAAGTAACTTGAGATCTAAAATATAGTTGAGGGTGCCCAGATGACTCAGTTGGTCAAGCATCTGCCTTTGGCTCAGGTCATGATCCCAGGGTCTTGGGATCAAGTCCCACATCCCTCCCTCAGCAGGGAGTCTGCTTCTCCCTCTCACTCTCCCTTTCCCTCCCTCTCTCTCTCTTTCTTAAATAAATAAATAAAATCTTAAATAAAAAATAAATAAATACAGTACAGTTGACCCTTAAACAATGAAGGTGTTGGGGTGCTGACCCCCCACATAGTTGAAAATCTGTGTAGCTTTTTTTTTTTTAATGTGATGTATCACACTGATTGATTAGCAAATATTGTACCACCCTTGCATCCCTGTAATAAATACCACTTGATCATGGTAAATGATTTTTTTAATGTATTGCTGGATTTGGTTTGCTAATATTTTGTTGAGGATTTTTGCATCTATGTTCATCAGGGATATTGACCTGTAGTTCTCTGTTTTTGTAGTGTCTTCATCTGGTTGTGGTATCAGAATAATGTTGGTCTTGTAGAATGAATTTGGAAGCTTTCTTTCCTCTTCTATTTTTTGGAACAGGTTGAAAAGAATAAATATTAACTCTTCTTTATTTTTTATTAAGTTTTTAAATTTTAATTCCAGTGTAGTTAACATGCAGTGTTATTTTAGTTTCAGGTGTACAGTGTAGTGATTCAACAATTCTATACATTACTCAGTGCTCA
Source organism: Halichoerus grypus (assembly GCF_964656455.1). Taxonomy (NCBI): domain Eukaryota; kingdom Metazoa; phylum Chordata; class Mammalia; order Carnivora; family Phocidae; genus Halichoerus; species Halichoerus grypus. The sequence continues at coordinate 109,306,486 of NC_135718.1, forward strand.
TCTTGATAAGTGCTCTTAATCCCCTTCACCTATTTCACCCATCCCCCAACCCTCTCCCCTCTGATATGTTTTATGTTAAATGAGTACCCTCAGTTAAAGTTATTATTTTTTTCAACAAGAACATTTTTTACTTGAAGCATTCTTCAGAATACATCATTCTAAAAGATATATATAAAACATTCCATACAAGAAAAATAGAATACACATTTTCTTCAAGTACACACAGAAGAATCCCCCGGTTAAGTCACATAAAAAGATAATATATATATTATAAAAAGATTTTATATATATATATATATATGTTATATATATATATATATATATATTACAAGTTTAAGAGGACTGAAATCATACCAAATATATTCTCCAACCACAATGGTACAAAACTAAAAATCAACAATAAAACAAAGCAGGAAGAATCTACAATGTAAATATTAAATACTTAATATATGAATAGTAAATAACACACTACTGCACAAGCAATGGGCCAAATAAGAAATCAAACAGCAAATCAAAATACATCTCAAAACTGTTGATGATATTCCAAAACCTATGGGATGTAGCAAAAGCAGATGTTAGAGTGGAATTTATGCTATAAATGTTTATATTAAGAAAAAAAGTTCAAATAAACAACTTAACATTACACTACAAGGAACTAGAAAAAGAAGAAACATAACTGAAATTTAGTAGAGGAAAGAAATAACAAAGAAAAATAATAAGTAAACAAAATAGAGCCCAGAATAAATAATAACATAACATTGAAAGTAATGACCAGCTTTTCCAAAAAAATAAACAAAATTGGTAGTGCTTTAACTACATTAACTGAGAAAAAAAAGAGAGAAGACTCAAAGACCAAAATGAGAAACAGGAGAGAAAACAATACAACAGATAACCACAGAAATACATAGTGTGATAACAAATTATTATAAACAATTAAACACTAACAAATCAGATAACTTAGAAAAAAAACCAGGTAATTCCTAAAAATGCACAATTTATCAAGATTGAATCATGAATCTTGAATCCAAGAAGTATGAAATCTTAGACCAATAACAAGAATGAAAGTTAAATTAGGAATCAAAAATCTTCCAGCACAGAAAATCCCAAGACCATATGGTTTCATTGGTGAATTCTATCAAACATTAAAAAAATAAAAATTAATGACCACCTCTATCAAAATCTTACAAATAAAAGAATAGAGGGAACACATTCAAAATCATTCCATGAGGCCAGTACTATCCTGATATTGAAGCAGGACAAAAACAATACAAGAACAAAAAAGTCTAGTTTGTTTGATATAAATATTGCTACTCCGACTTTCTTTTGACATCTGATTGCATGATAAATATTTCTCTACCCCCTCACTTTCTTTCTTTTTTTTTTTTTTTAAGATTTTATTTGTTTATTTGAGAGAGAGAGAGATATAAAGAGAGCAGGAGCAGAGTGGGGAAGAGGGGCAGAGGGAGAGAGAGAAGTAGACTCCCCACTGAGCAGGGAGCCTGACTCAGGGCTTGATTCCAGGACCCTGAGATTATGACCTGAGCTAAAGGCAGAGGCTTAGCTCTGACTGAGCCACCCAGGTGCCCCTCCCTCTTGTGTATTTTTAATTTTGGTTGTTGAGTTCATCTCTGATTGCTTCTTTTTTATATTTTCTATCTCTTTACTGAAGGTCTTACTGATATCCTCCACTCTTTTCTCAAGTACAGTGACTATCTTTATGACCATTACTTTAATTCTCTATAAGGCATATTGCTTATATCTGTTTCATTTAGCTCTTTTGCTGTGATTTTGTCCTGCTCTTTCATTTGGGACATATTCCTCTGTCTCCTCATTTTGTCTAACTCTCTGTTTCTCTGTATTAGGAAAGTCAGCTATGTCTCTTGATCTTGAAAGTAGTGGCCTTATGAAGAAGAGGTCCTATAGTGCCTTGTAGTGCAATGTCCCCTATTTACTAGAACCTGGAACTTCAGTGGTGTCCCCTATGTGTATTGTGTGACCCCTACTGTTGTGGCTGAGCCACACATGCCTTTAGTGCAGTCAGCTACAATGGCCCTCTTTGCCTGTTGTGGGCAGGGTTTGGTCCCTGTGCTGTTAAGGGGCCAGTCTGGGGTCATCTTGTGCTTGTAGTTGGGTCAGACCAGATGCCTGCATTCAACCTGTTTGCTGGAACTATGGTTACATCAAACTCACTTTGCATTGTCTCCTAAGAGGCTTTAATGGGCAGGGCTGGCAGTTAGACCAGATGTCTGTCCCCAGTCTGTCTTTTGGATTGCAGTAACCCTGAACTACAGGGCTCTCTCTCTGTGCTGCCCCCTGTGAGGTTTTCGACGGTGGGTGGGACTAGCAGTCAGATTAGATGTCTGTTTCAATGAACAAAGCATTCAAATGAAATTCATCGATGATGGCTACAACTCGTACTTCATTTCCCTCCATTTATTTCATGTTTTGTTTTGATTTTCAGAACTACTTTCCTAGACTACTTTCCTAGACTGCTGGGGCTGCAGTCTAACTGGTGTGTATGGTTATCTGCCCTCTCTGCAGGGCACGTGTAACTTTGGAGTGGTGCTGTCCACTGTTGCAGAATGAGGCACATCAGGCACTGTTTTGGAGGGACTCCTGCCGAGTGGGGCACGTTGGATGGAGCACTATTTAACTCTAGCCATGTATATCTTTTGACTCCCCAAAAACTTAACCTCTAATAGCCTGCTGTTGACTGGAAGCCTTACTGATAACATAGTCAATTAACAGCAATTTTGTAAGTCATATGGATTGCATACTGTGTTCTTACAATAAAGTAAGCTAGAGAAAAAATGTTATTAAGAAAATCATAGGAAAGAGAACATACACTTATAGTACTGCACTGTATTTATTGAAAAAAATCCACATATTAAGTAGACCTGCACAGTTCAAACCTGTGTTGTGCAAAGGTCAACTGTATGTATTTTAAATGATAGCAGTGGTAAACTATGAAAAAGTCAACATTTTTATGGGACTGTAATTAGAATAAGATTTCCCCAATTCTTTTTTTTTTAAGATTTTATCTATTTGCTTGAGAGAGAGAGAAAGAGAGAGCACAGAGGGAGAGGGAGAAGCAGACTCCCCTCTGAGCAGGGAGCCCGATGTGGGGCTTGATCCCAGGACGCCGAGATCATGACCGGAGCCAAAGGCAGACGCTTAACTGACTGAGCCACACAGGTGCCCCAATTTCCCCAATTCTTAACACTAATTCCTCCAGTTGTCAAGGAATTAACCAAAAGTCTTAGAAGAAATTATGCCTACTTACTGGTGTAGCAATTTTAGGAGGATCTAGTTTCTATCTTCAAGAAGCTTATACAAGCTTAGAATCAAATTCCAATTCCAGCTTTGCTATTGTCTTTAAGTGTTACTGCATAATATAAACCACTAACTTTTGGGGGCTTTAGAAAATTAAAGGAAAAATTTTAAAATGCACAAAATGACCTCAGGTCTGTGTCCATTAAAAGAAAACCTAGATCTGACTCAAATTCTAAGCCAAGAGTTATTTAGAAGGGCTATTGGGTTAGATGCTCCCTCTGTGGAAGTGGCTAGTAAGTGGGCCTTTGGTACTGAGTTATATATAGGCATTGGAATATAGAAAAAACTTTTACACACTATGGAGACATCTGTGTGCTCCAATCACACTAATCTAGGTGATCTAACCAATGACCCAAAACCCAACAAACCAAAACACTAGTTTCTCTAGACTTAGCACTGAATCATCTTATCTATCTTGTTTACTAAACTTAGTTTTGGTATCTGTAAAATTGGTCTAATAAAATTGGCCTAATAATTTAGGATTATCCAGAGCTAGCACTATGGTATAATTCCAAGATAGCGTGTTCATGGCTAGAACTAGTTAATTTACAGGACAGTTTGGTGTCATAAAATCTAAAAGTAAAGGATGAGAGTGTGAAAGGGTCTCAAACCAACTTCTAGGATTACCCCAAATTACCAATTTTCACTGTAATCTGGGATGAAGGAATATAATGTGTCATCAGTCATCATCATGACCGCTTGAAAAAGGCCTGGAAATGTGTCCTGTCAGTACACGTTGAAAGGTAAGGACACAGCATTCTCTTACAGGTCAGCAGGGGGTGTCAGGCCACCAGACTTCTTGCTCTAATGGTAAACTCCTGCAGTTGCAGAAGAAATGTTTCAATGAACAAAGCATTCAAATGAAATTCATCGATGATGGCTACAACTCGTACTTCATTTCCCTCCATTTATTTCATGTTTTGTTTTGATTTTCAGAACTACTTTCCTAGACATCTGTAGAAAGTGAATACATTGCCACATAAAAAAATTAGGTTCCTGGACCCAATTCCAATGTGTGTGTGGAGGCTTCCCCACACCAACAAGCAATTCTTGGACACTAGCAGGGTGTCCTAGAATTCAACTCCATTCTGACACTTTTTACCTGGGGATAGAATCAGATTCTACTCATAAAGAACCCACTCCCACAAGATCGCCCCCCACATCAAGTTATTACTTATGCTTCTGACCTACAGGCTACAAATTGAAGGTTCCAACAATCCCTGGGGTTTGATTAATTTGCTAGAATTACTCACAGAACTCAGGAAAACCCATTTACTCACTAGATTACTGATTTATTTCAAAGGATATTAAAGGATACAAATCAACAGCCAGATGAAGAGATACATAAGCTGAGGTCTAGAACAGAGGAGCCTCTGCCTTCATGGAACTTGGGGCCCAGCATGGTGGCATGTCGAAGTATTCTGGTACCCCAACATGGAAACCTCCTACCCCAACCTCATCCTTTTGGGTTCTTAATGGAAGTTTCATTATGATAGGCATGACTAATTAACTCATTGGCCATTGATTCAACCTCCAGCCTCCCTCACCTCCCAGAAATCAGAGGGTAGGACTAGAAGTCCCAAACCTCTATTTCCAGTTGGTTCTCTTGGCAACTAGCCTCCAACCTTAGTCGCCTTCGTTAACATAAACACTGTTTTGGTGGAAAGGACTTGTTATGAATAACAAGACACTTATTTTCCCTTTATGGCTCTGAAGCAACTGAGGACAAGAGACCAAATATTATGACAAAAGGTGCTTCCACTGCCCTTATTGCTCAGGAAATTCTAAGTTTAGGGAGCTATGAGCTCTGATGCAGACTATATATATATATATATTTTTTTTTTTAATGATTTTATTTATTTATTTGAGAGAGAGAGAAAGAGAGCATGGGAGTGGGGGTGGAGGGGCAGAAGGAAAGGGAGAAGCAGACTCCCTGCTGAGCAGGGAGCCCTACATGGGGCTCGATCACAGGACCCTGAGATCATGATCTGAGCTGAAGGCAAACACTTAACCAACTGAGCCACCCAGGCACCCCTATATATTTCTTATAAAGCACAATATTGTAATAAATGTATTAAATATTTAAATATTTAATATTTAAATATTAAAAATTCTTAGCTTATATTTTACAAACCCGTCCTTATTTATCACTGTCAGAAAAATCAATTCATTTAAAAATATGATTGAATCTAGCTTATCATGCTTTTCCAAAGAAACAAATAAACAAAAAAATCAGCTCAGGAAAAACTACAGAATTCCTCATGTAATGAGGAGCATTGCAGAGTGTAATGATATAAGATCTTTGAGAAAAGTGGTTATATTACTAACAAATAGGCAGCATTTTCCTCTGTGAAATTCAAATTACATACTAAGAGATGCAACTGATCCTCTATACAGATGCATCTTGGCATGACATATTGAAAGAGGCTCACACAGTCAGGGTGGGTGTACCAAGACAATCTGGCGCACAGAGACAACAGAGGGGTAGTGAGGCAAGATTGGGAAACTGAGGCTGGAGGAAATTTTTTTCATTTTAATTGTAAAACAAAATTAAGAACAAATATAAAATGCTTAGCTGGGGGGGCGCCTGGGTGGCTCAGTCAGTTAAGCCTCTGCCTTTGGCTCAGGTCCTGATCCTGGGGTCCTGGGATCGAGCCCCGCATCAGGCTCCCTGCTCTGCGGGAGCCTGCTTCTCCCTCTTCCTCTGCTGCTCCCCCTGCTTATTCTCTCTCTCTCTCTCAAATAAATAAATACAATCTTAAAAAAAAAAAATATATATATATATATATATAATGCTTAGCTGGGGTAAATATAAGAGGAAATAGTTTGCAATTTATTTTTTTATTATTATTTTATTTTTATTTTATTATGTTATGTTAATCACCATATATTACATCATTAGTTTTTGATGTAGTGTTCCATGATTCATTGTTTGCATACAACACCCAGTGCTCCATTCAATATGTGCCCTCGTTAATACCCATCACCAGGCTAACCCATCCCCCCACCCCCCTCCCCTCTAGAACCCTCAGTTTGTTTCTCAGAGTCCATAGTCTCTCATGGTTCGTCTTCCCCTCCGATTTCCCCCCCTTCATTTTTCCCTTCCTGCTATTTTCTTCTTCTTCTTCTTTTTTTTTTTTTAACATATAATGTATTATTTGTTTCAGAGGTACAGGTCTGTGATTCAACAGTCTTACACAATTCACAGTGCTCACCATAGCACACACCCTCCCCAATGTCCATCACCCAGCCACCCCATCCCTCCCACACCCCTCTACTCCAGTAACCCTCAGTTTGTTTCCTGAGATTAAGAATTCCTCATATCAATGAGGTCATATGATACATGTCTTTCTCTGATTGACTTATTTCACGCAGCATAACACTCCAGTTCTATCCATGTCGTTGCAAATGGCAAGATTTCATTCCTTTTGATGGCTGCATAATATTCCATTGTATATATCTACCACATCTTCTTTATCCCTTTATACTTTTTTATTATTTTTAATTTTTTTAAGATTTTATTTATTTGTCAGGGAGAGCACAAGCAGGGGGAGCAGCAGAGGGAGAGGGAGAAGCAGACTCCCCACGGAGCAGGGAGCCTGATGTGGGACTCGATCCCAGGACCCCAGGATCATGACCTGAGCCGAAGGCAGACGTTCAACTGATTGAGCCACCCAGGCATCCCAGCAATTTGTTTTTTTAAAACCTGAAAAAATTATACTAGTCCCCACTTATTCATGAGGGATACATTCCAAGACCCCCAGTGGATGCCTGAAATTGTGGCTAGTACCGAACCCTCTAGAGACTGTGTTTTCCTTGTACATACATGCCTATGATAAAGTTTAATTTATAAATTAGGCACAGTAAGAAATGAACTATTGTTCATAAATAATGAAATAGCAAAATTATAACAATATACTGTAATAAACGTTATGCGAATGTGGTCTCTCTCAAATTACCTTACTGTACTGTACTCACCCTTCTTGCGATGGTATGAGATGATAAAATGCCTAGGTGATGGGATGAAGTGAGGGGAATGATGGGTTTTGTGATGGAGCCTTAGGCTACTATTGACCTTCTGATTATACATCTGAAGGAGAATCACCTGCTTCCAGACCATTGACTCAGGTAACTAAAGCCTGAAAAGTGAAACCACTGATTAATGGAGGACTACTGCTGTGGAAGAAAACAAACAAACCCTCTCTGAGGGAAAATAAGAGAGGGAAAGCCCACATTCTTTTCATTCTGTTTGTATACCGATGGAAACTGGGAAGCTGGGCTTAGCATCCTACACTGTCATACCAGCTACTTGTGCTCACCTACCACTGACTTCCCAGGGATTGCAACTCAATCGATGTTAGCAACTGGTTTAAGAGGTTTAAGTTAAACTGTGTTTAAGAGGTTGTAGAAAGTAAACTAGGTATATAATGTCTTTTGCATTAATAGATAAACGTAAGTCTGACCCAGGACGCCTGGGTGGCTCAGTTGGTTAAGCATCTGCCTTCGGCTCAGGTCATGATCCCAGGGTCCTGGGCTCAGCAGGGAGCCTGCTGCTCTCCCTGCTTGTGCTCTCTCTCTCTCTCTGACAAATAAATAAATAAATAAATAAATAAATAAATAAATAAATAAAATCTTTACAAACAAACAAAAAACATAGGTCTGACCCATTCATGATCGTGGAAGTAGTTTTCATCAGCTTGGTGATTTTACTCCTCAAGTGGGTCAGGCAATCTGGATCTAGGTGACAGATTAGGACCATTCATAAACTTTTGAATAAAGGTCAATGTTTCTCAAGGAAAGGAATCTAAATGTGGAAAAAAGTGGGGGTTTCTGTTTGTTTAACCTAACTCTGCATCCAATCATTCACCTGTATGCATACGGCCTACATAAGTAATATATATTTTCTACCTATTTAACGTTGAGAACAAGACCTGAAAGACAGTGAAGTCTAAATATTAGGTGCTTGGCGACATTTCAATAATGAGTTGATTCATTGTATGTTGTCAGAGAAGGCTCCAAGAGTAAGCCGTTGATGTCCACAGTGCTGGAATACAGTTATTCCGAAGCACTTATATTGCACTAAAAATGTCCCCTTTTATGTGTGCTCGATGTGGATACTGGTTAAAAACAACATTTGGGGGTTAGGGGGAGTAGGTAATCAAGAGGCAGTAGTATGAATAACCTTGTATGCCCTTCAGAAAATGCGTAATAACCGTGTCCTGCCTCGAAACATCATAGTTCATTAGGTTTCTGAATACCTATTCAATCATTTCAAAGCTTGTCCATGGTTAAAGAGTAACAATATGATTATTTCCCTTTCCCCAAGGGAATTACCAAATCGCAATATCCTGTTATGGAGACCCAGGCCTCTGACACACATACTGAATATTAAAGCCTCGCTCACTCGGAATAATTGCAGTGCGTGCAGCTTCATTGTTCTGAGTGGGGTCTCTGGTGTTCTTTCATAAGTACTTCAATTTATAAACTATTCTGAAAAAAACATGGCTTGTTAGTTTCTAGTACATTTTGTAATGCACCAAGATGTCAGTGAGTTCTGCTACTCAGAGTTCATGCTATGGTTGAAGCCATATTGTCACAAAAAAGCCAGACAGAAACTGATCTTTTCTCCAGGAAATAACAGCAAACAGCAAAACAAGCAGAATTGTCAAATTTGAAGCTCAGATGTTGGTTTTAAGGATCTCTAACCTCTCCTTCGTCACTATTCCCTTTTTTTTTTTAACAGCATTCACTCTTCCTTCTGAGGCCCACTGGGACCACATTTTCTACTCCCACCACTCAAACCTAGCCCTGAAAATAAATAAATAAAGACATGTCACACCATCCTCTTAACTTCTAAGAATAACCAGTTTAATATACAGACGGCCCATTCTTTGAAAGTAATTGTAGGCAAGTAAAAGCAGAATACAAAAGACCTAGGCAGAAAGAAGCCCAAGACTACATAGAAGTTTTGTCTGAGCCAATGCATTGCTCTTCTCTATCCACCCCTGCTATCTTCTGCACTGAGAACTTCAGACTCCAGAAATCCAAAATGTGCTCTCATTTCAAAACACTCCCATCCCTGATCTGTGCATCCCTGAATAATCATACCTGCTGATTTACAGAATATTACAGTTTTCCAATTGAAAACTTGTTAGGAGCTGGACCAGGTGTTAACAATACAAATAAATGGCTAATACAGGACACCTGCCTTTAACAGTAGGCTCCCGCTTATCGGAAAAATGTTGCCCCGAACCAACCAGTGCATGTTAGGCTCTCAGAATAGCAGCTGCTCCCTAAGGGTGAAGAGAGGTAGTATAGAGAGATAGAAATGTTACTTGGAAAACCTCTCAGTGGGGGCAGCTTGAGGCAATGTAAGCAGAGACTAAAACCTAAAGGAAGAGATATTCCCCAGCATTGGGAATTAGGAATGTCTAATCTCCACATTTCTCAACTGGGAGATATTCCTGAAGACCATTAGAAAATTCCGTCTAGCAGATGAATAGCAATGGTCCTGGCCATTTGCTCTATCTCAATTCTACCTTCATATGGAAGAAGAGGAGCATTACACATTGCCACCGGTTGTCGTAATGTTTCTATGTGAGAAATGCAGAAGTCTGCTTGCCAAAACCCCAAATGAGAAAGGAGTGATAACTGGTGACAACTGGTTGCAAAAGAAAGAACCTTTCAAGCAAAGAAAGCAACCTCATGGGCAGAGAGCTAAGGAATCAGTGGGGGTGATGTTTGATAGTTATGCTTAATTTTATCTTGAGTAAATTATAAAAAGAGGCCATGGTGAAAAATATTTGTGCTTGATATCTTTTTCTTGATGTTCTTAATATTTTGTTATCTTAAAAAAGCAAATAAATTCCCTCGGTTTCAATACAGAGATGGGAGTCTCTCCTGATCTTCCACCAAATACTGCATTAAAAAGCAAGTTTAGAACACATCACAAGTTTTCTTTTGGTCTACTTGGCCAAATAAAGAATCAAAAGAAAAGACATCATCAGTATCTTTTGGCATTTTGAAATCAAGGTCATGAAGTTACTTGATTTAGGCACTTCTTGTGAGTGTCTCCATGTTTTGCCTATAATAACTATTTCTCCATCCAAATTTTTTATTCTATGAGTAGCACAGTAAAAGGAAGAAAACATATTGATTGACAGTGTGGTTCCAACCTCACTGGTCACTGATCACTGATATGTTTTTAATTAATTTCGGAAATTAATTATTAATTAACTAAAATTTTTCTTTTTTTTTAAGATTTTATTTATTTGATAGAGAGAGACACACAGAGAGAGGAAACACAAGCAGGGGGAGTGGGAGGGGGAGTGGGAGAGGGAGAAGCAGGCTTCCTGCTGAGCAGGGAGCCCAATGTGGGGCTCGATCCCAGGACCCTGGGATCATGACCTGAGCCGAAGGCAGATGCTTAATGACTGAGCCACCCAGGCACCCCAATTAACTAAAATTTTTCTCACTTATTTATATTCTTTTGTGTTGTATGCCATTGTTCAACAATGGGCTTGGTCAAACTCCAGAAAGGCGACCAAAGAATAAGTTGCAATAAATAATTTTAATGTTTTGTAGTGTATTAATTTTTATATTAAAATATAACACTGGTATTTTTTTATCCCAAATTTTGCTTTGGTTATCTCAGATGTAAGTATCTGATATATATTTATTACATATATATGTAATATATATAACATACATACTTATGTCTTTATACACTATAATATTTAAATATTTGTGATTTTTGTAGAGTTTAATAAAATCACCTCACATCTTATGGAAATGATATACTTAAAAATAATAATTAAATAAAGTTAATGCAATAATCTTCAAGGTCTGGAGTATTCAGGCAACTAATTCAAAAATCAAGAGGTTTCCAAATCTCTAAAAGACCAAAGTTAATGCAACTTTGATCTTAGGAGTTCATTCTTTGCTGTCAGTTCCTAATCTTCCCCTGAAACAGATAGTGTCTGCTTTCAGCCAGAGTTAAGGAGGAAAGGGGTTTGTAAGGTAGAGGAAGGTAGGGCATAACATCTTGTTGCAAGTCCGCTACATTAAAGCTGTGCACTTAGATATCCCCCATCAAAATACCATCAGTCAAAAAAGTACAAGTTAAAAGTCAGCAAGTTGGGGCACCTGGGTGGCTCAGTCGGTTAAGCGTCTGCCTTCGGCTCAGGTTATGATCCCAGGATCCTGGGATCGAGCCCCATATCAGGCTCCCTGCTCCACGGGAAGCCTGCTTCTCCCTCTCCCACTCCCCCTGCTTGTGTTCCCTCTCTCTCTCTGTGTCTCTCTCTGTCAAATAAATAAATAAAATCTTAAAAAAAAAAAAAAAGTCAGCAAGTAATAAAATCTTGTCTGGCGGGAGCAAGAAAAACACGAGATATTGTTTTAAAAAATATGGTTTAGAGGTGCCTGGGTGGCTCAATCAGTTAAGTGTCTGCCTTCAGCTCAGGTCACGATCCCAGGACCCTGGGATAGAGTCCGCATGGGTCTCCCTGCTCCCTCTGTTCTTGTGCTCTCTCTCTCTGTGTCAAATAGATAAATAAAATCTTTTTTTAAAAAAATATGGTTTAACTGAACACGGTAAGTGTGATAACATTTTCAGACAGATCAGTTTGGAGGCAATGGTGTGATTCAGGAATGTGGATGTCTGCAATCCTAAAACCAAGGTGAAGGAGATCTGCAGGATATGAATGAGGATTAGGGCAACACAACGATGGCTTCTTGTATGCACAATGCATTTTTACACTTGTCCTCCAGTCTAATTGTCCTCAAAGCAGTGACTTGGTAATGGTGGCACTTTGCAGTGAAACAGCCTTTGTTATGCTTTGATTCATGACAAAGATTGGCAGGTCTGTCTAGCATGATGATGTACGTTGCTATGCTCTACGTACCATGCAATATTACATAATACCGCAATCACAATAGACCTGTAATTAAATATATATATATATATTCTTTAACAATCACATACTATTTACAAAATACATATAAATGTATGGGTTATGCTAAAGTATAATAAGCTCATTAGGTGGTAATATCCTTGCTTGCATCATAACATGAAGATACATCAAATAAAAAAATTCTGATTTTTTTTTATAAAGGGAAAAGCTGAAATACAAAAAAAAATTCTCCTTATTTTAATATCTTTCACATACGGTATTTTCTAAGTATGGGAAGGAAAAATGTGGGCAGAAAACCTGGACAAGAGTCTATGAGTAGACAAATGACTTCTATGGTGATTGTAAATCAGTTCAGGAAAGGAGGGTGGGAGGGAGAGAGGAGAAGGAAAGGGAAAGAGAAGTAAGGAAAAGAAGAATAGAACAATCCAGAAACAATCAATAAGGACCATTTTAAAAAGGGCAGTAACTTCATAATACTATAAATGACAGTGTTATTAACCTTATAACGCTATGAATAAACAAAAATGTATTATTTACCCAATGGCTAAGGTAAACTTTGAGAGTTTAAAAGGAATTAGGCAACTCCTGAATTTTCCAGCTCAGTAATTACTGGTATCATTTTGCATTGCTTTAGTTATTTAAAAGTAATATAATTAATGACTCTGGATTAATATTTTTAATTTGTTCCACTTTCTATTCTATTTCATCCTTCTTCTCTAACAATTGAACGTGATTGTCATGTCACGGAAGCAGAGCTAAATCATAGTGCAAATGTACAAAATCTCACTAGCTTAAAAGACATTCCCATCATTATCAAATCAGTTACAGAAACAGAACAAAGGGTAAGAACTTGGGTTCTCTGACTGTGATTTCCCCTCATAATAAACAATCTGTTCAAAATGTCCTGTATTTTTACAATGGAAAACATGTTTCGCCCTGAATTATCTACAAGGTCATATTGAGAAATGTTTGTACAGTGTATCTGCCTTTGTTTTATCAACTGAGTTATCAGTGACACTGATCTTAAATCGGAGGTTCTGGAATACTGGAATCTGTAAGTAAAAAAATGATGAAAACACTTGAGAGGAGTGCTCTTTTTTTTTTTTAAGATTTATTTATTTATTTATTTGACAGAGAGAGGGAACACAAGCAGGGGGAGTGGGGGAGGGAGAAGCAGGCTTCCCGCTGAGCAGGGAGCCTGACTCGGGGCTCAATTCCAGGACCCTGGGATCACGACCTGAGCCGAAGGCAGTCGCTTAACCGACTGAGCCACCCAGGTGCCCAGTGAGGAGTGTTCTCTATGAGAAAGGGGAAATCTGGTTTGATATGAAGCTTATATCTGCTATAAAGCTTGTCTCCAGTCACCAGGAGCCTCTTTTTACTTTTCCCTTTTTACCTCATCCCTGGTGCCTTCTCTGATCTGGCTTCCTCACCACCCCAACTGACCCCCTTTTAACCATCTAGTGGTCAAACATGCCTATTAGGAAATTATCTGATTCACAGAGTCTCACTAACGTATATCTGAGGGATTATGTTTTATTAATTACCATTCCTAGAAGTATCTGCATCAAGAAATAGAAACTTTAATAGAAAGAAATGAAATACTACTGGTGAAATTCACTAATGGTGGAATTTCAGCATCTCTTGGGAAAAGGGTCTGGGAGTAGGGAGAGGCAGGGGCAGAGGGGAGGAGAGGATACTAAGTAAGTGGGGTCTCCTGATACACCGGTCACAGAGATCACAACTACCACATGCATACATAGCCCCAAGTCCTTATACCATGTTCTTCCTAATGATTGAACCCAACCGCATGGTGCTGTGCAAAGAGCTTTGGATTAAGACTGAGGACACCCAACATGTACTTCTAGTTCTGTCTCACCTTATTTGTGTGATCCAGACCAGATCATTCCTTACTTCATTCCCATAGCACCTGTGAGTTCTTTCAACTGTGTCAACAAAAACAAAAAAAGCCCGTAGAAATTGAGGTAGAGTATGCAGTAATAAAATAAAAGGTTCCTTCCAAAACAGCAAATATCAAAGTTTCCCAGACCACTATGCTTATACCTCTTACTTGAATTAAAATTTTGGCTTCTGAGACTAACTTTGTAAAATTTCCTACTGCCAAACACTGTCAAGAGTTCCATTTGGAAATCCAAACATCATTACTTAAAATGAGTTATGATTTCCTGTTCAAACTCCCACAGGAGCTCTGGGCTGATAAAGAATCGCTTGAAGGGGACTATTCCTCTTCCCAAGGGATTTACAACCTAACAAAGATGAATAAGATAAGTAAATATTTACTGATGTTTTAGAAACCAGAAAACAAACAGCCTAGTGAGTGGGTCGACTTAGCACGAGCATACTGATAGTGATGGGACTATTAAGGTTTTTGAGATTACATGACTTATTGGATTATGTTTGCTTATTTTACTTTGAAGGACCCTAATTTTTTTACTCAGGGGTTTGTTATCTATTTGTGATGATGTAATTTCTTTAGTAAACAACGATAACCTTTGCTACTCTATTAAAAAGTTTATAATGAAAAAGTGTAGAAAAATGTAGAAACACGTCCGACGCAAGTATAAACTCGTGAATAACTAAAGCTGTGAAGTGCATCATAAAAAGGCTTTATGATCAGAAAAGGAAAGGATTAGTAGGCTTAGAACAGAAGCCAAGAGAATTGCTTGCTGTGGTACCATAAAGGACTGAACAGAGGGACCAGGCTTCATGAAGGAGGTGGATACTAATTCAGGATATTATGTTATTCTTGCATTTTTATAGCAAAGTCCAGGAAACTCACCATATGTAAACGATTATAGTTAATCTTGTATTTAAGGTTGATAATTACTCATTGCAATAAAGATTTTTTCCTCTTTATGAGATATAGTAGGCTAAAAGTCTTTCCCCTCATTAACTTTCCAAGTTACCTAAAATTCCAAGCTCTAGACATATGTGTCCATCTCTGTGTCTGATATCTCCACCTAGATGTCTTAAAGAGTCCTCAAACTCAATATGAGGACCACTTAAAACCGTAACCTTTGTCTCATACCTGGTCCTCTCCTGGTGTCACCTCTTTCTGGGAATAGCATATACATGTCATTGTCATCCTTGACATCTTATCCCTTTCTAAGGATAGAGGCCCATCACCAGGTCCATGGATATCACCGTTAAAATATCTTTGAATCTAGGCACATCTCTCTCTCTTTCTCCCCATTGTCACCGCTCCTAATTCAAATAACAAGGTCTCCCAGAGTAACCTCTTCATCTGGTTTTCCTGTACAACCCTTGCTCTCTGCAGTTGATTCTCCCACACAGGAGACTGTGTGAGCTGACTAAAATATAAGTCTCATCATGTTCTCTTTCTTCTTAAAACCATTCAAAGGTAACACAGTGCTCTTAAGATAAAGAAGAGGCTCCTTAACATGTCCTCTGGTGGTCTGACTGCTTGAACCCTAGATCACCTCAGCCCCAGCCTCCTTGCCTGCTTGCTTTCTTCCTCACTCTTTATTCAAGCTTCCTGGCTTCTTTCCAATTCTGAATGTACTCTCCTCCTCACTGCAGGGCCATTCCACTTACTGTTCCATCTGCCTGAAACCCCTCTCACACGCACTTTCACTTAATGACTTTTGCTTTTCCTTCAAATTATCCAAATATCTCTTCCTCAGGAAATCCTACTCTGACTTGATAAATTGGATCAGATCCCTACATCTTTCATGCCACTTATCACTTTTTTTTTTTTTTTTTTTTTTTTTTAGAGCAGGGTGGGAGGGGCAGAGGGAGAGAGAGAGAAAGGGAACCTTCTGCAGGCTCCATAAAGCCCAGCATAAAGTCTTGTCACAGGGCTCAATCTCATGACCCTGAGATCATGACCTGAACCAAAATCAAGAGTCGGACGCTTAACTGACTGAGGCACCCAGGCGCCCCCACTTATCACTATTCTTGATTTGTCTACTTAGTTGATGACTGTCTAAGTCCCACACAATGAGCTTCATGAGGCAGGGACCATGTCTGTTTTCACCGGCCCTTTTCTTAAGCACTCAGCCCAGCGATTAGCAAGTACTGGGTCCTCAATGTATTGTGGAATGAATGAATGTGTGAATGACTGAATTGATGGATGGATGAATGGATGGATGACTGAAAGATCACTATCTTCAGATGTCAAATACCTAAAGTCATTAAACCAATTTATTGTAGAGTTTTATCATTTCTCAGGAAGAGAGATCCTGAGAGAATGGCATTTGATGCAATGGTATAGAGAATAGGAAGTGAATAACACAGAGCATATTTACAGTTACTTTTGCTATTTGGAATTTGTTCCCCTTTCCTAAGAGGGTATCCTCTTTTGGGGGGGATTTATTTTTCCTCCATGGTATGGTTTTGTGGGAGTGTATATGTTTCAATTCAATAAGAAGAAGTCAAATAACGCAATTTAAAAATGGGCGAAGGATTTGGATAGACATGTCTCCAGAGAAGATAGACCAATCGACAATAGGTTTATGTAAAGATGCTCAAAATCTTTAGTCATTAGGGAAATGCAAAGCAAAATGACAATGACAGACCACTTCACACACAATAGGATGACTCTAATCAAAATGACAGACAATAAGAAGGGTCGACAAGGATGTGGAGAAATCCACACCTCTCATACACTGCTGGTAGAAACCTTAAATGATGCAGTGACTTTGGAGAACAGTTTGGCAGTTCCTCAAACTGTTAAATGTAGTTATCCTGTTACTCGGCGATTTCACTCCTAGGTATCTACTCAAGAGAAATAAAAATATATGTGAACATATGCTCACTAAGAGACTGGTACACAGATAGCCATAGCAGTATTATTCATTATAGTCAAAAGCAAAAACATCCCATAACTGATAAATAGATAAACAAAGTGTAGTATATCAATACAATGGAATATTATTTGATCATAAAAAGGAATGCAGTGCTGACACGTGCTACAGCATGGATGAATCTTAAAAATACTGTTACATGAAAGAAGCCAACCAGAAAAGACAACATATTGTTTGGTTCCATTTATAAGAAATGTCCAAAATAGGCAAATCCCTAGAGACCAACATTAGCTGAGTGGTTCTAAAGGCTGGGGTGAGGGGGGAAAATGGAGACTAATTACTAATGAATATGGGGTTTCTTTCAGGGCTGTTTAAAATGTTCTAAAATTAGACTGTAACAAGGGTTGCACATCTCTGGGAATGTATTAAAAACCACCCATATGTACACATTAAAGGAGTGACTTTTGTGGTATGTGAATTGTATCTCGATGAATTGTTTAAAAAATAAATATAATGTATCAATAAGTGCAAATCTAGTTATATGCACAAAATGTAAGGGGGGGTGGGGACGGACTGGGGGTAAAGGAGTGGAACAAAGAAGGCTTCATAGGCGAGATGATGGTAAATCTGTGAATTACTTGTCTTTCACCCAACCTTCCCTGTCAACACACTGGGGGTCATTTCCATCAGGCTTGGGCTGCCCAGATACATAAATATTAAAGAATAATAATTGCATTTAGTTTTGAATGGAAAATGTGTTCCAGAACGCTCAGGCACATAAATCCCAAGAGATTAAGCTTCAGGCAAATCCAATCTACACAGCCAGATCGCTAGTAGAGGTCATGATTGCAGTTTGGCTACACTTAAGTTTATTCAATGACGTCTTTTTCTCTCTCTTCAAAGACTCATAAGTACAAGAATTGCCAGGAGACAAGAACCCCCTCAAACATTTCATTCTCACAGGATGTTGAATGAGTAGGCATTAGAACCCACATCACTTCTATGGTTGTTCACTGTGTAACAAAAACAATTCAGGTCACCAAATATTTGTGCACATACCCAAAACCTAAACAATATTAAGCAGCACACTCAAGACAGGAAGTGACTTCTGGAAATTGTTGTCAGCACTTTGTTACCATATTCATAGAAAAAAAATGTCTCTTTCATCAGTGCGTAGACTCAGAAATTATTACAAGAAATTTGCAAATTCTTTATTTTCTCTTTTGGAATATATCTGTGTAAAATGAAAAAAAAAAATGCTTTAGACTGCACATCCCAGAATTCCTATATACCTTTAGCCTCGGGCATAGTTTTTATGGTACTACTTGTTACTGATTAGTACTATTTCGTCAAGCTCACCCCATGAGTAAACAACAGCTTACAAAACACAATAGGATACAAAGTAGAATTTTTACTGTAACCTAGGAAATGAAAGGCTTGTCAGTCATTTCTCCTTGTGTACCACGGAATCAAAGAGAAAGTGACAAGGATGAATTGTAGCAAAAACCTGCACCACAAATTATACATCAGTCTTATGACCTTAAGATTTCTGGGAGAAAAAAATGTCACGTCAAAGACCACTGTGCCCAGAAAAGAATGGTAATCTATGGACCAGGAAGAAATGTATCTTAGCAGACTGAGTGACCAATCCCTGGATCATATTGAGAAATCATATTTTGTAATATAATAGATGTGTACTGAGTCAGAGTCAAGGTTAACCTATAATGGTAGACTATTAGAATCAGGAAGACCATGCACAAAGAGGGAGGTCCCCACATTTCCACTGACTCACTAAGGTAGACCATATCTCGACCTCCAGCATGCGTCTCAGTCATTTTCTGCTCTACACAGATCTGCTGAATGAGACAAAAGGAAAACAAGATCCTGAAGAGTTTGGGGTGGGGAGGGGCCAGAGGAGGAGGCATTTAGAGCAGTCTGCCCGCCTGGTGGAGAGTATCTACAGAAAATTAAGTGTCTTGTGTTGTGAATTTTAATTGCCCATCAGTATTTGCTTTGTGCCATTTAAAAGAATTTTACTGAAGTCTATTTTACTGCAGTGAAGTAGACAGACTTTAAAGGTACAGTATTATCAGTTTTGACAAATGCATATATATTCCTATACCCTATTAAAATATAGTTCCTTTTCATGACCCCAGAAAATTCCCTTATGCTTCTTTCTAGTCAGTCTGTTCCCACCCAGAAATAGCTCTGTTCTGATTTTCATCATCACCATAAATTAGGTTTTCTTGTTCTACGACTTCCTTTATGTATGTATTTCTTTATGTCAGGATCCTTTCACTCTGTATAGTGCTGTTGTATGCATCTACAATTTATTCCATTTTATAGCTGAATGTCATTCCATTGTACATTTTTTTATTCATTCTTCCATTAATGGAAACCAGACTGTTTCCAGGTTCAGTCTTTTGTAAGTAAAGCTGCTTGTGAATGTTCTTGTGAAAGTTATTTTTTATATATATTTTCATTGCTCTTGAATAAAAACCTAAAAATGGACTTGCTGGGTCAGAGGGTAGAAATACATTTAAATCTTTCAAATATTACAAGTTTTCCAAAATAGATGTAGCATTTTACACACCCATCAACAATGTGTGAGAGCTCTTTTTGCATTACACCTTCATCAACATATGATTATGCTTTTATTTCAGCCTTTCTAGTGGTTATGTGGTTATTTCACATGGTAGTTTTAATTTCCATTCGTCTAATGATTAAGAACATTGAGGGGTGCCTGGGTGGTGCAGTCGGTTAAGCATCCGACTCTTGGTCTCTGCTCAGGTCCTGGTCTCATGGTTGTGAGATTGAGCCCCATGTCGGGCTCCCTGCTCAGGGCAGTGTGCTTGAGAGTCCTTCCCTCTCCTGCTGGCCCTCCAGCTCATGCTCTATCAAATAAATAAATCTATTTTTTTTAAAAAGAACATTGAGCACAGTTTCATATGCCTGTTGGCCATGCATACGTCTTTTTTGTGAAGTATCTGTTCAAGTCTTGTATCTATTTTTATATTGGGCTGGTTATCTTTTTATTATTGAAATGTAGCAATTGTTTCTATATTCTGAATACCACTCCTAGTCTCAAATTCATGTGTTGTGAGTGTTTTTCTCCATCTGTGGCTGTATATTCATTTTCTTAGTAATGTCTCTTGATGAGCAGTTTTAAATTTTAACATTCAATTTATCATATTTTTAAGTTTACCTTTATTTCTGTTTCATTTCTAAGAAACATTCGCCCAGCACAAACTTGCAAATACAGTCTCCTATATTTTCTTCTAGAAACTTTATAGTTCTGGCTTTGCATTTATGTGTATTATTCCTCTCAAATTAGCACTTGTGTATGACTTGAGGTAGAGGTCAGGATCTTTTTATTTTTCCATATGGATGTCTACTGGTTCTAGCACCATTTATTGGGAAAAAAATTTTACTTAAAAAAATCATTTGCTTGTATGGTGATTAACATAATATAATTAAAAATAACAATAAAATTTAAAAAAATCATTTGCTCCTTTTAGGTTCTTTAAATTTCTATACAGATTTTACAATTATCTTGTCAACTTTTACTCTTAAAAAGTCTGCTAAGATTATGATCACAAAGAATTAATAGCCCAATTTTGGGACAACTGAATATTTAACAATGCTGAGTCTTATAATTCACAAATATGTCTCTCCACATATTTCAAGGTCTTCTTTAATTTCTCTCATAATATTTGATATTTTTAAATGTAGAGTTTTAACACAAATCCTATTAGATTTATTCCTAAGTATTTTATGGTTTGGGTGTTATTATAAATGCTTTTAATCTTATATTCAAATTTGGGGAAATAAAAATACAATTTATTTTTGCAAATTGGCTTTGATACTATAACATGGCTAAATTTACCTATAAGTTCTAGTAGATTTTATATCAATTACTTAGGAACTTCTACAAGTACAATTATATCATCTGCAAAGAAAGGCAGCATTATTGTTTCCTTTTTTATCTATATGTCTTTTTTTTAGATTTATTTATATATTATAGAGAGAGAGAGATTGAGCGGGGTGAGGGGCGGGGGGGAGAAGGAGAGAGAGAATCTTCAATAACCACCACCACCCCCCACCCCCCACCCGCAAGCATGGAGCCCGAGGACGCGGGGCTAGATCTCAGGACCCTGAGACCATGGCCTGAGCTGAAACCAAGAGTCAGATGCTTAACTGACTAAGCCACCCAGGTGCCCCTTTTATTTCTTTTTCTTGCTGTATTGTGCTAGATAGGACCTCCAGGACAGTCCTGAATAGAAGCTGTAAAAGTGGACATCCTAGGAGAGAATGAGGAGATAAGCCACAGACTAGGAGAAAATATTTGCTGAAGACGTATCTGATAAAGGACTGTTATCCAAAATATGCAAAGAACTCTTAAAACTCAATAAGAAAATAAACAACCTGATTTAAAAATGGGCAAAAGACCCGAACAGACATCTCACCAAATAAGATATACAGATGGAAAATAAGCACATAAAAAGATGTTCAACATCAAATGTCATTAGGGAACTTCAAATTAAAACAATGAGATATCACTACATACCTATTAGAAAGACCAAAATACAAGACACTGTTAACTCCAAATATTTATGAAAATGTGGAATAAGAGGAACTCTCATTCATTGCTGGTGGAAATGCAAAACGGTAAAACCACTATGGAAGATGGTTTGGGAGGTTATTAAAAAATGAATATGATCCAGCAATCACACTCTTTGGTATTTACCAAAATAACTGAAAACTTACGTCCACAGGAAAATCGGCACAAGAATATTTATAGCAGCTTTATTCATTATTGCCAAAACTTGGAAGCAACCAAAATATCCTTTGGTAGCTGCATAAGTAAATACACTCTAGTACTTCCCGGCAATTGGATATTATTCAGTGCAAAAAAGAAATAAGCCATCAAACCATGAAAAGACATGGAAAAACCTTAAATGCATATTATTAAGTGAAAGAAGCCAATCTGAAAAGGCTACATACTTTATGATTCCAACTATATGACATTCTGGAAAGAGCAAGACTATATAAACCGTAAAAGGACCAGTGGTTGCCAGAGGTTGTGGGGAGAGAGGGATGAATAGGTAGAACACAAAGGATTTTAGGCAATGTAACTATTCTGGACAATGCTACAATTGTGGATACATGTCATTATACTTTTGTCACAATCCATAGAATGTACAATACCAAGAATGAACCCTAATGTCAACTTTCGACTTTGGGTGATGATAATACGTCCATGTAAGTTCATGGATTGTAACAAATGTAACACCTTATGTTGCTAAGGAGGAAGCTGTGTATGTGAAAGCCAGGGATGTGTGGGATCTACTTTCCTCTCCATGATGCTGTACCCCTAAAATTGTTCTTGAAAGTAAATCTATTAAAAAATGTGGACATCTATACCTTTTCCCTATCTTTGAGGAAGAGCATTCAGTATTTCACTAGTAAGAATGATATGAACTCTCAAATTTTTAATAGATGCCTCTCATTAGACTAGGAATTTTTCCTTCCATTCTTATTTTGCAGAGAGTTTTTGATCATGATTTTGAGCTTAAATTTGATAACTGCATTTTCTGGGCCTACTGAATTATCATATAACTTTTCTCTTTAATATTTAAATCACATTGTTGAACTTTTGTGTTAAACCAACAATGTATTATGCTTTTTCTATGTCATTATATTCGATTTGCTTATATCTTGTTAAGGATTTTTGTATGTACATTTTTTTTTAAAGATTTTATTTATTTATTTGACAGAGAGAGAGAGACCCAGTGAGAGAGGGAACACAAGCAGGGGGAGTGGGAAAGGGAGAATCAGGCTTCCTGCCCAGCAGGAGCCCAATGCGGGGCTCGATCCCAGGACCCTGGGACCATGACCTGAGCCGAAGGCAGACGCTTAATGAATGAGCCACCCAGGTGCCCCTGTATGCACATTTATAAGGAATATTAATTTGTAATTTTTCTTTTTTTCTTTTTTTGTAATATCTCCAAGGAGTATATAGACTTTACAAAATTAGCTGGGAAACATTACCTCTATTATAGTATCTGAGAGAATTTGTGTAACATTAGTAATGATACTTTCTATTTCTTTTTTTCTTTTTGATTTTCTCCTTTCCTGTGTTACAAAAAGCCCCCTACTTCTGCAACTAAGAACTCTAACTCTGGGTGTTGGCAATGGGTCTTTGAGCTGTAAGAAGGAACGAAAACCTGTCTTGCCACATGTTTTTAAAAGGAGTCTGTTTCTCTTTTATTTGAGGTATGTGTGTATTTCTTTTTTTTTTTTTTAAGATTTTATTTATTCATTTGAGACACAGAGATAGAGAGAGAGAGAGAGAGAGAGAGAGCATGAGCAGGGGGAGAGGCAGAGGGAGAGGGAGAAAGCAGGCTCCCCGCTGAGCCAGGAGGCCAATATGGGGCTCGAACGACCCAAGCCAAAGGCAGACACTTAACCATCTGAGCCACCCAGGGGCCCCATGTGTGTGTATTTCATATTTAGGTGAAATTCTAAATACTTCTACAAATATAAAAGCAATCATATACATGCGCACACACACACACAAATAGATTATTTAAGAGCCTCCCTTTTGAAATTTACCTCTGCTGGTGTAATAAAGGACTTGAAAATTCTTAATTATATTATTCAATATCATTAGAAAATATAGATGTTAGAAATTATTATTGTGATACATGGAAATTTAAACTAAACATATCTAGGAGAAACCAGGAAACTTTGGGGAGCACATTTGGAAAAGAGGAAGGAAATATCTCATCTTTGGAGAACCAAAGCGATGAAAATGTCTCTGTCCTGGGAGTTTGAAGTGCTTGCTATACCCATTTTAAGGCTATAATTTTACTGGCATGCACATAAAGAATTGTTAAGTTTTTCTGGTGAATTAAACCAGGAAATTCATTGTAATCATTATAAAATGAAATTCTTTAATCTCTTAGTAATGTTTCTGCTTAAAATTTTATGTATTGTGATGTTAATATAGCGATATGTGCTTTGTTTTGTTCGTTGTTTGTATAATCCTCAACTGGTTAGAAAGGATTTGTAAGAAATATTCCTCAGAGGGGTGCTAAGGTGGCTCAGTTGGTTAAGTGGCTGTCTTCTGCTCAGGTCATGATCTCAGGGTTCTGGATTGAGCCCCACATCAGGCTCCCTGCTGGGCGGGGGGCGTCTGCTTCTCCCTCTCCCCTCTGCCCCTCCCCCTGCTCGTGCGTGCTCGCTCTCTCAATAAATAAATAAATTAAATCTTAAAAAAAAAAGAAATATTCCTCAGAGTTATTGAGTTAAGTTAAAAATAAGTTCTAAACATTGACAAAATGCCTTTTGACATGGAACAAAGTTCACACAAACATTAATGAATATCAAATACAATAAATAGCACATTCTTGGGGTCTGGGTGTGTGTGTGTGTGTGTGTGTGTGTGTGTGTGTGTGCGCGCGCGCACGCGCGCGCGCCCGCGCTCACGCTCATAGCGAGCATACCTAGTGGTGTAAAGATACACACCCAGCTGTTTCTGGTAGTTTCTCCTAAGTAATGGAATGTTCTGATTTTTGTTTCTTTTTGCTTCTTTGTACTTGCTAATTTTGCAAAATGAGAGTCAATTTCTGGGTTTTTTAAAAAGCTTTTTAAAAATATTAAGGAAAAGGGAACAGCATCAAATGCATAAAGAGAAACCAAGTTATCTTTGGATTGGGGCAAATCACTGACTTGGGCAATAGTAATGTCTCCCGTATCTTTAACAAGAATAGTTTCAGCAGAGGGTTTGAAGCTGAAATTAGAATATAATGGACTTCAGAGTGGGAGAAACAAATCATTTGTTTTAACTGGCTGTGAAGGACATGAGAAGGATAATGTATAAAGGATGTGTGACTGAAAAGGCAAGGTCTAATTTTATTTTATTTTATTTTTAGATTGAGAGAAAGATTAACATGTTTATGGGTGAAGGACAAGAAAGAAGATGAAAACAGAAAGGTCAGTTCATTGAGCAAGAGAAAGGAAGGCCTCAAGGGCACAGGCAGTGGGCTGGGCTTGTAAAAAGCAGAAACTGGGCAGGAAAAGGTAAAGGTTGCATTCTGGAAGTTCCTTTTAAAGCTTAGCGGTGCTTGCAAGTGAGAGGCAGGCAAGACTAGTTTCAACTTGCTTACGGTTTGCTTTTTTTTCTGCGAACAGAAACAGGGTCTTCCAAAAAAAAGGCCCAGTTAAGAGAATTAGAAAAAACTTAGTCTTTATCTTGGTTTCTTATCTGAATAATTACACCATTCCAGTGGCCTTTTGTAAATAGACTCAGGGTTACTAATACTATAATCTCGAGTAAAAGGTAAAGCAGAAATGCTTTCTTTCAGCCCCGCCAGCCTAAAATGACAATGGGCATTAATTATTAAATAATTATTATAAGTAATTCTCCTTAGATTTACACCCAAGGGTAACCATTTAAAATAATATATTCATAATACTTAGTGGATTTTCTTTCTTTCTTCCTTTTTTTTTTTTTTAAGATTTTATTTATTTGAGAGAGAGAGAGAATGAGAGAGAGAGAGAGAGAGAGCATGACAGGGGAGAGGTCAGAGGGAGAAGCAGACTCCCTGACAAGCAGGGAGCCCAATACAGAACTCTATCCTGGGACTTCAGGATCATGACCTGATCCGAAGGCAGTTGCTTAACCAACTGAGCCACCCAGGCGCACTTTCTTTCTTTCTTTCCTTCCTTCATTCCTTCCTTCCTATTTTCTTTTTCTTTTTCTTTCTTTCTCTTTCTTTCTTTCTATTTCTTTCCTTCCTCCTTCCTTCCTTTTCTTTTTTCCTTCCTTCCTTCCTTTCTTTTTCTTTTTCTTTCTTTCCTTCCTTCCTTCCTTCCGTCCTTCCTTCCTTCCTTTTTCCAGATGCTGTGACAAAGACATGGAATCCTTGGAGGGAGACAATGGGAGGGAAGGAGCCAAAAGATATACTGAGTTATTCAGTGCTGGGTATAATATAGTAACTCGCTGATGTTTATATTTGATATGTGATGAAACTAAACCCAAAGTGATGAAGTTATTTAACAAAGCTCATGCAGCTGGTAAGTAGCAGCGGAATTTTACTCTAGAACCCATGCGGTTTATACTATTCCAGCCTGGCTACAAATCTGAATTTCCTGACTGCTGATCCTAGAGCTCAGCCTCCCAGAATTGTGAAGCCAGCTGATGAATCCTTACAGAAGATGGGGGGAGAAAAATGGCAAAGTGGGAGAAGTTCTAGCTTCCAGGGAAGAAAGCAGGCCTCTAGTCCCCGGCTGGCTACATACTTTTCTTAGGTCACTCTTCATCTCTGGATCTCAGTTTCCGTATCTGAAAAAATGGGAACTTTGGTCAAATGACCTGTAAGATTCCTTTCTAGCTCCAAAATGTAGGACCTCACTGTATCTGCTCTCTACCTTGAAGGCCCAGCCTGCTCTCCAGCACGTTATGTGCTTTCTAAGAGTCTTTGGGATAGAATATTTATCCACAGCCACGCAAAGCAAGACAGGACAAGATGCAGTCTGTCAGGCCAGACTTCTGGCTGCAACCAGCCTTAAGTAATCAGCAAGAAATACCTAACTACCAACTTCTGGCTGCCTCTCCAAGTTAGGAATGACATTGGTTAGCATGTACTCCCTTTTTCATGTAAAGAGATTGTCATTGTGTAGCCTCTATTCTATTTTTGCTTATATGTTTTGCAGCAATTCTCCTATGAGACTGTAATGTGAATAACATAGTTTTGGATTCATAAGGCAGTTATAAAATATATATTAAAGTGTTGTGTTCTAAAACACATTAAGAAGCTTTAAAGAAAGCACGTTATCGTGGACCTTAGATGAATGCACGCACGTGCGTTAAGTCAGAGATCAACATAAGTAGAAATGACGATGGATCACCTCGTCCACACCTCTCACATGTCAGATGAGGTCTTCACTGCACTCCCAGATGATTCCCAGAAACTCTGCCTGCACTTAGCGCAGGGACTGGCCACAGCAGCACAGGTACAGCAAGAAGAGATCACACAGAAGACCAAGGGGTGGGATCGGCCAGTCAACAGTGGGCCCAAAGAGAATTTTTGCCCTGGACATCTGGAGAGCAGAATCAGCTCCCAAGACAGAGACATTTTCATTGCCGTAGTTCTTCAAAGAGGGAGTACTTCCTTCCTCTTTTCCCAATGTGCTGCCCAAAATTCTTGGCTTCTCCTAGATATGTTTAGTTCAAATTTCCATGTATTACAAAAATAATTTTCCAATGCCTATAGCTTCTACTGATATTGAATAATATAATGAAGGGTTTTCGAAGAAGAGAAACCTTGTGGGTGGAAGCTGTTGGACTCTGTGTATCACTTTAATCGAGACAATGGTACTTGTGTCCCTGGTTCATGCTTACGCTTGGCTTAGCAGCTGCTAGAAGCCTCTGTGCATTACAATAAAGAAGTCCATGCCATGCTTGGCTGCTGATTTTTACACATTCACATAATAAACACTGATGGAACAGAGAAAGACTGAAAATTATCTAGTCTATTCTGACTTTTTAAATACAATATGACTCATATCTTGCAATGTGGCCAGCTATAAGATGGATAACTGTAACAGGATGCAGCATTCTTGGAATGGCTGAGAACTGCAGTTCTGCCCACACACCAGAGAGGCAGGCGGCAGGTAGGAAGGCCACCTACACAGACAGAAAATAATACTGAAATATATGGCAAGAAAAAAATCAGAGGCAATTGAAAGGGAAGCATGAGGAGGACAATACAGCGTCATTTATGGGAGAAAAGACTGTAATTTCCATATCTGACAGAGCTGGATATCCACAGGGTGACTCAACCTGGAAGTTCAGGGAGGGAGACTGATGCACTGTATTTATTTTGTCAGATTCAGACGAAAGGCACCAGTTCAGGGAGACGTGGAAAGAACAAAGAAGATTCTTGGCCACAAAGTGATTTCAATACTCAGGAAGATGTCAGAATTGGGAAATACAGTGGGGCCAGCTCACAGAAAGTATGTCGAAGCCCATGAGGGGGCACAGGCCGCAAGGGCCGAGAGAAACACCAGTGGAAAGGGTGACTTGCTGCTGAGTTGGAGACCGGTAGTCCAATTCATCAACACTCCTTGCCTGCAAGAAGGATGACATTGAGCGTTTACAGGGTTTCAGCTCTGCCGAGAGAGGCCCAGAAAGCCGAAAGACAGATCATAACAGAGGCGCAAAGTTAGAGCAAGTTGCCAAGAAATTAAGTGGCACAAGAAATACCAGACTCCACCCCTAACATTCTTTAAAAAAAAAAAAAAAGACCTCACAAAGCTTTCACCGGGTTTATAAATATATTTTTTTACCTTCGAAAGTATCTATTTTATCTTTATAACTAAGAATGTAATACATTTGATGAAAGTTCCTCTGTGTATCTACTTTTTAAAAAGGCAACAGTATTGTAACAGATTTTAGCTTCCCTGATCTGAAATGACACTTCTTTTAGAATAGAAAAAAAAAAAATTAATGATACATGTACCTACTTTAATACTATACAAGAAAGCACAGTAATTTCGTACAATTCATTTGTGAACAGACAGACAGACATTTCATGAGCTGAGACTAATAGGATGCTGCCTGCTCTTTACGAGCTTTTTTCTACCGATTTATGCCACAAGTATTTTGAATGGTTACTATGTGCCAGGCACTGTTCTTGTGGCTTGGGACACAGCAGTGGGCAAACAAAGATCCTTGCTCTTCTGAAGCTTGGATTTGAGTGGGGAAAGATACACAATAACCATATATATATATATGTATTTAGTATGTTAGAAGATAATTTGCTATGGGGAAAAAAGTATAGAACTGAGTGGGATAAGGAAGATCTAGAGTGTGATGTTGGTGGGGGGGCATGATCTAAAAAGTGATCCTTGGAGTAATCTCAAGTAAACTTAATTATAAAGATTTGAATGAAGATTTAAGAGTTGAAGGAGTTAGCCAAACTGACATCTAAGGGGGCATGTCTGGTGGATTCTAGGAATAGAAAGGAGACCAGTGTGACTGGAGTGGAGGAGGAGAGAAGCAGGGAGGGGCTAAGGGAGGGAAAAGAGGAAAGAAGAATAGAAGAGATTTTGTTTCAAAAGTAATTTACAGGGGCGCCTGGGTGGCTCAGTTGGTTAAGTGTGTGCCTTCGGCTCAGGTCATGATCGCACAGTCAAGGGACGGAGCCCCTCATTGGGCTCCCCACCTCGGCAGAGAGTCTGCTTCTCCCTCTGCCCCTCCCCCTGCTCGTGCTCTCTCTCTCTCTCTCTCTCAAGTAAATAAATAAGATCTTAAAAAAAAGTAATTTACATGCTGAAAATGTAATTTATGTTGACCTAAATCTCCATAAGGCTCACTATCCCCAGTGTAGCATTTGTACATAAATAGACATGTTCTATAGGATTCCAGTACTCCAAATAAATGTAACATTGGATCAAATAAATGTAACATTGGATCAAATAAAAATTTTAACTTTATATTTTAGGTTGGAAAGCTATGTGGGAAAGGGGGAAGGGGAGGTGCATTTAAATATCATAAATAGCTTACTTCAATAACAGAGCTGAAAATCTATCATCTATCTATCTATCATCTATCTATCTATCTATCTATCTATCATTATGTATCTATCTATGTTTAATCCCTCAAGGCAACAGAGACCTGTTCACCTACCTGGCACATTGGAGGAGATTGTGAAGCAACAAAATCACCAGATCTGGAGCAGTTTGAATGAACTGGGATGCAGGAACCTACATGTATCCAATACTCCAAAGACCAAAATATCAGTGTCAAGAAGAGGGAAACGTCAGTTGCTAGAAGCAAAGACTGGCCTCCTAGTGAGTGGGTGAGTAGATACACATGCAATGCTAGTTTAATCATTAAGTGGTTTTCTTCTGCTTCTCTTTGCTTAGAGTAAGCTTAATAACTTTAATTTAATAAATTCCAACAATAAAAATGATAAGTTTATTTGGAAACATTTATTTAAATGCACACATATCAATTTGCCAACTATGAAGAAAACAACAAAATTAGTCAGGCTTAACTATGCAGAGTATTCAGTGCTGGAAAAAGTCTTGAGAGCCTCCCCTAACAGGGAGCAATTTTTATTTAACATCTCTACTGGCATTCTCTAAGCATTAGCTTTTTTATTCTACACAACAATTCCATGGTCTCGATTTTATTTATTTATTTATTTATTTATTTATTTATTTATTTATTAAAGATTTTTATTTATTTATTGAGAGAGATAGTGATAGAGAGAGAGGATGAGAGGGGGAGAGTCAGAGGGAGAAGCAGACTCCCTGCTGGGCAGGGAGCCCGATGCGGGACTCGATCCCGGGACTCCAGGATCATGACCTGAGCTGAAGGCAGTCGCTTAAACAACTGAGCCACCCAGGCGCCCCAATTTTATTTATTTTTAAGTAGGCTCATGCCCAAGCATGGAGCCCAATGTGTGGCTTGAACTCACGACCCTGAGATCAAGAGTCAGATGCTCAACCGACTGAGCCACCCAAGCACCCCTCTATGATCCTAATTTTAAACAGATGAGGAAACTAAAGCACAGAGAATTTGAGTAACTTGCCCAAGGACACACAGACAATAAAAGGTAGAGCTGGGATTTGAACCCTAGTGGCGTGGGTCCAGAATTGGACTCTATACCAAGGGCATTGTGGGCTTACCATACGTGGAACTTAAGAAATAAAAAAAAATGAGCAAAGGGAAAAAAAAGAGAGAGACAAACCAAGACACAGGTTCTTACCTATAGGGAACAAACTGATGGTCACCAGAGGGGAGCATGGGGTGGGGGGGAAAGGGGGTGTAACAGGTGATGGGGATTAAGGAGTACACTTATGATGAGCACCTGGGTGTTGTAGGGAAGTGAATAGCTATACTGTACACCTGAAACTAATATAACACTGCATTAACTATATTGGAATTAAAATAAAATGAAATAAAATAAAATAAGAAAATATGTATATGCCCAAGCTATTTATGAATGATATCATCCTGGAGGGAAAGCAACTATATACTATTGCAACATTAAGATAGGAAACACCATGTAGATTGCGGGGGGGGGGGGGGGTGGTGGTGGGGTGGGAAGAGTTCTCTTGAAAAGAAGCCAAACAAGATAAAGGTCAATTGTGGATACCTGACAACTGGTGGCAGTCCTCATACTCTTTCCATCTTTTGCAGGCTCTTCATGGATCTAGTTTCATTACTGCTTCTGGAGCCCATGAGATGATAGGTGTTTTCAGCCATAGGTAGTATAACGTCTAGATGATGCCCATGATTTTGTGACGGCTGCCGTGGGGGCTTCTACTGCAGCCCAGCGGCTTTTTATAGACGCCCAAGTGGACCCAAGGCTCTCAGTCTCATCTTACAAATAGAACAGAGAATCACCCACAAATCACACTTGGGTGCTCAGTTTTCTCAATTCCTTCCCCTCTGGCAGGTTCTCCTTCTTTCTTTTTTCTCAGCTCTCTTTGGGAACTTGAAATCAGTTGGAGAAAGACGAGGGCTGTGGCTGCCACAGCTGCACCCGCCACAGGCCATGTCCTTGGTCCCTTCGAATGTGCCGTCTGGCCCCAGCAGCTGTTTAGCCCACCGTCCTTGGCTGCGCCTGAACCCAGATGCACTGCCTTGGTTTTACCATTTCATGAGCAAAAGAGTGAAGCTGAAGGGCGCCTGGGTGGCTCAGTCGATTAAGCATCTGCCTTCGGCTCAGGTCATGATCCCAGGGTCCTGGGATCGAGCCTCACATTGGGCTCCCTGCTCAGCGGGGAGTCTGCTTCTCCCTCTGCCCCTCCCCCTGCTCGTGCTTGTTCTCTCCCTCAAATAAATTAAAAAAAAAAAAATTCTTTAAAGAGCAAAGGAGAAGAAATGTCAGTAATATCAAGTACTGCTGAGAGCACACAGAGGGTTGAGATACGAATAAAAGGTTATCAGTTACATCACTGAACATAGTTTCCGCGGAACAGTAGGTGGAAGGCAGACTTCAATGTGGAAGAGTAAAGAGAGGTTGAGGAAATAGACAAGGAAAGGAAATGTTGGCATTTAAATAAGGTTGGCTGAGGAGAAAAAGGGAAATGGGCTGGTGGCCAGAGAAGGAAGTGGAGCCAAGGGATACTGTTTTTACTCGATGACTGGTTCTCTGAATGTGTTAGCAACTAAGGGAGAAAGCATCAAAAAGGAGGCAAGTATAGTGGACTGGAGAATAGGTGGATGGAAAAGGCTGCTGAAGGGAGATGAACAGCAAGAATACAATTTCGGGAGAACCTCAAAATGTCATGTGGTCAATCCCCTCTTCTTTTAAGGATAACAAACAGACATAATAATAGGGTTCAAAGCTACTTTGTTAACTAGTCAGCTGGCTTTAATTTCTTACCTAATAAATTTTCCTAAATTTCCCTTTGCATTATTTGTGTAATGAGTAGGTCAGTTAATGATATGGTTTTGATTTGTGTTAGTAGAAAACCCGAAAACTCCTAACCACTTTTCTCATATCTGTTATGTTCTTCTTATGAAAAAGTTTTGCTTAAAAATGCGTGGCAATTCAAAATCAGGTAAATTAGCTTAAAGGAAGAACAGGAATTAATTTATGTTTGTGTATATATAATCAGTCCCAAAGACATTGACAGGATATTAAATGTGAAATAAACTGAGCTTATCTTTAATAAGCACTATGGAATTAGTGGAACCATTGTTATTTCCAAGAATAGAGATGCTAAAATGTCACGTTAATTCTCAGTTATTCACACAGTTGGAAATAGGCTTGAGTCAAGAATCCAAAAGGGCAAATTAATCATGCATTTAATGCACATCGTTTCTGGAAGGTTTAGTGGAATTTCTATTTATATGTGGAGATTCTGATGCTTGAGAGCATTTAAAGATTCCCCAAAATGAACATGCATATGTAAATATCTACCATTTAATTAGATTTACTCTGGTGCTTCTGCCAAAAGCCACACATACCCAGAGCTACATCTTCCTTCTTATTAAAGGAAAACAATTATCTTGCTAGTTTATACTGGTACCTAAGGCAGGCAATTGCATTAGCTAAAAAGGAAGGAGGTTTACTATGTAAAAAGTGTTTAAGTATGTCAATGAAGAATCTCCCTAATTAAGTACAGGAAGTGACAACACTGGTCAGAATATTTAGGCATGAATGAGAGTTAATTTTACATTAACACTGGATTCTTATAAGCTCTCTGCAGTTTTTCTATGCTCCCACTAGAGCCTAGGCATTTATCTATTATTGTATTATCGATATACGCAGAATGTTCCCCAGGAGCATATTTTATGTAAGCTACAAAAGGGGAGTTACAAGCTTTGGAACACAGAAAAAAATCATCTGACCTGGACATGAAGAGTAATTACATGAAGTCTTCTAGAGTAAGTGATCTATAAACTGGGATGTGAAGGATTGGTTTGCATTTTAGAGGAGCTTTGGTAGAGGTTATGGTGACTGTAGAAATGGGCAGTAGAGATCATGGTACCGGGGTGGTAATTGGTAATAGAGAACATCTGGTATATTAGACGGAGTTTTCAAGCTAATGTGCCCTAGTTACATTGCCACTATGTGAAAGAGTTACAGATATATTTGAATCTCGATTTCCCGATTCTTGGTTGGGGAGGGGTCGAGGTGCGATCCCAGGTCGATTGCCCCTAGACACAATGTTAAAAAGAAAACCACAGGCCCAAAATGGCATTCGTAGGCCAAGTCACCAAACCAGGGCTTAATACCTAACCTAATTGCCTTTCAAGCTCCCCCAGAGATATAAGTCTTAACTAGTCAAGTCAGGAATTTTCTTTTTTATTTTTATTTTTTTAAAGATTTATTTATTTGACAGAGAGAGACACAGAGAGAGGGAGAACACAAGCAGGGGGAGTGGGAGAGGGAGAAGCAGGCCTCCCGCGGAGCGGGGAGCCCGATGTGGGGCTTGATCCCAGGACCCCGGGATCATGACCTGAGCCGAAGGCAGACGCTCAACCGACTGAGCCACTCAGGCGCCCCAAGTCAGGAATTTTCTGATCACCAATAAAGTAATCTGTCTTAGGGGCCTTCTCTGTTCCCCAAAGGAAGAGGAGGTAATCCACCTAATAAGATCCCCTGTCCTTCCCCCTATGGGAAGGTGACCTTGCTTTTTTGGCTAATAACTTTCTTGCCCCAACTTCTTTCCTACAAAAACCTTCCATTTTTACAACTCCTCAGAGCTCCTCTCTACTTGCTAGATGAAATACTGCCTGATTCATGAATTGCTTAATAAAGCCAATTGGATCTTCAAATTTACTCAGGTGAGTTTTTGTTCTTTAACACAAGCAAACTTGTTGATTTATCCTGGTGTGTCATGCACGTATTATGATTTTGCCTGTGTTGTGAAGTAAAGTTTCTTGGAAAGCACTGCCTTAAAGAGTGGGTGTGGCTACCACACTGAGTGAAAATTGGTTGAGGGAGGAAAATGAGGATATAAAGGTGAGCATGGAAAGATCATGAAGGGCCTTGTAAACCATTATAAAGATTTCGGGGAGCCATCAAATGGATTTAGGCATAGAACTGACATGAAGAAATTCACATCTTTGGAAAAACCACTCTAGCTGGGGTGACAGAATAGATTGGAAGGAAGTCAGCCAAGCAGCAAGGGAGACTAGTTAATACATTATCACAATCTGGAATTATGGTTACTGGCCTGGGAAAAAAGCTAAGGGGTTGGAGAAACTGTAGAACCTGGAAATTAAGTAAATAACCAGAGGAGGGCAAAAGGTAAGGGTCAAGGATGACTTGCAGGCATTTGGTTTAATCAATTAGGTGGATGGTAATAGGAATAGCTGATGTTTATGAAACAGTTTTAATAATCTTATCTATGTGCCTGCCACTGTCTCAAGAATTGTATCAATTCATTTCATTCTAACAACATTCCTATGAGGTAGATACTATACAATAAACCAATCTACAGATGACAAAGCTGGAGCCCAAGGACAAATTGTTAGTGAGAGATTAGAACCCAGAATCAAGCCCCAAAAGTTTGGCTCTAGCACCTGTTTGCTTGGCTACTTGTGCTTTACTACCACTCAGGGGCCTTATACCATCTCAGGTGCCTTTCACTAAAATTGGGAATGCAGAAAATCAAGTTGGTTTTGGTATGAAGCTGATGAGTTCAACCTCGGTCTGAATTATGTCCCCATAATTTATCTGTTGAAGCTCTAACCTCCAACATGACTGTTTCTGGAGATAGAGCTTTTGTGAAGATATTTAAAGTTAAATGAGATCAAAGGGTAGGGCCTTATCCGATAGGACTGTGGCCTTATAGGAAGAGGAAGAAAAAAAACCTCTTTCTCTCCCCACCCCACCCCAGCCCACCATCATGTGAGGATACATACGTGACCTTCTGCAAGTCAGCAAGAGGGCCTCCCCAGAACCCAGCCCTGCTGGCACTCTGATCTCCAGACTCTACTATTTCTAGCCTCCACAACTGTGAGAAAATAAATTCTATAGTTTAAACCACCCAGTCTATAGTATTTTGTTATGTCTGGAGAAATTCGCCTGAGATCACACCTAACCCCCGGTAGGGGATCAAGATTTAAATATGTATGTAACTCACATCACAGCCATTGAATTAGGGCACATTAGCTCGGAAGCTCTAACATACCAGATGTTCTCAATTACAGATGACCACACCAGAGCCATGATCTCCACAGTCCCTTTCTACCGCCACCTAACAACTACAAAATAGTTTGCAATAGCCTTGCAAACTAAAGCAGACTTTTACCCGTTGGAAGTCCAAGAGGAGTGGCAAGTATCAGTCTGTTACTCAGAAGAGCCACTGGAATGGAAATACACATTTGGGAGTCAACAGCCTATGGGTAGAAAGTTGGACCATGGAACTTAATGAGATTGACTGGCAAGAGTGTATGTAACAGAAGAGGGCTGAGAATGAAAAATTAAGCCCATAGAGACATTGACATTTAAGAAATAGACAAAGGAAGACAAGGTAGCAAGAAAAATCTGAGTAAAAGGGGTTAGCAAGGAAAAATAGAGAAAGAACCAAAAGAAAGCAGAGGAGTGTGGTGTCACAGAGGCCAAGGAAAGAAAGATTCTGGGAGAAAAGAACGGAAGAATGATGTTAAATGCTACAGTTACAAGGACTAATAATGATCCATTGGATTTAACTCTAAGAAATCACTGTAATCGTTAGTGGGAACAAGTCTATTGTGATAGACTTGTAAAGGCAGAAACCATATAGAAAAGTATGAAGAGTGAGGGGCTGTTGGGAAGTGGTGAGCTGAGAGTAGATAACCCATTCGAAGAGGGGTCCTTAATGGGAAAGGAAGATGATAGTAGATGGAGGCCAACGCGGGGTTGAGGGACACTTTTGTTGTTCTTAAGAGAGATTTAAGGAAGCTTAATGCTGCTGGGAAGGAGAAAAGGAGAAAGAATGTGGGTTCAAGAATATAGGAGGGAGATGGGCTCATTAATAGGTAAAGTCCTTGAGAGAGTGGCTGAGATAGAAAGGCAGAGAGCCCAGGCAAAGATTAGGAGGAGGGACACCGATTCTTTTAAAAGAGAAGAAATAAGAGAATAGTGAGTTTGGAAGCAGGTGAATCTTTAGATTGAGAGACAGATGTGGAAAGGGCTTTTACCTGATGACTACGTTTTCCCTAATGACTAAGTATTTTGGTGTTTTAAGAATAAGGGAGAAGTTGGGGAGGGGGGCCCTGGGTCGAAGTTTACTTTGTTGGTGTAGTGCTGGAAACACTGGATTCTTCTATGTTTGTTTTTTTTTTATGAGGCAGTGGTGGCAACAGAATGGGATCTAGATGATTGGTGAGAGGAGAGGCTAGAATGTGAACCATGGAATCATGGCTGGAGGGGAATGCTGTGAGTTATTGAAAAAACTGATAGGTGAAGATAAAGGAAAAGGACCCTGGAATTACAAGTTGTCAGGACTTCGTAGGACAGATGGTGAGGGTGTAACTACATGGCCAGAGAGCAGGATGACTAAACTGAAGATTTTAAGGATAGCAGTTCTGCATGGTGACAAGCTCCAGAGTATGGTCACTAGGAATGGGAATGAGATGTTCTTACAAACAAAGAAGTGAACAAGCAGGGCGCCTGGGTGGCTCAGTCAGTTAAGCGACTGCCTTCAGCTCAGGTCATGATCCCAGGGTCCTGGGATCAAGTCCCATGTCATGCTCCCTGCTCCTCGGGGAGTCTGCTTCTTCCTCTGCCCCACTCCTTCTCTCAATCTTTCTCTTTATCTCTCTCAAATAAATAAAATCTTAAAAAAAAAAGTGAACAAGCTTACGAATAGGTGAAGTTATTTTAAGTAAGTAGTCAAAATGTAATCTGAAGTTCTCAGATCCACTCATTCTGTTTTTGTTGTTGTTGTTTTTTTGTGTTTTTTTTGAAGTGAAAGCAGAGTTTGTTGAAGCTATAGAAAGAGCAGATACAGATGAAGATGGAGTGGTGTGTGTGGGAGACTCAGAAAGGGAACGAGGAGCATGAGGTCCAACCTCATTCTGTTCTAGTTCAAGCATGAGAATCAACAGAGAAATCAGTGATTGTCTTCTAAGAAGAAAATCTCAAAACCAAGACACTGTACCTATATATACGTCTCAAAAACCTCTGGTGATACAGTTGCCATGTCCTTAGCACTTTGAACTCTTGCCTAGCACAGCCTTCCTTTAGCAGCGAGGTAACTTTGCACCCAGAGTCAAAGGTGCCTTGCAGAGAAAACTCAATGAACTTTCTGCAGCTGTTTTTCCCCCATCTCAGCTGGAAGCACCAATGCCTTGGCATCTTTTCCTATTATTAAAACAAAACTTTACCTCCGGACAATGTTGCAACCTGTAGTTCCAAGATAGCAATGCTTCCAGAGCTCCTTTTTATGTAAGTGTGGAGTGTTCATTACTATTAATGGGATGATTCTAATCAAATAGAAAAGTTAGAATCAAAGGAAAGTCTATGGAGGAAAAAACTGATTTCATGAAATTTTATTAAATCAGAATTGTGACCACAGCCTAATGAGCCGTTCTGCCACTACTTTTGAAAGATGGAAAAGATAACTTTTACTTGTCTTTTCCATTTCCAAAACTACCAGGCTGCACTCATTTTGCCCCGGTGCTCCTTCTAGCATGTGTATCACTCCTGCCTTGGAATGCTGAATGTCTCCTTTGTCAGCTTCAAAATATATTGTCTCTCGGGCACTTGGAGCTCAGTCGGTTGAGCTTCTGACTCTTGATTTCGGCTCAGGTCATGGTCTCAGGTTTGTAGGATCACGCTCCATGTCAGGCTCTGTGCTCAGGGGGGAGTCTGCTTAAGATTGTCTCTCTCCCTCTCCCCCTCAGCGCCCCCTTTAAATAAATAAATCTTAAAAAAAGAAAAGAAAAGAAAGATATTGTCCATAGAACTTCAACAAGGATCATCATTCCTCCCCATATTTGAAGTTTAGATTTTGTGGGCTGCTCATCTCATGAGCAAGTCACCTATCATTCTCTGTTCTTACATGGTGACCATCTTTTCCAAATATTATTCAAGATCCACTTAAATCCTATCTCCTTCATGAAGTCTTCTCTGGCCACCCTAAGCTGCAGAGTATTCTGTCTCCCATGATGTGAAATACATAGTTCAACACGTATTTGTTGGATGCCTACTAAGAGGCAGGCACTGTACTAGGTGCTGGTGATACACTGTTCAATAAGCTGACCTATGTAAGTATAAGGGCAAAATGCATAGTATGAAGTAAGTACTTAGTAAATAAATATTTTTGCAAAAGTGTCAAGGTGGAATAAAAGAAATTGAACATTTATTTATTAAACGTGCCTTTCTGTAGATCAGGACTTTAATCTTCAGAATATTCCTTAAGGCCTTACATATGACAAAACTGGCCAGAAGGGGTTATAGGTAAGTAACACCTATAAAAGCCATGTGATAAAACAGAATTCAGGGAGCATCTGTTTGATACCAAAGCCAAGCTTTTACCCCTTTACTGAGGCTCCCTCTGCAGAGTAGAAAAGACAAGGCTGATTACATTCGCAAACATTTATTGAGTGCTTATTATAAGCCAGGTACTATATTAAGTACTTTACTTAGGTAATTATTTAATTCTTAGACAGCTGATACTGACATGAACACAATCATTATCCCTATTTTAAAGATAAAGAAAATGACTGATGAAGAGATTACATAACTTGTCCAGTACCCTCCAGCATGTAAATGCCACAGCCACTATTTTATCCCATTTTCTCCTGACTGCAGACCTCAAGATCTTATCCATTTTATTTTATTAACACCTAAAGGTGAGGAAACTAGATTGCACTTCTAGCTCCATCCTTATGACTTGATTGAACATATGTCATTTTCTTCATAGTCTCAATTTCTCGGTTCTTCAAATGAGAAAAATGATGTCTATTCTGAATTTTTGTGGGGTAGTGTGGGGTTCAAATGAGAATGATTTATCAGGTGCTTTATTAATAGTAGATAATAAAGAGAAAGGTATATTTTAGAACGGGATACTGGCTAGGACCTTCTGAAAAGCTGTCTATTGCCAAATCTATTACTCAGGGAGTCACTTTTAAGTTTAGAGTTCATTTTTAATGAACAAATTTAGGAATGATAAAACTACTTTTTTTTTTTTAAGATTTTATTTATTTGTTTGTCAGAGAGAGAGAGAGAGCACAAGCAGGGGGAGTGGCAGGCAGAGGGAGAAGCAGGCTCCCCACCAAGCAAGGAGCCTGATGCAGGACTTGGGATCATGACCTAAGCTGAAGGCAGCCGCTTAACCCACAGAGCCACCCAGGCGTCCCAAAAAACTTGATTTTTAATGTGGATTATTTTTAGTAGATAGTTTGGAAAAGTGTCCAACCAAGAAAGTTAATGTTTCATGTTATTATCCTGAGATTTAGCCTTACGTGGGGCTTTCTACTGATTTTGAGATTTGGGAAAATTAGAACGGCAATGCACACCACACTGTGATGTTTCAAGGTACAGTGAGGGTCTCAGATTCATTAAAAGTAATCTATTGAAAAGTCCAGAAGACACTGGCGGCCCAGGAGGCAGCTCTGGTCAGGGGTTCTTCTGGTCAAGACAGAGGCGGGCCTGCGGGGTTCTTCCCTGCTGGGGGTGGGGGGGATGAGAGGGCATGGCCTCCCAGGGTATGTAACCTGCCCCCTTGTGAGGAATCCAGTGCCCTGGGGTCCCTTGCCCAGAGAGACTTTTCATCCTGAGCCCTGGGAGGCCAGACGGTGCTGCCAGCCAGCCCTTGGTGCTCATGCTGCCCCCTGCATGCTTGCGCCTGAGACCATCAGGCTCTTTGCTGAGCCTGGGAGACAGTGCTCCAGAGGGGCGCAGACTTGTGCCCAGGCGTCCTGGTTCTCAACTCTGAGATTCCAGTTTCCAAGACCATTCTTAAGTCTCCCTTGCAGTGCCTGGGGTGTAGGCAATGATTAACTGGGGGTTTTCTGGCGCTGGGAACGTCAG
Source organism: Halichoerus grypus (assembly GCF_964656455.1). NCBI lineage: Eukaryota > Metazoa > Chordata > Mammalia > Carnivora > Phocidae > Halichoerus > Halichoerus grypus. The sequence goes on from NC_135718.1 coordinate 109,347,022, forward strand.
CGGTTAAGGACATGGGCTGTGGAGGCTGACGGACGAAGTCAAGGAACAGTAGGACTAAAGCAAAGTGCTTATAGAAGGTCACCCCCGTTAGGTTGGAGGTCTATCCTGTGTAGAATTTACCAGACACTGCTGACTCAGAGTGGTCAAAACTGGAATGGGTATGCTTTTAGCATAAACTTGTCTTCTGGGGGAATTAGTCCAGTGCTGATGACTTCTGACCCCCTGCCTCCTCAGCTAAGCTGAAGCTGCAGAGTGCACCGGGCGGTTCTGGTCGCCATGCTTCAGGCATTTGGGGAATCAATGGAGGGACAGAGGAGTACTGTGGACCCGTTCCCCGGGATGTCACTGCCATGTGGGAGGCTCTACTGGGGAGAAGAGGGAGGGGAGGGAGGGGAGGATAAAGCTGACTCTTTGCAAGACTTTGGGCACGTTCTTCCTCTCTTTAGGGTTTCATTTCTCCAGTGGTCACCGTACGGCTTGGCCAGGGGGCACAGCCCTGGGGTGGTCACAAAGATGGCTCCAGCCTTGTCCCTGCCTTCAGTGGAGTGGAAGAGGAGATAGTAAACAGAGTTACAATCCTAGATGACTGGGGTGGTGGCAAAAGTCTGTGCCAATGACTGAGGGAGCCCACAGGAGGGGCAAATCATGTCACCCGGGGAGGACATTTGGATGAGATTGTTGTGATAGAACCAACATGCCCAGTCTGAATCTTTTCACCACCTCAACCTGGGCCTGGCCAGGAGGCAGCTCAAGAAATATCTTCGGAGGCCTCACAGTCTTGCTGAAAGGAGGTATTCCCCCCTCCGGGTTTCTGTTGACTATTGAGTGTCTTTGGTGTTGGGGCGTGGTGTGGGAGGGGTGTCAGAGAGACTAGGGGTCCGGCTGACCCGATGGCCCTGAGCCTTTAGACACACCCATCTTTGCTTAAAACCTTTCAAGCTCATCCCTTTGCCTTCAGGATCAAGTACAGATTCTTTAGCAGATCAAGGCCTTGAGTGATCAGACTCTTCAGACTAGACTAAAATTTCTCAATTTTGGCATTGGATAATTCTCCATTGTGGGGGCCGCCTTATATACTCTAGGATGTGTGGCAGTTTCCCTGGCCTCCACACACTGAGATGTCAATAGCACACATACCTCTCCCCAGCAGTGACAACCGAAAATGTCTCCAGACATTGCCATGGGTCTGTCCCCTGGGGGCACAAATCATCCCTGCATGAGAACCACTGGACTAGAGGAGACTCTTTTGTTTCCAGGAATGTGCCTTTCTATCTCTTTCCTCATGCAGACTTTTCTCCCTTCTTAACCTGGTTGATCCTTGCTAGTGCTGCAGATCTCAGAGTTCTCTCCCCCAGAAACTCCTCTCAGACCCTCTTAGACTGGGCCAGGTACCCTCTTTGGGCTCCCATAGCCCACTCCCCTGTTCCAGCTCTGCACACTTGGGATTGTCACTATGTGGGGACCAGTTTGTCTTCCCCACTAGGCTGGGAGCCCCAGGAGGGCAGTCTTCATCACACTGGTTTCCCAGCACCACCCAGCTCAGGGCCAAGTGCAAAACAAGAGCTCAGTGTTTGTGGAATGAATGGATCTTGAGACAGAGATTAGGCTGTGGAATTCCCTGATGCAGATGGTGAATGCCAGCAGTGAGGTTCTGCCGTGACGTCTTGCTTCTTCCAGCCTCTACCCAGCCGTCAGGGTTGCAGTGGTTTCTCAGCCCTCATGGGCCTCTTTACAGATGTTTCTGGGGATTGGATGTGAGAGATTGGATGTGCAGGTCCAAAAGCAAGAACAGTGTGTTCGTCACTGCCGCCACCGCCCTCCCCCGTTCACGGGACCTGGCACAGACCAGGAGCCTTGGTCCAGTCTCCCGCCCAGCCAGCTTGCTCCTTCATTAGCCAGATTAGCCAGGGGCTCAGACGTGGGGCCACACTCTGCCCTTCATTCCTTCAGCTAGTGTGTGTTGAGGCCTCTGCCTACATGCAGGCCCAGTGTTATGGCTGGGATACAGTTGGGAAAAAACAGAGGCCCTGCCCTCTTGGAGCTCTGTTCTAATTGAAGGCAAGGGTACAGTGGGGCGAGAGGAGATCAGGGATGAACAATGAACAAGATGAATAAAAAACACTATAGAGCGGGTCAGATGGCAATGACTGCCATGGAAAGAAAGAAAGTGGAGGAAGAAGTGAAGGCCAATGGGTAGGAGAGTTGCAATTTAGAAAGGGTGGTCTAGGAAGGCGTCTCTGAGAAAGTGACATCTGAACAAGGACCTGAAGGATGTGTGAGAGAGCCACACTGATAAACGGTGGAAGAGTGTTTGAGGTTAAGGGAACAGCCAGTGCAAGGGCCCTGAGGCGGGAGGGGACTGCTATGGTGAAGGAGCAGCTTGGTGGTCCATGTGACTGGAGTAGGTGAAGTGAGGGAAAAGAAGTAAGAGCGGAGAGGCAGGGAGAGGCCAGCTCATGCCAGGTCTTGGGCGCCACAGTGAAGGCTCTTGCCTTTACTCCAAGGGAAGTGGGAGTCTCCAAGGACTTAGCTCTTACTGAGGTAACACTTAGATACCGTGGTCAGTGTAGCGTTCAGTGGTTTTCAGCTCACTGGTGCGGGTGCACGGTGAGCTGTCAGAACCCTGTCTGAGAACACTCCCATCCCCTCAGAAAGTTCTTGTTCCCTTTTTCAGTACCTCTCCACTCACAGCCCCAGCCCCAGGCGACCACAGGCCTCCTGTCTCCACAGTTTTGCCTTTTCTAAAGATTTCTTTTAAAAAAAAAAAAAATCAATATAAGATGTTTTATTTAATCTGTTGTAAGTTGTGAAAACAGCTCTGAATGCATACTAGAACTTTACAGTTTTACTCTCCCCCACCCGTGTTTTGTGTTTGCTGTCACAGTTTACATACTTTTACCTTATGTACCCATTAGCAAATTATTTTAGTTATAGTTATTTTTAATACTTCTAACTTCATGCTGGAGTTATGTGATTTACCCACCACCAGCACAACATTCGAGTATTGTGAATTTCACTATATATTTACATTTACTGGTGAGTAACAGGAAAACATGTGAAAGTGTAAATCTAATTAGGCGTCCTTTTCATTTCAGCTTGAAGTCCCTTTACCATTTCTTTTTTTTTTTTTTAAAGATTTTATTTTTTTATTTGAGAGAGAGAATGAGATAGAGAGAGCATGAGAAGGGGGAAGTTCAGAGGGAGAAGCAGACTCTCTGCTGAGCAGGGAACCCGATGCGGGACTCGATCCCGGGACTCCAGGATCATGACCTGAGCCGAAGGCAGTCGCTTAACCAACTGAGCCACCCAGGTGCCCCGTCCCTTTACCATTTCTTAAAAGGCCAGTCTTGATGAATGCCTTCAGCCTTTGCTTGTGCAGGAAACTCTCCTGCCATTTTGAAGGACAACCATGCCAGGTAGAGTATTCTTGGTTGGCAGTTTTCTTCCTTCAGCACTTTTTGGAGCCTTGTGGTTTGTGACTTTGTGATCTCAATTCCTGACAGAGACACGGTCATCACTTCACCCGGGTGTGTGGCTAGCGTCCCCTTCAAAACTCCCACTCTAGAAGAACTCAGCCATTCTAGCTCTTCTGAGTTTGCTCCTAGCATTTAGCTAGAGAACAACCACAAAACAGCCCTTTCTCTCCACGTGCCAGGGCTGTTTCCTTCTCCAAAGAATGTGACCAGATTCAGCCTAGAGACTGCAAGCCCTGGGTGCTTCATATCCCAAGGCTCCTTCTTTTGCTCCAAAAAGATAATCAGGTCTGGCTTTGACACAACGAGACCCAAGAAGAGGTTTCTGAAGCTCTCACATCACATCCCCGTACAATCCCCACTGAAGATGGTTCAGGCATCCCCCACTCCTGAGAGAATTTCAGGGCCACATCCCAGAATGTCAGCAGTCCCTGAGAACTGGCCATTTCTTCTTCTTTCACCTCAGCCTCTAGACTTATTTCTCAGAAATCCTCTAAGAATTTCTTATAAGTAGAACTTGTCGACAACAACAAATCCATATCCTAGTTAATATGGCTTTTTAGTACTTACTCTCCAGGGGTGAATCTCAAAAATAAAATAAGGGCATAATTCAAATGACAGCAATACCGCCTTTTAAGTTTGGTTTGTAAACTGAGGCACGAAGAGGCCAAATGAGTCACCACGTCATAAAATAAGTCACTCACAGTAAGAAAAGAAAAACGGGATGTGATTCTGAGATTTCAAACTCCTATTCTGCATTGCTTCCTCCTGTTTAAACTTTTCACTCTACGAGAGCTCTCTCCAATGAAAACAGCCTTAGGTAGGAAATCCCAATGTTTGTAGACTCACTTTGGAAAAGAACGCCTTGTATGTTTGTGTTTGATAACACTGTTGTAGTTACTAAAATATCAACTCATGTTTCTGGAATTTAGGATTCCCACTGTGGAGGCAAGGTTATTTGTGTGTGCAGTCTTCTCAGTTCAGTATTTTCCTTAATGTCGGGTTGCTATGGAATCATATAAATAATTGAATTTCCTTGATATACAAGCTAGTCTAAATTGGTTTTAAAAACGATTAAGTGTGACTGGATAATTTTGTGCCACAATTTTTCCACCTGTGAGGTACTTTACAAAAGAGGAATACAAACATATTGCTTACACAAGCCATCGGCAGAGAGAACAGAATAAAAATAGTAAAGGGTTAAAAGTGGTCACTTTAGCAAAATTGTTTAATCTGCACTGCAGTTATTTCCTTTGATGATATTTCTGTTGCCCTACTAGACCACGAGTCCGGAGCAATAGGAAATTCAGTGACTACTGGTGACAGACAGGTTGAATAAAGAGGCTTTGTTTCCAGATCTATCGGATAGATAGATATCTTAAATTTGAATCTGTAACATGCAAGAAATAAAACACAGCAGAAATTTCAATAATTTACTTAGCTGATATCTCAACCTTCACCCTTCCGCTTATATTTCTTGGCATATCAAACAATTTTACAAGATATCATAAGACAAATGTCAAACCCTCGTATTCAGGGTCTATTTTCAAGCAGTTCCTAGAATGTTCAAGACATAGTCACATCTCACAGCAAGAGGGAGACAACACTGATCAAATTTTCAAATCCAAACGGAATAAGATAGCATAAGAGTTCTGTAAAAACAGCATAAGAATAAGTATTAGTCATAGTTTAAAAGAACATTAATGGACCATATTGTCCATTAAATTTCAGAATATTGGAGTAATGAAATTTGCTAAGGAAGAATTGTCTGCTACCAATTTTGATACTTGGTGCAGCAAGAACAACCCCAAGAAAGCATCAGGATAGAAGAGAGTTTGTTGTTAGGGTTATAAGAAATTTTGTATTTTGAGTAAATACTAAAGATGATCAAAACCAAAGCAAGTATAGATTTATGTACATGTTGTATGTTTCATTCAAAGTTGTCCTAGTGTTTTGTGGTCCTGATAGAATTAATTATTTCGCCTTAAGATACTGAAGACCAGATCAGTGATTGATACCTAGTACCTTTGCAACAGGTGATTTTAGACATAATGTCAGATCTAGGGAGCACACAATGTAAAAATCAAACCATCTGTGGATTGTTCCTTACTCAAAATGAAGAGTAATGTCTAGTATTAGTAGGCAAATGTTTAACCATCCTATTAATAACAATTACAAATCATACCAACTACGAATGCATAATACAGTGGTGTTTAATTTTCTTTTTTCCACCTGAAACTTCCACAGAGAGTACACCACAAAAATCACCAAGACTCATACAAGATATATAATTAGAGGGTAAATCTCTGTACTCAGGCTCTGCCCTTCAGGCATTCCTATGCAATGTCCTTTGCAGTTACATCCCAGACCCCCCCCCCCCAACACAAAAGAATTAATGTCCCCTGGACAGCAGCGAATCTTTTAACCTACACTTTCAGAAGATTCTCCCAAATTAATTAATTAATTAATTAAGATTTTATTTTATTTTTGACAGATGGACAGAGAGAGTATACAAGCAAGGGAAGCAGAAGGCAGAGAGAGAGGGAGAAGCAGACTCCCTGCTCAGCAGGGACCCCGATGCGGGACTTGATCCCAGGACCCTGGGATCATGACCTGAGCCGAAGGCAGACACTTAACCATCTGAGCCACTCAGGCGCCCCGATTCTCCCAAATTTAGAGGGGAATTGGAAAGATGAATGATGATTCACAACTCCCCCTTCATAGAGGAAGCAGATGATCCAAATGTCTCCTAGGCCCTCCCACAAATGATCTGTAAAAGGCCAATATTCAGAGGCTACTTAGAAGCCAATGTTGAATTGTATACCCAGAAAGAAGACTTTTGTTCAAGTGCTTTATATGGACTTTACAAAGTCATAAATCTTTTGATTCCCACTTTGGTTAAAAATATCCCTGATATAAAAAAGCAAATTTAGTTAAAATGATGAGCCAATCTCTTGATATTTAGGCTATAACCCAGTTCATTAGGGAATTAGAAAAAAACTGTCTCTATCTCTATAAAACCAGGAATGCAACTCTAGAAACAAGTGAAAGCCCACGCATCTTTAACAATCCTCATACATCGTCTATTCCTCTCAAAACATTTGTGGACATTATAAAAGATCAGCATATTGGAACAAAACTGTCCTGTACCTTAAACAAACAAAAAAGGTAAATTTTAAATAGAAATTACCCTGAAACTCTAGGGAAAAATATATTTTTTTTGCATTCTCTGCCCCTTGAAATTATAAATCTTACCATGTATTTGAAATGTAATCACAGCCCACAATTGCCTCAAACTGAAAAAAAGGTGAGGGGGGAGCTGTTGGTTAGGGGGAAAAGGCCTTTTTTAAAATACAAACTGCTCAGTGCTCAGATTCTAACCTCTAATAACAAAATCTTCACCTTGAAGGAAACTTGGATACTTTCTCTGTGCCTTTGGGATGTAAATTTCCTCCCCTCCACCCCACTCTGGGAAGTAAGCGCGATTGGTGCAAATTTTAGGGAGAAGTTTTTCATCAGGAAGGAAAAAAAGGGTAATTTAAAAAATAGGCCTTTAATGTCTTTTCCACAATAAGATTTTTGTTTGTATCTTATCTGTATATGTGTGTTCATTCATGTTGTAAAATGTGCGATATTTTCTCTACCTCTATCTCTGGATTGTATTGCTGAAATTTGTTAAAGAGCTCTACTTAGTATAGTATGAAGGCAAGTGCTTATAAGGATCAGGCATTCTAAAACTCAGGAAGCTACAGTTAAGATGGCAGAGTAGTAAGAGGACCTTACACTTGCCTTGTCCCTCAAACACAGATAATTACCAAATCATTTTGAATACCCAGGAAATCGATGTGAGGACGGAGAGAACAAACTGCACAACTAGAGGGAGAAATGAGGCCACACGGTGGAAGATAGCAGGTGTGGAGACATGATTTGGGGAAGAAGGGAATCACAGGTGCTGTAGAGGGGAGGGAGCCCTGACCACAGAGAGAGGAGAGAGGGAGAGAGAGAAAGGATAAAGCAGCAGCAGGGGATTGCACAAGAAAAACACTTCCCCAAAACCATTCACTGGGAAACTGAGAGGGGCAGATTATTGTAAGTTTTTTAAAACTCAGAAAGCTAGAAACTAACCCAAATGTTTTTTTAGTTAATGTAATCTGGGAAAATGTTCAGTATTAAAGTTAATTTAAAGTTGTTGGTTTGAGGGGCACCTGGCTGGCTCAGTCAGTAGAGCATGTGACTCTCCTTCTCAGGGTCATGAGTTCAAGCCCCACATTGAGCATGGAAGCTACGTAAGAAAAATAAAGTTGTTGGTTTGATTAAAATAGATGTCTTTAAAGTTATCAGCATTAAATGTATAACTTTTATTCTGCCTGTGTTTACTAAAAGTCAAATAAATTCATGTTATCTTTCTTGCAAAATTTATCTGAAAAAAACTTAGAATGATGGTTGACTTTGCCTAATGCCTCACGAAGTTTTGTGGGTGGTCTAAACCTAAGTGTTAAAAACAAGTAAACTCGATTTAAATGAAATAAAAAGGTTTGAAGGTAAACTTCCAAATAAAGTTTTATAACCTGAAACTTTAAAGTTTTGCTAATTAAATTAAATGATGAGTTAAGTTAAATTCATTAAATAATCTAGATCATTTCCAAAAATGATAAAATAATAAAACATTAATATTTTTTATCTAATTTCTTTTTTTTTCTTCTCTTCTCTTCTCTTCTCTTTTTTCTTTTTCTTTAAGTAAGCTCCCTGCCCAGCATTCAGCCCAACACCTGGTTTGAACTCATGATCCTGAGATCAAGACATGAACAGAGATCGAGATCAACCAGTTGAGCCACCCAGGCTCCCCTCTAATTTTTTCTTATTAGAGAAAAACTAAAGATAAATTTGGGTCTGTTAGTAAGCATGTTTTGTGCTTAATTTAAAACCTGTACTACAGAAAAGCACACATTTTTAGACATTATGAAATGTGTTTATAAATTTGCCAACCTAAAGAATACTGATTATAGCAGACAACTCACAACTGCTTCCTGCTTGGTTTTTACTAGAAATTAAGGTTTCGAGGAGTTAAGGATTCTAAGAAATGTAACTAAGACTATTGGAAAAAATAAAGGAAACAACTCTGTATGTAAGGAAAGTAAGATGTGTGGGTTGGGTAAGCAAAGGAATAAAAACATTTTTGCTGAGAGAAAACTAGATTTGTTCTCAAGTGACACTGGTTACTTCCAAGAGGGAACTCAGGACAAAATCTGAATGGCAAAAAGAAAGTTGTAGAAGGTTTATGGAAAAAGAATATTTGGAGAAGAGTTTTATATGTGGTTGGTGCTGGCTAAGCTTCAGACAGACTTAAGTAAATGAGTTTTAGTATCAAAAATATACTGATGCAATATTAAATACTGTTTTCTCTTTGCTTGAAGGACAAAGTTTTCTTCAACTATTGGGGTCTGCTCTTAAAAAAATCATAAACAAAAGTTTTTCTTTAAAGTTCTCTGCCTGGAAAAGTAAAGATCTGTGTTTTGCCAAAATAATTCCTGTGTTTACCAGATCTTTGATTACACAAGAAAACTGAGACTGACTGTTCAAAAAGCCAGACATGCCTGAGTGGCTCAGTCAGTTAAGCCTCGAGTCTTGATTTCGGCTGAGGTCATGATCTAAGGGTCATAAGATTAAGCCCCGCGTCAGCCTGTGCATTGAGTGTGTAGCCTGCTTAAGACTCTCATGACCCTGAAATCAATACCTGAGCTGAGATCAAGAGGGGGACACTCAACCAAGAGTGAATGCAACATGCATTCTCTCTCTCTCTCTCTCTCTTTAAAACAAAAGCAAAAACAAAAAAAACCCTGAAGTTTGCTTACAACTATGTAGCCTTGTTTATTTGCCCTTAAAATCTTTTATTGTCTTTTTAACTTTGGTTAAGTAAAAAGTAAATTTTATTTTATAATGATTTATGATCCTATTTAATCCTAGTTAATCAAATGTTTTCTATTATTTTATATATTTTACATGATTTTTATAATGATTTGGGATCCTATTTAATGCTACTTAATCAAATGTTCAAGTCTTTGGATATTTTTTGGCATACTTCCAAAGTCAAATTCTAAAATGAAATCTTTGACCATAATCTAACTGAAATTTTCCAGCAGGTCCCTGGAACATTCAAAGATTTCTATGAAAAATTAAACTAATTGGGCTTACTTGGTATGTTAAGTTACATGGGAAGCATTGTCAAATAAGTGATACTAAACACTCAGATTATATTTGTGCAGAGATATGTTATTAGAGTAAGTGTTCTAAAATTGTATGAAGCTCCTAGATATCTGATTTCTTGGTATGTTATTATCTTGGAGTGTTGTGTGTCACAGAAATAATCAAATTCCCTTGTCAGTTGCCCTGTAATGAATGTGAATCAGATCTTCAACCATGACCATTCTTCAGTCTTATCATTTACAAGTTACCATTTTACTCTGATGCTATGGCAGATGTGTTTCATCTTCAGTGAGACTCAAAAAAACTCTTGAGTACAGTTTTCTGATACCTTAAGATCATAAAGCTGAACTAGGTTAGAATTTCTGTACTAGTGGTGAAACTGGATTCAAGCAGAAAAGAGTCAATAATACGGGATTGAATGAACTGAGAAGGATAATTAAAATTTTTATGACTTTTTTATTTGAAACATTGCTGACTTTAAAAATGTTCTGTTTTTCCAGATTTAAGGAAACCTTTTCTCTCAAGCTAACTTAACAGCAATTTGACAAAATATACCTTTGGAAACAAATGAAATATTTACCTTTTTCTCCCTACTCAATCCCTCCAGAATTCAAAAACTCAGTAACTATTCTTATATATTCATGGCATTGTATTTATTTGTCCAATGAGTTCAATGTCCAGTGTTCAAAGTCCAATGTCCAATAAGACTTTGTTCTCCTTATGACAGGACACAATTGGAATCATTGGTTATATTACTAAAGCTTTGACTGACATGTCATATTTGAGAATGACATGCATAGATTCAGACATGACCAGACAGCTTTAAGGAACTAAGGTTGACTTTATGGAGCCAATAAAGCCCCTTGAAAATATCATCCTGAAAAAAACAAACAAACAAACAAACAAAAAAAAAAACAAGGAAAAGAAAAACAAAAGAAAGAAAAGAGAAGAGAAAAGATCATTCTGATACCTTGCTTACAGAGTTCCCAGCAGCTTTACCAGATGAGTAAAGAAGGTCACTTTCTGTTAGGTGCAGGAACCCCAGGATATATGGGGGAGCTGGAGAAGAGAGGAATTAATCCAAATCTATAGGTATTGCAGGGGAAGTCTGATGGCAAGTGCTTGGTTTGGCTTCTGGATCTGAGAGGCTGTTGAAAGTTCAATTTGGAGATTCTTTATGAAAAGTTCCAGCAAAACAGGTTTGTTTTCATTTGTTTCCTTTTTTAATTCAAGTGTAATTAACATATGGTGTTACATTAGTTTCAGGTGTACAGTATAATGATAAAACAATTCTACACATTACTCAGTGCTCATCATAAGTGTACTCTTAATCTTCTTCACCTATTTCACCCATCCCTCCATTCACCTTCCTTCTGGTAACTATCAGTTTATTCTCTATAGTTAAGAGTCTGTTTCTTGGTTTATCTTGTTTTATTTCCTTTTGTTCATTTATTTTGTTTCTTAAAGTCCAGATATGAGTGAAATCATATGGTATTTGTCTTTCTCTGACTTATTTCACTTAGCATTACACCTTCTAGCTCCATCCATGTTGTTGCAAATGGCAAGAGTCCATTCTTTTTTCAATTAACAATAATCGCACCTCGGATAAACCTCATTGGCTACGATACTGCCACTGCACAAAGCTGAGTCCATTCTTTTTTATGGCTGAGTAATATTCCATCGTGTATATGTGTGTGTGTGTGTGTGTGTGTGTGTGTGTATATGCACACATACATATATATATACCACACCTTCTTTATCCATTCATCTATTGATGGACACTTGGGTTGCTTCCATATCTTGCCGGTTGTAAATAATGCTGCAATAAACATAAGGGTGCCTATGTCTTTTCAAATTAGTGCTTTCATTTTCTTTGGGTAAATACCCCATAGTGGAATTACTAGGTCCTATGGTAATTCCATTTTTAATTTTTTGAGCAACCTCCATACTGTTTTCCAGAATAGCTGCACCAGTTTGCATTTCCATCAACAGTGCATGAGTGTTCTTTTTTCTCCACATCCTTGTCAACATTTATTGTCTTGTGTTTTTGATTTTAGCCTTTCTGACAGGTGTGAGGTGATGTCTTATTGTGGTTTTGATTTGCATTTCCCTAATGATTAGTGATGTTGAGCGTCTTTTCTTGTGTTTATTGGCCATCTGTATGTCTTCTTTAGAGAAATGTCTACTCATCTCTTCTACCCATTTTTAATTGGATTATTTTTTTTGGTGTTGAGTTGTATGAGCTCTTTATATATTTTGGATATTAACCTCTTATCAGATAATATTATTTTTGCAAATATCTTCTCCCATTTGGTGGGATTTTTGTTTTGTTGATGGTTTCCTTTGCTGTACAAAAGCTTTTTATTTTGATGTAGTCCTAATAGTTTATTTTTGCTTTCATTTCCCTTGTCAAAGAAGACCTATCTAGAAAACTGTTTCTACAGTTGATGTCAAAGAAACTGCCTATGTTTTTTTAAGGATGTTTATGGTTTCAGGTCTCACATGTAGGTCTTTAAACCATTGAATTATTTTTGTGTATGGTTTGAGAAAGTGGTCCAGTTTCTTCTTTGGCATGGAGCTGTCCAGTTTTCCCAGCACCGTTTGCTGAAGAGATTGTCTTTTTCCCACTGAATATTCTTGCCTCCTTTGTTATAATTATGGGTTTATTTCTGGGTGGTCTCTTCTCTTCTGTTGATTTATGTGTCTATTTTTGTGCCAGTATCATACTGTTAGACTACTACAGCTTTGTAGTATATCTTGAAATCTGGGATTGTGATGCCTCTAGTTTTGTTCTTCTTTTTCAAGATTGCTTTGGCTATTTGGGTCTTTTGTGATTCCATACAAATCTTAGAATTATTTGTTCTAGTTCTATGAAAAGTGGTATTGGTATTTTGATAGGGCTGGTATTAAATCTGCAGATTGCTTTGGGTAGTATGGACATTTTAACAATACTTATTCTCTCAATCCATGAGCATGGAATACTTTCCATTTGTTTTTGTCATCTTCAATTTCTTTCATCAGTGTTTTGTAGTTTTCAAAGTACAGGTCTTTCACCTTTTTGGTTAAGTTTATTCCTAGGTATTTTATTATTTTTGATACAATTATGAATAGGATTGTTCTCTTAATTTCTCGCTACTTCATTAATGTATAGAAATACAACAGAATTTCTGTATATTGATTTTGAATCTTGTGACTTTACTGAATTTGTTTATCAGTTCCAGTAGCTTTTTGGTGGTTTTTCAGGTTTTCTATATAGAGCATCATGTCATCTACAAATAGTGAAAGTTTGACTTTTTCCTTACCAATTTGGATGCCTTTTCTTTTCTTTTTTTTTTTTTTATTGCCGTGGCTAGGACTTCCAGTATTATGTTGAATAAAAGTGGTGAGTGTAGACATCCTTGAAGCAAGGATCCTGATCTTAGAGGAAAAGCTCTCTATTTCTCACCACTGAGTATGATGTTAGATGTAGAGTTTTCATATATGGCCTTTATTAATAATGTTAAGGTATGTTCCCTCTAAACCTACTTTCTTGAGGGTTTTTATCATGAATGAATGTTATACTTTGTCAAATGCTTCTTCTGTATCTATTGAAATGATTATATGATTTTTATCCTTTCGCTTATTGATATCTATATCACATTGATTGATTTGTGAATATTGAACCAGCCCTGTATCCCAGGAATAAATCCCACTTGGTTGTGGTAAATTATTTTTTAATGTCTTGTTGGATTCAGTTTGCTAATATTTTGTTAAGGATTTTTTCCAACAAAACGGGTTTTAAAGAGCCTACATGGTCAACTGCTATTCTTGTTGCACTTAATGTAAATAATCAGGCCAACTTATTTTTAAAACTGGGCTTCCTTTGCAATAAAGTCGTATTAATTTAGCTATCTTCTGTAGAAATTAGAGTGATTATATAAAGAAAAATATATGTTTCAATAACACACCTGTGTAGATACTAGATTCTTTTTTTAAAAGATTTATTTATTTGAGAGAGAGACTGCACACAGGCATGAGCAGGAAGGGGAGAGAGGGGCAAAGGGAGAGGGAGAAGCAGACTCCCCGCTGAGCAGGGAGCCTGACACAGCTCATCCCAACACTCTGGGATTATGACCTGAACCAAAGGCAGACACTTAACCAACTGAGCCACCCAGGGGCCCCATAGATTCTAATATTATTCATTATAAACTGGACTAGATCCTTATTTATTCTAGTTTTCTCCAGTGTCTGGGTGCAAGTCTCCAAACTCACATTTTCCATTTTTCTCCCACCTTTCTGACTTGGAATCATTTGAGAATTAAAACTGCACTTTTTCATGAAGCCCTCCAAGCTAAATATGAACAACTTGATGTAAACTTCAGAGAAATCACCGTAATAGCTCACATATAGATAATCTGAATGTCTCTTGTCTATGGGCCACTCAAAAGGACCAGAAATATTTGAACTCTAACAAGGAAAATCTGTGAGATTACCACTGCTAGCTCTCATTGTATCTGAAAACACTTCCAGCCTGACATCTAAAAATCTTCTGGACTGGCTACTCTCAGAACTCAGAAACTGGTTGATAATTTGATCCAATTATTAATCATTGTTTTTCTTTTGTTTCCATAGAAATCTCTCTTATTTAATACCTGATGACTTAAATCAGAGGCTTAACTTTGAGAACACACCTACATTCCTGACTCCTGAAATGAGTTTAACTGAACTGACCTATTGTCAGGGCTAAGAGACTAAATCCACAAGACAGAAAAATCTACCAACTCAATTTTAATATGGAAAACTTCAGGGGAGTTTCAGAGGAGGGAACTGTAGGGGCCACGGGCAGGTTACCCTAAGATGAGCCACTTTAGCATGAAGATTATTTTGAGTTAAAAACAATGAAAACCCAGCACATATAGGAAAACTCTTTACCTCCCCTTTAACTGCTTGCCCATACCAGGAAGAGAGCTATTAACAGATATTCCTCTTTACCTAAGAAACTTATCTGTATAACAGGGCAACCTTTGTTTTCCAAACATCTTCTCTCCCCTTCCTGCTAATGGTCTTCTTCCCTCTGTATCACCAGAGCCCCGACACCTCTCCTTCGCTCAAGATGTCATATATGAGCCTCTTGTTAGTGGACTGTCTGGATTTTCATGTCTGAGTGGATTCCTCATATGTATGAAATTAAACTTGATTTTCTCCTGTTCATCTGTCTCATGTCAGTTCGATTCTTAGTCCAGCAGACTAAAAGGCAGAGGGATCCTCCCCAACAACTTGTTGCCAATCTTAGAACAAAAGCATTCAATCTTTCATTGTCAGGTATGATTTTAGCTGTAGGTTTTTCCTGGGTTCTGTTTATTAAGTAGGGCATTTCACTTTCTATTTTGCTGAATGTTCTTTTTTTTTGAATCATGAGTGAATGTTGAATTTTATCAGATGTTCTTTATACATCTATTGAGATGATCATATAATCTTTAGAAATCTGTTGATCTAGTGAGTCATACTAATTTTCAAATGTTGAATCAACCTTGCACCTACAATTTGAAGATCATGAGAAAAGGGAACCTACTGCAATATGCTAAGCTTTCCTTTCTGCATCTTAAGATGACTGCCTGCCTTTAATGAAGGCCATGGCTTCTCTTGAGTGGCCTTCCCTATGGAGTGCTCTCTTTGGGTCCTGAGAATTCCTTCCATCCTTTCCCCCTCTCTTCAGGCCTAAAGATGGCAGAGGCTTCAGGCAAAGTCCTGCACAAACTGTTTTGCTTTTTTGAAACATGGCCCACATGTTTGTAAACAGTCCCTTTACAAAACTCTCCTTACTCTCTGATTGTGCAATTTTTTTTTACTGGGATCCAGCTAATATCAAATTATAGTATTGTGTCCTTAAGGACAGTTCCTACAGACTTCAGCTCATAGGTGTCAGTCAGGGTGAGTATGTGTGTGTTTTGGACTGTGTGTGTGTGCATGCACCTATGTGTGTGTGTGGCCCTGGGTCTGAACTCAATATTCAACTACTTCATCTTCCTAAAGGGCAGGAGATTCTGAGCCCAGAGGTAGGAGCTGACAGGCCAACTGTTCTCAGCTAGACTCTGCTTAGGCAGAGGGTTTTTTGAGCCCAGGCTGCCCTTGCAGGGAGGTCTACTGCAGCCAGTTGCTGGGAGGTCTCCGAAATAAGGCTTAGTAGCCCCGGCCTTTCAACATGCAGGGATCTCAGTATATTGGTTGCTTCAGTCAGTTTTGCTATTGATATGAATAGATAGCTTCTACAATCTTCAGAGAAAAAGATTTTTTTGAATGAAGATAATTATGTGAGTTAATAAAGTTATTATACAAGTACCACTGAAACCAAACAAACAAAAAAAAGGGAGCAAGCGTTGAAGTTTTATTACTTAATTCATGTATAAACACCAACAAGGCCAGAATGGGAAAGCACTGGGAATCTGGAGGTAAGTCAGTCTCTATCTGCGAGTGCCTAGCCAAGTTTCTGCAACTGCCAATATGCAACTGCTGTGTGCTTATAGCTAGCATTTATTGAGCAGTGATTATATGCCAGGCTCTGTTTGAAGCATTTTAGTTAATTCTCACAGCAAGAAAGTAGACACTATATATCGCCTCTGCTCTACTATTAAACAAACTGGACACAGAAGGGTTAAGTAATAAGTGGTAGAAATCAAATTCGAACCCAGGTAGTTTTAGCCCCAGAGCCCATGTTCTTAACCACTGCTCCGTGCTCCTGTTTTTCACCTAAAAAATGAGATGGTCGGTGTAATAATCTCCAAGGTCACTTAGCTCTATGTCTCCCCACTGAGTCTGTTTTCATTCCCTACACAGAAGGTTAATAATTTTCTTTAACATCAAGAGTGCCCTAATTTCCGTAATACAGTACTGTGCTGATGAGTCCAGTGGGCCCCCTACTCTTCCCCCACCTCTGTTGGAACCATTCTTCATACTGCACGATAATTTTTACTTGCAACCATTACCAGTAGATGGTGAACCTCTTGGGGTCATGGACTGTTTTTCTCTTCTTTGGAGTTCAGTTCAGAAAACACCCTTGAGCCCTTACTCCAGTTCTGCCTAAAAAACCTTGCCATTCTCACAGCTAAACATGATGTGATACCAAATTTCCACTGGAACCTAAAGGCCTGCTAATTGCATGATGACATCCATGCGGGCCATACTGAAGTGTCCAAGTGTAGTTCTTCGGGAACATCCAAATCTTTCCTATTTTCTTCATCTCTTTTTCTTATAATGCCTTTCTACCTAGTCCATTTTTCCACTGTTCCACCCCCACCCCCACCCCAAACCATTCCACAGCAACCCATGACTCTCAACTCAGGTGAACAAATTCTCCTTTTCAATATCAGTTTAGTAACCACTCTTTTGAGGAGATCATCTTTGACCCAAAGCTATCACAGTAATAAGCAATAGCATACTTTCTGGAGAGGCAAAACTAGCATACTTGATACTAAGATTCAAATGTGGTGGACCATTTTACAGTGAATATACTTCCTCTTTAGGAACTAGATTAAAAATAACTCATAGATTAAAAATAATTCAAATACTCCTCTTTCTTTAATAGAACCAGGTTTTATACAAGTGCCCCAGCTGAAATAGCACTTTGGAACTTGGGGCTTCCTGGAAAATACAAATGAATAGCCAGATCTTCAGTCTGATCATACTTGAGATAAAGGAAGTGTATTTTAAATGTGAACAGATGGATCTGTTAAAAAAAAAGTTTATGAGAAAGGTTATCATAGATATTAGAATGATTAGTTTACATTCTTCAAGTGTCTTTAGATGTGTGGCCAATCCGGGTTCATACATCTTCCAACTCTGGCAGAAAGAGAAGTACAGCATATGCTGTAATGTCCAAAGTCTTGTTCAAAATAAAGTTCAAGAAATGATGGTTTGATTTTCTTTGTTTTTTTGTGGGTTTTTTTTTTTTTCTGCAGTTTTTATATTTTGGAACTGTCAATTATAAATGTATAAAGAAACAAAAATTCTTTGAGCTCTGTCAAGAACTGTGAGGTCTTTATCTGCCTATATCTTAACCTACAGAAAGTGTGAATTCTTTAAGTAATTTAATTTCATTAAAACAATGTTGCTCTCCAGAACTTTACTTCATATACTTAACTTTTCTCCAAAGAATGGTTCAAATTTGTGGAGTATGACATTTAATAATATATTGATCTACTACATTAATGGGCAGATATTTTGGGGGTACCTATTGTATGTTAGGAATGATGCTCTAGCATAAGAACACAGGAGTGAATAAACCAGGACGTTGAGGTCACGTTGGAAGATACTGACCCACACTTAATTAACTGCAATGCATGGTGACTATGCAATACCAGTGGATGAACAAAATATAGATGGATTGCTAAGTCATAAGGATTACTTTAGGTGGGTGGCAGGAGAGGTTAGAGAAGATGACAGATTTAAATGTCTTAAGTTTTGAAGCATAATTAGGGGTTCCCCAGTTGGGCAAAAAGGGTAAAAGCATCCCAGAGTGAGGGAAACCCTGTATTCTTTGAAAGTATATCGCCCTTTGAAACCAAAATTTTTGATTAATTCAATCAGCTGTCTCATGGTACTAAGAATTCTAAGAAGATAAAAGACTTGGCCCTCGAATTCTGGTTCTGCAAAATGAAGGTGGAAATAATTTAGAGGATTAGGAAAGCAAATGCTTACTTGTTTGTACAAATCATATGTCTAATAGAATTTAAAAATTAGTTGAGACTGGGTTCTCCTTTAACCCAGGACTGCATTATGACTTCATTGACCTAAGCACTTTTATCTTTGAGGACCTTTGCTTCCGTTCCCAGTCTCCCCCCACCCGCCAAAAAACACCAAAAAATTTATGACTATGCTGGTAAAAATAAAACAATATGTTAATATTATATATGAAAGCATTTTCTTTGACCTAAAAGTTTTTTTCTTCTGATTTTAAGGGAAATTAAAACATTTTCTTGTGGGGGAGGAGGTCACCTGGGTGACTCAGTTGCTTAAGTGTCCAACTCTTGATTTTGGCTCAGGTCATGATCTTGGGGCCCTGGGATTGAGCTCAGCATGGACTCTGCTTGTCCCTCTCCCTCTGTTTCTCTCCTATATTGCGCTCTCTCTCTCTCTCTCTCTCAAATAAATAAATAAATAAAATCCTAATTTTTTTTTTTTCTTGGGGTCCTAAGCACTATGGCTACTGTGTCTAATGATAAATTGCCTTCAGGAATTCTATCCCATATTCCATTCTGCCTTTGGTTGCCAGAAAACACTTCTACAAATTGCCCTTTCCTTGGGTCATCGAAACTTCAGTGTAGTGATTTCCAGATCCTCTGCCTTAAATTCAAGGCTTCACTAAGTCTTGTTTTGCCTGGTGATTCAACCTGACTCCCAATGCACCTTTTACTTCTACCTTGCTAGTTCCTCTCGCCCAATACCGTGTATTGACATAACCCAGGGAAGTATTTTGTTTTGTTTTTGTGTTTTTATTTTACAGTCTCTGGGTGTGGGACCCAGAAAACATTACTTTTTAAAGCTTTTCAGGTGATTCCAACTTGCTTACTAGTTTTCAAACCAGTGCACTAAGCAACAAACAAAAGATAATCATTGTCCTGTAATGTTCTATAAAGTATCACAGTACATTGTAATAACTCGTTTATACATGAATCTCTTTACTAGATGGAAAACTCCAAGCATTATTTCTCAATCATTTTACTTTGACCCAGCACCTAGTTCAATGACCGAGCATGGAGTAGACACTCAATAAATGTTTTTATTGAATGAGTAAATGGGTGAATGGATTGGCACATGTTCTTAAACTTCTACTTTCCCTCTTCCTTTTTTTCTTCTTCATTGTCTTACTCCAAGGTTCTCAACCCTGCCTGCCCATTAAAATCACCTGAGAGCTTTGTAAAACTCTCCTGGGCCACACCCCAGGCCAGTTAAATCAGACATTTTGAGGGTGGGGCCCATGTAGTTTTTCAAAAGATCCTTAGGCAATTCAAATGCACAGCCAGGGTTGAGAATCATTGACTAATATTTACTCACTCTTTGAGACCTTTAAAATCCAACTTTTTCAGTAGACTTTTTCTGATGCGTTCCCACATTTATCTTTCAATTTCTTATATTCTGATTGTCCTTAAGAGAGAAATATGTAGCTTGAGTCTTAATTATTTTCTTGTTGCATCTGTGTGTACGCTTTCTCTGTGAAGCTAGCATTTAAGGGCAGGATTTATGCTTTCTATAGCTTTGCCTTCCTGATAAGAACAGTGCTAGGTCTGAATTCTAACACAACCTAGGGACGAAAGGCAGTTACATGGGTTTGTTGGAATATCATGTTTCTTGGTGCGGACTTGCCTCATACTATCCAATAGAACTTCGCGATCAATTGCTTGCAATTTTCAATGTGTTGTAGTAACGAATTAATTTTCTCAACCAGTTCCTGGTTTTAAAAGCTTTGACTTAAACTAGAACTTGAGTCTGATACACACTGATGATGGCTAGCTCCTCGAAAGGCATAATTCAACTTACTTATCAAATAAAGATTAATAGGCTGATTTCAGTTTATGAAGGAACAAGGCAAAGAGATTCAGATGGCATTGTTGTCCTCTCTAACCCTGAACTCATATTGTCCCAGGAGAAGTAAAGGTGGTGCAAGAATTTGGGAGGCACCTATTAGCACTCACCTTGGGCATGTGAACACCTGATTATTTTCATGACCAGATCATAGAATACCATACTGCTTATTAAAAATGCTGATTTTTTTATTAGTCAGCATTACTATGCTGCTGAGTAGTATGAATTTGGTAACTTAGCAGTTAATGGATATGTGTTTATTAATAACTGAACAATTTTAGTGCAGTATCTTATATACACATTTCAGCTACACATTTTGTAGGACTCTAATGTTTTGAAATTTCTCTATTTTTAATTTCAGAAATAAATATCTAACAAATAGGTGGTTTTCCAACCAGGAAAAATGCACATGGCTTATCTGTGTTGGATGGGCAAAATGTAGACAAAATGAATATAGGGATTTGGTCCGTCTGTGGCTGATGAGTGGACAGCATTGAACACTTGAGGGAAAAAAGTCGGACATTTATAATTGAATAATACAGTTAATTAGCATTCAAAAATTATACTTACCTGAAACACTTGCTAAATAAATGCCAGAAATGGTGACTTTCATAAACCTCTATAGAATTTATAAGTTCTCATGAGTACTAAAGAAATTATGATTTCTCAAGAATTTAGTGAGACATTTCTTTTTACAGTAAGATAACCTGCTTTTCATCCCTAAATGTTGTTCTTAAAGTTAGTTTAATCATGATAAGTACAAATTCTTGGAAGTAGTTGATGATCATCTGCTTGGAAAACAAATCTGCCAAAAAAAAAAAAGAAAAAGCATATTTGTAAAATACTCAAACCCACACGCACATACACAGACACATAAACACCCCTGAAAGAGGGGATTTGGTTCTTATTCCGAAATCCAAATGGAGAAATGAATATGTAATAAAAAGTTGAATTTGGCACTAATTATGCAGAACAGTTTGAAAGGAAATACTAATTCAAATGCCTTGTATTAAGCTAAATATTTAGTACCTGCTGTCTTTGCAAACCCACAACTTATATATACCAAAGAAAATAATGAAAACACAGAGGTTTCTACTGAGTCATTTGCTTCAGTCTTCTTGAAAGAGATTAACAATGGGAGGTTTTGTTCATGATTAAAACAATTTAGCAATCTTTTTTATTGGTATTGTACTCATATGGGTTAGGTGGCAAAAGTAGTCAGAAAAAAAAAAATGAAAACCAATTTCCTGATCCTTCTCCTAGATCTACTAGATAATATATCATGAAGAAAACCCAACACGTGCTTTACATTTTTAAGAGCATTTTAACATACACTGTTTTTTTAAATTTTTCCTTATAGTGACCTATGAGATTTCTATTTTTTTCTCCCATTTCCTAGAGATAAGGTAAAGGAGACTCAGAAAGTCATAATGACTTTCTCAAATTTCCACAATCTATAAACTCAGTAGTAATGGATTTTATATCTTTTTATGTAAATAGATGTTTAATAGATGGGTGAAGGTAACGTGTTTTAATTGCTCTTTCATAACAACAACAACAATAACAACAAAATACCATTTACTTTCAGGTCAAAGCCTGGCCACTTGATTATATGATCAACACCTTTCACTTTTGAAGAACCTTGTGATGAGCAAAGTCTATCAGCAAGACTTTCAAACACCTCTGAAATGTTTAGAAAATACTGGCTGCCTAGCTCTTTCATGAACTAGTAACGGCTATAGACGCTCCTACATTAAAGTCTAGGTGACTCTAGTAGATGAGAATAAAGTATGCTTGGTGCCAACTGGTCCCTTCAGTCTCAGGAGTTGGCCTGAAGACAGTAGTATTTCTACACAAAGTGGTTTCTAATAAATGTTGGTTCCTAACATCATGGTGGTTGTAAATGCTAATAAACTTCCTACAAGGGAAGTAGAAGTGGAAAGTTTTATTTGTCAAACATTTTATCACTGTACTTGGTTAGCATGGACCATTACCCCAGTTCCCCGAGGCACATATTCCCTGAGAGTTTAGCAATTAATGAATATAAATAGTAGCAAGCCAGCAATTTTAAAACCATAAATAATTGTTCCTCTGAAAGTTCCTGCTAATGGAAAAAAAAGTAAATGAAAAAGAACTATCATAGCAAAAAATTACTTATGACCAAAGGCCAAAATTGAGGTTCAAAGTCTTACTATCTTGGACCATACCAAGACACTAAATCTATTCAGTTAATTCACAGATGGAGCTTTACAAATGTAAGTTTTCAGTGATTGTCTTTTTTCCGTCTATAATATTTATTCCTATGTAATTCTCTAAAAAACAAACTACAGTTAAGGTCCATCAACAGGATTATATCCATCAATGATGAGTCAGTTTTGTCTGGATTGGTATTTCTATAATCATTCTTTACTACTTTTTGAATTTAAAATATTCCATTAAGAATACAAGTTCATGGGGGCACCTGGGTGGCTCAGTTGGTTGAGTGTCTGCCTTTGGCTCAGGTTGTGATCCCAGGGTTCTGGGATCAAGCCCCACATAGGGCTCCCTGCTCAGTGGGGAGTCTACTTTTCCCTCTCCTTCTGCCCCTCCCCCTGCTTGTGTTGGCTCATGCTTTCTTTCTCTCTCTCTCTGAAATAAATAAAATCTTTAAAAAAAAATACAACTTCATGTAGCAAATCCAATAACAGAAAAATTAAAAGGAAAGCTAACAATGTTCTCCTTCTCTATCAATAAATATATTTATTGACTTAACCATATTAGGGATTAACATATCAAAGTATCAGAAAGATATTAAAATAGCATGTTAAATCAGGATTTTATTAATGTTCTCATAGTTTCTAGAGAAAGGGCAGCAATCGGCTTAGTATGCAAAACCTGGGATGATAGAAATGCCAATCCATGCAGAATTTTTTAATTTGCTGATTATTCATGGACATTACTGAGGTATGTGTACCAGATTCTTATATTAGTTATTATATCACCAGAAAACAGACTTTTAAATTATGATTACCGTAGAAATAGGGTTAAGAAAGGCTGTAATATTTTGACAAATATCTCTGCAAAGTTGTAGAAAACAAGATAGAATTTTTTTTAAAGATTTTATTTATTTCAGAGAGAGAGACAGAGGCAGACTGTGCACAAGCATGAGCAGGGGGCCTCAATCCCAGGACCCTGGGATCATGACCTGAGCCCAAGGCAGATGCTTAACCAACTGAGCCACCCAGGTGCCCCAAACACAAGCTAGAATTTAGTAGTTTTTACATAATCTTTCTTAAAATTTTAAAATAGTTTTAGATGTATAAAACAGTTACAAAGATAGTAAGGGAATTTCCATATATAACATTCCCAGTTTCCCCTATTAACATCTTAGATAACCATATTATATTTGTCACAACAAATTTCCTGACTGCTACAGAAGACAGATGGATTGAAGAGGAGGTTAGAATGCAGGAAGGGAGAGAGGAAAGAGAGGGGAAGAAAATTGAGATATTAGTTTAATTTCACAGCTATGTAATAATGTAAAATGTTGAGGTAAGTTGGAGATGCTTTTCTTGGAGTGCTTAAAATGGAATTGGAGAGGTATTTGGGAATGGAGATAGAGAAAAGTAAGTATTAGCTGATTAAAAAAAAAAAATCCTTAAATGGGTGAAGGGGAGAGAGTACAGGCTTTCAGTTGTGGAATCAGTAAGTCACAGGACTCAAAGGCACAGCATAAGGTATGTAGTCAATGATACTGTAAAAGTGATACAATAGGACAGGTGGGAGCTACACCTGTGGTGAGCATAGCATAATGCATAAACTTGTCAAATCACTAAGCTGTACCCTTAAAACTAATGTAACATGGTGTGCCAACTATACTCAAACAAAAAATTTTGGGGTGCCTGGGTGGCTCAGTTGTTAAGCGTCTGCCTTCAGCTCAGGTCATGGTCCCAGGGTCCTGGGATCGAGCCCCGTGTGGAGCTCCCTGCTTGGCAGAAGCCTGCTTCTCCCTCTCCCACTCCCCCTGCTTGTGTTCCCTCTCTCACTGTGTCTCTCTCTGTCAAATGAATAAAATCTTTAAAAAATAAAATAAATTTTAAACATAAAATTAAATTATTTTTTTTAAAGATAAAACATTTTTTAATGATGTGGCAAAGAATAGCTGGGGGCAGGGTGGAGGAAAGGGTATTTAGGGAAGGCCTCCTTTAGCCGACAGCTGAGCTAAGACCTGGGTAATGAGATGGAGCCAGCAAATAAAAAATATGGAAGGCGGGGACGCCTGGGTGGCTCAGTCGGTTAAGCGTCTGCCTTCGGCTCAGGTCATGATCCCAGGGTCCTGGGATCGAGTCCCACATGGGGCTCCCTGCTCCACGGGGAGCCTGCTTCTCCCTCTGCCTCTGTCTCTCTCTCTGTCTCTCATGAATAAATAAATAAAATCTTTAAAAAAAAAAAATATGGAAGGCGAACATTCTTAGGGAGGGTGTGGCGGGAAGCAAGTGCAAAGGTACTGTGGCATGAATCTATGGGGTGTTTAAGGGATAGGAAGAGTGTGATTGAGATAGTGTGGCTACAGTATAGTGAGCAAGAGAAAAGAGTAACAAAGATGAGATCAGAAAGGTAGAAGTTTGTTTATTTTAGCAGATGTCATGTGGTATTGTAAGACTTATGTTTTTTTTGTCACCAGACTTTGGGGATCATTACTTTTGATTATCAGATCCCTGATGTCTGACACAGAATCGGGCACTAAGTTGGTAAAATACCTGTTTAATGTTGTAAATGTGAAAGAATACATGTTTTTCTTCAAAACAGAGTTTAAAGTGGCCAATTGGTTCAAGATAATGAAGTTTTACTAAATGTTTAATAAATCATCAATACTCAATTAAAAAAAAAAATCCTTGCAGTTACTATGTAAGTGGCTACGAAATTGTATTGCTCTTCAGTATTATTGCAGAAGCTAATGGCATTTTGAAAGAAGCATTACTGTATGTAGCATTATTTGGGTATTTGTTTCATTTATTTCCTCATTTATTCAACTCGACTGAACACTTAGTGTGAAGTGAAGCACAACTCTACTGAACACTTAGTGTGAAATGAAGCAGCATTCTGGACACAGAAGATAGAGGAATCAATAAGAGGTCATATCTTCAGAAAATATTGTTTTTATAAAGGAACAGTACTTGGAAAAAAAGAAAGTAAGAGAACCACAGAGACAGATAACAAGCAAATAAATGAGATCATTTTGATGGAGTAAAGTCTGAAAAAAGTTCTATAGATAATAGAACAGGGATGTGTGTAGGGAGAGGCTACTTTACGCTGAGTGGTTTAAACTCTGATAATAAGGTCAGAGTTTGCATTGTTGTGACAGGTGTTTTGGTTTGTCTGTTTGTGTTTTGGTTTGTGGCTGTTACCGTTGTCTCTTTCACGTCACTGTGTGTGGCACAAGTTCTAGAAAGAGGGGTTGGGGGAAGAGGGAAAGGCGGTGTAAGCGGTATGGATCCTTAAGTGAATTCTACCCAGAAAGTTTCTCAGTTTCACGCAAATAAAATGATCAAAGAGTATATTCTGAAACTGAGACCCCACTACAGAGATATTTAAAGAAGTCTACATAACTATAAAGAGGTAAAAGGATTTTTAACACTAGTAACGATGCATCCAAATGAGTATTTTCTGGAACATTAATTCCCTTAGTATAGGACAGATTTACGAAAATGATACTGCACTACTCAGAATTATCAAAGAGGTCAGGAAGTGTTGAACACACAGTCGATAAGCTAGATAGCCACCAAAGTTATTTCTTTCAAGGGACCAATATTCATTCAGATGAACAATTTCTGGTAATTTGGTTTTTGAAAATGAATCATCTTACTTCATAGTCACTCTTCATGTTCTTCTACAAGCCACTCCTAAGACGTTTTAGAGACCTTTGCTTTTAAATTTTGTTATTTATGTCGCACTGTATGGTTATGCTCAACCTAGCAAGAATTTTATCACTTTAATTTGTATACACATATGTAAAAGTTCATCCAATCTCCCCATTCTGCTCCAGCGGTAGTGGTCTCTGTGCTGCTCCTGGAATTTCTTGATAAGACCTAATTATCATCTATCATATATAAAAATTATTATATAATTATTACATATTACATATAATTTATATATTATTATACAATAACATAACTATTGTATATTATAGATATTAGGTCTTGTCATATATATAGACACCTCCTATGTATATGAGAGAGTGGTATAATTGCACAGGTAATGTAATGTAAAACTCAGCATGCTGAAGATGCTTTTCTTTATTTTTAAAGATTTTATTTATTTATTTGACAGAGAGAGACACAGCAAGACAGGGAACACAAGCAGGGGGAGTGGGAGAGGGAGAAGCAGGCTTCCCGCGGAGCAGGGAGCCCGATGCGGGGGCTCGATCCCAGAATCCTGGGATCACGACCTGAGCCGAAGGCAGATGCTTAACGACTGAGCCACCCAGGCACCCCAAAGATGCTTTTCTAAGAGTAACTTTGTAATGTGCAGCCTATTAAAAATTCACTTACTATATAAAAGTGCAAAATTAGGGACACGTGGGTGGCTCAGTCAGCTAAGCGGCTGCCTTTGGCTCAGGTCATGATCCTGGGGGTGGAGCCCCGCATGGGGCTCCTTGCTCAGCGGGGAGCCTGCTTCTCCCTCTCCCTCTCCCTTCTCCCTCTGCCTGCCGCTCCCCCTGCTTGTGCGCTCTCTCTGACAAATAAATAAAATCTTTAAAAAAATAAAAATAAAAATGCAAAATTAAAAGTCTGCTCTTGCTTACAGAAATAAATTTAACTTAACCAGTCTTCTATAAGTCCTCTAAACAAAAGCTAAAGTTAGACTAGTTTTCATTATTAGTGTATACCATTTACTTTCTACAATACTTTCTTTTCTACAATACTTTTACTTTCTACAATACTATTGAATCTCTTGGTTATCAATAACATTATTATGCAATTGCTAACTTAATCACTGTTATCATAGTCCTATAGCCTTTTTTAAGGAATATTTCCACACTAAAGGGAAATAAGAAAAATAATATATAAATCTCTAGAAATAATAAGGAAACAAATTCATAATACTTGATTCCAACAAAAACATTTGGTTTCAATGAAGCCTTGGCCAACTTTTCAGTTAGTAGATTGTAGAATTGACCTACACACATCTCATTCCTTTGGTTAACCCCTCTTCTGTGAAAACTTTAGGAAAATTACAAGCCGTCCATTCTTTGATAAGGTATCCTTGAGGTGGGCATGGCTGACTAATGACACCTGCTCACTAATTTGCTTAGCTGGCTATGGGCTGTTCTCCTGCCCCCAGGTAAACGGCACACCTAAATATTCCATTAGAAGCTCATTTTGGATTGTTATAACAAGCTTCTCTGAATCGGAAGTAAACCAAATGAGGTGAAAACCTTAGTCTTTGTCATCCAAGGATGAGTCACTGATACTTACTAGATCTGGCTACTCCCTGTTATCCACCCTTTTTTTTTTTTAAACCTGGCAGGGATGGCCTTTTCTGGCACTAATGAGAGGCAGTGCAATTAAGTTTTATTTGGCAAATATCATCCCTACTCTTTGCCAGTTACTGTGCAAGGTACAACAGTGATCACACTCAAGTCTTTGCCCTTGAGGCATATGTAGTTTAGAGGAGAAAATGGATAAGTAAAAGGGCAACTTTAAAACCTTAGGATAAGTGTAAAAAGACAGGTGTGATATGGTGCACATTGAGGGGTTCTTAACTCAGCTTCGCAGGGTCACAGAGGACTTCCCAAAAGAGGTAAAATCTAAATGAGACATTAAAGTAAGTAGAATGTTATATGCAACTAATGAATCGTTGAACACTACATCAAAAACGAATGATGTACTACATGTTGGCTAACTGAGCATAATAAAAAAAATTAAAAAAAATAAAATAGAATGTAACTAGCGTAGATCACCGTCGTCCTCAGTGGTGCTAAATCTGGTGGTCAATTGTCAATCTTCATCTTATTTGACCTCTCAGCAACCTTGACATAGTTGTTTACTTCCACATCTTTGTCCAGCTTTCCTTGCTTGGTTTCTAGAATACCACATTCTCCTGGCTTTCCTATCTTATCTTACCCAACCTCCTTTGTTCCTCAGACGCCCTGAGGAATACTGGTATACTCCTGGGCTCGGTCCTTAGACAGTTTCTCTTTTCTGTCTACATTCAGTCCCTTGATTATGCATCTAGTTCATGATCTTAAATTTTGTCTATGTGCTAACGATTTCCAAATTTATATTTCCAGCCCTGAATCCAGAATTGTCTAACACTCCACTTAGATTACTAACATCTCAAGCAACATATTCCAACATAAACATCTAACACACCCTCCCCAAATCTGCTCTTCATGTAATCTTTCCCAATGTCAGTTAACGATAACTCCGTGTTTCCAGCTACTCAGGATCAAAACCTTGATGTAATCTTTGCTCCCTCTCTTTTTCTTTCATCTCACATAAATCTGTTAACAAATCATATTGACTCTTCCTTAAAAATATGTCCAAAATGGAATCAATCACTTATTACTAACATCTAAAGCCTCGCCCAAACTGCTTTCATTGCTCATCTGCATTATTTTAAGAACCTTTTAATTTGCCTGCCTGTTTTTGTCCTTGCCAATCTTCAGTCTATTATCAAAAAAGAAAGCAGATTATATCATGCCTTTGTTTAAAACCCACTCTTCTTGCCATGGCTTCCCATTTCAGCAAGCAAAAAGCCAAAGGTCTAGAAGGCCTTAGTGATTTGGCCGTACTTTACCTCCCTGACCTAATCTCCATCCCATCCAGTCTCTCCCCTTTGCTCACTCTTCTCCAGCTTTAGTGATCTCTGTGCTGGGAACTTTTTGACAAGACTTAATGGTTGATTTGGATATAAATGGATAAAGGAGACATGGAATTAAGGATAATACCCAGATTTGTGGCTTTGGCCACCAGGGGTATGGTGATGCATTCACCAAGGAAGAAAGCATGAATGGAAGACTTGGTTTGGAGTTGATGGGAGGAGAGAGAATGAGTTTTGAAAATGTTGAATTTGAGTTGCCTCTGATACATCTATGGAGATACAATAATCATTTTATTTTATTTTTAAAGATTTTATTTATTTATTTGACAGAGAGAGACACACTGAGAGAGGGAACACAAGCAGGGGGATTGGGAGAGGGAGAAGCAGGCTTCCCGTGGAGCAGGGAGCCCGACACGGGGCTCGATCCCAGGACCCTGGGACCATGACCTGAGCCGAAGGCAGACGCTTAATGACTGAGCCACCCAGGCACCCCTACAATAATAATTTTATATAAGAGTTTAGAGCTCAGATGAGAGATCTGTATTATATATTTATATTTGGGAGTCTTTATATAGTAATCGAAGCCATGAAACTTGAGATGACTGGGGAGTGGGCATAGCAATGGAACAGTTACAAATCCCTTATAAGCCAAGGGATAGACAAAGCTCGTGGCACCTTCAAACAGGACAAAAGAAAAACGAAATATATAAAAAAGAAAACTAGTAGAGTGAGACATACCAGTTAGGATGCTTTTAGGTGAAAATAACAGAATGTCTTACTAAATGTAGCTTCAAAAGTAGGAATTTATAATCTCCAAGACAAATTATTTGAAAGTAGATAGTTCAGTGGCTCGGTGAGGCCTTCAGAACCCAGACTTTTTCCCTCTGTCTACTTCTCACTCTATTGAGTTTTGTTCTCAGGGGTATCTAACAAATAGCCTCTACCAGTCCCACTGTTTCAGAAAAGTTAACTTATTTAAGCCTCACTTAAGCATCAGGTAGTTAAAATTACTATCATCATTCCTAGTTCACAGGTGGGAAAGGTCAGCCCAGAGAGATTAAGTAATTTGCCCAAGTCATAAGACAGCATACTGAGGAGCTGGAATTTGAACATTGGATTCCAGAGTTCTTGCTCTCAACCATTGTGTTGCAGCCTCTCCTTCTTCTAAGATGACTATCACAGCTTTAGGCTTCACTTCTCACGCAAGTCATTCAAGGGCGGAGAGGGCTTGCCAATAGCCCTCTACCAGAGTTCTCCTTCTGCCTTATTAGGCAGAACGAGGTAATGTGTCCTCTCCTAAATCAATCATGGGTAGTAGAAAATGGGATAACTTTCCTTGAATTCAGTGTCACCACGTATTTGGGGAAAAATTGGGATTCTTTAAAAAAAAGAAAGTATATTGGAGAGGAGATGCTTATTGAGAAGAGAAGAGAATGAAACTATTCTTCAAGGTGGAATAGAGGGGCACCTGGGTGGCTCACTGGGTGAAGTGTCTGTCTTTGGCTCAGGTCATGATCCTGGGGTCCTGGGATTGAGCCCCACGTCAGGCTCCTTGCTCAGAGGGGAGCCTGCTGCTCTCTCTCCCTCTGTGGCTCCCCTTGCTTCTGCTCATGCTCTCTCTCTTTCTCATTCTGTTAATTAAATAAATAAAATCTTTAAAAAACAGAAAAAAATAAAGTGGAATAGAAAGGAGAAGAGGGCAATAGATAAATGATGCTATAAAGTGAGAGAAATTTTTCTTTTTCTTTTTTTTTTAAAGATTTTATTATTTATTTGACAGAGACAGAGACACAGTGAGAGAGAGAGAGAACACAAGCAGGGAGAGTGGGAGAGGGAGAAGCAGGCTTCCCGCTGAGCAGGGCACCCGATGTGG
The DNA here is from genome assembly GCF_964656455.1 of Halichoerus grypus. Lineage (NCBI taxonomy): Eukaryota > Metazoa > Chordata > Mammalia > Carnivora > Phocidae > Halichoerus > Halichoerus grypus. The sequence goes on from NC_135718.1 coordinate 109,377,934, forward strand.
GACTCGATCCCAGGACCCTGGGATCATGACCTGAGCCGAAGGCAGATGCTCAACGACTGAGCCACCCAGGCGCCCCTGAAAGGAATTTTATATATTAGAGATGAGAAATTGACTTGAGGATACCTAAATGTTGATGAGAAGGAACTGGGATAAGGGAGGTGGAGAAGCGAGCTCCCAGTGAAGGAAGGAGAGACTGGGACCTAAGTACAAATGAAGGATGTCAATGTTAGGTAGTTCTCTCTTCCATCAATATAAAGGGAAAAAAGGAAAAATATGTAGGTTTAAAAAAAAATGTGTAAGTATAATATTAGAAATTTGAAGTGGCTCCTATCTAATGATTACCCTTGCATCCAGGTGGTAGAATTCAAAGTGGTGAGACCTTTCCTAGACATGGCCCAGAGGTAAGAATTGTGACAGCCTATTAAGACCGCTCATAAAAATGCTCACAGCACTTATAAGAGTGATCCTAGTTGAATGTAGCATCTAAGATCTCAGTGATTGTCTTATCACGAATAATTCTTTAGACACATTCCTTTAGATCTTAATATAAAAATAAACTATTGCTATTTTCACTTTTTTGTTTTATGTGCCACACATTCTTGATTAGATTTGAATCCTCTCAAAGGAAGCATTTCTTTTTGTCAGTTTCTAATACAGGACTATGTAAATAGTGGATGGCCAATAAGTATCAACCAGTGAGAGACAGTGATAATGATAGTTTTAGAGTAAAAATAAGACAGGCTTCATAATTTTTTTGTGTCATGCATGAAGGAATAGAGAAGAAATGCCCATTATTGACCCTCATATTTTTTTAACAACAAATTTCAGGGTTCCCACATAAAGGTTAGAATTTTATGAATGAATTTGACATGGGCAGTGAGTAAGCTCCTGCTGGCCAGCAGCCATAACCCCTGAGACTTAGTGAGCTTCCCATTCTAGACAAAACTGGACAGTGTCAGAACTGGAAAAGGTATTCTGAAGATGACAGGTCACCTAGGTGCAGCACATATCTCTGAATCACCTCGGGATGCCCATCTGAATCATCTTTGACCAAAAATCAAACAACTGGGATCACGGGATTAAAAGATGGATAAAGCATAAAGTAAAAACTTTCCCTATTTAAAACTCATCATACTTTACAAGATGTCATTGGACAATTAATGGGAACAGGTCCTAAGGTAGTCTGGACTTAATGTGACTCTAACAATTGGAGACGAACGGATGTCACTTCCAATTCTGAAGCTGGCAGGAAGCACGACATTCATCCATTCACTTACTCATTCACTCATGCTTGGTTGATTCAGCAGACATGTATTGATCACCAATTTTACACCAGGAACTGGGAATTCAGACAAATATGGATATGAGCTTTGTCTTTTAAGTTCTTCATGATCCCATCTGGTACCTCACAATCCAGTTGTGAATGATTTCAACCGGACGGTAGCCATTTAATGAATTTCTACTTAAAAGATTCATTGCTCTGAGTTTGTATAGTTAATAAAATTGTCCAAGTTTTCTGATCTTTTAATATTTATATAAAAGGCAGCTTTAAATAAAGCAAATACAGAGTGCAGGTTTAAAAAAAGGGTGGTATTCTTTCAATGAGTGTATAATTAATCAAAAGACATTTACTTTTTTTTTAAGATTTTATTTATTTATTTGACAGAGAGTAAGAGAGCACAAGCAGAGAGAGAGGGGCAGAGGGAGAGGGAGAAGCAGGCTCCCCGCTGAGCAGGGAGCCTGATGCGGGGCTCCATCCCAGGACCCTGGGACCATGACCTGAGCCGAAGGCAGTCACTTAATCCATGAGTCACCCAGGTGCCCAACATTCTTTTTTAAAAAAGAAATGTATAAGCCATTGGGAATTGTACCTTGAGGCAAATCTCTTAATATGTAAGATATCTAATAAACAGTTTAATAAACAGTTAAAATCTGCAACAAAGAAAGCATTAGAAGAATGCTCTCAGCAGAGATTAAAAACAACTACACATTGTCTTAATCTTCTAACCTACTCCCGGAAGATTTTTTTTTTTACTCTTTTAAATTTAAAAGAAGGTATTTCAATTAATTCATCTAAATCAAATACATTTATTTTGATGTCTTGCTTTCTAAGTGACTTAAGTAATTTGAGTATTTTTTCTACCTCTGAAATTCAAATAACCATTTACATTTTCTGTGGTTACAAGTAAGCATAGCTGATTAGCCATGAGTTAACAGTCAGTTAGGCAGGGTGATGATGTGCCTCTTAGCTACATTCTTATTTATGTATTTATTTATTTATTTTAAAGATTTTATTTATTTACTTGGCAGAAAGAGAGACAGCGAGAGAGAGGTAACACAACCAGGGTGAGTGGGAGAGGGAGAAGCAGGCTTCCCGCTGAGCAGGGAGCCCGAAGCGGGGCTCGATCCCAGGACCCCGGGAACATGACCTGAGCCGAAGGCAGACGCTTAACCAACTGAGCCACCCAGGCACCCCTACATTCTCATTTATTTGAAAGTGTAACTACTTTATGTTTTTAGCTCGTTCATTTGATTAAACATTACCGAGAAAAAATTATATGCAAGGCATTATGCTAATCCAATTTAAAGAGTAAGAGATGCTTTCAACGAGCTTATAATTTAACAGAAGCAATAACATGCAACCACACTGCCCCCAAACCCAAATAGAATATACAGGAAGTCATGAGAGAGATGTATTGTGTAACACAAGTCAGCAAGAAGGGAGATCTCTACTGAGAATGAAGCAGGGATCAAAAAGCTTTGAAGAAGCTGGCCCTTGAGCTTCATCCTGCCCAGGTAGATGAAGGGATATCCCAAATGAGGAAAGAGCATGCTGGGAAAAGACAAAGTGCTCCAGGTTGGCAAGGGTATAACATAAGATAGAAGATTTGGAAGACATGTTTAAGCCACAGAATTGATTTTGAGTCTAGGCAAGAGAAAATGAATAATAATTGAAAGAAAAGACTTCAAATTCAATCAAGGAAAATAAGTCGGGTTTCATGCCAAAACTTTTATTTTTCCACTTTGTAAACAGTGTCTTGGCCTTAAAGATATACAGCTGCATTACTGGCTAATTATAAATCCGTCATCCCCTCCCCCACTTCTCATTCTACAAAGCAGTAGGTAATTGCACAGGGGCTGTCGCTAATCACTCAAGAGATGCTGCTGAAGGTGTGGTTGGGAGGGGCTATCATCAGTCTCCTTTTTCTTGCCAGGAATACATTCATACTAAAATTATTCTAAATCATTGCAATAACTACATGATAGGACTCGTCTCCGTGATGAGGTATGTGAGTCATAGCAACTCATTTCATGATCAGTGCATTTTTTGTTGCAAATAACTGAATATTTCCATCAAGAGACGATGTTCCACACAACGGTACATCCATGCAATGGTCTATTATGCAACCATTGAAAATAATGACTTAGAGTTCTACAAATTAATGTAGAGGGATTTCCTCAAGGTGATATGGTAACAAATACTAACTAATTACCGAATGCTTAGTATATGCCAGTGTTTTCCATAAATTCTTTAAAATCCCCAACCAAATTCTACTGCTGTTATCTCATTTTAAATTAAGAAACGGAGGCCCAGAAAGATTAAGAAATTTCCTCAGAGTCACCCATGAGGTAAGTGGCAGAACCAGGTTCTGAACACAGACAGTCTGCCTCAAGATTCCAGCCTCTTCGCCACTACCCGCTTAACTATACTGCGGTCTGAGCTAAAGTTGGGTTTGCTCAAATCTCTATGTGGCTTGTTGCCACATTTTGTTTATTTATTACCAAATGCCACGATTACAGCGTTAAACCTCGGCAATCAAATGGCTACTTGCAAAGTGCTATGAATTGTTAGTACTGGGAATATAAAGTATCTGGTTTACTTTTTTTTCCATTTAGCATATTTTTTGGTAAAGCTGTAGAGAGCCATAATGTAGCTGGTAGTTGGGACAAGAGGGTTTCAAATGGTGCTGAGTTAAAGAAATCCCATTTCATTTTTCCTTATTTGTCCCAGTTTTGCTTTATATATTGTTCTCTCCTTTGCTCTACCCCATCATTTGAAATCTAGCAGGTACGACGATGTCTCTCTTCATTTTTTTATAAATATAAGGGTCATTTCTGCTATCTAAAATAGTTTTGTTTTTGTAATTAACATGTCCAGAATTAAATGCCAATAGCAGTTAAAGTTTGAACTGGTTCCTTCCCTAACTTCTGCCTGGCCTCAGGTTAAGAGCCTGCCAGAAAGTAGGAAAGGAAAAGGGAAGAGGGGGCTGGTTCCCTTCCTTCCTATTTCTCTACCTGGTGTTTCCAGTTGTCTTTGTGCTACTGATTTCTGACTTACTTGCACTGTGCTCAGAGAATATTCTCTTAATAATGTCAATCCTGGACATTTGTTTAATGGCGTCTGGATACAGTCAATTTTTGCAAATGTTCTTTCTATACTAGAAAAAAATATATATTCTACAACTGTTAGGTACTGTGTTCTACCTATGTCAATTAGTTTGAGTTTCTTAATCACACTGTTCAAATCTTTGGTATCATTTCTACAGTTTTGCCCGCTTCTTCTTTTGGTTATTAATACAGGTGTGTTAAAGTCTCTTACTATAATTGTATATTTGCCAGATTTCTCCTTATGGCCCCATAAATTTTTGCTTTATACATTTTATCTTTTTTTAAATTAATTAATTTATTTTAGAGAGAACGCGCACTTGTAGGGAGAGGGGTCGAGGGGGAGGGAGAGAAGCAGACTTGCCACCGAGTGCAGAGCATGGCACCAGAAGTGGGGGCTCGATCTCAGGACCCTAAGATCATGACCTGAGCCGAAATCAAGAGTTGGGCGCTTAATGGACTGAGACACCCAGGTGTCCCAATTGCTTTATTATGTTTTAAAGTTATGTTGTGAGATGCATTCAAACTCAGTTACTCTATCTCCCTAATGAACGGAGCCTTATATCATGAAGAACTGATCCTCTTCAACTATGGTAAATTTTTGCCTTAAAGTCTGCTTAATTTGCTACTACGGCTATCATGACCTTTTTGGCTTTTTGTAGTTTATCTTCGTTTCATCCTTTTACTTCCAATATTTCTGTATCTTTATGTTTGTATTTGTATCGTGTTTGTATTGTGCGTAGTATATAGTTAGGTTTTGTATTTTTATCCAATCTGACATTCAGTCTTTTAATTGGATTTACATTTAATATAATTACTGATATACATGTGTTAAATCTGCCTTTTTAAAAATTAGTTTTATACTTGTCCAGTCTCTTTTATATTTTTTCTCTTGTCTTCTTTTACAATGAATTTTTAAAAATTATTCATTTCTTTCCCCATTATCAGCTTGGCATTATACACTCTTTTATTATTGTTTCAATGGTAAATTTAGAGTTAGCCTTGTATCATTAAAGATTAAATCTGAATCCTTCACTCCATTTGTTCCCCTCCAAACTTCTATGCCACTGTTATGTTATATTTTAACTCATATATTTATACATTACCAACCATATTATTGTTGTTATTGTCATTGCTGTTTCATGCAGTCATTTTCCATTTAGATTTACCCTACATTTATCCTTTTCTTTGCTTTAATTTTGCCTATACCTGTCTTCAGAACTGGGATAATTCTCCTTCTGACAAGAAATCTTTTCTACCTTATCGTCAAAAAGACATTCTGTTTTTATCAAGAGCTTCATGGGTTTAACCCTCACATTTAGGTCTAGCATATGTGGTGTGAGGTTCCATCAGGGTATTCAGTTGCTCTAATATCCTTTATTGAATTATGTTGGCACCTTTGTAAAAAAGTCAATGACGGCATATGTATGTCTATTTCTGGATTCTGCTTTGTTCCGTTGGTCTATTTTTCCACGTATAAACCAAAACTAATCACTTTATAGTAGGTCTGAAAATATCGTAGTATTCTCAATTTGCTTTTCTTCAGGCTTGTTTTGCTTATTCTAGGCCTTCTGTATTTCCATATAAATTATGGAATCTGCTTGAAATATCCATTTAAAAATTCTGCGGGCATATATATCAATATATCTAGTCTTCTATGTTTCTTATCTGTCTGTCTATCTATCTAGACCTAACTCTTCCTGAGAGATTGTCCAAATAGATTTCTCTTCTCATCCTCTCAGCCACCTCCTCTGGAATTGGAAGATACCTCTAAGAAAAGGGCAGCCCCAAATGCTGGGCTTTCTCTTTGTGCTTTCTTCTCCCAAAGATTGGCCTTATCCATTTTGAATGCCTCGTCAGCTTTCTCATTATTAAGCAGATCATTTAAAAATATTTTCACTGTGCTTTCTCACTGCTGTCAGTGAGAAGATTGATTTGGTTTCCTAGTCCCACCATTACTGGAAGTGGAAATCTCACCTCGGATTTTCATTTTCCATTTTCCATTCACTAGGCTGCCTCTGATTCCTCCAGGGTTGAAGAAGGGATGGACAGATAGCCGAAGTAAGAGGTAGTAAATGTCTCGGTAGACTGACACCAATATAACTGGATATTGGTTTCTTCTGTCTGATGCCAGAGTTAAAAACAATGTCTTTTCCTCTTGAGCACCGTAGTGGGACTTGCACCTTGATTCAGGCAACACTCTTCAGCTAATAATATATGACCCCCTTCTGCATCCAAAAGATTACTTTAGGATTTTTTCAGCTGAGGTTGCCTGGCTCCTTATAAGAAGGCTTCTCTGCAGGGGGATCCTTTTCAAAACAATTCCAGGCTAAAATTCCTGCTTCACATTCCACATCTGATCTCTAAAAAGACCGTTACTCTTTGACACTCTCAGGAGGATGCACTTCCAAACACCCCTCAGCTCCTTCGTCATGGAAGGTTTTAGCCAGCTTCTGTCATATGAACTTCCTTTTTTTCATGAATGAATCAAATATAAGTCTCTGTGGCCCTTTACCCAAGGGATCCACAGAAAGCTCTTCAGATGATCTTCACAAATTCTCTTTCACTGTGCTTAAAGTGAGGGGAAAGAACCTCCATTTATCCCTTGGCATGGGTGGGCCTCATAGAACAATAGTTCTCCTCAGAAAAACCCTCAATTTCCGGCAACTCCAAGCCACTTCACTTTTCACCATTTTATATCTGAATGGGGGTGAGGAGCTAAGAATAGCAGAACTACTTGATACCATCTTTGAAGTCCGGCAAAAGAAGGCAACTTCTCATTTTGGAATTTGAGATTAATTGACGCTTATTGCTTGCAGTCTTAGCCCAGATGTAGATATATCAGGTCCCAATTTAATAGTACCTTTTACAGGCATAACGTATGAGGAGAATTAACATTTATAGATTACTACTGTATACTTACTCTATGCCAGTTCCTATTCTAGGTACTTCATACATATTTCCTGATATGTTGCTTACAGCTTTGTGAAGCTACACTAATGGTTGAAAATTCATATTAGGTTAGTATGTATTTCTATCTTAAAGTTGGATAAAAGAATTAAGAAATAAATATGGAAGGAATGTAAAATTAAGAAACATGGTAAATTAAGAAAATGTGTTTTTATATTTGACTAAGAAATAGCATATATTTCGAAACTTCTTCAAACTTTTCCTTAAGCCAAAAGTGAATTTTCTGCCTAAAATCTAGTCTGTTGCATAATGGACAATTAGAGTAAATAGTATTTGTCTTTGTCTTTATTTCCTGTGTTCATGCAATCACAGTGCCCCATTTTATTTACTTTTCATTTCCATTCCCATGAGCTCATGGGTTTGATTGCTCATTACCACATTCTGCAACCACTTCTTGGTTAATTTCGCAGTTCCAGTATCATCTTCATTCAATTGTCCCTGAACACTGCTACACGACTAATCTTTGCAGCACACTGTTTTCATCATATCACTCTTTAATCTAAAAAAATGTACCAAGATATCCTACTATTAGGTATATCTCCTGGGAGAGGTAATTAAGGACAAATCCACTAATTTTTTTTTTTAAGATTTTATTTATTTATTTATTTATTTGAGAGAAAGAGAGAGAGAGAGAGAGGAGAGAGAGCACGAGAAGCAGGCTTCCAGCTTGGACTCTATCCCAGGACCCTGAGATCATGACCCGAGCCGAAGACAGACACAACCAACTGAGCCACCCAGGTGCCCCAAATTCACTAATTCTTGACTACCTATTTGTGTAACTGAATGATATCCCAGCTAGAAATGCAAGAACAATATAATAAAGAGCAACAAAATGTATTTTATTCTTTATTTTCAGCTCAAGACTTGGGTCCCAGTCCCAATCTCATTCTACTCTAATGTAGTTTTGTTCCATTTAGCCTGGACTACCTCGAATCTAATCAGTATTTCTCTTGGGCTCTACTAGTCCCTTCTAGTTTTGCAAGAACAGAAATGGTTACTCTAAATAGGAACCTACCCATAGGCTGCCTACAATTCCACAAGAATTACATGACACAGAAGTGTAAGAGAAAGATTTGGGGACTTTTCTTTACAATTCCTTTACTACCCCCACCAAAAGCTCTAGACCTAGCAGAGGCTTATGTTTCTCTGAGCTCCCTCTGAAGGTCAGAACATTCATTAATACTTGTTATCTACCACAACAAATTCACAATTTTCCTTGTACTTAGAGCAGACCATGCTCAACCCAACATCATTTGCTTGTAACTGAATAACAGAAATACAAGCAGAGTGCAGAAGAAATGAAAAAGAATTCATAAATATCTAGGAAACAGTTTTATTGATTGGTTCACCATTCATTCATTCATTCATTCAATAAATATATTGGGCTGGAGCATAAGTTTTACCTTTCAATTTTAGCAGAACTGTTTTTCCAATAGGTATACGTTATAGGGCCTCGTAGAAATAAAGGGCACGCTGGGTACATTTCTGGAAAGAGAGTGTACCGAAGAAAAACCTCTTCAGACAATAAAGACTCAGTGTGCCTAATTCATTAGTTTATTCATTCATTCAATATTTTGGGAACTTATTTTGAATGTCAGGGCACATCTAGTATTGAACAGTGAACAAGGTATGGTATCTGCCCTCCTGAGGTTAACAATCCAATGACAGCTGACAGGTCAGGTGACAAGAAGGAAGCCACCTGACAGAATGTCAGAGAAGAAACGAGAGCAGAAAGCAAAAGGAAACAGGTATTTCAGAAAAATGTGACATTTGAAGTTGAACTTTAAAGGATGAATAGATTGGGATTAGTTGGGAGTAGGAGGAAAGGGCACTGAGTGATGTCATATAAATGCATCATGGATGTATCATAGACCAATAATAAACTGGAAATTTACATTTTGATTCCAGTAAGATTTTTATTACAGGATTTTTTTTTTTAACTTTAGAGTAAAGTTAGGAAAGAAAAATCCCTCAAATGCCTGGCCAATGGCTCCAAAATAAAAATGATCTGAAACAGAGTAGAAGCCAGAAGAGGGGTACTGAGAAGGAATGGGGTACATTAACAATAAAATTCTCCAATTTAAATTATGATTTGGGGCATCTTTGATTACTGCAATGGTATTGTACCTGGCTTTAAAAAAATCCCAGTTCTATCCATACAATAAACAAGCCTCCTTCCACCACAACCTTGATGATAAGCCAATTCCTTACATTTGTAGAGACTTTAAAGGTCACAGGAGTCTTACCTTGCACAGAGAAGTTAAATAAAGAAAATTACACAGGACTTAGTGGCAGGAGCAAGGAAGTGAGATATAATTCAGTGTTGCATCTATCATACCAAATTTAATAAATCAAACTATCACAGGAGGGAAAGTTTGTGAGTTCATTAAGAGCTTCATTAAAACCATTTTCTTTCCACAATCACTGTGTGAAGCGAAGCTTTAAATTTTCCCTCCACTATTTATAATGAAAGAACTGCTAGAGCATGTTGGTAGCAATAAATCTTTGAGATCACTAAAAGCACACACTTTTATTAATTAAATAATTTTTTAAAAAACTGTCTCTAAGGATTTGGAATTTTCCATTTTCCAAGTTCTTACCATGTTCAAATGAGAATGGAAAAGCACAGATTCATTAAGAACCTCTTCACGGGGACGCCTGGGTGGCTCAGTCGTTCAGCGTCTGCCTTTGGCTCAGGTCATGTTCCCAGGGTCCTGGGATCGAGCCCCTCGTCAGGCTCCCTGCTCAGTGGGAAGCCTGCTTCTCCCTCTCCCACTCCCCCTGCTTGTGTTCCCTCTTTCACTGTCTCTCTCTCTATCAAATAAATAAATAAAATCTTAAAAAAAAAAAAAAGAACCTCTTCACGGAGACAATGCATTCTCATTCAAAATCTATAAAGTTGGGCTTCTCTCATTTGAAGTTAATTTTTGTTAATTATAATTCAACAAAGATTTATTGAGCACTCAATAGTATAAGGACTATATCAAATGCTAAGGATAAAGCAGTGAAAACAAACCTAAAACGACATATATTTTGTTTTTGTGACAAAAACACTCTTATGAATAATGTCTCAGAAACAGGATGTTTTCAAAACTGTTTCAAGCATAAGACTTTGTTGTCTTTCAATGTTGCAGTAGTTTTTTTTACCAAAATTAGAGAAACGGGTTCTCTTTGCCTTCAAGACACTGACTTTTAAATTTTTGACAGTCTGACAGATAAAAATGGTATAGCCTTGGGTTTATAATTTGCACATACCTAATAAGAGGCGGAGATTTTCATGTATTTACTAAGCATTTGTAATTTTTCTGTGAAATGTCTGTCCATATGTTTATTGAGCTGTTAATCTTTTTCTTTTTGATATTTAGGAATTCTTTGTATATTATTGATAGTAATCCTTAGTTATCAGTTAATATTCTTGTGTGTAATACAGAAGGCTGGAAGATTTGATTTTGCCTGTGTCCCTTAGTAGATCTACTCTCACAAAAATGTCAGCCTAAGCTGCTCTCACTTTTACATGCTCAAATCAGTCTTTCCCCCACTCGCCAAATTTCTTGTCATGAATTTGTCACCTACGATGAAGGGACATTCATCCTGTCCTAGAGATCCTAATAATATTTCTTTTAAAAAAAAAAGATTTATTTATTTGAGAAAGAGAGAGCGCACGTACAAGTGCACAGAAGGAGGGCAGAGGGAAGGGCAAAGGGAGAGGGAGAGAATCTCAAGCAGACTCCCCACTGAACATGGAGCCTGACATGGGGCTTGATCACAGGCCCCTGAGATCATGACCTGAGCTGAAACCAAGAGTCTGATGCTTAACGTCACCCAGGCACCCCACCTACTAATATTTCATATATATCATTACATTAATATATCCCCAGCATTTAGAAGAGTGTCTGACACACTTGTTACTTAATAGTTTAAATGAATAAACAAATGAATGGCAGTAACTGTCCAGGATCTACATCTCCCAATGTTGGGACTACTTTATTATTCTTTCATACGGTAAATATATGCTTGGTATTTACTTGTAATAAGTAATTCAGAGACTATAAAGTTTAACTTAAAAATGTGTTCAAAGTCTTGTGGAGGAAATAACAGATTAGAAATTACTGTAGAGTAATAAAAATGATAGTAGGATGGAATCATTTGTTTGGTGATCTCCTACTTCTTCCTGTAAGGAACCAAATGCAATTTTAAGGAAAAGACAAAAACAAAAGCAACCTAGAATCAAAGTGTAAAATTTAAATATAAATTAAAAAATCAGGATCAAGCAAATGTGAATTGAATTAGTGTGTCAAAATCAGAAACCCAAATATGTAGTTCATACATAGATCATACATAGGTGTTGTTTCAGATTTGATTTTAAAGCTACCGGCAAACAAATAGAAAAGGATATAGCATACATTTTAGGTCTTTTGCATTAAATGGAGAAAACATAATAGCATTAGACAGTGTTTTCCTAGAACTTAGTTCTGAATAAATTTCCCAAATGGCACTTCATGTTGGAGCAGCAATGTCCTAGAAAATGGCCTCCGGATGGCCCTTCAGAATGCAGCATAAGAGTTGTGGAGAGTGCTTTCCTGTGTAGGTCCTAGACATGTACCAAGGGTTTGGGGAGAACTGGGGAGACCGTACCCATTCTATCAACCTCTGTCCAGGAAATAGAGAGGTGAGAGGAATTCCAAAGAGAGGAATGGATTCAAATTGAAGAAAAAGAAGGGGTAGATCAAGTGTCAAAACTGTTTCTATGGATTGAAGACAGAGTATGGCACAAGCCCATTTTTGATAGTGGGAAAATAGAACAAATGTTAAGTGCAAGTGAAAGCAGGGATTAGGGTTGTGTGGAAACTGGAGATTAAGGAAATGATGTGTAAGTTATTATAGCAAGTGACCAGGGCAGAGACTTGCTGCTTCAGGTTTTCTTTTGAAGTCTATATTTCATGTATGGGCCTACACAGGTCTAAAAGACAAAGGCTTTCAAATATGGAACCTGCAGGTTTATCCCATTCTCTGCTCCTCAGGACTAAGCTGACTAGGTCAAATAGTGTTGGAGAAAAGAGGACGGGTACTTCTATTCATTGAGTCTATTATGCACTGGGCATTTTTCATATATTATGACATTTAAGACTCAAGACATTTCTGTAAAGTATAATCTCCATTTTGCAAAAAAGGAATTATAAATTAACGGTTATTTATCTAAAGATTACTGTGAAGAATTCAAATGAGTAAAATAAGGCTAAAAAGATAAGCTACTTGTCTGAAGGGACCAGCTTGTGATTTGGTGGAGCCAAGGTTCAAAATCAGGTGTTCTTATGTTAAACGAGTACAATACATGGTTGGGTTTTGCATCAATCCTTTTTTTAAAGATTTTATTTATTTATTCAAAGAGAGAAAGAGAGTGCGTGCAAGCAGGGGGGAAGGGCAGAGGGAGAAGCAGACTCCCCGCTGAACAGGGAGCCTGATGCGAGGCTCAATACCAAGGCCCTGAGATCATGACCTGAGCCCAGGCAGACGCTTAACCGACTGAGCCACCCAGGTGCCCACAACAATCCATTCTTACCGGTAATCTATACCTGACCTCATGGCCAGCATCCTATAGCTAAACTTCTGCTTTGGACCAGAATCTGCCTTCTAATAATGAAAACATTATCCTAGGACATCCCCATCCTAGGCCTAAGTCTCTCTTCTTGCTAACCATGCCCCCTACTCAGAGTGTTGTGATCCTGAAAGATGCCCACTAGGTGAATTAAAGCCTCACTTCCTGCTTTCTGATTTTCCTGCACTAAAAAATTGCTAGGCAGCCAAGGTTTTCAAATATAGCATCCCCTAGAATTCTCTCTCATTATTCACTCCTCATGCATTAGGACCTGGTGTTTAAAACTGTGTTGCTCTTTTCCTGAAAAATCTATGTTCTGATACCATACACTTTGGGCACCATACCTTGCTTAAAAATTGAACTTTGTATTAATGCTTATAGGACAAGCACAGTGTTTCCCTGCCACATAATTAACATACGCTGCAATAAAACTCATTCTAAACTTCATACACAATGAAAACAACTATTTTTAAAATTTTCTTACTATCACCTAAGAAATCTTAAGATATATTTTCTTAGACATTGAAAACTCTAAGAAGTTAGAAACCAGATTAATGCATTTGATACATATTATGAGAGACTAAATATTTTAGAGTTGGTCATAATATCTTCTAATATAAAATTAAGCCATAATAGGAAAAATATCCATATTCAACTTTACTATTCAGTGTTATAAGGTTATATCCTTCAACAATGATCTATCAGCATTTTAGTATATGAAGAAAATTTTCTCTTATTCCCCTTATCAGCCTCTTCCTCTCTGTTTCATCATTTCTGATTAATTGGACTTTTACATATAATTTTATCTTGAGATTAATGTCCCATTAGAATGATCATACTTGAAGGAAAATCCCAGCTGGTTTACTGCATTATGTTCCCTAAAGAGGACACAGTAGATCACAGGAAATTGGTGCCTATCAGCTGAGTCAGATAAATATTAAGGATCATATTTCCAAGTTTCTCAAAAGGTTTCAATCATTCTAAATTTTTACATAAAGCTGTTAGATTCTTAGGGATGGTGGTAACTGATCTGAAAACAGCTTTCGATATAGAGGGCTCAAAAGTTTGAATCTGTTGGTTATACCCATCGATTTAAAAAACAATTATAATACTAGTTTAACACAGAGACAAGAATATACACTTGAAATAGTAAATACAGCTTAAGGTTACCAGATGATTTCACTCCTGAAACCTTCAAGAAGCCTCTGAAAAATCTAAACCATCTATGACGGCCAATCTCTAGCATATCACAAAAGGTGGCGACTTGAGCCAAGGGCTTTCTTCTCTCTATTCCTTATAAACTTAGTACTAAATTATTAATGCAAAATTTGTAGTTACACCCTCTCTCCCCAGTTAACTTTCTTCCTCATTCTTTATCTAGAAAGGATGTGCTTGTGTTTATCTCAGGGGCAAAAATAACATTCCCATCTGTCACTAGTTTCATACACAGGAATTCTGTTATCATTTCAAGTTTAAGAAAGACCCCTGGATACCCATGAGTTTGTATTTAGCTCTCTGAAAATAAATGCTAGATGATGATTTGTAAAAACGTATTTAAATGTTCATTTAACCAGCCCATTTCTAAAGTCTTAGGAAGTGTTTACTGATGAGAAAACTGAAAGAATGTGAACCTGCCAGCAACTAATTAAAACACACACATATACATACGTGCACTCGCTCTCTCTCTCTCACACACACACACACACACACACACACTTTTCATATTAGAATAATGCCTGAATAAATGAAAATGTAAATAAGGAGCCATATTGCTTTGCATGTGTAGTTTATCTTAATGGTAATGCTTTAGTCCTTAATTCCCAAGCTAATGGAAGGGATCCATGTATATATTTTGCAAGATTTACAAACCCATATAATAATATACCTTATGTTCATATGTCATTCTCTCATGATCACAATAAACTTCACGAGAAATTTTGTAATCTCATATATTATTTATGTTTACAACTGAGGAAGCTAAGACTCAGACAAGTTAATAGATTTGCCTAAACCCACAAAGCTAGAGTGTCAGGAGTGAGACTCATTCCTGGTCTTCTGCCCAGAGTCTGGTACTACTAATTCCCTAAAGGCTGCCTCATGTTCCCAGCAAACAGCAGCTTCTCAGACATCATCCTAGAACCTACACATTGTACAGAACTTGAGCAAGTTACCAAGAATATGTTTTTTTTTTTTTTAATTTTTTAAATTTTTAAAAAGATTTTATTTATTTATTTGAGAGAGAGGGAGAGATAGAGGGAGAGGGAGCACGAGCAGTGGGAGGGGCAGAGGGAGAAGCAGACTCCCCCATGAGCAGGGACCCGGTGTGGGGCTTGATCCCAGCAGCCTGGGATCATGACCTGAGCTGAAGGCAGATGCTTAACCCACTAAGCCACCCAGGTCCCTCAAGAATATGTTTTTGAGTGAGAGAGGAGATGCTATATAGTATAGTAAAGAAAATGAGCTTTGGACTTTGTCAACACTTAATGCACATCCTATCTCCTAAGCTTGCTAACTCTGGGAACTTGGACAAATTATTCAACTTTTCTGTATCACAGAAATTTCATGGAATTAAAGTAGTAGTGAGTAGTAAAGGTAAAGTACCTGGCTCATCACTTACTAAATGGCAGTTATAAAAAGAGCTAACTACCCCAGCAGAGGTGGAAAACTCTGGCTCATCATCAGAATCCATTATGGAGCTTTGGAAGACCATAGATCCCTGGGCCCCAACCCAAACCTGTGGAATCTGAATCCATAGATAGTCTGGGAATCTGTCTTTTTACAAGACTCCTTAGGTGCCTGTGATGAACAGCCAGATTTGGAAATCCTTGATTAATTCATAGAATATAAACATGTCTTTTATTCTTGTTTTGGCAATGAAATGATGATAGAAAGAATATAGAGAATTAAATGGTTCCTATAAGACAGAAACCAGACCAAGCACTTGGCAGCAATTTATCACAGCAACACAATGAGATAGAAATTATTTTTGTCAAATTAAAGAAAACTGACACTTGATGAATTTATAAACAATGGAGCCAAAACTAGAACTTAAGTCAGTCTATGTATTTTCACTCCATATATCATGTTTCTACATATTCATGTTGGCTGCAGTTATAACATATGTTGTCACTGAAACTGCTCTCAAAAGTTAATGTGATTATAACAATGACGTACTTCTGAGCCATAAAATTGTTGATTCTGATTAATGCCACATGAGGTGAATAGAGTGGAAATATACAGCATTGTGTAAATCGTTAGATTTTCTTTTTAAGGACCATGGCTGTTTACTTATTTCTCAAGACTGGGCTTCTGAATGTAGATCATTTGCCTGAAGTGAATCATCTCTTCTAATGATATTTAGTATAGATGTAATTTTCAAGTAGAAGCTTCCAACAACTTAACCCTTTTCATTTTTTTTTTTAAATGTTTTATTTATTTATTCATGAGGGTCAGAGAGAGAGAGAGGCAGAGGCAGAGGGAGAAGCAGGCTCCCCGCCAAGCAGGGAGCCCGATGCGGGCCTCGATCCTGGGACCCTGGGATCATGACCTGAGCCGAAGGCAGACGCTTAACCATCTGAGCCACCCAGGCGCCCCAACTTAACCCTTTTCAATAAAATCATATCTTATAGGCAGAGACATCTCATCCACACAATCACAAAAATGTGTAGTAATTTACATATAATTCATGTTGTAGAGTACCATTTTTGTAGAAAGTGTAACTGTTACAATGAGATATTTCTGATGTTAAATTTGAACATGATAGTTCAATGTCAACATGGATAGAACTCACTTATTTATCATTCATTCAATTATTCATGTCATCATTAGATGGAGAATACATATTATATTAAGAATATAATGATGAAGATGATTTGACCACAGAGTTGAGGGTTCATATCTGGGTTCTCTATTGTGTTCCATTGGTCTATGTGTCTGTTTTTGTGCCAGTACCATGCTGTCTTGGTGATCACAGCTTTGTAATATAGCTTGAAATCAGGCAACATGATGCCCCCAGCTTTGTTTTTCTCTTTCAACATTACCTTAGGTATTCGGGGTCTTTTCTGATTCCATACAAATTTTAGGATTGTTTGCTCCAGTATTTTGAAAAATGCCATTGGTATTTTGATCGGGATGGTGTTGAAGGTATAGATTGCTCTGGGCAGCATAGACATTTTAACAATGTTTATTCTTCCCATCCATGAGCATGGATTGTTTTTCCATCTTTTTGTGTCTTCTTCAATTTCTTTCATGAGTGTTCTGTAGTTCCTAGAGTATAGATCTTTTACCTCTTTGGTTAGGTTTATTCCGAGGTATCTTATAGTTTTTGGTGCTATTGTAAATGGAGTTGATTCTCTAATTTCTCTTTCTACAGTTACATTGTTACTGTATAAGAAAGCAACTGATTTCTGTGCATTGATTTTGTATCCTGCAACATTACTGAATTCCTATATGAGTTCTAGTAACTCTATGGTCAAATAATCTTTGACAAAGCAAGAAAAAATATGCAATGGAAAAAAGACAGTCTCTTCAATAAATGGTGCTGGGAAAATTGGACAGCTATATACAGAAGAATGAAACTCGACCATTCTCTTACACCATACACAAAGATAAACTCAAAATGGATGAAAGACCTTAATGTGAGACAGGAATCCATCAAAATCCTAGAGGAGAACATAGGCAGTAACCTCTCCGACATCGGTCACAGCAACTTCTTTCAAGACGCATCCCCAAAAACAGGGGAAACAAAAGCAAAAATGAACTTTTGGGACTTAATCAAGATAAAAATCTTCTGCATAGCAAAGGAAACAGTCAACAAAACAAGGAGGCAACGCACAGAATGGGAGAAGATTTTTGCAAATGATACTACAGACAAAGGGCTGATATCTAAGATCTATAAAGAATTTCTCAAACTCAACACCCCAAAAACAAATAATCAAGTCAAAAAATGGGCAGAAGACATGAACAGACACTTCTCCAAAGAAGACATACAAATGGCTAACAGGCATATGAAAAAATGTTCATCATCATTAGCCATCAGGGCAATTCAAATCAAAACCACATTGAGATACCACCCTACACCAGTTAGAATGACAAAAATTGACAAGGCAAGAAACAACAAATGTTGGAGAGGTTGTGGAGAAAGGGAAACCCTCTTACACAGTTGGTGGGAATGCAAGCTGGGACAGCCACTTTGGAAAACAGTGTGGAGGTTCCTCAAAAAATTAAAAATAGAGCTACCCTATGACCCAGCAATTGCACTACTCAGTATTTACCCCAAAGACACAGATGTGGTGAAAAGAAGGGCCATATGCACCCCAATGTTCATAGCAGCAATGTCCACAATAGCCAAACTGTGGAAAGAGCTGAGATGTCCTTCAACAGATGAATGGATAAAGAAGATGTGGTTCATATGTACAATAGAATATCACTCAGCCATCAGAAAGGATGAATACCCAACTTTTACATCAACATGGATGGGACTGGAGGAGATTATGCTAAGTGAAATAAGTCAAGCAGAGAAAGTCAGTTATCATATGGTTTCACTAATTTGTGGAACATAAGGAATAGCATGCAGGACATTAGGAGAAGGGAGGGAAAAATGAAGGGGGGGAAATCAGAGGGGGAGACGAACCATGAGAGACTATGGACTCTGAGAAACAAACTGAGGGTTTTAGAGTGGAGGGGTATGGGGGGATGGGTTAGCCCAGTGATGGGTATTAAGGAGGGCACGTACTGCATGGAGCACTGGGTGTTATACCCAAAAAATGAATCATGGAACACTACATTAAAAAACTAATGATGTACTGTATGGTGACTAACAGAACATTTAAAAAAAAAAAAAAGAATATAATGATGAATAAAACCATCACGGTCCTCCTTATGAAGCTTACAATCCAGGTGGAGAGATGGTTCTTACTCAGATAATCACACAAATAAGTGTTAAAATGTAATTTTGTAGTACCATAAAGAAAAGGTATACAGTACCATGAAGAGTATGATGGTTAATTTTATGTGTCAATGTGACAGGGTCACAGGATGCTCAGATATTTGATTAAACACAATTTCTGGGTACGATAGGAAGGTGTTACTGGGAGAGACCGGCATTTGAATTGGTGAATGGAGTAAAGCAGGTGGCCCTCCCCAGTGTGGGGGCATTTAATCCAGTGAGGGCCTGTGTGTCCTATTGGTTCTGTTTTCTTGGAGAATGCCAACTAATATGAAGGGCTATAATTGGAAGATTTTCATAAGAAAGTGACACTAAATGAGGTCTAAAAGATGAATAAAATTCATCAGGTAAAGAGGGATAGGAATAATACGCAGCCAAAAAGAAGAGTCTGTGTAAATGCTCATTTCTAACTAAAAACTAAAAAAAAGGGAAGTGTGAGTAACAGAGAGGAAGCTGAGGTGGGAAGTAGGTGAAACCAGGTTATACAAAACTTGTAAGCTATGTGAAGAATTCTTTCTTTATCCTAAGAGTATCTATGAAGAGTTTTAAGGAGATGAACCGTCAAATTTGTATTTGAAAAAGATCATCCTGGCTGCAGAAGGGAACATAAAGAAAGGAGACAAAAAGAAGGTATGAGTGAGAGGAAATTAAGCCTTGAGCCAGAATAGTGGTGGTGGATTTGGTACAACAATTACACAAACACAGAAGATATTTAGGAAGTAAAATCATAAAAGAAGGCTTTTCTAGCTAGATGGATCATACTATAATTCACTCAAAAGGGGACAAAGACAGGCAGATTTGATGATAGGGAGAGGGCAGAGGAGGCTTAAAGATTGAGTCCCATTTGGGGTACACCAATTGGAGGTGGCATCATAACATTCAAGGGAACTAAGTAGGACTTCATATATTCAAGTTTGGAGTTCAGGGAAGTCTTGAGCCATTTGTAAATAATTGAGCGTAGGGAGAAAACAAAGAAGGGGGAAGGGAGGGTGTAGGATCAAGTTTGGAGGAAGTACAAATAAGGACAGGGGGGATGAATTTAAAAAGATGAATGAGGAGGAACAGAGAAAGAGGAGAAAAGCCATGAGAGTTGTTTCAAAAGGCAATTTGAAAGAGTAAAAGATTGGGGTTCTTGGGTGGCTCGGTCAGTTAAATGTCCAACTCTTGCTTTTGGCTCAGGTCATGATCTCAGGGCTCTGAGATCAAGCCGGTGTCAGACTCTGCACTCGGCGGGGTTGGGGGGGGTCTGCTTGAAATTCTCTCTCTCCCCCATCTCTCCATCTCCCTCTGCTCCTCCCTCCTCACACCCCGTGTGCGCATGAGTGTGTGCTCTCTCTCTCAAATAAGAAAATCTTTTTTTTGCCCAATAAGAAAATCTTTAAAAAAATAAAAGAGAAAAAGATCGACAGCAACTTGTACTGCTGAGTATCATAAGGTCTCAAAAATGTGCAAACTTGATATATTTTTTTACTCCATCTTGCATAATATATGCCTCTTTTATTACTTTGAAGATGTATATCCATATATTTAATTTCTAAAATGTTTTATGGTTAGCGAGGTGTGTGAAACTTAAACAAAGGAATTTTGGGATCCTGAGAGGTACCAACTAAAATAGAAAGCCAGGCTCCCAGATTATACTTCTCAAATTAGACAATGAATTCTCTCACCAGCTGCTAATAACACATGCACAGAATCCTAGATTCCCTGAACTGTAAATGTCATATGGGAGTAAGAGCATTTTGGAAAGAAATTTCAAAATTTCTCAGTGATAAGTACATTTGTTAGCTAAAAGTTAAGTGAGAGGTATAAAATTCAGGTAGATTATAAAAACAAAACCTATCTACTTGCAATACGTAAAACACATATTTTTTACAAGAGCAATTAAGGAAGACTAAGAGAACAGGAATGACAGAGCAGGCAAATGCAAAGAAAAAGAATTGGTCAAGGTATTAATATCAACCAAAATTGAATACAAGACAGAAAGCATTAACTGAAAAAAAGAAGAAAACTTCATTAAATAAAGTCCAAGTAAAAATGAAGATTCATTTGTTTTGAAACTTTATACATGAAATAAAATAGTGTTGAAAGTTATAGGGCAAAATTAAAATAAATTTAATGCAAGGATGAATACATAGGAAATATTAAGAAACTTTAGCTTGCTCACTGTATTAGTTTTCTAGGACTGCTGTAACAAAGTACCACAAACTGAGTGACTTAAACAAGAGAAATGTATCATCTAACAATTCTAGAAACTAAAAGTCTAAAATCCGGGTGTCAGCAACTTGTTCCTTCTTTTTTTTTTTTTTTTAAATTTTATTATGTTATGTTAGTCACCATACAATACATCATTGGTTTTTGATGTGGTGATCCACGATCCATTGTTTTCATATAACACCCGGTGCTCCATGCAGTACGTGCCCTCCTTAATATCCATCACCGGGCTAACCAACACCCCTTCCCCCCTCCCATCTAAAACCCTGTTTGTTTCTCAGAGTCCATAGTCTTTCATGGTTCATCTCTCCCTCCAATTCCTCCCCCCATTTTTCCCTTCCTTCTCCTAATGTCCTCCATGCTATTCCTTATGTTCCACAAATAAGTGAAACCATATGATAATTGACTTTCTCTGCTTGACTTCTTTCACTTAGCATAATCTCCTCCAGTCCCATCCTATTCCATTGTATATATAGACCACATTTTCTTTATCCATTCATCTGTTGAAGGGCATCTCGGCTCTTTCCACAGTTTGGCTATTGTGGACATTGCTGCTATGAACATTGGGGTGCACATGGCCCTTCTTTTCACTACATCCGTGCCTTTGGGGTAAATACTGAGTAGTGCAATTGCTGGGTCATAGGGTAGCTCTATTTTTAAATTTTTGAGGAACCTCCACACTGTTTTCCAAAGTGGCTGTACCAACTTGCATTCCCACCAACAGTGCAAGAGGGTTCTCCTTTCTCCACAACCTCTCCAACATTTGTTGTTTCTTTCCCTGTCCATTTTTGCCATTCTAACTGGTGTAAGGTGGTATCTCAATGTGGTTTTGATTTGGATTTCCCTGATGGCTAATGATGATAAACAACGTCTTCACAGGCAACATGATGACAATTAATTCATATCTTTCAATAATCACTCTCAACGTGAATGGCCT
Organism: Halichoerus grypus; assembly: GCF_964656455.1. NCBI lineage: Eukaryota > Metazoa > Chordata > Mammalia > Carnivora > Phocidae > Halichoerus > Halichoerus grypus. Next base: position 109,399,981 of record NC_135718.1, read on the forward strand.
AAACACTCCAATA